>NC_090447.1:1041732144-1043090477 GCF_031143425.1 Pleurodeles waltl | reverse complement strand
GGTCATCCAGGTATGTCATATTTCTCTGACTCAGCTCAGAATCAGAGCTACAGTCTTTCATGACCCTGCTGGGCTCTGTTAACTCTTTTCCTCTCTAGGTGTAGGAACAAAGGCCTCACCCATCAAAGGAAGCAGTTAAGAGTGCTTAAGCCAGCTCTGAAGGAGGAAGGGATTGGGTGAATGATGCTGCATTAATCACCCAGCTGTCATTCTATGCGGTAAGAGGGTCTGCCCCAGGCCACTGAACAAATGAGGGAGTTCAGACCTTTGGAGCCAAACCAGGGAGTGCTCCTTTGAAGATGTGTTGGGGGAAGGCCCTGGCAGTGATGTCAGAGAGGGGTAGAACTGAGCCCCCCAGGGCACATGTGGCAAGTGACAGCTGGGAGACTTTATCTTAAGCTAACCCAGAAGAATGTGCAGGGAGTTTGGGACCGGGGCAGAGAGGTGATTTAGCACATCAGGATAGGACAGAGGTACAGTCCTGCTGGACACTCCCACCCCCACTTAAAAGGTCCTGTGCAGACGAAAGAGATATTTCTTGGTTGTGCTTTTCTGCAGAACACTGGGAAAGGTGGCCGGCACCATCGACAATTGGAAGGAAGAGCCCCCTGACTGCCTTCTGAATTAAGTATTCTGCCTCTGATTGACCCCAGGACCAGTGGGGCACCCCGAGGACCAGGGAAGCTAGTCCTCTTACACATCCAGAGGGCCAGTTGGGCAAAAGACTGGGCTCTGTGCAAGGAGAAAGAGAGGCCGAAGGACAACAATTTGAAATGCTGGTGCAGGGAGCCAGATAAATCTGCACCCTCCAAAATGTCCTGTGTAGAGTCCATGAGGCCGGCTGAACACGCTCCAGGAGCAAAAGGTGACCAAGCTTATTGAAATCGGCCCAACGGGCCCTAGTTATAGCTGTTTAAAGTTCAGGATAATTGCACACCTCTGTTTTTACAGGTGTAAGGTTCTTTAAGAATTATGTTAAAAGCGTAGTAGTGTGCTGAAGGTGATTTCAGATATATTCTCCAAAGACCTCTTAAGGGTGGAAATATATAATTGAATATATTTGTACTTATAAAGATGATGCCCATAAGGGGCTGCATTTGTTTTGCACCAATTGTTAAATACACCAATCAGTCAAACATGCCTATCCATATATACGTACAAACACTTATGTTCAAAGTGTATAAGCTTTATTGCTATTATTAAGTGCTCTCACCCTAAGTTATAACAAAATATTGCATATGAATACAAGTGAATGTTTTGGACCTGTGAATTGATGGTCTCAATCTCCCCTCGGGAAGGATCAGAATGACTACGTAATCGCATTCAGATATAGCTGCTTGTGTAAATTTGTAAATTGTTGCATAATATTGAATAGTGCATATACAACCAATGTATTTTTTCCGTTTTCAAAAGAAAAAGCACAGACCGGACAATCATTTATTGAGTGCTATTATTGTGTACCTGTGAACGGTGATTATCAGCCCACACAACCTCCCTTGAGTAGGCCTTGGACTGGGCTGCTCTGCTTCCCTACCATGTGAGAGTCAATCGATACAATATGGTGTTTAGTTTCCAGTGGAGGCCAAATGTGTACCCATTACTTGTGCAGGCCACACAACTAATGAAAAGTTGGTTCAAGCTATTGAGAACTGATATGTTCTTGTTAGTAAAGAGTATTTAATAATCTTTCTCAGAATGGCTGAGTGTTATAATAAATTTGTACCATCGTTGCCAGCCAAGTACTCAACTTGAGGTCTCTTTTTAAAAATGGGGTAAAGTTAATTTGATCTCTGCAATGTGATCTGGAGTTTCAAAATGAGAAATGTGCTTTGAAAAATGTCCGCTCCTTGCAGAGCTTCGATGTCATGGAGCGTTCTATTTTGGATACTGATGCCAGCTTCAAAGGGTTAGGTACCATGCTCAAAAACATGAAGGAGGAGCTTGAAAGGACCATCATGTTTATTTACAGGGGTATGGTGAAACCTGAAAACAGAAATTCTGTGACTGAACGTGAAACACTTTGGGCCTGATTTAAGGAAAGAGGCATTGCACATTGCGCCCCTTAGTGCCCACCTAACACTACCATGTGTGCACTGTATATAAACTTTTAACGCTAGTTCAGAGCTTTGCAGGATTAGCGTAAAAAATGTTGACGTTAATCCTGCAAAGCACATTGAGGCCCATTGACAATGACAATGGGGAGACTCCTTTTAGCACCTGCTCTGAACAGGCGTTATAAGTACTGAAAAAAATGATGCAAAGAAATCTCTTAGATTACTTTGCACCATTTTTTTGGCAGCCCTAATGGGGGAATTCCCCCTTTGCATACATTATGCCTGATGTAGGCATAACGTAGCGCAAAGGGTTACAAAGTGGTGTAATACTTTGTGTCAGTTTGTAAATTTGGTGTGGTGATCCTGGCCTCGTTGTGCCACGTTAGCATAAAAAATGACGCTAATGTGGAGCAAGGAGGCGCTATGGGGGTCTTAAAACTGCCCCTTCTTATCTACTTGGCCATAAAAAATGATGAAGTTCCTTTGGGAGATGGATTTTGTGTTAAGGACAGACCATAACCCCCTTAAGAATGTGTTTTTTCAAGAAATGCTTAGATGCTATATCTGGCAGAATATGCAAATGGGTTGTGGCTTTGCAAGACTATGATTTCAAAGTGGAATGCATCTCTGGTGCAGAAAACAAAGCTGCATATTGTTTGTCACCCTTGGTTCTGGATCAGACTGTTTCTGAGCCTGTAGTAGAGGATGGCCCACCAATTAATCAATCAATCAAACACTTATAGAGCACAGCAAATCACCTGTGAGGGTCTTGAGGCACTGGAGCTAAATGGGGCGTGGAGGTATGATATTCGAACATCCAGGTCTTTAGTTCCTTTCTGAATCACTGGAGTGACGGTGCAGTCCTGAGTTGGAGGGGGAGGTTGTTCCTAGCCTTGACTGCCATGTGCAAGAAGGTGAGTCCTCCACTGTTGGCTCAACAGATCTTTAGGGTGCCTGCAAGAGAGAGGGAAGCTGATCGATGGTGGCTGGTTGGTTGGTGAAAGGTCAGGTGTTTGTCAATGTATGCTTGTCCTTTGCAGTGCAGGGTCTCATAGCCGTGTATCAGCATCTTGAACAGGCATCTCTTCTGAATTGGGAGACAGTGTAGCTTCTTGTGATGGGGTGTGATGTGGATCCTTCTGGGGAGATCAAATATGAGTATTGCCGCTGGGTTTTGTATTGGTGGAGTCTCTTCATGAGGCATGCAGTGATTCCTACATAGAATGTGTTGCCATAGTCCAGTCTGCTGATGATGAGGGCCTGTGTGGAGGTTATTTTAGTGTTTGCAGGAAGCCACCTGAAGATCTTTCAGAGCATGCAAAGGGTGTGGAAGTAGGCAGATGAGGCTGCATTAACTTGTTTCTTCATGGGAAGTGTGCTATCCAGGATGATACCAAGGTTGCGGGCATGGTCTGTTGGGGCAGGGGGAGATGAGTTCTGTGGGCCGCCATGTGTTGGTCCATGGCGAGGTGTTGTTCCAAAAGATGTGGACTTCTGTTTTTTTGTTGCTGAGTTTGAGACAGTTGTCCTTCACCCAGTCCACTATATTCATCATGTGTCTGTGGAAGTTATCTTTTGGAGTGGAGGGATCTTTGGAAAGTGAGAGGATGAGATGTGTGTTGTCAGTGTAGGAGATAATGTTGTGTCCATGTGATCTGACAGTGACAGCCAGGGGGGTCATGTATGTGTTGAATAGGTTCGGGCTGAGGGACTAGCCCTGGCAGACTCCACAGATTATCTTTTTGGGCTCTGATGTGAATGGTGGGAGACGGATCCTTTGGGTTCTGCTGTTGAGGTAGAAGGCGATCCATTTGAGGGCATTTCCTTAAATTCTGATATGGTTGAGTCTGTTGATCAGGATGTGGTGGGATACTGTGTAAAATGAGGCAGAGAAGTCCAGGAGGATGAGGGCTACTGTTTCCCCACAGTCGGGGAGAGTTCTGATGTTATCTGTGGCTGCAATTAGGGCTGTCTTAGTGCTGTGGTAAGCTTAAAATCTGGATTGGGAGGGGTCTAAGTTGCAGTGGTCTTCTAGGTGTTAGGTGAGTTGCTGGTTGATCACTTTCTTGAGGACTTTTGCTGGAGAGGGCTGGAGAGGGCAGCAGAGAGATGAGTTGGTAGTTCTTCAATTTGGCCGGATCTGTGGATGCTCTTTTCAGAAGGGGCTTTTCTACAGCGTGTTTCGAGTCCTCTCAGAAGAAGGCTGCAGTGACAAAGGTATTCAGGAGCTTCCTGAGCTTGTCGGTGGTTGTCTTGTTTCCGAGGAAGAAGACGTGGTGGGGCCAAGCGTCCGTGGGTGCTCCTGAGGGCACGGAGTTCATGATTGAGATAGTGTCTTGAATGGTGAGGAGTTCCCAGTGGTGAGAAGTGTTCAGGCATTGTGTTTGTGCATTTGATGCTGACTGTGACAGAGGGTTGTCGTTCAAAGCTTTCATAGATGGCTGAGATTTTGTCATGTAAGAAGTCCTCAAGGTTGTCCCACAGTTCCTAGGAGGGAGTGATGCCGTTTTTGGTGAGGAAGATTTCTTTGCTGTGGTTTGTACTAGCTTTGATGCAATCTGCTAGTGTGTTCTTCTTGGTTTCTTTCATGACTCTAGTTCTGCAAAGCTCCGAACAAGCATTAAAAAATGCTGACACTAGTTTCCCTAATTACAGCCATGGTGCACCGTATCTTAGATATGGCATACACATGGTGGCATTAGGGGAGTGCTAGGGGGTGCTAGGAAATTGGTGCTATACTTGGTGCAGGGCCACTTTCCTTAAATTAGGCCATTAGAGAAGCGTGAATGTAGACTATGGAATGTATGCAAGGATAACACTGATGTCATTTGGTCTCTTGCTGATGTGATGGTAGAGACGTTTTCTATGAAGTGCTATACTCTTAATACAGTCTCTGTAGGCTCATTTCCATCTGTGAGTGACCATCTTCACACAGGAAGCCAGTTAGGTAACTCTACTTTCAGGTTTAAGGTTTATTCACAAAATTGTACTTAACATCTGTTATTAGGCACTGGAATTGCTAATGAACCCACTAACTTCTTCACAAAAAGCCATTATGTGCACGATACGTAGTGCAACATGTTTTCTAGAGATATACATATGGATGTGTGAGAAAGGACACGATGAACATACAAGTACACAGTGGCACGATCATAAAAACGAGAACACTGGAAAACATTTAAAATTAGTATTCGTAATTCCGCATTGTAGTGTAACAAGGTGATATTTAATGGTTTGGTGCATTTCACCAGACAAGGGCACTTTTTACAGATGCACCACCATCAAAGCAAAGTTACAGGTCAGGTAACATTCGAAGAATGCCTATAGGCAGGGTGCTATGTATGTAGAAGGCAGGACATGTGCCAGGTTGCGTGGCCTGTCCTGGTAGTGACAAATAGCTTAACTTGGTGTCTCACTGCTGTGAGAGCTGCCTTCTCATAGGATTGCATTAGAAATGCCCTGCCTTATATGTAGAGGGTATTGTCTGATTTATGAGGGGTAGCTTAGTCATGTTTGGTATGGTTGTAATGATGGTACGAAATGATGCTTATTGGTGTAAGTGGATTTTGTATTACTATTACAGAAATGAACTGAATAGTCTTCCTGGACTAAGAGAGGGGAGAGGTGGGGCACACCTGCATTTGTAAAGGCTGTGCCCTGGCCTCACACAATAGGGTCGTTTACCCCAACTGATGTTTGGAGCCTGTGCTGGAGGAGAGAGGGGGCACTCCCAGAACCAGTTGTAACCAACTTTAAATTAAGTATAAGTACAGGGGAATGTTCCCTATAACTTGGAGACACTTGGGAACTTACCTGGAACTGGACACATACTGCTGGAGGGACTCCCCAGGAACCACCATGGACCGCTGCTGCTGTGCTGATCTGTGCCCTGCTGGGTCACAGGGAGAGACTACCATGTGCCTGCATCCCCCTTGCGCTGGCCTGCTATTGGGCCCTGCCACATGTGATCCTTGTTCCATTGCTGCTGTCCCCCAGGCGCAATGTGCTGTGGCCCCTGACCCCTGCAACGGCCTAAAGCACAAGGAGTGCTTCATTACATCAAATAGCGCCTGGAGAGCACTTTGAACTGCGTGTTGGAAGTGCTTTTATTTTCTGCCCTCTTTTCGAATATAACCCCGTGACCCGGCTTTTCATTGCACCGGGAGTGCCAGAGTTGCGCTGTCTTCGGTGCCCCCAGGACACCACCAGAAAAAGGGAAAGGAGCGAACGTGCTGCTATCATGCCCACGGGGCAAAGCACGCTCCAAGGTGCGCCCCCAGGGTACAAGCAGGCACCCGCTTCGGTGCCTGCTCGCGTGTATAGAGATGGGCAGGGAAGGAAGCTTCATCGGAGGCTCCCCACCCTACCGGTCCCCTTGAATCTCCATCTGCGGGATGGGCAGGGGGAAAGGAAGCCTCATTGGAGGCTCCCCCTGCCCCGAGGAGCCTTTGTTTTCTGTTGCCTGAGACCGCGAGCGGAGAGGAAGCCTCGCTGGAGGCTCCCCATACCTCCGGTCTCCCTATTTGGTTGTACTAGTGATTGCGGGTCCCAGGAGGGGCCCGATACGAATATCTTGAAGGACCGTCAGGGTGGAAGCCTTCTTGGAGCCTCCCCCCACCGCCGGGCACCTTTATTGTGGTTCCCCCCTTGTGGAAGGGCCAGTGGAGGCCTGGGGCAGCCCTCAGAGATTGCGGGCCCCAGGAGGGGCCCAGTATAAAGTCGGAGGGGGTGCGTGTCACCCACCCTCCTCCCCCAAATCATCAAAGTGGCCCACAAGGGAGCGCACGGAGCGCCGGGGCCCCATTTGGATCTTCCTGGCAATGGAAGGTGTCTCATCAGGAAAACCAAGTACTTTCTTGGACTTACATATATTATCTAAATGTGCCTAGTAAGGACATTAGGGATATATATGTTACCCCGCTGTTTTTTTGATGTTTCATATATGGTTGCTAATGTTCCATTTATGGGCATGACTTACTAATATATTATTTTTCACTTGCCACATGTTTTTTAATGTTCCTTATATGGGCATTTATGATATTTCTATGAGAAGTGCATTTGTGTAGTAATGTGATTCCTGACTACTGCTTATGTTGCAGAATACTAAGTAACCTGTTTGTTATATGTGACTACTGCTGGTTCCGCAGAGTAACTAATGTGTAACGTTCTGACATATTATTGACATGTTGTGTTTGGCACGATTCATAGATTGGTGGATGAGGGGCAAGGAGCCATACTAGTTCTACTGGACCTATCTGCTGTGTTTGACACTATCTCACCTCAGATTATGATATCCCGTCTCCATCAAGCAGGGATTAGAGATACTGAATTGAAGATTTTAGAATCTTTTTCTGAGAGACAGACCTATCACGGTGGGTTGCGGAGATTTTAGGACACCAGCATATTTTTTGCCAAGCGGTGTCCCACAAGGCTCCTCACTTAGCCCTACCTTATTCAATTTGTATGTCGCTCTTTCAGCCTAAAAATTGGGAGGAAGTGGCAGCCTGCTTTAATAGCTGTCTGCTAGAAGTCAACAGGTGGATGGGCCTAAATTGGCTAAAGCTGAATGGTGACAAAACCGAAATTTTGTGTTTCGGCTCTAGTAAGGAGTTGTGGAACTCTGGTGGCCTCTAGAGTGCGGGGAGCCTCCTGTCCCTATTACCGCCACCAGAAACTTGGGTGTTTATTTTGACAATTGTCTTTCTTTTAAGTCCCATGTAAACTCCATCACTAAGGGGGTCATTACAACATCGGCGGTAAATGCCGCTTACCGCCGTGCAGAAGACCGCCAACACACCGCTGCGGTCACGTAATTCCGCCACAGCTATTACGACCCACAGCTCGGAATCCGCCAAAATCCAGACACCCACACAAGTCCGCCACACCAAAGGTCAGTGATAAAGTGGTGATAAAAAAACCTCCACTGTCACGCCAACAGGAATACGCCCACACTATCACGACCCATGAATCCACGCGCCGGCCTGTCAACCGCGGTATTCCATTGGCGGTACACACTGCCGTGCTTAAAATACACACACATTTACAAAACACTACCACATTGGAAAATTCCAAATACACACACCTGATATAAATACACACACCACTCCCACACATCCAATACAATATAAAACACACATCCACATCACCCACAAACCCTTACGACAAGAATTGCGACAGAAGGCCAGAGAGACAGCACAGCATAGACAACCCCACCATAGAGAGGCACGCAACACCATCACACATACACATCCACGCACAAAACACCACACACCCCTAAACATCACCCCACACATCACAACACACACCACCTCCACCACCCCATGGCACCGCAAAGACACCCAAGGTTTTCTGAGGAGGAGCTCAGGGTCATGGTGGAGGAAATCATCCGGGTAGAGCCACAGCTATCGGATCACAGATGCAGCACACCTCCATAGCTAGGAAGATGGAGCTATGGCGCAGAATCATGGACAGGGTTAACGCAGTGGGACAACACCCAAGAACACGGGATTGCATCAGGAAGAGGTGGAACGACCTACGGGGGAAGGTAGTTTCTGTGGTCTCAAGATACCACATCGTGGTTCAGAGGACTGGCGGCGGACCACTACCTCCTCCCCCACAACTAACAACATGGGAGGAGCAGGTCTTGGCTATACTGCATCCTGAGGGCCTTGCTGGAGTAGCTGGAGGAATGGACTCTGGTAAGTAAAATCTTTCACTACTTTATCCCCCACCCTACCTGCATGCTATCACATACCCCCACCCTCGCCCTCACCCCCATCACTCCAACTACTCACAGATGTCCCACTATCACAGCCCACCCATCCAAACACCAAGCCCTGCATGCCACAACAAAGCATGGACACCCATCACCAATACATGGCCACTGCACATACCCACACACACACCCCTAAACAATTATCACACAAGGTCCTACACAAGAATGCAATCACTGGGGTACAGGGTCACCCACCCATTGCACACCATGGCCCACAAAGATGCAATAATTATGCCTTTACACCCTTGCAGGACCCCTACCCAATGTCACAGGACAGGAGGTTCCAGACATGTCCACCCCACCCACAGAAGAGGCCCACAGTGATGATAGCAGCTCTGTCTAACTGGATCTAGATGACCAGCCCTGCCCATCTGAGACCTCGGGACATTCAGTTCCCCTTACATTGGCACAAGCCACAACAGAGCCTCCCCCCTCTGGAAACACCAGCACAGCACCCACCCAGCGGGCCCATACCTCTGTCCACAGGACACGTCAAGCAGCAGTGTGTCCACCACTGCAGGGAACCCAGGCTAACCCACCTCCCCAACAACACCAGTGACCTGGGGGCAGTGGCAGTGGGCACAGGGTTCAGGGGACAGAGGCCCAGGAACACAGGGGAACTGGGAGGGCTGCTGTGTGACAGGGGGAGGACAGGCCCAGGGAACTCACTCTCCACGAGGCCCTCTCCAACATCATGGGAGCCTACCACCATTCCCAGGAGACGATGGCAATGGCACTGGCCAAGTTTCAGGAGACCCAGTGGCTGCAGGAGGAACAGTATTTGGGGTTCAGGGAGGAACTCAAATCCATCAATACCAACCTGGGCACCATTGTAGGGGTGCTGAAGGAACTCGTCAACACCAGGAGAGACACTGTGGCACAACAAGGGGCCCCTGACACTACCACAACACCAGCACCCCTCCCCCGCAGATGAAGAACCACCCCGCAAGCGGTCCCTGAGATCCAGGACAAAGACAGAGAACAATGCCAAGACCCCTGCCAAGAAATGAAACCACCCTGATTGTCATCCTTTTGTCCCACTTTGTCACCCTGTCCATCCATCAACTGTTAAAAATACGTACAAGTACACTGTTCCACATGAAAAAAGCCTAATCCTACAGGAGCAAGAACCCTCAAGCATCACATTGGATGACTAGCTTCATCATCGGGAAAGCTCCTCGTCAGGCCGGTGCTGCAATGCCTGATGGGCTCCCCCGAAGGGGGCTCTTAACCGTATTGCTATAAATGTAGCAAAGAAAACCAGGTCGTATAGGGGAACTACCTTGATCGAAATACTGAACAATATGGAGAGTAAAAGAAATATAAAATTTGTTACCTGTCTTAGATATACATCATCAATTTAATCAGCTACCATAAGTAGGGGACCAAGGTTAAAATCACAAGGAGAATAAAGGTGAGTAATAATGCTCACTTATTCTCTACAAAAGCACAAGAGGACCAGATTTGTTATGGGGCCTCAAATCGTGGGTCTACATGATTCGCGTCTAATGGTCCAGTCGGATCCGTTGACGCTTCATCAGGACCAATACACAAAGAAAACAACTTCTCCAAACAACAGTCTAATACCAACTCTAATGGGGGGAGGTTAGAAACAAAAAGCCGTCACTTACATTGAGGCTACCTGCTACGTCAAAAAAGGTCGCCCTAGGAAAAGACAAACACATGTTGAAATAATGGCCACAAATAACATTGTGAATTTAGTGAGAAGTGCAAAGTCACACAGATTATAAAAATTGTTAGTGCTTACCATCCCCGGTCTCAGTATAGGGCTTCAAAGGTTACACGTCAGGAAAACAGAACAAACTCTCTTTATGTAACATAGTCATGGGAGGAAAAGTGTTATCAGCCATGTAACAGTAAACATGGTAAATGTCCAACAGGTTTTTTATCATAGACAGACAATGGGTTGGTTAAAATCTCTGACCAATGCCAAAACAGTATATTGCATATTACAATCCAAAGTTAAAAGTAAAAAGGAGGAAAAATGGAAGCTCAATGGTCTTCCCAATCAAAAGGGAACCTTATAAGCACCACCGTTTATGTAGATGCAATGCCACCAATAACATGAGAACATTCTCGAGTCTACACCCCAACGAGTATATGCAGAAAATAAACAAGGTAACAGGTTTACGTCGGCTCAGTCAAAAAACCAAGAGCCAGAGTCAATGTGTGTTAAGTCATACCAGCGGGGGGTTCTGTCCATACTCCCTCAGCCAGTATGTGAACATTACAAAATAAGATCAGCTCTCACAAGTGGGGGTACTTACGAGTCGCGCCGTAATAGTCGGCCGATTCACCTACCCTCCTGACAGCGTCCCTGTTCAGAGTAACAGGGTGCTCGTCCAACCCGATTAAGAGTGCATTGAAACCCGGAAGTGAATTCCGGTCAGCGCGCGTCTATACACACGTAGTCATAAAAGACAGACTAAGGTGGTCATTACAACCCTGGCGGACGGTGTTAAAGCGGCAGTAAGACCTCCAACAGGTCGGCGGTAAAAAAATTGCAATTACGACCGTGGCAGAAACCGCCAACAAAGACAGCCACTTTAACACTCCGACCGCCACGGCGGTACAAACAAACAGCGCAGTGGTCACCGCCAACAGACAGGTGGGAGACAATGTACCGCCCACACTATTATGACAGGCCAATCCGCACCTTTTCTGGGGCAGATTCACCGCGGATAAAAACACGGCGGAAACAGGAATCCAGAAGGAAAAACGCTCACCTCTACATACCCCACGAGGAACGAGGACACCATGGAACCGGAACTCCAAATTCTTCCTGCGGTAACTTCCTGCTCCTCTACCAGGAGCACGAACACCGGCGGCGAAGACCACAGTGAGTACTGCACCTTCGACACAGGGGAGGGGTAGGGAAAAAACAGGGACACACACATGCAACACCCCCACCCACTACAACACACACACTACTACATGTTGATACATTACAGTTACACCCCCTCAAGTCCCCCGGAAGAATGCAAAGACAAAAGGAAATTATTGTAACGATTGTAATCTATTAAAATCCAGTACTCCAAAATATAGATACACCATAAACAAATATATACACCAATAATACAAGTCCAGGTATTGCACCATTTATAGTCGTGGACCACTGGGCCCAAAATGCATGGGCGAGGCCCACATTCGATACCCGATCAAAACAGAGAGAACACTGAAGGAGCATCAGATAGAAATACAACAGGCACCTCAGGGGGAAGGGAAGGGGGGGCACCTCATCCGAATGAGTGTACGACGCCAGATCCACGAGGGGGCTCAATGCCCACTGTTCAATCCTGGGGAGTGCAAAGCCACAGTCTCTCAAGTCTCTACAGTGGGTGGGTTGCCCACTGTTCAATCCTGGGGAGTGCAAAGCCACAGTCTCTCAAGTCTCTACAGTGGGTGGTTTGCCCACTGTTCAATCCTGGGGAGTGCAAAGCCACAGTCTCTCAAGTCTCTACAGTGGGTGGGCTGCCCACTGTTCAATCATGGGGAGTGCAAAGCCACAGTCTCTCAAGTCTCCACAGTGGGTGGTTTGCCCACTGTTCAATCCTGGGGAGTGCAAAGCCACAGTCTCTCAAGTCTCCACAGTGGGTGGTTTGCCCACTGTTCAATCCTGGGGAGTGCAAAGCCACAGTCTCTCAAGTCTCTACAGTGGGTGGGTTGCCCGCTGCCATATCCTGGGGAGTGCAAAGCCACAGTCTCTCAAGTGGATAACAGCCTCCACTGGTTCTGGAGGGGGACTGGTGCACAGAGTGCTTCATCCTGCCAAGGACTGAGGTAGTGGATGGATGTCTCCAATGGTTCTGGAGGGGGACTGGTGCCCAGTGTGCTTCATCCTGTGAAGGACAGAGGTAGTGGATGGATCTCTTCACTGATTCTGGAGGGGGACTGGTGCCCAGAGTGCTTCATCCTGTGAAGGACAGAGGTAGTGGATGGATCTCTCCACTGGTTCTGGAGGGAGACTGGTGCCCAGAGTGCATCATTCACCCCGTGACGGACCTAGTTGCGTCAGTGCCCCTGCCGCTCATGCGCTAGCGGTGCTTGAGTTGGAGGTCCTGGCCTGGGGCTGGCGGTGCCCTCCTGGGCAGCTGGGCTGGGGCTGGCTGTGCCCCCCTGGGCAGCTGTACTGGGGCTGGCGGTGGCCTCCTGGGCAGCTTGGCTGGGGCTGGCAGTGGCCTCCTGGGCAGCTGGGCTGGGACTGGCGGTGCCCTCCTGGGCAGCTGGGCTGGGGCTGGTGGCCTCCTGGGCAGCTGGGCTGGGGCTGGCAGTGGCCTCCTGGGCAGCTGGGCTGGCGGTGGCCTCCTGGGCAGCTGGGCTGGGGCTGGCGGTGCCCTCCTGGGCAGCTGGGCTGGGGCTGGCAGTTGCCTCCTGGGCAACTGGGCTGGCGGTGGCCTCCTGGGCAGCTGGGCTGGGGCTGGCGGTGCCCTCCTGGGTAGCTGGGCTGGGGCTGGCGGTGCCCTCCTGGGCAGGTGGGCTGGGGCTGGCGGTTCCCTCTTGGGCACCTGGGCTGGGGCTGGCGGTGCCCTCCTGGGCAGCTGGGCTGCGGCTGGGGGTGCCCTCCTGGGCAGCTGGGCTGGGGCTGGCGGTGGCCTCCTCGTCAGCTGGGCTGGGACTGGCGGTGCCCTCCTGGGAGCCCAGATGGGGCTGGCGGTGCCCTCCTGGGCAGCTGGGCTGTGGCTGGCGGTGGCCTCCTGGGCAGCTGGGGCTGGGGCTGGCAGTGGCCTCCTGGGCAGCTGGGCTGGGGCTGGCAGTGGCCTCCTGGGCAGCTGGGCTGCGGCTGGGGGTGGCATGATCGTGGTCTTCTCCGCCGTGCAGCTCTTCCCAGACTTGCCGGGTTTCTTGTGGCCCTTCCCCACCTTGGGAGGTGTCACAGCTGACTCCACACTCCCACCGGGACCCCTGGGAGCGTATTTGGTGGCTGGAGTCTTCCCCCTCTCCCGCCGGGCACTGGCCAACTTCTGATGCTTCACAGGTGGGGGACTGGCTGGGCTGTGGCTCCGTGCCACACTGGCCGTCCTGGTGGCCGGTGCACTCCACATAACGGTGACTACAGGCACCACTGGTCCCGGAGATGTTGTGGCTGAAGTGCTACTTCGGGACCTATGAGATGGACGGGGTGGGGGAGGTGTGGGAAAGAGGTCAAGGGTGGACAGGAAAAGTTTCTTGGATACACTGGGACGGGTATCTGGAGGGGGTTTGGGAGTGGAGGAAGAGGTGGTGGTAGTAGGAGGTGTACGTTTGGTGACTTTGGGTGCAGGTGCATGCGCTGGAGGATGTCGTGAGGTGGATGGCTGTTGGGTGGGTGTGTGGCTGAGTTTGTGTACCTTGGGAGGTGGCGTCACAGACACACTGGGAAAACACACAGGGGACGTGTGAATGGAAGTGGGGGTGGTGACTGCACGTGAGCGGGGTGTGCTGGTGGGTGTGCTGGTGAGGGACGTAGTGGCTGTAGAGGTAGTGCATGCAGGTGTGAGTGTAGACGAGACTGGGAGGGAGGAGGGAGACGATGAGGAGGGGGATACAGTGGAGGCAGTGGATGTTGGTGTGTCTGCATGTGTGTGTTGCTTGCGTGAGTGCCAGTGGAATGTGTGGTGCTTATGTTTGCCTGAGCTTCCCTTGTGTGGTGAGGTGTGTGCAGGCTGGTCTGATGGTGTGCTTGGGATAGGCAGAGGAACAGGGGATTGGGTCTGGGTGGAGGAAGTTGGAGGGTGGAGGCTAGAGACGGGGACAATAGCTGCCATCAATGCTGAGGCCAGAGTTTGAAAAGCTCGGTGAACGGCCACCTCACCAGAATGAATGCCCTCCAGGAACGCATTAGTTTGTTGCAACTGTCTTTCTACACCCTGGATGGCATTCAAAATGGTAGACTGCCCAAAAGTGAGGGACCTGAGGAGGTCAATGGCCTCCTCACAGAGAGCAGAAGGGGTGAGAGGGGCAGGGGCTGAGGTGCCTGGGGCAAAGGTGATGCCCCCCCTACTGGGTGAGCGGGCACGGGGTGAAGGCAGAGGGGCTGCTGGGAGGGCGGTAGTAGGGGGGGTGGCGGCTGTACCTGTAGATGCGGGGGCACAGATGTTGCCACCACCACAAGGGAGCTCCCATCAGAGGACGTGTCCGTGTCGCTGGTGTCAGCTCCTGTCCCCGCCGTGAAGCTCCCCTCACAAACAGACTCCAGATCATTTTGTGCTTTAGGTGTGTTTATTTAAATGCAAAATATTGGAGGGGGAAGTTAAATGGTGAGGGGTGATGGCAGAGGAGTGTCCATGGCAGAGTCCAGTCTATTAGTCTCACAGGTGCATTGCCCATATGGGCATAGGAAGTGGAGCTGGGGCAGTTTAATTATGGACAGGGTGACAAAGTGGGAAAGTAGGATGACAATCAGGGTGGTCTCATTTCTAGGCGGGGGTCTTGACATTGTTCTCTGTCTTGTAGCTAGATCTCAGAGACCGCTTGCGGGGTG
Organism: Pleurodeles waltl; assembly: GCF_031143425.1. Lineage (NCBI taxonomy): Eukaryota > Metazoa > Chordata > Amphibia > Caudata > Salamandridae > Pleurodeles > Pleurodeles waltl. The sequence continues at coordinate 1,043,075,167 of NC_090447.1, read as the reverse complement.
GTTCTCCGTCTGCAGGGGGTGGGGTGCTGGTGGTGGGCAGTTCATCGTCCATGCTAGTGTCAGGGGCCCCTTGTAGTGCCACAGTGTCCCTCCTGGTGTTGAGTACTTCCTTCAGCACCCCTACGATGGTGAACAGGGTGGAGATGATGGCTCTGAGTTCCTCCCTGAAGCCCATATACTGTTCCTCCTGCATGCGCTGGGTCTCCTGAAACTTGGCCAGTACCGTTGCCATCATCTCCTGAGAGTGGTGGTATGCTCCCATAATGGAGGAGAGGGTCTCGTGGATAGTGGGTTCCCTTGGCCTGTCCGCCCCCTGTCGCACGGCAGCCCTCCCAGTGTTCCTGGGCCTCTGTCCCCTGGACCGTGTGCCCACTGCCACTGCCCCCAGGTCCCTGTTGTTGTTGAGGTGGTGGGTTATCCTGGGTTCCCTGTAGTGGTGGACACACAGCTGATTGACGTGTCCTGGGGACGGAGGTATGGGCCCGCTGGGTGGGTGCTGTGCTGGAGCTTCCAGAGGGGGGAAGGTCTGTGGTGGCCTGTGCCTGTGTGAGGGGAACCGACAGTCCAGAGGTCCTCGATGGTCCGGGCTGGTCATCTAGATCCAGTTGGACAGAGCTGCTGTCATCACTGTGGGCCTCTTCTGTTGGTGGAGTGGACATGTCTGGACCCTCCTGTCTGGTGACATTGGGTAGGGGTGCTGCAGGGGTGGAAAGGCATGATTATTGCATCTGTGTGTGCCATGGTGTGCAATGGGTGGGTCACCCTGTACCCCAGTGCTTCCATTCTTGTGTGGGACCTTCTGTGATAATGGTTTAGGGGGGTGTATGGCTTTGTGCAGTGGGCATGCTTTGGTGATGGGTGTCCATGCTTTGGTGTTTCATGCAGGACTTGGTGTTAGGATGGGTGGTTTGTGATATTGGGACATTTGTGAGGAGTTGGAGTGATGGGGGTGAGGGCGAGGGTGGGGGTATGTGATAGCATGCAGGTAGGGTGGGGATGTAATAGTAAAGCTTTGACCTACCAGAGTCCATTCCTCCACCTACTCCTGCGAGGCCCTCAGGATGCAGAATCGCCAAGACCTGCTCCTCCCATGTTGTTAGTTGTGGGGGAGGAGGTGGGGGTCCGCTGCCAGTCCGCTGAACCACCAGGTGGTGTCTTGAGACCACGGAATGCACCTTCCCCTGTAGGTCGTTCCACCTTTTCCTGATGTCCACCCAATTTCTTGGGTGTTGTGCCACTGCGTTGACCCTGTCCACTATTCTTCACCATAGCTCCATCTTCCTTGCAATTGAGGTGTGCTGCACCTGTGCTCCGAATAGCTGTGGCTCTACCTGTACAATTTCCTCCACCATGACCGTGAGCTACTCCTCCGAGAACCTGGGGTGTCTTTGATGTGCCAGGGGGAGGTGTAGGTGATGTGTGGGGTGGAGTGTGTGGTGATAAGTGTGGTGATATGTAGTGGTGTGTTGTGTGAGGTGCATGGAAGTTGTGTGGGTGATGGTGTTATGTGCCTGTGGATGCTGTTGTACTTGCTGGTGGTGTCTCTCTCTGGCCTTCTTTCTGAATTTTTCGTTGTGGGGGTTTGTGGGTGATGTGGGTGTGTGTTTTATATTGTAATGGGTGTGTGGGAGTGGAGTGTGTATGTGTATCAGGTGTGTGTATTTCGAATTGTCCAATGTGGCTGTGTTTTGTATATGTTTGTGTATTTTGAGCGAGGCGGTATGTACCGCCAATGGAATACCGCGGTTGAAAAACCGCCGCATGGAACGATGACATTCCTTGGACTACGTTGTCCTTCTGAAAATGATTTTTTGACAACGAGTCACATTCTTTCTAACCTGAATCATTGTCCATTCTTGTTCTAATATTTTGCTAGGTCTGACATAATTCTAATTAATATCAATGCCATGCCTTAACACTACTCTATTATAGAGGACTCTCCCCTCTTTTATACCCTTTTTTTAGCCTCCCTCTATAATCTTGTTGATTCAAGTCTGATTACAATAACTTCCTGACCACATTACGATGATTTGATTAAATCTCCTACTGCTATGTATATTGATGATTTTTGATATTTGAGACATATATACTTCAGGGACTTAATGAGCGAGTCGCTCTTCAACTGCAGACTCAGTCTGTCTTTTATGACTACGCATGTAGAGAAGTGCGCTGACCGGAATTCACTTCCGGGTTTCATCGCACTCTTAATCGGGTTGGACGAGCGCCCTGTTTCTCTGAACAGGGACGCTGTCAGGAGGGTAGGTGAATCGGCCTACTATTACGGCGCGACTCATAAGTACCCCCACTTGTGAGCACCGATTCTTATTTTGTAATGGTCACATACCGGCTGAGGCAGTATGGACAGAATCCCCCAAGGGTATGACTTAACACACATTGACTCTGGCTCTTGGTTTTTCGACTGAGCCGACGTAAACCTGTTACCTTGTTTATTTTCTGCATATACTCGTTGGGGTGTAGACTCGAGAATTTTCTCATGTTATTAGTGGCATTGGATCTACATAAACGGTGGTGCTTATAAGGTTCCCTTTTGAGTGGGAAGACTATTGAGCTTCCATTTTCCCTCCTTTTTACTTTTAACTTCGGATTACAATATGCAATATATTGTTTTGGCATTGGTCAGAGATTTTAACCAACCCATTGTCTATATATGACAAAAAACCTGTTGGGCATTTACCATGTTTACTGTTACATGGCTGATAACACTTTTCCTCCCATGACTATGTTACATAAAGAGAGTTTGTCACAAAACTATCTGGAGTTAGTCTGTGTTTTCGAAAATGTGTATTTGCAACAACTAATGAAAAATGCAATATCCATTGTATTGTCAACATACTTATGTCACACAGCTCTAGTCCATGAGGAAACAAAGCAGATGTCACACAGTGGGACCCACATCTGTGAAATAGAAAGGGAAAGCGACAACTCAGGGTCCACACGCTGGGTGAAAGTGACAGACAGATGAGAGGTAGAACAAGTGTATCAGATGTAGCAGGCAGTGATGTCTTCTTACCTGTGTCTCACTGGAAGGTTTGATGGATCACCGTGTTTCTGTTGTCGATATCCTCTTCTTCTGCTTCCTCATCTTCACTGTCCACAGGCTCCACAGCTGCCACAAGACCTCCATCTGGACCATCCTCCTGCAGAAAAGGCACCTGTCATTGCAAAGCCAAGTTGTGAAGCATACAGCAGGCAATAATGATCTGGCACACCTTCTTTGGTGAGTAGAATGGATAACCAACTGTCATATGGAGGCACCTGAACCTGGCCTTCAGGAGGCCGAAGGTCCTCTCTATATCCCTCCTAGTCCTCCCATTGGCCTCATTGTAGCGTTCCTCTGCCCTTGTCCTGGGATTTCTCACTGGGGTCAGTAGCCATGACAAGTTGGGGTAACCAGAGTCACCTGCAAATGTTGAGGGACAACTGTTAGACACACACTAACCCGTAGGGACAACCCCAGACCGAGACACCTAGTTACACTGTATAGGGTCCATGTCCTCACCTAATAGCCACACACGGTGCCTCTGGAGTTGCCCCATCACATAAGGGATGCTGCTATTCCTCAGAATGTAAACGTCATGCACTGAGACAGGAAACTTGGCGTTCACATGGGAGATGTACTGGTCGGCAAAACACACCATCTGCATATTCATTGAATAGTAACTCTTCTGGTTTCTGTACACCTGTTCATTCCTGCAGGGGGGACCAAGGCCACATGTGTCACATCAATGGCACCATTGATGTTGGGGATATGTCGCAGGGCACAGAAGTCACCTTTCGCTGTAGGCAAATCCTCCACCTGAGGGAAAATGATGTAGCTGCGCATGTGTTTCAGCAGGGCAGACAACACTCTGGACAACCCGTTGGAGAACATAGGGTGGGACATCCCTGATGCTATGGCCACTGTCGTCTGAAAAGACCCACTTGCCAGGAAATGGAGTACTGACAGCATCTGCACTAGAGGGGGATACCTGTGGGATGGCGGATAGCTGACATCAGGTCCAGCTCCAACTGGGCACACAGTTTCTGGATTGTGGCACGGTCCAGTCTGTAGGTGACAATTACATGACGCTCTTCCATTGTCGACAGCTCCACCAGCAGTCTGTACACCGGAGGATGCCTCCATCTCCTCACCTTCCCCAGCGGACGTGCTCTATGGAGGAGAACAGCGAGCAGAGGATCAGCCAACACTGAGGTACGAAAAAATAACTTCATTGCACACATTTTTCAAACCGCAATGTCCCTGTCTTAATGTGTATGCAAGGCATAGATATGTGTGACGCATTTAAGAATAATGCCATGTGGCCACCTGAAATGGCGTCTGCCTGACCTGTAAGTTGGGACAAGGGGAAATGAGGTAACTGAGCTGGCGTTAGACACCGTCGCAGTAGGCGGTCGAAGACCGCGGCGCAATCTTGCATTGGTTGACATTGGACCCTATGGGTCCCAGGAGCCAATGATGATTTACGCTGGCAGTGATGGTATGCACCACTGCAGACGTGACCGCCATTTTTTCTCTGTTCACTCACTTGATACCTGATCTTCGACAGGAGAGGACCTACACTGCAAGTGCTGCTGTGACCTCAGTCTGGAAGAGACAATGACTCATGTGTCTGGGAAAAGGGCCCCTGCCTTCACCACACAGGAGTTGGAGAAACTAGTGGATGGTGTCCTCCCCCAGTACACGCTACTCTACGGTCCTCCACACAAACAGGTAAGTACACTGTAAGCATGCTGTATGGGCAATGCCTGTGTGGAGTGGTGTGGATGGAAGATAGGGGCGGGGGATGAGGCGTGCATGATACGACAGTGAGTGCATGTGCGTCATGGCAAGGGTAGGGATGCGGGCCAATGAGTGTGACGTCCGGACGGTTATATCTTCTCCTTTTCCCATGTACTATTCCTGTAGGTCAGCGCCCACCAGAAGAAGGATATTTGGCGTGCCATCGCCAAGGAAGTCCGGACCCTGTGGGTCCAACACAGACGGAGCACCCACTGCCGGAAAAGATGGGAGGACATTCGCCGCAGGAGCAAGAAGACGGCGGAGGCCCAGCTGGGAATGGACTCCCAACGTGGGAGGAGTGCCCGTTGCACCATGACCTCCCTGATGTTCCAGATCCTGGCGGTGGCGTATCCGGAGTTGGATGAGCACTTGAGGGCATCACAGCAGCCACAAGGGGGTGAGTACACTCTCATTCAGCTGACTCTGCATTCATTATGAGGTGTCTGGGTGGGGGAGGTGGGCTGTGGGTTCCCCTAGGCCAGGGCGAATTTAGTAGGCAAAGTCCCTTCGTAAGGCAGGCCATGTGGCACCCCACCCCACCAGTGTTCGGAGCCAACTACACCTAGTCAGGTTTGTGTGACTTCCATGTGTGCAGCAATCGGGCTTAGGCCTTGTACCCCATGTCCCTGTGATTAATTAGGGAACTCTAAGTGCACAGCGAAGTGCAGAGGTCTTCTGTGTCTGTAGTGACCGCCAACAGTAGCAAGATTGCATGCACTCAACATGTCTTTCTTCTGTCTTTCCCCCCCTTTTTTGGTCTCCCTGTTCTTGTGTGCAATAGCATCATCAGACGGAGGAGCAGTGGCACTGGAGCAAGAAGGAGCTGCATTCCACATGGCCCTGGAGGGTGAGACAATGGAGTCTGAAGGCACCAGTTGGACAGAGGGCGAGGGGAGCTCCACGGCGGGGACAGGAGCTGGAACCAGCGACATGGACTCCTCCTCTGATGGGAGCTCCCTTGCAGTGGTAGGCCCCTCTGTGCCCCCCGCATCTACAGGTACAGCCGCCACCCCCCCTACCAGCACCGCCCTCCCAGCAGCCCCTCAGCGTGTGTTCCGTGCCCGCTCACCCAGGACGGTGGGCATCTCCTTCGCCACAGGCACCTCAGCCCCTTCCCCAGTCAGCCCTGCTGCCCTCAGTGACGAGGCCATTGACCTCCTCAGATCCCTCACTGTTGGGCAGTCTACCATTCTGAATGCCATCCAGAGTTTAGAGAGGCAGTTGCAACAGACGAATGCATACCTGGAGGGCATTCATTCTGGTCAGGCAGCCCAACAGCGAGCTTTTCAGACTTTGGACTCAGCACTGATGGCAGCCATTGTCCCTGTGTCCAGCCTCCCCCCTCCAACTTCCTCCACCCAGACCCAAACCCCTGTACCTCAGCCTATCCCAAGCACACCATCAGACCAGCATGCACACACCTCAACACTCAAGGGAAGCTCAAGCAAACATAAGCACCACACATCCCATAGGCACTCACACAAGCATCATACCCATGCAGATATACCAACAGCCACTGCCTCCACTGTGTACTCATCCTCCTCGCCTCCCTCCTCCCTCCCTGTCACATCTCCACTCACACCTGCATGCACGACATCATTATCCACTACGTCCATCACCAGCACACCCATCACCACACACTGCTCCCATGCACTCACCACCCCCACTACCATTCACACATCCCCTGTGTCCTCTCACAGTGTGTCTGTGAGCCCACCTCCCAAGGTACACAAACGCAGCCACACACCCACCCAACAGCCATCCACCTCAAGACAGCCTCTAGCCCATGCGCCTTCACCCAAAGTTAGCAAACGTACACCTCCTACAACCACTACCTCTTCCTCCACACCCAAACCCCCTCCATCTACCCGTCCCAGTGTGTCTAAAAAACGTTTCCTGTCCAACCTTGACCTCTTCCCCGCACCTCCCCCACCCCTTCAGTCTCCTAGGGCACGCCTTTCCAGGTCCTATCCCAGCACCTCAGCCACCACATCAGGGGCTGCCAGCAGTAACCGGCTTCTGGAGTGCGCCAAGCAGCAGGGCAGCCAGTGTGCCAAGGAGCCAGACCACGGACAGTCCCCCACCTCAGAAGCATAAGAAGTAGGCAACTGCCCGGAGGGAGAAGGGCAAAACACCTGCCACCAAGGGCTCTCCCAGGACTACAGTTGGGAGTGGGAAGACATCTGCGCTGCACAGAAAGAAAGGGAAGTCGCCGCCAACCTGCATGGCAGACAAGACCGCCACCACCACCGCTGCCAAGGACACAGCTGCCAACAGCACCGCTTCCCAGGACACCGCCGCCACCAGCACCGCTGCCAAGGACACCGCCGCCACCAGCACCACTGCCAAGGACACCGCCGCCACCAGCACCACTGCCAAGGACATCGCCCCCGCTGCCAAGGACACCGCCGCCACCAGCACCGCTGCCAAGGACACCGCCGCCACCAGCACCGCTGCCAAGGACAGTGCCGCCACCAGCACCGCTGCCCAGGACCCGCCACCAGCAGCACCGCTGCCCAGGACACAGCCGCCACCAGCACCGCTGCCAATGACACCGCCGCCACCAGCACAGCTGCCAAGGACACCGCCGCCACCAGCACGCTCACTGAGCCACCCACCAGCACCGCAGGCCAATGAGCGCCGCAAGCACTGCTGCTACTGAGGCCGCCACAAGCATGATGAAGCACTCTGGGCACCAAGCCCCCTCCAGAACCAGTGGAGAATCTCATCCACTACCTCAGTCCTTGGCAGGATGAAGCACTCTGGGCACCAAGCCCCCTCCAGAACCAGTGGAGAAAGGCATCCACTACCTCTGTCCTTGGCAGGATGAAGCACTCTGGGCACCAAGCCCCCTCCAGAACCAGTGGAGAATCTCATCCACTACCTCTGTCTTTGGCAGGATGAAGCACTCTGGGCACCAAGCCCCCTCCAGAACCAGAGGAGACTGTTATCCACTTGAGAGACTGTGGCTTTGCACTCCCCAGGATGCAGCAGTGGGCAAACCACCCACTGGAGAGACTTGAGAGACTGCGGCTTTGCACTCCCTAGGATAAAGCTGTGGGCAAACCACCCACTGGAGAGACTTGAGAGACTGTGGCTTGGCACTCCCCAGGATAAAGCAGTGGGCAACCTGCCCACTGGAGAGACTTGAGAGACTGTGGCTTTGCACTCCCCAGGATAGAGCAGTGGGCAAACCACCCACTGGAGAGACTTGAGAGACTGTGGCTTTGCACTCCCCAGGATAGAGCAGTGGGCAAACCACTCACTGACGAGACTTGGAAGACTTTGGCTTTGCACTCCACAGGATACATCAATGGGCATGGAGCCCCCTCGTGGATCTGGCGTTGTGCACTCAGCCAGCTGAGGTGCCCCACCTTTCCTTCCCCCTGAGGTGCGTGTTGTATTTCTATCTGATGCCCTTTCAATGTTCTCTCCGTTTTGATCGGGTATCTTGTGTGGGCTTCGCCCATGCATTTTGGGCCCAATGGTCCACGGACTATATAGGTGCAGTACATGGACTTGAATTCTTGGTGTACATATTTGTTAATAGTGTATATATATTTTTGAGTAATGGATTTTTCAAGATTACAATCCTTCAACTCATTTCCTTTTGTTCTTGCGCTCTGCCAGGGGGATCTTGGGGGGGGGAAATGTTACGTTTCTGCATGTATTTGTGTGTGTGTTGTAGTGTGTGAGGGTGGGGGTGTTGCGTGTGTGTGTCACTCTCTTTTCCCTCCCCTGTGTGGTAGGTGCAGTACTCACCGTGGTCTTCGCCGCCGGCGTTCTTGCTCCTGGTAGAGGAGCACGAAGACAAAGGCAGGTAGAATATGGAGTTCTGGCTCCATGGCGTCTTGGTTCCTCGTGGGGTGTGTAGAGGTGAGCATTTTCCCTTCCAAGTCCTGTTTCCGCTTTGTTTTTGTTCACAGTGAATCCACCCCAGAAAAGGTGGCGGATTGGCCTGTTGTAATACTGTGGGCGGTACTTTGTCCTCCGCCTTTCTGTTGGCGGTTACCGCTGCGGTGTTTGTTTGTACCACCGAGGCGGTCGGAGTGTTAAAGTGGCTGTCTATGTTGGCGGTTTCCGCCATGGTCATAATTCCATTTTGTTTTACCACGAGCCTGTTGGTGGTCTTAATGCCTCTTTTATACCGACCGCCAGAGTTGTAATGAGGGCCTAAATCTAGTTTTTGGACTTCCTAAAGCCATGTTGAGAGGATTCTAAGGGGCTTATTTATACTCTGTTTGCGCCGAAATTGCGTCGTTTTTTTAGACGCAATTTTTACGCAAAACTAACTCCATATTTATACTTTGGCGTTAGACGCATCTAGCGCCAAAGTTCATGGAGTTAGCGTCATTTTTTGGCGTGAACACCTTCCTTGCGTTAATGATATGCAAGGGAGGCGTTCCCGTCTAAAAAAATTACTCCCAGGCATGTGCGTGGTATTTATACTCCCGGGCAAAAATCACGCCCGGGAGTGGGCGGGGCAGAAAACCCCGCATTTGCGCCTGAATTTAACGCCTGGGTCAGGGCAGGCGTTAAGGGACCTGTGGGCTCAGAATGAGCCCAGAGGTGCCCTCCCCTGCCCCCACGGACACCCCCTGCCACCCTTGCCCACCCCGGGAGGACACCCAAGGATGGAGGGACCCACCCCAGGGACATTAAGGTAAGTTCAGGTAAGTTTTTTTTTTTTTTTTGTTTGTGGCATAGGGGGGCCTGATTTGTGCCCCCCTACATGCCACTATGCCCAATGACCATGCCCAGGGGACAGAAGTCCCCTGGGCATGGCCATTGGGCAAGTGGGCATGACTCCTGTCTTTGCTAAGACAGGAGTCATGTTAATGGGGGATGGGCGTCGTAAAAAAATGGCGCAAATCAGGTTAAGGCGATTTTTTAGACTCAACCTGACTAGCCCCATTTTGAGACGCCCATACGCCATTTTCCCCTACGCCGGCGCTGCCTGGTGTACGTGGTTTTTTTCCACGCACACCAGGCAGCGCCGGTCGGCTAACGCCGGCTAACGCCATTCTATAAATACGGCGCCCGCATGGCGCTTCAGAATGGCGTTAGACGGCGCTAATTTTTTTGACGCTAAACTGCGTTAGCGCAGTTTAGCGTCAAAAAGTATAAATATGGCCCTAAGCCTCCTGAATTATGAAGAAAGTTGGCTAATTCATTATTGATATGCTGAAAACGAAGTAGAGAAATAGGCCGTAGATTGCTCAAGTCATGTCCTGCTCCATCAGGTTTCTTTTTCAATCAATCAATCAAAACATTTATAAAGCGTGCTACTCACCCGTGAGGGTCTCAAGGCGCTAGGGGAGGGGGGTTTACTGCCGCTCGAAGAGCCAGGTTTTGAGCTGCCTCCGGAATGCGAGGTGGTCCTGGGTGGTCCTGAGGTTGGCGGGGAGGGAGTTCCATGTCTTGGCTGCCAGTTAGGAGAAGGATTTCCCACCTGCCGTAGTGCGGCGGATGCGAGGGACGGCGGCGAGTGCGAGGTTGGCGGAGCGAAGTTGACGGGTGGGTGTGTAGAAACTGAGGCGACGGTTGAGGTATTCGGGTCCCTTGTTGTGGAGGGCTTTGTGTGCGTGGGTGAGCAGCCGCAAGGTGATCCTTTTGTTGACGGGAAGCCAGTGCAGGTGTCTCAGGTGGGCGGAGATGTGGCTGTTGCGGGGAATGTCGAGGATGCGGCGGGAGGAGGCGTTTTGTATTCGCTGAAGACGTTTTTGGAGTTTTGCGGTGGTTCCGGCGTATAGGGTGTTTCCGTAGTCCAGGCGGCTTGTGACGAGGGCGTGGGTCACAGTTTTTCTGGTGTCGGCGGGGATCCAGCGGAAGATCTTTCGGAGAATGCGGAGAGTGAGGAAGCAGGAAGATGATACGGCGTTGACTTGTTTGGTCATGGTGAGATGTGGGTCCAGGATGCAGATGTGGGTCAAGATGCAGATTTTATCCCGGGCATGTGATTTCCTTTATGACCATTAATTTACAATAAAAACAGAATTGGGGCCAGGGCACAGCCTTACCAGACACCTCGGGAAAGTTTGCACAGTTCTTTTCATCTCCATACCTAAAAGAAGCACTGACCCTTATGTGCAACACACGTAACAAATCCACCAGTGGGGAAGGCAAATTGTTATGAGTTAAAATGTCCCATAATTTGGATTGGTTGACCCTGTCAAAAGCATTGCTTAAGTCCCTCAAGGCCATATAAAGAGTCTCATTCTTAGATTCCACATTTAAACATTGTTCTAACACCTCCAAAGCTACCCGAAACCATATTGCACAGGCACCGGGCACTATTTTCCTGCACTCAGGCTTCTATTCAATTAAGGGTGACCCTCCCCACAATCTTAACTCTGGAGTCCAATAACAGTTTGGGTCTGTAACTTAGTGCTCCTGTCTTTCGCCCTTATTGAAAATCGGTACAAGTATATCATGTTCCCATGACTCAGGAATGTTAATGCAAGCAACAGCATTTAGACCATTAGTGATAAGTGGGGCCCAAAGTTCGATGTAAGTCTTAAAGAGATCAATGGGGATTCCATCGGGCCCTGGGAGACTTGTTAGTGGGCTAGCTATAATAGGGCAAGTGACCTCGGATTGCTCAAAGGAGATATTGGAGGGAAATGAAGTGCTACCTAAGCGGGTGTTGCAATAGGATTTGGTGTTAATGAGTAGATTAGTTTAAAATGGGCCTCCCATTCCTCAGGATTGTTTTCTGTCCCTAAGCCATCAGGTGAGTGGAGAAAGACCAGCTTGCCATGAATAATTTTCTAAAACCACCCAGTATCCTGGACTCTACATGTCAAAACTAAGCGCTCCCAGCTCTCCTTCTTTAATTCAAGTTTCTCTTCTGCATGGCCTTAGTGTAGTTCAATCTAGTGGCTGTGATACTCAGCTTATTTGGGGGGTCTGGCTAGGGAGTCATTAGATAGCAGGCATTCAACTAAGACTGACAAGCGTCATTCTATCAACAAGTGTGTCAAAGTAGGGATATCAGTTGACTTCCATTTAAGTCGTTGGGCCTTATTCTGCTGGGAAGGGCCGGTTGCCCTAGAAGAATCATGTTGGCGGTAGCAGATGGGTAGGTTCAACAATAATTCTATGGGGTTATTATCACTATAATATGATTCTATAACCCCCCCACCTCAATTGAATACAATATTTCTGGTTCCTGAAAATAAAGACATAATCTATGGTGGAACCTCGGCCTCAACCCACAAACATAGGAGCTGGTTAAAGGGTTCACCCATCAATTTTACAAATCTAGAGAGACCACAGTTGCAGAATGCATTAAGGATCTCCAACCCTCTCATCAGAAGATGCACAATGGATAGGCAAATCCTGCAACAGGAAAGGATTAAACACTGAAACGCTTGCTAATACCTATCAAGCGACAAATATTGATCCCAGGAACGCATTTAAGCAAGCACAGGCCAAATATACTAAGCCATTTAGTGGTCACAAAGCCTGAAATTCACTAAATCATAGGGTTTTTGAATGCTAGATGACTGTATAAAAGTACTAAACCCATTTTGTGATTCAGCAACTGAAATGCATTTTGAATCGCAATTTGAATAGGCATGTTTGTGTTTCTTGCAGGTTGTGATTTGTAATGCTGTGTATCAATAAATTGTGACTGCAGTTTTGGACATCTTCCCTTTGTAAATGAAAAAAAAGTTGTTTGGGAGTGGCATCTCATAAACAAACCTTGTTTAAAAAGTTTTTTTTTCACAAACGTTGGTCCATTTCCCTTCAAGGAACAAGTGCTATATTTTTCGAAGGGCTTTATTTAAATGTGATTGCAAACACAGGGGGCTTAGTTCAGAAAATAGGTCGCTTCACTAAATAATTAATTCACCGAAAGTCACTTCACAATTTGCAACCACCTTTTGCAAATAAAATATTAGTACATGTTGCAACATCTTCTAAAACAGATTTTCTTGTGCTGCAACAGGCTGGTGTACCTCATTGGAATAATCTTCAACATTGCGAGGAGGAGAACATCCTGTAAGCCATGAGATCATGGATTTATGAAAAGTGCTCAAACACTCTCTATTCTAATAGGAAATGGTCCAGTAATGGCAGTATTATTTAAAGGAAATTGTATTCTGTGATGGATGAGATTATTGAGAAATAGTTTGTAACGTGCTTTTGCACTCATACAGTCCACCATCCTGATGCACCATACATTTTGCTCACCTTAGTAGAATAGGTGTTCCAATTGCTTCACAAATGGAAGATTGTCAGAACCCCTTTCAGTGGGCCAAGGGGCAACCAGGGTTTGCTGGTACCAGCCCTGGAGGTTGATATGTTTTGCTACTGATGTCCTGGGCCTGACTTATTATGGATTCTGAGTAACTTGGCTAAGTATCACTTCTGCAGCTGACTCTCAGTGTATGCATGATCTGAGCAGTCGTCCAAGGATCCCTAGGGAACAGGAATGGATACAGGACTGTGTACATGGGCTCACAACTCAAAATGCATGCATGCATCAGCAATAAATCATTGTCCAGTTAAATACTGACTTTTATGAAAAAAGAGAAATGTTTTATTTGTATTTTTTACCAGCACTAGGAAAGATATAACATTCACATTCAATCACACAGTCCGCCTGCGGTCGATGCTCTAGTGTTTGTTTGGCAATTCCCTCTCCCACTCCCTCCTCACGTTAGTGATTGTGGTTATCACCCATTCACTATTGGTAACATCCAGTGTATTCTCCATTAGCAGTCTGAATCTCAAAAGTTCACTTTGACTCTCATTTACAGTCAGTAGTATCTTAGTGCTTCAGTGATTACTAGCAGCAAGTTCATCTTGGCCAACATGCCTGAAACCAGTCTTACCTGCACCTGCAGGCATGAAGAATCTGATGCTCCTGAATACACCCCTCCTGCAGGCAGTTGCAATGGCTGCAGCTTAGTTCAGGTGAATCGGCTGAACATGGCCCATGGGCTACACTCATTGGGTGCCAAGACACTGTCATTCATGGTCATGCTCCTAAAGCAACCAGAGGTTTCCTTTAACTATTCCTGTGAGTAGGTGTCAAGTTCCTCTGCCGGTGTAGGTTTGGCTGCTTCAATAATGTCTTGGATCCCTCGCCTGGGTAATGGTGTGCAGATGTTCTCCTGGCATCTTCATTTCTCAATTGGCAGTTGGCTGATCAGATTGCAGTTCTTGATGCTCCTAGCCATCTCCTCTGGCATATGGGATCGCCGTATCTCACATCACAAAGGTTCCTGCCCAATCCCCAATGTGAAATCCCTCATGACAGCCCATCCTGGGATAAAGGGGCACTGCTCACTAGCACACATGGCTACAGCCTTTAGCTTATTGCAGTTTTTTCCATGGCAGCCTCTCCTGGCATAGAGGCTTACTGACTGATCACTACGTATGGGCTCCGGCCCTATTGGCACAGCACTGCACATGGCTCAATTCACTGTGGACCTCTTATGGCATACTGGGGTCATCGACTCTGTCCTGCACACAGGCAATGACTTGATCTGTACAGCAACCATTTCCTCACACCTCACCAAGGGAGTCCACTCAACAGGGCTCCTCGCTGGACCTTGCTCTCTCCAAAGCTCTCCTCTTCCTCACAGGACACACTGGTCTTGGCAAGAAGGCAGGCTCTGGTGCTCCAGGCCCCAGGGTAGGTGGTCTTGGATTCCTCTCAGCCAGCACAGAGATCAGCAGACCTTGTCCCAAGTCCTAGTCATCAGTAGAAGTCTTTTAGATCTTCCACTTCTAACACAGCTCATCTGGCTGCCTAACAGGTGACATTTTTTGGGGCCTTAAACTCTCTTTCTTGTAGTACAGTTCCAAACACCAAATGTGATTTAGGGACTGGATTTCTGAAAGTCCACTTCTCAGGTCTCTCTTCTTCTTCAAACAATCTGTCACAGCAGGAGTGCCTTCAAAGCTGATAGTGCCACACAGGCCATGGGAGTGACTAGAGTTCACACTTAGATGTCAGACACTGTAATATGTGCATTAAAAGCCTAGTGAAGGGCCCCCAGCCCTACTCTTCATGATTATTTTATCAGCCCCATCTCCTTCCCAAGATGTGCCCAGGTGCTTTCCTTATGACCTCTCACTAAATCAAAGAGCACCCTTTGAAGTGTATTTAGAAAGCCACGGTCTCCTGTCCCCAGTCTGTGTTCCACTCACCTTACAAGAATTCAACAATACACACATTTATCTTGGGGGACCTATCTATCTCATCTCCATGTTTCACTATGCAGGCCTGGATCTCCCAAAATGGAACCAAGAGCCCTTTGTGTATCGTACCATCCACAGGCATACATACATTCAGCATATGCATTCACCATGCAAGCACTGCACTGATTGCTTCATATTTTGCACCACTCATAGGCACACATGTAGCAAGCACAAGCATTCACTATGCATGCACTGCACAGAATTGTATCCTTCATGTTTTGTACACTTATAGGAACAGATACATCAAGCACATACATCTTACTGTGCACACTGCCCCCTTCATGTATTGTACCACTCATAGGCACACATACATCAAGAACATGCAATTACCTTACATGCACTGCACAGCACTACATCCTTCAGGTTATGTACTACTGTCAGGCACACATACATGCAGCACATGCATTTAAAATGCACACACAGCGCAGTACTGCATTCTCCCTGTATTATACCCTTCCCAGCATAGCTACACCACTCCTGTGCTGTGCAGTATTTCACACCAAACCATTGATTGTAGCTGAGCACACAGCAGCAGAACTTTACAAAAGAGTGAGCCGGTAGGTCTCACTCCAGTGACGCAGGTTCAAATGTAGCTGTTTAATCCACCTGAACAATACATAGGCCGTCATTCCAACCCTGGTGGTCTCTGGCCGCCAGGGCGGAGGGCAGCGGAAGCACCGCCAACAGGCTGGCGGTGCTTCCTGGGCTATTCTGACCGCGGCGGTAAAGCTGCGGTCAGAAAAGGGGAACCAGCGGTTTCCCGACGGTTTTCCCCTGGCCCAGGGAATCCTCCATGGCGGCGCTGCTTGCAGCGCCACCATGGGGATTCTGACCCCCTTCCTGCCAGCCTGTTTCTGGCGGTTCTCACCGCCAGAACCAGGATGCGGGAACGGGTGTCGTGGGGCCCCTGGGGGCCCCTGCACTGTCCATGCCCTGGCATAGTCGGTGCAGGGCCCCCCTAACAGGGCCCCATACAGATTTTCACTGTCTGCTTTGCAGACAGTGAAAATCGCGACGGGTGCCACTGCACCCGTCGCACCCCTGCAACTCCGCCGGCTCCATTCGGAGCCGGCTTCCTCGTTGCAGGGGCTTTCCCGCTGGGCCGGCGGGCGGCCTTTTGGCGGTCGCCCGCCGGCCCAGCGGGAAAGCCAGAATGGCCGCCGCGGTCTCCTGACCGCGGAGCGGCCATTCGGCGGTAACTGCATGGCGGGCGGCGGTCGAATGACCGCCATAGTATGCTGCCACCACTGTGATTGTGCTGCTTAACTCAGAGTTGAAACAGTAGCCTTTTACCACTATGAAGGTTACACTTTAGATGGCCCTTCCAGCCAGGAAGACCTCAATCCATAAGACAGGCCTATATCATAGTTCACACACTTGCTTCATGTATGCCTGGGAATATAAAAATCAGCATTATGAATCCAGGCATCAAAACAGTTGGGCACTCAGAGAGGCTATTACCATCGAGAAGAATTTTCTGTCTCAAAAAGGATGTTGATTTTCCAAAGCAGAGTCAGCATATGTTAACAGATTTATAGCGAATTTATATGTGATGTATGGCAAGTAAGGCAGTTTCCTGCAGTTGTAAATTTAAGAGTGTGTAGGAGATAGCTGATTACATAGGCATAATATCAGATGCTGACTACAGCTAAAAAGCATTACATTTTTGATGATTTGCAAATGTTTCCAATCAATTTCAAAGCCACCTTACACAACTACATTTTATTCAGAAAGTGTACAAACTGGCTGACAAAGGCACTCACGCATCCAACTTTCCTGGTAGTGATGATAAACAGATGTCTCCACAAGGAAATATGTGTGCAACAGGGGCCCCATCATGAGGGAAGATGCTTGAACCTAAACTTACAAATTTCTCCCCCTCTGCAACTCCCACCTTGCAGCTCTCCCTTTCACCTTTGACAAAAGTGAGTGATGTTTTCTCAATGTTCCATAATGATACAAGCTTCCAAATCTCCAAGCCCCTCACCAGTACAAAACATACCAAACCTAGGGCCTGGTTTAGAGTTTGGTGTAGGAGGTTATTTCGTCACCAATGTGACGGGTATCTCGTCCGACATATTACAATCCTTTTACAGCCTATGGAGATTGTAATTTGGGGGACGGCATATCTGTCATGTTTGTGGTGGAGCAATGTATGTGCCAAACTCTGAATCAGGCCCTGAGTTCTCTTTCAGTTATACTGAGCTGGATGTAAGCAGCCAGTGAGTCTATGGGAAGGCCTGTTTTAACCCCTTCGCTGCCAGGCCTTTTCCCCCTCAGGTGCCAAGCCTTTTTTTGACTATTTGGGGCAGTTTGCACTTAGGCCCTCATAACTTTTTGTCCACATAAGCTACCCACGCCAAATTTGCGTCCTTTTTTTGCAACATCCTAGGGAGTCTAGAGGTACCCAGACTTTGTGGCTTCCCCTGAAGGAGGCCAAGAAATTAGCCAAAATACAGTGAAAATGTCATTTTTTTCAAAAAAATGGGAAAAAAGGGCTGCAGAAGAAGGCTTGTGATTTAATCCCTGAAAATGGCTTGTGATTTATTCCCTGAAAATGGCATCAACAAAGGGTTTGCGGTGCTCAAATCACCAGCTTCCCAGCTTTCAGGAACAGGCAGACTTGAATCAGAAAACCCAATTTTTCAACACAATTTTGTCATTTTACTGGGACATACCCATTTTTACTATTTTTTTGCTTTCAGGCTCCTGCCAGTCAGTGACAGAAATGGGCATGAAACCAATGCTGGATCCCAGACACCTAAACATTTCTGGAAAGTAGACCTAATTCTGAATTCAGCAGTGGGTACTTTGTGCAGATCCTACAAGGGTTTCCTACTGAAAATCACAACTGAAAAAAAAGAAATATAGAAATTGAGGTAAAAAACTGAAATTTTTCTCTACGTTTTACTCTGTAACTTTTTACTGCAATGTCAGGTTTTTGAAAGCAATATAACGTTACGTCTGCTGGACTCTTCTGATTGTGGGTATATATAGGGCTTGTCGGTTCATCAAAAACCCTAGGTACCCAGAGCCAATAAATGAGCTGCATCCTGCAGTGGGTTTTCATTCTATTACGGGTATACAGCAATTAATTTGCTGAAATATAAAGAGTCAAAAATAGGTATCAAGAAAACCTTTGTATTTCCCAAATGGGCTCAAAATAAGGTGTTGAGGAGCAGTGGTTATTTCCATATCTCTGAATTCTGGGGTGCCCATACTAGCATGTGAATTACATGGCATTTCTGTAATAGATGTCTTTATTACACACTGTCTTATATTTGGAAGGAAAAAATGTAGAGAAAGAGAAGGGGCAATGACACTTGTTTTGCTATTCTATGTTCCCCCACGGCTCCCGATAAAAATGGTACCTCACTTGTGTGGGTAGGCCTAGTGCCCGCAACAGGAAATGCCCCAAAACACAATGTGGACACATCACATTTTTTGACAGAAAACAGAGGTGTTTTTTGCAAGATGCCTACCTGTGGATTTTGGCCTCTAGCTCAGCCGGCACCTAGGGAAAACTACCAAACCTGTGCATTTTGTCAAACTAGAAACCTAGGGGAACCCAAGGTGGGGTGACTTGTGGGGCTCTCACAAGGTTCTGTTACTCAGAATCCTTTGCAAACCTCAAAATGTGGCTAAAAAACACTTTTTCCTCACATTTCCGTGACAGAACGTTCTGGAATCTGAGAGGAGCCACAAATTTCCTTCCACCCAGCATTCCCCCAAGTCTCACGATAAAAATTGTACCTCACTTGTGTGGGTAGGCCTAGTGCCCCCGACAGGAAATGCCCCAAAATACAAAGTGGACACATCACATTTTCTCAAAGAAAACAGAGGAGTTTTTTGCAAGGTGCCTACCTGTGGATTTTGCCTTCTAGCTCAGCCGGCACGTAGGGAAACCTACCAAACCTGTTCATTTCTGAAAACTAGAGACCTAGAGGAACCCAAGGCGGGTTGACTTGTGGGTCTCTCACCAGGTTCTGTTACCCAGAATCCTTTGCAAACCTCAAAACTTGGCAAAAAAAACACTTTTTCCTCACATTTCGGTGACAGAGAGTTCTGGAATCTGAGAGGAGAAACAAATTTCCTTCCACCCAGCGTTCCCTCAAGTCCCCCAATAAAAATGGGACCTCACTTTGATGGGTAGGCATAGTGCCCGCAACAGGAAATGCTCTAAAACACAATGTGGACACATCACATTTTTCTACAGAAAACAGAGGTGTTTTTTACAAAGTGCTACCTGTGGATTTAGGCCTCAAGCTCAGCCGGCACCTAGGGAAACTTACCAAACCTGTGCATTTTTTTAAAACTAGAGAACTGGGGGAATCCAAGACAGGGTGACTTGTGGGGCTCTCACCAGGTTCTGTTACCCAGAATCCTTTGCAAACCTAAAAAGTTGGCAAAAAAAACAGTTTTTCCTCACATTTCGGTGACAGAACGTTCTGGAATCTGAGAGGAGCCACAAATGTCCTTCCACCCAGCGTTCTCCCAAGTCTCCCGATAAAAATGGTACCTCACTTGTGTGGGCAGGCCTAGTGCCCGTGACAGGAAATGCCCCAAAACACAAAGTGGACACGTCACATTTTCTCAAAGAAAACAGAGGTGTTTTTTTGCAAAGTGCCTACCTGTGTATTTTGGCCTCTAGTTCAGCCGGCACCTAGGGAAACCTACCAAACCTTGGCATTTCTGAAAACTAGAGACCTAGGGTCTCACCAGGTTCTGTTACCCAGAATCCTTTGCAATCCTCAAAATTTGGCTAAAAAAACACTTTTTCCTCACATTTTGGTGACAGAAAGTTCTGGAATCTGGGAGGAGCCACAAATTTCCTTCCACCCAGCGTTCCCCCAAGTCTCCAGATAAAAATGATACCTCACTTGTGTGGGTGGGCCAGGTGCCTGCAACAGAATAAGACCAAAAACTTGTAGAGATAGAGGGGATAGCACAGCAAGTTGGTACCTACATATTCTTCTTTTATACATCTTTAGGGACCCACACAAGTGAGGTGTCATTTTACTTGGGAGACTGAGGTGAATGCTGGGGAGTAGGAATTGTGTGCTGGAGTGGTGATCCTACTAAGAAAAGTCAGGAAAATATGCTTTTTTAGGCAACTTTTGAGGTTTGAGGAGGAGTTTGGGTAAGAAAATGTTGGGGGATCCACGCAAGCCACACCTCCCTTTACTCCTTGGGGTTTCTACTTTTAAAAAATGTCTGGGTTTGGTAGGTTTCCCTAGATGAAGGCCGCACCCAAGACCAAAAACATAGGTGCCCCCTCCCCGAAAACAAAGGTAGTTTTCCAATATATCATTTTGATGTGTCCACGTACGTCCGTGATGTGCCAAACACTAAAATTGTGAAAAGAAACGTACTTAGGTTATATGAAAAAGACCCCTCACCCACCAACCAAGTTGGTGGCATGCTTCATCATCGGGGTCCCACCTGAGACACCTACTGTGTCACAAGTGTGCTGCAACGCCTGATTACAGCGGAGCAGGTTTTGTCAATTGTACCACACAAACTGGTTGGATTTGGCAAGAGGGTGAGTGATGGTTCAGTAGATCAAATGGCATTAACAAGAGATTTCACAAAAGTGAAATGCACTGTTAATAACTGAAAGGCCAAAAAACTGAACCAATGACTCACAGCTTGTGAGCTGTAAAGCCGCGTCAAGGCACCAACCGTTTTACAGTCTATTCACACACCTTTCATACATGACATGCACAAGACCATTCACGCCGCCAGCCACATTACAACACTCACATCTACAGACAGCGCCACTCAAGGGCCCATCACTTACATACGCCCACATACCTGATACAGCAGTCACACTAGCTGATTGGAGTGTGTGGACTGACGTTTGGCTGTCACCGCCAGCCAAGCGCCACCCCACGCACACTGCCAGCCAAGCACCACCCCACGCACACTGCCAGCCAAGCACCACCCCATGCACACTGCCAGCTAAGCGCCGCCCCACGCACACTGCCAGCCAAGTGCCACCCCACGCACACTGCCAGGCAAATGCCACCCCACGCACGCTGCCAGCCAAGCGCCACCCCACGCACACCAACAGACAAGCACCACCCCAAGCACACCGCCAGGCAAGTGCCACCCCACACACACCACCAGCCAAGCGCCACCCCACGCACACCGCCATCACTTTTTTTTCCATTTATAAACAACAAAGAAACTACTAACTAATTATAAAATAAGTACAAAACTACAAACACAAAAGCTCTAACTAAATACATTACAGTAATGCTAACCGTGAAACTGAACATACGAAAATATATAATAGTCAGTTTACGCTCATGGTATTTCCTCAAATCTTTTCTTTGTGTGGTAATTTCTGAAAAAGCCGGGCTCACACAGCCCAGGCTTTGAAGGGCAATCAGGGCAGTACATCAGGCTCTCCCTCCGGATACCTCTACGGGCACATACTCTACATTTCTTAGTGGGTAAGTCTTTCTTGGGAGTGGGAGGAACGTGATCTGGAAAGTGGCGATCTTTCAATCTAGCCACTTTCTCCACCACTGCTACTCTAGGAACTCTTGCCTGTTGTACCACAATAAGGCTCTCTATCACCTACTTCTGAAATTGAACAAATGTCATCCTTGACTCAAGTGAACAATCCTTGAACACAACAAAGACATTAAAAGTTGCCAGATGAATTAAATGGAAGGCCAACTTTTTATACCACGCGTAAGACTTACGCAGAACAGTGTAAGGTTCCAACCTCTGATCTACTCTATCAACACCACCCAGGTGCCTATTGTAGTCCAAAATACACGCAGGTTTGCTCGCTTCAACAAATTGGCCCCAAACAGTCACAGGGGAAGTACTCTCATCATGGATGGTAGATAGCATGTACATATCCCTCCTGTCTAAAAATTTCAGAGCTAGCAGCTCATTATTCCGCAAGGCACTTCACTGTCCCCTCTCAAATTTTTTACAGACAAGCTCCCTTGGATAGCCTTTCCGGTTAGAACAGATTGTGCCACAAGCAACAGTGTCCACTCTAAACAACTCCTTGAACAACTGCACTCCAGTGTAGAAATGATCTACGTACAAATGGTGACCTTTGTTAAACAGTCGTCTACCAAGTTCCCACACAATTTTTTAGCTAACTCTAAAAGTGGCCGGGGAACCAGGATGGTCAATACTGGAATCCCTACCAGTGTAGACCCGGAAATTATACACGTATCCTGTTCTGCTTTCTGACAGCATTTACAATTTAATCCCCTACCATGCCCTCTTACTAGGAATGTACTGCTTAAAAACTAAACGCCCCTTGAGAAGGACCAAAGACTCGTCCACACTTATCTCTTTGCCTGGAACATAGACCTCTGAAAAACGATCTACAAAATGATCAAGGACAGGCCTAATTTTAAAAAGTCGGTGACAATCAGGGTGATCTTGTGGCAAGGCTAAAGCATTGTCTACAAAATGCAGCATACGAAGATGAATCAAATAGCGATTATGAGTCATAGTTGCAGGAAATGTAGCCGTTGCCATCAAGGGACTAGTAGAGCAATAAGAAGGAAGTGACGGCTTCCATATCAGCCCCATCAAAAAAATCAAACCTAAAAACTTTTTCATCTCTTCCAGATATGTGGGAACCCACTGTGTAGCTCTAGACTGAGGCCTAAGTCTGGCAGCCTTGTCCCTCAAATATTGCTCCGCATACACATTAGTCTGCTCCACAATCTCTTCCAAAAATACATCGTCCATAAACAAGTGAAAGAAATTGACAGGCAAAAAGTTTTCCGTATTGACTGTACACCCTGGGAGACCAGTAAATGCAGATATCTGTGGCTGCTCAATGTTTGGGGCAATCTACGTGTCAGGTCTTCTAATAGGAAACCCTTCAGCCCCAGGCTTCTGCACTCCTCTAAAACAGGTCCTTCATCTGCACTAAGAGTGGCTTCCTCATCAGAAGAATTCTCTCGGACAGAAAGCTCACTGACAGAATCTCTTACTTCCTACTCTGCCTCAGATGCAGAGTCAGTCTCGTAATCATGGTCTGAAGATGACTCAAAAAGCATGCCAACAACCTGCTGAGCAGTCACTCTGCAGCTAGCCATGATTTTCACTAACAACAAATGGATTGCCAACAACTACCAGCACTAAAATAAGTAATAAACTAAGTGTAGCTTTATCACAATGAGTTATGTACTAAAAAACTATACCACTCACTTGCCTGAAAAAGCTACTCACCAGCAACTACTCTGCACAGACACAGCAATCACCAGTGATATCCCACTAAACAGAAAAAGACAAAAACAAATTAGACATATGACAACACAAATATCATTGTGCTCAAATCTAAGGACAATTTCACACACAATACTACATTTAGTACACCACCTACAAACATGTCATTCATGCATGTCAACAATACTCCTTTGGAGTAAATTGCTTTCACTTACCTAAAACGTGCAACCATGCAAACCGCAGGACAACTACTGCCAAAACCGCAAGGATCCACAGCAAAGGAAGCGAAAGCTTTGAACTAGAACAAAAAGAAGAAATAAACTGTTATAATCACAAATACAAATACTTTGCCAGTTGACAAACACCCCGCCACCAAGAACTTAGAAATTGTCCCTGGTGCCTAAGTGGCTTCTGCCTCCCTAGGGGGCAGATGGGCCTAAAAAAAATAATAGGCCGAGTGGCCCCCAAGGGGGGCAGAAATGGCCAACAGCTCTGTATCCTGTTTGGGGGGGTGACCCTTGCCAAAGGGGGCGAATGGGGGTGCCCCAGCACAAAAAAAACCAAAGGGAACCAAACATAAAATAATCTCTGACATCTTGGTGCCTTCTGCCCCCCTTGGGGACAAATGGGCCTAACAAATTATAGGCCGATCTGCCTCCAAGGTGGGCAGAAATCAGGGGGGCTTGCCAAAGGTGCTGCCCCCTCACACACAAAACACATACACACACACACAGGATCCCTGGTGCCTAAGTGGATTCCGCCCCCTTGTGGGCAGATGGGCGTAAACAAAATTGCCCGATCTGCCCCCAAGAGGGACAGAAATGGCCAACAGCTCCGTGCCCCCTTTAGGGGGCGACCCTTGCCAAAGAGGGCACCCCAGCACAAAACAAAAAAAGGGAAACAAAAAAAAAATAGCTGCTGCATTGGTGGTTTCTGCCCTCCTTGGGGGCAGATGGGCCACAGAAATAAGCCCATCTGCCCCCAAGGAAGGCAGAAATGGCCAATATAAAATTTCCCCCCTTTGGGGGGGGGCGACCCTTGCTCAAGGGGTGCCCCCAAACACACAAAACACACACACACACCACACAATCCCTGGCACCTAGTGGGTTTTGACCCCCCCCGGGGGCCAGATCGGCCAGAAACATGGCAGATCTAGCCCCAGGGGGCCAAAACATATAAAAAAATTATTGCCCCCGGGGCAGCGACCCTTGCCTAAGGGATCGCTGCCCAAAAACATAAGGAAAATAAAATGCATGGTGGTCTAGTGGTTTTCGACCCCCGCTGGAGGCAGATCGGCCGAAAAAACGACCGATCTGCCCCCAAGAGGGGCAGAAATATGATTATTTTATGGCTCCCTAGGGGATCGACCCTTCCCCAAGGAGTCGCTGTCCAAAAACATAAGGAACATGAAATCCCTGGTGGTCTAGTGGTTTTCGACCCCCCCTGGGGGCAGATCGGCCGAAAAATCAGCCGATCTGCCCCCAGGGGGTCTGAAATAGGATAAAAAATAGCCCCCAATGGGAGCGACCTTTGCCCAAGGGGTCGCTCCCAATAATAAACCTACAAATAAATCCCTGGTGCCTAGTGGGGATTCCTGCTCCACGATCGCTGGCATCGCAGGGGCCGCCCGCGATCGTGGAGCAGGAATCCACTGAAAACAGGCCCGGGGGAAAGGAAAAACCATTTCTTTTCCCCCTGTGTCTGTTTTTCCCCCAAAAAAGGGAAGGACTCACCTCCTTGTGGTCCTTTCCTTCGATGCGCTGGAAGCAAATGGCTTCCAGCGTGTCCTCTGCAACAGTTGATGACGTTGGCGTGCTGTGAGCGCTCTGACGTCATCAGATTGCCAAGGGGGGGTCCGGGGTGGAAGGGATTCCCCTTCCATCCCCGACTGGGGGGTGTGGGCCCACGGGGGAGCGCTAGCGCTCCCCCTGTGGGCCGGGTGCATGACGAGGTGATCTGGTCCCAGGCACACGGGAACCGTGTGCTGGGACGAGATCACCTCGTCCATGCCACCCAGGGGGTTAAAGGCCATATAACAATATACTCTGACTTTCTCCGACTACGACTAGAGATGAAATTTCCCAGCCGTGCATTTTCTTATGTAGCTCAGGTGTCTCACATACACTTTTCCTTCTACATCAGCATGATAATAGCAAGTCAGTACTTCTTAAGAGTTTCGGTCTCTTTTAATTTTTATACCCTTACATTCCCAACGGAGATTTCCCAATGTCTTTCAGGCAGAGGATAACATAACTGTGCTTCTCATCTTTCTGAGCAGAGATGTGAGCTGGTGAAATCTAATTACAGACATTGCAATCAATCAATCAATCAATCAAGGATTTATAGAGCGCACTAATCACCCGTTAGGTTCTCAAGGCACTGGGGGGGAGCTACTGGTCGTACAGTGAGGTGTTTCCTGAATGTCAAGAGGTCTTGGGTCTGGTGAAGGTGGAGCGGTAGGGAGTTCCAGGTCTTGGCGGCTAGGTTAGAGAAGGATCTTCCTCCGGCGGTGGTGTGGCGGATGCGGGGGATGGAGGCGAGGGCGAGGCTGGATTGCAGGATGAAGGTGGCTTACAGAACTATTTAGAAAATTCCAACAACCTCCCTGAGCCCCACAGACCCTACTGGGCCTCAGCATTTGCAAATCCAGAATACAATTCCTGAATCACACAAAAGAAAATGAAAAAAGTATTCAGTACATTACTTCTGTGCTTGGTCAATGGCTACATATGGAGTTTGACCATATGTGGTGCATAGGAGCAGGGCCAGGCTGCAGTCCAGGCCCTGATGGCAATCTGCTGAGTCCAGAAGGTCAAGTGCATTGGAGGATGGAGTGCTGGGTGGAGGCCATGCCCTACATTAAACCCCTGCTGTTCGTGGCAGAAATGTGTGCACAGCAGATTTTGGCTGGCAGATAGGGTTGGGAATAGAACTTGGAGGTTAGGCCTTTGAGCCAAGTCTGCTGCAAACAGCCAAAGGTTATGCAAAGTGAGTATTGGTTACTTGTGGAATGTTGGGTGCTGTCTTTGGCTGCTATGCATATCTAACGGCTCTCTGCTGCAGATTATGGCTATTAACAGATGGCTGGGCTTTGCCACCAACACCCCACTGCACACCATTGAAGGCTAGTTGTGGTTGGCGACCCAAAGAGAACTGGATATTGGAGGTAGGCTGCCCACAAAGGGTTGGATGCAGGACCTGGCCATAAGACAGGTTCTGAGCCCAAACACCGCTGAACACATCCAAATTTCCTGTGCTGTGTGGACTGGCTGTCTGTGGAGGTTTAGGCTGAAAGAACTCATAGATATGGTATATGACTAAAAAGACCCAAATATTCACTGAAAAAACAAAGGTTAAAGGAACTTTAAGGTTAACTTTGGTTATGAAACCTTACCATATATTTTGAACAAAATGCACCAAATCCAGCATACAGTTAATATCATAACAGCCACGCAAAGATTAACTTGCACAATAAATTTAAGGCTTATGAACACACATTATTAATACTAATAAATAATAACTCTTAAAAGTGAAATGTAATTAATCAACTACACATATTCAATGAAATTAATGTTACTTTATTCATACTAGTTGGCTCTTTCAAAGTGGTAAGGGTTTCATGATACAATATTTGTGATTGCATACGTTTCATTAGAGGTGACTTATGGGTCGCATTGCTTTTGGGGGAGTTTTGGATTGAGTTCC
Source organism: Pleurodeles waltl (assembly GCF_031143425.1). Classification (NCBI taxonomy): domain Eukaryota; kingdom Metazoa; phylum Chordata; class Amphibia; order Caudata; family Salamandridae; genus Pleurodeles; species Pleurodeles waltl. The sequence continues at coordinate 1,043,048,229 of NC_090447.1, read as the reverse complement.
TTACCATAATTTATATATTAAATTTGAGGTTGACAATCCCAACGTTGTCTTCAGCAGTGTGCAACATAATTGCCCCAGTGCCCAACCTAATATTGGTGGCCAACCCTGCTGCATAAGGTTTTTGGCAGGATCAAATAGCCCTCAGGGCAACCCCAAAAACCCATGTACCAGCCAGAGGGCAGAGGAAGAGGCGTGGCAGGTTCAGTGAGGAGGAAAACAGCATTTTGATCATGGAGATGACGCAGCATCAACAACAGCTATTTTTCACCTCCAAATTGCCTTTAAGGAAGAAGGTGGCAGTATGGCAGTTGATAGCTGACAAAGTCAACAGTGTGGTAGAGGTCAAGAGGACAATCATCTACTGTAAGAAACGCTGGCACAACTGCAAGTGCAGAACAAAGGAGAAACTAGCTAGCAACCACAAGGCAGTACTATAGACCGGAAATGAAAGTCTGGTACCCCAGAAGGAGCTATATGAACTGGTTGAAATGGTGGTGGGTGTTATCCCATAGCAGTCAGTTACAGGACTCCAAGGACATTATAGTCCAGCACAAGACGAACCACAGCAACCACAGGATAAGTCGCACTGGGGAGCAATATAGGAAATATGTTAGGTCAAAAGAGGGAGGCTGCCACGTCCCTGTGCAAAATGGGCTTTCTGCAGGCTAGAGTGCAGAATGCTGGCATGCTTATGGTCAAACAGCATACAGATGAAAGGGCTCACCTACAAGTCCCTTGCACTGTTGGTGCCTCACGTCTTTCAATTAAAAATGGAGGCACTGGCCACACAAGGGGCTTGAAAAGAAGCCCTGTAATGTGCACTGACCTACCAAAAGTAGCATATGCCAGGCCAGAACCAGCCCCTCACTTGCCACTTTTGTGTCAAGGGCACCATAATTACAGTTGTGCCCCACTTTGGGCCTTATATACAGGGCGCTACTTGGACACTGTGCCACAGGAGAGTTATTCACATTGATACTTTGGTGATGCAGTGTGCCAGTCAATACAAGACCACACAAAGCCACATTGATGGCTTCTCATGGCCTTGGGAATATGTACACCTTTCACTCATAACACTGTGTGAAAGGGGCAGTCCATGGGTGTTGCTTGGGGTGCACCCATGCAACACCCATGGAACCCAAAGAAACCTGATCCACACATAGACTTACAAGGTAGGGAATATGTCACATTCTGACACCACTCCAGGGGTGATGTAAGAATGACACTACAGGTAGAAATGAATTCAATACTCTGCTTGGGGTACCATTCCCATGTATCCTCTTCCACTTTCCATGTATTCTGCACATATTGAAACAGGAAAAACAGTGGCTACAATGACAGATCTCACTGTTGTACCACTTCAAAGCCACCCCTGATTTGGTTTACAAATCTGATGCATGTTCAGATATCGAAATCTGTGAATGTGTAACATTCTTTAGGAAATCCATGGGTGTTGTGGGGAAACACCCACATGAACACCCATGGGACTCAACTGTTATGTAGTGTAACGTTTTGAAAGGGGTAAACATTAACAGGGCCATCACAAATAGCACAAGTTGGCATAGTGCAGCCTGGTAAAGTAGTACCCTACACACTGTGCCACAGGAGCCTCACAGTCACTGAGACTCCGGTTGTGCAATGTGGTGCTAGGGCAGTGAAAATGAGGCACTTACAACGCTCACTTGGAAACCCTAATTATAAAGATGATCACTTATGTCAGCATTAAACAGATCTCAACACTGACTTACCTCCATTTCATTGCAGAGGAGGACAACATACCTCCTGGCCAGCTGCCTGTTCTGGACTTCTCCAGCGATGCGGATGACCAGCTGAAAATCAATTAAGGATGAGACCCTCCAGGCAATCCTGGGGGCCATACAGACACCATCTCCGGTTGCAGGGAGATCAAGCAGTGTTGTGGAGTATCCAGATGATCCACCCAACAGCCAACAAACCCCACCTGCCACTCAACCCTAGACCTGGACTCCAGGACCCTACAGTCACATTCCAAAAAAACTGCGGTAGGAGTCCAGCAGGAGCTGTCAGATATGGTGCAGGTGGGGATGAAGACTGTGGCGGGTACCCTAGAGGCGGTCCAGAAGTGCCTCAATCCAAATAAGGACAACTACCCATCCATACGAGGCACCTACTCTCCGCAGGCTCCAGAATTTGCTGACATCGCTGGTGTCATGAAGCATGAGCAAATGCCCAGGCAAAGTGGCACCAGAAAGATTGCCAACAGGCTGGGGGCAATGCAACAGGTCTTGCAGGTCATGGGTGCCTACCACCTACAGGCCCTGCAGGCCCTCCTTGCAGCTGTGCTGCCTTATGTGTTCCCACAGATGAGAGCTTCCAGCGACACAGCATCAACATCTTCAGTCCCCGATGTGTGTGTGCCTCCTTCTATTGCAGGACCTACAAAACCCCTGTCACAGGAGGCAACACATACTTCGGAGGATGAAGATGCGGAAGGTACACCTTTCACAAGGAAAACTGCTGGTAGCTTTTCTCTGTTACACATGGCCCCTTTATCCTTTCCTCTGGGCTTCAGATCATGCCAGTGTCATAACATTTGACACTGACCTCAATTGGACTCTCCCAGTGTTGACCTCTGACATATGTGGACTGTCATTCTGCCCATGTTTCCCTATTGGGAATGTGCTTTTCCTCCCCACTGAAGCATTCCTCTCCTACACCCCCAAGGACTCTGTTTGGACATCCAATGGCTAGGTACATCTGTTGGGGTTGTCACCAAATATAAAGTACAGAATTGTTGCACAAAAAATCACAGGTCCAAATAAATTCAATTTGCACAACCTTGGTGTTGTTTATTTTGTATGCGTGTCAGAAGCCTAATAAAAACCTAGGAAAATGTGAATCAAACTGCCCCATCTCATTACTGAATGTGGACTATAACATCTTGGGGGGTGTATTGGCAAAGAGGCTATGTCAGGTTGCTAACAAAGTTATCCACTAAGACCAGCAAGGTTTTATGGAAGGGTGTTGAATGTATAACTTAAGCCGCTTGTTAATAGGTTCAGTTAATCTGGCTATCACTAGCAACATCCCATTTTCAGTACTGACCTTCCTTGCAGTTAAAGCATAAAATCGGATACACTGTGCTTTGTCTAGAGTGTTTCAGCACTCCTAATTTATACATAGAGTCTCTGAGGGCACTACACTTAAAGCCCTCAGCTACGTTATTGGTTAGTGGGGTTTTGACAGACAGCTTTCTTGTAACTAGAGGCACCCAGCAGGGGTGATCCTTGTCACCATTATTGTTTAACCTATATACCGAACCCCTAGGCCACGAGGCAAGGAAGGATCATTATATTATCCCCTTTCAAAGCCAGGGCTATTCAAAGACGCTTTGACTCCGTGCCGATGACTTGCTATTATGTACACAATGAGCTTGGGGCAATTTCACGATATCTTATAAGTCAAGATAAAACAAAAATAATGGGGTTGAACTTAGAAATGAAGATTAGCTTAGTGAAAAAGGAAATTGTGTATTTAGGCATCTTGGTGAACCACTAACTGGATTCTATCACAGAGGTCTACCTAGGCAAAGCTTTGGTAGAAATTAATAAAACTCTTAAAAGAATGCAGACCTTACCCCTTACAGTATATGGCAGAGCCAATTCAATCAAAATGAGTATTCTCCATAAGCTCACATTTCTTTTAATTGTATTCCACAAACATTCCCAAAGGGATCAAGACATAATATTCAGGGTAGCATTAATAGTTTTCTCTGGGGATCACTAGGATATCACAGAAAAAGTTGAGTCAAAGACATTGGAAGGGGGTCTACAGCTGTCACTTATTAAATATTATTGTATGGTGTTCCAATGTATGCTTTATGGGTCCTTTTAAGTGCTTCAATAGACATGGGTACTGATGATATAGATAGGATGTTTTGGGCTTTGCTGGGAACTCAAACTGATGAAGTTGGATACCTGTCAAAGATTGGGGATCCCAAATATTACAAAACGTTAATGTTGAAGACTCTAGCATCAGCCAAAACCCTAAGGATGGGGGTCCGTAAATTATGTTTAATACCATATTTTTCTTCCTATGCTACAATCTGGGATTTACCCTGCACTCAGGCGTGTCCACAAGACAGCTTATGTACTCTGCTCTGAGTTATAGGGTTCCAAAACTAGGGTGATTTGTTGGATGGCAATACCTTCAAACCCTAGTTAAAATGTAGCTCTAAGTCAGTTGGAAACCTGTCCAAATTCAAATATTTACAATTAACCTCATGGTCAGCAGCACACAAAGATGAACTGCAATGCCCACGCAATATTGAAGCCACCCTACACCTTTTTACACTTAAGAAAGAAGTTGTAAAGTGGTATGGACTATTGTGTCATGTGGAAGGTCAGCAGCTGCCACCACCCTACAGGATATGGGACATGCTTGCCGAGTGACCAGCTAGACACATAATAGTACAAATCTTTTTGCACTTTATATAACATGGTCAGTTCTGCTGTTTTTAAAAGGCATCATTAGTTTACATTACATAGGGCTTACTGGATGCTGTTAAAACTTTTAAAAAATCCCTGTTATGTCTGAAAGCTTTTGCAAGAAGTGTCATATGCCCAGGGTGAACGATCTTCACATGTTTGTAGAGTGCACTGGAAAGCATTCTTTGGTACAGGTACAGAAGTCTACTGAGTTGTGTGGGTTAGAAGTCCAGTTCTTATACCCATCGGTGCCTTTGAAGTGAGGAAGACTTAAGAGAAGGGTTTTGAAGTTCATAGATGTCTTATCTTCCTGCCCTGGCTCCAGACACACTACAGGGGCTACACAGCCATTTGAGTTGAAGCAGGACACTGCCTATTCAGATGTAAGTGCCAGCTCTTCCTTCCCATCCTGGCCAGAATGACCTATTAGGATGTTGATGGTCCATCAGTCACACCTAAGCTCCTTTTCTATGTGGCTTTCTAGAGGGAAAGCACAAGTCCAGCTGACAGCCCAACGCAGACATGTATTGGAGACAGGTGGCAGGCACATAGGGTTAGGAGCAAGAAAGGTCCAGCTTTCTTAAAGTTGCATTTTCAAAATTGTAATAATAAATCTGACTTTACCATTAAAGATGAATTGTCATTACAATTCCATAGGCACTCAACATGACAAGTCTACTCTTTCTCAATCAGGATTTGCAACTTATTAAAGGTAATAAGGAATCCTCAGTGCTGTTGTAGTGAAAAATTAATTTGAAGTTCTTCACTATCAGGACATGTAAAACTCAAATGTATATGTCCTGCATCTTAATTACAAAGCACCCTGCCCTATGGGCTACCAGGGCCTAGCTAATGGAAGACATATGTAATAAAAAGGGGAGTTCTAAGGCTTGGCAAGGGGTTTTAAATGCATAGTCAACAAGGCAGTGTAGCACTGCCTTCAGGCTGCAAAAGCAGGCCTGAAACCTGTTTTAAAGTGCTACTTAAGTGGGTGGCATAAGTAGTGCCACAAACACACTAGTAGCGTTTAATTTACAGATCCTGGGCGCATGTAGTGCTGTTTACTTGAGACTTATAAGTGAATTAAATATGCCAATTAGATACATAGCAATTAAATTGTGTTTTAGGGAGAGAACATATGCACTAGTAGCAGTAGTAAAGTGATCAGACTCCTAAGGTCAACAAAAGGAAACCAGCAAAAATGTGAGGCAAGAAGGCAAACCTTTTGGAGTGAGACTACTCTAATGCTGTCAGGTCTAACAGTGATAGACAAAGCAATCCAGGATATGTACTGATCTTCCAAGAGCTCTTTGGGATCTCGTGGCAACTTCACAATATAACACAGTGTTATGGTTATCAGAGAGAGGAATAATTTTTTTACAATGAAAGGAAGATAAGTAGGTGGCACATAGACCACCATCATTACGTGCTAAAATCTCATCCCCATGAAAACATGTGTTTACACAAGGATTACAATTTGTGTGATAATTATCACGCCCTAACAATTTTCCCATAATTAATTCTGGCTGGTCACACCTGTCAAAATGTATGTAGGGACAAAAGGCAAAATATGCAGAATTTGCTGTGTTGAAAACCGATTCTGCATGTTGTGCCTTGTTTTCCTGTTGTGAACTCAGCATATAATGTTTTTACCGTTAATGTATTTATTATGGGTGATAAATACCCCTCTCTACTGCAACAAACTTGTAATGTGGGCCGTAGAATGCTAAATTACCCTTGCAGGATCACACAGCAAGGAAATCATGCAGGAGGTTGTTTTCAGTCTGTTACACTTCATCAAAAGGTAACGTGTCACCTACACAGTGATACTGTCTACCATGATACAACTGATAGACTCCATAGCTGTAATGGATCCCTAACTCATTTTGAGCACTAGCTCATTTTCATAGGCTTCATAAAAATGTATTCAGGTTATGAAAGATGAGGGTGTAGCTTGGATAAGATGAGGGTGGTCGTGTTTTAGGATCAGTCTGGAGTACAAGACACATAAGATAAATCTACTCTTAGCACAGTAGGAATTTGTTCGAGTTGCTATCTAGACTAGTGCATTATGCATATCTGCTGTTCTTTTACTGAAACAGTATGCTTGTAAGGATCTTCCATCTGGGTGTGCTCTGTGACTCCTGCGGAGCCCATTTTAAACGTCCTTTACATTTTTATTTCAGAGGCAATAACTCTTTGACATTTTTCATGGCGCTGCACATCCAAGAGATGAGTGTGATATATTTTTAGAACAGCGCTTCATTCTCCTCTAACAAAGATAAAGTTCAGTAATTCTGAATTATATGAACTGGCAGGCATTAAGAAGGTTTTCCTTGGAGTTTGCAACAGAACTTAAAAGGTATAGTCGTTGAGTCTTTGAATTTTTTGTAGTTTGTAGTTTTTCATCTTTTACATGACAGTTTCAAGTTTACTTTTCAATTTGAAGAAATTGATGTACTATCCTTAGCTGGGGTGTATTTTTCAATAATATAACAAACTGTTGCATCTTTGATTAATTATTAGCCTAATGCAATAGGAAATATATGTTCCGTGTTACAGTAACTTTGCAAACATTTTTCTGTGAATATATTCAAGTAGTTTTGAGGCGGACAGCAATTTCAATTTGAATACAATGATGTAGTATTTTTGCTTGGGCACGTACCTTTCAAACAATTTACATATTGTTTTATCTGTGATTAATAACTTGCCTAATGGGATAGGAGATTCATGTATAGGACATTGCAAGGCTATTTAGTTCGGCTTTAAGTTCCGGCTATTTGTTTACTTTAGTCCTGAATTTATTTGTTTTGTATTGGAGAGCAAGTAGATTAAGCAGTTGTGAAATTCATTAATGCTAAAAAAAAAAAAAATCACCATTTGCAGTTCAGTGTGCAAAATGACACCCCTGCCACATTTAACATTTCTCTGAGCGTGCAATATTGGTGACGTTTTGTACTGTTGTAGTTGGACTCTCGCTCCTGGGTGAGACTGCTGGTTTAGGGGAGACAGTACTTTTGTTTGCAATCTACGATAAAATGTGTGAGCTGCTATGATTAGGATAATGAACAGTAAAAGAAGCATAATTGTGAAGATGAGAGTTGTTATAAAAAATCCTCACCATCTTGTATAAACATGAGATATGAAATTCCTAGCAAAGAAAAACGAATCCCCTCCCTAGTGATAGCTAGGTATGATAAAACTAATCTGCCAGTGCCATGTATATGAGAAGCGCCCCCAACCCGCGTTACTTTGGAATGAGGTCTCTAGGTCAGACTCTGTGGTGACACAAAGGTTGAGTTCTACAGTGTAAATGGCATCTGGTAGGATCCCCTCTAATGACCTTGTCTGTGTGAGATGTATTTATAGAGATCATGTAGGTGTCCCATCCTGCACAATCTATAATGACAATTTGGCACTTTTATGTGTGCTACAAAATGCAGCACACAAAGAAGTAGCAAAGCACCATTTTGGAATGATTGTTTATGTGCAGGAAAGGACATCTTCCTGCACTTAAACAATCACAAATGTCATTTTGCTTCTTCAGAATGCAGCAAACATAGAAAAAGCAAAAAATGAGGAGGAATAAAAGCATTCCTCCTCGCCTTTCCATGTCTCGTAAACCTGGGGCAGCATCAAAAGCAATAGGTGTTGTGGTGGAACGCCCACTGTAACACCCATTTCACACCCCTCTGACGCAAAAAATCTGCATCAGATGGGCCCATATGTACAAGGAAGCGTAACGCTACAAAACGTGGCATGACACCTCCTTGTAAATATGGAGGAGTGGTTAGCACGAAAAGTGACGCTTTGGTGGCGCTAGGGGCTCTTAAATCTGTCCCTATATTCTTAGACTATCTGGCATGCTGTAGGAAATTGAGGGTGATTACCTCCCATCCTTTTTTTAAATGTAATTCATAATTTAGTGAGTATCTCAAAATACTTCATACCCATCTTCAAATCCTCACAGTTTCATTATCTGCTTTTTTAAATAAACTGTTCTTATGTGTGTCATTAAAGCTACTAAGTAAAGAAAGAAACTCACTTGAGGAGGTCTATATAGTTATGGTTCTTGAAATTTATCGAAACCTTTCTATGTTAGATTACATTAATTTCTGTCAATTATTTTACTATTCGTTATTACTTGCTATGGACTTTTTCACAGATTTTACAATATCCTTGTTTTTAGTCAAACTACCATGACAACATAATAAAAGCCTTTGATGAACCCGAGAAACGTCATTATTTGTTCTCCCTTGTTAGTAAAGTTATGGACAGTTCTCATCCTCATTCAAAATCAATTTTGACTTAATTTAATGATGAATTTAATTGTGAATTAAAGCAAAGTCATTTTTCGGTATTAACTTCTCTAATTGATGTTTTACATCAAACACTTTATTGCCTCTTTTTGCCATGTCCATTAGGCTTGATATCACTTTCTACAGGCAGGCCATGGTTCTGTTTATTAACATTTTGCTTTTCAACTTTTTTTCTCTTTTATTCAGGACTCTCTTAATTTTCCTCTGTTAACCACCTTTATTTTTGTTTTTCTGACATCTTTACAGAACACTTCATCTGTTGATATTATCTCATCTCTCCCTTTAAGGCTATCTTTGCTGTTGGTAGTCCTTTGCTTTGGTAGTCCTGTCAAGAGACAAAGGGGCATATTTATAAGCCCCTTGCCCCAACCTAGCATTTTTTGGTAATGCTGAGGAGGTGTTAAGGAGGCCCCACTGTGCGCCATATTTACAAAGTGGTGCACTGTACGGATTGCATCACTTTGTAACCCCTTGTGCCAAATTATACTTGAAGCAGGTATAGTGTATGCAAGGGGGGCGTAGCCATGCAGGAAGGCTCCCTCCATAAAAGGCACAGTGAAATTTACAAGATTTCACTGTGCCATCGTTTCCATCATTTTTAACACCTGCTCAGGGCAGGTATTAAACTGATGCTTCCATAATAACCTATGGGCCTTCCTGTCCTTTGCTGGACTAGTGCCGTAATTTATGGTGCTAATCCAGTAAATTTCCATAACAACATCATAAATTATGATGCTATTGTGCTAACATGCACCACGGTGTGCTGTATATTAAATATAGCACTACCACAGTGACGTTAGGGGGCCCAGGGCACTGCACGAAAAGTGGTGCATCAGTGCAGATGTGCCACTTTCTTGTAAATATGCCCAAAATACTTTTTTACACTTGTAAAACTGAATGCATTCTGTGACTTTTTATATGAGACTGACTGTTAAGAAACTGCTTAGATTCTCTGAAACTTAAAAGACTATGGTTAGAAAATGTTTTAATTTCCCCTGCTGTGCGAGGGTGCTATCTTGTGAAACAAATCCCTGCATGTAGACATTCTTTCACAGTAGTCTTATAAAGCTAGATGTTGAATACTAATAAATAGAATCCACTTTTCTTTTTAAAATCTGATCCCTCTTTTTGGAAAAGCCTGACTTGTAGTTTGGTGGACAGTTTACTCTATCCCAAACCTGACAGTTCTTCCATCCACCTTATTTCAAGGCCTTTATTTCCTATAGCCCTTGTAATAAGATGGACAGAATATCTGTTGAATTTGTCATAAAGCAACCCATCTGCACATTCTAAGTCATGCCTTAGATTAGTACATATTGTTAGTGACAATCTTGTCTTTGGTGGTGGCTTCATCCGTCCCTAAACAAGAAATACAAATGTTTTGTTTTTTCTCTCCAGATAAGTCCCGCAAAAGCTTCAACGCTTCTATAGCAACCATATCCATATCAGATGTTTGGAGAGTCTGTAATCCTGAAGGATCTAAATTCTTTCCATTGTCCTTTTTTCCTCTTTGCAAGGTACCCCCTACAAAAGAGATTGTTAGGAGTTCTCTTATAGCATGTTACTGAATTATCATATGGATTTGATCTTCATTTCTGATTGCACTCCTGTTGTAGCAACTGCTGATGAGTCAGACTAAGCGATGAAAAATGAGATATACAGGTTTAACAAGTACATCTTAGCTGCCATCTTTTCCCCAAAATGTTTACTGCTTTGCTACTCATGTCTATCATTATTATAAGTTTTATTGCTCTTGACTGTGATCTTTCGAATAGGTCTTAAGTATGTTGTTTATTGTTAGTGGCCAAAAAGAGGAAGGAATTTATTATTCAACACAAAATGTTAGCATATTCACTTCTAAATCATCAGAAATGTTGGAGTCCCTAATTAAAACCAAAATTAAAATGAATAAATAGCTACAATATCTGCTTGCAACATTTTTTTATTGTGTATCCAGTCTAAATTTTACAGTGGCCAAACAAAGCTAATAAATTACTGACCAATCATTTAAAAAGCAAAAACCTTAGAATATGTCTTAGTCACTATTCAGGTGGCTAAGAAAGACACCTGGTCCACATGGACCATTGGATTACTTTTCCATGTCCTACCTGTTTTGAAGCTACATTGCTTCATCTTTATACATCTTTGAGTATAATTTCTTTACTCATGACATTTTTTATGATACCCTAGCCAAGATAATAGTTATAGGGATTCTTATTTTTTTGCATTTCCTTAGTGCAATTTTTTTATACACAATTTGTTTTTTACAGTGTATGCATAACAGTGCAATATAACAATCGAGACACATCAATGGTAAATGTTATTAATAGATAGTACAGGACAAGTTAATATTAAAAAGAAAAGAAAATTAGGGCCTGATTTAGAGTTCGGTGGATGGATCACTCCATCACAAATATGACGGATATCCCATTTGCTGTATTAGAATTCCCGTAAGATATAATGGGATTGTAATACAGCAAATGGGATATCTGTCATGTTTGGGACAGCGTAACCCCATCCACCAAACTCTTAGTGCCTGATTACAAGTTTGGTGATTGGACCGCCAGACCACCATGTTGGCAGGCCTGAAAAGACTGCCACGCCAGCGGTCTGCCAGGCTGCTGTATTATGAGTAATACAGACAGGACCACCAACCGTCAAGCAAAAAAGGCAGACCGCCAGTGGCGCTGCAGCTTGGGTATAGGCAGTCTGACCTCCAGTGCCGTCAGCAAGGCGGCCAACACTGAGCCTATTACAATCTCACAGTTGCTGTGGTGGTCCCCCCTGTGGCGGTCAACCAATGGCAGTCGACCATGGCTGTACACAGTCAGCAAAGTAACAGACAAGAGCACATTGGATGAATTCAAAAACAACACAGCTGGCACACACAAGAGAATACATCTGCAAAGGAAACTATGAAACACACCCCTTCACAGACTACAATAGTTTTCATTTCCACATGGAGCCAAAGAACCACAACCAACACATATTGATTATTACACATATTAGGCACCCCTTTTTTCACCATCCCATAGAACACCCTCCACACACTTTTGCTCATTTATATCTTAACACACTTCCCCTGTCAAGTAAGTCCCTGTCACCCTCTTTTTTTGTCCATCATGTCATGTGTAAGAAAATCCCAATTCTCTGAAAATGAGTTAAGAGTCTTGGTGAATGAGATCATCAGAGCACAGCCACAATTGTTTGGAACACAAGTCCAGCATACTCCTCTGAGTAGGAAACATGTGGGACAGGTTCATCGACAGAGTGAGTGATGTAGACCCCACTCTGGGCACAAAGGAGGACATTAGGAAGAGGTGGAACAACCTCAGGGGCAGTGTCTGTTCCCTGGTCTCCAGGCACCAAATGAAGTTTATTCATATGGGAGGATACCATTTGTATAGTATGTGTAGTAGAGTGACCTGACTGCAATTCCCAGCAGGCCCTGTGTGTGTAACTCCAACCACCAGCCCAGTGTTCACTTGTCCAAAGATGCATATTTGTCAACTTCCAAATGAAGTATACTCACCTGGGAGGATAACATTTGTATAGGGTGTGTAGTAGAGTGACCTGACTGCAATTCCCAGCAGGCCCTGTGTGTGTAACTCCAACCACCAGCCCAGTGTTCACTTGTCCAAAGACGCATATTTGGCAACTTCCAAATGAAGTTTACTCACCTGGAAGGATAACATTTCTATAGGGTGTGTAGCAGAGAGAGTGGCCTGACTGCAACTCCCAGCAGGCATTGTGTCGGTAACTCTACACACCAGCCCAGGGTATACTTGTTCAAATACTCCTGTTTGGTAACTCTCAATTGAAGTTTGTATACTCACCTGGGGGAAGATTATATGTCAAGTGTGTAAAATAGAGAGAGAGACCTGACTACAACTCGCAGCAGGCCTCATGTCTGTAACTCCAACCACCAGCCCAGTGTTCACTTGTCCAAAGACCTCTATTTGTCAACGCTCAAATGAAGTTTACTTATCTGGGCAGATAATATTTTGCATAATGTATGTCCTAGTGAGAGTGACCTGACTGCAATTCCCAGCGGACCTTGTGTCTCTAACTCCAAACACAAGCCCAGTGTTCACTTACCCAAATTAACCTGTTTGTAATATCCCAATTGCTTGTCACTCACATGGTAGTAAACCATTTGTCAAGTGTTGGGAAGTAGACGGAGTGACCTGACTACAAAGCCCAGTGGGCCCTGTTTCAGTGACTCCAAATACCAGCCCCATGTTCAAAAACCCCTGTTTGTCAACTCCAAATGAAGTGTACACACATGGAGGAGATAACATTTGTATAGTATGCGTGAGGGTAAACGTGTACAAATGCCCCTGTTTGCTAACTCCCAAATGAGGTTTACTCACCTGGGAGTGATCAAGCACAGATCATGCTCAAATCAGAGATGTGTCTGTTCACCTAGCTCCATCTTGACCTGCTTTCCCAAGATGAAACTATTGAGGGCAGAGATGACACCTTACCCAGTATATACAAGTATTCCTATGGCCTCAAGATGCATCACCAGATTGGTAGCAGCAAAAAACACATTGCCACAGCACTGTGCACATAATGAATCTAGTCACTTATACAACAAAGTCCTGGGTCTGCCTGCATCCCACTTAACTAGGCCTCCAAATGATCAAAGCTATACCTTGCCTCTCCGCTGTATTGGCTACAGCAGTGGTGAAATGTCATTTTCAGGCCATCATCCAAAGTGCAAATGATCTGCACATCTGTTCAGCTGCTTGAGTCTAAATTAGGTTGGCATGCTTCACACATGTCATGTCAAATCACCTTGACTTTGTCCAAAGTCTCTGCTTACTGTGACACTAAGGCCCTCATTATGACATTGGCGGTAAATCCCACTTACCTCCATGCCAACTGCCGCCAGCATACCACCGCCACTGTGGCTTACCGCTATCCATATTATGACCCACACATAGCAATCCATCACTATACAGCCACACACACAAGTCCGCTAGCCCAAAGGTCAGTGATAAACTGGTGGTAGCAAAACCCACACCATTACGCCAACAGAACTAAGCCCACAGCATTATGGCCCACGAATCACGGCAACAGACACTCAACCGCGGTAAACCATTGGCGGTACATATAAAAAAAAAACCACTACATTACACAATGCAAACTACACACACCTGACACACATACCCACACCACACCCACAGACCCACACCACTATAAAACATACACCGACATTATCCACAACCCTTTACAACAACAAAAAAATGACAACAGAGAGAGAGAGACACCAAGAGCACCGACAGAACCAGAGCCACAGAACACCATCACCCATACACCATCCACGCACCTTACAGCACAAACCCCAACACATCACCCCACACACCATCACACACACCACACACACTACACCCATTGCACCACAAAGACACCCCAGGTTCTCTGAGGAGGAGATAAGGGTCATGGTGGAGGAAATCATCTGGGTGGAGCCACAGCCATTCGGATCACAGGTGCAGCACATGTACCATGCAAGGAAAATGGAGCTATGGCGGAGGATCGTGGACAGGGTCAATGCCGTGGGACAACACCCCAGACCAAGGTATGACATCAGGAAGAGGTGGAACGACCTACGAGGGAAGGTACATTCCGTAGTTGCAAGACACCAGATAGCTGAACAGACGACTAGCCGTGGACCCCCACCTTCTCCCCCACAACTAACAACATGGGAGGAGCAAATCTTGGCAATACTGCACCCTGAGGGCCTGGCAGGAGTAGCAGGAGGACTGGACTCTGGTAAGTCAACTCTTTACTACTTTCACCTCCCCTACCTGCATGCTATCACATACCCCTACCCTCACCCCATTACCCCACCACCTCACATAAACCCCACCATCACAACCCACCCATCACAATACCAAGCCCTGCATGCACCACCAATGCATGGACATCACTCACAGCCCTGTATGGCTCCCTATCATTAAAGATTGCCCATTAGAGAAAATCACCTTGCCCATAAAATCACTACTCACACAAGGCAAAGCTGACAGGGCAATCACAACCATACAGGGCAACACACCCATGCACAAATGTCACACGCAGAAACAATAACACTGCATTTACATCCCCACCGGTCCCCCACCCAACGTCACCGGAGATGAGGTGCCAGCAACATCCAGTCTTCCCCCCCAGAAGAGGCCCACAGTGATGACAGCAGCTGTGGACACCTGGATCTGGATGACCGACCTGGCCCACCAGGGATCTCCGGACAGTCGGTTACCCAGACACAGTCCCATACCACCACAGACCCACTCCCCTCAGGGAATACCAGCACAGCACCCACCCAGTGGGCCCATACGTCTGTCCCCAGGACATTTCAATCAGCAGTGTGTCCACCAATACAGGGACCTCAGTCAACCCCACAAACACAGGGCGATCAGGGACCTGGGGTCAGTGGCAGTGGGCACATGGGTCAGGGGACAGAGGCACAGGACAACAGGGAAGCTGGGAGGACTGCTGTGCACCAGGGGGAGGACAGGCCCAGGGAACTGACTCTCTAGGAGGCGGTCACCAACATCCTAGGAGCATACCACCATTCCTAGGAGAAGATGGGCCAGATAATGGACATGTTTCAGGAAACCCAGTGGGTGCAGGAGGGACAGTACCTGGGGATCAGGGAGGACCTGAAGGACATCCACACCACCCTGGTCACCATTGCAGGGGTGCTGGTAGACATGGCCAACACCATGAGGGAGGCAGTGGCACACCTCCAGGCCCCTGACACTAGCCACACCGATGAACAGCCCTCCACCTCCACTGCCACTAGTGGACAGGAGGCCCGCCACAGGAACAACAGGCCACCAGCACCCCTCCCCCTGCAGAAGGAGAACCACGATGCAAACGGTCCCTGCGATCTAGGCAGAAGCCGGAGAACATTGCCAAGACCCCCGCCAGGGAATAAGACTCCCCTGATTGTCACCCTTGTGTCCCACTCTGTCACCCTGCCCACCTTGAACTGCCATTGCTTCCCTTCCTTTGCCCCCTTGGACAGTGCACCTGTGATACAAATAGACTGGACTCTATCCTGCACTTTCCTCCACCATCACCCTAGCCCATTGCACATACCCCTCTACTTATTAGCACTTAAATAAACAACCTTTGAAAAAATACAAGTATGCAGTATTTCAAATGATTTAACCATGTATTCGTTTAACAAGGTTTAAACACTACAATACAGCTGTACAGTAATGTATACGTAGGAACACCGGGTACCAGAGTGGGGCACAGATATCTGAAAATAGAGATGCCAAAGGGTACAGTAAGTGGCCATAGAATTGGGAGAATCTGCCTGCTATGTACAATGTCTAATACAAAACTGTCCATGCAAAGTGAAATTACAGTGTCTTACCTGTGTGTCACTGGAAGTACTGTTGTATAATAGCTGTTCTGTTCTCCTCATCCTTTGCCTCCTCATCTTCACTGTCCACAGGGTCCACTACTGCCACACGCCCATCTCCAGCCTCATCCTCCTGCAGAAAAGGCACATGGCGTCTCAAGGCAAGGTTATGCAACATGCAGCATTCCACGATTATCTGGCAGAACATCTTGGGTGAGTAGTACAGGGATCCACCTGTTAGATGGAGGCAATGAAACCGGGTCTTCAGGAGGCTGAATGTCCTCTCTATTATTCTTCTTGTTCGCCCATGTGCCTAATTGTAACATTCCTCTGCCCTTGTCCTGGGATTCCTCACAGGGGTCAGTAAGTCATGAGAGGTTGGGGTAAATATAGTCACCTGCAAATATCGAGGGATACCTGTTAGCCAAACACTAACCCTTATGGCAAGCACCATACCCATACAACAACATATACTGGGTGGGAAACATGGGCTTACCTATTAGCCGCACCCAGTGCCTCTCGAGTTGAGCCATCACATATGGGATGCTGCTATTCCTCAGGATATAGGCATCATGCACAGACCCAGGATACTTTGCAATGACATGGGAGATGTACCTATCCGGCAGGCACACTATCTGCACATTCATCGAGTGAAAGGTCTTTCAATTTCTGAAGACCTGTTCATTTTTCCTTCCGGGGGGGGAGACAAATGCAATATGTGCCCCATCAATAGCCCCAATAATGTTGGAGATATGTCCCATTGCATATAAGTCAGCTTTCACTGTGGTCAAATCCTCCACCTGGGGGAAAACAATGCAGCTGCCCATGTGTTTAATCAGGGCAGACGACACTCTGGTCAGCACGTTTGAGAAAATTGGCTGAGACATTCCTGCTGCTAAGCCCACTGTCACTTGGAAGGAGCCAGTTGCCAAGAAATGGAGCACAAGTAGGACTTGCACAAGAGGGGGGATCCCAGTAGGCTGATGAATTGCTGAGATTAGGTCTGGCTCCAATTGGGCACACAGCTCTTGGATTGTGGCCCTGTCCAGTCTATAGGTGAGGATAATCTGCCTACCCTCCATTGTTGCCAAGTCCACCAGGAGTCTGTACACGGGGGGATGCCTCCATCTCCTATTCATTAACAGCGGATGTAATCTAGGGGGCAAAACAGTGAGCAGCTGGTAGGTATTCCACATTTCCAAACACTACACTGCATTGCATGTTGTGATTGTAACAGTATGTTGTTGGATAGGCCCAAATGGTGCCTAGGTGTACTGTGACGCAGTTAGGTGCCATAGCCTGCCCCCCCTTTGAAATGGCACCTACCTGTCCTGTTTGGATGGACATGTGCAAATGAGGTAATGCCGCTGATGTTCAGCGCTGTTGCGGGAGGCTCTCGAGTACCGCCGTGCAACTCCTCATTGGTTGTCATTGGGTCCTATGGGTTACAGTGGCCAATGGTGATGTACGCCATCGATGATGGTATGCACCGCCGCGGATGTGACTGCCATTTTCTATCTGTTAACTCACTTGCTATCTGACCTTCAACAGCAGAGGACCTACACTGCAAGTGCTGCTGTGACCTCTGTCTGGAACTGACCATTGCTCGTGTCACTGGGGAAAGGGCCTCTGCCTTCACCGCTGTGGAGTTGGAGAGACTAGTGGATGGGGTCCTACCCCAGTACTGAATACTGTATGGGCCTCCAGACCAACAAGTGAGTACACTGTGAGCATCATGCAAGGGGCATGGATGCATGGAGTGATGTGTGTGAGGGCCTCATTTGGGGGGGTTTGTGGAAGGGATCTGGGCAGCTTGCTGTATGTATGGTGGGTACTGTCTGTGCGTAAGGTGATGTGAGGGCTTTGATGGGCCATGAGTGTAAAAGGCCCAACGGTATGACTGACACAGTTATCTATGTTTCTTTTTCTGCAGGTCAGTGCCCATCAGAAAAAGGGTATATGGAATGACATCACTAAGGATGTGTGGACCCCGAGGGTCTACAGGAGGCAGAGCACCCACTGTTGCAAACGGTGGGAGGACCTGAGAATCTGGGCAAGGAAGACGGCGGAAGCCCAGCTGGGGATGGCCTTCCAATGAGGAAGTGGTGCCTGTAGAACCCTGACCCCCCTGATGGCCTGCATACTGGCGGGGGTCTATCCGGAACTAGATGGGCACTTGAGGGCATCACAGCAGCCACAGGGGGTGAGTATAGTTTCCCAATATACTGCTTGCATGTGGTGGGGTAGTACTCAGGTGGGGGATGTGGGCCTGTGGGTGCACCTAGGCCAGGCCGGATATTGCAGGATAGGTCCCATGTTGGGCAGGGGCTGATGAACACCACCTCCTACCAAGCTAGTAGGCATCCACTACTGGCCAGGGGTCTGTGGGTATCAGGTATGCTGCTATTGGTGTTAGGTATTCCTGTCCATGGCCTGGTGACTAGCATTGTGACTGGTAGTGCTTTGGCTAGTGCGTAGGGCTGTTCCCTGTGTGTGTGTGGGTCGTGTATGCCAATGGTGGTGTTGTTGCTGCCATTGACCAAGTGCATCCTTTGTCCCTCCCACCCCTTTTTGTTTTGTTACCCTGTCCTTATGTGCATTGACATCATCTGGTGGAGGAGCAGAGACACCAGCCACGGAGGGAGCTGCATCCCATAGGGCACAGGACCCAAAATCCACCTGAGGGCACCAGTGGGACGGAGGGCGAGGGGAGCACCAGGGCGGAGTCAGGAGGGCACAGTTCTGACAGTGATACCTCCTCCGATGGAAGCTCCCTGCTTGTGGCGGACACCTCTGTGCCCACCCCAAATACAGGTCCAGCCGCCACCCCTATACCAGCACCGCCCTCGCAGCAGCCCCTCATTGTGTTTCCCATGACCGCTCTTTCAGGAGGGTGGGCATCTCCTTTGCCCCAGGCACCTCAGGCCATGCCCCAGTTAGCCCTGGTTGCCCTGAGTGAGGAGGCTATTGACCTCCTGCGATCCACCTCTGTTGGGCAGTCAATGATAGTGAATGCCATCCATGGGCTGGCAGCCCATTTGCAACAAACAAATGCATTCCTGGAGGGAATTCACTCTGGTATGGTAGCCCAACAGAGGTCTATCGGGGCTCTGTTCTCCTCCCTGATGGCAGCCACATTCAGACCAGCATGCACCCAAGACAACACACAGGAGTGGCTCAGGCAAAAACAAGCACCACACATCATCCCACAGACACACACACAAACACTATCCAGATGCAGACATACCAACATCCACTGCTTCCACTGTGTCCCCCTGCTCCTCGTTGTCCACCTCCCTCCCAGTAGCATCTCCACTCACACCTGCATGCACCACATCTGCATCCACTACCTCCATCACCATCACGCCTATCACTACACACCCCTCACTGACATTCACCACCCCCACATCCATGCATACCTCCTGTGTGTCCTCTCTCACTGTGTCTGTGCCCCCTCCTCCCAAAGTACACAAACGCAAGCTCTCAGACACCCAACAGACATCCACCTCACAACATCATCCAGCCCAGGCACCTGCACCCAAACACAGCAGACACCTCCTACAACCACTCCCTCTTCCTCCACTCACAAACCTTCACCCTCTTCCCGCCCTAGTGTCTCCACGAAGCTTTTCCTCTCCACTGTTGACCTCTTCACTACCCCTCCCCCCGTCCTTCATGTCGGTGTGGTGTGGTCAGAACCCAGGCGAGCACTTCAGCCACCCAGTCCACGGCCACAGTAGTGTCAGCAGCTACTGCAGGTGGAGAGGCTCCAGGGAACCAGCCATCAGCACTGACAGTGTGCCTACACCCGCTGCCAAAGGGAAGGGCAAGGAGGCACCACCAGCTGCCAAGGGGAAGGGCAAGGAGGCACCACCAGCTGCCAAGGGTAAGGGCAAGGAGGCACCACCAGCTGTGAAAGGGAAGAGCAAGGGGTCTGCACCTGCAGGCAGGAAAGACAGGAGGCCTAGTGTTGGGAATGATTCTGAGCCCCCACCACCAACCATGGTGGTTCAGCCATCTGAGGCTTCAGGGGAAGGGCTGGAGCCTCCCCCACCACTAGGATCCCCGCGACCAGCACCACCACTAGCACCTCCACCAGCACTGCCACCAGCAGCAGCAGCCCCAGTGGGCAACCGTCTGAGGCTGCAGGGGAAGGGCTGGAGCCTCCCCTCACCACTGCCAGCACTGCCACCAGCAGCAGCAGCACCAGTGGGCAACAGTCCGAGGCTGCAGGGGAAGGGCTGGAGCCTCCCCTCACCACTGCCAGCATCACCACCAGCAACAGCAGCCCCAGTGGGCAACCATGCGAGACTGCAGGGGAAGCGCTGGCACCTCCCCCCTCCATTGGCAGCAGCAGCCCCAGTGGGCAGCCATCTGAGCCTGCACCACTGCACCGCCACCAGCACCACTGCCAGCAGCAGCCCCAGTGGGCAGTCGCCCGAGGCTACAGGGGAAGGGCTGGATCCTACCCCCACCACTGGCATCCCCGAAACCAGCACCGCCACTGCCACTACTGAGCAGCCATCACCGCCGGCGGGCAGTGGGTAGTATTGCCTCCACGAGCTGTAGTGTGTCCTGGACCCTGCCAATCCTGTAGGTGTGACACCCAGGTGAGAGACTGTGACCTTCACTCCCCATGATCTGCATCACAGGGCACAAGGCTCCCTCCAGAACCAGCGGAGAAGCCATCTACTCACCCCATCCTTACCAGGATGAAGCACACTGAGCACAAGGCCCCCACCCCAGAACCAGTGGAAGAAGCCATCCATTCACCCCCTCCTTGCCAGGAGAAGCCATCCACTCACACCCTCCTTGCGAGGATGAAGCGCACTTGGCACAAGTCCCCCTCCAGAACCAGTGGAAGAAGCAATCCACTCACCCCCTCTTTGACAGGATAAAGCACACTGGGCAAAAGACCCCCTCCAGAACCAGTGGGCAAACCACCCACTAGAGAGACTGCAGTTTTGCACTCCCCAGGACCAAGCAGTGGGCAAACCACCCACTTGAGAGACTGTGGCCTTGCACTCCCCAGGACCAAGCAGTGGGCAAACCACTCACTTGAGAAACTGTGGCTTCGCACTCCCCCAGACCAAGCAGTGGGCAAACTTGGCAGAAGTCAAAGAGAGAAGTGCAGAGGAACTCTGTTGAGCTCTTGCATTCGTTATCTGATGAGAAACCCATAGGAGAGACCCTAAATAGCCCTCAGAGGAGGATTGGCTACAGAGAGAGGTAAGCACCTATCAGGAGGGGTCTCTGACGTCACCTGCTAGCACTGGCCACACAGAGGTTTCCATTGTGCCCTCACACCTCTGCATTCAAGATGGCAGAGGTCTGGGACACACTGGAGGAGCTCTGGGCACCTCCCCTGGGAGGTGCTGGTCAGGGGAGTGGTCACTCCCCTTTCCTTTGTCCAGTTTTATGCCAGAGCAGGGCTGGGGGGATCCCTGAACCGGTGTAGACTGGCGTCTGCAAGGAGGGCACCATCTGTGCCCTTCAAAGCATTTCCGGAGGCCAGGAGAGGCTACTCCTCTCAGGCCCTTAACACCTATTTCCAAAGGGAGAAGGTGTAACACCCTCTCTCAGAGGAAATCTTTTTTCTGCCTTCCTGGGGCTGAGCTGCCCAGGCCCCAGGGGGGCAGAAACCTGCCGGATCGTTGGCAGCAGCGGTAGCTGCAGAGAAAACCCTAGAGAGATTGTTTGTCAGTACCCGGGCTCTATGCTGGAGCTCCGGGGATGCATGGAATTGTCCCCAATACCAGAATGGTATTGGGGTGACAATTTCATGATCCTAGACATGTTACATGGCCATGTTCAGAGTTACTATTGTGACGCTACATATAGGTATTGACCTATATGTAGTGCACATGTGTAATGGTGTCCCCGCACTCACAAGGTCCGGGGAAATTGCCCTGAACAATGTAGGGGCACCTTCGCTAGTGCCAGGGTGCCCTCACACTTAGTAACTTTGCACCTAACCTTCACTAAGTGAGGGTTAGACATATAGGTGACTTATAAGTTACCTAAGTGTAGTGTAAAATGGCTGTGAAATAACATGGACGTTATTTCACTCAGGCTGCAGTGGCAGTCCTGTGTAAGAATTGTCTGAGCTCCCTATGGGTTGCAAAAGAAATGCTGCAGCCCATAGGGATCTCCAGGAACCCCAATACCATGGGGGTCATTCTGACCCTGGCGGTAATTACCGCCATGGCGGAGGTCGGCAGTAGCACCGCCAACAGGCTGGCGGTGCACCGCTGGGCATTCTGACCGCGGCGGTTCAGCCGCGGCCAGAAACGGAAAGTCGGCGGTGTACCGCCGACTTCCCGCTGCC
This sequence comes from Pleurodeles waltl, assembly GCF_031143425.1. Lineage (NCBI taxonomy): Eukaryota > Metazoa > Chordata > Amphibia > Caudata > Salamandridae > Pleurodeles > Pleurodeles waltl. The sequence goes on along the minus strand of NC_090447.1, from coordinate 1,043,025,738 downwards.
CTTGAGAATCCTCCATGGCGGCGGAGCGCGCTCCGCCGCCATGGGGATTCTGACACCCCCTACCGCCATCCTGTTCCTGGCGGGTCTCCCGCCAGGAACAGGATGGTGGTAGGGGGTGCCGCGGGGCCCCTGGGGGCCCCTGCAGTGCCCATGCCAATGGCATGGGCACTGCAGGGGCCCCCGTAAGAGGGCCGCACGAAGGATTTCAGTGTTGCAGACACCGAAATTTGCGACGGGTGCAAATGCACCCGTCGCACCTTCCCACTCCGCCGGCTCCATTCTGAGCCGGCGTCCTCGTGGGAAGGGTGTTTCCCGCTGTGCTGGCGGGCGGACTTTCGGCGGTCGCCCGTCAGCCCAGTGAGAAACCCAGAATGACCGCCGCGGTCTTTTAACCGCGGTACGGTCTTCTGGCGGTTCCCGCTTGGCGGGCGGCTACCGCCGCCCGCCAAGCTTAGAATCACCCCCTATAGGTACCTAGGTACCATATACTAGGGAATTATAATTGGTGTTCCAGTGTGCCAATCAGAATTGGTGAAAATAGTCACTAGCCTGCAGTGACAATTTTAAAAGCAGAGAGAGCCTAAACACTGAAGTTCTGGTTAGCAGAGCCTCAGTGATACAGTTAGGCACCACACAGGGAACACATACAGGGCACACTTTATGAGCACTGGGGTCCTGGCTAGCAGGATCCCAGTGACACAGGCAAAAACAAACATACATGCAAGTCAAAATGGGGGTAACATGCCACGCAAGATGGTACTTTCCTACAATCTTCATGTAGGCATTTCAGAGTTGTGACATTGGCAAGTGTGTATTGTTGTTCTAATATACGAAGTAGACATGGATTGTTCCATGTACTGCATGAAACAGAGTTTGAGTGCATGAGACCTGTTCTAAGACAGATTGCCCAGTGTTTGAGTAGAAGGTCAGAAATGTACATTGGACATGTGTTGTGTGTTGTGGTGGGACTGATGTGTCATGTGTGGCATCATATGGTCATAAATAGGTAGTCCTAGCTCACAACCAGGTCATTTTACCTCCACATTGGCTAAAGAATGTTTTTGTATGACCTGTATGTAGCTGTGGATGTGATGTGTTTCATCATTGTAGGTCACAGTGTCTCTGCTAAATCACTGACATATGTTTGTGTCGTGCCACAAGATGCATGAGCATTGGATTATGATGGCTCTGTGATCAGGGACTGTTGTACTGCTGTTTGTTTCTTAGATTATCTGATGTTGAATTACTTTGGTGTGGTATGTGATAAGGCTCAAGAAGATGACATCAACCACTTCAATGTTTGCCTATTCCACGGGACGATGTCTTACAAAACCCTTCCTTCCGTGTCTGAACGTCTGTACCTGTACATATGTTAATTTACTCAGTATGAGTCAATCATTTAAATTTAAATAGTTCAGACATGTTGACAGCCTATGTGATAAACACTGTAACAGTTGTGGGTGCTGCCTGCTTCTGCATTGGCTCTCTGTGTTGCTGAGTACCCCCTCTGTCTCCTCCTCCAAGGGGCGACCTTCTGGTCCTTCCTGGGCCCTAGCAGCACCCAAAATCCTCAACCGTGACTCTTGCAGCTAGCAAGGCTTGTTTGCAGTCTTTCTGCGTGGAATCAACTCTTCATGCTCCAGCATGCCGTTTGACATCTTCTGACCAAAGGATAGGTTCCTGGCACCTTCCGTTGTTGCAGAATCTTTGGCTTCTTCCACCCAGAGGCAGCCCTTCATCTGGGGTTTAGTGGGCTCCTGCCCCCACTGGACACTTGCGTGACTCTTGGACTTGGTCCCCTTCCTTTGCAGATCCTCAGATCCAGGAATCCGTCTTCAGTGCTTTCCAGTCAGTTGTTGTCTTTGCAGAATCCCCTATCTCGACTTTACTGTCTCTCTGAGGTAGTAGGGTAACATTACTCCTACTTTTCAGGGTCTTGGGGTGGGGTATCATGGACACCCTTAGTGTTTTCTTACACTCCCAGCGACCCTCTACACACTACACTAGGCCTGGGGTCCATTCATGGTTTGCATTCCACTTTTGGAGTATATTGTTTGTGTTGCCCCTAGGCCTATTGTCTCCTATTGCATTTTATTGTGTTCTACAGTGTTTGCACTACTTTTCTAACTGTTTACTTACCTGATTTTGGTCTGTGTGTATATTTTGTGTATTTTACTTACCTCCTAAGGGAGTATATCCTCTGAGATACTTTTTGCATATTGTCACTAAAATAAAGTACCTTTATTTTTAGTAACTCTGAGTATTGTGTTTCTTATGATATAGTGCTAAGTGATATAAGTGGTATAGTAGGAGCTTTGCATGTCTCGTAGTTCAGCCTAAGCTGTTCTGCTATAGCTACCTCTAGCAGCCTAAGCTGCTAGAACACTACTAATCTACTAATAAGGAATAACTGGACCTGGCACAAGGTGTAAGTACCACAAGGTACCCACTATAAGCCAGGCCAGCCTCCTACAAAGATGTCATAGTGAAGTTACCTGTACAGAGAGCAAAACAAGGAGTATAGGCTTGAAACCATACATATAAAACAAGACATATAGCAAGCATCTGGAAAACAAAGTACATTGCAAGTAAACTGACACAAACAAAGCAACATCATCAGGGTAGGGATGTGTCAAAATCTATCTAAATAAGCAGCCTCTGGATGATTTTTGAAGAGTATCAGCTCCCTAGCTGTTTCCAAAACACTCAACTCCACACACTCTCGCAACTACAGTTCTTTGTATAGTCATAGTCATAAAATCATATGACATACTTACACTCATGAGAAGTAGCTGTTGATGTGATCTACTTTCAAGCCTGCTCCTTCCTCTTCACTAATGTCTTCAGTTGGCCTTTCAGGATTCTTACCCGGTGGCACTGCAGGCTCCCCCTCCTCTGAGATGTATGAGACATTCATCTGCAGGGTGATGTGGATCATGCAGCATGCCACAGTGACCTGACACACGTTCTGGGCTGAGAAGAGGAGGGCTCCACCAGTGCAGTCCAGTCCCCAAAATCTTGCCTTCAGGAGCCCAAAAATCCACCCCACCGGCCTCCATGTTCTTCTGTGGGCCTCATTGAAGCAGACCTTCCCTGGCATAGCTGGATTCCTCAGTGGCATTAACAACCAAGGACAGTTTGGATATGCTGAGTCTCCTGTTAAGGAATGGAACATAAGTGACACTATGAGTCACTCACTTCATGATTGTAGCACCCAACATTGTTCACATATATTAAGGACAGATGTGAATTACCAACTAGTGAGGCCCTCTCTGGTTGCAGTTGTGACATCAGCTGGGGTGTGGTACTGTTCCACATTATGAAAGAATCATGGGCTGATCCTGGATAACAGGCACACACATTTGAGATGTAGGGATCCACCAAACAGACAACTTGCGCATTGATTGAATAGAAGTTCTTTCTGTTGCAATAGACATGTTCAGTGGCATGCTATGGCACCAAGCCATCAATTGAACCCACCACATGTGGGAGGTGAGCAAAACCATAGAAGTCAGCCCTCACATTGGCTAAATCCTCACGTCGGGGGAACCTGACATAGCTGTCAATATGTTTCAACACTGCTGATAGGAAATCTCTCAACACTACACTGAACATAGGTTGGGACAACAGGTACAGCCACTGTTTGTTGGAAGGATCCTGTGGCCAGAAAGTGCAATTCTGACATGACTTGTACAATGAGTGGTATGCAGCATGAATTACTGTTGGCTGGCATCAGATCTGGCCCCAACTGATGGCATAAGTCCAAGATTGTTTGCCTATTCAGACAGTATAACAGGATGAAATGGCTTCTTCCTTGGTCTGAAGGTCTGGCAGTGGACAGTAGAGAGGAGGTTGTTACATCCTCCCTCTCCCAGGGTACCTATGTGGGACAAGACATGATTTGTAATATTAGTCAGTGTGTCAACAGCAACATACATGATGCATGCCAACAATATCATGTGACAAAGCATTTTTGCCTGGATAGGCATGACACCCAGTACACATAACTGCTGGCAACTACACAAGGGTCAAATGTGAGTCCCACGGTTGTCAACACATGTGTCTACAACATGGTTTGGGGCGACACCCAACTATCTGCTACACATATGCCACTCAAAATGTGACTGTTTTTTCTGACTGCCAAAAATTACCATTGGTGTTGTTGGAACATGCACCACCATCAGATGCCATCTTTGCCCTGCATCTGGTGGTTGTGTAGTAGGACCTATATGGCAAGACAGAATAAGGATGCTTGTGATGATCCTACTCATATATTGTAGATGTGACGCAGTTTGCAGACCCACTTACAGTATTTAAAACAGACAAATTGACGGATGCCTGACCTACTCCTCTGGACATTAGGAACCGCCGGTGACCAGCGGCAGAAGATGTCTGCAAGGTAGACGGTTCCAACTGCGGCAGCCATAGGCTGATGTTGTTGCCTGTGGTGGTGGAGGCCTAATGGATGTGTCCTTCAGTGGTGCTGCCCACATACGTGGTGTACGTGTCTGCCATATTGTGCAAATTCAGACACTTGCCTCCTGACACTGCTGCCAGCAACACCACCACTACTTCAGCTGCTGTGTGCTACCTCTGGGAACAATCATGCCACATCCAGCAGGTGAAATGAACTCTACCTTCTCTCCAGAGGAGATGGAGAGGCTTGTGAGTTAGGTCCTTCCTCTCTATGGACAGCTCTATGGCTCACCAGAGGAGCAGGCAAGTACCTCATGTGCACAATTCACTTTGTTCAACACCACCCTTTCCCTCTCACAGGCTACAATGTGCCCTGTGTGCCAGTCAGACTTCTTGTGTGCTTGTTGTTGCAGTCTGTGTGTCATCAATGGGATGTTGATGGCACAGGTATTAGTGACCACTACTATATTTTGTGTTCATTCACAGTTTCTTGTGATGTTTTTTGGGGTTCCACATCCTCCTTCTGTTGGATGCACATCCGTATGCAAGAAAACCTAAACCTTACTGCCACACAATGAAAGTTCTTTATTTATGATGGTTGCAAATGTATGTATGTGCATGACAGCATGAGTTGTGTATTCATCTTGTCCGAGTCATGTGAGGATCTTGTAAGCAATGTGTATAGTGCCACTTATCTTTCTCCCCACATCTGGCCTGGAAAAACTGTTGTCTGGAAGGCCTATCATGACTTACTGTGCCCTTCAGGTTGCCACACAAACCACAACCCACATTGCTGATTGCCAGATGCTGCACTGTCAAGCATGGAACTGATGAAAATGTGAGTGACATGTAGGTTCTGTATGCTCAGCCTGCAGAGAACAGAGCCTATCAAATGTATCTCCTAGTATGGGACATAGGGGGTGATTCTGATTCTGGCGGGCGGCGGAGGCCGCCCGCCAGAATTCCGCCCCCATTATACCGCTCCACGGTCAGAAGACCGCAGAGGGTATTATGAGTTTTTCCCTGGGCTGGCGGGCGGTCTCCAAAAGACCGCCCGCCAGCCCAGGGAAAAACTCCCTTCCCACGAGGATGCCGGCTCGTAATCGAGCCGGCGGAGTGGGAAGGTGCGACGGGTGCAGTGGCACCCGTCGCGTATTTCAGTGTCTGCAAGGCAGACACTGAAATACTTTGCGGGGCCCTCTTACGGGCGGGCATTGGCATGGGCACGGCAGGGGCCCCCAGGGGCCCCGCGACCCCCCCTACCGCCATCCTGTTCATGGCAGCTTTCCCGCCATGAACAGGATGGCGGTAGGGGGGGTCAGAATCCTCATGGCGGCGGAGCGCGCTCCGCCGCCATGAAGGATTCCCCCAAGCAGCGGTAAGTCGGCGGGAGCCCGCCGACTTGCCGCTTCTGACCGCGGCTGAACCGCCGCGGTCAGAATGCTCGTGGGAGCACCGCCAGCCTGTTGGCGGTGCTCCCGTGGTCGGTGGCCCTGGCGGCCACCGGCCGCCAGGGTCAGAATGACCCCCATAGTCAAGGCTGTGGGAGAGTCACTGTGTTTATGCAACAATGGTGCAATGATCACTCCCTGTACACTATGAGATCCTGTCATGTGACCAATTTGAGGCTCTAGTTGCAACACTTGCCTTTAATGCCTCAGTCCATTGACTCGATGAGGAATGGGTAGAGAGGCAAATCCCTGAACTAGTCCATATGTGCATCTTGCATCATTGTCAATGTGTGTCTTTGACTCATGACACATCCCTTACTCAAACAGCTCTGTTGTCACCTTTGCAAAAGTCATATTTGTCCTGTACAAGCTTATTACACAAATTACAGACCACAGTACAGAAAATGTGTAGATTCCTGGGAAGACATGACATGTGACTCAGTAGCTTGGTTACCTAGCAGAACTACTACATTTCTATGTTTGATGCAATGTCTGTAGTTTAGACACATATGTCCAAAGGAGTGTTCTATGGTACAGGTGCACACCTCAGGACCCCTCCTTAAGTGGCATGAGTCTGCATTTGTTAGACCACATGTCCACATATGCATAGGGAAGACACTTTCTGTACTCACCATGCCAGCCCCTTCATTGTCACTCAAGTGTAAAGGTGAAGTCTGTACTATGGGAGGTGCTTGTAGAGACTGCATGCAGTGAGTCAATGTTACAGAGTGTAAATATGATGGTCCAGTCAGGCCTAAGGAGTCTACCATTTAGAAGCCACATAGGTGGCTGATGTTTAATTGAGGCTCAAATCACAGTCCATGTTGCTGGAGCATGGGCTCCCTGATGTCATTAGGCTTGCTCATTCATTGTAGACCATGACTAGGGTAGTGGGTCAGTCTGCAAATGGATACAAAAGTGTATAGTCATGTCCCTGTACTTATTGGCATGTGTGCTTCACACCTGTGGTGTGTTGAAAAATTAACCATTTTTTGCTTGGTGTTTCTGACATGTGTGTATGAGACACAACAATTTGGGCAAAAACTTGTGATTATAATCACTTGAGTTGTCTGTTGCATCCATACAGGTAAATTCCCATCATGAGAAGGAGATATGGACAGCCATTGCTTAGAAAAAGCAGACCCTGGGGGTCCGGAACTGGTGGAATGCCCACTGTCGGGAGAGGTCGGAGGACCTGAAACCCTGGATGCGTAAGATCACAGAGGTCCAGCGGGGGCTGTCCTTTCAATGTGGGTGGGGAACATTTCGGACCATAACCCCCTAATGGACTACATTCTGGCCCTGGCATACCCAGACCTTGATTGGTATTTGATGGGAAAACAACATACACAAGGGGGTGAGTACAGGGCACATTCCTGCCTGCCACATTGCCAAGGTAATGTGTTAGGTTCTGACATCTTTCCCTGACAATTAGGGATGAGCCATGTGTGAGACAGTAGATGAGTAACTGAGTTGATATGTGATGTGGTGCATGCTGATGTGCCATGCCTTTTAGCCCAGGGACTTAGGACACAACTGTGTACAAGCCACAAACAATTTGCTCTCACAGGGACAACACAAGGCTGTGTACATTGATCAATCAAACAATGTTTTTGTTGTAGTGGGAGTCAATTATATGCTACATACCACCACTACTCAGTTTTATAGGCCAAAGAAACACAAGTGATGGATCACTGTCCTCAGCTATGTGTCTGGCCAAGGAGTAAATTGGACAGAGAGCAGCTGGGTCACTGCAAAGGAGCCCGCCGCCTCAAGCACCGCTGAACAGGGCACCGCTGCCTCAAGCACCGCTGACCAGGGCACTGCCGCTCCAAGCACCGCAGAACAGGGCACCGCCGCATCAAGCACCGCTGAACAGGGCACCGCCGCTCCAAGCACCGCTGAACAGGGCAACGCTGCCTCAAGCACCGCTGAACAGGTTACCGCCGCTCCAAGCACAGCTGAACAGGGCACCACCGCCTCAAGCACCGCTGGCCCATGAGCGCCAAGGGCACTGATGCTACTGAGTCCATCACGAGCAGGATGAAGCACTCTGGGTACCATGCCCCCTCCAGAACCAGTGGAGAGATACATCCACTACCTCTGTCCTTAGCAGGATGAAGCACTCTGGGCACCATGCCCCATCCAGAACCAGTGGAGACTGTCATCCACTTGAGAGACTGTGGCTTTGCACTCCCCAGGATTGTACAGTGGGCAACCCACCCACTGTAGAGACTTGGGAGACTGTGGCTTTGCACTCCCCAGGATTGAACAGTGGGCAACCCACCCACTGTAGAGACTTGAGAGACTGTGGCTTTGCACTCCCCAGGATTGAACAGTTGGCATGTGGCCCTCTAGTGGATTTGGCATTGTGCACTCAACCGGCTGAGGTGCCCCCCTTTTCCCTCCCCCTGAGGTGCCTGCTTTGTTGCTCTCTGATGCCCCTACAGTGTTCTCTCCGTCATGGTCGGGGATCTTGTGTGGGCCTCGTCCATACCATGTGGGCCCAGAGTTCCACGGACTTCATTGGAGCACTACCTGGACTACTAAGCTTGGTGTATATTTTGTTTATGGTTTATATATATATATATATATATTTGCATACTTGATTTAATATATTACAATGGTTACACTCATTTCCTTTTGTCTTTGCATTCTTTCAGGGGGTTTGGGGGGTGTAACTATATTGTATAAATATGTAATAGTGTGTGTGTTGTAGTGGGTGAGGGTGGGGGTGGGGGTGTTGCATGTGTGTGTACCTGTTTTTTCCCTCCCCCCTTCCCTGTGTCGTAGGTGCAGTACTCACTGTGGTCGTCGCCGCTGGCGTTCGTGCTCCTGGTAGAGGAGCAGGAAGACTATCGCAGGGAGAATTTGGAGTTCCGGCTCCATGGTGTCCTGGTTCCTCGTGGGGTGTGTAGAGGTGAGCATTTTCCCTTCGAAGTCCTGTTTCCGACGTGTTTTTATCCGTGGTGAATCCGCCCCAGAAAAGGTGGCAGATTGGTAGGTTGGGATATTGTGGGCGGTACTTTGTCCTCCACCTGTCTGTTGGCGGTGACCGCCAAGCTGTTTGTCTGTACCGCCGCAGCGGTCGGAGTGTTAAAGTGGCTGTCTTTGTTGGCGGTTTCCGCCACGGTCGTAATTCCAATTTTTTTACCGCCGGCCTGTTGGCGGTCTTACCACCGCTTTAACACCGACCGCCAGGGTTGTAATGATTGGCATAATCTCAGTAGATACAGTGTGCCACGGAGCCGGTGGAACAGGTAAGGGATGAAGCAATCCTGCTGGTCTCTTATAAGGTGTCTTTGCTTGTGCACAGATAGGGCAAGAAGTCACATGGCTTTCTGTGTCAGCCTTAAGAGTGGGCCACCAAAAGGAGCGAAGAAGGAGATCTTGGGTGGTTTTAATTCCGTGTTGACCTGTGATTGGGGAATCATGGCACATATGTAGGGCCTCTCTTTGGTCTGGTTTAGGAGGAAAGGTACAAGACCTTCTTGTGGTTATAGTATTCCTTATCCTTGCATAATTGTGGATGTAATTTATTTATTTTAGTTTTCTAGAGATTGGAATACTCAGATTTAACTTTGTCAAGAAAGGATTGTACTAACCCGATGATTCCATCAGGTTTAATTAGGTTTTGTGTAGTAGAATCACTACATTCAGGACAGCGTTGTGATAGGGCATCAGCCAAAATGTTTTGGGAAGCAGGGATATACGTGATATGAAAGTCATATTGGCTGAAAAAGAAAACCCAATGGGCTTAATGACTATTTTGGTATTGAAGGTTTCTTAGACACTGAAAATTCAGGTGATCTGTTCTCGCCTCAAAGAGTTCTTTGGATCCCATAAGAAATTATCTCCATTCCATACAAGCTGTCTTCAAGACGAGCAGTTCTCGTTCTAACACTGAGTAATTACGTTCAGAGTCAGACAGTATGTGGGAAAGGTAAAATATGGGATGTTCTAACCCATCATCACTTTGTTTTTGCAGGAATGCGGCCCCTATTGCTTTTTCTGAGGCATTTGTGACAAAAATTAATTGTTTGGTGGTATCTGGATGCCATAAAATGGGAGCTTGAGTGAAGGCATGTTTTAGTGCTTGGAATGCTGCTTCCGCATCTTTGGTCCAATGAAAACCTTTCCGTAGATTTTCTTTCTTAAGAGTTTGCATTATATGACTGGTCTGCTGGGCGAAGTCAGCTGTGAATTGATGATAGAAATTGGCCAGTCTTAGAAAACACTGGGTTTCTTTGATGGAGGAGGGGGATGGCCAATCACGAATGGCTTGGACCTTGTCCGAGTCCATAGCAATCCCTACTTGATTGATATGATACCCCAAGTACCTCACTTCAGTCTGATCAAATTCAAATTTTTCTGGTTTTCAGAATAGATGATGTTGCCTAAGCCTTTCTAGTACTTGGAGTACATGTTTAGTGTGTTGCTCTGGGCGAAGAATAGCATATAAATAGACAACCACGGTTTGGTGTAAAAAGTCAGAAAAGATAGCGTCCATGAATCTCTGAAATATAGAGGGAGCGTTAGTGAGCCGAGAGGGCATTACCTGATACTCAAAATGGTCAAAAGGAGTTCTGAAGGCAATCTTCCATTCATCACCCTCTTTTATCCTTAAAAGATGGTAGGCCCCCCTAAGATCTAATTTGGTGAATCTTTTAGCTCCTCTGACAGCTTCTATAATATCTTTAATGAGAGGCAGGGGATAGCGATCTTTAGAAGTCATCTTATTTAATCCGCAAAAGTCTATGCAAGGGCGCAAGTCCTTAGTCTTCTTTGGTACGAAAAAGAGGGGAGCTCCTGCGGAAGAAGAGGAAGGAGCAATCAGACCACTTTGTATATTCTCTTCTAGGTATTCTTTGAGAATCTTCTTCTCAAGCTCAGTAAGAGAATACAATCTCCCAAAGGGGACCACAGCATTGGATTCTAAAGGAATGGCACAATCATATTCTCTATGAGGTGGAAGTGCTGGTTTATCAGGTTTTTGAAAGAGGTCTGCACTTTCCAGGTAATGACTGGGTACACCTTGAAAGAGGTTGATGGAACAGCTTACTTTAGGAGATGTTGATAACATTTTCTTTGGAACCAATACGTTCCTGCTAAATAACAGTGCTGTTGACAAAATTGGGAGGACAATTAAATGGTTCTAGTTTGCCAATTAATATAGGGATTGTGTCGAGATTGCCAAGGGATACCTAGAATCATGACGTGATTTGGTGAAGATATCAGATCGAAAGAAACATATTCCTGATGTTTCCCGAATTGTAAACACAAGGTAGGAGTGGTATTTTTAACAGGTCCAGAGGCTAGAAGAGAACCATCCACTATATGAACTTGCTCTGGTACGTCCTTGGGTACCCGAGGGATCTTTCTTTCCAAAGCCCATGTTTCATCTAAGTAGATACCACTGGCACCACAATCCTACAAAGCTCTTTCTTCTCGGCCGTCTGCTAATTTTAAGTTGATAGGTAAAAGGAAAAGAGCTGTTATTTCTTCTCTGGAGGAACAAATGGAAAGTATCTCGTAATATCCCGTCCTCTCCCTTCTCACAGAGGACGGGAGTTGGTGTTTTCCAAGCGCCTTGCCGGACCAACAGGACAAGTATGAATTAGGTGACCGTAAGCACCACAATAAAGACATAGGCCCTCATTACAACCCTAGCAGTCGGTGATTAAGCAGCAGTAATATTGTCAACAGGCCATCGGTAAAAAAAATTGAATTATGACCACAGCAGAAACCGCCAAGACAGACAGCCACTTTAACACACCAACCGCCACGGCGGTAGCAACAAGCACCACGGTGGTAACCGCCAACAGCCAGGTGGAAGACAAAGTTCCACCCACTGTATTACGAGACATCAATCTGCCAGCTTTTCTAGGGCGGTACCAATTACATCAAAAGCACAGCGGAAACAGTACACAGAAGGGAAACGACTCTCCTCTGGAAACTCAAGGAAGAACCATGACGCCATGGAGCCTGAACTACAGGTGTTACCAATGCTTGTTTACCCCCTCCTATACCAGGAATACCAATGGCGGCGAAAACAACCACGGTGAGTACCGACCCTAGCACACAAGGAAGGGGGGAAGGAAAAAGAGAGTGACACACACATGCAACACCCCCATCCCCAACAACATTAAAAAAAACAGATGCAATAACATTACATATCCACCCCGTACTCCTCAGGTATAATGCAAGGACAAAAGGAAGTGATTAAAGTGAGTGTAGTAATATAAAGTTCGAGAAATACGTCCTCAAAGCACTAAACAGTATCTACATATATATAGATACAAATGGAGGGACACTGCCCAGTCCATAATGTCTGAGGGCCACAGGGCCATATCTCACAGGCCAAGGCCCCACTTGACTACTGCCTCAATACGGAGAGAACACTGCAGGGGCATCCGATCGAAAATACACAGGCACCTCAGGGGGAAGGGGAACGGGGGCAACCTCAGCCGGAAGATAATACAACACCACTGCTCCTGGAGGGGGCCACATGCCCATCACTCTGTCCTGGAGAGTGCAAAGCCACAGTCTCTCAAGTGGGTGATTTGCCCACTGCTTGGTCCTGGGGAGTGCAAAGGCACAGTATCTCAAATGGGTGGTTTGCCCATTGCTTCGTCCTGGGAGTACAAAGCCACAGTCTCTCTAGTGGGTGGTTTGCCCACTGCTTGGTGCTGGGGAGTGAAAAGCCACAGTCTCTCAAGTGGGTGGTTTGCCTCCTGCTTGGTCCTGGGTAGTGCAAAGCCACAGTCTCTCTAGTGGGTGGTTTGCCCACTGCTTGGTCCTGGGGAGTGCAAAGCCACAGTCTCTCGGGTGGATGGCTTCTCCACTGTTTCTGGAGGGGGCTTTATGCCCAGTGTGCTTCATCCTGGCAAGGAGGGGGTTAGTGGATACCTTCTTCCACTGGTTCTAGAGGGGGCTTTGTGCCCAGTGTGCTTCATCCTGGCAAGGAGGTGGTGAGTGGATGCCTTCTTCCACTGGTTCTGGAGGCGGCTTTGTGCCCAGTGTGCCTCATCCTGGGAAGGAGGGGGTGAGGGGATGCCTTCTTCCACTGGTTCTGGAGAGGGTTTTGTGCCCTGCAATGCAGATCTTGGGGAGTGCAAGGTCACAGTCTCTCACCTGGGTGTCACACCTACAGGATGTGCAGGGGCCAGGATGCACTACAGCCCTTGGAGGCACGACTATACACTGCCCGCCGGTGGTGACGGCTGCTCAGAGGTGGCAGTGGCGGGACTGGTGGAGGTGCTGCCAGTGTGTGGGGAGGCTCCAGCCCATCCCCTGCAGCCTCGGATGGCTGCCCACTGGGGCTGCTGCTGCTGGCAGTGGTGCTGGTGGCGGTGAAGGTGGGGGTTCTGGCTGCGGTGCAGGTGGCGGTGCTGGTGGCACTGCTGCCTGTGGTGGGGGAGGCTCCAACCCAGCCCCTGCAGCCTCGGACAGCTGAAGTGCCATGGCTTCTGTTGTTTGCTCAGATGCTGCTCCAGCACCAGGCTCCACATCCATCCTGCCTGCGGTGTCTGTGCCTTTGTCATTGCCCTTGGCAGCTGGTGGTCCCTTCTTGCCCTTGGCAGCTGGTGGCCCCTTGTTGCCTTTGCCATCTGCTGCTCCCTTTTTGGCTTTGCCAGCTAGTGGTCCCTGTTTGCCCTTGGCAGCTTTTGGTCCCTTCTTGCTCTTGGCAGCTGGTGGTGCCTCCTTGCCTTTGCCAGCTGGTGCTCCCTTTCTGGCTTTGCCAGGTGGCACTCCCATTTTGCCCTTGGCAGCTGGTGCAGGCACACTGGCTGTGCTGATGGGTGTCGCCTTTCACAACTGCAGTAGCTGCAGAAATTACAGTGGCCGTGGACTGGATGGCTGAGGTGCTAGCCTGGATTCTGCCCACCCTGGCCTGAACTAAAGGATGGGGAAGGGGCAGGGAATAGATCAAGGGTGGAGAGGAAAAACATTTTAGTAACACTGGGGCTGGAAGAGGGTGAAAGTTTGGGAGTGGAGGAAGAGGGAGTGGTGGTAGGAGGTGTCTGTCTGCTGTATTTGGATGCAGGTACATGGGCTGGATGCTGTTGTGAGGTGGATGGCTGTTGGGTGTATGAGTGCTTGCGTTTGTGTACTTTGGGAGAAGGGGGCACAGACACAGTGGGAGAGGACACAGGGGACATATGCATGGATGTGGGGGTGGTGACTGCCCGTGAGGGGAGTGTAGTGATGGAGGTAGTGGATGAGGATGTAGTGCACGCAGGTGTGTGTGGAGACACTACTGGGAGGGAGGTAGACGAAGAGGAGGAGGGGGACTCAGTGGAGGCAGTTGATGTTGGTGTGTCTGCATCTGGATGGTGCTTGTGTGAGTGTCTGTGGGATGAAGTGTGGTGCTTGTGTTTGCCTGAGCCACTTCTGTGTGTTGTTTTGGGTGCATGCTGGTCTGATGGTGTGCTTGGTATAGGCTGGGGTTGAGGGGAATGGGACTGGGTAGAGGAAGTTGGAGGGGGAGGCTAGAGACAGGGAAAATGGCTGCCATCAGGGAGGAGGCCAGAGCCTGGAATGATCTCTGTTGGGCACCACGCCAGAGTGAATGCCCTCCAGGAATGCATTTGTTTGTTGCAAATGCCCTGCTAGACCCTGGATGGCATTCACTATGGTTGACTGCCCAACAGAGATGAATCTCAGCAGGTCAATAGACTCCTCACTGAGGGCAGCAGGGCTGACTGGGGCAGGGCATGAGGTGCCTAGGGCAAAGGAGATGCCCACCCTCCTGGGTGAGCGGGCACCAGAAACACACTGAGGGTCTACTTGGAGGGCAGTGCTGGTACAGGGGGTGGCAGCAGTACCTGTAGTTGGGGTGGCCACAAAGCTGTCCGCCACCACCAGGGAGCATCCATCGGAGGAGGTGTCACTGTCCGAACTGTCCCCTCCTGTCTCTGCTGTGGTGCTCCCCTCGCCCTCTGTCCCACTGGTGACCTCACTGTCGGTGGATTAGGCCTCATGGGCCATGTAGGATGTAGCTCCCTCCGTAGCAGGTGCCTCTGCTCCTCTGCCAGATGATGCTAATGCACACAAGGACAGAGTGACAAAACAAAAAAGGGGGAAGAGACAGAGGATACACTTGGTCAATGCCAGCAACAACACCACCATTGGCTTACACAACACACAGGGAACAGCCATATGCACTAGGCGATGCACTACCAGTTACAATGCTAGTCACCAGGCCACGGAGTACAATACCCAACGCCAATAGAACCACACCAGAAAACCCACAGGACCCTGCCCAGTAGTAGATGCCCACTAGCATGTTTGGGGCTGGAGCACATCAGACCCTGCCCAACATGGAACCTACCCGCCATGTTCGTCCTGGCCTAGGGGCACATCCTGCAACCAGATAACACCCCACTGCGCGCAATTTGCTGATTTTGAAACTGTACTCACTCCCTTGTGGCTGCTGTGATGCCTTCAATTACCCATCCAACTCCGGATAGGCCACCGCCAGTATGTGGAACATCAGGGGGGTCAGGGTTCGATGGCCACCCCTTCCTCGTTGGGACACCACTCCCAGTTGGGCCTCTGCCATCTTCCTTGCCCAGCGGCGAAGGTCCTCCCATGGTTTGCGTGGTTTGCTCCACCTGTCAAAGACCCCCAGGGTCCGCACGTCCTTGGCGATGGCACGCCAAATACCCTTTTTCTGATGGGTGCTGACCTGCAGAGAAAGATACATAGAAAATGGTATCAGGCATACTGTCCGGCCTGTTACACTAATGGGCCACCACATCCCTCCCATCGCATTACACACAGACTTTGACCACCATATATGCAGCACTCTACCCAGGACCCCTCAGTCACCCCCCTTACACGAGGCTTACACACACAGCACTCCATGCATTCATGCCCCATGCATCATGCTCAAAGTGTACTCACCTGTTGGTCTGGAGGACCATAAAGTAAACGGTAACAAAACCCTCCTCCTGAGACAACTCGAGAGCAGATGGATTGTGAGACTACGCACGGTTGAAGAAGGGCTCAATTCCGACAAAGATCTACACGTATTCCTTTGGATTGTAAACTGTGTGCTAACATACTGTAATTTTGACGCTTTAATGTGCAGTGTGGTTCTATTTACAATTTCGGTATTCATTTGCTTTTGTCTGTTAATTTCTCACATGTTCTATCATTTCAGTGGATTTATTGTATTTTTAACTGCTTGTTTTCCCATGATCAGTAAATGTATATATACGTGGCGCCTTAGCATTTTATGATTTCTCGGTGGCAGTATAAATTTGTTGTCTTTAATTCTGCTTGAATGTCCATATCCTAATAGACAATGTTTCTTTTTCCTCCACAATAATCCTTACATGTGGACCTAGTGCATGCAACCACACTAAATAACTTGGTGGTCCCGCCTTTGACCCTCCCCTCTTCACACTAATTTACCACTGGCTTGCTTGTTACTACCCATATATACATATTTTTTAGTTTATACTTGTTCTTGATTTTTCTCCCCAACACCTCCATTTTCAAATTTCCCTTCCAAGATGGTGGACTGGACTGCCTTGGGTTTCCCAGTCCACTTTCTATTTCCACCATCACCCAACACTTCCGGTTGCTATATGGGATTTATATCCCAGCAACGGGTCGGTGCTCACTTCAGTAGAGACCCGATTCTCAAACTGGAAGGCCGGGAGACCGACATCAGGTAACGGGTCCCAGGCCCCTCATTCTTAGTTGGTTCGATGTTTACATCGTGCACTCTTTTCAAGGGTGACACTTGCGTTGAAAATTACCGGGCACCGTTGGATTTATTACCGCCCCTCTCCATATTTATGAATTCCTTTTTTGCCGAGCGCGTGCTGCCCCAATCGCGCTTTAGACCAGGCAGACGGGCCATTATTTTACAGGCTTCCCTCTGACTTTCTACCTTCATTTCACGTTACTTGGCTGCTGATGATTGCACAGCAACGCGTACCTTGTTTCGACAACTAATATGTTAATGACCTTTGGCTACTTTGCCTACAGAATCAAATGTTGGAACGTGTTTTTTTTCTATTTTTGTCTTTTGCTGGCCTAATTTCTGGCCTTTTTTCTGGCATAGTGTCTCCCACTACCCCCAGCATCGATATCAGTAATTTATTTGGCCACTGCCTTGTTTTGGACACACGCTATTTGTCAAATTCCCTTTTCTTATCAAATACATTTTATTTTTCTTTCCTTTTTTTCCGCACTTTGACTGCCCCTCGTAGCCTTTAGGACTTGCAGTTTAAGCTTAGCTCTTTACCCACTTTTTCGTTTATCCTTATAGACTTACCATGGTCTTCGGACTCCCGTGTGATTCATGTTAGATCCTGCCTACTTGTGCAACACCTGTAACAACAGTAATCCCATATGAGTATAATACCTCTATATTATTTAAGGTATGCCCAACTCTATTTCTCTTGTTTCCTCTCGTCTTTGTTCTGCATGCTGCCACACATTTATCAGTTTAGTTCGCGCACATCACAAGGGTGACTCTCTTCACTTTCGGTGCAATTAACATAACATTGAATGGTGTGGCTGTGTTACTTTGCATGGCCTCTCATTCCAGGGTATCCCATGTGTACACATTGTCTTGATATCTACCTCCTCTGCCTGCGGAGAGTATAGGTCTATTTTCAAATCTTCTCACCACATACATAGTCAGAAGGAGGGCACTTCTCCTTCAGCTTGTTTGGCAGCTGATATCACTTCACCACTTGTCTCTGATACTTGGTCTCTCTTGTCCACTTATCATTAATTTTGGTGTGTGTTACGGTTTACACCACAATCCAGTCTGTCAACAATCCATTGACATTTTCTGTTATTTATACGTCTTACTTTGTATGTATTTACAGCCTTGAGAAAGTCCAGTTGGACGAAACACGTGTCGGCTGTTTTCTTTCAACCACCAGAAAATTGTATTGGCTTACTATTAACTTACCTAGTGTTCCTTTGTTGGACCTAGGTCACCTACTTTTTGGTAACAATACCAAGGAATAAATGATTCAGACTTTGACCTCAAGATGTGCTGTGGTTTTCTTCACTTCATAAAGTAAACGGTACTGGGGTAGGACCCCATCCTTAAGACTGGGGCCCTTTTCCCAGAGACTCAAGGCATGGTTGCTTCCATACACAGGTCACAGTAGCACTTGCAGTGTAGGTCCTCTCCTGTTGAAGGTCAGGTAGCAAGTGAGTGAACAGATAGAAAATGGTGGTCACGTCCACGGCGGTGCGTACCGTCACCGCCAGCGTACATCACCATTGGCCAATGTAACCCATAGGGCCCAATGATAACCAATGAGGAGTTGCATGGCGGTCCTCGATCGCCTCCCGCAATGGCGCACAACACCAGCGGAATTACCTACTTTCCACTTGTCCCTCCACACAGGTCAGGCGGACGCCATTTCAGGAGGGGGCAGGCCATGGCACCTAACTGCGTCACAGCAGACATAGGCAAACTTATGGGACTACACGTTAACATACTGTTTCTGTCACAACATGCAAGGACTTTTACTCTGAGGATATGTTTGAATATGACCAGCTGCTCACGTTTTTCACCCTTGAGCACAACCGCTCAGAATGAATAGGAGATGGCGACATCCCTCGTGTACAGACCCCTGGTATACCTTGCAACTATGGAGGACAGGCACATTATCCTCACCTACAGACTGGGATCCCCCCTCTTTGCAATCAATCAATCAATCAATCAATCAAAGCACTTATAAAGCGCGCTATGTACCCGTTAGGGTTTCAAGGCGCTGGGGGGGGGGGCGGTAGCTGCTATCGGTTGAAGAGCCATGTCTTGAGGAGTCTCCTGAAGGTGAGGAGGTCCTGGGTCTGGCGCAGGGAGGTGGGGAGTGAGTTCCAGGTCTTGGCGGCGAGGTAGGAGAAGGATCTGCCGCCGGAGGTCTTGCGCTGGATTCGGGGAACGGTGGCGAGTGAGAGGTTGGTGGAGCAGAGTTGGCGGGGGGACGTAGAAGTTGAGTCTGTTGTTCAGGTAGGCGGGTCCGGCGTTGTGTAGTGCTTTGTGCGCCTGGGTGAGAAGTTTGAAGGTGATCCTCTTGTCCACAGGGAGCCAGTGGAGGTCCTTCAGGTGGTGGGAGATGTGGCAACGGCGGGGTATGTTGAGGATCAATCGGGCGGATGCGTTCTGGATGCGTTGGAGTCGTTGGATGTCTTTTTTTGGGATGCCTGTGTAGAGTGCGTTGCCATAGTCAAGTCTGCTGCTGACGAGGGCTTGGGTCATGTTTTTCTGGTTTCCGTAGGGATCCACTTGTAGATTCTGCGGAGCATGCAGAGGGTATTGAAGCAGGAGGAGGAGACTGTGTTGACCTGTTTGGACATGGTGAGAGCGGAGTCGAGGAGTTTGCAAGTCCTATCAGTGCTCCATTTCTTGGCAAGTGGCTCCACCCAAGTGACAGTGGCCATGGCAGCAAGGATGTCACAGCCTATGTTCTTGAATGTGCTGACCAGAGTGTTATCTGCCCTGATGAAACACATGCACAGCTACATCGTTTTCCACCAGGTGGAGAATTTGGCCACAGTGAAGTCTGACTTCTGTGCAATCAGACATATCCTCAACATCATTGTTGCTATTGATGGTAAACATATTGCCTTTGTTCCCCCCAGAGAAATGAACAGGTGTTCAGAAATCGAAAGAGCATTCACTCTATGAATGTGCAGATAGTGTGCCTGGCGGACCAGTACAACTCCCATGTGAATGCAAACTATCCTGGGTCTGTGCATGATGCCTATATCCTGAGGAATAGGAGCATCCCATCTATGATGGCTCAACTCCAGAGGCACTGGGTGTGGCTAATAGGTGAGCCCATGGTCCCCACCCAGTGTATGTTGGTATATGGGTGTGGGGTTGGCCCTGAGGGTGAGTGTGTGGCTAACAGTTATCCCTTGATAATTGCAGGTGACTCTGGTTACCCCAACCTCTCATGACTACTGACTCCAGTGAGGAATGCCAGGGCAAGGGCAGAGGAACGTTACAATGAGGCACATGGGCAAACAAGGCGGATCATTGAGCACACCTTTGGCCTCCTGAAGGCCATGTTCAGGTGCCTCCATCTGACAGGTGGACCCCTGTGCTACTCACCCAAGAAGGTCTGCCAGATCATCGCTGCACGTTGCACAACCTAGTCTTGAGACGCCAGTTGCCTTTTCTGCAGGAGGATGAGGCTGGAGATGGTCGTGTGGCAGAGCCTGTGGACAGTGACAAAGAGGAGGCTGAGGAAGAGGGTGTGGACAACAGAACAACTATCATATAACAGTACTTCCAGTGACACACAGGTAAGACACTGTAACCTCACCTTCCATTGCTGTTTTGTTAAGTAAATTTTCTCTGGCTAGCTGCTGTTCCCACTACAATGGCCACTTACTGTACCCTTTAACATGTCTATTTGCAGATATTTGTGCCCTCCTGAGGCTCCTGGTGTATTGACTGCAGCACATTATGGATCATACCTATGTATACTTAACTGTACAGCCTATTTGCAATGTCTACAGATTGTTAAACAACTACATCCTTAAATCATTTGACATACTCCATACTTGTTTTTTTCCAAGGGTGTTTATTTCAGTGCTGAGAAGTAAATGGGGATGTGCAATGGGCTTGGGTGATGGTAGAGGAAAGTCCAGGATAGAGTCCAGTCTATTGGTATCACAGGTGCATTGTCCAATGGGGCATGGGAAGTGGAGCAATGGCAGTTCAAGGTGGACAGGGTGACAGAGTGGGACACAAGGGTGACATTCAGGAGAGTCTTATTTCCTGGCAGGGGTCTTGGCAATGTTCTCTTGCTTCTGCCTGGATCGCAGGGACAGTTTGCGGGATGGTTCTCCTTCTGCAGGAGGTGGGATGCTGGTGGCCTGTTGTTCCTTTGGCGGGGCCTCCTGTCCACTAGTGTCAGCAGAGGTGGAAGGCTGTTCATTGGTGTAGCTAGTGTCAGGGGCCCGTTGGTGTGCCACTGCCTCCCTCATGGTGTTAGCCATGTCTGTCAGCACCCCTGCAATGGTGACCAGGGTGGTGTTGATGTCCCTCAGGTCCTCCCTGATCCCGAGGTACTGTCCCTCCTGCAGCCGATGGGTCTCCTGCAACTTGGTCTCCTGGGAATGTTGGTATGCTCCCAGGATGTTGGTGAGTGCCTTGTGGAGAGTCGGTTCCCTGGGCCTGTCCTCCCCCTGTCGCACAGCAGTCCTCCTAGCTTCCCTTTTGTCCTGTGCCTCTGTCCCCTAAACCGTGTGCCCACTGTGTAGTTTGAATTGTCCAATGTGGTATGTTGGCGGCAATCAGCATGGTGATAAGCGGCACTTACTGCCAATGTCATAATGAGGGCCTTTAAGTCATTTTTACAGTGATATTTCAACATATGCTTATTGCATCTTAATCATTTTGACCTGTATCTTATGAGATAAATACTATATATTTTTCTAACCATTGCGTGGTGTATTTTTGTGGTGTTCTACTGTGTTATTGCATAATTTATTGCACAAATACTTTACACATTACCTTCTAAATTAAGTCTGACTGCTCAGTTCCAAGCTACCAGAGGGTGGCCACAGGATCATTTGGATTGTGTGTGACTTACCCTGACTAGAGTGAGGGTCCTTGCTAACAAGGGCTAAATTGCATATGCTAGCTATCTAAATTGTATTGGTGATTGGTTTCTCCATGACTGACATATTTGATTTACTAGTAAGTCTCAATTAAAGTACAATAGAGGTGCCCAGGGTCTGTAATTCAACTCCTAATAGTTGGCCTGGAGCGCTGATTGTGCCACCCACATGAGTAGTCCTGTAAACATGTCTCAGACCTGTCACTTCAGTGCCTGTGTGGGGAGTTTGGAACTGCCAGTTCACCCTGGCAAGTGCACCCACTTGCCAAGCCCAAACCTTCCCTTTTACTACATGTAAGCCACCCCTAAGGTAGGTCCAAGGCAGCTGCAGGGTACAGTGCATTTAAAAGGTAGGTCATGTGCTAGTGTGTTTTACATTTGATAGTGAAATACTGCAACATTCTGCTTTCACTATTGCAGGGCCTATCTCTTAGTTAGGATAACATGGGGATTACCTTGAAATATCTTTTAAGTACGGCTTCTCATTCGGAGCAGATAAAGATATGGAGTTTGTGGTCTGTGAACTGATAATTTAAAAGTACATCTTTTGGTAAAGTTGTTTTTCCAGATTGTAAGTTTGAAAATGCCACTTTTAGAAAGTGGGCATTTTCTTGCTTAACTATTCTGTGGCTCTGCCTTATTCCTGAATACACATCTGGGTCAGACTGACAGTTGGGCTATTTGTGAATTCACTTTAGACAGTCACACAAAGGGAACTGAGGTGTGCTCTGCATATTCTGATGGGTCTTTCTGGGCTAGAGTGGAGGGAGGAGCTGACGCTTACAACTAAATAGGGCTGTGCCTGTCCTTACACACAGCAGTCTCTAACCCCCTAGAGTGCGTCTGAGGCCACGACAGGGAAAGGCAGGGTCTTGTGCACTACAAAGGCTTTCCTTTGAAGTTTGCCTACTTCAAAGGCAGAAATGAGTATAAGTATTGAACTGCTGGATGCTGTAGGAGAAACTACCACTCTGCCTGTTGCTTTGCTGTGCTGGCCAGCTTCTTGCTGTGTCTTTCCTGGAAGTGAAGGGACTGGACTTGCTTTCTGCATCCTACTTTCCAAGGTCCTCCAAGGGCTTGAACTGAGCTTGCCTCCTGTTTGAGGTCTCAGGGACACCAAAGACTTTATCTACCAGTGCCTTGGCTCTTCTGCTACAAGTCCTGATTTTCTGATTGGTGCCAAATCCTGTCCATGGGCCCTGAGGAGTGGAAGCTTGAAACCTGAATGAAAATCCATGCAACAAGGTCTTTGTGGCAGAAAAATCAATGCAGTGCCTGCACCGCAGCTGTGGAATTTACACATCACCTGCTTCAGCTTGAATCCATCATTACTGTGCTTCTGGATTTTCCACGCATCATCCCTGGGCATAATCTTTTCTTCATCGAGGTTGCTCTGCAACCAGGAATAGATGCATCGCTAGTCTGGCAGGAAAGGAATCAATGTATCGCCAGCCGAACAGGGAAAGAATCGACGCATCACCAGCCAGGTAGGAAAAGAACCTACGCATTGCCTGTCCAGTGTAAAAATAATCAACACATCACTTGCTTTTTCAATGCATCACTTCCTTTGCGGACCACATCATCTTTGTTTTCGAAGCACCCAAGGTAGTGTGTATTATAAGGATACACCTACTGATATTTCATGATTAAGACTCTTTTAAATCTGTAAAAGTGATATCTTTATTTGTGCATGTTGGATTTTGTCATTTTTGTCTTGTTTGATTTAGATAAATATTGTCTATTTCTCTAAACTAGAGTGGAGTCCTTCTGTAGTGTTTTCATTACCTTAATCTGTGTGTATGTACAAATACTTCACACATTGCCTCTGAGATAAGCTTGACTGATTGTGCCAAGCTACCAAGTGGGTGAGCAAGGGTTATCTTAGTGGGGTGACTTCCTTACCCTGACTAGTGTAAAGGTCCCTACTTGGAAAGGGTGTAAACTGGCTGCAAACTAGAGACCCCATTTCTAACATACATTAAGGCAGCCAGCAAACATAACAATTATTTGTATGTAAATAAACACAGCCAAAAGTAGGCAGTATGAAATACCCCTTGAAAATGTTTTGAAAATTATGAAAATGTAACCTGAAGCGGATGCACACACAAAAAAGGTAATAATATTTGTCTTTATCATATCACATGTAAAATGCAGAATTAATAATCATAATAGTAATTATTCTAACTTCAGAAAAGGTTTAGCACAGCATATTAAGAGAGGAGACGTGCAGCAAACCAATGCATAGTAAAACCATATCCAGTTAGTATAAAGAAAACAAGAAGGACTGTCTGAACCAAGGAAGGGATTAAATTAAATGTGTTCAATCTTCCATCATATTAAGTACATTGTAAAAACAGCTCATCCTCAAAATTCATTTTTCCATTTCATTTAATGGCCCTATTAGATTGAATCCACGGTCAGGTAACTTCACAACAGTGATGACTTGCCAGCATTCTCTGTGTTCTTGATTGCCTGCAAGCGTTCCACCAGTGGTGCATTTGTGGCCTTACATTTGAGTTGACTCCTGTGCTGACAGATCCAGATTCTTACTTTTTGAGTGTCTTGGCCAACATACATTAAGTTAAAAGAACAAGTAATTGCATAAACCACATTAAATGTATTTCAGTTAGAAAAATGGTTTAGTACATTTTTCAAATTTTTATATATAAATTATTTGCTCTGAATAATATATTTGGATTCACTGCAATGCCCACATTTGTAATGACTCGTAACGGGGACCAGGCCCCATAAGTTATTGAATGTGCAGTTCATCTTAGATGGTGGTAAACAGTGGTTACCTAGTGTTTCTGTATCCTTTTCTGTAGAGTATGTCTGATGCCCTCAATACCTCCATCCTGAGGAATGTTTGTGTATGACGATTCAATATTAATTAAACACAAGATACATTTATTAAGGTCAAATAAATGGTGCTCAATCTAGTTACTGAGATCCATGTGGACCCTGACATAACAAATAGTGTTCAAGACAAAATCCTTGATAAGAAAATCTGCATAGCATCCAATAGGTTCCAAAAGAAAACCACAGCCAGATATTATTGGTCTGCCTGGAGTGGAGGTCTGATTTGTCTGTATTTTAAGTAAGTTTAACCAGAGTGCAAGGGTTCTTATTGTTGAAAAATAAGTACTTATCTTTGCGCCACCTACTTTGAGCACAAATGTTTCCTGTGAAGAGTGAAAATAAATGCCTGAGTGGCTGCTTGTGCAAAAGTTACCCGAACTGGATGAACATACAGTTATCTCACAGGTAGATGCTGAAATGATGATCCTTCTATATACAACATGTATTCTGAGAATTATAATGACCTGGAATCATCTTGTTAACCAGTAGCGCATGCAGACATTAGTAAACAGCTATTTATAATCTGTAATATTCCTTTTATTCGTGATCGCCAACATTTGATATCACATAGGTAATTATCTAAGCATATTTTGAAATCTACAAAAAGGACTCTTCCTTCACAGGCCTATCTCAAATAACACAGAAGCTTGCAAACACTTGCATTACTTGGTTCATCTGCCATTGGTAATATCTGTGTATTAATGAATGTCTCTGCGCTGTACATCCTCCCAGGACAGACGCCAGAAATGCATCACTGTGCTGGAAGAGGAGGCTCTCCTCAGAGCTAGAGTGTTCACAACACTGCATTCATAACAACACAGATCTTTGGTCTGTATTAGTCCATCACAGTTATGAGACATTCTTGTGGGCGATTTGTTCGGAGAGGTTGAAACCATTGTGGGAGTGGTCACTTTCTTTGCTAAATAGAGACGATCATTGGATGCAGTTTGTGACATATGAATCAGAATGGGTGAAATGCCAGCCAGCAGGAAGGAATATATGTCAGAACAATGCATGCTGGAACCACGCAGGCCTGAACAACGTGGTCGGAACAATGACCACATTGTTACCACTAATGCCTTTACAACGAATGCCTAAACAATGTTTTTTTGTTGTAAAGGCATTCCTGATAAAGGCATGCA
Organism: Pleurodeles waltl; assembly: GCF_031143425.1. NCBI lineage: Eukaryota > Metazoa > Chordata > Amphibia > Caudata > Salamandridae > Pleurodeles > Pleurodeles waltl. Next base: position 1,043,000,250 of record NC_090447.1, on the reverse strand, counting down.
TGGTATGGCATGCTTGGTTCCAGCATGCGACCCCCCTTGACCCCGCCCCTAAAACTACCCCAACCCCAACCCCCACTCCACCCCTAAAACCTAAAACTACCCCAACCCCCAGCCCGCCCCTAAAATTACTGCAACCCCCACCATGCCCATAAATCCTGAAACCACCCCAACCCCTGCCCCTAAAATTACCCTAACCGCCCCACCCTGCCCCTAACACCTAAAACTACCTCGACCCCCACCAGTAAAACCTAAAACTACCTCAAACCCCACCCCTGCCCCTAAAACCTAAAAGCATCCTAACCCCATCCCTAAAATGACTCTGACACCCCACCCCTAAAACCTAAAACCACCCCAAACTCCCAGCCAGCCCCTAAAATTACTCTGACCCACCACTCTGCCCCTAAAACCTAAAACCACCCCAACCTCCCACCCTTACCCCTAAAATTACCACAGCCTCCCCACCCCCACCCCTAAAACCTAAAACCACTCCAACCTCTACCCCTAAAATTACTGCGACCCTTCACCCCGCCCCTAAATCCTAAAACTACTCTGACCCCCCACCTGCCCCTAAAACGTAAAATCACCCCAACCATCCCACCTCCACCCCTCCCCCTAAAAATTAAAATTACCCCATCCCACCCCTAAAACTACCCTTCAACCCTACCTTCCTCTCTGATCCCGAGTCTGTTTTCCTCTGCCTTAACCATGCATGTTCATTGTTCCAGTAATGCGTGATTAAGGCAGAGGAAAACAGGGTCGCTTTTTAGGAAATCGTCGTTCCGCCTTCATAGACAACGACCCTTGTTGTCCCGGCGTCGTTCTTCAGGCTGCTTCCCAGCAGGAAGATTTAACACTAGAATGTCCAGCAGGTGGTGTGGATTTATTGTCAGAACTTTCCTACCCAGTATCCCAAACAGATAGAATCACAACCTTCTCTTTGATCTTCATCAGTCATAATTTCTGCACTATACTCTTCTTGCAGGGTTTTGAAGTCAAAACTTTCCCACCCAGTATCCCCCCAGATTAAGTCACATCTTTCTCTTTGATCTTCATCAGTCATAATGTCTGCACAATACTCTTCTTGCAGGGTTTTGAAGTGCAAGGAGTTTCAAGTAATGGTGTGTCCATCCTGCCAAGCGATGATCTTGGAGCCATTAAAGTCAGGCTGATGGTCAAAGTTTGAGTCTTCTTTCTGCAGAATTCTTGACTTGACAAGCAGAAAATCAACTTGCTATAAGTGGGAAATCTGGGCCACTCAACATTACATTGCATATTGCTTCATGTTACTGTGAGCCACAGCATCTGTGTGTCGCTTGGCTTCCAATACAAGGGACTTCAACTTTTTCCCTTGATGTGGAATGGTTGTGTAGATTTTGCATCTAAACATCTATTCAGGAGGGGTCACAGCTGTGGTGCTATGTGGAGTATCACTGTAGTTGGGTAGTGTCTGGTGCAAGACTTCAGAGACCAACTGGTGAGTGAGCTTAGCTAATTACATAGCTTTCTTCAAAGTGGCAATAAAACATTTGACCACACCATTTGGCTGAGTCTAGAGGGGCTGATTTTTCAATGCAAAAGGAAAACTTATTTGCCCAATCTTTGAATTGTGTCCTGAAATAGGGACCATTCTCTGTCTTTATGAAAGATGGGATGCCAAATGCTGAAAATATTTTTTTCAATGAAGGGGTGGTAACATCCGAGAAAGTGTTGGGTACAGTCATTGCCTCGCAAAACCTGGAACATTGATCAATGACGAACAGAAAAGGCTGACCAGTGGGTGGGGGGCAATGAAGTCTACAGCAACTTCACTCCACACATCAGTTGGGACCTTAGATGTCTGAAGATACACTAGAGCTTGGGCCGTATTCAGCACAGGGCAGATATGGCAAGTGCTCACTTTTCTTTTGAACCTTCTCCCTTGGGTGTCACTTTGTGGCCACCACTACATGCTGTGTGTCATATTTAAGCTCTATGACTTGACTCTACAGTGACACTTCATGTGCCCCGTAAGAGCGTTTTTTTCAGATGGTAAGCCAACTTTTCCTTTACCTTTTTGAATGTCCTCAGATCAATCGATGAGACTAAATAAGAGTCTACACAACACATATAGTGGGGTCTTGTTTGGGTGTTTTTATCAACAATTTTGGGCAGAGGGAAGCCCCTTGAATGATATAAGTCAGGAATTCCTCAGCTATGACAGGAATAGTTTCTTAGCTTTCGGCAGGAAAATTAGATAGGAAGTGTCTTTTCCAGGTCTGGAAATTATTTTAAAAGGGGCATTTTGGTCTTTGGCCTTCCACATATTGACAACAAGGCTTGGTGTTCTGTCACAACTGTGAAGGATTTATCTTAAAGAAAACATGAATATACTCACAGAACCACACCAAAGCAAGGGGCTAATTCTCAGCCTACAAAGATGTGGTCCTTGGTTTAGTGAGCTTGAGAAAAGCATATACAATTATGTGCTTTGGTGCTTCAGAGATGCATCTCTGAGCTAGGATGGCTCCAAGACCTATGAAGCTTGCATCGCCATCAGTTATGTGGGTAATCAAGCAATAATACTCAAGAATATTAGCAGCTGCTATCTTGGACCTGATTTCATGAAATGCACTTTGACCATTTGAAATGGATCCTTTTGTGTGACTCACATGTGAGGCAAGGTTGGAACAGTAGCTGACAAACCCCAGAAAGTAGTGAAGAGTAGACATGTTATATGGGTGTGGTGTTGATGTAAAATTAGTGATCTAACTAGGACCTGGCTGCCGGCAGTCAGCTCAGAAAATATTTATAGAAATGTAAGGTAGTTTGTTTGAAGCATTTGCTTGTCTTTCTTAAGCATCAGATTTCAGCCTTGCAATGCCTGGCAGACTTTAGGAATGGCAGCATCATGTTGTTCTTTCCATACACTAATATGCTATTATTATAGTTATTATAGTTAAAGCAGTTTTAGATACCACTGATTACTTTTCTTATTTAATCGTTATAGATTTCAGCTGTTGATGAGACATGAAATCTGAGTCTTTTTTTAGTGGTATAATCTGCAATGGTTGAAAAAAAGGTTGCATTTTGTGTTTTTATACTAACTCATATTGATAGTAACTATTGTTCTGATCAAAGCTAGAGAAATCACTGGCACCAATCAACTGGTGAATTAAGCCGTGTATTTGGGTAGCAAGATTTCTCCTTGAATTGCTTGGTTAGGCTGCTACTGTAACGCCGTGCTCAGACGCGGCGTCTCTTTCTGTCCTCGCGGATGGAACGCGCTACTGATACTCGGAGCACCGTTCCCCGAGTTTTTTGACTACACATCCTGGGAAGCATATATTCTGCTCCTGGTCGCGCTATACTTACCTGTAGCCTTTTCTTCTTCTTTTTGGTGTTGTTAGTGGGTTTGTCTGGTCTTTTTGCCTGTCTCTGTCCATGTTGTGTCCATCTTGTCTTCTTTGTGTTTTTGTCCCAGCATGCTCTGTTTTTCTTTATACTACTTTCTTTTTCCAATACTGTTCTATGGGCTCTTCCCAATTCAAGATGGTGTTCTTCCCTTTTCCTGTGATGTCACTTCCCTTTTCTCAGTATATAAGTCAGTCATTCTTGTTCCACCTTGCGTTGCAAACACTTTCTTCTGGTTGTGCTGTTCGCTCCTGTTCTTTGTTCCTGCTTTTTGCCTTAGGAGATTTTTGCCTGTTCTTTGTTCCTGCTTTTTGCCTTGGGATATTTTTGCCTGTTCTTTGTTCCTGCTTTTTACCTTGGGAGATTTGCCTATTTTTGTTTCCTCTTGTCAAGTCCTGTTTTTTCTTGTTGTTCTTCAGGAGTTTCTGTTTGAGGTTTTTTCCCCAGTGTTGGGGTTTTTTCCCTCTGGGACTCCTTCTGGAAGGTATGGTCTGCTTTGGCGTAGCCTGTCAAGCGACACCGTGGCTACTAGAAGGGGTCGCCCTTATCTGGGAGTATCCGGAACCTGTAGAAGACTTGGAGTATTTGCCAACTCGGTATCAAGAGGTGAGAAGTCCAGCGCAGTACGTAACAGCTACGTGTCCACACACATGTCGATGTTACATCCTGCTTATTTCTTTGGAAGACAGACCCTGTATATGATCCATTGTGTTGCACATTGAACAGGTTCAATGATTTCAGGTTTCATGAGGTTTTCAAGTCCTTGTTCAACTTGTTTTTGAAAACTAAACAGAATGCGTTGGAGCTATTGGGCAACTGGTTCCACATCAGCGTCAACACATAAATGGAACTGGTGATCTTTTAGCTTGCCTATGCCATCAAATAGATTTGGAAAAGGTCCTTCAAGATTCTTGACTCCTCCGCTGGAACCAATTGCGAAATGTAACACAAAATCTTGAGAAGGCCAAGCTTAATTGCTGATATGAAGCTCAACAGGCGCCCAATACCTGCAGCGGCATCAAGAACAAATACCCTGGTCATAGCATCCCATAATTTCTGTTTGGTAATTTAAATTGTGGGACTCCCTTGCCATGGAAAGAATGTCTTCTAGTTTTCTGAGCTTGTTTAGTTTCTGCCTGAAGATGTCAAATTCATAGCTAGCCGTGTTTTGTAATCTCAAAGTGTCTATTTTTATTACTGTTGAAGTCACAGTACTGCACTCAGGACCAAATTACAACCCTGGTGGAGGGGATTACTCCATCCAAATGTGACTGATATCCTGTCCGCCGTGTTACAAGATCCACAGGATGTAATGGAACTTGTAATATGGTGGACGGGATATCTGTTACATTTGGGATGGTGTAATCCCCTTCACCAAGGTCGTAATCTGGTCCTCAGTCTTTTAATACCATCACAAATGCAACCATGACCTTACCTTGCATCTGCCTCTTAGAGTGGAAAAGGTATCTTTCATAATCAACATTTAGTTTTAGGCAAAAGTATGCCATTAGCTGAGGCCCAAGTTCTTCATGTCACCAAAGCGGAAAGGTAGGGTTAAATCAATTACAATGACTTAGAAGTGGCTAAGGGATTGGGTGCAGTTAGCTTACTGACTGATGGTGACTTTATGTGAGCATCAACTTATACCACAGGTTTTTCGTCTTGAGACTATGAGAAGGGCATCATACCCTTTATAAGATACATCACTTGGTTTATTCTTGTCACCAGGGTAGTGACGTAGAATCAACCTATTGATCAGCAGCACACAGGTGCAAAAGAAAATGGTTATTTTGAGTCTATAATATTCCTTTTATTCTCATTCATCGCTTATGGTTGGATAACAAACCTTTGCTATCACACTAGTAGTCATTCAAACATATTCATTAGTAGCGAAAAAGCCTCTTGAAACAGAGGCCCACCTCGAGGCAGTTGCTTGTCAATGCCAGTGCAAACTGGTTGATCTGCCTTTGTTGAAAGCCATGCACCACCTAATGTCCCCCCACCCTACACGCACATCTCCTCTCCCAGTGTAGAGCACAGAAATGCTTCTCTGCACTGGGAGAAAAATTGTGCCCGGAACTAGAGAGCTCACAACACTACAAGACGGACAGTTTGATGGGCTCTAGTGTGGTGGAAAATACACGTTTATTCAGAGAGTGAGGACCACATATGATTATTACTAAGTTAATATTAATGAATCAATTTATGGAAGTGTACACTACTTGGAAAAACCTGGACAAATAATTTTGCCACCTAGATCAAACAAAAATACATGACTCCTGTCTGACAATTATTTAACAAGTCATGGGCAAACCATAGAAGCTGAGTGCCTGGAATGCCACAATTTCAGTTTATAAGAGGAAGGTAGAGATGTTTTGCATCATTTTAAAATGTGTGCACCAGTGCTTAAAGGAAATGAAATAGGGACTGTACAAGTTGCATATTTTTTTCTTAGGTAATAAAAGAAGTTCTAGCACAGATTTCAGGGTTGACCCGTATTACATAAAAAATATGAATGTTTGCAAATATTAGGCCTGATTCACAAAGATAAACTTACTACAAACGTCTAATCTTACACCAAATGTCTAAACTTAGAGGCATATTAAGGAGTTCCAAGTACCACATTGCGCCACATTGGCTTCATTATTTTTGACGCTAAAGTGGGCCAACAAGGCCGAAATTCCCTGTGCCATATTTATAGAGTGGTACAATGCATGCATTGCACCACTTTGTAACCCTTTGCGCTACATTATGCCTGTGCCAGGCATAATGTATGCACATAGAGCATTCCCCCGTTAGGGGGCCTGAAAAATGTCGCAAGGAAATCTATGAGATTTCTTTGTGACATTTTTTTGGGCACTTTTAATGCCTGCTCAGAGCAGGCATCAAAAGGAGGCTACCATTATTTAGAATGGGCCCCCATGTACTCTGCAGGAGTAGCGCCACCATTTTGGCACTACTCCTGCAAAGTACATCAATAGCACCACATAGAATGATGCTTTTGTCCCCTACCCTGCACCATGTGTGCACTTTTAAATACTGTGCACATATGGTGGTGGTAGAGGGGCACTAAGGGGTGCAGGGAAAGTGGTGCTGCACTTGGTGCATCGCCACTTTCCATAAATCTGCCCCTTAGACCAAGGACCTGATTCACAAAGGTAAACTTAAACCAAAAGTCTAAGGCCCTCATTACAACCCTGGTGGTCGGTGATAAAGCGGCGGTATCACCACCATCAGGCTGGCGGTAAAAAAATAAAATTATGACCATGGCAGAAACCGCCCACACAGACAGCCACTTTAACACACCGACCGCCACAGTGGTAACAACAAGCACCGCAGCGGTAACCACCAACAGCCAGGCAGAAGACAAGGTTCCGCCCGCTGTATTACGAGACACCAATCTGCCAGCTTTTCCAGGGCGGTACCAACGCCATCAAAAGCATGGCAGAAACAGTGCACAAAAGGGAAACAACTCACCTCTGGACACTCAAGGAAGAAGCACGACGCCATGGAGCCTGAACTACAGGTGTTACCCATGCTGGTTTACCTCCTCTTACACCAGGAATACCAACGGTGGCAAAGACGACCACAGTGAGTACCACACCTAGCACACAAGGGAAGGGGGAGGAAAAAGAGAGTGACACACCCACGCAACACACAACACCCCCACCCCCAACACCATACACACAAACAGATGCAATAACATTACATATCCACCCTCTACCCCTCAGGAATAACTCAAGGACAAAAGGAAGTGAGTAAATTCAGTGTAATAATATAAAGTTCCAGAAATACGTCCTCAAAGCTCAAAACAGTATCTACGATATATACAAATGGAGGGATACTGCCCAGTCCATAATGTTAGTGGGCCACAGGTCCATATCACATAGGCCAAGGCCCCACTTGGCTCCTGCCTCAATTCAGAGAGACCACTACTGTGGCATCAGGTAGAAAATACACAGGCACCTCAGGGGGAAGGTAAAGGTGGGGCACCTCAGCCAGAAGATGGCACAACGCCACTGCTCCTGCAGGGGGCCACATGCCCATCACTCTGTCCTGGGGAGTGCAAAGCCACAGTCTTTGTGCCCAGTATGCTTCATCCTGGCAAGGAGGGGGTGAGTGGTTCTGTGGGTGCTCCTGGTGTGTCTCTCTCTCTCTCTGTTGCAAATTGTTTGTACTGGTAAAGGGTTGTGGGTAATGTGTGTGTGTGTGTGTTTTATAGTGGTATGTGGGTGTGGTGTGTGTATGTGTGTCAGGTGTGTGTAGTTTAAATTGTCCAATGTGGTGTTGTTTTGAGCACGGCGGTATGTACCTCCAATGGTTTAGCGCCACTGATTGTCTGCTGTGGTGATTCGTGGGTCATAATGCTGTGGGCGTAGTTTTGTTGGCATAACAGTGTGGGTTTTGCTACCGCCAGTTTATCACTGACCTTTGGTCTGGCGGACTTGTGTGTGTGTCTGTTTAGTGGCGGATTTCTATGTGTGGGTCATAATACGGGTAGCGGTATACTGCAGCGGTCGCGGTCTGTTGGCGGCAATCAGCATGGCGGTAAGTGGCACTTACCACCAATTTCATAATGAGGGCCTACGTTTATACCAAAAGTCCAAGTTTAGAACTAAAGTCTAAATTTACTCATAGAAAATTTAGCCATTTGGTTTAAATTTAGACTTTTGTTGTAAGTTTACCTTTGTGAATTGGGCCCTAACTTCGCTCATAGCAAAGTTAGACTTTTTGTCTCAGTTTACACTTTTGGTCTAACCTTAGAGAAAAAGTCTAACCTTAGGCCAAAAGTCAAACTTTACTCATAGTAAATTTAGACTTTTGATCTAACTTTACCTTTCTGAATCGGGCCCATTGTTTAGATCCACAGTTTCAGTTAAAAGTTATTTGAAGGGGAAATTATAATCCATGAAACTAAATGTAGACTTCTACGAGGCACATTAGTTTGCTGTGAGGAGGGTATAAAGACACATTGGCCTGATTCACAAAGATGAATCTAAAAGTCTAAGTTTAGATCAAAAGTCCAAACTTAGACCAAATGTGTAACTTAACTAGGAGTAAAATATAAACTGATGTCTAACTGTACTACAAGTAAAGTTTGACTTTAGGTCTAAAGTTGGACTTTTAGTCTAAACTTAGAATTTTGGTCTCAGTTTAGCTTTGTGAATCGGGTCCATAGCGTACTCAGGAATGACTACAGCTTCATAAACAGCGTCTGAATTCAGGGATGCTTTCCATGTAATCTGATTATTTAAAACAGGTTACTCAAGCACCAATTAGTTTTGAGAGATAAATTACTGTATCCCATGTGAACAATCAGCAAAAATAGAAAGACTGCTGGCGCAGGATTAACATCTGTCTGACACTAGAATGATTTATATAAAAAATGTATGCCAACCACGGGGAAGCAAACTACCAACTCTTTATAAAATGATTAGGTAAAAAGAGCATTACACGTACAAAACGTAAAGTCTTTAGCTCTGCTGTTCTGCATATAAATGAGAGATTAGTTAACCACTATTTGAAATCCCTTCGGAATAAGCACTGTGTGTCTAATTATAAAATTTTCTATAAAGTCTGTGAATGACATTTGCACTAAGTAGATTAGGACCGCATATAAGCTGAGAGAGAGAAGTGGTTCTGTACAATTTGCCCTATAGGCTATGCAATTATAGCATGCTGCCTTGCATCTTGCATAGTTTTCCAACAGCTTGGAAATAATATCTGGCTGCAAGACATTCACTGATAACCATTTGATAAATGTACATTGATTTTGGAAGTCTGTCTACCCCAAACTCCTATTTACATATGAAACCAAAACACTATTTGTCCTATTCACAAAGCATATTATAGGCTACCTAACGAAGTATTACCTTATGCAGTCCAAAATGTTCACAAACCTCAGGACAGAGATCCCCCCTCTCCTATCTTTTTTGGTAAGGAGCTATTCTCTCTAGTAACAGGTCCATATTTATGAGGCCCTTGCACCACTGTCACAAGAAGCATTACGTTGGTTGTTCCCATGCAACACCCATGGATTTTGTCGCATCCCGAGATTTACAAGACCTTGTAAACCTGGGGATGCGCCCAAACCTTACTCCTCCCCAGGGAAGGCGCATCAAGGAAAAATATCACTATTTGTCTTCATTTTTTTCTCTTTCCATGTGTTCTTCATTTTGCTAATAAATAAAAGCCTCCCAGGATTGTTTTTGTGCAGGAAGGTGCCCCTTCATGTACAAAAACTATCATCCATGCAGCACAGGCACCCTTGCACCATGATGCAAGGGAGCCTGCATTGGAGCTAGGCTGTTGAAACAGCATCAGTGTAGGGGAAACAGGCAGGATTGTGCCATATGTAACATTCCTGCCCTTTCTCTGTGATGCAGGACAGCGTAGCAAGGTAACTTGACGTACTGCCCTGTGCCACAAAAGTATGCCCCTTAGTATATGATTTAGTAGTAAATGTGGACAGTATAATGGGAAGTGGTGAAAAATGGGTAATAATTACAACAAATGGGTGAAGTTGAAGGAGATTTACGGAGGGGTTTTGTAAACAGACATGCTAATACCAAAACATACACATAAAATAGTAAGACAATTGCTAGTCTCAACACAAAATTGTATTTGTATTACAGCTCCTTCACCAAAATTGTATTTGTATCATTCACAAAACAGGGCCAAATGCACTGTGTTCCACCTAAGAGTACATAAAGCAGCATATATGGCAAATCACTGGTACTGCAACATACCTTCATAGAAATCATCGGAGTCAAGGAATAGCACCAAAAGCCAATAGGCTACAATAGGAAAATAAAAATAATTTTAAATTACTTTACCATTTTTTAATATATTAGTTAAGGTTTGTTTTAATATAAATATGTAGCACTGCAGATTATTATTGGACTTTTAAAAAGCTCACATGGCATGCACAAATCATGCTAATACAAGGTGAAGGGGATAAACACTCAGGACCACAAACCTACGTGTTTATCTACTTAAGATAGCAACCAATCATGTCCAGGCTGACCAAGTATGAAAGAAACTCATGTACCAAAAACATTTTTGTTTCAATGTCAGTGAATTTACTTGTGCCCCTAATTTGTAGGAACACTTAGCAGAGAAAGGACAGCATCTTTGGCATGTTCAGCGAACAGTCATTGCCAGAAAATGCTTCTCACCTGAAGAGATCTAAGTCATTACTGCATACTGGAAGAGTGATTCACCTGCAGCCAGATCCCAGACCAACCCTGCCCAAGTCAGGAGCCTGGCAGTACTACATTTATTGGTTACTAGGTCTTCCAGATAGCCACTGAAAATACTGTGAGCACTTCACATTCAAGCCAGTCTCACTGTTTACAACAGGTACTTAGATGCTTTATTAGATGGATGCATTAGTTCATCACCATTCCAAAATCACTTTTGGAAAGGCAACACTTGTTGAGGGAATTCTGCAGCATGAGTTGCAACTGACCCTACCCTCGTGGCACTTTAACCATCTCATCACAGGGTTATTGGGGATTTCAGTGACATAGGTAAGTCAGTAAGTTTTAATAACTCACACGGTGCTTCATGTGCATGTGGAGTATTGCATTTAAACATTGTTACTCATCACTTCACTATATAATAGACATATATATTCATATCAGTCATGGCATGCATGTATAGCTGCTGGCAATATATTTACATCATTTCAACAAAATAAACAAAATCACTTTTCTTTTTGACAGAATGATGCAGAGTATGTAAAGTGTTTGAGCTTCCAAACATGGGTTTATTTGTTTGTTCTTGATTGGCACTTTTGACTTGCCTGTAAGTCCATAGTACATGCTGAAAGATGCAGCTCGGGCATGAAAGTTAAATGGCACTTGTGGACTATCGGGCCATCCATGTCCGTGGCAGTGCAAATGTGGAAACAGTCCTACCCTGTGTAACCCGACTGCTGTAGAGTGAAGCCTGCACTGTGACCTTTCAAATAATCCCTTTTTGGCAGGTAAAGACCTCCCTTTCAACTATTAGTAAGTCACTCCTATGTAGGTTTTGTAGCACACATGTCAGAGTGCTCGAGATTTAAAAGTGGGCATGTTGAAAATTATACATTCACTTTAGTCATGATTAGCAGTGGTAAAGTGCCCAGAAACCTAAAGCAAGCAAAACCGAGGACACCAAAACAGGAGGACAATAAGGGTAAACCACACTGAAGATGCCAGGTCTAACAGGGCTCCAACGCTATAAGCCTCAAACTGTGCCTAGTTCCCAGGCTACTCCGTCCATAGACTGTCATTGGTTGGTGCATTTTGAAGCTATGTTTATCTTTACCTTAAAGTACGTATCTCCAGGGTCTCTTTTGGAGTTTTGCTATTTTTGTGTCATTTTAATTATTATATTTTGCTCAATTTTTCTAATTTGGGTGGGATCTTTATTGCTTGCTGTTTTGCTACTACCTAAATACTTTACACATTGCCCTAAGTTAGGCCTATCTGCTCTGTGACGTACTTACCATAAGTTAAACTCAGGTTAATTTAGTGACTTTAAAGGTTCACCCCTGTCAAGAGTATTCCTTGAGGTGGGCAGCCATCCACTTAAAACAATAATCCAATTGTTCACAGCAAGCTGTCTGTGAGAACCATTTGGATGCATTTCAGATGTGTTGAACATAAAGGGATGCAAGAGCTCCTGTATTGCTTAGAAGTTTTGTACGAGATTTCGGTTGTTACATAACATATTCATGCAACAGACTGTGTGTAGAGACATAAAATAAGTAGCCACACCAAAGATCCCAGGTTGGGGAACAGAACAGAGGTGATACATAAAATCATTCATATAGTTTACACAAGTGCAAATACATACTTGTTTGAGCCTTTAGATATAATTACCTGTTTATTACAAACAAATCACGTCAATGTGTAACCTGCTCCCCTTTGTTTAGTAAGACCTCAGGATTCAGAGATTATACATTCCTACCCACGATGGAGACCTCTGCAAATGCAACAGAGTTGTCAGTGCCTGGAGCAGAAATAGACACTGTTGTTCTTGAGACAGAGATCTTAGCCTAGTGCTACCAATAGGAAATGATTTACTGAAAAAAAAACCTGCCCATTTTCTCAGCCACTCTGATACACTGATACAACACAATGGGCCAGATTTAAGAAAAGTGGCACTGCACTCAGGGCAACCCCACTTTTCTTGTGCCCCTTAGCACCCCCTAATGCCACCATGTGTGCGCCATATCTAGGATATGGCACACCATGGTGGTAGTTAAGAAACTAGCATTAGAATTTTTCATGCTAGTTCGGAGCTTTGCAGGATTAGCATAAAAAATGTGACGTTAATCCTGCAAAGCCCATTGAGGCCCATTGTTAACAATGATGTGCCTCCTTTTAATGCCTGCTCTGAGTAGGAATTAAAAGTGGAGAAAAAAATGATGCAAAGAAATCTCTTAGATTTCTTTGCACCATTTTTTCAGTCCCCCTAACGAGACAATGCCCACTGGCGCAGGCATAATGTAGTGCAAAGAGTTACAAAGTGGCGCAATGCATGCATTGTGTCACTTTATAAATTTGATGCAGCGATTTTGGCCTGATTGGGCCACATTAGCTTATTAAAAAATTATTGTGGTGCAAGGAGGCAGTAGAGGCTCTTAAATCTTCCCCAATGTTCCTACATAATGCTGCTCATTCACTTCTTTGATGAGTAGTGCAGAGCAGTTGTTAGGGGGGCCTCTAGCAGTGCCCTTAGCTCTATTGGGGTCCAAAGGCCCAGTTGAAATATGTAGAGCACCCAGATTTGGAGGAACATCACCACTCGCAGCAGTGCATAGGGAGATCACACTCTCATGGAGAAGGAGTGCTACCAGTGCCTTCAGGAACTCTATTACAGGACATTCCTGAAGATACAGCACATGCTGGGGGTATCCTCCCAATCACATTCAAAGCACCCTGATTGGCATCACTGCACAGTAGGTTTCATAGAACAGCCTTTCTTCATGTTGCCTGATGTGTAATGGGCGCCATGACCTAGTCATATTTATACCACAATTCTAAGACAGACATCCTTCGATGAAAAACTGTTTTATTTAATTCATCGCATTTTAGATTGTTTCTGATATTGAACAGCACAAAAACAATCTGGAAGTGATGTTTTGCTCTAACACAATACCGTGGCAAAGTTTGAAGGCTTAACAATGTCAATTTTTGCTTTATTTAAAGTTGATTTCTTGGTGCAAAGGTATTTTATGTAAAATAAATCATTCCTTCTTGTCTATATACCTTTTCAGCAGGCAGGGCTGAGCAAGCTTCACAAGAGCAAAACCTAGGGTAGAGAAGGCTAAGAGCCTCAGTTGCAAGGCAGTCATAAGAACTTTCCGTGACCAGCAAGGAGGTGGCTCTTTCCACCGGCAGGTGCAATGCACCTGCATGGAGAGTAATTCACTATATGACCACAAGACTCTGAATAAAGCTTTCAGAGACCTCTGAGGTGCTGGAAAAATAGATACCACCTGCCAGCAGAAGGTTGACAATTGGCTCCTTCTAGCCAACAGTAATAACTAACATTGGTGTCCCAGGAGCAGGCCCCACCATCATCTGGGCCTCCTGCAACCCCCACATCACTCCAGATGCCCCAGATGATAATATGCCCTCCAGCTGCAACTCAGGCTCTATAGCTTCCTCCACCCACTAGTAAGTCACACACAACCCAAATTATCCTGTGCCCACCCTCTGGTAGCTTGGCACTGAGCAGTTCGGCATAACTTAGAAGGCAACGTGTAATGTGTTTGTGCAATAAATCATAGAGTAAGACAATGAAAACACCACAAAAAAAGCCACACAGGTTTAGAAAAATATATAATATTTATGTGGTCAAATTAAGGTCAAAATAATTAAGATTCAATAAGCACAAGTAGAAATATCACTTTTGTAAGATGAAAAAGAGCCTTAGATCTTAAATATCAACAGTTGCCTCTTATGTGCACAAAGTACCTGATTTGTGTCAAAATTATCATGCACGAGGACCACAGAGGAGGAGATGCGTGGAAAAATAGGGTGTTTGTCTGATTTTCCACCACCGGCACAGACAATGCATTGTTCCTTCCATTCTGCAAGGGGCTTTGTGTTGATTTCCAGCGGGCAGCCTTGGTTACTCACTGTGATGCAGGAATTTTTTGACCACAGGGATGATGCAGGGAAAATCCTGGGTGTGCGGACCAAGTCACAGGTGTTGTGTCAATCCGGTAGGCGCTGTGTCGATTCTTCACTCAGGAAGTCTGGTTGCGTCATTATGGTTCTGCTGTGAATCAATCTGGTGGGCTCTGCATTGAAGTTCCGGTCTCAAGGTAGGTGCTGCGTCGATCCTTCACTCGGAAAGTCAGGCTGCGTCATTCCGGTTAGGCTGTGCAGGGAATTTCTCAGCACAAGGATGGTTGTGCGTCGTTTCCAGTAGGCTGTGTGTCATTTTTCAGCACACAAGGAGTTTCCTTCAGGAGATGAAGTCTTTTTGGTCCTGAGACTTCAGAAACAGGATGCAAGTTCAATTGAAGCCCTTAGAGAGTACTTGTCAGCAAAGTCAGAGGGCAGCAGGGCAAAAGCAGGGCAGCAGTCCTTGACAGCAAAGCAGTCCAGATGAGTCCTATGGGCAGCCTGGCAGTTCCTCATGACAGGTTGCAGGTTCAGGTCCAGAAGTGTCTGAGTTGGTGGGGTCAGAGACCCAGTTTGTATACCCAAAAATGCCTTTGAAGTTGGGGAAGTGCACAAGTTCCCCTTACAGTACCACCCTGTCTGCCAGGGTCCCAGTAGGGAGTGTGGCAGTCCAATGTGTGAGGGCAAGCTACTAGCCTTTGAAATGTAAGTGTCAGGCCCCTCCACCCTTCCAGTCCAGGAAGACCCATTCAGTGTGCAGATGAGTGCAGGTGTGACTGAGTATCCTGCATTTGTGGTTGTCTGGGTGAAATGAACAAGGGAGCTGCCATCCAGCCCAGCCCAGATGTGGATTGAAGACAGGCTGTAAGGCATAGATGGATTTTAAGTGCAGAGAAATGCTAATGTTCTAAAAGTGTCATTTCTACAATAGTAATATAAAATCCAACCTCATCAATAAGCAGGATTTTCTATTACCATTCTGGTCATACTAAATATGACCTGTTTACCCCTTTCTGATCAGAATCTACCACTCAAACAATCTAGGAGGGTAGCCCTAATGCTAGCCTATGAAAGGAGCAGGCCTCACAGTAGTAGAAAACGAATTTAGGAATTTTCCACTACCAGGACATATAAAACACACAGGTACATGTCCTGCCTTTTGTCTACATAGCACCCTGCCCTATGGGTTACCTAGGACCTACCTTAGGGGTGGCTTAAACATAGAAAAATGGGAGATAAAGGCTTGGCAAGAACTTTTGATTGCCAAGTCAAAGTGGCAGTAAAACTGCATACACAGGCAGTGCGATGGCAGGTCTGAGACATGGTTAAGGGGCTACTTATGTGGGTGGCACAAACAGTGCTGCAGGCCCACTAGTAGCATTTAATTTACAGGCCCGGAACACATGTAGTGCACTTTACTAGGGACTTATAGATAGAATAAATATGCCAATTGGGTATGAGGCAATGTTACCATGTTTAAGGGAGAGAGCATATGCCCTTTAGCACTGGTTAGCAGTGGTAAAGTACGCAGAGTCCTAGAACCAGCAAAAACAGTGTCAGAAAAGTGGAGGGAGGTGGGCAAAAAGTTGGGGATGTACCATCCTAAGGCTGTCAGGTCCAACACCCAGACGCCCCAAGGCCTTCAGGAGTTCAATTCACCGAACTCTTGTTACAAATTGCTCACAAGCAGGAGGTGAGAGGCATAGGTGAAGGTCTGTTGGGATGCGCGTAAGGTTACAGATGAAGTTCCGGCCATCTGAACAACACAGAGAACTGAATTTACTCTTGATCTCCTTTATTGCAAGTATTATGTCTTGTCTACTCTACAGTTCTCTCCATCAGTTGCTGTCATGTCTATCCATATCGTTTCCCCCACTACACTCATCAACCAAATGACTAATGGGGTGTTCTATCCTGCCCCAACCATTAGCAAGTTTGTAGTAAAGGAGGTGGTCAATGTTGTTGTGATGGAGTCAGAATCTGAAGCTGGACAGGAACTTTTGTCTCTAGATAGGGCACCTACTTAGATATTTCATCTAGGTCGTGGGGCTTTTTTTTTCTATATCATTCAAACAATTGCTGTATATATTTCTCTAAGGATTATTTCACTATGTGTTAGGACAAATTAGTTTGATCTACATTCTTATTAATGTTTTCAATTCATTTTCCCCTTTACATGGACTTATTTACCTATATTCCTTTTAAGCTTCATGATACCGCCCCCACTCCCATATTTACCCCATGCAGGAAGATATTATTTGAATTCATTTTTTTCAAATTTCAATGTCCGTTTTAATTCAGTCATGAATAGTTTACAAATACATTCAGAAACAATAAAGCATAATTTAGGAACTTACATTTTTCCTTTCTGTGTAAGTGGGTATGCATGTAGTTGTGCGCAATTGTATGACATTACTGTGAAAAGGCTTGATATATGGATTGCTTCATGCATATAATCTGCAACTTGCCTAGCAGCACACACATTCAAGGACATGCAAGTGGAATACAGGTGCAGTGCATTTCTATTTGAAAATGTGGTCATTAATAAGAGTATTAAAATAGTAGATTAGTGAGTGAGGCTGAACAAGTACAGCGACATTTCTGTTTGAGTGAGAGAGGTGTTGTGAGTGAAGTGTAGCAGTTCAGCCAATGGTGTTAACTTCCCATGGGGTGGTTGCCCACATCTCTGGCCATTGAAAGCGACTTGCCTTGAAGTGAGTGGTTGGAGGCCTGGTTTTGGTGGTGGATTTGTAGAGTGTGTGGGTGGTGCATATGGTTGACATCTGGGCCTTTGGGAAATGTGGGCATTGTAAGTTGTTGTGGTGCCTCAACTTAGTCCTGTGCATGGCATGGCCCTTAGATTGACACCTGATTATTATTACCTTTAGTAGTAGTATTAGAAATACATTATACGGTTGACAACAACCGTCAAAGGAAAACAACATTTCATTACATACAGATAAAATAGAAAAAAGATCCCAATGCTGTTTAAATTCAGAACAGTCATTTTAAAATATATGTAAAAAGGAAACATTTTCAACTATATAAGATATTTAATAAAAATCTATTAACCACCAAGAGGGATTAGTTGAATCCACAATTTCACATTCACAGTTCTCTGAGTTTTAAAATATACTGGAGCCTCTAACGACCAGTGAATCAAGTATATTCTATTGCCTGCGACCATTAAAAAAGAGTATTGCATTTTGACTCAATGGATAAAACATATATATCAGATACGATAAATAAATACTATGAAAAATGGATGAGTCAGATGTTAATAGAAACTTGTGCAGCTTATTCAAAATGTTCAATAAACATATGCTTACTGCAAAAACAGGGGGTTCCACTGTATCACATTTTACATTCCTTAGGGCTTGGGCACGGTTTAAAAGATTCCACACCCAAGATGGGAGAATAGAGTGACAGGAGGAAACATTAAAGGAAGAGAGCACACTTGGACAAAAGGAGGGCAGAGATAGATATTACATATATATGTTAAATAAATGCTTTGCATTCTTATTGTATGATTCCCATTTGTTGGCAGGAAACCCCCACTTGTATGAAACAACACAAAAGCAGGAATACGATGAAAACGGGCAACAATGATGTGCACAGGGTGGTCAGCCACCAGGGGTGCCAGGAGATCCAGTTTGTGAACGACTCCTGGTCAGGAGCACTTCCTTCTTTACGTATGTTTTTTTTTTGCAGTCAGTGAAATGCTTGGATGGCAAGAGTCAGACTCTCATTGTCCATGTCATTACCAGGTATAAATGTACACCAAGATGCACCGATCTTCGTGCATACTCCACCCTCCACTGCAGTCATGAAGTCCATCTCCTACCAATGTTGCATCAGTTCTTCATTGATTACATTAAGACCAAGCTCAGTGATGTTCATCAGTTTGATCTTGTGGGGGAGGAAGTATGAGGCATATTATTTATAGCTGAGCAGATCTTTGGACCAGGATGGGCAGTTGGATGAAGTAAATTTAAGTTGTCCCTGTTTTCAGTAATTGTTGGCAATGCGTTAAATTTAGTGGTTGAACTTTACCCTTTTTTCATTTAGTTAACAGTGTCCTGATACAGTTTCTCAGAAACAGGTCTAAGAATTCCCCCACATGTCCTTTGCTGTGGTTTTTACTGTGGTATAATGTGCAGCTGAGAAGGAGGATTTTCTATTTGGCAACACTGGCACTGTTATTAGTGGTGAGATTAGTCACTCCTAATGCAGGTGAGGTCTTGTTGTAGGCACAAGTGTACAGTTCGGCTGACGTTTGCATGAAATGGCTTTCATTCCATTCACAGGTGACTGCATGTGGTGTATATTGTGAGCAGGTGATCCACGTTTACGTATGGCGTGTTTTAGATTTTGGTTTGTTTTTACATGTACATATTGGTTTATTAATATTAGTTATTTAGTATTTTGTAGACCAACAATTGTTGTAATTAATTACTTCTTAACATATTGTCCTGAGGATAGTCTCAGTTTGAGCCACTGGAGACCAAAACGACAACCATAGAACTTCGTGATGAAACTCATTGCATTTCTGCTAGAATATTTCATGAAGGATTCTGATTGTGTGTGTGGCATCAGACAAGACTGATTAATTATTAACAGGTTTTTTTATCAGATAGTCAGGGGGTTGGTAACCTCCTTGTGTCCCCTAAATGTGAAGTTAGTGGGACTGGAGTAGGTTACCTGTGCCAGTATATATGATTAATCAGTGGTGTTGTTGCTGCTTCACTCTCTTGTATAAACTTGATGATCATATAAAATTGACATCCATTTTATATCACGCTGTGTGTAGATTTATTCAAATACAGAATTGGTCCATGCCTGGACTAGAACAGTAAGGTCCTAATTATAACATTGGCGGTAAGTGCCTCCTACCGCTGTGGTGACAGCCGCTAAAAGACCATCACCTCGGCTAACATCCGTCTGCCATAATATGACCACAGCCGGATTTCTGCCACAAGAAGGGACGGTGTTAAGGTGGCGCTGCTACCGCCAGCAGCGCCCTATCCCGTCCCCTGCCGGAGGACCCCCTGGATGCAGCTAAGTCGGGTTTCAGACAGGGGAGTGGGGTTGGGGGGGTTGTGTGTGTGTGTGCATGAATGTCTGAGTATGTGCGTGAATGCTAATGTGTGTGTAGTGTTCTTTGCATGTGTGCATATGTGAGAATGCATGTATGAATGAAAATGTGAATGCATGTCAGTATGAATGTGTGTACAGATGCGTGTGTGAATGAATGGATGCATGTGTGAATGGTTGCATGTATGCCTGTGTGTGTGTGAATGCGTGGTGTGTGCCTGTGAGTGTGCGTGTATGAGGAGGATTGGAAGGGGGGATCGTGGATGGAGGGGGGTGTGGGGCGTCTGGGGAGTATAAGGGGGATAGATGGGCCTTCTACCAGTGTCAGTTAGGGAATTCCCTGTCACTGATAGGGCCTACCACCATGGTTATCTTGGCATTATGAACGCCACGAAAACCATGGAGGTAGGCAGGGTCAAAATGCCGCCAGCGGTACAGTTGCGGCCGCCAGGTTGGAGATTGTTATCTCTGTCCCGTGGCTGCTACCGCCATGGTGGTCGGTATAGTATATTGGTGGGTTGGCTACAGTTGTCCCTACTAAGGCACCCCCTTTCACTGATGAGGGGTTGCAGGTCATTGTTGAGAAAATAGTCAGGATAGAGCCACAGCTGTTTGGAGCACAGGTAGAGCAAATATCCATTGCCGGGAAGATGGAGCTATGGCGGAGAATCGTGGACAGGGTGAATTCCGTGGCACAGTATCTAAGAACAAGGGACGACATCAGGAAGAGGTGGAACAACTTACGGGGGAAGGTGCGTTACGTGGCAGCAAGGCACCAGCTCGTCATCCAGAGGACTGGCGGTGGACCCCCCCTACTCCCCCACAGCTCACACCATGGGAAGAGTCAAGTCTTGGCAATACTGTATCCTGAGTGACTTGCTGGAGTTGCCAGAGGACTGGACACTGGCGAGTCAAGATTTACTGCATATTATTCCCCATACCTGCATGCCATCTTACTCCCTCATCATCACTATCATCACTGAACTCTGTCCCACACACAGCACCTACACATCTGACTAACCCCAATGCCAA
Organism: Pleurodeles waltl; assembly: GCF_031143425.1. NCBI lineage: Eukaryota > Metazoa > Chordata > Amphibia > Caudata > Salamandridae > Pleurodeles > Pleurodeles waltl. The sequence goes on along the minus strand of NC_090447.1, from coordinate 1,042,979,602 downwards.
ATTCCTGCATGCTATGCCAATACATGGACAGCCTTCCCAGCCCTGCATGGATACCCATCACGTAAGCATGCACAGCATGGAGAACTAACAATCTCACAATTCATCACCATACACAAACAGAGGTGACAGGGTAACAGCAACAATAGAGGGGAAGCAAGGGATGTACAATATGTCACAGAGATGAAGTATAATACTTTAGTTACATCCCCACAGGTGCCCCAGCCAAACTCAGCAGCGAGGAGCTACCAAGACTAACCAGTCCCTCAGCAGAAGACACCCCCAGTGATGATAGTAACTCTGTATTTCAGGATATGGATGAACTAACTGACCCATCAGGGACCACTGGTCAGTCCCCCACCCCAGCCCACTCACAGTCCACCACAGAACCTCCCCCATCAGTATCCAACACCACTGCACCCACCCAACGTCCCCACACCTCTGTACCCAGGACACGTCAATCAGCAGTGTGCCCACCTGTACAGGGACCCCAGTCCACACCTCACCCCCTAGACAATAAGGGACCTGGGGTCAGTGGCAGTGGACATATGGTTCAAGGGAAAAAGGCACAGGGGAACAGGGACAATGATACGACTGCTGTGCACCAGGGGGAGGACAGACCTATGGAACCGACTCTCCAGAAGGCACTCACTAATATACTGGGAGCTTACCAAAAATCACAGGACAGGATGGCCAGATCCTTACCAACATGCAGAAGAACAAGCGGCTGTAGGAGGGGCACCATCAGGAGACCAGGGAGGATTTGCAAGCCCTCAAGACCACCAGGGTCTCCATAGCATGGGTTCTGGCAGATATGGCAAACATCATGAGGGAATTGACAGCACACCAGCGGGCCCCTACCACTAACCAGTCTACTGACCAGCCCACCACTTCCGCTACAACTAGTGTGCAGGAGGCCCCGCAACAGGACCCATAGGCTACCAGCACCACTCCTACTGCAGAAGGTGATCCACCCCGCAAACGTACCCTGTGACCCAGACAGAAGCCAGAGACACCTGCCAAGACCAAGACCACCGCCGGGAAATGAGACCCTGCTGAATGTCCTCCTTGTGTTCCACTGTGTTACCTTGTCCACTTTGAACTGCCGCTGCTCACCATCCCATGGGCCCTTGGACACTGGACCTGTGTACAGCCAGACTGGAACAATACCCTGGACTTTCCTCAACCATCACACCATTCTATTGCACTTTTCTGCAATTATTTGCACTACAATGAACACCCATAAACACAACCTAAGTGAAAGTGTTTTATGTGATGAAAATGTGCATATATGGAAACAGTCACATCATGTGCAAATGATCTGAACACTGTGATAGCATACATTTTATCAACATGCATCTGTCTGTAGTCATCACATCAATGCACTGTTGTCATATCACCAACATCTTCAAAATGAGAAGCTAGAGGGGACAGTAAGTAGAGATGCAAAGGAAGCAAATGCCATCCTGCTACAACCACACAGAAAACATTATTATTCAGAGGAATGGTCAGCTCCACTGTCTCACCTGTGTGTCATAGGAAGTATTGATGTATAACTAATGTTCTGTTGTCCACATCCTCATCCTCTGCATCCTCATCCTCACTGTCCTCAGGGTCCATTGCTGCCACCGGGGTATTTCCAGTCTCTTCCTCCTGCAGATAAGGCATATGTTATCTGAGGGCCAGGTTGTGCAACATGCAGCATGCCACTATTATCTGGCAGACCTTCTCAGGTGAGTAGCACAGGGATGCACCTGTCAGATGGAGGCATTTGAAGCTGGCATTCAGAAGGCCAAAGGTCCTTTCAATAATTCCCTGGTTCACCCATGTGCATCATTATAATGATTCTCAGCTCCTGTCTTGGCATTCCTCACAGGGGTCAGTAGCCACAATAGGTTTTGGTAGCCAGAGTCACCTGTAAGTATTGAGGGACACAATGGTATAGGGTCAACACCAGAAGGCATACACTGACATACATTGGGTGGGGAGTCAGGCACACCAATTAGCCACACCATGTCCCTCTGTAGTCGTGCCATCACATTTGGGATGCTGCTATTCCTCAGGATGAAGGTATCATGCACCAACCCAGGATACTTGGCAGTGACGTGGGAGATGTACTGGTCAGCCACGCACACAATTTGCACATTGAGTGAGTGGAAACTCTTTTGATTCTTGAACACTTGTTCATTCTGGTGGGGGGGACAAACGCAACATGTGTAAAGTCAATGGCCCCAATAATGTTGGGTATATGCCCCATTGCATAGTATCCAACCTTTACAGTGGCCAAATCTTCCACCTGGTGAAAAGAAATGTAGCTGCACATGTGTTTCACCAGTGCAGACTAAACCTTTGCCAACACGATTGAGAACATTGGCTGTGACATTCCTGCTGCCAAGCCCACAGTCACTTGGAAAGAGCCAGTTCCCAGGAAATGGAGCACTGATAGAACCTGCACAAGAGGGGGGATCTCAGTGGGATGACAGATAGCAGATATCGGATCAGGCTCCAATTGAGCCCACAGCTCTGTGATTGTGGCCCTGTCCAGTCTATAGATGAGTATTATGTGCATGTCTTCCAGTGTAGCCAAGTCCACAAGGGGTCTGAACAAGAGGTCTCGCCTCCTCCTCTGCAGTGGTAGGTATCTAAGGGACACAAGAATGAGTAGGCTGTCACAATTTGAACAATGGGACCACCACCTCAGTGTGCATAGAGCAGAAACATGATGGGACCTTGGTAATGGCACTGTATGTGCAAATTGTAGTAATGACACATTTATGGATTATCTGAAAGTAATCCACCACCATGAAAAGGCGACCGCCTGTCCTGTACCTAGGGACAGGTGGAAGTGAGGTAACTTCGCTGACGTTGGGTGTCAAATCGGAAGGCGGTCTTGCACCGCTGTGCAAATCCTCATTGACTAATTTGTGGCTCTGTGGAGTACAGTGACCAATGGGGATCAGCTGTGGCAGTGACTATGTACACCGCCTCAGATATGACTTCCATTTTCAATCTAAATGCTCACTTGATTCCTGACTTTCCACAGGATGACACCTACACTGCTTGTGCTGCTTTGACCTGTGTCTGGATCCTGCCATGGCCTGTGGGACCGGGGAAAGGGCCCCTGCCTTCACTTTGGAGGAGTTGGTGTGATTGGTGGATGGGCTCCTACCCCAGTATGAACAGCTGTATGGGCATCCAGACCAACAGGTGAGTACTTGGGCACAATGCATGTGACAAGGTTGCATGGGGATGTGTGTGCAAGCATCATGTCATTTTTGGAGGTGGTATGTCTGGTGGTAGTGTACATGGTGGGAGCTGGGTGATGTGTGTGCCACTGGAGATGGAAATGGGATTTGTGGGCCATATGTGTGGCAGGCTGGATTGTATGTGTAATGGTGTCCTCCTGTCTGTGTTTCCTCTGCAGGGCAGCACCCATCAGAAGAAGGGATTGTGGCCTGCCATCGCCAAGGACATGGGGACCGAAAGGGTCTACTGCAGGCAGAGCACCCAAGGTGGGAGGACATGAGATACTGGACCCGGAAGCCTGCGAAGGCCTAGCTGGGGAGATCCTCCCAACGAGGGTGGGGTGCCCGTCGGAACCTGACCCCCCGATGGCCCACAAACTGGTGGTGGCCTATCCAGAGCTAGATGGGCACTTGAGGGCATTACAACAGCCACCAGGGGGTGAGTACAGTGGGCGTTACAACTATAATTGGTAGGTGGCATGATATCCTGGTGGTGGGTGTCAGTTAGTGGGTGCCCCTTAATGCCAGGTCAGACACTGCAGCATAATCCAGCTCAAGGGCAATGGTTGCATTGCAAAATCTTGTAACCTAGCTAGGTTACATTCGATGTCAGACAGGGCTTAGTGACTCCTAGGAGGGGTGCAGTTGGTGGGAGTTGGCTCACATCTTGCTGTGGTACCTAGCCAATGGAATGTAAGTGCGATGAATGGTGCTCAATCCTGATGCCTGTGTGTGATGGTAATGTGTATGTCTTCTGTGGTGTTGGTGCTGTAATTGACCCAGTGCTCCGTTTCTCTCAGCCCCCCTTTTTCTTCTGTCATCCTGTCCATGTGTGCATTAGCATCATCTGGCTGAGAAGCAGGGGCACCGGTGACAGAGGGAGCAGCATTGCACACAGGACCCAGGAGGCAGAGCGCACTGACGCCGAGGGAAGCAGTAGGACGGAGGGTGTGGGGAGCACCACGGCAAACAAAGGAGGTGACAACACTGACTTTGATTCCTCCTTCGATGGAAGCTCCCTGGTGGTGGCGGGCACCTCTAGGACCACCCCAGCTATAGGTACAGCCGCCATACCCATACCAGCACCCCCTCACCGAGCTACCAGTACCCGCTCACCCAGGAGGATGGGCATCTCCTTTGCACCAAGCACCTCAGGCCCTGCCCCAGTCAGCCCTGCTGCCCTGAGTGAGGAGGTTATTGTGCTCCTGAGATCCATCTCTGTAGAGCAGTCAACCATTGTGAATGCCATCCAGGGACTGGCATCCTAGATGCAGCAATGCAATGCATTCCTGGAGGGCATTCCCAGTGTATTAGCAGCCCAACAGAGATTGTTCCAGGCAGCCATTGTCCCTGTTCCTACCGTCCCACCTCCAACTACCACTTCCCAGTCCCAATCTCCTCAACCCATCCCATGCACACATACAGACAAGCAGGCACACGAAGCATCACACAAGAGTGGCACAGAGAAACACAGCCAGCACACTTCAGGCCACAAGCACTCACACAAAAAACAGACAGTTGCACACACAACATCCACTGCCTCCACTCTCTCCCCCTCCTCCTCCTCCCCCTCCTCCTCCCACACTGTCACATCCACACTCACACCTGTATGCACTTCATCAACGGCCACCACGGCCATCACCACACCAAGCAGCACACATACTTCACTTGAAGACACCTCCACAACATCCATCTAAGCGTCTCCTGTGTCCTCTCCCACCCTTTCTGCCCCCCAAGAGACACAATCACACACACTTAGCCATTCACCTCACATCAGTACACTGCCCATGCACCTGTACCCAAAGTCAGCAGACATACACCTCCAACAACCACTCCCTCAACCTCCACTCCCATCATCCCGCCCCACCTTCCCTAAGATGCTTTTTCTTGCCCAAATTGATCTCTTCCCTCCTCCTCCCCCTCATCCTACCCATAAGAACAGGGTCACAACAACCCAGCTCTTCACCTCAGCCAAACAGTCCACGGGGACAGTGGAGATATCTCCTAGTCATGGAGGCAAGAGAAATAAGGATCTCATTCCACCACTGAAGCGAGGAAAGGATCCCACTCCACCTCCCAAGAGAGGGAAGGATCCTACTCCACCACCCAAGACAGGGAAGGATCCTACTCCACCACCCAAGAGAGGGAAGGATCCCACTACACCATCCAGGAAAGGGAAGGTTCCCACTCCACCAAATAAGAGAGGCAAGAGGCTCCCTCCACCAGCAATGGGAAGGAGCCCTCACCTCGAGCTGGAAAACAGCAGCCCTCACCTCCAGCTGGAACACAGAAGCCCTCGCCTCCAGCTGGGAAATAGCAGCCCTCAGCACCAGCAGAGGGCATTTAGGCCACCCTCCAGGGACTGTTGTACACAGAGCACCCTCCAGAACCAGTGGGCAAGTTCCCCACCTCAGTGATTGAGACTTTGCATTCCCCACCAAAGGATAATGGGCATGGAGCCCCGTCCAGAACCTGTGGGCAAGTTCCCCAACTCAGAAACTGTGACCTTGCACTCCCCAGCAAAGGATAATGGGCATGGAGACCCTCCAGAACCAGCGGGCAAATTCCTAAACTCAGAGACTGTGACCTTGCACTCCCCAGCAAAGGATAATGGGCATGGAGCCCCCTCCAGAACCAGTGGGCAAGTCCCCCAACTCAACTCGATACTGCCAGCCTGTTGGCGGTATTACCACCACTTTGGCATTCACCGCCAATGTCATAATGACCACCATAGTGTAGGTTTCTGGGCAATTAGGGGTTGCCCCTTCACTTCTATCCATGTCAACCTAGCTGCCTCAGTGTACCAGATCTCCTGAAACGCGGTATCTGTGCTGTTATTCAACCCACCCTTACAAGACCCATTTCCCTTCATATCATCGAGGTGGATGGCCCTGCACTGATACTCTATGCCTGGGGTCAATTTGTTGTTAACAAAGGCAGCCCTAGATACACTAGGTGCCACCCTGGGACCAGAGATGTGGATGGTAGCAAATGTGTTTGTGCACAGCTTAGGTGGTTTTGCTACCTCTAAGAATCTCTTCCCTGGAAAATCTCAGGGCTAAACAGTATCCTTCCCTATAGTACCCTTTTATGTGCATCCTAACAAGCTCACTTGGGATATCGCTAGGCTCATTGAGAAGTTACAGTGCTGTGGGTTTGGTCTTGTAGTGGGTCAGGTTTACTACTTTCCTTTGGGGCTCTACTCTAGTAGATTGTATTTTGGCCGTAATCCTTCATGGGTATAGATGGATAAGGCATTTTGTTTTTTAGGGTCTACCTCTTGGCATAAGTAAAGCCTCTCTGAGCTTACTACATTTGGTTTCAGTGAGCAGCCATCACACGACCGAGCTGATGTCTTGGACCCATGGTGGTGATGTTCTGAAACCACATGTTGTGTAAAATAGTGCTGTGTAGTGCGTGTGGAATGTTGGTGTTGGGTGAGGGGTAATTATGTGGTGACATGGAAGAGGTCCCTATGGAGCACAGTGGTAATTTCTGAATAAACTCCATTAGACTAGGCTGCTCTTTGGAAACGAATGGATGCAGTAGCACCCCTAGTGAACAGAGGCTGTATAAATGTATAACAACACATAACTTGTAAAACATTGTAGGTCATGAGATGATTCTGGCAGAGTTGTCCATGGTCTTCTGGTAATGGGAGTTTCTTTGCTGTCAATAGTTCCAAAGAAGCCTTTGGAGCAGGGTGTGGTTTGGGATCTCATTGGGGGTATTGATGTGAATAGTTTCTGGAGCTGGTTGTAGCTCTTGATACTGTTAGGGGTATTGGTGCAGAACGTTCTTGGAGCAGTTTGTGCCTTTCGATCCTATTGGGGGTACTGGTGCAGCCACAGAGAAAGTGTGGGGTTGTTGTAGAGGTGGTGCACTCAGAGGCTTGACTGCAGACCTGTTGAGTAAAAGGTCAAGAGGGGGAGACTTCAAAGAGTGGTTGTGAAGTACACAAGTTCCCCTTTCAGTACAATCCTGTCTGCCAATGTCCCAGTAGGGGGTTTGACAGTCCATTGTGTGAGGGCAGGCCACTGGCCTTTGAAATGTAAGTGTCAGCCCCCTGCAGCCTTCTAGCCCAGGAAGACCCATTCAGTATCCAGGTGAGTGCAGGTGGGGATGAGTATCCTGTATTTGTGGTTATCTGGGTGAAATGCACAAGGGAGCTTTCAACTAGTTAATCCCTGACATGGATTGGAGACAGGCTGCAAGGCACTGATGGGTTTAAGTGCAGAGAAATAGTCACTTTCTAAAAGTGACATTTCTAGAATAGTAATATAAATTCAACTTCAGCAATAAGCAGGATTTTCTATTACCATTCTGGCCATACTAGATTTGACCTGTTTACCCCTTTCTGATTAGGATCTACCACTCAAACAGTATATGAGGGTAGCCCTAATGCTAGCCTATGAAAGGAGCAGGTCTCACAGTAGTGGAAAACTAATTTAGTGGTTTTCCACTACCAGGAAATTTAAAACATACAGATACATGTCCTGCCTTTTGTCTGCATAGCATCCTGCCCTGTGAGTTACCTAGGGCCTACCTTAGGGGTGACATATGTGTAGAAAAACTGGAGTTTAAGGCTTGGAAAGTAATGCCAAGTCAAAGGACCTGATGGTACTTACACCTTGTGCCAGGTCCTGTTGTCCCTTATTAGTAGGTTAGTAGCGTTCTAGCAGCTTAGGCTGATATAGGTAGCTATAGCAGAGCAGCTGACGCTGAATTAGGAGACATGCAAAGCTCCTACGATACCAGTTATATCATATAGCACTATATCATAAGAAACACAATACTCAGAGTCACTAAAAATAAAGGAACTTTATTTTAGTGACAATATGCCAAAAGTATCTCAGAGGATATACTCCCTTAGGAGGTAAGTAAAATACACAAAATATACACACAAACCAAAATCAGGTCAGTAAAACACTTAGAAAAGTAGTGCAAACACTTTAGAACAAAATAGAATGCAATAGGAGACAATAGGCCTGGGAGCAACACAAACCATATACTCCAAAAGTGGAATGCGAACCACGAATGGACCCCAGGCCTAGTGTAGTGTGTAGAGGGTTGCTGGGAGTGTAAGAAAACACTAAGAGTGTCCAAGACCCTGAAAAGTAGGAGTAAAGCTACCCTACTACCCTAGAAAGACAGAAAAGTCGAGATAGGGAATTCTGCAAAGACAACAACTGACTGCAAAGCACTGAAGACAGATTCCTGGACCTGAGGACCTGTAAAGGAAGGGGACCAAGTCCAAGAGTCACGCAGATGTCCAGGGGGGGCAGGAGCCCACTAAACCGCGGATGAAGGTGCAAAAGGCTGCCTCCAGGTGGAAGAAGCTGAAGGTTCTGCAACAATGGAAGGTGCCAGGAACTTCTCCTTTGCTCAGAAGATGTCCCACGGCGTGCTGGAGGATGCAGAGTTGTTTCCATGCAGAAAGACCATAAAAAAGCCTTGCTATCTCCTAGAGTCACGGTTGAAGATAAAGGGTGCTGCCCGGGCCCAGGAAGGACCAGGAGGTCGCCCCTTGTAGGAGGAGGCAGAGGGGGCACTCAGCAACAGAGAGAGCCCACCCACACAGAAGCAGGTAGCACCCGCAGAAGCACTTGAATACAGGCATTCAATAAATTTGAGTACGGCGGTCATCTCAACACAACAAAAGAGGGTACCACGAAGTCGGTGGTCAACTCAGTGAGTTGAGAAATTGAGGACGGAGTGCTGGGGACCTGGGCTGTGCTGTGCATGAAGGAATCCTTGCAAAAGTGCACAGAAGCCCTAGCAGCTGCAGATCACGCAGTACACAGGATTACTGTCTGGCGTGGGGAGGCAAGGACTTACCTCCACCAAATTTGAACAGAAGGACCACTGGACTATCAGGGGTCACTTGGATCCAGCTCCTGTGTTCCAGGACCACGCTCGTCAAGATGAGAGGGGACCCAGAGGACCAGTGATGCAGAAGTTTGGTTGCTGCTTTAGCAGGGGGAAGATTCTGTCGTCCCACAGGAGATTTCTTCTTGGCTTCCAGTGCAGGGTGAAGTCAGACTGCAGGATTAGGTGCTACGATATTGCTGGTAGTCGTCTTGCTACTTTGTTCCGGTTTTGCAGGCGTCCAGGAGCAGTCAGCGGTCGATCCTTGGCAGACGTCAAAGAGGGAGATGCAGAGGAACTCTGGTGAGCTCTTGCATTTGTTATCTGAAGAGAAACCCACAGAAGAGACCCTAAATAGCCCTCAGAGGAGGATTGGCTACCTAACCAGGTAAGGGCCTATCAGGAGGGGTCTCTGACGTCAGCTGCTGGCACTGGCCACTCAGAGGTCTCCATTGTGCTCTCACACCTCTGCATTCAAGATGCCAGAGGTCTGGGACACACTGGAGGAGATCTGGGCACCACCCCTGGGGTGGACAAAGGAGTGGTCACTCCCCTTTCCTTTGTCCAGTTTCGCGCCCGAGCAGGGGCTCCCTGAACCGGTGTAGACTGGCTTATGCAAGGAGGGCACCATCTGTGCCCTTCAAAGCATTTCCAGAGGATGGGGGATGCTACTCCTTCCCAGCTCTTGACTCCTATTTCCAAAGGGATAGGGTGTAACACCCTTTCTCAGAGGAAATCCTTTGTTCTGCTTTCCTGGGACTGGGCTGCCCAGACACCAGAAGGGTAGAAACCTGTCTGTGGGCTGGCAGCAGCGGTAGCTGCAGAGAAAACCTCAGAGAGCTAGCTTGGCAGTACCCCCGGTCCATGCTGGAGCCCTGGTGATGCATGGAATTGGCACCCCAATACCAGATTTGGCTTGGGGGGACAATTACATGATTTTAGACATGTTACATGGCCATGTTCGGAGTTACCATTGTGAAGCTACATATAGGTATTGACCTATATGTAGTTCATGCGTGTAATGGTGTCCCCGCACTCACAAAGTCCGGGGAAATTGCCCTGAACAATATGGGGCACCTTGGCTAGTGCCAGGGTGCCCTCACACTTAGTAACTTTGCACCTAAATTGAGGGTTAGACGTAGAGGTGAATTATAAGTTACTTAAGTCCAGTGTAAAATGGCTGGGAAATAACGTGGATGTTATTTCACTCAAACCCCAGGGGCAGTCCTGTGTAAGAATTGTCTGAGCTCCCTATGGGTGGCAAAATAAATACTGCAGCCCATAGGGATCTCCTGGAACCCCAATACCCTGGGTACCTAGGTACCATATACTAGGGAATTATAAGGATGTTCCAGTGTGCCCATCACATTTAGTGAAAATAGTCACTCTGCAGTGACAAATTTAAAAGCAGAGAGAGCATAAATACTGAGGTTCTGGTTAGCAGAGCCTCAGTGATACAGTTAGGCACCACACAAGGAACACATATAAGCCACAAACTATGAGCACTGGGGTCCTGGCTAGCAGGATCCCAGTGGCACAGGCAAAAACAAACTGACACACAAGTAAAATGGGGGTAACATGCCAGGGAAGATGGTTCTTTCTTACAGAGTTACCATTGTGAAGCTACATATAGGTATTGACCTATATGTAGTGCACACGTGAAATGGTGTCCCCACATTCACAACGTCTGGGGAAATTGCCCTGAACAATGTGGGGGCACCTTGGCTAGTGCCAGGGTGCCCTCACACTTAGCAACTTTGCACCTAACCTTCACTAGGTGAGGGTTAGACATATAGGTTCATTATAAGTTACTTAAGTGCAGTGTAAAATGGCTGTGAAATAATGTGGACGTTATTTCACTCAGACCGCAGTGGCAGTCCTGTGTAAGAATTGTCTGAGTTCCCTATGGGTGGCAAAAGAAATGCTGCAGCCCATAGGGATCTCCTGGAACCCCAATACCTAGGTGCCATATACTAGGGAATTATAAGGGTGTTCCAGTGTGCCAATCAGAATTGGTGAAAATAGTCACTAGCCTGCAGTGACAATGTTAAAAGCAGAAAGAGCATAAACACTGAGGTTCTGGTTAGCAGAGCCTCAGTGAGAAAGTTAGGCACCACACAAGGAACACATATAGGCCACAAATTATGAGCACTGGGGTACTGGCTAGCAGGATTCCAGTGACACATATCAAACACACTGACAAATAGGGTTTCCACTATGAGCACTGGGGTCCTGGCTAGCTGGATCCCAGTGAGACAGTAAAAACACCCTGACATATACTCACAAACAGGCATAAAGTGGAGGTAACAAGGCTAGAAAGAGGCTACCTTCCTACAACAAGGGATACTTTTCTTCTGCAACTTCAGCTCCAGCCAGCAACTGCAACATTTTCCATAGTGTGCACACTCTGAGGACTCCCTGTCTTCACCCTGAAGCAGAAAGACCGAAGAAATCTCCTGTGGTGTGATGGAGTCACTCCCCTGCTCACGCAGGCACCTTCTAAGCTGACAACCGGTACTCCTTGACTCCTCTCACAGCAACCAGCATGCTCCTAGAAACACAGAGGGTAGACCCCATCGACACAGACTGTCCTGAGGTCCAGCTGGAGGATGTAAGACCTTGCCTTCCCTGAAAGCGACAGTACCCCTGTGCACCATGTGTTCTTCACCTCCTGAGGCCTCTGGGCACTCTTTGAAAAATCCCTTCATGCACAGCCTGGCCCAGGTCCCAGCACTCTATCCTGCGACGCTCAACTTGCTGAGTTGACCTCCGGCGGCGTGGGACCCTTCTTTGTAGTGCTGCACCAACTGTATTTTGCACCTCCTTTGTCCTCGTGTCCTGGGACACCCGTGGGTGCTGTCTGGCATCCTGATAGCTCTCTAAAGTGCTGAGAGCCCCATCTTCCCCCTCACACAGTGTTGAGGCCCCCAGGTCCGTTCTGGGTCCAGCCAGCGCCATTTTGATGCAAAACGCAACTTTGTCGTAACCAAGGCTTGTTGGCAACTTCCATCACATCTACATCCATCTTCATGTCGTAGGACATCCTTTGCATCATGCAGGAACCCGCTGGCATCTTCCCAGAGTGCAGTCCTGCAGTCTTTGTCCAACCAGGGACTCTTCTTTTGCACCCTCTTATGGGTTGGCAGGGGCTCCTGTCCTTCCTGGAACTTCTTTCGACTGCTGGACTTGGTCCCTTTCTTTTGCAGGTCTTCAGGTCCGGGAATCCAGCAGTTGTTGTCTGCAGACTTGGTGGGTTAATGCAATAATCCATATCACGAGGTGTAGTGTGTCCTAAGGTAACTTGCAGTACTTTACTACTGATTTTCTGGGCTCTGCAGTGGGGTAATTTACTAACCTTTACTTTATTCTTACTCTCCCAGCGATTCCATGCACTACACTTGTCTAGGGGGGATTTTGTGATTCGCATTCCACTTTCTTAGTATATGGTTTGTGTGACTCCTAGACCTATTTTCTCCCATTGCATTCCATAGCATTTCCTATTGTTTGCACTATCCTATGTCTAATTACTTGCCTTATTTTGTTGTCTAGTGTATATATTGTGTATAATACTTACCTCCAGAAGGAGTATTGCCTCTAAGATATTTTTGGTACTGTGTCACCCAAATAACTACCTTTATTTTTGGTAACACTGAGGCCCATATTTATACTTTTTGACGCACAACTGCGCCAACGCAGTTGTGCGCCAAAAATTTTACCGCCGGCTAACGCCATTCCAAAGCGCCATGCGGGCGCCTTATTTATTGAATGACGTTAGCCGGCGCTGCGGACTGGTGTGCGTCCAAAAAAATTATTCACACCAGGCAGCGCCGGCGTAGGGGAAATTGGAGGTTGGGCGTCAAAAAATGGGGCAAGTCAGGTCTGAGGCAAAATTCAGGCCTCAACCCGATTTGCGCCATTTTTTTTGACGCCCAACCTCCATTGACATGACTCCTGCCTTAGCAAAGACAGGAGTCATGCCCCCTTGCCCAATGGCCATGCCCAGGGGACTTATGTCCCCTGGGCATGGCCATTGGGCATAGTGGCATGTAGGGGGGCCCAAATCAGGCCCCCCTATGCCACAAAAAAAACGGAAAAAAATACTTACCCCAACTTACCTCAACTTCCCTAGGATGGGTCCCTCCATCCTTGGGTGTCCCCCTGGGGTGGGCAAGGGTGGCAGGGGGTATCCCTGGGGGCATGGGAGGGCCTTCTGAGCCCACAGGTCCCTTAACGCCTGCCCTGACCCAGGGGTTAAAAAACGGCGCCCATCAGGCCTTAAAGTCATTTTTTGGAAGGGAACGCTTACCTTGCATATAATTAACGCCAGGCTGGTTCCCCCTTCCAAAAAATGACGCACATGGTGGAACTTTGATGCCCGCGGGGTCGTACATCAAAGTATAAATATGGGGCAGGGTTTGCGCCGATTGGGCGTCAAAAATTTTGACGCACATTCGGCGCAAACAGAGTATAAATATTCCCCTGAGTATTGTCTTTACTTGTGTATAAGTACTGTGTAACTATAAGTGGTATTGCATGAGCTTTGCATGTCTCCTAGTTCAGCCTAAGCTGCTCTGCTATAGCTACCTCTATCAGCCTAAGATGCTAGAACACTACTACTTCACTAATAAGGGATAACTGGACCTGGTATAAGGTGTAAGTACCCAAGGTACCACTACAAACCAGGCCAGCCTCCTATGGGGGTGAGCATCAGTCCATGTGATTGAGTTGAAACACTGGTAGTCCATGCAGAATCTACGTTCTGGCAAGGCACAGGGTGCAGCAGCATTGGGTACCAGTAACACAGGGCTGGCCAAGGTACTACTGGACTTCTCAATCACCCCCAGAGCCAGCATCTTGGCAACTTCCTACTTGATGCTGGCCTTCACACTATCTGACAAGCTGTACATTTTGTTCTTTCGAGGGGGACTGCCTCCTGTGTCAATATCGTGGACACAATAGTGTGTAAGTCCAGGGGTGAGGGAAAACAGAAAGGTAACTGATAGCATTCCCCTTTCTGGTCCAGTAACTGATTGCAGTCCCCTTGCTGGTCCAGGGTCAGGGAGTCAGAAACATTAACACTGTCCACTGACCCATCACCTTCCTTGGGAAAGAGGAGGTTGGGGAGAGGTTCACTCTCCTCCTCCACACCCTCTTCTGTCACCAGAAGCATGTTGACCACCGTCCTCTCAAAAAGAGGCTTCAGTCCGTAGATATGGAGCACCCTACGGAGTTCCTAGGGTACTGGAAATCCACTAAGTAAGTGGTCTCCCTTTTACGCTCCTTGACTTCAAATGGGCCAGACCAGCAGTCCTGAAGAGCCCTAGGCTATACTGGCTCCATTACCCATACTTTGTCTCCAGGTTGAAAATCCACCAGGGTGGTCTTCTAGTCATACTAGAGCTTCAGTTAGCACAAGCTTTATTCAGTCATAAAACCATCAAAGCAATAAGACCACAATAGTCCATAAATTACAAATTAGATTAAAAAAATAAATGAGAACAATTAAAAAAACGCCATTCAATATTAACAATAAGCATTTCTGCCCTATGACATGCATATTTACAATTAGAGTGTTTTTAAAAGACATGTAAGTATATGCCATGCAGCCACAAAGAACTTGCTAACTGCATGAATCAAAACAATCAAAGTGACGCTCTTTAAAATCCTTAAAGTGATAGCAAATTTTCTTATACCCAAGTTCAAGCAAACTGGACGGATCCTTTTGCATCAAGGAAAGGCGTACACTGGGCAAAAGAACATAAAAAACAGATTCATGAGCAGCATTACAACCAGGGCATAAGTTAGGTACTAACAGTACCCTCCAAATACCAGTTAAAGACAGTAACGGTAAACACCTTCCTAAGGAGTCGGGATTGAGATCTAAATAGGTTTCATACTGGGGATACCACTTAAAATCAAGAAATTGGTTAGTCAGTCGTCCAGCGTTTCATTACATCTTGACTGGCCTCAAGGTTACTTTTGGCCATCTTGTAGAAGCAGTGCATCTGGTTGCGGAGGGCCAGCAGGTAGCTGACCACAACTTGAGGGGGCGTCTTGGGAGTTTTCTCCCACCCCTCCTTGATAATGCTTGACAGTGTACCCATAGAGCAGCTCAAAGGGGCTGAAGCCTACCCCCTTCAGGGGTACCTCTCTGTAAGCAAAGAGAAGGCATGGTAAGAAGATGTCCCACTTACGCCTCAGGGAGACCTGTGATCATGCCTTTCAAGGTCTTGTTGAATCTCTCCACAGGACCATTGGTTTGGGGGCGAAGCGTATAGGTTACCCCACACGCATCCCACATCATGTATGCAGACATGAAGTTAGAGCCTCTGTCAGACACAATCTCCTTTGGAAATTCCACATGGGTAAATATCCCCATCAGAGTTCTCCTCACCACCGGTGCAGTCACCATCCTCGGAGGGATTACCTCTGGGTAGCGGAAGGCATGGTCCACCAAAACCAGGATAAACGTGTTGCATAGGGCAGTTTGGGGGTCCAAAGGACCAACTATATCAATGCCCACCCTTGCAAAGTGGTGCCAACCACAGGAAGTCGGATCAGGACGGCTCTTAACCTTTTGCGTCTTCCCACTGGCCTGGCAGGTAGGACAGGACCTGCAGAAAGCATCTGAGTTTGTCTCTCATCTAGGGCCAATAAAAGTGGGTGACAAGCCTTGTAAAGGTCTTGTCTTGCCCCAAATGTCCTGCCAGGGGAACGTTGTGAGTCAGACCCAATAGGAAGGTACGGTAACAATGGGGGATCACCAGCACCCGTGCTGCCCTAGCCTCTGGAACCTTAGGCTCACTGTAGAGGAGATTATTCTCCCAATAGATAATGTGATCACCAGAGGCTTCACCTGCTGCTTGGGCTGAGGCCGGTTGCCTCAAGCCCACAAGAGTGGGACACTTTTTCTGTCTTTCTGCGCCTTACAGAATTTCTCCATTGTGGGCCTACTCTCAACTTGAAAGCCAGCAAGCTCAGGTAGGTCAACCAGGGTGGCAGTGACTTCCCCAGTTGGCTCTGGGGCCACCTCCTAAGGACCCCGTCAACCACTGTGGGAAATTCTGGGACCGCTTTCCAGAGCCCCTTGTCCCTTTCCTTGGCGGCTGTCTGGGCCATTCTTCTAGGCTCGAGAGGCCCTTGACTTCCCTCCTGGGTAGCCATGGACCATGTGCTCATACAGACCCACTCAGGTAATCCCAACATTTCCAAGTGAGAACTTAGCTATATCTCCTTCCAGGTAGTGTGATCAAGGTCGTTGCCTAACAAACATTCTACAGGCGTGGCAGGACTCACAGCTACTTTCAGAGTACCAGAGACCCCCCCACTCAAAGTGAACCAGAGCTACCAGTGGGTGGCTCTCACGATTGTCTGCAACTATGACTTGGTAGAATGCATTAGGGAGGACCGGCTCTGCTGACAGTAGCTGACCCCTTAAAGAGGTCATGCTGGCTCCTGTGTCACGTAGAGCCTCCACCCATTATTCATTGATGGTGACCCACTGCCTATACTTTGAAGTATTGGCAGGCATGTGGGCTTTTGGCACCATCTCCATGATGGCCGCCAACATACCGTCACGGTGGGGAATATATGTTTGCCATATTATGACACACACACACAAAACCAACAGATTAATGCCACATACACAAATCTGCCATCCTAAAGGTCAGTGGTAAAGTGTTGGTATGAACACCCATACCGCTATGCCAACAAAACAACGCCCACCACATTATAACCCACAATTCACCACGGCAGACATTCAATGGCCGGAAAAAATTGGCAGTATACACCTGCGTGCTCAGAATGGCTACCCCAATACAAAACAACACAACACAACATTAGCTTAAACGCAAATCCAACACCTGACACTCATACACACACCACACCCACCCACCCATAGCACTATAAAATACTCACCCACATTAAATACAACCCTATACAAACACCAATAATCACCACAAGACTAACACGAAGACCACTGAGACAAGTACACACACACACCACAAACACCCATCCATCCATCACACACCCCATATCCCACACCCCACCACATGACTCAACACCCTCTGCACAACACACACCACACAATACCCATGTCCCCACTAAAGCACCCACATTTCACTGATGAGTAGTTGTGGGTCATGGTAGAAGAAATAGTCAGGGTAGAGCCATAGCTGTTTGGAGCTCAGGTACAGCAGATATCCAGGTGGAGCTATGTTGGAGAATCGTGGACAGGGTGAACGCCGTAGGACAGCATCCAAGAACAAGGGACGACATCAGGAAGATGTGGAACAACTAATGGGCGAAGGTAAGTTCCATGGCAGCAAGGCACAAGCTTGCCATCCAGAGAACTGACGGTGGACCCCTACCTTCTCCCCCACAGCTCACAGCATGGGAGGAGCAAGTCTTGGCAATCCTGCATCCTGAGGGACTCACTGGAGTAGCCGGAGGGCTGGAATCTGGTGAGTCAATATTTACTACTCCTCACCCCCCCATTCCTGCATGCCATCACAACTCCTCACCCTCACTCCCATCACTCCACTCCATCCCACAAACTGCACCTACACATCTGACTAACCCCAATGCCAAGCTCTGCATGCTATACCAATGCATGGACAGCCCTCCCAGCCCTGCATGTACACACATCACCGAAGCAAACACAGCATGGAGAACTAACAATCCCGCATTACATCACCATACACAAACAAAGGCGGCAAACAGCAAAAATAGAAGGGAAGCTAGGGATGTACAATATGTCACAGACATGAAGCATATTACATCACTTACATCCCCACAGGTGCCCCAGCCAAACTCAGCGGCGAGGAGGTGCCACGACTAGCCAGTCCCCAACAGAAGATGCCCCCAGTGATGACAGTAACTCTGGACTTCAGGATCTGGATGAAGTACCTGGCCCATCAGGGACCACTGGTCAGTCGGCCACCCCAGCCCACTCACAGTCCACCACAGAACCTCCCCCATCAGTGTCCAACACCACAGCACTCACCCAACGTCCCCACACCTCTGTCCCCAGGGCACGTAAATCAGCAGTGTGCCCACCTGTACAGGGACTGCAATCCACACTTCACCCCCAAGACAATCAGGGACCTAGGGTCAGTGGGAACACCGTTCAGTGGACAGAGGCACAGGGAAACAGGGACACTGGGAGGACCGCTGTGCACCAGGGGGAGGATAGGCCTCGGGAACTGACTCTCCAGGAAGCACCTACTAATGCCCTAGGGGATTACCAACAATCCCAGGACAAGATGGGTCAGATCCTTACCAACATGCAGGAGAACAAGTGGCTGCAGGAGGAACATGATCAGCAGATCAGGGAGGATTTGCAGGCCCTCAACACCACCATGGTCTCCATAGCAGGGGTGCTGGCAGAAATGGCCAACATCATGGGAGAATGGAGAGCACACCAGAGAGCCCCTACCACTAGCCAGTCTACTGACTAGCCCACCACTTCCGCTGCAGCTAGTGGATAGGAGGCCCTGCCACAGTACCCACATGCCACCAGCAAACATCCCCCTACAGAAGGTGAACCACACCACAAATGTTACTATTGCATCAATGGGTGATTTGAAGGAGAAATTGGCGGTTCCTCTCACCCTATTAACAACTTATTCTACCATGTGTAATCTGTTTTCAGATGGTGCACTTATCAGGGTAAAACACCCCAAATCCCTGTACATCAACAATCTCTAATCGTTGATAACAACTTATACACAGTAAGACACACATCTCACCATTCTCCAATTTTACAGTCTTTACGATTTATTTCCAAATTCCTCTTCACTCCAGGATTTCAGTTCTTCACATCAAATTAACAACTTCAGTTCATATTCCAGTGCACATCAAACTGACAACTTCAGTTCAGATTCCTGCCAACACGTGTTCCGTCTGGGAAATCACCCAGTGACTTCATCAGGGCTGTAATTACATATGTACATTGTATTGTGTACATTCTATTCCACATCAAAAATATTCTTTCAACTATTATTCCACTCCCTTGTGAAATTAGTGGGAATCTTAATAAAATTACGCCACATTTTTCTCTCTACCAGTCTGTGTGCTATGTACAAAAGAATCCACATGATGAATCTTAAAAGTGATAAGTATAAAATTATAGCAAATATCTTTTTATTAAATCCTTCACATAATAAATCTTATGAGTGATATTTAAAATATTTTATGGTGTACGTGCATAAACATGTGAAACCCTCCCGTTTTACCCCGTAATGTGACAGTTTGAACACACTAAGATCATCACCCATGGGAAGTACCTGTAGATTAATCTTTCTCTACAAATCGAATTGTTGTCCCATTTCCATTCTTATTTCATTTTCCTTAGCCAATTAAATTGCATTGCTTTTTCAGATTCTCTTGAGTCTCCAAACATCTTATGCATATTCTCCCCTCATATCCGGGTTCTATGAAAATAATCCAATAACAAAGTCAGCCTTCCTCATGCTCCTCTACATTCCAAACTGCCCCTTCCCTCGCAAATAATTAGCATATCCTTATATTCCTCACCCTTGTGTATATCTTAGAGCATATCCATAACATATTAAATGTCTCAGACACAGTTTCATACTTTATTTGTATTGAGGTCTATAGTCCAACAATCTTATATGTTGATCATAAACAAATTATATAACAGCCATTTTATATAATATTCTATATCAACTAAATTAACCCTACTAAACGTAGATCGCGTCCTAATCGTGTATAAATTCACAATACAATCTCTGTCTTCACCCTCCCTCTATTAGACCCTGTTTCATGTCCCTTACGCTCCTCGATACATATTTCACTGTATGCAGACCACCCACTTTTACATAACACTATCTGTCTTTCCTGTCCCCTTATCAGGCATCGTTTCATTTCCTTGTAGCTCCTCAATAGGTGCTTCATTACCTGTAAACCGATCTCTTTTACATTACAATCGCTGCCTTCTTCATCCCCTTTAACGTATCGTCCCATGTCCCTGCTACTCGCCGGTAAATATTTCACTATATGTAAACCGCCCACTTTTACCAACATTTAGACCTTCACACCACAAACGTTCCCTGAAACCCAGAAGGAAGCCAGAGACACTTGCCAAGACCCAGACCACCGCAAGGAAATGAGACCCTCCTTAATGTCCACCTTGTGTCCCTCCCTATCACCTTTCCATTTTGAACTGCCTTTGCTCCCCTTCATTCGGCCCCTTGGACACCGGACCTGTGCTACAAACAGATTGGAACAATACCCTGGACTTTCCTCAACCATCACCCCATTCTATTGCACTTTTCCGTCAATCATTTGCACTACAATAAACACCCTTGAACACAACTTGAGGGATAGTGTTTTATGTGATGAAAATGTGCATTTATAGAAACAGTCACATCATGTGCAAATTATCTGAATACTGTGATAGCATGCAATTAATGACCTGTAGCTGTCTGTAGTCATCACGTCAGTACACAGGTGTTATATTAGCAAAATCTGCAAAATGACAAGCCATAGGTGACAGTAATTATAGATGCAAAGAAAGTGAATACCATTGTGCTACAGCCACACAGAAAATATCAATAATCAGAGGAATGGTCAGTTCTACTGTCTCACCTGTGTGTCATTGGAAGTATTGACGTATAATTGATGTTCTGTTGTCCACATCCTCATCCTCTGGCTCCTCATCCTCATTGTCCTCAGGGTCCACTGCTGCCACAAGGGCATTTCCAGTCTCCTCTACCACACATGTCGTCTGAGGGCCAGGTAGTGCAACATGCAGCATGCCACTGCTATCTGGCAGACTTTCTCGGCTGAGTAGCACAGGGATCCACCTGTTAGATGGAGGCATCTGAACCTGTCCTTCAGTATGCCAAAAGGTCCTTTCAATAATCCTCCTGGTTTACCCATGTGCATCATTATAAAGATTCTCAGGCCCTGTCCTGGCATTCCTCACAGGGGTCAGAAGCCATGATAGGTTTGGGTAGCCAGAGTCACCTGCAAGTATTGAGGGACAATCATTAGCCTTACTCAATGGTATGGGGTTAATACCAGAAGGCATACACTGACATACATTTGGTGGGGAGTCAGGCTCACCAATTAGCCACACCCTGTCCCTCTGTAGTTGTGTCATCACATTTGGGATGCTGCTATTCCTCAGGACGAAGGCGTCATGCACCAACCCAGGATACTTGTCAGAGATGTGGGAGATGTACTGGTCTGCCAGGCACCCCAGTTGCACATTGAGTGAGTGGAAACTCTTCCGATTCCTGAATACCTGTTCATTCTGGCGGGGGAACAAATGCAACATGTGTACCGTCAATTGCCCCAATGATATTGGGTATGTGTCCCATTGCATAGAATCCTCCCTTCACAGTGGCCAAATCTTCTACCTGGAGGAAAGCAATGTATCTGCACATGTGTTGACCAAGGCAGACAAAACCCTTGCCAGCATGATTGAGAACATTGGCTGTGAGATTCCTGCTGCCAAGCCCACAGGGTCTTGGAAAGAATCAGTTGCCTGAGCACTGATAGAATCTGCACAAAAGGGGGGCCCCAATTGAGCACACAGATTTGTGATTGTGCCTGTCCAGTATATAGGTCAGTATTATGTGCCTGTCCTCCAGTGTAGCCAGGTCCACAAGGGGTCTGTACACAGGGCTTGTCTCATCCTCCTATTCATCCGCAGTGATAGGTATATAAGGGACGCAATAGTGAGTAGGGTGTCAAAATTTGAACAATGGAACCACCTCCTCACTGCACTTTGAGCTTTGATGTAATGGGACAATGTGTCTCTGATGGTGAGTGTTTCGTATTCTCTGTTCTGTTTCTGCCAGGCTTTTGATGGGTTGGTACCACCCCAGAAATCGTGGCGGTTTGCTATTTCATAATATGGTGGGCAGTACCTTTCTTCAGCCTGGCTGTTGATGGCTGCTGCCGTGGTCAGTGGTGTTTACGCCCTGGCGGTTGGTGTGATACATTGTCTGTCTATGGTAGTAATCACCGCCATGGTCATAATTTGGCAGTAATTATCGCCAGCCTGTTGGCGGTGTTACTACCACTTTCACAGTCATCCTCATTGTTATAATTACCACCTTGGGTGAGTACTGTGAAACTACAGTGGTATTGCATGAGCTTTGCATGTCTCGTAGATAAGCCTTGGCTGCTCATCCACAACTACCCCTGGAGAGCCTGGCTTCCTGACACTGCCTAAATTTCACTAATAAGGGATAACTGGAGCTGGAATAAGGTGTTAGTACCCACTACAAACCAGGCCAGCCTCCTCCATTGGTCGTGCAGTGGTGGGATAAGTACTTGCGATTGTTTCATTACTCTGTCACCTGGTACATTCAACAGGAAAGACCACAATATACCTATAGATATACATTATACCTATTACAGGAATAAAGGGCCAGATGTAGGTAAGTTACAAATTGCGACTTGCAATTTGCGAGTCATAGTGACTCGCAAATTGCAACTCGCAATCCGAGATGCAGAAAGGTGTTTCAGACACCTTCTGCGACTCGCTATGGGGTCGCAAAGACCCACCTCATGACTATTCATGAGGTGGGTCGCAGTTTGCGACCCCATAGCGAGTCTAGGCACTCACAGGGATGGTGGTCTGCTGGAGACAGCAGACCACCATGTCCGTGACTGCTTTTTTAATAAAGCAGTGTTTTTTTTTTCTCTTTGCAGCCTGTTTTCCTTAAAGGAAAACGAGCTGCAAAAAGAAAAAAATCTGAAACCATTTGGTTTCGTTTTTTTCAGAGTAGGCAGTGGTCACGGTCACAAAGCAACTCTACATCGCGATGCGGTCGCAAATAGGAAGGGAACACCCCTTCCTATTTGCGAGTCGGAATCACATTTTGCGAGTCGGTATCGACTCGCAAAATGTGATTCTGCATCGCGTTCACCCTTTTGCGCCTCGCAAACTGTGTTTTTCAGCGTTTGCGAGGCGCAGAAGGCTTCCTACATCTGGCCCCTAGTCTCAACCTTTCTTCCCAAGAGACTAGAGGTTAGGTAGGTTAGATGCAACCTACACCACCCTAACACACACACCATGGAGCTGGACCTAGCTCTGAGGTCATGGGCACTCCCTATGAGGGCATGATCTTCAAGGAATTGAAGGGGCTTTGTTCAGACAGGAAATTAGACATGAGGAAAATCCCAATAAGAATTTCCTTTTGAGCCTCCTTTTCAGGATGACCAGAAGCATGCTGGTAGCCAGAGGGTGGAGGAGGAGGAATATTCTACAACCAATGAATTAGGGAATAATCTTCCAGGTTCAGGGGAGGGTTCTTCCAAGGATCTGGAACCTAGTAGGTCAGCTATTGTAGCTGGTAGTGGGAGGGGAGCCCACTCAGGTATGGCTCCCTTTACACCCTGTGATGGGCCGTTGCTGCCGCAAGCAGACCTGCCATTTTCTGCGGAGAGAGATTTCACTGCCACTTCCGACCCGGAAGTGCAGTGTGTGGCAACCAATCCCCTTTCACGTCCGGGTGACGAAGGGCAGAGGGAGCTGTTTCACGCCGTCACCCGGTTTCAAAAGGGAGAAGGATCGGAGGAGATGGGGAAGGTGAGCAAATGGAAGACCCCGAGTGTGAGCACTGGAAAAGAAGACGGAGACCATGAGGACGGCAGAGGGGACCACACTACGGACGGCACAGTAGAAGCCCCTACCGACGACCGGACTACCCGACCCAGTGGCGCTGGAGGCACCCAGTGCAAGCTCCGGCCACGCTTGGGGAAAAGCGTGGCCCTTTCAGGTGCATGGCTGTCATAAATCAAAGGGAGGGAGAACGGGGAGGAAGGGAGGAAGGGAACACAAACAAGTATATTTTCGGGAGGGGTGGAAGAAGGTTTTCTTCATTTTTGTTTTGTTTGTGTTTTTTTTTCTTTTCTTCCCCTCATTCATGTTTAGCGACCCCGTTTTTATGGCAATGTTTGTTGTTTACTATTGGTTAATTTTGACCCGGTGACCAAGTTGGATAGTTTAAACAAGACCCGGGAGGGTATATTTAAGTTATTATCCACTGACCCAAAATCCAGGGAGAAAAGGAGAACAAACCAGGGTAGATACAGGGTCTGAGTAAAGACCTATCTACAAGTACTAGTGGCAGTAATGTCACAGCAGTGGAACAGCGACCCCATAGACAAGAGAGAGCAGAGAATGAGACAGGGCAAACAGACCGACTCCCTAAAGAAGAAAAGAATGTGAATAGTGGAGAGAGGTAAAGAAGACCAGGAAAACTTTATAGACAAACAAACTTGCACAGAAGTAGGGAAGACGAAAGAGAGGAGAGAAGTAGGAGGAGACAGCAAGTACAGAAAGCAGAAGAACAGAAAGAAAGCCAGACTGAGACTAAGAAAGAAAGAATAAAAAGGGAGGGGGAAGACGTAGCGTCAAGTAAAGGATAGTCTACACACCTGTGTCTCTTTCGCTCTTTTCCCCACATGCACCTCCTGGGAGCCCTGTAAAGAGAAGATGAAGAGAAGAATTAAAAGGAACGTTCATCTTCCACCAGGGAAACACAGAACTAAGTGTAAAACCTTACACCTAATAAAAATCAGTCTAACATCTGACCACTGGCTATTTGTCCTCATTGCGCCGCCCTACCACACACCCATAGGACAGGTAGCTAGGGTCACAAAGACAAGGGAAAGATCCATCTCTGCCCATTCCCACATCACCTCAGTTTCTGAAGGATCACACTGCACAACTCCAGGGGATGACTCTATAGATAGAGAGCGCAGAAAGCTGAGACTGGAGGAGGACAGGCTGAGGTTGCAGCAGCAACAGCTATCCCTAGATTGGGAGGCCTTAGCAGTGGAGAGGGAAAGGCAGGGGTTGGGGTTAGTACCCCATGGTGGCAGCAGCAGCAGTTTCAGGGATTATGGAGTCAAGGAGAACTCCACTGATTCCAGAAACTTGCACAAAATTGTTCCCTTACACACGTTGGGGGATGATATCTACAAGTGTTTTGTTGCACTTGAGAGGGCCTGTAAAGTTCAGAGGGTTCCTCAAAGGCAGAGGGCTATTATTCTCTGGTTGTACTTTTCTGACAAGGGGAGGGAAAGACTTCGCACTGTCGTAGAAGAGGATGCAGACGATTGCAGTATTTAAAAAAATGCACTCTTGGAAGGTTTTGGTCTCACCACTGAACAGTATAGGATCAGGTCCAGGGAGACCACAAAAGAGGCCTCACAGGATTGGGTTGACTTTGTGTACTATTCTATTACAGCTTTAGACGGCTGGTTACATTGCAGCAAATTGTCTGATTATGAGGGCATGTACAATCTGTTACTTGGAGAACATATTTTAAATAACTGTGTGTCTGACCTGTTGCACCAATACTTAGTATACTCAGATCTGACCTCTCCCCAAGAATTGGGAAAGAAGGCAGACAAATGAGTCAGAATAAGGGTGAGCAGACAAGCTCATACAGGGCTGACAAAGACAAGAAGAAGGATGGTAAGTCACATGACAAAGGTGGGGACAAAGATAAAAACAAAGAGTCTTCATCAGGCCAACAAAACTCTTCTGGGGGTGGGTCTAAATGCTCTTCTAACAACCATCAGAATAAAAAACATTAGTGCTATATCTGTAGGAATAAAGGCCATAGGGCAGGAGATAGCTCTTGCCCTAAGAAAAGGACCAAGCCTCCCACCACCACTACCCCCACTGCTACAAGTAGTGCCCCTAGCAATAGCAGTGGTGGAGGAAAACCTAACACTACAATTAGTCAGTCTAAGGGTGTAGCAGGGCTCACTCTGGGAAATGTAGTGGGGGCTCATTTTGTTACGGAAACCACTTAGGCTGTTTTAGTCTCTGATGGTAGCATTGACCTTGTCATCCTTGTTGTGTGTCCCCTTAATATGGATAAGTACAAACAACAACCCCTATTAAATGGTGTTCCGGTTGAGGCCTACAGGGACACAGGTGCTGGTGTCACAATGGTGACTGAAAATCTGCTGGCCTGTGAGCAACACCTATCTGGCCATCAGTACCAAGTGACTGACACCCATAACAACACCATAAGCCATCCCATGGCTGTTATTGATCTCAACTGGGGGAGGTTACTGGTCCTAAGAAAGTTGTGGTATCCACAAACCTACCTGTAGAGAGTCTACTAGGGAACAACTTTGAGACTTCAGCTTGGGCTGAAGTAGAGTTGGAAGACCATGCAGCCATGCTGGGCAATCTTGGGCATATCTTTGCTTTAACAAGGGCTCAGGCCAAGAAGCAAAGAGGACAGGGAAACTTGGATCCTGAAACTATGGACCAATGGCTTCCCAAAAGCAGGGGTAGAAAGGGTAAAACATTATCCACTATCCCTTCCTCCACTGATGATTCCCCCTTTGAGGAGGTGGAGTTAACTCCCTGGAGAGAATCTATACCTGAAGAACTTCAAGCTGATGCAGCTGAACTCTTAGGTGCAGGGGCCCTGCCAGGAAGGAGTTAAGTGTGGCACAGCAAACCTGACCCACATGTGAGGGTTTGAGACAGGAAGCTGTCAAAGAAGAAGCAGGTGGTATCAGTGGTACCCACAGGGTGTACTGAGAGAACAATAGCATGTATTCTGAGGCAAGGGACCCAAACCTGGTGCCACCAGGAGACTGGTAATTCCTTTGCAATACAGATAATTTTTGTTAAACTTGGCACATGACATTCCCCTTGCTGGACATCTGGGGCAAAGCAAGACCTGGAACAGTCTGGTCCCTCACTTTTACTGGCCTTACATGTCTGAAGAAACCAAGGAGTTTTGTTGCTCCTGTGTGACTTGTCAAGCCAGTAGCAAGACAGCTGGCACTCCAAAGGGCCCCTTAATCCCACTGCCAGTGGTTGGGGTGCCGTTTGAAAGGGTAGGGTTGATATTGTTGGCCCCCTTGATCCCCATACAGCTTCTGGAAACAGATTTATTCTGGTATTAGTAGACCATGCCACCAGGTATCCAGAAGCTATACCTCTTAGGCCCACTATATCACCTGCACTGGCCAAAGCCCTACTGGGAATCTTTTCCAGGGTGGGTTTCCCAAAATAGGTTGTATCAGACAGGAGTACCAACTTCATGTCTGCATTCTTAAAAGTAATGTGGAAAGAGTGTGGTATAACTTATAAATTCACTACACCTTACCATCCCCAGACAAATGGTTTGGTTGAGCATTTAAAAAAACACTGAAAGGCATGATTATGGGCCTCTCTGAAAAATGCAGGAGGAGATGGGATGTCCTGTTATTATGCCTTCTCTTTGCCTACAGAGAGGTACCCCAAAAAGGAGTGGGGTACAGCCCCTTTAAAGTCCTCTTTGATCACCTTGTTAGGGGTTCATTAGTGGAGTATGTGCTTGGGCTGAGATCCAGAATGGCTGAGTATATGAAGGAGGCCACTAAGAACGTTTAGGCAAGCGAAGAATTGCAGAAGCAATGGCATGGCCAGAAGGCTGCCCTGACAGTGTACCAACCAGGGCAGAAAGTGTGGGTAATAGAGCACCAAGGGCGCTCTAAGACAAACGGAGTGAACCACACATCATAGTGGAAAAGAAGGGTGAGGTCACGTATTTAGTTGACCTTGGCACTCCAAGAAGTCCTCTCAGAGTACTTCATATGAACCACCTGAAGCCCTACGATAATTGGTCTGACTTAACCCTGCACATGGGCACTGATGAGGGACAGGAGGAAGAGAGTGACCATCTCTGATCTCTTCTTCAAGCTCTTTAGCTCCACCTGGAATGACCACCTGGTCTGCCTATGGAACATTTGAGAGGCTCTGCAAATGGCAATCCTTACTATCAAGGCTTCAAAGTGCCAGATAGGGCAGGGGAAGGTGGTTTATCTGGGACACCTAGTAAGTGGAGGATAGATTCAGCCACTGCTGGGGAAGATCCAGACTATTTGTGTTTGGACTACAACACAGACCCAGGTCAGAGCCTTTCTAGGTGTCACTGGGTACTATAGGAGGTTCATTAAGAATTATGGATCCAATATTGCCCCTCTTAATGACCTCATCTCGACAAAGATGTCTAAAAAGGTATTATGGACAGCCTGCTATCAAAAAGCTGTTGAGGAGCTAAAACAGGCCATGTGCTCTTCACCTGTCCTACAAAACCTACACTACTTCAAGGAGTTCATAGTTCAGACTGATGCTTCAGAGGTAGGAGTTGGGGCAGTTCTTTCACAGCTTAATTCAGAGGGCCAGGACCAAACAGTTGATTTTATCAGCAGGAGGTTGACCCCGAGAGAAAAGTGTTGGTCAACTTTATAAAGAGGGAGGCCTTTTCTGTGGTCTGGGGCTTGAAAGAGTTGAGACCATACCTCTTTGGTACTCACTTCATTGTTCAAACAGACCACAAACCTCTCTTATGGCTAAAGCAGATGAAAGGAGAAAACCCAAAATTGTTGAGGTGGTCTATTTCCCTACAGGGTATGGACTTTACAGTGGAACATAGACCTAGGAGTAACCACTCCAATACAGATGGAGCCTCCAGATATTTCCACTTAGACAATGAAGACGTATATGGGCGAAGTTAGCCTTATTGTCCCTCATTTCCAGTGTGTGTGTAGGAAGATACCTTCTATCTTGGCATGGTTACTCACATGTTCTGCCTGATGTCAGCGTGCTTGACTGTGTCTAGTGGGATCCTGCTAATCAAGACCACAGTACATATGCTCTCTCCTTTTGAAATTGGTTGTAAGATATTGTTAACACTGCATTTCACCCACAATTGACATACCAGTGCCCCCTTATAAGTCCCTAGTGTATGGTACCTAGGTACCCAGGGCACTGGGGCTCCAAGGAATCCCTATGGACTCCAGCATATAGTTTGTCACCAATAGGGAGCCCATGCAAAGGCTCCTACAAGAACTGAATAGCAGCCTGCATGAACAGATGCAAGTACCCTTTCACTGCCATTTACAATGCACCAGGTCACTTATAAGTCACCCCTAAAGCATGCCCTCCAGGGCGCAAAGTACCTGTGTGTGAGGTCAGCCCTTCACTGGCAGAGGTGCCCCCACAATGTCAGGACCATTTTCCCAGACTTCGTGAGTGCGTGTGTGCCACTTTACACGTCTACTGGACATAGCTCACTACCTATGTCCAGCTTCATAATCAGAACATAGGCATGTTTGGTATCAAACATGTAGGAATCATAAACTCATGCTTTTGCAAGCATTGGTTGTATGATCCCATGCACTCTGGGGCTCCTTAGAGGACCTCCAGAACTGCTATCACAGCATTCTGAGGTTTCCCAGGCAGCTACTGCTGCTGCCACCTTACAGACAGGTTTCTGCCCTCCTGCTGCTTGAAAAGATTGAGCCCAGGAAGCAGAACAAAGGATTCCTTTGGGAGAGAGGTGTTACTCCCTTTGGAAATAGATGTTACAGGCTTGGGAGGGATAGCATCCCCAAGCCACTGGAAATTCTTTGAATGGCAAATTTGGTGCCCTCCTTGCATAATCCAGTATACACTGGTTCACAGATCTCGAGTCCCTGCTCAGGTGTAAAACTGGACACAGGAAAGGGGAGTGACCACTCCCCTGTCCATCACCACCTCAGGGGTGGTGGTCAGCGCTCCTCCAGCGGGTCCTTGGGTTTTGCCATCTGGGAATCCACGTTGGCAGGGAACTCTGGGAGCATCTGAGTGGCCAGTGCCAGCAGGTGACATCAGAGCCCTCCCCTGATAGGTGCTTACCTGTTTAGGTGAGCAATCCCCCTTTCAGTGTTATTTAGGGTCTCTTCTGCAGGTCGTTCTTCAGATTCAGATTGCAAGACTCCAGCAGGAATCTTCTGCATCCTCCACTTCAACTTCTCACCAAAGAAACTGCAACTGCCCCTTCCAGGAACTTTGCAAACTGCAAAAAAGAAGCAAGGCACCTTCTGCAACATTGTATCTTCAGCTCCTGCCAGCAACTGCAACTGTTTCCTGGTTGTGCATTCTCTGAGGACAGCCCATCTTCAGCCTGCACCAGAAGAGCAAAGGAATCTCCCTTGGGGTCAAGGAGTCACTCCCCTGCTCCAGCAGGCACCGACAGCAATGACGACTGGCTCTGTGGGTCCCCTCTCTTGCTGTGCTGTGTATATCCTGCATCACGGGTGGTAGACTGAAGTGGTCTCGGCGGTCCTGCCGTCCTACTGTTCACCTGTGGTGGAGGTAAGAGCCGGCCTCCTCATGCAAGACAGTACCCATGCACCACCTGTTTTAAAGCTGCCAAGGCTTGTTGGCATCCTTCCACAAAGTTAATCATGCATCTTGCAGGTCCTGCTCCTAGCACTTTTTCCTGTGATGCACAACTTCCTGAGTCGTTCTCCGGAGGTGTAGGAGCCTTTGTTGTAGTGCTACGTGGGCCTCTTTTGCACCTTCCTTGTCCCCATGCTGTGGGACTCCAGTGCATGCAGCCTGGTCTTCTGTGGGCTCTTTGAGTTGCTGAGGGACCCCTCTGATTTCCCCTCCTTGGTAGAGTCCACCTGATCCTTCCTGGTCCCAGGCAGCTCCATCTTCTGCTAACCACGAGCTCTGCGTGTGCCAAAGCTTGTTGGCAGAATCCAGTGACGCAACCCAGACTGCAATCCTCCATCCAGCGTGAGACATCACTTGCACAAACCAGGAACCCGACTCTGTCTTCCTGGGTGCAATATTGATAATTTTTCTTCACTGGTGGGTCTTATTTTGCACCTCCATCCGGGTTAGCATGGGCTCCTGTTCTCCCTGGACTCTTTATGTGTGTGGTCTGGGAATTTTACTGTGTTTTACTCATGCTTTCCTGGGCACTAACGTAGGTTCTGGTACTGGAAGGGCAAGTCAGGAGAGGGTATGGTGGCACCGGCTGAGGGACCAGTGTCACACCTTCTTTCCACGTCGACGACAACCTGTACGGCGGAGAAGACCACCACCTACACTGCCACCTGCACCAGCACTGCCGCCACAGAGCCCGCCTCCAGCACCACTGTCACAGAGCCCGCTGCCAGCACCGCTGCCACAGACCCCGCTGCCAGCACCCCTGCCACAGACCCCACTGCCAGCACCGCTGTCACAGAGCCTGCAACCAGCACTGCCACCACAGAGCCCGCCGCCAGCACCGCTGTCACAGAGCCCACCGCCAGCACCGCTGCCACAGACCCTGCCGCCAGCACCACTGCCACAGAGCTCGCAACCAGCACTGCCGTCACAGAGCCCGCCGCCAGCACCCCTGCCACAGCGCCCGCCGCCAGCACCGCTGCCACAGAGCCCGCAACCAGCACCGCCACGACAGAGCCCGCTGCCAGCACCACTGCCACAGAGCCGGCCGCAAGCACCGCTGCCACAGAGCCCGCAACCAGCACCGCCGCCACAGAGCCCGCTACCAGCACCGCCGCCACACAGCCTGCCACCACAGAGCCCGCAGCCAGCACCGCCGTGGCTGATACTGCTGCAAGCACCGCCAGCAGCCCCGCGACATCCTGAGCCAGTGGCACCACCGCAGACATGGCTGCCATCCCCAGTGGTCAGTCGTCTGAGGCTGGTGGTGAGCTCCAGGAGCCTGGGCAGCTTCCATGAAGCATCACTTTCAGTGGTGAAAGGCATCCACTACCTCAGTCCTTGGCAGGATGAAGCACTCTGGGCACAAAGCCCCCTCCAGAACCAGTGGAGAATGACATCCACTACCTCAGTCCTTGGCAGGATGAAGCACTCTGGGCACAATGCCCCCTCCTGAACCAGTGGAGAGATACATCCACTACCTCAGTCCTTGGCAGGATGAAGCACTCTGGGCACCAAGCCCTCTCCAGAACCAGTGGTGTATCACATCCACTACCTCAGTCCTGGGCAGGATGAAGCACTCTGGGCAACAAGCCCCCTCCAGAACCAGTGGAGTATCACATCCACTACCTCAGTCCTAGGCAGGATGAAGCACTCTGGGCACAAAGCCCCCTCCAGAACCAGTGGAGAATGTTATCCACTTGAGAGACTGTGGCTTTGCACTCCCCAGGATAAAGCAGTGGGCAACCCACACACTGAAAAGGCTTGAGAGACTATGGCTTTGCACTCCCCAGGATAAAGCAGTGGGCAACCCACCCACTGAAAAGACTTGAGAGACTGTGGCTTTGCACTCCCCAGAATACATCAATGGGCATGGAGCCCCCTCGTGGAGCAGTGGCATTGTGCGTTCATCAGGCTGAGGTGCCCCCCCTTCCCCTCCCCTGAGGTGCCTGATGCCCCAGCAGTGTTCTCTCCGTTTCCAGTCAGGTATCTAGTGTGGGCCTCACCCATGCATTTTGGGCCAGTGGTCCACGGACAATGATTGCTGCACTATCCGGACTTGTGTAGTTGGTGTACATAATTGTATATACTGGATTTGGAGTTTTGACTACTGGATTTTTATTGATTACAATTGTTCAAATAATTTCCTTTTGTCGTTATTCAAGGGAGGTGGGGGTATATATGTAATGTTGCAGCATGTATTTGTGTGTATGGTGTTGTGGTGAGGGTGGGGTTGGGGGTGTTGTGTGTTGCATGTGTGTGTCACTCTCTTTTCCCTCCCCTGTGTTGTAGGTGCAGTACACACCGTGGTCATCGCCGCCGTCATCGGAGCTCCTGATAGAGGAGCAGGAAGACCATCGCCGGCAGGATCTGCAGTTCTGGCTCCATTGCGTCCTGGTTCCTCATGGGGTGTGGAGAGGTGAGTGACTTTCCCTTCTGTGTACTGTTTCCGCCGTGTTTTTATTTGTGTTGGTTCTGCCCCGGAAAAGGTGGCGGATTGCTGTGTTGTGATAGGGTGAGCGGTACGTTGACTTCCGCCTCTCTGATGGTGGTTACCGCCGCGGTGTTTGTTTCTACCACTGTGGCAGTCGGAATGTTAAAGTGGCTGTCTATGTTGGCGGTTTCCGCCATTGTCGTAATCCCATTTTTTTTCCGCCAGCCTGTTGGCAGTATTACCGCCGCTTTAACACCGACCGCCAGGGTTGTAATGCGGGCCAAAGTGTTTTCTTTAATGTAGGTGAGTACTGTGTAACTACAGTGGTATTGCATGAGCTTTGCATGTCTCCTAGATAAGCCTTGGCTGCTCACTCACAGCTACCTTTAGAGAGTCTGGCTTCTAGACACTGCGTACATTTCAGTAATAAGGGATAACTGGACTTGGTATAAGTACCATAGGTTCCCACTACAAACCAGACCGATCTCCTACACTAGGCTATGAAAGTAGCATGTCTCACAGTAGTGGAAAACAAATCTAGGATTTTTCCAGTACCAGGACATATAAAACAGACAGGTACATGCCCTGCCTTTTGTCTACACAGCACCCTACCCTATGGGTTACCTAGGGCCTTCCTTAGGGGTGACCTATATGTAGAAAAAGGGGAGCTTAATGCTTGGCAAGTACTTTTAAATGTCAAGTCGAAGTGGCAGTGAAACTGCACACACAGTCCTTGCAATGGCAGGCCTGAGACATGGTTAGGGGGCTACTTGTGGAGGTGGCACAATAAGTGCTGCAGGCCAATTAGTAGCTTTTAATTTACAGGCCCTGGGCACATGTAGTGCACTTTATTAGGGACTTATAGGTAAATTAAATGTGCCAATTGGGTATGAGCCAATGTTACCATGTTTAAAGGAGAGATCATATGCACTTTAGCACTGGTTAGCAGTGGTAAAGTGTGCAGAGTCCTAAAGCCAGCAAACTGTGTCAGAAAAGAGGAGGGAGGCAAGCAAAACGCTGGGGATGACCACCTTAAGGCTGTCAGGTCTAACAATGCTTGTATGAATTGAATGCATCCCCATCATGCTTGTTGTTTGCCAGTGTGATTGCTGGGATGCATGCTCAGACAAACACCATGTTAGCCTGTTCTCTGATAATACTGCTCAACAGACCTTAAACATTGCCTATTGCTAGTGTTATTCCTGTGGTGTTCTTTTTAAAGCATGAGATCCATTTCCCTGCCCCATCCAACAATGGCAGCAGTTTGGCTGTTAGCCCTTCCTTACCCATCTGAGTCCATGGCATATAGATGGTCCTTCACGTGTTCTTCTGCAGCAGCGGTCATATTTTCATTTTGGACAGCTCCACTGCTTTCTTCTCAGCATAGCGTTACCATCTCCTTAGACAATCCTGCATGTAAGGAAGGTTCCACTTGGGATCTCCCCCTCCTTGCTGGATTCAGTCTTCTGCAACAGTTATGTCCTCTGGTATGAAGTATCCCTCCTCCAGCCAGGGTCTATTATACTGGTCACTTCCTTAGGCCCA
Source organism: Pleurodeles waltl (assembly GCF_031143425.1). Lineage (NCBI taxonomy): Eukaryota > Metazoa > Chordata > Amphibia > Caudata > Salamandridae > Pleurodeles > Pleurodeles waltl. The sequence goes on along the minus strand of NC_090447.1, from coordinate 1,042,945,287 downwards.
GCACGCTAGCTGGTGACAAAATGGACATGGAAAGATATTGTCTTCCTCTCATGTCACTTGGGGTTGGTTTATCTGACCTGCACATTCAGAAGGAGTAGTGGATGTCTTTGCTGCAGCTCCTCTCATGCGCAATGCAAAGGTGCCATCTTGGTTCTCCTGCGTCTAAGCTGAGTTTGCATCAGGCTACCTTGGTCCCTAATTTCCTGGTCAACCACTCAATTTCGTTGGCACTCTGGTGAGGCTTGGACCCAGTCAAAAGGCACTCCTTTAGCTCTACCTCAGATTCTTCCGTAACCAGGGCTCCTCACCCCCACTAGTTGTCTCACTGCCCAAGCCTCAATGAATCTCCCTGTCACTCAGGTGTGTTCCCTGGAACCAGTGGGAGTGTGGGTTATCTGCGCCATTGAGGTTTCTGGCCTGAACCTGAAGGAAGAGGGTTAAAGTTCAGGGAGCTCTAGTGCTGGACTCGGGTGGTAGAGGAATTGCTGGGGCTGGTTGGCCTGTTAGTCTGTCATGCCTAGACCTAATAGCTTGTTGTTCAGTGGGGGCTCATTGGGCTCTGTCGACCAGCAGATTGGTGTAACCTAATTCAGGGATAGCAGGCATCGGGGAGAGAACCTCCACAATGGCATATGGAAGCAAAGGTGTGGACTCCTTGATTGCTAACTGTGGGGTAGTTTTATCAGCCAGGGCCTCCTTGAAGATGGTCCATAATTCTAGTTATGCTTCCCTTTCGTCCTTCTTTTTCCCTGTGTATGTGTGTCCTTGTGTGTTCAATTATGTCACTGTCAAAGGTCCCCTCCTTTAGCCAGGGAAATACATGTGCCTTGGTGTGTGTGTGCCATTTGTCCAGCTTTATAGCTTGTATGGGGAACCTGGTTTGTGTATGCTTTAGTGGCGTTTCCATGTTACATTTAGGTAGTCTTTCAAGGGATTGCTGCTCTTTTAGTGTTTATGATTTTAGGGGATCCCAAGTTTTATGTGTCTAACCTTCTCTGGTTTTAGGGAAACATAAGCTTTACTCTGGTAGTGGGATAATGTATACTTGGTGATTACTAGTTCTTCTCTGGTAGTGGGGAAATACATACACGGGGATTGCTATATCTAATGAGCTCAACGTTATTTATAGATGCATCAAAATAAACATTTAACATACACAAATAACAATGCTTATGAGGGGTCACTACCTAGACCTAGAAGTGAAGTTATTAATTCAGACATTATTTTAGTATCAAATAGCAATTTGTGAGAATTTGCAACATCTTCATAGCACATGCAATAATTGACAAAACACAATACTTAAGACAAACACATTTTTATTAACTTACTAACATAACAAAATCAAAACAATACCATTTCAACTGGCATGAAGAAAAGTTGACAAGGCACAAAAAAATAAAGGGACACCCTTCTCAGAAATACTTTATCCCGCTCCTGGTGCATGCTATTCTGTGACCAGGGGAAGCTCTGCACAGTGCTCAGGACTAAGTGAGCCTGATAATCTTGTTGATATTGGCTCTGAGGAAGATATAACAACAATTTATGTGGAAAAACAAAGGAATAACTTCAACGACCACAGGCACTTCTTCACCAAACACAAACTATGCCTAATCGCCTGGATCCCAATTGTTCTTATCTATCAATATCTGCATGACACCCTATGCCACATCCAGTGGTCATATGTGCCATCAGTGTCACACCCAGTGGTGCAAGCAAACATGCCTCTCACTTTTTTCAGATACTAACAGTGTTAGGAAACCAATGTCACTGATAAACCCTGTTTAGCCTAATAAGATTGAGGTGTGGGCTCTATATCACACCCAGAGCCTTTGTGTACCTTCTGTGTCACACCCAGCGGTCCAAATGAAAGGAACCTCTTACATCATAGGTGCTGGCCCTTTATCACACCTAAAGCCTATGTAAACCACCTGTGTCATGCTCACTGGTCCAAGCGATCAGCAACTAAATCAATATTCAAACATTCACCTTTCCTAATGCTATGAAAAAAGGTGACTTCTGTGGGTTATGCTTTTTCCCTAATTTGCCACACCCCAAATGTTAGGACTAAGGCCTTGATGTAGTCTCTTCCCTTCTGACAGCATCCTCTGGAACTTCCAATCAATTGTGGTGTCTGCTCAGCTTTATTGTGGCACAAATGTGAATCCACCAGGGGTGTGGTCCCTTTTCTTTGGTTGCTGTTGAGTCTGAGGAATCAACTGCTCCTGGCTGGCTTGATAAAATGTTGCTCAAAAGTGAATTTACCTTAAAAACAAAAAGACAAGAGACAAGAGATATCTGGAAAAACAGGAACAGTTTGTTTAATGAGACATAATGGACAGGAGAGCAGTTACAGAATGGGGGTCTGCAGACAGTCTCTCAAAATACATCAGTTTGGAGTTTATTTTTATACATTTCTCTAGTGCCATAAAATAATTAAAACATTCCTTTCTTTGTTAAAGAGTGCAAATAATTCCAGTGAAATCATGAATAAGGCCCTGATAACAAATGCAAGTGGGCCTCAACCTTGTGTGGACACAATGTGAGTCAGCGAGTATGTATCCAAATGTCCAGCCTGAGGGGCGCCTGGTCACTGAATGTTCCTGTGTGTGCTGTGTTCTGATCGGTTAAGTGTGGAATCTAAAGTTATGGTGTTTTTGGACATATATGCACCCCTTTGGCCATGTGTATTTAATTGGGGTCAATTTCCTGGGACCCTTGTGGTGTTTCCTGTTTGCACATTTGTCTGCCAGATACACTCCACCCAACCTGCGACCTGTCAGTCCGCGACCTCTGCCATAGGGCTCAGAGACAGCCTGACCATGTATCTTTGTGCCCGGGTTGATGGAGAGTTCATGGCCGGGAAATCAAATAGTGTTGATGCAACTCCGTTGTTATATGTGAATGTATTGTTGTGTGCATCAACATCAACAATTCCAATATTAAGATGTGTAGGTTTGTTGGCCCTTTACTACATACCTTGTTTTTTTTTATTTTTTATTATTTAGCAGTTCATAGAGTAATTTGAGGAGAAGTAGGTTAGGTGATGTAATCAGTGATGTCATCAGTGGTGGAATTTGAGATATCATCAAATAAGTCATTTAATATGCCATGGAGCTGTAATAAGGCAGGTGCTAAATATAATATCACTTTAACATTATATATATACATGTAGACATACATGTCACAAGTGTAACATTCTATTTATTAGCTTTGTTTAGTGCGAGGAGCAGGGCCAAGATTTGCGAGAGGTGAAGCCTCAAGTTCATAATGATACTCCCCCCCTCTGTCAACATTGATAATAAATAGCATATTATACTTGATGCGTCTGAATGACATTATTTTTATGTGTACCAGTTTTAATAAAGGTAATTAATAATCCAAAGCAGGATTCAGACATCCTGATTGTTAGACGATTTGAGTCCCTGTCTAAATTAATTGGTACATATTGTCTGTAAGGCAGTAATCAGAATATTTCTTATGTCAATAGTGCTGTTATGTGGTAAAGTGGTATTGGACCATGTTTATTTTCACTGCCATTGCATACATACCTATAGTACTACAGTACACCAAAAGTGAGATGAGAATATACTGTTTACTCCCTTGTGGATTGCATTTAACATTTTCTTTTCCCAAGGAAACTACTCTGCTAACGGGCAAGGTAACTGTTTAGTGTGATTTTAGTTTGCGGCTTTAGTTTGCGTGCTGGCTTTGGTTACATAAATATGATAAAACAAATAGTCATATAAATTACTTGGCAGAAACCATATATGCATAGAGTATAATATGCTAATTGTTACTATTGTTGATGCAGTGGTGTGGCATCATGACTCCACACTCTGACACAAACATATTAATAAATAACATATTAGGGCCATATTGACAAGGTTGGTGTGTTACCTTTTTAATACACACCAAATGCAAAATCCTTTTTGGGTTTGCAAACCAACACAAATTGGTATCTATATATGTAGAGATATATATCTGTGTGTGGGGGGGGTGAGTGTGAGTGTTTTCATGTTTTGGTGAACAGATTCAACCTAGCTATGAGCTTAGACAAGAAGTACAGTAAACCCAAGTCAAACACATTACTCACTGTAACCCCTGTTTAATATAAAAATCTTAGAAAGTAAGTTCATGCACAGATTTGTCCTTTCAATGCCATCTGTGTTCCTATCCACTCCAAGTTCTTACATCCCAGTTAAATGGCAACTGATTACTCCTCCCATCCTTCTTGAACCAATTACTCCTCCCAGACTTCTCAAACCTGGAGGCAATTTTTTTGTCTCTTAACAAACATTTCAAAGCCACATCAAGACTTAGGGTCTGATTTAGATGTTGGTTGAGGGGAATACTCCATCACAAATGTGACAGATATAGTTTTTGCTGTACTATGATCTGATTATATCCTATGGGGATTGTCATGCAGTGGTCGGGCTAGCCGTTACGTTTGGTATTCATCTGCCAACATCTAAATCAGGCCCTTAGTCACTGTAGGGATGAAAGCAAAGCAAAACTGAAATATCTACTTCTAAAGCTTCAATGTTTATCAAAACAGATGTTCACAATATTTCTTTCATAAAGATCTACCGTTATCATTGAACTACAATTTTGGTAAATGGTAAAAGTAAAATGAATGAGATTTCTAGTGCTTTCCAACTCAAATTGAGAAAAAGTAATTTTTACCAAAATCAGGACTAAAAGAGAAAAAACTTATTGCCTAAAGTGTTTCAGTTGCACTTTGTACCTAGTAACTGTAGAACCATATTATTCTTAATATTTTTCATGCCTCCCATTATTTAGTAAACATCAAACCTTGTACACTACAAGGCTAGTGTAGGGGGCCACTTAGCTAACGTATATAGTAATTAGTTAGTTTGCAACCAGTCAGGCCATAATGTTAGGTCTGAACCTACGTGTTTTCCAGTCACAAATGTGGTGATGTAAATGTACGCTGATGCCCTAATGTAACATTTAACTTTTATGTCACTGATGGTTTTCCTCTGCCATGTTACTGTGGTCTTACATAAAAGGAGAATAGCCATTTAGCTAGTTTGTTGAGAGGCTGAAGCACAACCAAAAAAGATACTGAGTGTGAGTCTCCACTGGAAGGAGGGGACAGAGGCAGACAGAAAGGTGCAGCAGCCCTGGGAGGAGCGAGTGCAGCACGCGTCCCTCTGCCCTGAGCTGGGGCTGAGTCTATCCGTCCCTGTGTCCCAGTCACTGCAGCTGCCCTGGCAGGCACAGTTTATCGCAGTTTGTGGGGATTGTTCTGCTCTTTCACTCTGGCCGGTGCGCGGACAGACAACGGACTTCCTCAGCGGCGCTGCCAGTGCAGAGCTGAGATTTTCCTGTGCTGCTGCTGAGCTGGATCTGATGAGCTGAGCGCTCCATCTGTTCGCGATTCGCCTCCTGCGCCCCAGGTGCAGCGCAACAGAGCTTTCTCTTTTCATTTCCCAGATTGCGAGAACTGTGATTCCCCCCCAATAGGGATCCCTAGGAGGAGGAACTTATGTGACCCCCAGCCCGTAGCTTGGATAATGCAGAATTAGTGTTGCCTTGTGGACATTTTACCCAACGGTCAACGCCCCGGTTCTGACTATTGAAGCTGATGTTGATCACACCTTGACTTTGTGGGTTTTATGTGTTTGTGCTGGGATGGCCACTGGCCAGTTGAGCAGCATTGACCCAGCTTGACGAGAGGCCGAAGCACAAGCACAGTGAGTGAGTCTGGGAGTCAGGGGCCATTGCATCGTCTCGTGGGAAAAAGAGGAAACTTATAGTAGTTGTAACAGATGAAGAAACCTTGGCAGTGCCTGAAGACTGGTCCCTCCTCCTTCTCTTTAGTGAGTTGACTGGTGGTGCAAAGTGCGCATGAGGTGAATTTGGTAGGAGGAAGTGCAGCCCTGGCCTTTCTTGGAGGCGCCTCTTGTTGGTAAGTGAGCGAATACCCTCTTGTCCTGGATGTCCCCCTAACAAGGTGCCTGCTTGCTGGTTTACATAGACCCTCCTTCCCCTCAGCCTGCAACCTTTTGGTTTCTTGGAGCCTTACAATTTAACAACTCAACATTCCAAGTGTGAGTTGGCTGCTGGAGGTGAAACAAGCAATGTACCCTTCGTGGAAGGAAGGGTTCAGCAAGTATAAAAGTGTGAGAGTGAGAGATGGGCAGATGGAAGGAGGGACCCCCAAGACAACTCCAAAATTAATAAAACCTTATATGGCTTTTTACAGAAGGCTGTCAGAGCTTTAGGCAAGGATATTAAGATGGCTGAGCGTTGTCTATCTATCCTGACATTAATGGTTCCCATATCTTTATCCCCACCCCCTCTACTACTATGTCCATAGTCTTTGCAGCCTTATCAACCTCAGCATGTGCAGTTAAATTTGGCTCCTCCACCAGACAACCATCTTGACAGTGAGCAGGAGACCCCCTCTGTGGTTTTGGATAGTGTAATTGTGAAATAACCTGTATCACCATTGCCGGGCTCCTTGGTTGGTGCATCAGTTCTAAAATCAAAAGGAAAAAGAAAATGTGGTGACAATATCCCAAGGAATAAGCATGCACGCTCCACAGGTGTTATTAGCTCTAGATCTGAAACCTGCAGTGATGGATCCAAAAAACACAGGAGAGTACTGCTGGCCCATTGGTGTTTGAGTATATACTGGAGGAGCTCACTAAAAGGTTGCGCCCTATCGAACTCCGCCTAAAAGCTTTAGAAAAGAAACTTGGGGGGCTTACTCATCCCTGCATGCTCAACACTACTCCACGAGTAAATCCACAATTTTAATGTCAGTTCCTAATCCTGGTACAATCTTCTGTCATCAGTGGTAAGGCCCCCCCACACCTCATTGAGGTTCCAACGTCATCTCAGGGATGCTGTACTCATAGTTGCCAATTTGAGGTGGCCTCAATTGCCGGGCTGGGCTGTAATTCAGCGGAAGGTTGTCCTAACAACGTAGCCACTACTAATAGGGGAGTCTCTGATACTGTCCCGACAACCAACTTAGGGCCTGATTACCACCTTGGCAGATGAGCTACTTTGTCACAAAAGTAGCGACTTTACCGTCTGCCCTATCACAAGTTCCAAGACATCCTATGGAACTTGTAAAATGGCAGGCACTATATCCATCACTTTTGTGATGGATTAGCCCATCCGCCAAGGTCGTAATCGGGCCCTTAGTGTCCAAGATGCCCAAAGTGTCCAATGTTCATAAGCATCAAACAGCAAGTCCTCCAGTGATGGACCTGGGGTCAGGTAGAGTCAGGTAGAGTCAAATCTACCACTCATGGGGTCCAGTTAGAGGTCTTACACCTACCTCCGGAATCTTGCCCATATGTGCTTGTAATTACAAATGTTTCTAGGCTTCAAGCAAACAGCGTGGAGACTTAAACAGAGTTGAAAATCAAGGTTATTCACTGGTTACATGCTAATGCTAATTTTTCATTTTTTTATGGTACCCTCGATGTTATGGTGAGGAGGGTAGGATGGGTAAACCTGTTGAACAAGTCTGGTGTGGGAGATCGTATTGTTATAACTTTGACTCACCTGTTTTGGTCCAACAGATTTTTCAAACTTTCGTGGAACTAGCCCCCTAGTAGAAGGGGTCTCCCTATGGAGACTCTCAGCCTTTTATCCCCCAGTACGCGAACCCGCCCCTATTGGTTTGGTACCTGGCTCTAGAGGTCCACCCTGGTCCCATGTGTATCATGTGCTACAGTTTGGATGCAGGCAATTTCCATCTTCCCTGTCAGATGCGGTTTGACACAAAGCCAAAGTCACCCAGGGAATCTCTGGGATAGGGGGGCCAAGAGCAACCACCGGGGAGTGAAATACTCTCAGAGATAAAGAAGTTGGGGGATCCAGAGTGGGCAGCTCAGAGGAGAACTAATGGATAATACGAACTCCATGATTCTCACACAGATTGTACCGCAAGCTCAGTATGACACACCAGTTACTGTTCTTAGCTGGAACATGGCCTGTCTTAAATCCATCGGGTGTGCAATACTACTAGAGATGAAGAAGTTGGAGGACCCAGAGTAGGCAGCCCATGGGCAGATCTAATGGGCAATTCAAACTCTATGAGTCCTATGCAGATTGTACCACAAGCCCAGGATGACACACTGGTTACTGTTCTTAGTTGGAACATAGCCAGTCTTGAATCCAAAATGCATATCCCAGATTGGGGCTCCTTTATAGATGAACATAAGAGCTGCCCGTTCCAAGAGACATGGGCTTTGGAGCCTAAACAGAGATTTGGTTTTTCGAGTTTTTGGGTTCCAACACGCAAGGTGACTTCTGGAAGACCTTCAGGTGGTTCACTCATATGGTTCAGAAGTTCCCTCAAGTGTCAGGTTAAGGAATTGGATATGGGCTGTGCTGATTTACAAGGCCTATTATTGTCCGCCCAAAGAGGACAACCCTTATTTTTGGTGAATATCTATAGCAGGAGGGTGGGCAGCAACTGTGAATCAGATGTTCTAACTGTCCTAGATAACATTTTATTCAGAAGATTTACTACTCATCATATCCTAATTGCAGGGGATTTTAATGCTTCTTTTGAGCCTTATCCATTGGCTCAAGAGCTTTACCAAGAAGAGGACATCTTTTGGGGTATCCCGCAACTAGTAATGAATAAAAGTCACAGACTGAGCAGAACGGCTTATCAAATTGTTGATATTACACTTGCATGCAGCCTTCGTGCTTGCAACGGTCGTTCCTGCTCAGATTTTAATCCTTTTCCTACCTTTAGATGTGGAGCTTATAGGAGCCATATTGATTACTTTCTACTAGACATTCATTTGTGGGGGCATGTGGTCGACTTGGTGGTAAAGGAACATAAAGAAAGTGACCACGATCCATTCATTCGACCTATTAAAGGACCTGTTGCCTATAATAGAGACCCCTGTTTCTAGGGATTATGTGAAGTATCTCACCACAACAAACGGAATGTCAAGTGGGAAGTTAACAATTCCTCTCCTAGTTCATCTCAGCAATATATAGCCTATTGGTAGATCAAATGGAGCTTATGCTTCATTCATGCGAGGATGACAGCAGGCTCCTGGCTGTTCATATGGAACTATTTTATTCCCTAAAAGAATGTTTTATTGAAGAAGTCACTGCCAAAACGAAAAACAGGTGTGGTGAGAGGTGTACAATCAATCATGCAGAGAAGCTAAGCACAAATGTTTGAGGGACTTGAGAAGGGGGAATAAGAGAGCCAATAAAACAGTCAAGAGAGAACTATAGGCTGGAACTATTTATGACACAAAGAAGCTGGGAAGAGAAATGATGGGTTGCTCTCTTGTAGTCTGCAAGGACCAACAATGCTTCCAAGTTTTGGAAGCTGGTTTCAAATGACAGTGGTGACTCCCGGCCCTTGCCTGGCACATCAATTCTCCTGGTAGTATGGGCCAATAATTTTGGGTCACTTTATTCAGGGAACAACAAACCCAATTTTATGGAGCTGAACACCATCAGGGAAATTAGTGCCCCCCAATTAAATTTTCCCTAGCCAAAACTAAGGCAGCAATGGCATCCCTTAAGTGGGGAAAGGCCCTGGGCCTAGATGAAATACCTAGTGACCTCTATAACTCAAACCCCAATATTGGGGGGCCCTTACCTGAATACGGTATGTAATGCAGTTGATGCAGGAACACCCATTCCTTGTACATGGAGGGGTGCTGAAATAGTCCCTCTCTTCAAGAGGGGCAGTCCCTGCGATCCCTCCAACTACTGTCCAATAAGCTTGCTAGATAATTTCCAAAAAATCTTTGCGAAGTAAATTCTGTTTCATTTAGAAGAGGGGATTACAGAAAGTGGGGCCATTTCTGACTTACAGGCAGGTTTTAGACCTGCGGTCAGTACAATAGATCAAGTTCTGAGGTTTCTGGCAATCAGATGGAGGACTGTGGACATCGGAGGTGGAAATTTATATGTGGCTTTCATTGATCTACAAGCGGCCTTTGATCTTGTACCCAGGAACAAATTTTGGCCGTCCCTAGAGGCCTCTTGAACCTTATCGTCCAACTTCATGAAGGCACTTTTGCCCAAATAAGAAGTGGCAAGGATGGCAAATTAATACATCCAGTTATTATTGAGAGAGTAGTGAGGCAAGGCTGTTTCCTTGCCCCAACCCTCCTCCTTTTATTTATAAATAATTGTATTAAGTACTTAAAAAATTGCAACAATGACTGACCTTGATTGGAAGGCCAGAAAATCAAAGGATTGCTTTATGCGGATTACACCATTATTATGGCAAAATCACCCTTGGGATTGCAAAATTTGGTTGATCAATATTGTCTATTTTGCAGAGACTTCGGTCTGGAGGTCAATGTTGGGAAAACCAAGTTCATGGTTTGTAGTTCGCGAAAGAAGAAAGTGAAAGCTAGCATATCCATTAACTCTATTCCACTGGAAAGGGTCAACAAGTTTGACTATTTAGGGATCAGGCTGATGGACTCAGGTAAATCGGATGCACATATTAGAAAAGGAGCACAAATTATATGTCAAAGAGGGGGGCTCTGGGCCGTAAAGCTAGAGCTGTTGCTAGTCCCTCATTAAAACCCATAGTAGAAAGCTACAAAGTTCAGATCCAGGGACCTGCACTGTATGGAGCAGAGTTATGGGGTTCTTACAGACAGCATGATGCTTTACAAATCAAAGAGAATGATTTTATCAGACACATAGCCAGGATGGGGAAGTACACTCCGATGATTCCCCTTAGATTAGATCTTGGGATGAATAGTATTAAAGACATAGCAGGTTTGAGGCCCCCTTTATATTAGATCCGCCTCTGGAGGACAGAGGAATTGAAACCCTTTCGTGAAGTAGGTAAAGATCTATTAAAAAATCAAGGTGCCTGGAAAAAGCTCAGTTGGCTGAGGGAAATGAAATCAGTCTGGGATGTTTTGGGTTTCCCACAATTTAGGGAGAGGCCCAACTTGATCCCAGCTAATGCTACTTCGTTGGTCAAATTGAGATATTGGAGGAAGGCCAATGAGCAGATCCTTCAGAGTAACCGGGTGGGTCGTTTAACATCAGAAATTGTGCTCGTCAAACAGGAGCCATGGCCTGAGCAATTGTTTGACCTGCCACTACCTTCCCATGCCCGTGCTTTATATCTCCAGTTAAGATATGGCACTTTACCATTCAATACTTTTGCTGCCCGGTGGTTGCAGAATAGCCCTGAGGCCAACAAATGCAAAATGTGTAATTTATGTGTGGAGTCAACTGAACACGTGCTTTTTTTTGTGCCTTATATAAAATTCCTAGGGAAAAATGGATTATTCCTCTGTGAAAGGCCTTGTTTTTATATTACCGGGCCAATGCTTACAGAATCTGCAAATATGACCCATCTACATTGGTAGTAAGTGTAGTCACTAAATACCTGTCAGCAGTTTGGTCTATTCGCCATAGGGCTATCACAGAATTGGGTCACAGTGTTTAGCCTGCAATGCGGGTAAAAAACTATTTAGCCACGCGGCTTGGATAGGGTCTTAGGACTGACTTTTTGGTCAATAAATGGGCAACTATTTTCTATTTCTGTTACTTTACTACTATCGTTAGCTGTAAGGTGTTCTCTCCATCTATTTGTTATGTGTGCATGCATTTTTAATATGAATCTGTTAGTTGTTCTAAGCCATGACAAATACCTCTTGTTACACTGTGTACACGTTCCTAATGATTTGACTGCGCTTAAACTATGTGCTTTTTTAATACAATTCCTGCCTTCTATTTGCTTTGCCTGTATGACCCTGCAGGTAGCAGGTTCTCTTTGTCAAAGTATGTTATTTGAATTATCATGAAATTGTAATAATCAACAATACAATCTCAGTATTTTAGATTTTGGGTCGGATTACTTATTTTTATTCTGATAATTGTATCAATTGGGAAAATCTGAGTTTATATTTATTCTCATTGTATTGTTGGTTCTTAAATGTTTGTATAATTTTAAGTCTGTGATGCAGACGTTTTAGTAGCTTTGGCACCCAAATGGAAAATTATGTAACAGGAGTGTCTTTTTTTTCTTATTTTTATCTTCGATCACTGTACCACACTTTTTACTCTTAACTTTGCCCTGACTACCTTTTGGACAATGGTGGACTATTGCAGGCCTTGGCTTATGACTGACCATTTCACTTCCAGTGATTATGGCTTCAGAGAGTTATCCCCTTTGTATGTAAATTCGATTTTAAGTAAGTGTGGTGCTTTGTAAAGCACAATGGCAATGAATGTAATGTTTTGTTTTATCGTTTTATGTGAAAACGTTTATGACCCTTGGTCGCAATAAAGTATGATTTGGAGTCTCCACTGTGCCCAGGATGAAAGTACCAGCAATAAAACATTGGACAAATCTGGGAAGACCATGCAGAACGGCGAATTTTGAGTTAAATAGCTGTAGAGCACCCTTGAAATGGCTGTGGCATCACCTGCAGTGCACAGCATCGTTTTAATTCAGTAACCATTCATTGTTACATGGGACAGCTCGTGATTTGAGGTGAGCTAAAACCCCCAAGCCCTCAAACACCCCTTATTTGGGGGTTTGGCATTTTCTTCTTTCAGCTTGATTTAATTTGACTGTGTCTGGAATCAGCAAATAGCATCCGACCATGTGTTCATGATTCAATAGCAAAATACCCAGTGCTACTGAGCATTGATCACTCCCTCCCTGGCTTGGCCTTCCCTCTCTCTTGCATGGGTGTGAGTGTAATGCATGTTCTTGCTTTTGATTAGTTGCTAAACTAGTCATCCTATATACATCTAAAATATAGTACATTTCATCTTGTTCAATAATAATTTATTCAAATGCTTTTTTCAAAGTTTTATCCTGGGGTCACAATGTATGTTGACCCGTCAAGCAAAAATGTAAATTCGACTATTTAATGAGAATGTATTTCAAAGTCCCATTGAAAATACTTTCAATATGAAAAAATAGCCAAAAGGAAAACATTCACGGTTTCGTGGATTGCATCTTTGTTCCTTTATTCTGTACATCAATAATTTTTTTCATTGAAATTTTAAACATGGGCTGGAAATCATAACCCACACCATAGCAAAGCATTCAACATTTTATGGACCTGTAGGTATTCTCAAAAAATGATTTGCCCTTCCAAACAGATACATTTGTTCTCGTCTCTGCAATTACTGTATCTGAAATAGGAACATTCAGATTTCTTAGAAAGAGAACGAAATGAAAAGCTTTCCGCGGAACCAAGTTGGAGATGCAAATGTAAACCGTTGATATATACAACCTGTCTTATCCTATTTGCAATGGATCGAAGCATAGTTGCATGCATCCAAAGCACTTGAGCAATGGCAAATGCATTTTTTAACACATAAAAGCAGGCTAAATGTCCATTAAGCATAAGGACATAAAAAAGCAAATATACCCTCAGACGATTCTTATTACAGTAATGCTTGTATCTTATTGTTTGAACCTGTTTTCAGTTCAACCTCAACAATAATACATTTTTTGTTCTTTTTTTGTTAGTAATAATATGGACTTTCATTTTAAATGTGAATAGTACATAACACTATTCAATGTACTATGCATTGTATTACCCTTGATGGAAGAAATAGTTTCTCAGGAGAGGTGGAGATTCGAGCTAGATCAGGATGCCCCTTCACAGTCAACAATGATAATCAATGTAATATTACTTTTCTGCCCTGATATGCAAATAGGATTAATACATGCTGGTCTTTCATGTTTGGATGCCACACACAAAGGTTTTTAACTAGAACCAAACCACAAGAAGACAATCATTCTCCAATGAATTATCGTAGTGAGAAAGGGGCATGTTATTTTTCTCTGTAATGTAATTGTAATATGGAGATACAAATAAGTATATCTGAAGAAAAAAAGAGTTACAACTGGAAAACATGAAATTCGACATTTAGTGACATCAAATTTCACGTTTAGTAACATTAGTACATGAATTTTAAACAACACTACATTTTGCCACATTTATTTTCACTGAAATGGTATGAATGTTATTATCGGCATTTGTTTAGTTGTGTTGGTTACTACTGAATAGAATGTACAAAGCTACATAAAATATAGACAACAACACATAAAGGTTCTTGAACTTTCAGAACTATTTTTTTAATAACATCATTTTAGACTGCTGAATTAACAAGAAGGTAGTTTTTGCAGCAAGTTTCCTGTCATGTCAAATATTCTAAGTTAAATTATCACCTTAAGCGTGATGCACACCACGTTCACTTTAACCTCGTCACAAAGTTCAACGCACGTTTATTTATTTGTTTGACTTATCTAACCAGCCCAATGTTCAGTGGATCACTTTTCAACTAACAAAGTAACAACGAAGGTACAAAAATATGGGGAATAAAATAAACTGGAGAGACAGTCAGTGAAGAATGAAGGTCTAAAGAGGTTTGTTCTTGATTCCTTTCTGAATACAAAGAGATTCTGACACAGCCAGATACGTTTCTTAATCCATAAAATGCTTGCTAGGTAGTCATAGGCTTGTTTTGATGTTTTGTTCCTCTTGAATACAGGAATTTCCACAATTTATAGGTTTTTCTTCCAGGTGTTTTTCGTGCTACCTGTCCTAAGATGGGATTGATTTCTTGGCTTCTGTGATCAAGACAGTAGTAATACGAACAATGCATTTTAGAGGGGCCACAGGTGTTTGGGAGGGATCTTTCCAGTCATCTTCCGAGTTGCTTTTTACTAGAAATCACGACGTTTGGGAAGCTTTAATATCGCAAACTCACCATTTTGACATTTGTTATTATTATTACATGACTTATAAGGAAAAACTATACATGGTATACACAAATGTATAAAACACACACATTACTGGCACAACATTTTCAGTGCCTGTGAGAAAATTACAGTGAGGTTTTCACATCAAATAACATTAGGAGTGAATAACTGCACACAGGAGCAAATACCAAACAAAATAGGGGTATATTTATACTTTTTCACGCAAAACTGCGCTAATGCAGTTTTGTGTGACAAACTATACCGCCGGCTAGCGCCAGTCCAAGACGCCGGCCGGGCAACATATTTATGGAATGACGGTAGCCGGCAGTAAGGGCCAGCTAGCGCCACAGAAGTCCCCTTGGCATGGCCATTGGGCAAGGGGGCATGGCTCCTGTCTCTGCTAAGACAGGAGTCATTTCAATGGGGTTGTGCATCAAAAAATGGCGCAAGTCGGGTTTGAGCCATGATTTTTTTCTCAAACCTGACTTGCACCATTTTTTGACGCACAACCCCCATTTTCCCCTACGGCGGCGCTGCCTGGTTTGAGTCATTTTTTTAACTCTGACCAGCCCGCAGCACCGGCTAATGTAAATCCTTAAAGAAGGCACCCACATGGCGCATAGGAATGGCCTTAGCCGGCGGTAAATTTTTTTGACGCAAGCCAGCGCCGGCGCTGGTTAGCGTCAAAAAGTATAAATATGGGCCTATATTTTGTAAGTTTGTGCCACAATTGCGTCAAAAAATGACTCAAATGAGGAGCTAAAAAAGTATAAATCAAGCCTTTGATATCTTGTTTTCCACTCTCTTATAGGGTGTGGTAGAGATCTGGTTTCCCTGCATGCAGTGGCAGCTGGTGCGTTTTAAAAATGGTAGGGCAGAATGTTTTGAGTTATATATAAAGTGTGAGTGAGCGTAAATCAAACATAGGTGGGGGAATGCAGAGGGGTTCGTCCCTCTCATGGCAATATTAGACATAATAGACGAAAATGCTGTATTTTCAATATATCTTTCAAGAAAGCTTTCTACCACGCTTTAAAAAAAAGAAGAAAATGGACTCACAAACACATGTCACTCTCCCTCCACTCACAGACCTGTCACTCCACTCACCTTGAACTCACAAAAGCACATTGCTTTGCTCCCCTACAGCAATCATACAGGCAAACATTTCACCCTGCACTCACACAGCGTCCCCACTCTCCCAGTGGACTCTAATTACTCAACCTGCACCCATGCAGGCACACTTCTCACTCTGCACTCATACAGCGTTCCCACACACCTTGCACTCACACATAATCCACTCTCACCCTGCACTCAGACAGGCACACCACTCATCCTGCACTCATACAGGCATACCACTCACTCTGCAGTCATACAGGCAGACCACTCACTCTGCAGTCGTACAGGCACTCCACTCTCTTTCTAGTCCAACAGGCACAATGGTCACAATGTACTCATACAGGCAAACCACTTACCCTGCACTCATACAGCTTTCCAACTCACTCATCATTCATACATGCATACCACTCACCTTGCACTGATATACACACACCGTTCATCCTGCACTCATACAGGCAGACCTCCAACCCTGCACTCAGACAGCATACCCACATAGATACAGACAGACTGCTCATTCTGTACTTATACAGGCAAACTACTCACCCTGCACTCATGCAATCACACACCCATACTGCACTCATACAGGCACACCACACGCACTGCACTCATACAGCATTCAATCTCATGTGCACTCATGCAGGCACACCATCCACCCTGCACTCGTACAGCATTCAATCTCACCTTGCACTCATACAGTGTCCCCACTCACCCGGCACTTATACAAGCACACCACTAACCCTGCACTCATACTGTGTCCCCACTCACCCTGCACTCATACGGGCACAACATTCAACCTGCACTCATTCAAGCACACCACCCACCCTGCACTCATATAGCATCCGCACTCACTCTGCATTCATACAAACACAGCACTCACCCTGCACTCATACAGACACCCCAATCACTGCAAAGGCACGTGTAGCTCCAAAAGGTTGGGCACTGGGCAGCACTGGTACCTGCTGCTCGAGGCTACGATTATGGTACAAGTAAAGCGTCCCACAATAAGATAAAGGTGCTCTCTGTGCAGGACAAAATGGGTTCCATCCATTACTTTTTTCCTCACGTGTGCCAACTGGCAAATACACTGTGCTCCTCTCCTCCAGCCCATCCTCTTCAAAACAAAAGCAAACCTGGATGGGGTTGGGGAGGGGCTCACATATTTACAGACAACTTGTGAATCCTGCCTCTCAAGCCTCCTGCGCTATGTGAACCATAGCCACGGTCGAGGCCTCAACACCCAAAATGAAGCAAATACATTGGTATTGAAAACTGCCAGACGTACCACTCTGACAATATAGCATTGCCTCGTGCCCGTAGGTTGAGAAATCTCTTGCCCAGACAAATGCACAGCTGTGTCAACATTTCCAAATGTCTAAAAAAAGAGTTTCAGGTTACTTAGTGCCTGAAGCAAAGAAACACCGAGCCTTTCACGAAAGCAACTCTTTTTTTGGTTTACTTTTAGTTGGGCAATGCCCACTTCATCCCATAATACCGGCCATCCCTGCTGCCCTGATGATACATTATTTGTGTATACCTTGATTTTACTTTTCACATAAACCGATGTAAATATTGCTAAGAATTACCAAGAAGCCCCTAGATTTGTTGTCTTCAATTGCTTTTGGACATGTGAGACAAATTAATTACTGATAAAAAAAATCTGAACATTTTTGGAATCACTTAGTTGGTAGCCCTGGTTAAACAACAAACACATTATGGCCAGGGTAAGGCACAAGCAAAGATTAACCTATGCTCACTCTATGGTTGCTTGGCACAGATGAGTCAGGCTTAACTTGGAGGCTTTGTGTAAAGTATTTGTGCAACACTTCAACAGTAAAACAGTGAAAACACCACACACAAAAAGGATCCCACACCAAGCTAGGAATATAGAACTTAATTTAATAAATAAAAAAGACCAAACCTTTAAAAATCCAAGAATTAGAACTTGAGTTATGCATTTTAAAAGAATAAACTTTAAAATAGTGCATAGAAGCAAAATCGACAACTGGGGATATCTAGTCACACCGGACCAGGACAAAGTCAAAAGTTCAGGCCAACCGTGAAGGAGCACGGGCTGGCTACAGGAACCAAGTGAGGCCAACCTAATCAAAGTCCCTTATGTTCTGGTTGCGGGATGTTGCATGGATATGAAATAAAGTTGCGTTGCACAGCTGGGGCGATGCATAGATTCCAAGATAAGGTAAGGGTGTGGTGAGGGATCCTAATGTGTCAACATCGAGGATCCTGTAGACAGGGCCTGCAATGTGAAGGCATGTCTCGAGGATTCATAGCACAGTCGAGATGATGTATTGGCGCCGATCTACTCAGTGCCAGAGATGCAGCTATTCACCATCATCATTGAGGCTGCCGTCAGCGAAGGCTGTGAGGAGCTTGCAGGTGGAAAGTGTTGAGCAGTGGTGGTTTCAAAGGTGATGCACTGGTCCCAAGATGCTGAGCTGCGAGTCTGTTGTGTTGACCCCTGCAGTAGGGGTGCACCAGTCATGCAGGAGACAATGTGTTGGTCCCACTACAGCAAACCCTGTACGTCCATTTCCAAGGTTCCAGGACTCAGGTGGCATCATTTGGCAGGTCAGACTCACAGATGGCAGAGTTCAGGTACAGAAACATGGTGGTTGGAAGTCTTTTATGTCCATAAGACTCCAGATCAGGAGGCCAGCCAACTAGCTCTTTTAGTCACTCTGCATTCCGGGGTGGAGAGATGCAGGTCCAGTCGTTCTTACTCCCAAGCAAGAGGGCAGCAGGCACACGCCAACACAGCAAAGCAGGAGACCAACAAAACAGCAGTGCAGAGGAGTTGCAAGCCTTCAACAGCACAGCAGTCCTTCTTCCTGGCAGAGTATTCACAAGTACACGTGTGCTGAAGTGGTGGTGTCAGAAGTCTAGTACTTATACCCAGTTGGGTCTTTAAATGGGGACATGTCTTTGAATTGCACAGAGTCCCTTCCCTACTAGGGGTGAATAGGTAGATTAAATATGCCAATTAAATCATGTTTTAGGTAAAAAAACGCACACACACTTTAGCACTGATTAGCAGTGATAGAGTGCATAGAATCCAAAGGTCAGCAAAAATGAAGTCAATAAAACATGAGGTCTGAAGGCAGAAAGTTGAGGGAAACCACACCAAGGATGTTAGTTCTAACATGTGTCTTAACCCAGCTAAAAGTTGGGAGGCTACCCAACCCCTTGGGATTTCTCTTCACTAAGGCAGAAGAACCTGGAGAGACCATTAGCATTGGCTTGGTCTGCTCCAGGATGGTGTTCCACCATAAAGTGCATTTCATTCCTGTAGGGAGATGGACCACCTCAACAGTTTGGAATTCTCAACCCTTCATCTCCATTACCCATCTGTGGTGTCTGTGGTCTGTCAGATTCAGGAAGTGAGCACCAAACAGATGTGGTCTCAGCTTCTTCAGTGCCCAGAACACAGCAAAGGCTTCCATCTTTATTGCACCCCTCCTCTGCTCCCTGGGAAGTAACCTCTTACTGATGAAGGCTGCCGGCTGATCCAGGCCCTCTTCTTTAGCCGTGAGAGCACATCCCCTATGCCATGCTCTGAGGTGTCTGTCTGCACAATTAATTCATGGGAGAACTAAGGGGTCTAGAGACACAAGTGCTTGGAACATGGCCTCCTTCAGGGCATCAAAAGCTTTCTGGCACACCTCAGTCCAGATCATCTGATGAGGCTGCTTCATGAAAGTCAGCCCTGTCAATGGGGGCAGCGACGGTGCCATGCCCCTTAAGAAATCTCATGTAATAGCCAGTAAGGTTTTAAAGAAGGCTTTAACTTCTGTCTGGGTATTGGGGGATTCCCAAGCCAGGGTGATTTTAATGTTGGCCTGGAGGGGCTGCACTTTGCCTTCTCCCACTTGGTTACCCAAGTAGACTACTGAACCCTAATGTATCTGTCATTTACTGGCCTTGATATTCAGTCCCACCCTCTGCAGAGCATGAAGCACTTTCTTGAGGTGGCACAGGTGGTCCTCCCAGCTAGAAATGACTGCAATATTGTCTATGTAGGCAGCATTGAAGTTCTCATACTCTACCAGGGCCTGGTTGACCAACCTCTGGAAGGGGGCAGGTACTTTCTTCAGCCCAAATAGCATTACTTGGAACTGGTAGTGCCCTTCTGCATTAAGCCCACAGTAGTCACACAGAACCAGGTGTGACGCCTGGAGAGGCAGCTTTGGAGACCAACATCACTGGGCTGTTTGAGAACTCAATCACTCCTAACCCCAGCATCTTGGAGACCTCTTCCTTGATGCTGGCTCTCATCTTGTCAGGCAACCTGCAAATATTATTCTTCACAGCATACTGTCTCCTGCATCAATACCACAAGTACACCAAGCAGTGAGTAATGGGATAAGTGAGAACAAAGAGGCAACATACCACAGCAACTGTTGGTCTGAGGTCAGGGTAGGGGAGAAGCTGACACACTCCACTGACCCATCCTGCTCCTTAGAAGACAAGAGGTCATGGAGAGGTTCACTCAGGACACATTATCATCAGTGACTAGGAGCATGGTTAGCTCAGACCTCTCAAAGTGGGGCTTGAGGTGATTGACATGCAGGACCCTCAAAGGGTTCCTGCAAGTCTTGAAGTCCACCAGGTAGATGGCAGCCCTCTGGCTCTCCTTCACTTTATAAGGCCCAGACTAATGATCTTGCATTGCCCTGATTCCCACAGGCTTCATAACCTACATGTTTGAGCCAAGTTGAAACTCAAACAGTGAGGCTGTAGCCAACTACCTTCTGCGATACCTCCTTGTAGGCAAACAAAAGGCATGTCAAGATGGCATCCCTCTTCATCCTCAGGGGTTCCGAGAGACCCAATATCAAGCCCTTAATGGTTCTGTTGAACCTTTCACCAGTCTCAGTGGTGTGGGGATGGTAGAGAGTGAAGGACTTGTAGGTTACCCCACAATCCTTCTGCATGCCCTTCATGTACCCTGACATGAAGTTGGTACCTGGGTCTAATAACACGTCCTTGAGGAAACCTATATCGGAAAATATTCCCATCAATGCCTTGACCACTACGGGCACAGTCACCATTCTCAGAGGGACAGCCTCTGGGTACCAGGTGGCATTGTCCATCAAGACCAGGATTAACTTGTTGCCCCTGGCTGTCTTGGGGTCCAGAGGTACAGCAATATTGATTATCACCCTTTCAAAGGGGTATGCCACCAATGGAAAAGGGTGCAGGAGAGCCTTGTGCTACCCTTCTGACATGGCCTGGCAGGTGGGACAGGACCTACTGAATGTATCAGAGGCCTTCCTCATTTGAGACCAGTAAATGTGGGTAACAGGCTCTGCCCCAACTGACCTGCCAGAGGTGCATCATCAGCTCCAGTAGGAAGGCCCTGTAACACTGAAGGACCACCAACACATGGAATGCACCTGGCTCAGGAACCCTAGGCTTACTATACAGGAGACAATTCATCCAGTAAATCAGGAGATCACCAGAGGTGTTGCTAGCTGTTTGGCCCTCAGCCTACAGCAATAGGCCTACAAGAGTAGAGCATTCTCTCGGTGACTTGAGGAACTCCTCCTGGTTGGACCCCGTTTTTTCTGCCAGTTGGATAGTTCAGTGATGTTTCTCAGTTTGCCAACATCCTCCTCTGTATGCTCGCAGGTGTCCCTGTTGGGTAAGCCTCCTCTCAGACCATAAGAGTCTCAGGACTGGGGTTCTTACACTCCTTCACCTTTCTCTTTGTGGCAGATACCTGTGACTTTCTTCCAGGCTCCAGGTCCTGCTGACTACCCTCTTGTGCTGCCATGGACCTTGTGGTCAGGCAAGCTCACTCAGGCAATCCTAACATCTCCAAGTGGGACCTGAGCTCCACCTCCTTCCAGTTTGTGTGCTCTGAGTCACTGCCAAACAGGCAATCCACCAGCATAGACAGACTCACAGCCGCCCTCAAGGAACCTGAGATCCTCCTCAACTCAAAGGGAGCTACTGGATAGTGACTCTCATGGTTGTCAGATGCAACACCTTGGTGGAATGCATTAGGGACTACCTGCTTTGAGGTCACCAGTAGGGGTGGATGATGAATTCTGCTCTGCTGATGGAGTTCACAGAGCTTTGCCTACTCCATGCTCCGTACGGAGTACAGAGTTAAAAACAAAAACTCAGCAGAGTGGTACAGAGAGGAGTTTTTCCTCTCTTGTGGCTCACCAACATTATTTTGGCAAATAGGAGCAAGAAAAATCACACTCTAGACCAGCTTGTGGTGAGATTTCTCAACACAGGCAGTCGCAACAGGTCACTAGAATTTGTGATGAGAAACCTGGCTCTTGTGTTGAGGATGCTGCTACTCGAATAAAAAATCAACTAGCAACACAAAAAAAGTTGCAGCGCACTTTTGTGCTGCGTGTTGTGGCATTTGTGCTGATTTTACAGGACAGGAAAAATCCATGGCATTAAAAGCAGCACGAGCAGTGCAACTTACTACATTTCACCACAGGTGGAACTCTGTGGAGCCCCAAGGTTTTTGGGCACTTTGTGGAGTTCCGCATAGCAGAAATCCGCAAACTCTGCCCAAGCGAAGTCACCAGATGGCCACTGATGATTGCAATGCTAGCTCCACTGTCTCTCAGAGACTCCACTCTCTGCCCATTGATGGTGACCCCACTGCCTGTATTATCTAGTATTACGAAGCATGTGAGCTCCCTGCACTGTAGAAAAGTGGAGTATTATGCAAGGATGCTTGTTAGGCTTAATCATGCAATATTCTCACAATACTCCTAAGATGGTCCCTAGGAGTCATAATAATTGACCATTACCTAATTCCCGATAGTGTGGCAAAGAGCAGTCAAGCTCACCTAGAGGAACATTTGTTAAGTACCAACATGGATAATAAATAATTGACATGACATGCAAGAAATTCAACACCAATTTTTTATATAATTTTAGACACCAAAACAAAGCAAATAATGTACATAGAACTGGAGTTATGGATTTTAAAGCAGAAATAAAACCAGTGCATTTACAAGCTGATATATCTCACCATTGCGGTCAATAGGAAAAGTCTACAATGACACTCTGTTACTTGCAGGGTGAGTTCTGAGGAATCCACTTGTGGTTAAGGTTGTGCAGGTCCCTAAACTAAGCTGTGACAGTAAGGCCAATTTTACCAGATTCATGGGACCCAGGTGCAGGAATGTCTTGGTTGTTCTTGATGCTGGATGCAGGAGCCACAGATGCTGAAAATTGGTACTGGGGACACTCCAGTTGGAGTAGCCATGCACATTATAAGTGACTATTATTATTATTATTATTACTCACTCACTTGTAGGTCAAGTTTGGGGGAGCCCATTGGAAGTGAAATTTGTATGGGTCTCTGGACAAGGATTCAACAGGCAGAACAACTCCACCTAGTTTCTGTCTTTTAGGTGTGGAGGTGTGGAGGTGTGCTTGGCCATCCTTGAAGCTAAATGGGAACTGAACTTGCTGGTTTTACCATTGAGATGGTGCGAGTGAAGAAGCAGATGCAAAACTTATCAACAGAGCCACATGTGATGTCGGATGAAGGTGTTGCAGTGTGCCCTAGAGTTACAGTGTTGAGTAAAGGTGGCAATAACCAAACAGGCCACCAACCAGCCTTGGCGTTGGTAAGGTCTAGGGAAAACTATCTCTCATTCTGAAGGTCCAGTCGAAAATGGTGGCTGGTTGTAACTTGACAGGAGGTTGGACTATACTTGCTGCAATGCAATGGACCACCTGTCTTTGGGTGATCCCGTGGAGGGCCCGATGGCCAGCACTTCTTCGGATCCAGTGAGAACCTTTTACCCGCAGTAGGCAGGGGACTGGTGCCACTAGTCCAAGGGAGTATGGACTTGCCTTTGGCTCACAAAGGGTTCGTTCTTCCTGGGGGGAAACAGTCTATGGTCCACGACACGCCACAGTCAAGCAGTTCCAGGAAGTTGCCACAGATTCACAGCATCATGCTTTTTGTTAGCACAGTGTCCTGTTGTCATCGATGCAGGCCTTCTCTTGTCTTCTTGTCACAAGTTGTTCTGAGGATCTGGTGCCAGGAGAACCCCTTAAACCTAGATTTAGGGGTGTTAGTGGTGTGGTTGTACGTAGCCATTGGACTACTAGCCCCAGCAGCTACTCTGTCCCTGAGATGACCACATGTGGTGGGTTGTGGCACATTTTCTACCCAGAACCCTCTATGTTGCAACTTTTCAAGTTGGCAGAAGTCTTTCTCGGCTGTACAAACCAGGCTGCCCACCCTAGAGGTGAGGCTAGCCTTCTGGTGGTGTACACCTTCTGCTTATCTAATTTCCTACATGCTCAGGTGCAAAGGTCTCTGGGGCCAGGGGGATGCCTTTGTCCTCCATTGGGAGCCAACCTGCTTGCATATAGGACACGAGTTGCCCTTTTTAGCTGACCTCTTTGATGTGCCACTTCATTTGCCTTCCTGGGAGGGAGGGAAGTGTGACCTCCTTCTTGTCCAGCCCATTTTCCTGCCTGACTCCTGTGAGTGTTCAAACCTCTGTCCAGGGGGGTCAGAATCCCATCTTAGCGGCAGCAGCTGCAGACTGGCAGCCAGAGCATGGAAAAAAATTGGGGTATCTTGATGGGCAACTTCTAAGGTTGATTACGGGCCCATGTCACAATGCCCTTGGGCACAAAACTCATGTCATGTTTGAGAAGATAGTTGTTTGATACAAATATGACCTATTTCAGGGGAACCATAAGGGAGCTGGTCAACTCCTTTTTGTCCTTGTCCCAGCCCATTTTATCCTATAGACTGTTGTTCACTTATAGAAACCTTTAACGAAAAAGGCCACTAAGGGACATATAAGCTTACACTTCTATGTTCACACATTAATATGATGAATCCTGCCTCCTGGCCTCAGGAGGCCTTCCTTAATGGGCATGGTAGATTAAAGATAGTGCCAAGGGCTGCCCACACGTGCTATGGACACAGTCAAGTTTGAGCAGTCTTCACTGCTCCTGCTGTCTGTAATGACAGGCCTGCTATCAGTAGCTTAATTGGATTATGCAGGGTGGCACAAAGAGTGCATCAGGCCTTGGTGACCCCTACTAGGGACTTATAAGGGTGTTAAAGTGCTTGCCGATTGGGGATACCAATTCACAGTTATCAATTTACAGAGAGAGCACAGGCACTGGGCCCTGGTGAGCAGGCTCCAGTGCACTTTTAGAGTGATAACCAATAGCACCTAGAGCAAAACGTGTGTGGGTGACCAGGAAAATGGCCACCATCTCTCATTCAGTCAAGGACAATAGGGTAACCTCTAGTCTGTAACCCACACTGTCTGCAATAATCCACACAATCCACTGAGGTCAGGTGGGCCAGTTTCTGAGTGTCCCTAAACTCTTGTCTCTGTCTATACTTTTCTGAGGTCGGACCATGAATGCCAATTCACCAAAATGCCAGGGATAGCAGAAGTAACATCACACCCTCTTTGACCTTCAATTTCATTTACACACACATGCTTACACATGCCAACATTGACACTTATACATGCTATCTGTCATTGAAACACACACTCACCCTCAAGCACACCCACAACATGCATTTAAAAGCATGTTTTACTGACTTCAGCTGCCAGGGAGGGCCCTAGCCCAGGTAGTTGTATTTTTATTACACTAATAGAGGATAATTAAACATTATTTACTATAAGTGTAATACAAAATGAGAGAAAACAATGAGAAAGAAGCCTCATCTGATGTCTGGAAAGACACACTGCCATTGTGCTCCTGCACTGATTCTGCCACCTCTGAAGCCAGGGGTCACAATAACAGTGCAAGGGGTCTGAAGGGGCAATCCAGGGGTCGCAGCTGTGACCCCTTGTGACCCTTAAATCATGTCCATGGGCCAAATCATACTTCCTCCCAAGGGCTTCCTTCATTGAGGGATTCCTCATTCTTTTCTTTCTCTCTAGGGCCAGTAGGGTATCCCTCCCCTCGCAAGGGATATCCCTAAACAGCTTAGCCCCCTAATCCTGCTCAGGAATCTTTTACATCTGTAAGACAATCTCATAAGCCTCAAACCACTTGTCAATGTCATTTCCCACAAAGAAGTCAGACACCAGACTTTTAGGGATATGGACCCTTTTTGTCTCCAGAGGTTAATGTAAAAGTACTGTCACCATCACTGTTGGACTCTGCCAGTCAGACTTTGCTGTCCAGCACCTTAAGGCTTCTCTCATGAGTCAAACACTCCAAGGTAATTTGTTCCTCCATGGGCAGTTTCTTTCCTCTATGGCAAGCCTCCTTTCCTACTTTTTACAGGTAGCCATCTCTACCATGTGCTTCCCCTCTGCCCTCCTCTCCACCAGCTCCCATGGGGGCAGTCTGTGGGAGGACACATTGCTCCTTGTACATCAAGGGATCTCCAATTCTGTGAGTACGTTGTCCCCTCTCCTCAACAGATTGCAGTCTAAGACCCTCCCAGAGGTAATCTTCGGATCCTTCCTCGCTCTCATCATCCTCCTGGTCCTCTGTTGTGAATGGCAATTGGTGGGCCTCTGCCAATGCTCTGAACATGTTTTGGCACTCCACCTTCTTGGTGCTCCTTTTAGTAGGCAGCCCCGCACCTGGTAAAACTCCTTGAGCTGGGCCACAGTATAGTGGTCTAGTTTGGTAAGCTAAAACCCAATTATTCATATGAGTTCACAGACACAAACAGTCAGGAAGAGCAAGAATTAATTTAGAAAAACCAAAAAGGACAATCTGGGAGAATGTAAACTCAAATTAGTCTTAGTTATGGAAAGGTAGTACACACCAGATCACTGTATGGTACTGCATAAACACAAGTTATATCATCACAGCTGATCACTAATGTGTGAAATTCGGTTGTTGGTTAACTGGGGTGTGAGTCCCGGTCAAGCACCAACTACAGTTCTCTTCATGGTAAGGCAGAGCATACTCCAAATGTACCTGTGCTCCCCTCTAGTAGCTTAGCACAGAACAGCCATGCTTAACTTGAAGCAATGTGTAAGGATTTTGTGCAACACTTCAAAGAGTAACTAGGTGGCAGTGGTTTGCAGTCTGTCCAAGTAGGGACCCTTAATCTAGTCAGGGTAAGGGAGCCACAAAGCTAAGATAACTCCTGCTCCCACCCTTGGTAGCTTGGCACAAGCCGCCAGGCTTATCTCAGAGAGAATGTGTAACGTAGTTTTACATACACACAATAGCACAGTGCAAATACCAAGCCAGTTTAGAAACAATAGTCAATATTTATCTGAGTAAAACAAGACCAAAACAACAAAAATCCAACATACACAAGCAAAGATATCACTTTTAAAATATTAAATGTAATTTTAGTTCCTTAGAATCAATGAAGCCCTTGACTGAGGCAAAGTAATTGACATGCATCAAAAACAAAGATGATGCAGGCCACAGGGGAGGTGATGCGTCAAAAGATCCAGAGATGCATCAGTTTCTTACTATTGCAGGGGAGGTGGTACATCAGTTCCTTAATGCTAGGCAGGGGAGGTTATGTGTTGGTTCCTCATTGCCACAGGGGAGGTGATGTGTCGTTCACAGCATGAAACGTCAGTTGATCACTGCAGTGCTGTGTTGATGAAGAAAAAAACACCCATGGACTATGCATCGGTGATGTGTTGGAAGTCAAGCCACAATGCGTAGATCTCGATGTGATGAAGTAGAGGCTGCGTCAGAGTCTGGGAACTGCATCACGGACTTAAGTGATGCAGAGCTCAAAATTCAAACAGTGGTCATTCTTCTGACGTGCTACGATGGAAAGTTGGTGCTTGCGTTGAAAACCGTGATTGTTGCATCAAGTGGGGACCATGCTCCAGTGCAGGCATCAGGGATGCATCAAATCATTCCAGCAATGGTTCAGTTCAAAATGATGCAGTGAGTAGATGCATAGAGTTTCTCTTTGGAGCAGTAAAAACCTCCTTCAAATGCCCAGACTGGTATGACACCACTTGGCAGGACTGGGATCTCAGCAGAGGAGCCCAGGTGCTAGCAGATGAAGTATTTGATGTCTCAAAAGGAGGCAAGCTCAACCAAGCCCTTGGAGAACCTTGGAAAGCGTGATATAGAAAGTCCTTTCACTCCAAGGACAGAAGCAGCAAGCAGCAGATTAGCATAACAAAGGAACAGGAAGACTGGCAGTTTATCCTACAGCATTCAACTGTTCTTCCTGGCAGAATGTCCTCAGTCTAGAAGTGTTCCAACTGTGAGGAGTAAGAGGTCCAGTACTTATACCAATTTCTGTCTTTGAAGTAGGCAAACTTGAAAGAGAAGTCTCTGTAGTGCACAAGACCCTGCCTTTTCCTGCCCTGACCCCAGACACAATCCAGGGGGTTGGAGACTCCATTGTGTAAGGGCAGGCACAGCCCTATACAGATGAAAGTATCAGCTCCTTCCACCACTCTAGCTCAGAAAGACCCATCAGGATATGCAGGGCACAACTTAGCTCCCTTTGTGTGACTGTCTAGAGTGAATTCACAAACAGCCCAACTATCATCCAAATCCACACCTGTATTCAACAGACAGGAAGAGGCACAGAATAGTTAAGCAAGAGAATGCCCACTTTCTAAAAGTGGCATTTTTAAACTTACAATTTAAAAACCACCTTCACCAATTGATGTATTTCTAAATTGTGAGTTCAGAGACCCCAAACTCCACATCTCTGTCTGCTCCCATTAGGAAATTACACTTAAAAGATCTTTCAAGACAATCCCTATGTTACTCTCTGGGAAGATAGTCCTTGCCTTTGTGAAAAACAAATTTAGGAGAATTTCACTAACAGGACATGTAAGACACACCAGACATGTAAGACACACCAGTACATGTCCTACCTTTTAAATACACCGCATCCTGCCCATGGAGCTGCCTTGGGCCTACCTTAGTGGTGACTTACATGTAGTTAAACAGAAGGTTAGGGCCTGGCAAGTGGATGCACTTGCCAGGTCAAAATGACAGTTTAAAACTACACACAGAGAGACTGTAGTAGCAGGTCTGAGACATGTTTACATGACTACCGATGTGGGTAGCACAATCAGTGCTGCAGGCCCACTAGTGACATTTGATTTACAGACCCTGGCCACACATGATGCACTATACTAGGGACTTACTAATACATCAAATATGCTAAACACAGATAAACCAATCACCAAGACAGTTTAGAAGTAGAGCACTTGCACTTTAGCACTGGTCAGCAGTGGTAAAGTGCTCAGAGTCCTAAAACCAGCAAAAACAAAATTCAGCACAGGGTCTAAAACAGTAGGTCAGAAGTTAAAAGACGGGAAACCATGCCAAGAGCTGAAAGGTCTAACAGTAACTCAGTGAAAAAAACACACAAAAAGGATCCCACTCCAGGTTAGAAATATAAAACTCAATTAACAAATTTAAATTGATCAAAACAACAACCTAATCAGTAGAACGTGAGTTATGACTTTTTGAAGAATAAACTGTAGTATAATGATTAAAAGCAAAAAAGCTGGTTGAGCTGGATCTGGACAACGTCAAGTGTTTAGGCCAAATGTGATGGAATGTAAGCCAACTAACGGAACCTAATAATGCCCGCTGAACAAGATACTTTCATCATGGTTAAGGAGTGCTGTAGGGATCCAAGGCAAAGATGTGGCACATAGCCGATTTGATGTGTTGGTTCCGAGATGTGGCAAGGCTGCAGTGTGTGGTCCTGTTGCATTGACGTCAGACATCCTGTTGATGGGGCTTGTCATGTGAAGGCTGAAGTCGGGTAGGCAATAGGCAGCCAAGGCGATGTGTTGGTTTCAATGAGCGGTGAAGCTACGATGCAGAGCTTTAGTGTTTTTGAGACTCCTGCTGTTGAATTATACAAGCTCTGCTTCGGGCAAGCATCACACAGCAGCAGTCCTAAAGGTCAATTTTGTAACCTATGAAGGGGTTTGCAGCAGCAATGTTATTTTCCTGCACTGGGTCCAATCCATGAAGCAGCAACTAGGGATTGGTTCTACTCGGGGATGTGCCACAAGAAGCACCTTTGGTGCATTTCCAAGGGTCTAGACCTTGGTGGCACTACTTGGCAAGGTAGACTCACATATGGCAAAGTACAGGTATAGAAGCAGGGTGGTTGGAAGTCTTTTCTGTCTCTGAGACGTCAGAGCAGGAAGTCAGCCAACTACCCCTTGCTGCCACTCTGGTTCTGGGTTCAAGTGATATGGGTCCAGTCCTTCTCACCCAGGCAAAGAGGGTGCAGGCAGCAGGTCAGCATAGCAAGAATACAATTCATCAAGACCACCAGTCTAGCAGAGTGGCAGTACTTGTAGCAACACAGCAATCCTTCTTCCTGGCAGTGTAACCACAGGTCCACAGGTGTACTGAGTTGGTAGGGTCTGAGGTCCAGTTCTTATACCCATTGGTGCCTTTGAAGAGGGGGAGACTTTAAAGAAGCCTTTGAAATGGACAGATGCCCTTCCTTCCTGCTCTGGCTCCAGACTCACTGCAGCCCTTTTAATGGGGACAGGACACAGCCTATTTAGTTATAAGTGTGAGGCTGTGCCCAGCTCTTCCCTTTTTACCTGCCTATAATGACTCATCAATGCACATCTAAGCTCCCATTCTGTGTGGCAGTCTAGGAGAAATACACAAAGCCTGAATACAAACTACATCCAGTTATGAGACCGGAGAAAGGCTGTAGGCACCAAATAGCTAAGGCAGGAAAAATGCCAGCTTTCTTAAATTGGCATTTTCAGAATTGCAATTTAAAATCCAACTTCACCATAAGTTAGGATTTTAAATTTTGATTC
Organism: Pleurodeles waltl; assembly: GCF_031143425.1. NCBI lineage: Eukaryota > Metazoa > Chordata > Amphibia > Caudata > Salamandridae > Pleurodeles > Pleurodeles waltl. The sequence continues at coordinate 1,042,914,687 of NC_090447.1, read as the reverse complement.
CAGAGACACCAAACTTCCCTTTTGAAAACTATGATCATAAGGTGTAATAAGGCAATTCCAGTGTTAACCATTTGGAGAGATAGGCCTAGCAGTGGTGAAAAACAAATCTAAGAGTTTTCACCACCAGGACATGTGAAACTACAAGGTACAAGCCTCACATTTCAAATACACTGCAGCCTGCACTCTGGGCTGCCCAGTGTCAGTCCTATGGGTGACAAATATGACTTAAATTAATAAGGAATGTCTGGGCTACTCAAAAGGTTTATTTTGCCAGGTTCAAATAGCAATTCCAAACTGCATGTGTAGGCTCTGAAATGGCAAGCCTGATGAATATTTAAAGGGCTATTGAAGTAAGTGGCACAATAGGTGCTGTAAGTACATTAATAGTTTTTTAACTCACAAGCCCTGAGCACATGTAGTGTGCTTTACTACGGACTTATCAGTAAATTAAATATGCCAATTGGGTATATGCTATTGTTAACAATGACACAAGCACATCATCACTGGTTAGCAATGGTAAACTGTGCAGACTGTAATGCCAGAAGAAATGAAGTCAGGAAAAAACAGGAGGTCTGAAGACAAAACGTTAGGTGGAAACTACAGCAAGAATGCCAGCTCTTAGTTTTACCAATCTCCCTTGTGAAGGATAGAAAGCTAATATAAGTACAAGAAACAGTTTCAGTTAGAGGGACCTCCGATGATTAAGTCACTTGATCAGGAGTGAGTGAAATAAAATAGACAAGAGGTACAAAATAAAAATAGAAAAGTACCATGTGAATATCAATAAAAGTGTTAAAATTAAATTATACAAGGGCAGGCTTTAATTGTGTTTGAGAGGTTGAAGGCCAACCATGGTGATCTTCACTAATAAACAGACTCCCCAGGCTAACCGCTTCCAGCTTCTTGCTTGGTTTTGTCACACTGGGAGCCACCTGTTGTTTGTATTATCACTCCTGATGAAGATCACTGTCTCCTTTGTGCTCGATCACAATGCTGCAGTTTCTGATGCCACGTTTCTCCTATGACCAAACCATGTGGGTGCTTTATTTATACAGCCTGTGAAGAAGAGGACAGTGATAGAATGAGTATATACTTGTCCTTATCAATAGATCAGCACTTTAGATCCATCAATCCTATATCTATAATTAAGTCAACAAACTTTCCCCATAACTGATGTACATTTATGGAACCAAAGTTTGTATAATGATGCACAGATAAGTATGTCTGATGTTTACATATTACTCATAGTGAATTTTCAGTATTTAGCACTAAGCAATGCTAAATAGGTGAGTAGATTTTTTGAGTTCTGCAAGTCAGACAACAGCAATTTGTGTTTAACAATCTATTCACCAACCTTCAATGCACATGATGGCCTTCGTTCTTCTATGTCTAATGTTGCTGTTGGTTAAAAAGATGTAGGAACAGTTTTAAACCCTTTCTAATAATTTGTCATAATTGATCTATCCCTCCAGTATTAAAATACCTATTTCTCAAAAACACAAATTTTCTAAGATTGAACGTAATATGATTCCACCAAAACTAGTAGTATCAAGAAAATGTTGAGCCTAAACAAACAGGTCTAGTGGCTATATTTGGTTTAATCTAATTAAGCAATTGCTATTATTCTTCCAATGATGGTACAATATTATTTTATATGTTGACTTGGATCCTACCCACAAATATTATTTTGTTAAAACTGAATGAAAATGATTGACCCGTGCAGTAGAGGTTATACAGGCACATGACTCATGTTCCTGAATGCTTTCTCAGTGTTTTTTATCTGTTACATCCCCAAGCTGATCCCATATAAAAAAAACAATGATTCGCATCTGGTACATGTTAGCGTTTGTGCCTCAATCATTTTTAACTCATCCAATTTAATTTTTCCAGGGAGTTCTAAATATTAATTTCATTATTTTTCACTCTGCTCTGTGACTGCTGGTTTGAAAAATATAAGACCACTAACAACGCTCTTTAGTTACCATCATTTGGTTGCGGTTTGCCAGGACTAATGCTGTCCTCAGGGAAACAGGCAAATGATGAGGGGTTGTAAAGTAATTGCTAATGAGTTAGTAAATATATATCTGAGGAATACATTTTTTTAGTTTAAAGCAAACTGGATGAGGACTTAAAGAACGCAAACAGCTTGTCCAAGGATCCCGCTGGCATGTGCTCCCTATATTTTAATCTTGGAAAATGTTCCTATATTAGGAAACACTCACCATGAGTCTCATGCACCATTGTTAAATAAAGTGACGCACTGGGTAGGAAAGCACTCGGGAGGGAGGGTAGACTTCCTCAGGGACATTTTAACCGTAAGAAGGGTCCCCTGGGTCAGCCCATCCCCTAAAGTTTCACAAGGGGACTGTATCATTATAAATTTCAGGAGTCCCTGGATAGTCAATGCTCTGTATTACAATTTTTCAACAATAAGGCTACCTGCAGGGTCTATAAGAGTACAACGATTATCTATGTTTATTTCCCCGACACCAAATCTACGTCACTCTGACTCAATTCATTCTGGGAAACAGAATTTTGGTAATCTTGGTGTCTCCAATTCTCCTGATATTGCCCTGCCACTGTCTAATAGAGTTGAGCCCTTGGCTTCACTGGAGCAGCTAGATTGACCACCAGCAACTGGGCCCCCTTTACAAGGCCCCTTGGAGACAAACACACTGCATCAGTCTTTCTTGCAGCCCAAGGGAGTTTTCGACACACATGACAGACATGGTATGACAGCCTCAGGGATCATTTCTTGGAATGTGGCAGGCTTAAAATCAAAAATTGGAAACCCCGACTGGCTAGAATTAGTAACGGAAAATCTTTTGAATTGCTGCCAGGAGACCTGGCTTGTAGAGCCCCGCATATTAATGGCTATACCACACATAGCGTCCCTGCAATTAAGACCTCTGCAGGTAGGGCGAAGGGAGGCCTGGCCACTTTTGTATCAGTAAAGGCTAGGGGGGTAGATGCGCGTGTTGTGGGCACATCCCCCTTTTTTGGCTTTATTACTGAAATTAGCAGAGCCATTTGATATATTACTGATTAATTATTATAATAACACCTTCAATAACTCAGACACTAATGTGGTTGGTAGCTTGGAGATGATAATATATAAGGCAACAAATATTAGTAAAAAGGACTTAAGAATAATTTGGGTCGGCGACTTTAATGCTCATCTGTGTGAGCCAGAGTATTTGAATTGTTGTGGACTTTTGGATGAAAATGACAGTCCCATTCAACATTTCAAACACTCTTTATACGGCAATGCTCTTAACTCTCTGATAACAGCCAATTCTCTACTCTTCCCTATACCAGTTTTCAGAGGGGTACCAACGTTTATAAGAGGAGACGCTCACACTACTATTGACTTTAACATCTACTCTAGAGAATTATCCTCTCTTGTTGGGCAGTTCAGGGTGACTCCAACCTGTATTAGCGATCATAACCCTTTATCTATTGAAATAAGTTTGGACTTGAAGAGTGATTCGAGAAGAGAGAAGCGACACCCCGATATGAAGTTTTCAGCCCAAAAAGGCCTTATAATTAAATGGGGAAAAGTAGATAGCAATAGCCTTTTTAAAGATCTAATGTCGAATAAATGGTCAGATGTCATGATAACCTTGGGTGAAGATGGGTCTCCCCATGAAATTGTCTGTGCATTTTCCTCTCTGACAAAATATATGGCTGAGAAATTACAGTCCTTTGGCACCAATAAAGCACATGGCCCGAGATGGTTTAACCACGCCTGTACTATATCCTTAAATAACTTAAAGAAAACAACTAACGCATCTCCCCAAGATCGGCAAGCAGTTAAAGTTTCTAGGAAAAATTATAAGGAAGTTCTTTCTAAGAGGAAAGCCGAATTAAGTGAGTCTGCCTGGGAGGAATTGATGGAAGCTAGTAAAACTAAAGACACAACTGCATTCTGGCGTGTGGTTAATTCTCCACTGTGAAATGACAAGCATGAGACGTCTATGGACACTGTTATTCCAGCCCAAATTTGGGTGGACTATTTTACAAAACATTTTGCAACAGAAACTAATGATCAACTAGAAAAGACAAACTGTTCAAAGATAAGAGGAAACAATCAGTCTAGTGTGGCTTTCAGCAATGCTATAAGTGTGGATGATGTAAAACAAGCTATTCAAGATTGCCCCTCTGAGAAAGCCCCTGGCCCAGATAAAATCCCTGCTGACTTATATAAAGCCCTTCCAGATTTCTGGGGGCGATTGCTCACCAATGTCTTGAGATCTGTTGTGACAGGCCCAATTAGTACACATATGGAGAGAGGCGATTATTGTCCCTATTTTTAAGAAGGGGGGACAGGGCAGATCCTTTATGCTATCAAACAATTTCTTTACTGGACAGCTCGGTTAAAATTTAGGCCGAGTGATCCTAAATAAGTTGGAAAACTGGGCGATTTACTCTCATTCTCTTTCAGAAGTCCAATTTGGCTTTCGGCCCAGTGTGGGCACAGTAGAACAAACTCTCAATCTGACCCTTATAGTACAAAAATATTCCAAAGTTAAAAGGAGGTGCATACATCTAGCATTTATGGATCTGTCTTGCGCTTTTGATACAGTTAACAGAGAGAAATTGTGGACGGTAATGTTGAATATGGGTGTGGACAAAGACATAATCATTTTACTTAGTAGACTCCACGCCTGTACAGTGGCTCCGGTCTGCTTTTCCCGGGAGGGTGGTCTAACAGAGAAGTTTTCCTCATTTAAGGGGGTTTGACAGGGCTGCGTGCTGGCCCCTTTGCTTTTTCTTTTATATATAAATGGACTTGAGAAATGTCCCTGTGAATCGGGGAAGGATTCTCCAGTTATCAACAATTCCCCATTTCCTGTATTACTGTATGCGGACGACGCTGTACTAATTTCAAAGACAGCAAATGGCCTCCAGATTTTATTGAATGCTTTTAACACATTTATGGGGAACCTTGGACTCAAAATTGATAGATCCAAGTCATTTGTGATGAAGACTTGGCCCAAGCTAGCAAAAACAAAAAAAATGTGCCTTAGATGGGCATGAGATACTCAAGGTCCCACACTTTACGTATTTAGGGGTCCCTATTGATGTAGATTTTAACTGGAAATGTTTTGTAAACATCCATTCAATACAATTTCAAAAAGCCATAGAAGCAGTTTTTAGGTTCGCGAAAAGACTGCAACACAAACCTGTTAAATAAATGATGACTGTTTTTTCCACCAAATGTTTTTCTATTGCGACATTTGGAGCCGGGGTTTGGGGATATTCAGAATTTTCAAGCCTCCAGATTGTAGAAAATAAGGGCCAGATATAGCAAGCCTTTGCGCCTCGCAAACTGCGAAAAACGCAGTTTGCGAGGCGCAAAAGGCCAAACGCGATGCACAACCGCAAATTGCGAGTCGGTACCGACTGGCAATTTTAGGCTGTGACTCGCAAATAGGAAGGGGTGTTCCCTTCCTATTTGCGACCGCATCACCATGCAGAGTTGCTTTGGGACCGCGAATGCGGTCGCAAACCAACTCGCAGTTACCATCCACTTGAAGTGGATGGTAACTCATTCGCAAAAGGGAAGGGGTCCCCATGGGACCCCTTCCCCTTTGTGAATGCCAATAAAAATATTTTTTCAGAGCAGGCAGTGGTCCTGTGGACCACTGCCTACTCTGAAAAAAACGAAACCAAATGGTTTTGGTATTTTTCTTTTTGCAGCTCGTTTTTCTTTAAGGAAAACGGGCCGCAAAAAAAAAAAAAAAAAAAACTGCTTTATTCAAAAAGCAGTCACGGGCATGGTGGTCTGCTATCTCCAGCAGGCCACCATCCCTGTGAGTGCCTAGACTCACTATGGGGTCGCAAACTGTGACCCACCTCATTAATATTAATGAGGTGGGTCTTTGCGACCCCATAGCGAGTCTCAGAAGGTGTCTGAGACACCTTTCTGCATAATATCTTGCGAGTTGCAAATTGCGAGTCGCTGTGACTCACGATTTGCAACTCGCAAAATATTATTTTGCTACATCTGGCCCTAAGTTTCTTAGAAGGCTACTAGCAGTCCCCCAATCAACATCAATAATGTTCTGTCATGAAGAAGTAGGTTTGAAATACATATCTAGTTACATAAACCTTCAACCCGTATTATTATTGCTAAAGATTTGGACAAAGCCAGAAGCCTCTTTATGTAGAAAGGTGATACAGGATTGTCTCCTTTTATCACAATCTTTGGATATACCTTGGCTTAGATATGTCCACTTCTCCCTACTATCTTTAGGACTAGGAGAATTTTTCCTCAAACCGGAAATTTTAACAAAACGGGATATTAAAAAGGTAAAAGATATATATTGGCAGAAATGCCATGACCCGGAGTCAACCCCGGGCGCAAGTATAAAACAGGCGAGTAATCAGATACAGCAATTGTATCCAAAGCTATATCTGAATGCCATTAGTCTTGAGCGACAGAGGTTCCTACTTACGAGGTTACGCTTAAATACATTACACTTCTTGGTAGCATTTCCAGTACATGGAACTTGGTTCAAGAATCTTCCCCCGTGTTGCTGTGATGGAAAGACACCTCAGATTACATTGCACTTTAAGCTTTTTTGCACTCTCTATGTTGTTCTGAGAAAAAGGTTTTTATGCCCGTTAATTTTATCAAAAAGTATTAGAACTAGTCAGCTTGCTTATTTATACATACATAACCTGGGAAATGTGGATATAATCCAGGCTGTGTTCAATTTTATATACGCTGCTTATGGAATTCGAAATATGTATTAACAACGCTTTTACTAACTTTACGACTAAGAAATTTGTATGTTTTATTTATTGGATGTCTTTTATGGTCTTTTTTGTACCGAATAAAGTAAACTGATGATGATGACTTAAAGATGATGCATTCCACAATAGAAATGTGTGGGAGATTCCAGTTGTAAAAATTGTCAATTGTACTGAGGGATACAGATGTAAGTGACAATCAATTACCTTGGCAACATGCACCCTCTTTGCTACAATGCATTATCACTATATGTTAATAAGTTTCAATAGTGGGCTATCTATTTAGTGATCAAATGAATCTGCTTCAGCTACATGCCTCAAAGGCCTCTGTGCACTTCTACCAAATGGCGCCATCTGGTCCCACTGATTGTGCTACACTTCTATATGGTACAGAGTCATTAAAACTCTCAATAGGCTCTTTGCCTCTGTCTGTGGTTCTTAATACAGCCAGCTGCAAAAATAAAACAATTCCTCATTTCATGGAGCCACTCCTCCATGTAAATGAGAAAAAAAAAACATCTGCATGATCATAAAAACATGTTACAGAAAGGGCAGCTCAATCATCTGCAGCCCTCTTATAGCACCAAAATTCCCAGGGGCAAAAGTAGTAGAAGTAAATGCCAATTACTCCACAGGACATTTTCTGCAATATTGCCTTTGGAATCAAATGTAATTTGTCCGCTCTGGGAAGAGCAGATTGAGGTTAAACATCCAATGGACCCCTGGAGGCAGAAAGACTGTGTGGATTCCAGAGATGATGGGGTGGTGGCTCAATGACAGGAGAGGTGTGCCCTCATACATGTAAAAGGTGATCGGAGCAATGACTGCAATAAATCTAACCAGTGGAATAGCATTCCAACACATTGTTCTTTTGCCAACCATATCACCTCAGTTTGGACACAACTGTATGAAAACCAATACTGTTTAATTAGAAGCAGTCCATCAGGAACTAACAAGCCAGGTCATCCCAGAACCTGAGCACAAGCAACTCAATACTCGTTTCTCCCTGATTGAGGCCTGTCAGTCGTGCGTAGCTTGGTTCCAGTGGCCCAGTGAACATAAGACCCGAGTCTGGTTGTTCCCTTGCCACTTAGGGTAAAACATTAAACACATAAAATGTGATGGGAGGAATGCCTGAATTAAATTTAACCTCTGGCAATCACTCAGGTAGCACTACAACTCATTGTTCTTTCACCCACCATGCTGCCTCAGTTTGAACCCGAAGATGTGCAAATTAGGCCTAGCCCTGTCCAGATAGAAGTGGTTCAGCCTGAACTGCCAGGGCAGGTCCCCCCTGAATGGGAGCATGTCCAACCCAAGATTGGGGCTCATCTATTGATTGCAGCTTGGTTCCAGTGCACAGTGAACACAGGCCCACATCTAAGCAAACCCTTGCCACTTAGGGTAGGATATCAAACACAAAAGGTGATGGAAGGAATGCTTGCAACAAGTCTAACCACTGATAATTGCTTTGGGTAGCATTTCTACCCATTGTTTCTTTACCCACTGTGCCGCCTCAGTTTGGACTCAGCCATATGTAACCTAGCCTTGGCCATGCTCCAATAGGAGCAGTTCCACCTGAATTGGCAGTCAAGGTGCTGCATTAACTAGAGCATAAGTAACCCACGACCGGATTCGCCCTGATTGGGGCTTGTCAATTGGCAAAAAAAAATCTTGGGATGCTTGTGTTTCCAGTTCAGAGAGGACATGGCAGTTCAGGCCCGACTAATATTGATTTTGGAACAGTGTCAACAAATCCAGACTTATCTGTATACAGCTAGGCACAGACTGAGGTTGGATAGTCTGCAAAACCCAATGGACTGGGCACAGTATGAGTAATTACCAGTGTCTGAGATTCATTCAAACATTCCATCCATCATGTTTTTGTATACTTCAGAGCAATTCCCTAAGTGGGACCCCTTTGCCTAGACGTGGGCCCAGTTCACACTGTGGCAATGGAACCAAGCTACATTCGACTGATTAACCCTGATAATGGCAATACCAGTGTTGGATTGTTTGTGTTCTGGTTCAGGGAAGACGTGGCCTGACTTTAGACTGAACATGTCTTATTGGAGCAGGGTTAACAGGGATATGCATATGATTGGGTTCAAACTGAAGTGGAATGATGTGCAAAAAATGATGGACTTGGATGTGGCTCACAGTAATTACCTTTGGCTAAGATTAATTCTGGGTACCGTGTACACTGTGTCACTGGAACCAAGCTACAAACAACTCATCTTAAGGACAAAACTAGTCTTGGTTGTTTGTGCTCTGGTTCAGGGAAGCCCTGACTTGGCAGTTCCGACTGTGGGTCACTGGTATCAAGCTGAATCCAAATGATGGGCCCTACTGAGGATGTAACTTATCTGGGGTTGTTTAAATTCTGCTCCTGGAAGGACCTCTCATTCCATACACCACTTTTATGTATACTTCAGGCCTCACCCAATTCCTTTTTTAAATAATATGAAATAATCACTGTATCTATTGTGTTTTCTAGTATTTTGAGGAGGACCAATGTCTTGAGATCTGTTGTGACAGGCCCAATTAGTACACAAATGGAGAGAGGCGATTATTGCCCCTATTTTTAAGAAGGGGGGACAGGGCAGATCCTTTATACTATCAACCAATTTCTTTACTGGACAGCTCGGTTAAAATTTTAGGCCGAGTGATCGTAAATAAGTTGGAAAACTGGGCGATTGACTCTCATTCTCTTTCAGAAGTCTAATTTGGCTTTCGGCCCAGTGTGGGCATAGTAGAACAAACTCTCAATCTGACTCTTATAGTACAAAAATATACCAAAGTTAAAAGGAGGTGCATACATCTAGCATTTATGGATCTGTCTTGCGCTTTCGATACAGTTAACAGAGAGAAATTGTGGACAGTCATGTTGAATATGGGTGTGGACAAAGACATAATCATTTTACTTAGTAGACTCCACGCCTGTACAGTGGCTCGGGTCCGCTATTCCCGGGAGGGTGGTCTAACAGAGAAGTTTTCCTCATTAAAGGGGGTTAGACAGGACTGCGTGCTGGCACCTTTGCTTTTTCTTTTATATATAAATGGGCTTGAGAAATTTCTCTGTGTGGCAGATTGAAGCCCCTACACTGGACTATAGGGAACAGAAAGACTGTGTGGGCTCCAATGGCAGGAAGTTCAGCCTAATGCTAGGATGGGCTGCCCCACACCCTATTCTTTAAAAAAACAATTGCTGGTGTCTAGTGCACTTTCTAACCCGGGGGTAGGCCAAAGTGGGGTCAATACCCTAACCCGTATGTACCACCCAGAAGAACCTCATCCAAAACACCTCCGCCAGACTCATCCGGGACATTCCCCACCCCGAACATATCTCTAATCACCTAAGAGACCTCTACTGGTTCTCTATCGAGAGGAGAATTAATGACCTAGAACCCGCCTAGCCTATCTCAACCACAGCATCACCTTCTACTCCCCCAACAGACCTTTCCGCTCCACTCAACAAGCACTAGCCACTGTACCCTGCATACAGAAGAGCTCGGCTGCTGGGGCATCCTTTGCTTACCTTGCAGCAAAGAGTAGAAACACCTTGGCCCTGCACCTAAGGCAGTCACCAATGCTACTCCAATTTAGAAAGGGCCTTAAAACCTGGCTCTTTGACTGAAGCTCAGAGGACAAACTCCCTTAGCACCTTGAGAGCCTTATGGGTGAGGCATTGTACTTTACAAACTCTGATTGATTGATTGAATCTTCCACCAAGGGACAATGCAGGTGTTTGGGTTCCAGGTGTGTGGCCAATACCATTGCTGTACTGACCCCACCATATTTAAAAAAATAAAATATATATATAGATATATATATATTCCTGATGCTTATTGAATTTTTCTCTCCATATTGTGGGATGATGGGAAATAAACCTCCAGTCACCCTCTCCAGGGGGCCTGAAAGATGCTATAGAGCTTCTGGCCTCGATGAGGGTGGCAAGTGAACATGCATCTGTAAATGCACCCCTTTAAACGATTCCCAGTGTCTAGTTTTTGACCCATGCTTGGTAACTACAGTGGTGATCCAAGAGCATTGATGCATCAGGCAGAGGTACTGCTGGAATGGTCCCCCCTTCAACAGTATCTCTTCTGTTCACATCAGTGTTGAGTTGTGCACTTGAATATCAATTACATTGAAAGCAGGTGGCTACTTTCAGTTCTATAGACAGAGTTTTAAAGTTACTGTCAAGTGTCAGCATTACAGCCAGACCCCTGCCAGTGGGCCAAAAAGCACTCAGGAGCTACTGAGCCAATGGGGTGGGGTTGATTTTCCTTTAATATCACAAGGTGTGTTCTACTATAGCTGTGAGAAACTGTGCCAAATAACCCCTTCAACAGTCCCAGTGATACAGATGGTGAGCAGTCACAGCTTCTAAGGGAGGAAGTGTGGGGGTACTTGAGTTCAGGCCTTAACAATCACAAGAAGCCAATAACTGATTGTCTAACTCAGTGCTTTCATTTCAGGAAAAAGGTATTTGAATTAAAAAGTATTTTAATATGGGTAGAATGCAATTAAGGGTTCTGGGTTTTGGGGTTGGCTGTGTTCCTACCTGCTCCTCTCCACCTCTTGCACAGGTAATGCCAAATCATACTCTTCTACACATTAAATACACATAGGCAAATAATTCATTAGTTTATTAAAAGTAAATTGTTAAATTGTATAGTTGAAAATGTGGGTCCTGTTTTTCAATGAGAAAAATGCAGGCCCTCATTATGACCCTGGCACTCTATTGACCGCCATGGTTAATGTGGTGGTACCACCGCCAACAGGCTAGCGGTGAATACTAGCACATTATGAGTGTGGCAAGTTTCCCTCTACCAACCCGCCACATCTCAACTCATACCGCCACGGCGGTATGAACTGCCAAGCCGGAGATGTTCATCTCCTTCTCAACGGTCCACAGAAGACCACCTGGGGCATTATGAGCAGGCGTACCACCATGGTTAGCGCGTCTTAGCACTGCCACAAAAACCATGGTGGTAGGGCTACTGGTGACAGGGAATTCCTTGCCTGTCACCAGTAGATGGCTCCCCCAACCCCCAGCAATCACTTGACTCCCCCACCCCCTACACACATAACGTCCACACACCCCTACAGGTCCTGCACCCCCACCCCCCTGCCCACATGCACCGACATGCACCACGCATACACCCATTCAATGCCACTTCCATACACCCATTCACTCACACTCATCCACAAACGTGTTTACTCACATACTCACACGCATTCAGGCATGCATCCATACTTAAATGCTCACAAGCGTACATACTGACATGCAGACATGCACACATTGCAACATTCAAAAACACATTCACTCACATGCATACCGGAACGCATACACCACAACACTCACAGACACATTCACACACGCACACACACAAACACACAGGCAGACACCACACACAACCCCTCCCCTGTTGGATACCTGACTTACCTTGTCCGGTAAGGAGGTTGTCCATCAGGGAACGGGAAGGGGCACTGTTACTGCTGGCAGCGCCCCACCAGCAGGACACCGCCAGCCCATATAAATGGCCCATATAAATGGCTATATTATGGCTGGCGGTGTCCTTCTGGCAGGGCGGTGCAGGTGGTAGCACCACCAAGGTGCCTTGCCCGCCGGCATGGCTACTTCCAGATTTCCACCCTAATTGTGGCAGAAATCCGACAGTGTCCATATTATGGCGGGCGGAAGACCACCAGCACTGGCGGTCTTCTGGCACCCGTGGCATCAGGTTTCTTGGTAAAAGACCGCCGATGTCATAATGAGGGCCACAGTTACTTGAGAAGCCTCCTGGGTAGCAGTATAGGCACTCCTGCCACTATCTGGTAGCGCAATGAGTGGATATTTTTTTCTTTGAAATTTAACCATGTTGTTTCTTGACAACCGCTTGCTCTGACTCCAGAGCTTGTTCATTAAAAGTAGTTATGCAAAATAGCCTAGTCTATGACTGGTTCTGTTGTCTGTCATTTGACCAAGATGAATAAATATGTATTTGTGTTATTTTCATTCTTTAGACTTCTTTCTTTTGCTCTATCAACAAAATACTAGTTTTATTTTCTCATGGTGCAAAACTTTGTGGAACATTTAAAGTCGTCAGTTTGGCCCTTTTGCCTTCTTCTGAATGGCTCTCTCTGCAAAGCCATAAAAGGTGATTACAGAAGTTTCTTTTCATTTATTACTCTTACCGTTGCATTATTTGACCCAAGACTTTTAGCTGAACATTTACCATGCTAAGGGTTCCATTCATACAGGTGTGCCTAGTTTCATTTTATTGTGATCATAGGAAAGGATATCAATTGTGAAGCTATAGTGATGTCACCTTTTTTCAATTGAAATAAAAAATCTCTTGAGATACCTTGGTCTTGGGTAGGAGTACTACTGCAGCTCCCACAACCAACAAAGTGTTTCTTGACTAAGACCTCAGAAAATGGGTATTTTTGGTTCTCAGTGCAGGTCTGACGTCTTTGAGGTTGCCCTTGTTACTGCTTCCCTTTTGCTGATGGTAAGACAGTTCTAGGAAGAGAGTTCCTGAACCCAGCACTTCTCCAGTGCAGCTCCTCATTTGATAATCCTTTTAATTATTTTAATAAGGCCTTATAGCCTGCTGCCAAGGACTATGCCAGTTGTAAAGGACCCTGAACATGAGCTTCTGGCATAAGTCTCAGGCAAGGGCCTATAACAAGTAAGAGGGAATTTAACAACCATTATAACCCACTGCAGAAGGATCAAAATGGTATTAAAACATTCTACCATTTGAGGGTAAATGTAAATTGAGAAGGGAGAAACAGAAAAACAAACATTGGAATGTATATTATACCAATAATTATTAGCCCTGAGCTGCTTATTGCCTTCAAAGAAGATCCTAGCATTCCATTGCCCAAATTTGCAATGCTGAATCTAACCTGCCGCCTTTTTGTGGCACACTGTCAATGCACCTCCTGACAGCTTATTTGCCTTTGTGTCAAAAATATGGTACAGTCGCAGAGGTAAAAAGATTCACTCATTGCATCGGGCTATACAAGTGTCTTAGGCCCCTTCTGTAACACCAAAGTACCACAGGGATATACAAAGCAGACACACATGTCCTGTGTACCCCGGGCTGCTTTCTATAATACGGCACCTGGTGTTCTCTTTCATAGGCTTCAATCATCTCTGATTCATCTTTCATGACTTCCTCCAGAGATTCTATTTTTGTTCATGCCTCTGTAAATAGCACTCCAATGCCCATATTAATACTTTTCTAGTGCTGCATTTCCGTCATTGTTTGACGCAAAAGCGGCGCAAGCTTACAAAATTCAATTTTGTTTTGTACGTTTTCGCCGCTTTTGCGTCAAAAAATGACGCAAACGCAGTGCTAAAAAAGTATAAATATGGGCCCAAGTCTTTTAGGAACAACATTATTAGTTTCTCTATAGTTCAAAACTAGGTCAGCAGGTTCAAGTATGTCTGTTGGAGCAACTTGCAGTAGTTTAGCAGCTAATGGTTTAGGCAAAATAAGTTATTTTCCTTTAATTTCTCTGTTTTCTTTGAGGTGATTTTTAAATGGCTAAAATTAACATCTACAGTGATATACAGGAGCACCCTTAAACATGTGTTCTGCAGCATAATCTTGGCTTTCTTTTGAGCCCAAGCCACCTACTCCATCACTTTCTCCTATGGGTTCACAACCAGGAGACAATGTTTCCTCCCTGATTTCTAACACACCTCCAAAATTGGTTATCTGGTAATAGTCTTCTATTAGCCACAGAGGGCATCAGGTTCACCCTTCAGGGTGCCTCTTACCCCGGAGGACTGTTTGTCACACCTCCCCAATCAGTGTGCTCACAGATTGTGTAGTGATAATCCACAACATTGATGATCTTGTTTTATTTGAGCTCATGGTGTTGGGGGATGAAGGTGAAACTTGGATTTATGTTGTTCAAAAAGACTAAGCAGCCATTTCACTGGATGGACAACCACTTCAGATTCCTGGGAAACACAAACATGAGGTCCCCTTTGTTAGAAATTGGGTTTCTGGTTGGCAGAGTTATGCACCCTGTCCAAGAAAGAACCACAATGCTAGTCCTTGTAAGTCAGTTTACACACCATACTTTCATCTGTGCACACCCTATGGTAGCTTGGCACAGTGCAGGCAGGCTTCGCTTTGGAAGCAATGTGTAAAACATTTCTGCAACATTTAAAAACAGTAAACACACCACAAAAAAAGAGTCCACACCAAGTTAGACAAATAGTTCTGAATTTAATAAACAAAACAAGACCAAAATGAAAAAAATCCAATATGTAGTCCAGGTATGAATTTTGAAAGAATATTTGTGAATGTAGTTCTTAGAAGCTTAAATCACCAACTGGGGCTATCTGGTCGCACTAGACTGGGGTAAATCCAAAGTTGAGGCCAACCGTGATGGAGTGTGGGCTGGCCACGGGTACCAACCTTGCCCTGCTGAAATGGAGGGTTGCATTGACACTGAAGATCGGATGCGAGGAGCAGAGGAGATGATGCAATGGTGATGTGTTGGTTCTATTCCGTGAAGTCAGAGGATGAGTCATCATTGAGCAGTGATGCCGTAGCAGACCACTTGTAATGATGGCAATGTGTCACCGTTGAGTTGTGCTTTGGGCGATGTGGAGGTGAAGTTTCAGGGCTGTGGGCCATGCCCCAGTTTCAAGCTGCACAGTTGGTGCTGTGATGTCTTTGTCCTCAACATCAGCAGAAATGTGTCACCGTCGAGGAGAGAATGTGGTTGTTCTGATCGACGCAGTGATGTTAATGCATGGATTTCTGTAGAAAACAGCTGCAGAACCCACTTCCAGGGGCCCAAGACTGGATTGGCACCACTTAATCAATCAATCAATCAATCAATAGATTTATAAAGCGCGCTATGTACCCGTTAGGGTAGGACTTATAGTTGGCAGATCCCAAGAGCTGTAGCAGAGTTGAGTGAAGTCTGTGATGTCCCTGAGTCATCAAACAGGAGGAAAGCCAGCAAGGCCTTGGAGCCACTTTGGTTCTTGGGATGTAGAGATGTAGGTCCAGTCCTTCTCACTCCCAGGAAAGGAGGGCAGAAGGCAGCAGAGCAGGTACAGCAAGGCACAAGTCCAGTAAAGTCCAGCAGAGTTCCATCTGAGTGACACTCTCATCAGCACAGCAGTGTTTTTTTCCTGGCAGGATGTCCTCAGGTCCATAAGAATACTGATTTGTTGGTGTTGTAGGTCTAGTACTTATACCCAGCTGTTTTTTTGAAGTGGGGGTGACTTCAAAAAGAGGCACAAAGTCTCTGCCCCTCCTACCCTGGCTCCATACACTCTACATGGGGTTATGCAGCCCTTTGTGAAGGCTCAGGACCTAGAATATTCAGCTTTAAGTGTCAGCTCCTCCTTTCCATCCTGCCCAGGGCAAACAGATGGCCACTCAGTCATACCTAAACTCCTTTATGTGTGGCTGCCCGGAGGGAATGCACAAGAGCCCAGCTGTTACCCACCCTAATATGAATTCAGATACATGAAGAGGCACTGATGGTTAAAGTAAGAAAATGCCACCTTTCTAAAAGTTGCATTTTCAGACCTGCAACTTAAAATCTAACTTTACCATAAGTTGTGATTTTAGATTATGAGACCAGAGACACCAAACTCGACATATCTATCTATCCCAATGGGACATTATACTTATAGTATGTAATAATTCAATCAGAATGTTAACCTATGGAAGAGAATGGTCTTGCAGTAGTGAAAATGAATTTAAGAGTTTTTCACTACCTGAACATGTAAAACTCAAAGGTATATGCCCAACTTTTTAAAAACACTGCATCCTGCTTTTGGGGCTGTCCAGGGCCTACCTTAAGGGTAGCTTACATGTATGAAAAAGGAGGGTTTGAGCCTGACAAGTGGGTTAACCTGCCAAGTAGGCATGGCAGTTTAAAACTGCACACACAGGCTCTGTAATTGCAGGTCTGTGACATGTTTATAGGACTTCTAAAGTATGTGGCACAATCAGTTCTGCAGGTCCACTAGAAGCATTTAATTTACAGGCCATGGACTTTACTGGGGGCTTTCAGGTAAATTAAATATGCCGGTGTTGGATACACAAATGTTACTATATTTTAGGGAAAGCACACATACACTTTAGCACTGGTCAGCAGTGGTAAAGTGCCCAGAATCCTGAAGCCAGCAAAAGCAAGTCAGTAAGACAGGAGGTCAAAAGGCAAAAAGTCGGGGGGAAACCACATTAAGGATGCCAAGTCTAACACCCTCTATGTCCCCTATGCCTCATTGCTGTTACAGAAGGAGCATTGTTCTGGAGCACCTATGTAAGACAGCTATCTTGGATCATGGCTATCTCCATCAACTTGTATTTTGCCCTTGCACAAATACTGCTTGCTCCATTAACGACTATGAAATCACCAGAAACAGACTAATGAATGTCGAAATATAATTAATGCTATAAATTCGCAGTGTTCATTTGCACCTGTTCAAACTTTCTGTGAAATGACCTTCAATCTGAAAGAACAGACAAACAGTAAACAGCAAATAAATTGAGATGCAAAGTGAATAATGTATGATTGCAAATGTTTGCCCAGTACATATGTAGTTCTAAGTGGGAGTTGCGTTGGCACTAATCTTCCTATTAATGTCTGAAATCACACTCCAAATATTGCTACTTCATATATCTACGAGGAATTAGTTTTGCGAAAAGACTAACGTGGTAGAGGGAGAAAGCCTGAGTAAACAACAATTATTGTTCATGACCTTCAAAAATAGCTGGCTGTGGAAGCATGATGGGTGTTTATAAATACTTAAACAATGGTAATCAACCTGAATGGCGAGATATAATTAAAGTCATAAATTCTAACTAAGGAGTTAATCGTTTTAATTAGAAATTAATCAGGTTAAATAATTGGGGAAATGCCAATATAAATGTGATTAGCTGCAAAAATTGGATTTAAGGAAGTAAAGCGGAAAACACATCTTTAATTGTTTAAGGTAAACTTTAAAAAGCCATGCATACCTTTCTAGTATAACTGATACATGTTGTGAATGGTAAACAGCATGATGTAGCTTTGCACTGCGTGCATATTTAACCAAGAAATGGACTGCAAGTAAAAAATGCTACATTTACTTTTTGCAAAGAAAAAAGAAATCCAGTATTAAAACGAGAATAGCAAGTTGTGTCCATGTGGACAGTCTTTCACACTACAAGTGTACGGTTCGGATCCTTTATGGTACACATGTGGAGTAGCATCGACTAAATGTGTAATCAAATGAAAACTTTGGGCCAACTACCGTTATCGAACGAAAGCGAATACCACAACAAGTATAGTGGAGGACACATAGCACACATAGAAAGACTGTAGCACACATAGAAAGATGAAATGCCTCAGGGTTTTTTTTTTGTGCAGGAAGTTGCCCCTCCCTGCACAAGAATAATCATCCTTACAATGCAGGCATCCTTGCACCATGGTGCAAGAGTGCTTCCATTGGCGCTAGGCATCAAAAACGGCATCAGCACAGGTAAAAGGCAGTAATGTACCACATTCTTTTAAATATGGCACATTCTTCCCCTTACCCTGTCACAAAGTGCAGCCCAGAATGGTGACTTGCTGCACTTAATGATTTCATTATAAATATGGCCCATTGTCTCCAGTCCTGAACTTTTCACTTACAATGTATTGACTTCTTGGCCCGTATTATCAGGTGCACTGTTGTACTTCAGTGCACCTTTAAACAGGTGTGCCAGGCACAAACATAATGTACTGGATTACAATGAATGTACGGCCCTCATGGTCTCTGTGAACTCAGGACTGTCTTGGGGGCAGCACATTCAGTCAAATATGGAGTGGCTGCTTTAATCAACCACTCAGTGTTTCACTGTGCTGATGGCAGCCTCCTGCACTTGCAGGCAGGTGCAGTGAGTGACTGCACTCACTTGCAAGGGGGTGTTTGGAGGGGGCCATGGGTCCCCCATCCCTCTAGAGGTGTGCCCTCAAGGGCACACTTACAGTGTATCTTTTCATGGTGCACTGTCAGTGCTCCTCCTGCGAGCTTCTTTGTCTTGTGCACCAGCATCCATACTGTGGCATGGGCGCAAAGACAAAGAGATTTCCTCATGCAAATGACGGTCTGTCATTTTGAACTAGTGCTGGTGCACATGAGTATTACTGAAGGGGCCACACCAGTGTCTGTGGCCCCTTCTATAATACCAAAGCACCCTGGGGGCACACAACACAGGTGCACATGCATGTTGCACCCCGGGGAGCCGGTGTAATGTGTCCTGACATTGTTTAGTCAAACTAGATAAATAGAAGCAAAACAAAACTACAAACTACACTTTTTTAGATGCTCTGGATGAGCAGGCCTCTCAATCATTTCTATGGGGCGACACAAAGCCACTTTGCGTGTCTTTGAATGACCTCATAGATGTGGAGTAAGGCAAAGCAGCACAAAACACTGTGTTGCCTTACTCTGTGTCAAGGAGGCATTCCATGGGTGTTGCAGTGAGTGTTCTCATGCAACACCCATGGATTTTGATGCTGCCCCAGATTTACAAAATCACATAGACCCGGGGCAGCAACATAACCTTATGCCTCCCAAGAGCATGTGTAACAAGGATAAATTTTTTCTTTTCTTAATGCTTTTTTCTCTTTCCATGTGTGCTGCATCATTCCTCTTTCCATGGGTGCTGTATTCTGAAGCACACACAGAACAAGGAAAACAACTCCATGAATTATTTTTGTGCAGGAAGTTGTCCCTTCCTGCACAAAAAAACATAATCCTGCCAACAAAGCAGCCACCCATGCACCGTGGAGCAAGCGTGCCTGCGTTCGCCCCAGGAATTAATATGTGCGTCAGCGAAAGGACAGGACTGTACAGTATTTCATAAATACGGTGCACTCCTTACTTTTGATTTGACATAGGGCAGCACAGCATAAAGTCTTGCAGTGCTGCCCTAAGCCAAATCTTTAAATAAATAATTCCCCTTTGTCTTTAATGACCTGGTAAAAGGCTGTCATCCTACCTACACCTTCACCCAATGGGCTTCATAGATTTTTGAATTGTTAAGGGGTTAATTTGATTGTTATTGCAAAATATCAAAACACGAAGAGCCATATTTAAGAAAAGTGTCGCTGCACCCAGAGCAGAGCCACTTTCCTTGCACCCTTTAGCACCCCCCTACCGCCACCATGTGTGTGTAGTATTTAAATACCACAAACCATGGCGCAGGGTAGGGGGCAATAGCGTCAACATTTTTGACACTATGATGTACTGTCCAGGGTTAGCATCAAAGTTTTGGTGCTAACCCTGAACAGAACGTAGGGGCCCTTTGTAACCAATGGTGTGCCCCTTTTAACTCCTGTTCTGAGCAGGCGTTAAAAATTCCAGAAAAAAATACACAAAAAAATCTCTCAAATTTCTTTGCACCATTTTCTCTCCCCTGTACCCACTAACGGGTGCCTGGTGCAAGCACAATGTGACGCAAAGGGTTACAAAGTGGTGCAATGCATGTATTGCGCGACTTTATAAATATGGTGCAGTGTTTTTTGCCAAATAATGTCACTGTAGCATCAAAAAATCAAAAAATTAAGCTAATGTTTAATTAGATGGTGCTAGGCCCACTTAAATCTGGACTTAATTGTAATTTTAGCCATTCACAGTATAATAAAGTAAGTTCACTGGAGGGCAGAAGAGCTGCTCCTGAAAACAGCATTAAGCCCTCATAACAAGCAAGGTGCCACATGACCAGGAAAGCCCTGGGAGAAATAGGAAGAGGAGGTTTACTGACAATGATCTTGATATACCAATGGAAAAATATGTCAGTGAAAATGACAAACTTTTCCAAAAAGCAGCGTCCACTACAAGAAAAACCAGGACATGCAACCAGCAGAGGATAAATGCAGTTGGTATGGGAAACAAAATTGTGGATAAGATATGGAAGAAAGAATTTGCTCTGAATTCACATACACACAGGAGATGACAACCACCAGAAGAAAAGAAGCAGGAGATAGAGATTGCAGACTAACAAGCACATTGAGAGCACATTTCAATCTGAGGGAGTTGCAAGCATGAACAACATCAACATCTCTGCCCGAGACCGAAAAGTGAAAGGGGAATGTCCCTTTGCATAAAAATACAACTATCGGAAGTTTGAAACTTTGATAGAACACAAGTAGTGGAGACATGATTAATAGAATGTTGTAACACACAAACCACTAAATGAGCCTTTCACCATTAATTTAATTCCTGTGGGCATATGGTTCACACTGAATGCATTATCGTCCTTGTGGTTTTATGATCTGTAACCAAACTATCAGGAAGTAGTGTGTTTATTGTTTCAGAAACATTTTTAGGACCTGTGTTAGTTTATGCAAAGTCTTCATTTAGTCACATCCCAGCCAAAAATAGGTGAGTGGAAATCTATGAATATGGACCGTCGTTGCGTTACCTTAAAACATGGAGTGTTTTTGCTTTCAATGTACCTCACACTGCACGCTATTATAGCCTCTCTCTCTCCTTCTCTGTGGTTTGCACCCTGTCTAAGTAGGGGCCCTCACTCTAGTCAGGGTAAGGGAGTCACACAGCTAAGATAACCCATGCTCACCCCCTTGTTAGCTTGGCACGAGCAGTCCGGTTTATCTCAGAGGCAATGTGTAGAGTATTTGTAGGACTTCACACCAGTTTAAAAAAATAACCAATATTTATTTGAATAAAACAAGACCAAAACAACAAAAATCGAAAATACACAAGTAAAGATACACATTTTCAAATATGAAATGTAGTATAGCACTTAGAAATACAACAGCTCGAACAGGGGCTATCAAAATGGCTTGACAGAGTTCCATCCTACATTCTGACGCCACCCATGAAGGAGCACAGCCAGCCACACAGTTAGGTAGACACCGGTTACAGTACTGTGGAAAACGATGAGGAAACAAAAACGTAGCACAGAGTCGGGAAAGTGAGGCATCACTGGAGCCAGTGCAGTGTTGGTTCCTTACTGCCACAGGGGAGGTGAGGCATCGGTTCCTTACAGCTAGGCAGGTGAGTCATTGGTTCCTTGCCTCTGCAGAGGAGCTGATGCAGCATTGGCAGTGAGGCGTCAATCCCTTATGACAAGGTGGGATTGATGAATCCAGCAGGCCAAGATGCAAGGCGTTGTCTTTGCTGTATCGCGATCACACCACAGGACTACAGGTGCTGCAGAGGAGTCAACTTCGGGTGCCACGGATGTCGGTGACATGGCACTCTGGGCACATGCTGTGGTGGGACTTCAGAGGCGCGGTGTCAGGCCTGCGTTGTAGGTCGCAGTTGTTGCACTTAGCAGGAGCCACCGCTCAGTTGTGCGTAATTTTTTAACATGAGCTACCATCATTCCTTAGTGCCATCCATGCAACATATTTAAGAAATTACACAGAATGCAGATAAGGACTAGTTAGTGTAAAAAAAAATGATGCTAGCATCTGCGACATGCTGTAAGGAAAAATAACGCTAATGCTGCAAAAGTGGCACCAGACTGTTTTGCAGCACGTAAACATGATGCAAAAGGGTTAGAGTCATTTTTTTTACTGCATTAGTGTCAAAACAAAACACACTATCAGGAAAAAGTGCAATTGTGAGAGAAGATGGAATTATCCGGCCAGAAGAGACCCCAGGGAGACCCTAGTCATCAAAGTACCAGCCAGGAGGGTCCACAAAATTCCCAGGAGAAGGAGAAAAGAAAGCTTTCGTGAGGAGGAGCATGACTTCCTGGTCAGAGAAGTGACTGAGCACCAACACCAGCTCTTCATCACTTCCGAATTGCCAGTTGGTAGGAGAGATAAAATATAGCAGCAAATAGTGGACAAAATCAACAGTGTTGCAGAGGAGAAGAGGACTCTCACCGAGTGCAAGAAGTGCTGGCACGATTGCAAGCGCAATACTCAGGAGAAACTCACCAGGAACCAAAAGGCAGCACTGTAGACTGGAGGTGGAAGTCCCACACCACAGGAGGACCTGAATGAGCTGGAGGAGATGGTTGCAGCGTTCATCCTGGAGGGGCTGGTCACTGGAATTGCAGGACAGGACAGCGCAGACTACCAGGAACCACCACAAATGTAGGATAAGTTGCAGAGGGGAATATCTGGAACTCCACAAATGGCGAAAGAGGGAGGCACATAGGACACACTCAATGCATGCTAAAGTTTTGCATCGGGACACATAGGCCGTCAATCAAGAGGCATCATCCCCACCCAAGTCACAGATGTACTGATGCTTTAGTTGTGTTATGCACTCCAACATAAACACAACGTCATCATTGGCCACTTACTATAGCTATACTTCACCATGTAAATATGCACCGCATTGCCTGGTAGGCACCTGCAAATAGTGTGGCTGTGGCGGTGCCACTACAACACCCATTACATATTGTCAAAGCCCCTGTGGCAGGGTGGTGACTCTGGACAAAATGCTTCCCCTACTCAATGTTGCATTGCCTTTACTCATGTGTGCTGCATCTTGCAGCACACATTGAAATGCCATCTCAGCAAAAATATCAGGTACATGTGCAGGAAGGGACACCACCTTGCACACAAACAAATCATCCCTTCAAGGCAGGCACCAATCACCATGCTGCAACAATGCCTATGTTGGTTCAGGGAGAACAAATCTGTGCAAGCACATGGAGAATTGCAGGGCTGTACTGTATTCAAGTAAATATGTCAAATCCCTGCGTATCTAAAATGCTGCAATGTAATGTAACACGTATTGCTGTGCCAAATTAGGCAGCATCAAGCACCGTCATTCTCAAGTTGCAGGAATGCACCATATACATAAGAATATAGCGCACCCCTGTGTATCCACTGTGCAAGTGGAAATTAGTTGTTGTGTGCCAATGCAGCCACCCTTGCACAATAGTGCATACGACGCAGGGCATTGTGCCACCTGAGCCTCACCAAAAGTGACACTCTGGTGGTGCTTGGGACACCTACATATGTCCCAAAATACGTAGTGAGCTTGACCCATGTGTGATGCACAATGCTACAGATAAGCACAAGTACAACTTTGGGTCAGTAACATGTCGCTGAGCCTCCATTGGCAAATAAATGATGGCCCATGTCAACAGCCAAACAATCAAATATCGATTTTACACTATCTCTTTGCAGAGAATGATGGCTTACCGCCTGCCGACCTGCTTGTTCCTGATTTTGCAGATGACATGGATGACCAAAAGCCAACCGTCATTGAAGAGACTCTCCAGGATGTCCTAGGATCAGACCACCTCCAGTCACAGGGAGGACAAACAGCATTGTGGGGTCTCCACATGAACCACCCATCTACCAACACACGCCACCAGCCAGAACTCACACAGCACTGGACTCCAAAGACCCAGAGATCAGCTTTCAGAAGACAGTGGTAAGAGTGCATCAGGAGCTGGCCAAGCAGGTGTGGGTGTGGAATGTGACCACAGCAGGCAGCCTAAAGGGAGTGCGAACATGTCTCAGACCAAATAAGGACAACTCAACTGCCATCAGAGGCACCCACTCCCTGCTATGTTGACTCAAGCAGTCTCTGGCCGACATAGCTGATGTCATGAAGCAGAGGCTACAACAAATGACCTCCCAAACTGGCAACAACATAAGAGACAACAGGGTGGGAGTTATGCAGAACACCCTGGAGTCCATACAGCAGGAAGTGGCCTCCCTCAGGGAAGACATGGCTGCTTACCACTGTGAAACGTTGTGGTGTTAAAAAATCAGCAGTTCTTCCTTGCTGCAGTGATGCCTTATGTCTTGTCACAAATGGCAGTGGCCAGGACCTGTGACTCCAGATCTCTATGCCCTCTACTTCTACAACAGCATCAGCGATGGCACAGGAGGCACCACACACATCAGAGGATTAAGATGTGGAAAGAATGACATTTAGAAGGAAAAGCACCCTATAACACCAGTCAGTGACAGTTTCTCCTTAGTTCTGGGCTTACGACCATGTCAGTGTTGTGACAGTAGGAAATGTGCCCTCTTCACCTAACCACTGTTGATTTGTCTGTTATATACTTTCATTGTCTCTTTCATACCATTTGTGGGAGGAGGCCTCTTTTTGCATGGTTAGCCCCCACTTTTTGCCTGATGTTGATGTGTTCTTGACATTGGTAGTGCCCAGGGCCCCTGCAAACCAGTCTTCCTGGGCCAGAGCTCTTTCCCTAAATCTGTTGTGATGCTTGGCACAATTGGATATACTCTTACATATCACTGTAAAAAAATAGTAAATAGGTACTCCAGTGCCTAGGGCATGTGTTAGTATTGGTGGGCCCCTGAGGGCAGCAGCACTGATTGTGCCACCCTGTAGGGCCCTGCAGCCAGAGGCACTCAGCACTGCTACTGCAGGGTGAGTGTACTGGGGCAAACGTAAAAAGGCAACTCAACATGGCACCCTTCCTGGGTGCCCTGTCCCCCCTACACTGCATGTGATATGGGTAAGTCACCCCTCTGGTAGGCCTTACAGCCCTAAGGCAGGATACACCATTCTATATGTGAGGGCATAATTGCATTAGCAATACACCCCCACTGTGTCCTTGCCAAACCTGGGACATGGTGAGTGAGTGGAGAGAGCAGCCATTTTAAGGCCACTCTGTACCCTGGGTTGTTTGGTATCAAACAATTCATACCAAGCAACTCAGAATATTAAATCCAAACTGGTGCCAGGGTTGGATTTAACCCTAAATGTACCCAAAGGCCACCTTAGAGATGCCCCCACCAAAAGCTAATCTAACTGGCATAGTTGCTGACAAGTGCCATCCAGCCTGCCACTTCCAGACAGCCAATATACAAACCTGGGGGAGAGCCATGGCTCTCTGGTTTGTAAAATAATGCCCGTCCTGGGTGGGGGAGCTAACACCCCCTCCATCAGGAATGTGCAACACCCTGGCGGTGAGATTCAAATGGCTACTGCCCCTGAAACATGAGCCCCCTGGACTTGTGAGTAAAGCAAATACTTAGCACATCTCCTGGATTAGCCTAACTTCTTGACCAGCTAATTTAAAAATTGGAGCATTAGGTGGTCTTATATTTACCCCTGGAAACCAATGTGTGGTTGTATGGACCCCCTGCATAGTGTGCCTAGTTTTGCACACTACATAGAGGGACAGCCTCTGACACCAATTGACAATTATTTAACTCCTCACTAATGCACACAACTCCTATCCATGTCTCATGACATGTCCCTCAACCCTTGACTCCGATTCCGATACATATCGATAACATTCACTCATGGGGTCTGTGAACTGGACATTGTATAGAATTCACAAATTCAATTACACCTGTAAATAAAGCACCTTGTACACATGTAGCATTTCTATGTTTACTGTGATCCATCTACTCAGCTAAAAGACAGCATTGTTTCAATCCATGTCCTTGTGTACGGAATATCATTACATGAGTGCATGACTGTCAGACACAAAGCCACACTCTAGGATCCTAACATGAGAAAGGGGAATGATGGTGTTGTCGACTGCAACCAACTTACTGAATATTCTATATAATTTTTGAACAGGTATCTTTTGAAGTAGACATATGGCATTTATGGCTCTGAGCCAAGTCAATGGCAATTTACCCAGACGGGAATACCAGTTCAACTTATTTGTGTGGTACAGGAGAAGCTATCCTTATCAGTGCTAGCCAGCTATCAGTGTTGCAGGATACAATTCCAAATTTGCCTGTTGTCAGTTGTGCCACACTTGCTAACAATGAAATTGCAGGACCCCACAAATGACAGGTGAAGTAGCATATTTACCTGTCCAGATTAAGTATACATACAAATTGGGAATGGCTGGAACACTGGATATGAAATGTATGCACTAGTTGACAGTATGTAGCAGCCAATCTGAGACCATTCCTCCAACTTGGCCAGTGCACTCATGAGAACCTCCAGACACTCAATCAACTTCCAAAATTATTAGGCTAAGAAAAACAGGATTTATTGTAAAACCTTATGCCTACAACTAACCTAAACACTTCCCTTTGCTAAACTAACCTTTACTAACTAAACTTAACTAAAACTACACCTATTTAACCTATTCTAAACGTATCTTACACATGTACCACCACACTCTAAACATTGGTCCCCACCCCCTTTAAGAGACAAGATGCAAGTAGGACAACATCAACTATAAATACACAAGTAATAACCTAACCTATGGCCTGAACCAATATATTTCTTTTTATTTTTTTTATTTTTTTTATTTTTTATACACAAATACCCTAGCATGTCCCCCCACCCAACCCCGCTCCAATAACAAATGAAGAAACTCCCCCACTATACTTAACCTAATCTATGCCTACCCTACACTAACCTAATACTACCCATCAAAAACATAATGTAAAACTGTGTTAAAAAGTAAAAGGGAGGGGAAGGACTGGGAGGTTGAAGAACAATATAAGTTAATTTCTTCGGTGTCTTTAGTTTCTTTTTGATGTACAAAATCACAACAGGGAGTACGGGGTTCTTAAAATGTAACGAGGGACGAATCAATGGTGTATCAATTGTAACACCACAACCCTCGTAATCCTCTATTAGAGGTGAGGTATTAGTTAATCAGGTGCTGTGGAGAGTCTGGAGGACACGGTGGGGAATTTCCTTTACGGACCAGGTGGTCTCACACACTATATAGTGTCATGCTTCATCATATGACCACCTAGCCCCACCCAGGTAGGACAATGCCACCTGGGCAGACTCAACCTCACTGTTAAAAGAACAGGAGGGAGTGCGTAAATTAATTCTGGTTCTGGAAATAGAGGGATCCAGCCAAACTAAGGAATAAAAACACCTAAACAGATACCTGTGTAATTATTTAATAAAGGTTCTGTTTGATGTGATTAAAAAAGTGGAGATTGGGACACCTCTGTGAGAACAAGGACTCACAGGGTCACCTATCTAGAAGGAAGGAGCCGACATGTTTCTGCCCTCAGTAATGAGCTCTGGAAAGTCTCGGGGTATTCATCAGGGTGAGGGATCCCTGCTACTCATGCTCAGTGAATGAATAGGTGCTGTGAAAATAATTAAGAATATATATATAGGGGGGCCTACCTTGCCAGGGAGCTACCTGGGAGGAGGCCCTTTCCCTGGAGGCTAATGGCCTCTGATGTCCTGGAGAGGGAGTGTCCCCTTATTTGTCAGACATGCATCAAAGGGGGGCGCTCGCTGTACGCCTGTATTGTCCTCTTTCAGGACCGCTTTTTGATGTACCACAACATCCTCCGGTTCTCTGCACTCTCCTCCACCAATTTGTGGCTAAAATATTGGCCATGTCCTGCATCTCATATCTAGTTTGAATTGGCTTGCAAAAACTGCAGCAGGTGGCTTAACATGTGCCTGGCCTCTGACAGGTGAATATGACATGGAGGGCCTTGGACCTGCTGAGGGCCCCTACAACCCTGATGTTTTTCCAGCAGTGTCCTTGTGTGGCTGTGGCTGCTGTGGAGGTCTTCCAGATGTCTTCTCACTGCGGACTTTTTCTCTAGACACCAATGAATGTCTTTTTGTTTTTGTTTTTGTTTTTGTTTCTGTCTTTTATACAGGGCGACCTACCAATCGACTGACTGTGACAATTAGTCTACGTATTGTAAGTGACCTTTTAGCACTTACTGTTTGGTTTTCTAGGAGAAGTTACAATTTACGGTCCTGATGAAGCGCCATTGGATCAATTCCTGACCGCACAGGTGCGAAACATGTCGACCTTCTAGTGTTAGGACAGAGCACATCTCCTCCTTTCCCTTTTCTAGGAGTACAGGGGACATCACTCCCTTCAAGTACTCCTTCATTTATTTTTAATCTTGGCCTGATCCTCATTTTGAGCAATTAAATTGAGACACTGGGTGTTCAGAGCCAATTTTAACACATATTTCACTCTCCTTTTCTTTCCTTGTCAGCACGTACTGCAGACTCCAGTGGATCTGCGATACTACCTTCGGTCTAGTGCCACCACCACTTGTGTGGTGGCCCGTCAGATGTTGCAGTGCCGGTCTGACGAGAAGCTAGCACATTGATGATGCTTACCGTCTTATTTGATGCTTGAGGGAACTCCTACTACATTACTGACACTTTTTCGTCCTCATTGACAAATTTTCTCTGGAACAGTGTACTCTTTTCATTTATAGGTTCACGTTTAGGGAGAACGTACACTGGACCATTAACCTCCAAGTCCCTCTCCTATCTTTAGTATAATGCTATGTGCTGTGTGATTTTGTTAGACAGAGCATACTAGGTAAACATGCTGACACATGTCAAGCATTGTTGATACTAGCAAACCTGTTGCTACCTAGGACATACACCTCTACATCAGCCTTCTCATGTTTATCTGGATTTGCTGTAGGCATGTGTCAAGAATGCAGATTTGTGTGACAAGTGTGCATCTTATGTACATAGGGAGTGTAACACACACTGCCTACATTCCACCCAGACTATTATTTGGTTGTGCATTGTCCCTTTAAATTCATAAATATGGACAATGGGTCATGTATTTGGATTGGGATTCTGCACCCATAGCTGCCTAATTTGTCTGATAACCCATACCACACTCCACAGCCAACGTGTATGTGCCATACGTGAGGTATAGTCCACCATGTGTCAGGGTTGTGCCCAATGGCAGTGCCAAGACATAGGCCCTAATTGTGTCATGGCTGTAAAAACCACCTACCACAACGGTGATGGCCGCCAAAAGACTGTCACTGCAGCTGCCATCTGTCCGCCATATTATGAGCACTGCTGAACTTCCGCCACAACAAGGGTGGAAATCTGGCAGTGATCATAGTAGCTGTTGGTGGTAAGGTGGTACTGCTACCACCAGCACAGCCACCGCAGTAGACCTCTTCCCGTTCCCTGCTGGCAGACCACCTGGAAGAAGGTAAGTTTGGCTTCCGATAGGGGAGAGGGGTTCGGGTTGTTGTGTGTGTGTGTGTGTGTGTGTGTGGGGAGGTCCTGTGCATCAATGTGTGAGTGTGTGCGTGAATGCATCTGTGTGTGTAGTGTTATTTGAGTGGGTGTATGCATGTGTGTGAATGAGTGTAAGAATGGTAATGTGAGTGCGTGTCTGAATGTCATTGTGAATGTGTGTACGAATGTGTGTGAGCATGACTGGATGTATGCGTGAATGAATGCCTCAATGCCAGTGTGAGTGAGTGAGTGTATGCGTGGTGCATGTCTGCGGGTGTGTGCGTGTATAGGGGTGAGAGGATCGGAAGGGGGAGTGTGGATGAGGGAGTGGGGTGCATCTGGGGAGTGTTGGGGTGGTGGGTGAGCCACCTACCGGTGACAGGGAAGGAATTCCCTGTCACTGGTAGGGCCTACTGCCATGGTTTTCGTGGCGTTGCTAATGCCACAAAAACCATGGTGGTAGGCTGGCTCAAAATGCCACTGGTGGTACTATAGTGGCCACCGGCCTGGAGATCGATATCTCCGGTCCGGCGGCTGCTACCGCCATGGCGGTCTGAGTGGAGAAGTGTTGGGTTAGCTGCAGCAAACTCGGCATTCTCATAATGTGGCGGTATGTACCGCCAACCTGTTGGCGGTACTGCTGCCACATTACCACTCACCACCAGGGTCATAATGAGCCTTATAATCTCATGGATACACTGTGGAGGCTCTGCATCTGACATTGGTTACAATCCCTGGATAATTGCTGAATGACCATATTTACCTATGATGTCCCCCCTTTGTCACACATGTATAGTGCAGGCAAAGTAGCTAGCACCCTGAGATGTGAGAGTGTTCAGTTCCAACATTACTTAAACTCTAGTTCCCAACCAGGTGAGGTAGGGAAGGATTGTAGTGTCCCAGGTAGGTCCCAGTGTAGTGGGATGGGTGAGGGACCCCATGTCCAGTCTCAGAGGAGAGGGAATGGGGATGGGTTGAGGCCCAAGGTGCCCGAGATCCGGTCCCAGGTCCTGGAGGGTTCCCTGCGGGAACCCCAGGAGGGGAGCCTAGCCTGTACCATAGGGCCATCTGTTGAGGGAGACCCCACAGTGTCAGGAGAACTTGGGGGGGCGGCTGTAGCCAGCGTCCCACCAGTTCTGGTGTCTGGCAGTACCACTCCTAGTGAGGGGTTGCAGAAGTCCAGACAGAGGGTTGAGAGGGGGTTGCGGACCCCAGTGGAGAACCTGGAGGGTCAGGTGTCAGCTCTGAGTGCAGAGCCCCCCAGGAATGACCTTGGTGAGACCATTTCTGGGCTGGGGGGAATCCAGACTCTGTCAGATGGGCAGAGGTCAGGAGACCTGCGCCAGCCAGACTCTTGTATGGCCCTTGGGGAAAGTGTTTCCCTTGTGGGGGGTAGGTGTGCCCCCCAGGAAGTCCTGGTGCGCCAGGCAATGATTCAACCGCAGGATGGTGACTCTGGGTTGGATGATCAGGTTCAGGGGGTAAACTCTGACCTGATGGGGAGTACGTGTGCTCCCCTGGAAGTCCTGGTGTGCCAGGCAGTGGTTCAACCGCAGGGTGGTGACCCTGGGTTGGATGACCAGGTTCAGAGGGTAAACTCTGACCTGGTAGGGGGTAGGTATGCCCCCCAAGAAGTCCTGGTTTGCCAGGCAGTGATCCAGTCTGTGGGTACAGACCCTGGATTGGGAGGCCAGGTTAAGGGTGTCCCCCCTGACCTGGAGGAAGGGGCTACTGTTAACAGTGCCCCTACCATGTTGTCTTCTGGGGGGGCCACTCCTAGTTGGGTGGTTCAGGACCCCAGAAGAGAGGGCAGGGGGAGGGAAGCCTCACCCCTGGCCCTGGTCCAACCTGAAGGTACAGACCCCAGGTTGGAGGATCAGTTGCAGGTTAACATCCCTGCACTGATGGAAGAATTGTGGAGGACTGCTTCTACAAGCACCCTGACAGTTTTTGACTCTGGGGGTGCCGCTTCTGCAGGGAGGGTACAGAGCCCCAGAGGGGAGGACCAGGGTCAGGTTGTCATCCCTGACCTGGTGGAAGAGAGAGTGGTCAAAGGGTGCCAGGCACCTGGGGCTACCACCCCCCACTCTCCACAGTCACAGTGGTTAGAGAGGCCTGAGGTCGGGCTCTCATCCCTGACAGTTGTCTGGGGCCACTGTGGCTTGCTGTCCTTGTGGACAGAGTTGCCCCTGGGGGGGGGAGGACGAGAGTCACACCCCGGGGGTGGAGTGGGCAACACCACTGTGTTGGCCCTGGTGGTACTATCTGCCCATTGCAATACATCTGTGAGCAAAGTAAAGTTAGGTGTTGCACAGATGGTGTCTGTAGATGTGGAGAAGGGTTCCCCATGGGTTAGCTTAGTGGGCCCTGAGAGTATGGACAGAGGGATCCAACTGGAGTCAGGAAGGCGTAGAACTGGAACATGCCCCTGCTGTTGTGGGCCTGGGTCCCTGTTCTATCGCCCCAATCAGGGAAGTACATCAAGGTATTGATTGTTCTCCCCTGGCTTTAGGCTGGTAGGGGGTCGTGTTGGACTTTTGCTTATGCAGGGTCATCCCCAGTCTTTTTTTTGCCTCCTGCCTCCTAATTTTTTCTGACATGTTGCTGTTGGCTTTTCAACTCTGAGCACTTTACCACTGCTAACCAGTGCTAAAGTGCATATGCTCTCCTGTTTAAATTGTATGTAAGTGGTTTATCCATGATTGGCATATTTGATTTACTAGTAAGTCCCTAGTAAGGTGCACTAGAGGTGCCAGGGCCTGTAAATCAAATGCTACTAGTGGGCCTGCAGCACTGGTTGTGCCACCCACATAAGTAGCTCTGTAATCATGTCTCAGACCTGCCCCTGCAGTGTCTGTATGTGTATTTTTACACTGTAAATTCGACTTGGCAAGTGTACCCACTTGCCAGGCCTAAACCTTCCCTTTCCTTACATATAAGGCACCCCTAAGGTAGGCCCTAGGTAGCCCCAAGGGCAGGGTGCAGTGTATGGATAAGGTAGGACATATAGTAATGTGGTTTATATGTCCTGACAGTGAAATACTGCCAATTTCGTTTTCACTGTTGCAAGGTCTGTCTCTCTCTCATAGGATAATATGGGGGCTACCTTTAAATATGATTAAAGTGTAGATTCCCCTAGAGAGTAGATGGACAGGTGGAGTTTGGGATCCCTGAACTCACAATTTAAAAATACATCTTTTAGTAAAGTTGATTTTGAGATTGTGCGTTTGAAAATGCCACTTTTAGAAAGTGAGCATTTTCTTGCTTAAACCATTCTGTGACTCTGCCTTGTTTGTGGATTCCCTGTCTGGGTCAGTTTGACAGTTGGGTTGTTTTTCACCTCACACCAGACAGTGACACAAAGGGAGCTGGGGTGTGATCTGCATTTCCTGATTAGCCATCTCTGCTAGGAGGGAGGGGTGGAGTGGTCACTCTCATCTGAAAGGACTGTGCCTGCCTCTGACAATGCTGTCTCCAACCCCCTGGTGTGTGTCTGAGGCCTTGCCTGGGCAAGGCAGGATTTCACAAGAAGGTGTGAGTCCCCTTTGAAGAAAGGTGACTTCAAAGACTAAAATGGGTATAAGAAGGGCACCCAAACTTACAAACTTTAGAAACACTTCTGGAATCAAGGGGAACCTCTGCCTGGAGAAGAGCTGATCGCTGAGGAACAAGTGCTGCCCTGCCTGTGACTGTGCTTTGTGGAGCTTTCCTGCTGTGCTGCTTCTGCCAGAGTAAGAGGGCAAAGACTGGACTTTGTGTGCCTTCCATCTTGAAGAAGAAATCTCCAAGGGCTTGATGTAGAGCTTGCCTCCTGTTATTGAAGTCTCAGGGATAGCAAAGACTTCTTCCTGCCAGCACCTGGAGTCTCTGGAGAGACCCCTACTCTGCTCTGTGGTGCCCTTCCAGTTCCTGGGACCCTGAAAGGAGAGGCTGGCAGCCTAAGGACAAAAATACACGCACCGCGCACCGTGCGGAGAAAAGATCGACGCGAATCCGATCGCGGCTGAGAAAACGACGCGACGCCGGCTCCGCAGCTGAGAAACGACGCCGCTGGAAACGCGACTGGAGAATCGACGCCCGGAGCAGGAGAAACGACGCGCAGCATCGCTGACGAAGGCTGAGAGATCGCAACCAGCGCCGCGGGACTTCGGACCGTCGCGTGGCTGGCTTTTTCGACGCGCCTCGCCGAGCCGAGCTGTTTTCGACGCATATACCCGTGCCGGGTTATTTTCGACGCACACCACCCGTGCGGGGTTATTTTTGCCGCAAACCAGGTACATTTTCACGCTAGCAGCGCTAGTGTGTTGTTACAACTACCTAAAGACTCTCTTTATTTTAAACCTTTAAAAAAATCATAACTTGACTTGTGTATGTTGGATTTTTGTCGTTTTGGTCTTGTTTTGTCTAGATAAATATTTCCTATTTTTCTAAACTGGTGTTGTGTCATTTTGTAGTGTTTTCATTAAGTTACTGTGTGTGTTGGTACAAATACTTTACGCCCAGCACTCTGAGGTTAAGCCTACTGCTCTGCCAAGCTACCAAGGGGGTAAGCAGGGGTTAGCTGAGGGTGATTCTCTTTTATCCTAACTAGAGTGAGGGTCCTTGCTTGAACAGGGGGTAACCTGACTGTCAACCAAAGACCCCATTTCTAACAAACTCTATTCGTTCACAGCCCCTACCTAATGTGTGCCCCCCTTGCATACATCCTGGTAGGTGTGGTGTTGTGGGGAATGGGCTAGAAATTAACACGTTGGCCACTTGACGCCACAACATATGTAGTGGTGAATGGATCTAGGCCTTCAGAAGTCACATGTCCGTGAATTGTGTGTCAAGGATATGTAAGATGAAGGCACTAGACACTCTTACATCACAAACGATGTTGCTAGCATACAAGTAATTTTTGTGTTCCTTGCCTGCTCCCTGAGGTATGAGTCACATTCTAATGGTGTATGTAGTGGAGAATGAGCAGACAAAGGAGAATCAGGTGCCAAGTATTTTATTTGTACTTTTTACAATGTGATGCTAGTCCAGACAATTTTGCATACGAGTAGTGGAGCATACAAGATTCTTCCTCCTGTCAGGGCCAGGCAACTGAACTTTAATTTCAGAAGCCCACATGTCCTCTCCACCACAATGAATGTTCTTATGTGCCCTTCATTGTAGGCACGCTTTCACCATTGTGTGATTGGCAAATGGAGTCATTACCCATGGCTGTATGCCCATACCCTTGATCAGCTGGAAAGTAAAGAGAGAAAATGTGTTAGTAAAGCTTGATAGTGGTTTGGATTGTACAATGGGAGTAGTTGAAGTGGTGACTCAGACTTACTTGTGGTATAGTGTATGTTCCTGTTCTTGTGAAATGGTTTCATTGGACTGTGGTGATGGGCATGACAATCTTCAGTAGTGGCTCAAGGACCTGAGAATTTTCATATTGATTCCAAAATGATGGTTATAATTTAGCAGAAATGTGTTGTGTAGTCCATATGTGAAGCAGTTTCCTATTGTTAGACGCAACCTACCAACCTCCTAGCACCAAAATGGTGTCAGGTGTAAAGATACCATAGTAGCCCTACAGCGCCAAACTAAGCCGTCCATGTTAGCATGTGGAACTATGCATGCAGTGTGACACTTAGTGACCCTTTGTGGCTGATGATGGTTGTGCCAGCCATCAAATGTACGAGGGTGTGTATCACACATTTGTAGGATGATCTAATTTGGTGCAGTAGTATCTCCTAGCTTTCAATACATGATTTCTCACAGACACTTTCAACACATGTACAGTGCAGGCTTTGGGAGGGGGCACAGCTATTTTTCACATGGGTCCCTTAGTACAGTACATATAAGGTCAGGTATGTGCTCTGAACTCCTACTGAGTCCTACTATTGCAACCATGATTTTTACAGTTTTGTCACAAACTCTGCACCATGGTGAACCGTTTCTGGTA
The DNA here is from genome assembly GCF_031143425.1 of Pleurodeles waltl. NCBI lineage: Eukaryota > Metazoa > Chordata > Amphibia > Caudata > Salamandridae > Pleurodeles > Pleurodeles waltl. The sequence continues at coordinate 1,042,879,072 of NC_090447.1, read as the reverse complement.
TACGGAACAGACATGGTGGTATCAGGGGGCACTTGGGGCGCATGTGAGGTGGCACTGGAGTAGGTGCTGCCCCCATTTCTCATGATTCTGCCCCATGGTCTTTACTGGCAGGTTAATTTGTATCCATATGTGCTACACAATGCAGAAGACAGGTGTATGACCATGCTACAGACATGCCAAGTACGTGTAAATGATACGTAGTTGGTAATGGCACCACTTGGGTGGCATCTGATATAGGTTCTGGCAGAGGCTTGCACACCATGATTTACATGAACTGTGCCTATGTGACTCTCTCTAAAAGGCCATTGCCTATGCCATTTACATGGCTGAGCTATTCTTTGTAGTGTGTGTCATCAGTATTTAGTTGTCAACCAGTGAACACTTGTAGTGGTTTTTGAGAAGCTTCTGTATGCAAAGGGGACTTGGCTCCCCTAGTCACACACGGTGTGCCAGTCAGGGTGTGGTTGTGTTAAGTACATGAGGGTGTATGTGTTTGAGAAGTGCAATGAATGCGGTGTAGTGTGGCATGTTGTATATTTGTTGTTACCTGTAGATCTACGTTCCACTGCCCATTTGTACTTAGTGTGGTGTTTGTCTTGTTAGTCCTACATTGTTGGTATGTTGTGTGTGTAATGATTGGTATGGTGGCTTACCTATGAGTACACCATTGCCATATTGCCCATCCTGAAACTGCTCGTTGATAGTCCAATGGCGGAATATGAAAGCATCATGGACCCTGCCTGGATGTTTTGCTACAATGTTGGTGAAGAGCCCACAGTGGTCCACAATGGCCTGCACCTTGATTGAATGGTTGTGCTTGCGGTTCTTATATAGGTGTTCCGTTGCTACAGGTGGCACCCGTTGCACATGGGTGCACTTCATTGCACCCAACACATGTGGGAACCCAGCAATTTGGAAGAAACCTTGCGTGGTCTCCTGCTGCAGATGTTGGGTGTTTATGAAGCAGATGTGGTGGTATGTGAGGCATATGATAGCATCCAGAACCTTAGGTAGGAGGACCAAGAAGGATGGCAGGGACATGCCAGCCACTTGTTCACCCATTATCTGAAAAGATCCAGACACCAGCATGTGGAGGACAGCGAGGGGTTTGGTCATGGTTGGAATCGCAGTGGAAATGTGCACCCTTGCTGTGATGTGTGGCTTAATGTGGTGCAGCAGGTGTACAATGGACTCCCAGTTCATTTGGTACATCCTGATCACATCTTGTGCCCTGAGGCCAAGGATGGTTGTGCTCTGTCTGAAGATCCTCTCCGACCTTCTTTGCTGCCATTGAGGCTGCTTTGGTGGTGTTCAGGGTGGCTGCAGTGGTTTTAATGAGACCTGCTTTCTTTGACGATGTCTGCAGTGCATGCCAAGCTGGAGCAGTACCACCATGTTCTTCTGGAGGTTTCAAATGCTCCTTCTGTGTGTTTTTCTTGAGTGGTAGTGTGTGGGCCTCTTTTTAATGCTTGGTCTGACCTTCGCTGATGTCAACGGTGTGTGCCAAGCTGGAGCAGTACCACTTCCATGTTCTCCTCAAGGTTTCAAATGATCCTTCTGTGTGTTTTTCTTGAGTGGTGGTGTGTGGGCCTCTTTTTAATGCCTGGTCTGACCAGGTATTACGTTTTTATACTAATCGGACTTAGCACCATTTTGTAGGTCCAATTCCTTAGTATGTGTCTTTTTTGCATCAGTAGGTAAATATGGCACTAGAAGGCTAGTGTCATTTTTAGGAAGGGAATGCCTACCTTGCATCTCATTGTCGCAATGGGACTCAAGGTGGATTGGCGCCCCCTAAAAATGGTGCTAACTCCACATTTTTGATGCTAGATGTGTCTAGCTTCGAAATATAGATATGGAGTTAGGTTTGCGCAGCTTCAGCATAAAAAAAATGACGCTAAGGCAGCGCAAACATTTCATAAATATGTGCACGAGTCTTTGGGCATGTGGACCTAATCTTCAGTTTTGAAGATGGTACTTTCACTGCCACCATCTGATCTAAACTTAGCCCTCTTGGCTTCTAGGTCCAGCTCTCCTAACTTTAGCTCATGAGCAAAAAAATTCCTTTTCCTGGGCTAAAGATCTCTCCACCTCAGCCCTCCTCTCCTCTGCTAGGGCTGTGTCAGTGCGAGCTTCCTCTCCTCTGCATCTGGTTGAGCCAGCTGTGTGTCCCTCTAAGCCTGTCTGTCGTCCTTGACCTCAGAGGACAGGGTGTGGGAGGAGACTCTACTCCCAGCAGTAGATATTGCAGGGGACACCATCTTTGGGGTTTCCCTCCCTCCTCTGGAGGCTCTTCAAAGTAATTTTTCTCGTCCCCTTCTTCCTCCTTAGAGCCACTGCCCTCTTGGGTGTCTAGTTTGGTATTCTCTAGGAGGTTCCAATACCTTCCATCCTTTACACTTCCAGAGGGGACCTCCCCAGAGGCTTCTGATAGTGTTGCAACCAAGCATGTTTCCTTATAACAATACAGGGCTGTCTCAAGATCGCACCTTGTGGATCTCCTCTTCACAGCCAGCACCCCCTCTCCTTGCAGAAAATGCTCAATTCTTTCACAGTATAGGTGTTTAGGTGCCAGAAGGCTTCACAGGTGTAACAACCCAACAGAGTTGCAGGTTGATCAAGATGAAGCAGGAGTAACTTTAGAACAATTACCAATTGAGAGAAAAAGGAGAAACAGAATATTGGTACATAATTGTCTGCAATATCAAAGTAGTGTACATAAATTATTGTATGTCAAGTACAAACACAAGTTCTATTCTCACCACTGATCACCAATGTTAGAAACGGGGTCCCTAGTTGGCACTGGTTTGCAACCTGCCCAAGTAGGGACCCTTACTCTAGTCAGTGTTAGGGAGTCTAAGATAACACCTGCTCACTCCTGTGTTATCTTGGTGTGAGCAGTTCAGCTTATCCCAGAGGCAATGTGTAAAGTATTTATACACATACATAGTAACACAGTGAAAACACTACAGAAAGACTCCAAACCAGTATAGAAAAAAACCCAATATTTATCTGAATAAAATAAGACAAAACAACAAAAAATCTAACATACACAAGTAAAGATAACATTTTTCAAAGATTACATGTACTATAGCACTTAGAAACACAATAGCTCCAACTCAGGCGGGGTCTCTCAAAACGGCTTGACGGAGTGACTTCAAACAGTTCAGCATCACCTATGAGGGAGCGTGGCTGGCCACAGAGTCATGTAGACTCCGGTTACAGTACCTTATAAAACAATGAGGAAACAAAGACACTGCATGGAGTTGGGGGAGTTGAGGCTTTGCCTGAGCTGATGAGGTGTTGGTTCCTTACTGCCACTGGGGAGGTGAGGCATTGACTCCTTACTGCTAGGCAGGGGAGATGAGGCATCGGTTCCTTACGGTTGTAGAGGCAGTGATGCAGAGTTGTTGCTGAGGCATTGGTTCCTTACGACAAGGCAGAGACAATGAATCCAGCAGGTCTAGACGTGGTGTTGCAATCCCATCAGGGGCCACATCAGCTGCAGCAGAGTCTGAGTCAGGTGACACAGGACTCTAGACTCACACTGTGGTGGGACATCAGAGGGATGGAGGCTACATTGGGCCTGCATTGTATGTCATGGCTCTGGTGCAGGCAGGGGAGTGGAGTAAAAGAGTGGCGCCGTTCCGAAATCGTTCTGGAAGATGATGCACTAGCTCCTTCCTTGTTGCACCAGAACTCACCCTCAAGGGTCCAGGAACTGAATTTGGCACTAATTTGCAAGTCAGGACTCTCAGCAAGAGAGCCCGAATGCTGACAGGTGAAGTCTTTGATGTCCCTGAGGCATCTTAAAGGGAGGCAAGCTCAGTCCAAGCCCTTGGAGTACCTTTGGCAGTGGGATGTCGAAAGCCAAGTCCAGTTCTTTCACTCCCAGGACAAAAGCAGCAAGCAGCAGGCCAGAATAACAAAGCAATAGGCAGAGTGGCAGTCCCTCCTACAGCATTCATATCTTCTCCCTGTTTCCTCAATCCAGAAGGATTCTAACTATGTGGTGTCAGAGGGCTTACACTCATACCCCTTTCAGCCTTTGAAGTAGGCAAGCTTCAAAGAGAAGTCTTTCTAGTGCACAAGTCCCTGGTTTTCCCTGCCCTGGCCCCGGACACACTTCAGGGGGGTGGAGACTGCTTTGTGTGAGGATAAGCACAGACTTATTCAGGTGCAAATGTCAGCTCCTCCCACCACTCAGGAAGACCCATCAGCCTGGTGATGGGCCATTGGGATATGCAGAGCACATCTCAGACCCCTTTGTGTGACTTTCTAGAGTGAATGCACAAACAGCCCAATCCCATAGAAACCCCAAAATCCATAGATCCCCGAAACTCCATATCTCCATCTGCTCCTGAAGGGACAAGGGAAATTGACATGTAAAAGATATTTCAAGGCAATACCCATGTTACCCTATGGGAGACTTTGGTCTTGCAATAGTGAAAAATGAAATTAGCAGTATTTCCCTATCAGGACATGTAAAACTCACCAGTACATGGCCTCATTTTTAAATACACTGCACCCCGCCCATGGGGCTGCCTTGGGCCTACCTTAGGGTTGATTTACAGGTAATAAAAGGAAAGGTTTAGTCCTAGCAGTGGGTGCAATTGCCAGGTCAACATTGCAGTTTAAAACTGCAAACACAGACACTACAATGGCAGGCCTGAGACATGTTTCCAGAGCTACTCATGTGGGTGACACAATCAGTACTGCAGGCCCACTAGTAGCATTTGAGGTTCAGGCCCTGGGTACACCTTGAGCACTATACTAGGGAATTACTGGTAAATCAATTATGCCAATCAAGGATAAACAAATCACCAATACAATTTAGACCAAAAGCATACACACTTCAGTACTGGTTAGCAGTGGTAAAGTTCCTTGAGTCCTAAAGCCAAAAAAACATATCTGAAAAAATAGGAGGAAGTGTCGTAGTTTGGGCTCTTGCTCTGAGCAAGACTGCTGCTCTCAGGATGACAGTACTTTCGTTTGTAGGTGACTAAGGGCCAGATGTAGCAAACGATTGCGACTCGCAAACGGGCCGAATTGCAATTTGCGACAGTGCAAAATCGGAAATGGGATGCAAAAAGCCAATTTCCGACTCGCAAAAAGCGATGGGACCCGTTTGCCAGTCGAATCCGGTGCGACCCCATTTTGCGACCCGCAAATTGCAAGTCGCAATTTGCGAGTCGCAAACCATATGCAATTGCAACTCACAAATTGCGACTAGTCGCAAAAAGCCCAGTTTGCATGTCCCATTTACCACTAACTCAGAGCAGGTGGTAACCATTACCAAAGTATAAAAGGGGACCCAAAAGGCATCTGGGTTACTCAAGATGGCGGAGATATACCTGATAGCAGTGAGGAGGAGAGTCTACGCAGCCCAGCAGAGGAGGAGGAGGGGCCACAGACAGGAGAAGATATATAGAACCAGGCAGACTCTTTTTCAGCAAACTGAAGAGGAGATCTATGACAAATACCGCCTTAGCAGCGCAGCCATTCTAGAATTAATAGATTTACTGAAACCACAGCTAGAACACAAGACTCTGCGTGGCTGCGCCATCCCTACGCATGTGCAAGTACTATGCGCACTGCACCTCTTCGCCTCAGGGAGCTATCAGGGGGTCATTGCCGTGGCAGGTGGGGTATCCCAAAATGCAGTGTCAAGGTTCCTCAGGGCATTCCTAGATGCCTTAGTCACGCACATGTCTCACTTCATATACTTACCAAGGAATGAGGCAGAAATTAACAGCACCAAGCTGGACTTTTACCGCATTGCCCACTTTCCTCATGTCATAGGGTGTGTAGATGGGACACACATTCAAATATGCCCCCCTGCTAATCTGGAACACATTTTCCGCAACAGGAAGTGTACCCACTCACTCAACATACAGGTTGTTTGTGATGCCCATTATGTCATCACGGACATCGTAGCTAAGTTTCCTGGCAGTACCCATGACTCATACATTTTTAGGCATAGTGGGATACATCAATGCCTGGAACGTGGGGAATTTGGAGACGGTTACCTCCTAGGTAGAGCCACAGACACTTGCAGACATACACACAGGTCACTGTGCACGACTATCTGGACTTCCTAACAGTGTACTTTTGTGCCCAACAGGTGACAGTGCATATGCTCTCAGGCCTTGGATCATGACTCCGTTTTTAACACCCAGAACTGAATCAGAGAGGCAATACAACAGTGCGCATAAGAGGACCAGGAACCTGATCGAGCGCACCTTCGGACTGCTGAAGGCAAGATTCAGATGCCTCCACCGCAGTGGAGGCGCCCTCCAATACACCCCCATTACCGCTTTCAAAATTGTGGTCACATGCGCCATCCTCCACAACATAGCCACCCGACGTGGGCTACCTCTCACCCCTGCAGACCCAGATCCTGATGATGAAGAGCAAGAACAACCACATCGCCATCATGGGGATAGGAGTCTAGCTAATCAAGGCAGACTGAGACGGGACCACATTGCAACGCAATATTTTGGACGGTACGTGTCAACTCCCACCATACTCACCTATTAACCATTTGTTAAGTGGAACAAAAATAACTGTTTTATTAATGTCATGAAGAAACTATATACAAGTTGAAATTGTCCATGGGCAGGAAAATGCCAACCAGTCATGTGGCACATTAACGCCATGTGCCACATTAATCTGTCCTGGCTGTTATCTATGATCTCCTGCCCCTCCTGCCAGCCTGGCTGGTCCCTGCTGCATCCATGGTGCTGTGCCTACCACTCCTCAGCACCCTACTGTCAGTGGCAGAGACACTGCTCACTGTTGAGCCCTCCTCCCAGGTGTATTTCTTAACTTCCTGGCTGTGAAGTCATCATCATGTGCCAGGAAGTGTTTCCAGAGTGTTCTGGTATGCTTTCTGGAGTGTTCTGCTGCACCTGCAAGCAATTTTGAAGGTAATCGCAATTTGCGACACCCACTCGCTAATTGCGAGTTCGTTTTTTGCACACTCGCAAACAGCGACCTCGCAAACTGCGGACTCGCACACAGCGTTGCGAGTCCGGTTGCGAGTCGCAAAATCGGATCGCTTTTTTTTCTGACATTCCAATTTGTGACTCGCATTTTGTGAGTCGCAATTTTTATTTTTGCTACATCTGGCCCTAAGTCTCTTCCTACAACTATTTGTAACTGTTGTCCAAACCTTACCGGCTTACTAGCAGTACCTCACCAAAAACACAATAGTAAAAGGTGATTTGTAGCAGTCGCTTACGCATGGACTCAAAATACAATATCTCAGGGTTGTCGTGGTTAAACGGAAATTACCCTTTTCTCACAGATTTATAATGTCTCATACAAACAAAGGCAGTAACACAGATGCAGTAAAGTTATAATAGTTTTTATTCAACATAACTGCAATTTGTGATAAGTTGCATGAACTGCAATGATTAGGATAATGAATATACAAAGCAACAGTATTGTAAAGAGGAGACTCATTGTTATAAAGACCCCCACCATTATGTAATATATGAAAGAAATATATGTATATGTAAAATATGGAATAAGCCCTAATACCCTAAGGAGTGTAGGTCTAACCTCCTACCTAAAAAGGAAGAGCTGGGTTCGTTAAACCTAATCTGCCAAAACCGTGTCCATGCGAGGAGCCCCCAACCCTCGTTACCTTGGAATGAGGTCTCTATCTCAGACTCCGCAGGGACACGAAGACTGGATTAGTGTCAAGATGACTGCGGCATCGGTATCAGCGATGGTGGCGATACCCTCTGGTCGGAATCCCTCTGATTATCTGTCTAAAAGTGTGTTGTATTTATACAGATCTACAAGGTCCCCTGACATAAGTGTTATTCATAACAATAGATAACAGGCATGCTTGGGACGGCAATTAATATCAACAATCCCTCGAAAGTATAGAGAGGGAAAATCCCTAAGTGTGAATGCCTACTGTATGTTTGTCTTTCGTGCTTGATCTTGACGCCTTGGCGCAATGACACTGATAATAGAACCCATAACAAGTGGCCTAACTATAAACAAGGCCGCCATTTTAAAGGAAATAAATAATTAAATGGACTATGACAGAGCAAGCTAAGTAGGTTAAAAGTCACTGGGTGATGGGGGCACGAGTTTACAAGCCTACGGCTAAGCTAACTCTTGTTATCCCGCTAAAACAAACTAGGATTCACTACACCCTCCCCATTGCCGTAACAGGTATGATGAAGGTAAGGAAACCCAAGCGCTAAAAAAGCTGCTACTGAACCAAAAAGCCAAAAAACGAAAATGAAAACTCAAGCTAAAAATTTTTACGTAATGACAAAAATAAATGCTGTGTGTTAAAATACGTTTTTTTAAAAAACATTCAGAGATGTTAATATCAACCATGACAAGTATCGCAAACTTTCAGTTAAATTGCTAGTTTTTAGAACCAGGAACTGGCAAGCGAATTCACCAAATTATGTGCTATATGCAGGATCTTGAAGAATGTCATCAAAGTCACCATTCAAGGATCTTAAAAATGAGTCAACATCGTCTGAAGTGAAATTGAGAGCTGGACGGACAAACGGATCCACAGAGCAGAAGTGAGCCATATTCATTGGTGTATCGACACTCGCTGCAGCGTCCTCATCCCTGTTAGTTTGTATAACAGAAGGCTCATAGGTGGCCTCGCGGAGCAACCTCAGTCTCAAGGGGCATGACCGTGTATGAACCCTCATCGGGGACATCAGCAGTTCGTGGTCCACAGGAGATGTTGGTGCAACAGCAAGACAGACCATAGGCAGATGTTCAAAGAGACACCATATGCAGCGGAACACCGGTTGTACACACCAGAGTAGAGGTCGGAATGACAATGACCAGTCAAACTCTAGTTCCACCAGCAAAGGTGTACCGAAGATCCGAACCATGCGTTCACGGCACAGCGGGGTTGACGCGAGCTGCTCCATTGCTCTGAGTCGCTGGAAAAAAACAACCACCGCGAATCAGAAAAAATAGCAGTAGTAGTCCGCCAATTAAAGCCAAAATAATTGGAAAGCCACCAAACACACTGGAAAAGAGAGAATGGATGGCTGATGGGATGACTCCGAAGACAGTCTGGAAGATGGACACGAAACCAGACCCGACAGCCTTAAAGAAATGAACAATCCCAGTGGTGCTTGAAGCATTGAATATTCTCGATACCAACTCTCCAAAGTATATGGGGAAATCGGTATTTAAAAGGGATTGTATCTCGGCTGATGATCTCGCAACCTGGAGAGCATACGTCTCTTTTGCGGATGTCAAGGCGACCTGTTTTTGAAACAATAGCGCCTTCAGTCTACTCAACTTGTCATAGTTCACATTAATAGTATCAATGTGGGGCCACATTTCAGATACTTGTATCTCTCGTGTGGGGGGAAACAAAACATGGCCACAACACGTAACGACCTTCGTGACTGAGATTGCGTAGGCAATTCCAGGTCGCAAGCCGCAACAGCTGACATCTCTCAGAAGAACATAACTCCCATTAGAAAGAACATGAAACGCTGAACGAATCAAGGGGACGGGAGTACCCTTCAGAAAACAGGCCAAATTCGCCACCCCCGCATTGCAAAGACCGTGAAGAGACACCTGTTTGCATATCATGGAATGACGAACAGTAGTCTCACATTCACTTCCGCTAAGAAAGACCTCTTGTTCGCCGTTCAGACATCGATACTCAAAGGGCAACTCCCACTCTTCCTTAATAAAGCTGTCTCCTAGCCGTTCATATCGTCCCACTGCAAGATGTTTCAGGCAGCTTGAGAAACGAAACGTTGAAAACTGTAAATTAATAATGCCGTGTAAGAGCCAGATAGTAGAAGGACTCTCTGCTACCGTGAAGGGCAACTTATCTAATTTTTCTACTTGAAGCAAGGTGAAACGAGCCTCTCTTTTAGCCATTGTCACTTGTTCCCTGGAAAAATTAAAAGCAGCGAATAGTTCACTCCCATTAAGGTATTTCCATGGAATGTGGCCACTTTTCAGCGTCTGCAATGCCCAACTCAGCTGCATGATGGAACGCAGCTGTGTTTGCCCATGATATAACCGAGACAAATCAGTCTGAGTGATATCAATAGCGGATGACACTATATTCGACAGGGAATAAATCCTGTTGGATAGCGTGTTCATGCCATTGTCGACAACAGCCAATGTGTTTTCCAAATTCTCTTTATCAAGTTGCCGTAAACGTGCAGCAGCCTCAATTTGAGAAAGTTTCCAAATTTTATTATACATGGCATATAAAAAACGTTTCGAGCGTTGTTTTCTAGGACCTAATAGGAAATCTTGTAGGTCTATACTGTCAGAAAGAGTATTCAGGTGTTGTTTCACCGCTGTTAAGGTGTTCGTTTGTACCCATTGTTGGCACAGCTTGCCCACACTGTATGTTGTAATTATACCAGCATGCTGACCTGACAAAAAGCGAGGGTCTGGTCTATGAATGGAAAAAAACCCTGAAGAGTTCAAAAAACGCCTTTGACACTCATCAGTATCGGTGGGCCATACCAACCATCCCCCGGGACTGGAAAGTGAAGAATTATAGTCACTAACCTTAACCAATGCATCTAGCCTTTCCTCAGAAACATTTAGAAAGTTTTGCCAATCTTTAAATTTTGTCGGTGTAGGGATACTGGGCGTGTTTAGATCCTTTATTTTAGCTAATCCCAGACATGATGTCTGCTCAACAGTGTCATTTAAAAAAATCATTTGCACAGGAATTAAGCAAGCTCGAAACAAAGCCTCCCTACCCTGTATCTGCCAATCTTGCGTCCCCCATACACTCTTCAAATCGATAGTGTTCTTCCAATATTCATAACCCTCAATCGAAAGTCGGGAAACAAAGGGATCTGAATAAATCAGTTTTGTATCTGTTAGCAACAATTTTCTAATGTGTGTCGTGGGTAATTTAAAATAATAAGATTCAGCTTTCGTTGTATCATGCCCAGAAAAGTATGTGAATTTGTCACTGTAATACTTTGGACTCCCCACCCATGGTGTTGAACAATGTTCCCATTGTGTGTAGTTAAAAAGAGGCCTATATCTAGTTGCACGGTGCAGGTAGTGATGTCCCCAATTATTATAGCAGAACATTTCACCATAATTCATTGTAAAATCATATACATCATCACTTCCAAAAGCGGAGTAGTCCTTCATTTCAGTTAGCATGGAATGCACTGTTTGGACATCCCAATCATCAGAGACAACATTAGGTGTAATAACATCAGACATAGAAATTTTGAACACGTATGGTATTTGAATTATCTCTGTAGGCCCGTATATATCGAACGGAACTTTGTCCCAAACAATCCCATCAGAAATTGGAATAGCTGTAATATTGACAGGGGACAAATCACGGCAGACCTTATGTGATGAATGATGCGGTGTTAAAATTACATCAACAGGCTCCACTGAGGAGCGATCAGCAATATAGTGACCATTAATTAGTAAAAAGAAAACAGTCACAAAACCAATCCATAAAAACAATGCAATAAATGTCAAACAGAACCAGAGATAGTTCCATGGATATATCAAATAGTTCTTTTTAAGCCATTGATAGAACTTGCTACCTCTGGAAAGTTTGCCAGTCTCAGTTGTGGATGAATCTGTAGAAAAATCATCAATGTCCACAAAATAGCCAGAGGAAGTCTCCGCAAACACAGGACTCATCGAATTCCCATCCACTCTTCGTGGAGGTTCATGATAGATGACGTTACCAGTTGTGGAAGTGTTTGTGTAAAATACAGCCAAATCCTGTAGCGGTGTGTTCTCCGAAGGTGTTACAGGAACCAACAAAAATTCATTTTCCGCCCTCCCCATGGTCGAGGAAGTGTCTGGAACAGCAGCTGACATAGTTGCATAGTCAGTAGTAGCGATGGTCATCCTACTATGTAGAGGGATGTCCTGTTGGGTAGTGAGAGGGGATCGGGAACCACCCAAGGGACCTCCTGGTCTACTGTGAAGAATCGGCCACATGGTGTAATTTGATGTCATCAATGGAGATGAATCTGTTTGATTTGGAACCAGACAATGGCGGAAGGATGACAGTCCTGCTGCCTTTTATCCCCAAGACCGGTACAGGTGCTCTGTATGCTGGACCAAACTCTTTTCTCACAGCGATCTTCTCACGAACCAGATCCCCAACGTTAGGAATCCAGCCAGTCGAAGTTTTCGCCAAATCCCTTATTCCCAAGGTGGCAGCGCTTGCAGATGATTTATCATCACGGAATTGTTGAAACTCCTGTAAAACAGCGAGACGTTCTTTTATGTCAAATGGTGTTTCTGCTGCCACCATACCAGGGGCATCAAGATCGGGAACATACATAGTTGTCCCAAAGAGAACCTCATATGGAGACTTTCCCCTCAAGGACCGTCTTGGCAGATTATTCAGTGCTCTCTGGACCCCATATAGGTGATGTAACCAACTGCGGCCTGAACCTAATACTCGAGCTGTTAAGGACTGCTTTAGATCACGATTCCGCCTCTCCACGACCGAATTTTCCTCGGGATGGTATGGTGAGGAGTAATGGAGTTCAACACCCATCGTCCTCATGGTGTCCCTGAAAGCCTTAGAGGCAAATGCAGGGCCCTGGTCCGAATGGAATGCTGCAACCGCATATGTACCGATAAAGATCAGAAAATCTTTTATAACAGTCCGGGCGTCAGCCGACCGCTGTGGCCATACCCACAGGAATCTAGAACAGGAATCTACAGCCACTAAAATGTATTTGTATGCACCATCAGGTTGCAAAGGACCACAATGGTCCAGGTACACACAATGGAGTGGTTTGTCTGACACTAAGAGAGATGACTGCGGAGGGCGTCTGATATTCGAGCCCTTAATCGGCTGACAAATGTCACAGCAAAGGACATACTGTTTAGTCCTTCTGCATAGACCAGGCCACCAGTACCGTTGTTGTAGAATGGTGATAGTGGCCTGTATACCAGCGTGTGCAGAAGCGACACCCTCGTGTGCAGCTGTAATCAGTTCCAATCTTTGATCATCATTTGGGATCACTCGATCACCAACATCAGGAATTATTGCAAAAGCAACATTCTGTGCACTGATATGATATGTATAGTTCGTAGGGTATCCTTTCGGAAGGGGCTTGCCTGCAGCCGAGGCTTTAACGGCAATCAGTATTTCATTATCCAACCTCGTCCGAGAACGAGTCACTGCAGCCACAGAAGCCGTAGCTACTGAAGCTTTGGCTGCTTCGTCAGCCAATGTATTACCGGCAACATGTATTCCTACACGTTGGTGCCCCAATGTATGAGCCACCCTTCCCCACAATATTTTGTGTTTAATGGTGTTCCCTTTAGAATCTCTAAACCCGTTCAGTATCCAATGATTGAGATATTCATTGTATGACTGGATGCAGTAATACGAATCACAGACGATCAAAGTCTGTGTTCCTGGCTCCGAATGTTCGAGCGCTAGAAGAAGAGCCTTAAGCTCGGCCAACTGGGCTGTGCAGTCCCCTAAGGTCTGAGTGTACGTTTTATGAGGATGAAAAACTCCGTCTTCCATTACCCCGCACACGGCTGCGCAAGCTGCCGAGTATTGATGTTTAGTACCCACAGCCGGTTGTGCCGATCCGTCAGTGTAAATGATAGTATCATAACTGTCTATTGGCAATATGTGTAAGGGAGCGGGGTACTCCTGTTCATACTGGAGAAATTCTTGTGTCTGAAGTCTTGGGTCAAACACATAATCAACATCAGTGGCGGTCAGAGATGTTGCCCATTAAATCCAGCGTGGATGCAGTGCCTTAGCGTTAGGAACGCTCGCTTTAGTGACAGCCTCTAAGGCCGGAACCGGGGAGACAACAACAATGCGTTTCCCCTGGGCAAGCGGTCTCTCCTTTATGACGGCAATCTGAACTGCCGTCAGAATTTTTTCAGTAGGAGCAAAACATTTCTCTGCATTGGAGTACAAATGTGATTTGTATGCTATTGGCACCGTGTCACCCTCATTAAAGGTGACATAGGTAAATCCTAGGGCCCCAGCTATTATTCTGATGACCAAATTCGTTTTATTGTCCCGTGTGTACAAGTGTCTAGCTTCTAGCATGTCTCATTGTATGTCCCTTAGGATGTGTGTGTGTTCAATTGTCCATCGCCTGCTAGAATAATTGGGCTGAATTAAGTCATATAGTGGCTTTACGCGTTCAGCATAATCTGGAATATATGTTCTGCCAAAATTAAAGAAACCCAGTAATGACTGCAATTTCTTAAGCGTGTTCGGAGGCTGTAGCTGAGCACACTTCTCTAGGAAGTGCGGGGGCAGGCTCTTCCCCTCGTTTGATAGTTCATATCCTAGGAACAATACACTAAGAAAGGCTATCTTGCTTTTCTTAAAATTAAATTTATATCCGAAGGCGGCAAATCCCAAAATTATCCGATCGACCCTGGCAAGATGAATGTTAAGGGTGTCATCAGTGAGATAGATATCATCCACATATGATAATGCCTCGGAATCAAGCTCCTGTAAGATTGATGTGACACGGGCCGAAAACAGTCCTGGGCTGTATTTATAGCCTTGTGGTAAACGACAAAAGCGTTTCTGAGAACCATAGGAAAATGCACTTAGGTCTCTGCTTTCATGTGCTAAATTCTGGCAGAAAAAACCATTAAATATATCCAATGTAGTTTTGTATTTTTTACGCACTATATTATTAATTAGCGCTGTGCTGTGTGAATTTTGTATAGCATAATTGCGTGCATGACTATTCAAGTGCCTATAATCAACCACTATTCTATATGAATGATCAGGTTTCGCAACGGGAAATAGCGGATTATTCATTGCCGATGTACAGGGCTCAATTACTTCCTGGTATTCAAGTTGTGACAGTATCTCCGTCACTGGAGCTTTTGCTTCATGTTTAACAGGGTATTGTGGCTGCGGGTGTGGTGTAGACCGAACGGGAATAACATGACAAGGAGAGTCCTTGTCCCATCCTACATGATTACGGTATAATGCAGGTGCCTGTGCTAAAGCCCATTCAGCAGCATAGGCTTGTTTGTCTGCCTCCGGAACAAGATCGGAGAAAGAAGGCAAAATGACATCTTCCCCATGTGGGAGCATGCGGACATGTGCAGGTGGCCAGTCTCTCTTGGCCAACAGGATATCACTAGTAAGTTCATCCCAAAATATTACACTAATAATGCGTTCCACGTCTCCCTCTATCTGAATTGTTAAATCAAAAACCCGATCGGGTGGGAGTACGCGGCCATCCGCCGTTTCAACTGCGATGTAATCGCTAGTTGCTGTCGCATCCAGATGATCTTTCAGACTCTGGCGACATATTGTGACCTCTGCCGCGCTGTCCAACAGAGTCACTGCCCACCTCTTGTTCCTCAACAGTGTTCTCAATACTACCGGCATTTTTAATGGTCAGTGCAGCCACTTTTTTCTTTTTAAATTGTGGCTTTTGTTGAGGAGTCTTTTCTTCTTTTTTAACAGTAGACTGTGGCGAGTCTTTCTTTTCTTTCACGTATTCCGGACGTCGATCGTGACGGCCTCCTCTCTCGCTACGTCTATCCGGTGCGTCCTGAAAGGAACGAGAAGGACGTGAATCAGTATATCTGTCTGGAGTTCTAATGTTATCCCTATTTCTGAGATTATATCTCCTTTCGGAGTACTCTGGATGAGGAGAATCAGCTCTTTTGTTTCTCCTATCCTTGAAATCTTTTTGTTTTTCCCAGCGCTTCTTAGAGCCCTCTTGTGCCTGCTTCGTACCTTCCTTATGGGTGGTATTTGGTACTTCCAATTTTCTAGGTTTGGCTCCCAAACCATCCCGTCCTATACTAGTATAGGTATCAGATATTATTCTCGGCAGCTGTCTCTCTTGTTCCATATTTGGAGTTTCCCGGAGACGCTGGCGCCATGCGCTATTAAATGTTGTGTAAGTGCATTTCTAGCATTTGCAGGAATGTCTATGGTATTGGCCATATTTGTTTTAGAGAAACGGAACACCAAAATAGGGGAAGTTTTTCCTTTTGTGAGTTCGAGCTCGAACAACCTACAGCCTAAGCAGGTGTTACCTGTTTGGCTGAGGAGGATTCTCCCAAAGACCACGGACGTCTACGTATAATGGTACTGAGGGTACCTGTTGTCTGTGAGACAGTGATAGTCAGGGTATCCGTAAATTAGTGCCTAAACACCATCGTTGGTGGCGCCATGTCGTAGTTTGGACTCTTGCTCTGAGCAAGACTGCTGGTCTCAGGATGACAGTACTTTCGTTTGTAGGTGACTAAGGGGGTCATTCTGACCCCGGCCGTCAAGGACCGCCGGTGCCGGGGTCGGCGGTAGCACCGCCAACAGGCTGGCGGTGCTCCGCCGGGCATTCTGACCGTGGCGGTACAGCCGCGGCCAGAAGCGGAAAGCCGGCGGTGTACCGCCGACTTTCCGCTGCCCATGGGAATCCGCCATGGCGGCGCAGCTTGCTGCGCCGCCATGGGGATTCCGACCCCCTCACTGCCATCCTGAACCGGAACCGCCAGGAACAGGATGGTGGTGAGGGGTGTCGTGGGGCCCCTGGGGGCCCCTGCAGTGCCCATGCCAATGGCATGGGCACTGTAGGGGCCCCCGTAAGAGGGCCCCACTTTGAATTTCAGTGTCTGCTCAGCAGACACTGAAATTCGCGACGGGTGCTACTGCACCCGTCGCACATCCTCCACTCCGCCGGCTCCATTCGGAGCCGGCATCCTCATGGAGGGGTGTTTCCCACTGGGCTGGCGGGCGGCCTTTCGGCGGTCGCCCGTCAGCCCAGTGGGAAACCCAGAATACCCGCGGCGGTCTTTTGACCACGCAGCGGTATTGTGGCGGTTCCCTCCAGGCGGGTGGCTCCCGCCGCCCGCCGGGGTCAGAATGACCCCCTAAGTCTCTTCCTACAACTATTTGTAACTGTTGTCCAAATCTTACCGGCTTACTAGCAGTACCTCACCAAAAACACAATAGTAAAAGGTGATTTGTAGCAGTCGCTTATGCATGGACTCAAAATACAATATCTCAGGGTTGTCGTGGTTAAACGGAAATTACCCTTTTCTCACAGATTTATAATGTCTCATACAAACAAAGGCAATAACACAGATGCAGTAAAGTTATAATAGTTTTTATTCAACATAACTGCAATTTGTGATAAGTTGCATGAACTGCAATGATTAGGATAATGAATATACCAAGCAACAGTATTGTAAAGAGGAGAGTCATTGTTATAAAGACCCCCACCATTATGCAATATATGAAAGAGATATATGTATATGTAAAAGATGGAATAAGCCCTAATACCCTAAGGAGTGTAGGTCTAACCTCCTACCTAAAAAGGAAGAGCCGGGTTCGTTAAACCTAATCTGCCAAAACCGTGTCCATGAGAGGAGCCCCCAACCCTCGTTACCTTGGAATGAGGTCTCTATCTCAGACTCCGCAGGGACACGAAGACTGGATTAGTGTCAAGATGACTGCAGCATCGGTATCAGCGATGGTGGCGATGCCCTCTGGTCGGAATCCCTCTGATTATCTGTCTAAAAGTGTGTTGTATTTATACAGATCTACAAGGTCCCCTGACATAAGTGTTATTCATAACAATAGATAACAGGCATGCTTGGGACGGCAATTAATATCAACAATCCCTCGAAAGTATAGAGAGGGAAAATCCCTAAGTGTGAATGCCTACTGTATGTTTGTCTTTCGTGCTTGATCTTGACGCCTTGGCGCAATGACACTGATAATAGAACCCATAACAAGTGGCCTAACTATAAACAAGGCCGCCATTTTAAAGGAAATAAATAATTAAATGGACTATGACAGAGCAAGCTAAGTAGGTTAAAAGTCACTGGGTGACGGGGGCATGAGTTTACAAGCCTACGGCTAAGCTAACTCCTTTTATCCCGCTAAAACAAACTAGGATTCACTACAGAAGAAGGCAAACATTTTGGAATAACCCTGCAAAAGGGGCTAAGTCCAACAGAAATCAAAACCACAGTATAAGTGAAGGTTTAGGCGTAGCAAGTGCATTGACACAGCCATCATTTCCAATCACAAAACCAGCACAAAACATCACCTCTCCAGTCTCTACAGCAAAACCAGCTGAGACACCTCCACTACTGATGACAACAGAACCTGCTACTCCATCAACCTACGAAAAGCAGTCATCATCCAAGAGACCTAGTCCAAACATCAGGGGATGCAACCTTTGCAACCTGAAGAAGATGTTGCAAAGTGGGGAAATTCTGGTAGTGGGAGGATAAATCCTGCTAGTGCATCAGGAGCACTCAAGGTAGGTATGTAGAAAAGTAGGTTCTCTAAACACCAATGTAGTTAATAGTTTGCAACCATTTACAGTTAGTGTCAGTGGGACATGAGAGGCTGTCATAGCAGTGTGTTGAGCAGTACATGTTCAAAACTGACCAGGTTTTTAGTTGGTCTGTAAACTGACTGGCTAGTGCATCCAACATCTTGCCCATATACACCTACAGGTTAAACTGGTATACTACTTTCAAAATCGATGTAGGGTTCTTATACAGGTAACAAAAGCATTGGTGGAACTGGAAATGTCAAAGGCCACTATAAACATAAAGCTTGGCTGTTAAGGGTAAACATTTGCCACAAGGCAATAAGAAGAGATACATTGTTAACAGAGAAAGAAGGTAGACAGTATTGTCAGAGTTTGGACTGTTAACTTGGGAATGGGGTTCCACTACCAATGTAATATATCCACTCTGGATAGGTCAAAACACAGTTCTAAAACATCTTTTTCAACCCTAGATAACTGTGGCACAAGTAATGGGCAATACAGGTTAAGGGGGCTCAACATATGGACAGGCATTCTAGCCGCCCATCGTCAGAGGAGGATTGGAGGACAGGTAGACATTTAGAACAATATCAGGATGCATTGTGCAATTAGGACAGCAGAAGTGAACAATACAGTGTATATATGTAATGCAGCTCCATTTTTTATATTCACAGTATATGAATGTGTGTGCACTTGTTGGAGTGTATTTGTGTGTGTGTTGTGTGTATGTCCTGTTATTGTTATTATTATTATTATTATTATTATTATTATTATTATTATTATTATTAGTAGTAGTAGTAGTAGTAGTAGTAGTAGTAGTAGTAATAGTAGTAATAGTAGTAGTAGTAGTAGTATTGTTATTATAATAGTTACCCGGTTCTGTGCGTCGGATGGCTGGCAGCCAACTGACACTACAGTGCTGCATGCACCAGAGGGAATTCGCTTAGAAAGAAACAGCCTTGGGAAATTAGTAGAGCTTCCCCATCTACCTAGGCTGTTTCTTTTGTGTCAGCGTATTGACGATCAGTGCGCATGGCATGCTGGCATCAGTTCACTGAAACCAAAAGTGAAATGAGCTTACCGGCTCATTTCACTTTCACTTCCTAGATTCTCAGGGGCTACATATAAACTTTTACTTTTGCAACTAAGTTATCGAAAACTTTGATTTCACCATTAAATTTGATTGGTAAGGCAATAATGTGGAAATATTTTTGTTCCATTTTCTAAAATAGAGATAGAAAATAGAGTTAAATCACATTATGTCAGTCCTGGGAAACAACTGGTAAAGTCTACACAGTGAAATCACTTTTCAGTTTTACTTCACTGTGAACATGTAGTGTCCCCTATTTTTATATATTATCACCCTTCCCTGTGGGCTTACATGGCACACTTTAGTAGTGGCACACATATATAGAAATAGACCTTTCCTACTTGGCAGAGCCACTTGCCCTTTTTGTGTATCAGTGCAGTGTATTCACACTACATCATGACCAGACGAAACGTTGCTTCTGGCAGACATATATCTTGTCACATATGTGGAGGGTGTAAATATAAACTGAAACCCACATATCGCATTTACCTTCCACAATACATTCATGTATGGTGTAAATATCCATGGTTGCATGGCATACTTACAGTCACCTTATTGTGGTACACAACAAGCTAAGATTTTTATGACCATGTTTTGCTTCAGTCCTTGGCATACAGTGGCCCTGACTCACCAAAGAGTCAAACATCTCAATCCTGGTTGTACTTTTCAGTGATCCATTTAGAGAGAGCTGAGTGGCGGGGCATGGGGGAAGTTAGCAATTCTGTAGAATTCCTCCTTTTTCACGTTCAATCCTGCTAGTTTATTGTGAAAGCCAATATGTATGCTTATGCAAAATAGCATATCAACTAGGAATAGTCTAAATGTTAATGGTGGGCCACTTTCAGGTATGGTACCAGACACTTGTATTGTTGATTGTTAGCTACAAGAAATTAACCATTATAGAATACACAATGGCATTGCTTGTGTGTGTGTAGAGGGGGCAGGGGGGCTACTGTTTTTCTGGCATGATCCTGCCAAGAATTTGATGGAGGTCATCAGTTATCTTAAATAAGGTTTTCTCACGCCCTGCCCGTCCTGTACAATTTCTTCTTAGATTTTGCAAACAGGGTCATCCTTCACTGACTAATTTCTCCCTTTACCTCCCTCTCTTTTGGTTTCTAAAGTACTTATCTATCTTCCCAGGGCATTGAGGTCTGACATTCTGATGGTTTGTATTGCATATTTTGTGACATTTTCAACTCTGTATAAGCTTACCACCTAGTACCAGTCAATAGCAATCTGTTAATTAAACTTGCTCTTAGTGGTTCTATTTGTAGTTCGCAAACGTCCAGTTCATTCCTTTAGCAACGCACTTTTCAGAATCATTATCTGGAATTTCAAATGCCGATCGCTATGTGTGGATTTATTCATTTCTGCAAATGCTGTGCTGCCTAAATTTAGTAATTTCTAGAGTTTGACAGATTGTTGTGTGCTCTTGTTCATTCGCAGGTTAGCGTGGAACTGATTTGCAGTTCGGTAACGCTTAATTCATGTGCCATGAGTTCACAGATTGACAGTCATGCAAGCTTGTCCGAGATTATATGCTTTATCTGATTTGCTAAGGTCAATAGAGTTTTAAATATCTTAGATAGAGTGTGTTGGGTTAGTGTCCTTAGAATGTGCTATAGTGTTGCCAAAACATCTTTGTTGTGCTGGTGGGTCAGAGTCTATGGTGTACGGTATAAAGTTTTAGAACAGAATTCATAGGATTAGGGTTTTGTGAAACTGCTAAATTTTCATGTTGAAATTTTGTTAATTTATGAATTTAAGTTTTTAGGTGCAAAAGTTTGCTTATTGCTCAAATGGCTTTCCGAATACAATTACATGCTTAACATAAATTAATTACAGGAGACTTTGCTCACAAGAAAATGCTTGTCCCTAAGTCGTTTTTTTTGGAGCCAATTTCTTGCAGGCAAACGTATGTGCAATCTTATAGCACGTAAATCAGGAACTTATCTATTTTTTCTACTGTAAATTACATTTTAGCCAGGAATACTTAGGCCTTCATTACAACCTCTGCAGTCTTCTGAGAAGACCGCCGAGGCAACGGGCACCAGAATACCACTAGTGCTGGCGGTATTTCTGGCTCTCTATTTTGACTTTTCCGCTGGCCCAGCAGAAAATTCACATCAACATTGCTGCCGGGTCGTAATAGAGCCAGTGGCAATGCTGATGTGCAGCAGGTGCAGTATCCCCTGTTGTGCATTTCACTGCCGAAATTCGGGCAGTGAAATGCGTGATGGGGCTATGCCTGAGGGCCCCTGCACTGCCCATGCCAAGTGCATGGGCAGTGCAGGGGCCCCCAGGGGCACCCCAAGTACTCCTCACCGCCAGCCTTTCCATGGTGGTGTTTACCACCATGGCCCGCCAGGCAAAAGCCTGGCGGTATAGTGGAGGGGCCGGCGGTATAGCCATGGCTATTGCGCCACCGTCATAATAGCTGGCCGAACACAGCCAGCCTGTTGGCGGTGTTACCGCCAGCTTACTGCCGGCTGCCACGGTCGTAATGAGGCCCTTAAGATGTACAAACTTGCATAATTTGGTTGGATGAATCCTTTGGTGACCCCTGTGGTGTACATGTTCAGTGTTTTTCTACATGGAATACCATGATAATTTACTTTTTGTCACATCTTCAACCTCAGAAGTATTTCTACAGTTGCCTCATATATTACTGCGACGAAAAAATACAACTAAGTACATCTGTAACACTATCACAAGAATGTCAATGATTTTCTCTCCAAGCTTTGAACTAGAACCGAAATTCTGAGAATTAAAAAAACTTTCAAATCAAATCAGTACCTGCTTTTCAAGTGGCAAATTCGTCAAATACTTTCAATCAAAGGTCACATTTTCTTACTATCGTAAAAAAGCAATCTTAATGAACTGTGCCCATTCCTCTGACACATCTTTAGTGGGTATTGTTGATCCAACTGATAGGAAATATATGGGCGAAAGGACAAGGTCAAGGACGTAGCTGCAAAAGGAACGTATTGTCATTTCCTGAAGACATCTGGCGCAGATATAAAAGTTTCCACTTTTATAGTAGGTAAAATAAAGCAATAAAAGGATCAATGAAAGAAAATAAAGCAATGAAATTGAAAGCCTGCAACAAAACAAATGCATGACTCAAATGCTGATGTTTTTCAAGGCATTCAAAGAGGAAATAGTTTCACTTTTTAGATTAAGTTGTGTGAACCTAGTGAAATAAATGTCGAAGACAAATGATTTTTCAAGTGACACGTTTGACACTTGAACATGAAATTTTTTTTATATATATTTCCCATGACTCTGATTACCTTGCCACCACTGTCAAGGACACATTGTTGGAGGGAATAAACCTCGGGCATAAAAGAAGTTGGAGAACTATTTATTTGTCCTTTCATGATCATTCTATTATTTTGTTATGCACGACTCTTACAGAGAGCATGCAGCATGAATACAGGACTCTGAATCTGGTTATTCACAGCTGCTACTTCACAACAATGGAAATTAAAAGTTGGTTCCTTCTGCTTTGACATTTTAAGGAGAAGCACTCTTTTTCTTCGTGTTCTCTCACCTGACCAGACTCCCCTGAGATCCAAGCGAAGCAGCAGAATTGTGGCTAGCCCTCTCACTTTCAGGTTCGGACTCGGACACTTTCATGGCTAGGCATAGGTCTTGCAGAGAGTGTCGCTTGGCAGGATGGAACACACAAGGGGTGTTAAGAGTGGGTAGCAGGAGGTCACATTTTTAACATCTCGACAGTGGATGGGTGGAAAATCAAGACAAGGTGATTATGGGAGAGCAGCACACCCATTTGTTAAAATGTTATCAGGGGAGGGCACAGTGAATTTTGCAGGTGCGGTGGGTGTTACGGTAGGTGGCTGTACAGCAGATACTGCTTTTATTGTTGTATAGGCCAAGGCAATGCTAAGGTTGGTGTAGGAGTATGCTTCCTTTTTTTGTGCATGAAAATTATTTCCTTTTCAAAATATGGAGCCCTGGAGGGCTGGGCAGTAAGCTCTAGGTTTCCGTTTCATGACACCAGGGGCTGATTACAACTGCCCTGGAAAACTGTGATCCAGACACAGTGATCACAATTATAAGTGGTGTGATGTTTGTCACAGCTGGCAATTACTGGGTGTGATATAGTACACACCACTTTTAACTTTGGCAGAAAATGTTACCAGGGAATGAGACCTAATATTTGCCTTTATATGCAGATTATAGTGCAGGATGCACCACAATCAGTCCAATTTTCCCTGTTAAAGGGAAATACTTAAAATAGGTGTGATTTATTACACCAGATACACTAGAACAGTGAGTTAAATACCATCTATTCCTCCAGGAAACTTGTAATTAGGCCCCAGGTGTAAAACTGGGCATGGGGCTGAGGCAGAAGTCTTATGTAAGTCGACTGCTGCAAACAAGAGGGACATGAAATAGGGACATTTATAACATGCCATTTTATACTAGGTAACCGACTAACTGAGATTTTTCCCTTCTACTTTTCTCTTGTTATCTATTTATTGTCACTCAAAAAACATCAGTAAAATATAGTATAGATATCCACAATAACTCGTTTACAATTCAATATGTTATGCTGACTTGTAAGCAATTTTCAACTTGCTTGCTGAACCACGTGACTGAGAGTCCTAATAATTACAATGCGTGTTCAGTGTAGGAAAATAAAATTCCCCTTTTGTGTGGTCAGCCCCACTTTTTGCTAGATTTTATTGCTGGTTCTTGGACCCTGCAAACTTGGATGCTGGTGCCCAGTGTATATGCTCTCACCCCTAAAATATGTTGGAATTGATGATGCTCCCAGTGTGCATATTTATTTTACCTGTAAGTCCCCAGTATGTGAAGCAAGTTGTACCCATGGCCTGTAAGTTAAATATTACTAGTGAACTGCAGTACACATTGAGCCACCACTAGAGTGACAGTGCAAACCATGACTGAAGGGATACTACTGTAGCCTGTCTGTGCAGTTTTTTAAACTGTGATTTTGACCTTCTTTTAAAAATTAATAAGCCACCCTTAATCCCCAATAAGGTAGGTGTATTGCATTTAAAGCTAGCATGTAATCTCTGCTTAGGAACTGGCTACAAAATTAAATCTCGGGCATTTTATAAAAATAGTTATTGCATGCTCAGTTCACAATCTTGTACTAAAAATTATACTAAAGGCACTTTTGAAAAGTCACATGCCTTTACCTGTGTAAAGCCTCTAAAAGCTCATTTGCAGGAGATTCCAACTGTCACCAATGAGCTTAAAAAACCCTTTAATGAGGCTTGAACATTCTTTCAGAGCTGAAACAAATGAGGAGAGGTGTAAGGAGGTTTTCCGTTTCTCTGACAGGATGACCGTATGGGTAATGCCCATGAGCATAATTAACCTTAAAGAGACATACCCTGTCACAGGCGTGTGCAGCTAACACCATGGTCAGTCCTCCCCCTTGTCCCACTGGTCAGCCAGGCACCAATCCGAGTAGTAGAGGAGCTGCCATCAGCACCAGGTTTGAGTGATCACCCAGGAAAGATTGCTAATTTCTCTGGCCACACCACTAGGGTGGGCAGAAGAGCACTGTACAGTAGAAGGGTTTTGCCTTGTTGGATTCAAGTACAGCAGGGTACTGTGAGATTGTGTGCAGTAAGGTACACAAGAACTTCTGCAAAAGTGGGCAGGGTTACCCCTGCAATCTTTCTGTATTGGCAGGATTCACCCTTCACCCACAGGCTAGTTCTAACCCGGCCAGCACTTACCTTTGGACTTCAAAATCTTTTGAAGAAAAATTGCCTGAGAAGGTAGAAGTTCAGCAGACCAAGGATGCCGGAGTGTCCGAGGAGGGAGCATAGTCGTCAGATAGCCATGGAACGAAGCTGCAGTGAAGATTTTTACCTTTGTGCGTAGTCATTGTAATGGAAGTCAAAGATCTCCAGTGGGACTAACCAGAAGACTGTAGCCAAAAACAACTCCATGAGATCTGATACCCCTTTCATGAAGGACTTCTGAAATGGATTTGCTGCTATGGGGAAGTAGCGGGAGAAGCTGCAAAGTCAATCTGGCCGGTGATGCACCCTGAGTGGAAAGGCAAGCAAGTTAGTCCATTCTTCTCCTGGTTCTCAATGCACTTTTGGTCCTCAGTTTTGGAAGTTGGCCATTTGGTTACCTTTAGCACCACACCCAAGGGTCCATGTCTGGATGGAGACCTCTAGGACGTTAAGGACCGACCCAGGTTGGATCCAGGTGCAGATTCAGATGGCGGGAGCCTGTTATGTCTCTAGGCTCTGAACAGGAGCAGTTGTGGGTACAGGTGAAGATGCAGGGCTCAACAGCAGGCCTGGCCTTTAAGTACCCAAGGCAGGCTTCAGACATCAAAGCAGTCCTTCCAGCAGCAGTCTGGCAGAGGGCACTGCTAGTCGCAGAAGCAGTCAGTCTTCTGAAGGTTCTTCCACTGGTACAATAGTGAATTGAAGAGTGAGTCTGAGATCCCTATTCTTATACTCTGGTGACCTGAAGCTAGAAGGTGGGACAAGTATCCAGAAGTTTCCTGCCTGCCCTGCCCTGGCTCCTAGCTGGATGCACTGAAAATACAAGGCCTATTGTAAGCCTACTGTGTGGTGGCAGAGCACAGCCTATTCAGATGCAAGTGGGGCTTTGCATATCTCAGCCCCCACCCATCCTGCCAGGATGTTCAGTCTCTACTCATTACACGATTGTTTGACTGTCTGGGTGAATTCACAAATTGTCAGCTGTCAGTAACACCCAGTCCTTCGACCTAAAGCAGGCTGCAGGCACAGAGGGAGAAGGGCAGGAAAATGCCAAAAGTGTCATTTTCTAAATTGTATTGATAAATTCAACATTACCATTAAAGAAGGTTTATTGTTAGAAGTTCATAGGTACCACACATACCTCCTCTCCTTTGGGAATTACAATTTAATAATTGTAATAAGGAATACCCAATGTTAACCTTTAGGAGGGGTAGGGTTCACAGTGGTGCAAACAACAACAAACCTGGGAGTTTTTCACCAATAGGACATGTAAAATGTAAAAGTGCATGTCCTAATATTTAACCCGTTCTGTGCCGCGGACGTAACAGTTACGTCCTGCGGCACAGTGCTGCTGTGCCGAGGACGTAACCATTACGTCCTCGGCACACAGCTCAGAGGGAGTGCTCTCGCTCCCTCCGTGTGCTTCCCCCCACCCCCCAAAGGCAGGGATGGAAGGGGAAGCCCTTCCCCTTCCACCCTGACCCTCCCCACCCCCATGACATCAGCGCACGATAGCCCGTTGTTTGTCACAGAGCCTCCCCCATCCCGCTGGAAGCTCAGCCTCCAGCACGATCAGAAGAGAAATGCTTTGCATTTCTCTTCCGATCACGTGGGTGTTGAAGTAAGCCTTAGCAAGGACTACTAGTGCAAGGGGTTCACCTTTCTCTGCACAAAGTCCTCAGACCATGTAGGAAGAAGTTGGCACAGAAACTGGAACAAAAGACAAAAGTTTATTAACCTCATGAGGTGGTACTACAGTTCAAACAGCACCCTAGGGTAATGTCTGAAGTAGCACACTGAACTGAGAGAGCGTGGTCCTTTTATACCCACACAGGGGCTAAAAGGAGATGGTACAATTATGGAACCAAGACTTGTATACATGTAAGATCATGTGGAAAATGCACAGTCGACAGGTAGGAGGAGCTAACAGTTTCCAAGGACAAACAGCTGCAGACCTTACTGAGCATGTGCGAAAGTAAGAGATGCTAAATATAACTTGTCACTAGGCAGATTTCAAGAGCAGTTAACAGAAAGGTAGAACAGAGCACATGGTGAGCACATGGCAGCATGTAGCAGAGAAAATGGCTGCCATGAATACAAAATGGATTCCGCAAAATGTTCACAATAGTTACTAAATACAAGATGTCTTCTGCTAATGCTTAATCTAATCACTGCTAAATTAAAACAGACGAGCCTTTCAGCATTAGATGAAGACATTCGTCTTTCTGGGATAATCTAAATATTCATCCTGTATATTTATGATCATCATTTCAGCTATTTCCTTATCTAACATATGTTGTGCCTTCATTTCTGTAATATTTCTTTTGGTAGGCATACCAGCAGTAATACACATGGAGCAGAACATTGGACCACACTGAATACAGATACAGCATGTAAAAAATATTGCAATTATTACACACAGGATAGTCAGTAGTTTCCAGCCCCGGGCAGAAACAAGAGCCCAAAACCATCCAGAAAAAGTCCAAGTACCAGTCTCTGTATGGATTTCTGCAGCAATTTTATGCAATTTAGATATTGCATCATATACTGAAGGTGAGTGATCTGGGATAAAAACACAACAACTACTACCGATGATTCGACATGCACCACCTCGATCAGCTAATATCACATCTAGTACCAT
This sequence comes from Pleurodeles waltl, assembly GCF_031143425.1. NCBI lineage: Eukaryota > Metazoa > Chordata > Amphibia > Caudata > Salamandridae > Pleurodeles > Pleurodeles waltl. Next base: position 1,042,851,298 of record NC_090447.1, on the reverse strand, counting down.
ACGATTTTGGAGCGCTCCAATCCTCGCAACTTGGAGCTCCTCAGTAATATTCCCAAGTGCCAGAGCTGCCTGATTGGTAACAGCTTCCACAACCCTAGTCAATTGTCTCACTTTCCTACTGTTTAACGCAACACCTACAAAGGGGAACAATCCTAAATTAAAATCAACATATTGTTGCATGCTAGTATCCGTTTGGTGTACCTCATTTGTACTTATTTCCCTTTTATATCTATTGTTAATGATGTAATTGAACAGTTTTAAATCTCGGTGATATGATGCAGGAGCCAAAAACACAGGGGGTAATAGAAAAGATACATAACACACACCTGACCACCCAACAGGTAGTTGGTAATATCCATAGTTACCACAAACAAAATATGTATTATGTGAAGCTGTAAAACTACTATTATTTACACTCTCAATAGTTAAAATCAAGGTACAATCGCTTATCCCTACTGGAATTCGTCCAATGCTTCGTATACATAAATCTGCTTTAGTTTTTGTAACAGAAATCACAAATTGTTCTTTCTTGTCAGAGTCTCGTATATTTGTGAAGACATATGGTATTGAAACATTGTCCGGTTGATACTCTTCCGATTCCCATTTAGTTCCTTTAGCTTGGGGATACCCATCTTTGTCTTGGTAGCCCACTTTATTAAGGCGAAAAAGAAGTCCGCCCTCTGTACGTTTTCCAGATGCAAACAAAAGCATGTACCAAGCTTGACAAGAACCATTGTGTGAAAAAGGAAGAGGAATGAAAGGTGTTCCTCCTTTCTTTTGATGTGCAGGTATCATTCCACATACCCAACAGTTAGTAGTATTTGTAGCATTATGAGTATGATGCAACATCTGAATGAAAGTATTATTGAAGTACGATTGACGGTGCTTCTGCTCCTGATAGGGAAGCGTAAAGTAATAGTGATCCTCTGGTACTGGAGTAGTGGCAACAAAAAACTCACGAGCAGGAAACTTCTTTTCAATAAACCAGGTGATTGTTGCTGTAACCACCAAAACAACAACAAACCCCATAACACTAATGATCAATTTGTTATTCATTTTAGCAACAGTGATAATCGACCCTTTCAGAAATGAATTAAAAACAATGGTTGGAGCTCTTATCCCTGGGCAGCCGCTGATTTCTTCACCACGGGCCAAGACGGGTGTCACTACTCTAATGCACGGCTGATCCACCCCCCTTGCCACATTGGCTCTCCGTTTCACTAACCCAGGGCGGTAGCTCAACCAGTCTTTTCAAAACAATTTTCAGATTCTTTCCTTGGTCTCAAATTATATTGCGACACTCCAGAAGTCGTATGGTCTGGGAAGACCTCTGCAGATTCGTCAGGTGATATAGCACGGGTTTTCTCCGTAGTCAAAATCTCTCGATGATCGGTCAGCACAGCAGGTTCCACCAAGGTAGGTAGCACTCTCTTGCAGTGAGTACTATGGACCCAATTCTTTCGGTTCGTCACTCGAACTGCTGTCCTTGTCGCAAGGAGCACCTGTTCTGGGCCTCGCCACCTTGGTTCCAAGCTGCTTGATCTTTCAAAAGATTTAATCATCACCTGGTCACCAGGTCGGAGATCATGGCCTTCACCTGTAGATCTGTCAGGAAGTGCTTCTCGAACCTGTTGATGAATAGAAACCAAATTGTCGGTTAACTGTGCCAAATAATCATTCATCAGGACACAAGGTACATCATATACAGATTTTGGTTTAGGAACTCCCCAAATATTCATTGGTCTCCCAAATACTACTTCATAGGGGCTAAGGCCAAGTCGGGAGTGTGGCACTGACCTAATAGACAATAATGCCAATGGTAATGCATCCGGCCAAGTTAAGGATGTGGAAGCCTGTATCTTCGCTAATTTCAGCTTCAATGTAGCATTATACCTTTCCACCAACCCTGCTGATTGTGGGTGGAAAACCGCATGGAACTTCTGTTTCATCCCTAATCCTTTCAGGACATACTTAATAACTTCCCCAACAAAATGAGGTCCGTTATCACTCCATAAAAGTCTGCAAACACCAAACCTAGGGAAAAATTCTTTCAAAAGCACCTTCGCTGTGGTAATGGCAGTATTATCCTTTATGGGGTACGCCTCTATCCATTTACTGAAGGCACAAACCACCACCAAGACATACTTTAAATTGTTGCAGCGTTCAAGCTGAATATAATCCATTTGAAGAACTTCAAAAGGTGCAGTTGGTGTAGCAAACCCTCCTGCAGGAGTACGTGTCCCTTTTCCAGGATTGTATTGTAAGCAGATCAAACAAGACTGTACTACTCTCTTAGCTGTACTGGAAATTTCTGGATGCTCCCAAACTTGCGTAAGCAACTTCGTTATTGTTGAAGCTCCAACATGTGCCAGCCCATGTGCCATCTGAACCATACGTTGTACAAAAGCTATAGGCAATTTCCATTTATCCATCTGCTTATTCCGCCAACAGCCCTCATCATCCAATTCTCCATCTTTAGACCATTGCTCACGTTCTTTCACAGAAGCAGATTTCTGTATATCTAATACGTCTTGTCTAGCATTATGCCAACGTTCAGCTTGTGACTTCACTACATACATAGAAGTAGTACTTCGCTGCATCGCAGTCTCGCGTGCTACACGGTCTGCAAGGTCATTACCTTGCCCTATCTTATCGGTCACTTTCTTATGTGCACTACATTTCACAATAGCTAGTTTATTTGGATATGTCAATGCAGTCAAGAGGTTATGCTCTAATTCTCCGTGCATTATCTGCATCCCGTGGGATGTGAGAAAACCTCTCTCCTCCCAAAGCAAACCAAAATCATGAGCCACTCCAAAAGCATAGCGGCTGTCTGTGTAAATGTACACACTTAAATCAGTACTAAGCTCACATATTCGTGTCAAAGCTATTAGTTCAGCTGCTTGAGCTGACTTCTGTGGTATACGAGCTGTCTCCACTACCGTGTGTATTGTGGTGATTGCATATGCAGCTGAGGTCGTACCATCTTGCAACTTCAAACAAGACCCATCAACCCACAGTTCCCCGTCTACATCTAAAAGGGGCGTATCTTGTAAATCAACACAACCCTTTGTCTGTTCTTCGGTAAGGAATATACAATCATGTGTTTCTTGTGACTGAGGCTGAGTCACCGGATATGGCAACAAAGTAGCTGGATTTAGTGTTGCACATCTCTTCAGTGTAATGTGAGGAGCCAACAATGTCAACTCATAACCTGTCATACGGGCGCTAGTTAAATGTTGTGTCTTTGTTTGATTTAAAAGAGCATCAACCGCATGGGGTACTAGCACCAACAGCTTATGTGACAAAACTATCCCTTCACTCTGACGTATTGAGACAGCTGTTGCGGCAACTGAACGAAAACACCGGGCAACGCTCGAGCGACAGGACCAAGTACTGCTGAAAAATATGCACAGGGACGCTGCTTATCGCCATGTGTCTGTACTAAAACTGACAATGCGCATCCATCTTTCTCGTGTACGTAAAGTGCAAAAGGCTTCATGTAATCTGGAGTACCTAACACTGGTGCAGAACAAAGGGCTTGTCGCAGCTGCCGGAAAGCAGTCTCACATTCATCTGTCCATGGGAGGGGCATTGGAGTATCTTTAGTCAAAAGTGTTAGCAAAGGTTTGGCAATGTGTGAAAACCCTAATATCCATTGCCTACAAAAAGAGGTAAGACCAAGGAATGCACGAACATCTTTCTGAGTAGAGGGTACTTGTGTGTCTAAAATTGCTTGAATACGATCTGATGTAAGTGCACGGCCCTCCTTAGACAAACGGTGACCTAAATAGGTTACCTTTGGTCTACAATATTGCAATTTCTTTCGTGACACTTTATGATGGTGTGAAGCAAGAAAAGAAAGTAAGGACAAAGTGCACTTTTCACATTGCTCCGGGGTATCAGCTGCCTACAAAATATCATCAACATATTGTATGAGAGCCACACCTTCAGGCAAAACAAAAGAATCAAGTTGTCGTTTTAACGCCTGACTATAAATACTTGGACTCTCCGTATAGCCTTGAGGAACTCTGCAAAATCTATATGATCGTTTATTCAAAGTAAAACCAAACAAATATATGCTGTCAGGATGAATAGGGATCGAAAAGAAAGCATTCTTCAAGTCTATCACAGAGAACGTAGTTGCTGTCGGGGGAACCAAAGTAAGGAGTGTCGTGATGTCAGATACCACAGGATATTGTGGTATCACAATCTTATTGACTTCTCGTAAATCAATAATGAATCGGTAAATCCTAGTATTAGTATCCTTTTTCAGAATAGGAAGAATCGGACTGTTACAAACATTATACAGAACTTCCTCGACAACTCCAACTGCAATAAGATCATGCACAATTTGTGTGAGGCTTCTTCGCCCTCCTGTGAAATTTTGTATTGAGGCAAACGTGGCAATACAGCTCCCTCCTTGACACTAATATGTATCGGTGGAATAATCATTTGTCCCACATCAGTATCTGAAGTAGCCCACAAAGTACTAGGGAGTGAAGCTAATGCAACATCCTCTTTAACAAGACAAACTCTTTCCATCACAGGATGATTATCATTTAAAATAACACGCACCCCTTCAGGAGAGCATCGTATTGTAGCCCTGAAATACTTGAGCATACCAAGACCCACAATATTGTCTGGTGTATTTGGAGAAAGCAAAAATGGACATGGAGCAGTAAATTTATCAACATGGAATGCAAGTGGTTGTGACAATGGGCTAGGGGAAGGTGTTCCATCGAAACCTATCGATGTAATGGTTAAGCCAGACAGGGGAGCCCCTGGAATCAATTGTTTAGACAAGGCGCTACGAGTAGCTCCTGTATCAACCAGAAACTGATCAGTAAGACCCAAAACATGTGCTGTAACATAGGGACCCCTCTGATCTACTGGAACTTCAACTGATTCCTTACCCCATCCTAGGCAATCCTATGCATAAGCAGAATCTTGGAAATCAGGCTGCACATGATCAGACATCTGGTATTGGTTCCGTCTATCAAAATCCTGCCCTCGTGTATTAGCATCAACCCTAGCATGATCATTTGTGCTTCTTCTAGGTCCTGAATTTCCTGAGCGATTTCTCATTTGTCCCCGACCACGTGAACACTGCTGAACACGTAGTGCTGGACAATCGGCAGCCCAGTGCCCAAATTTCTTACAATACGCACACTGATCGTCAGACAAATTCGAACGAGTGTAAGAAGAACCATAAGATCCACGTCCACCTCTATCACTACCTCTAAAATGCGGACCATAAGCTTGAGCCAACATAACCTTCGTCTTTAATTCTTTAATCTTTTTCTCCTCGCTACCTTTTGCTTCTAATTCCTGTCGTTCATAATACTGAGCCATAGTCAAAAGAGAAACCGGAGTAGAGGTAGTCCATGAACTTTCACTAGCTTTTAGACGACTAGCTATTCCTGGTAACAGATTTGCAACATATTTATCGACGAACAAATGTCTGCCCGTATCATCTGACAATGACTGACCGCTAAAATCATGAAATGCTTCTTCAAAGCGTGTAAAGAAATCAGAGACCGATTCATCTGCCTTTTGTTTACTAGACGCTAAAACAGTCCAATCTATCTTTTTAGGGGGAATAATCGTTTTCAACTTAACTAATATGGCTGCAGGAAGATCTAAAATCAACTGATATGGCTTTTTCGCAGGTTCCCTATCCCCGTCCATCTGTTCTATTTCTTTCCATGATGCCCCAAAAACTGTACGATCATCAATTTTACGAACAGTTCTCCACATATCTGGCGGAAATATCAATCCAAAAAATAAATCAATGTCAGCCAAAGTCATAGTACAAGAACTAATTGCTCCCTCAACTTCCTCATAAAAGGCGGCTGGATTTTTCCGTGGGTCAGGTAATACTGTTTTAAGTGCCATTACATCTGCGCTTGGGTGTATACCAAGGAGTATACACCCAATTATAAATAAAATAACCCTTAGCATCAACAGAAGTTTTATCATCATTTGTACCCACTCCTTTAAGAGGAACATACAAAGGCGCGGCCTCCCGCATTGGTTTCGCGTGAACTATCATAGTCTTATCTGTTTCAAAGATGGAAGCTTGCGCCCCTTCGGTCTGAGATGCTCGTGCAACTGCGTCCGCAGCCCTTTTCTCTTCTTGCAAACGGACTGCCACAATACGTAATTTCATTAAGCGCCTGATTGCATCAACCACCTGGGAGAAAACAAAAAGACCATCACGCATTTGCTTATGATCAGCTGCTACATCATCGGGCTCTAACTCATCAGAATATTTCCGATATAGTTCAATAACTTCTGAGCCAAATGCCTCAGTAAAATATAGCTGCTCCTTTTCCGTCCACCCTTTCATGTTGTCTAAAAGTTCAGAAGCAGAAACAACGCTACGAATTGTTTTACGAGCAATAGATCTAAGCTCAGACGCACGGTCAGCAGGCAGCATAGAGCGACTGTCCCGCATCTTCTGTTGCTCCGAACTGGAGACTTTAGGTAACTCATGAGGGGCAGAAGGGACGACATACGGAGGTTGAGGGTGATCTAGTAAGAATAAATCATCATGTGGTTTATTAAGGATAGGATAGAGAGGTTGCCTAACAGGGTATTGGCCAGTTACCTGTAGCTTACGTTCTTTCTCTTCTAGCTCCTTTAAGTCATTTATTTCTTTATTTCTCATTTCCAATGCTTTCACATATACATTCTTCCGCTGCTCTTTCTCAAGCAAGGCTTGCTCACGCTTCACTCGTCCACGCGCTTCTTTCTCCCACATTCGTACACAGTCAAACATATCTTGCCTAGACTTTCGCTTACACATACATTGTTCCACATACTCAATCTTTCGCAAATCAAATGACCCATGCATAGGCCAACGTAACTCAGGATCCGCGCAGGTGTATTTATTCCATAATGTGCTGTACATTATAGAAGAAAGACCATGTTTAACATACATATCTCTATTTGGCGTCCCCTCTGGGGGTGCCGGTTGCGATTCTTCCAATCTCAAATTGGTACCATTACAAAAGCAACACATCCTACGAAGTGCGCTAAAAACAGGCATGCCAAAAATAGTGCAGAATATGCAATATTATAATCAAAGTAGCACTTAAGGTGCCGTTCAAATCAAAATGAAATTGGAGAAAATTCTCCTCATTACCTGTCTATATAAATTGCAATTTATATATCAAATCCAAAGAATACAAATTGACTAGTCACCCAAATCACGAGAGCCACAGTAAGTAGTGCTAAACTACATTACCAAACACAGGCATCAAAACCCACAGCAAGTGCCGTAAAACGGCTCTTACCAATCACAGGGTGTCCAGGTTCCAACTGCCAAGTTCTAAAATCGACCAAGTGGTCACTGCATGACGAATGAACAAAAAGGATCTCAGTCGAGGACCGGCGCCACCTGGATGGTCAAATCAGAAAGAAGGGAAAAACGCCGTGGTTGCCAAGACTCGGGTCTCCTCAGGCATTGATTGTCCGCAGCGAGATTCCAATCCTTCGTCGCGACCAATCCGTTGGGCATCCGAGTTGCCGATGAGTCCCTGTTCGGGCGCCAATTTGTTGAAGTAAGCCTTACCAAGGCCTACTAGTGCAAGGGGTTCACCTTTCTCTGCACAAAGTCCTCAGACCATGTAGGAAGAAGTTGGCACAGAAACTGGAATAAAAGACAAAAGTTTATTAACCTCATGAGGTGGTACTACAGTTCAAACAACACCCTAGGGTAATGTCTGAAGTAGCACACTGAACTAAGAGAGCATGGTCCTTTTATACCCACACAGGGGCTAAAAGGAGATGGTACAATTATGGAACCAAGACTTGTATACATGTAAGGTCATATGGAAAATGCACAGTCGACAGGTAGGAGGAGCTAACAGTTTCCAAGGACTAACAGCTGCAGACCTTACTGAGCATGTGCGAAAGTAAGAGATGCTAAATATAACTTGTCACTAGGCAGATTTCAAGAGCAGTTAACAGAAAGGTAGGACAGAGCACATGGTGAGCACATGGCAGCATGTAGCAGAGAAAATGGCTGCCATGAATACAAAATGGATTCCGCAAAATGTTCACAATAGTTACTAAATACAAGATGTCTTCTGCTAATACTTAATCTAATCACTGCTAAATTACAACAGTGGGGGAGGCCGAGAGAGGCTTCAAAGGGAAGGAAATGTATTTCCTTCCCTTTGAAGTCTCTCTCTGCGTTTTGGCAGCCGGATTGAAAGCAATCCGGCTGTCAAAACGCCCACTAGACACCAGGGATATTTTTAAAAAAATGAAATTGTCATAAGGGAGCGACCCCTTGGGCCAGGGTCGCTCCCTGGGGGGGCATTTTTTTTTAAGGCCTTTTCTGCCCCCCCGGGGGCAGAAACCTCTAGGCACCAGGGATAATTTTGTTTTTTTTTGTTTGTTTTTTGTTTTGTTTTTTTGTTTTAGGTGTGGGGAGCGACCCCTTATGCAAGAGTCGCTCCCATAGGGGGCAAATTATATTTAGGCCATTTCTGCCCCTCTTGGGGGCAGATTGGCCTATTTTTATGAGGCCAATCTGCCCCCACTAGACACCAGGGAGTTTTTTTTTTGTTCGTGAATTTCACGTAAGGGGAGCGACCCCTTAGGCAAGGGTCATTCCCCTGGGTGGCAAATTTATTTTAGGCCATTTATCAGCCTATTTTATTTAGGCCAATCTGCCCCCAAGGGGGGCAGAAACCACTAGGCACTGGGGATTTTTGTTGTTTTTGTTTTACAGATAGGGAGCGACCCCTTAGGCAAGGGTCACTCCACTGGAGGGGCGAATTGTATTTAGGCCATTTCTGCCCGCTTTGGGGGCAGATCAGCCGATTTTAGGTCAATCTGCCCCAAAGGGGGGCAGAAACCACTAGGCACCAGGGATCTTTTTTTTTGCGCCGTCAGGCAAGGGGAGCAACCCTGTAGGCAAGGGTTGCTCCCTGGGCGGGGTGGGGGGGCACATATATTTTAGGCCATTTCTGCCCCCCCTGGGGTCAGATCGGCCTATTGTTATTAGGCCGATCCGCCCCCCGGGCGGGCAGAAACCTCTAGGCGCCAGGGCAAATTTTTTTGGGGTGTTTTTTTTTTGTTTGTTTGTTTTTTTTAGAGATGGGGAGTGACCCCTTAGGCAAATTGGGGGAAAATTGTATTTAGGCCATTATCCCCGCTTTTGGGGCAGATCGGCCGATTTTCGGTCAAACCACTAGGCACCAGGGATCTTTTTTTTTCCTCTGTCACGCAAGGGGAGCGACCTTGTAGGCAAGGGTCTCTCCCCGGGGGGGGGGCAAATGTATTTTATTTTGGTATTAGGCCGATCTGCCCCGGGGGAGGGCAGAAACCTCTAGGCGCCAGGACAAATTTTTTTTTGCCTTTTTTTTGTTTGTTTTTCTAGAGGCACCAGGGATCTTTTTTTTTGCCCCGTCACGCAAGGGGAGCGACCTTGTAGGCAAGGGTCGCTCCCCGGGGGGGGGGGAGCAAATTAATTTTAGGCCATTTCTGCCCCCCCAGGGGCAGATCGGCCTATTGTTATTAGGCCGATCTGCCCCCGGGAGGCATAAACCTCTAGGCGCCAGGGCAATTATTTTTTTTGTTTGTTTTTTTTAGAGATCGGGAGCAACCCCTTAGGAAAGGGTCGCTCCCCTGGAGGGGCAAATTGTATTTAGGCCATTTCTGCCCGCTTTGGGGGCAGATCGGCCGATTTTAGGTCAATGTGCCCCCAAGGGGGGCAGAAACCACTAGGCACCAGGGATCTTTTTTTTTTGTGCCGTCACGCAAGTGGAGCGACCTTGTAGGCAAGGGGAGCGACCTTGTAGGCAAGGGTCGCTCCCTGGGGGGGGATTTATTTTAGGCTATTTCTGCCCCCCTGGGGGCAGATCGGCCTATTGTTATTAGGCCGCTCTGCCCCCGGGGGGGCATAAACCTCTAGGCGCCAGGGCAATTTTTTTTTTTGTTTTTTTTTTTAGAGATGGGGAGCGACCCCTTAGGCAAGGGTCGCTGCCCTGGAGGGGCAAATTGTATTTAGGCCATTTCTGCCCGCTTTGGGGGCAGATCGGCCTATTATTATTAGGCGATCTGCCCACGGGGCAGAAACCTCTAGGCGCCAGGGCTAATTTTTTTTTTTTTTTTTTTTTTTTTTAGAGATGGGGAGTGACCCCTTAGGCAAGATTCGCTCCCCTGGAGGGGCAAATTGTATTTAGACCATTTCTGCCCCCCTTGGGGGCAAATCGCCCGATTTTAGGTGGAAACCCCCAAGGGGGGCAGAAACCACTGGCACCAGGGATCTTTTTCTTTTGCGTCGTCACACTAGGGGAGCGACCCCCCTTGGCAAGGGTCGCTCCTCAAGGGGGTGGGGGGAGCTAATTTATTTTAGGCCATTTCTGCCCCCCCTAGGGCCGGCTGAGCTAGAGGCCAAAATCCACAGGTAGGCACTTTGCAAAAAACACCTCTGCTTTCTGTGAAAAGATGTGATGTGTCCACGTTGTGTTTTTGGCCATTTCCTTTTATGGGCACTAGGCCCACCCACACAAGTGAGGTACCATTTTTATCAGGAGACTTGGGGAAACGCTGGGTGGAAGGACATTTGTGGCTCCTCTCAGATTCCAGAACTTTCTGTCACCGAAATGAGAGGGAAAGTGTTTTTTTGGCCAAATTTGGAGGTTTCCAAAGGATTCTGGGTAACAGAACCTGGTCAGAGCCCCACAAGTCACCCCATCTTGGATTCCCCTAGGTATCTAGTTTTCACAAATGTGCTGGTTTGCTAGGTTTCCCCAGGTGCCAGCTGAGCTAGAGGCCAAAATCCACAGGTAGGCACTGTTTTCTGTGAAAAAATGTGATGTGTCCATGTTGTGTTTTGGGCCATTTCCTTTCGTGGGCGCTAGGCCTACCCACACAAGTGAGGTACCATTTTTATCAAGAGACTTGGGGGAACGCTGGGTGGAAGAACATTTGTGGCTCTTCTCTGATTCCAGAACTTTCTGTAACCGAAATGATAGGAAAATGTTTTTTTTTTAGCCAAATGTTGAGGTTTCAAAAAATTCTGGGTAACAGAACCTGGTCAGAGCCCCACAAGTCACCCCATCTTGGATTCCCCTAGGTCTCTAGTTTTCAAAAATGCACAGGTTTGGTAGGTTTCCCTAGGTGCCAGCTGAGCTAGGGGCCAAAATCTACAGGTAGGCACTTTGCAAAAAACACCTCTGTTTTCTAAAAAAAACAAAAATGGGATGTGTCCACGTTGTGTTTTGGGCCATTTCCTTTCGTGGGCGCTAGGCCTACCCACACAAGTGAGGTACCATTTTGATCGGAAGACTTGGGGGAACGCTGGGTGGAGGAAATTTGTGGCTCCTCTCAGATTCCAGAACTTTTTGTCACCGAAATGTGAGGAAAATGTGTTTTTTTAGCAAAAATTTGAGGTTTGCAAAGGATTCTGGGTAACAGAACCTGGTCAGAGCCCCACAAGTCACCCCATCTTGGATTCCCCTAGGTCTCTAGTTTTAAGAAATGCACAGGTTTGGTAGGTTTCCCTAGGTGCCGGCTGAGCTAGGGGCCAAAAACTACAGGTAGGCACTTTGCAAAAAACACCTCTGTTTTCTGTAAAAAATTGGGATGTGTCCACGTTGTATTTTGGGCCATTTCCTTTTGTGGGCGCTAGGCCTACCCACACAAGTGAGGTACCATTTTTATTGGGAGACTTGGGGGAACGCTGGGTGGAAGGAAATTTGTGGCTCTTCTCAGATTCCAGAACTTTCTGTCACCGAAATGTGAGGAAAATGTGTTTTTTTAGCCAAAATTTGAGGTTTGCAAAGGATTCTGGGTAACAGAACCTGGTCAGAGCCCCACAAGTCACCCCATCTTGGATTCCCCTAGGTCTCTAGTTTTAAGAAATGCACAGGTTTGGTAGGTTTCCCTAGGTGCCGGCTGAGCTAGGGGCCAAAAACTACAGGTAGGCACTTTGCAAAAAACACCTCTGTTTTCTGTAAAAAATTGGGGTGTGTCCACGTTGTATTTTGGGCCATTTCCTTTTGTGGGCGCTAGGCCTACCCACACAAGTGAGGTACCATTTTTATTGGGAGACTTGGGGGAACGCTGGGTGGAAGGAAATTTGTGGCTCTTCTCAGATTCCAGAACTTTCTGTCACCGAAATGTGAGGAAAATGTGTTTTTTTAGCCAAAATTTGAGGTTTGCAAAGGATTCTGGGTAACAGAACCTGGTCAGAGCCCCACAAGTCACCCCATCTTGGAGTCCCCTAGGTCTCTAGTTTTCAAAAATGCACAGGTTTGGTAGGTTTCCCTATGTGCCGGGGCTGAGCTAGAGGCCAAAATCTACAGGTAGGCACTTCGCAAAAAACACCTTTGTTTTCTGGAAAAAAAAATGGAATGTGTCCACGTTGTGTTTTGGGCCATTTCCTTTCTTGGGCGCTAGGCCTACCCACAGAAGTGAGGTACCATTTTTATCGGGAGACTTGGGGAAACGCTGGGTGGAAGGAAATTTGTGGCTCCTCTCAGATTCCAGAACTTTCTGTCACCAAAATGGGAGGAAAATGTGTTTTTTTAGCAAAATTTTGAGGTTTGCAAAGGATTCTGGGTAACAGAACCTGGTCAGAGCCGCACAGGTCACCCCATCTTGAATTCCCCTAGGTCTCTAATTTTCAAAAATGTGCTAGTTTGGTAGGTTTCCCTAGGCGCCGGCTGAGCTAGCGGCCGAAATCTACTGGTAGGCACTTTGCAAAAAACACCTCTGTTTTTTACAAAAAAAAATGGGATGTGTCCACATTGTGTTTTGGGCCATTTCCTTTTGTGGGCGCTAGGCCTACCCACACAAGTGAGGTACCATTTTTATCAGGAGACTTGGGGGAACGCTGAGTGGAAGGAAATTTGTGGCTCCTCTCAGATTCCAGAACTTTCTGCCACAGAAATGTGAGGAAAATGTGTTTCTTTAGTCAAATTTTGAGGTTTGAAAAGGATTCTGGGTAACAGAACCTGGTCAGAGCCTCACCCCATTTTGGATTCCCCTAGGTCTGTAGTTTTCAAAAATGTGCTGGTTTGGTAGGTTTCCCTAGGTGCCGGCTGAGCTAGGGGACAAAATCTACAGGTAGGCACCTTGCAAAAAACATCTCTGTTTTCTGTAAAAAAATGGGATGTGTCCACGTTGTGTTTTGGGGCATATCCTGTCGCGGGCGCTAGGCCTACCCACACAAGTGAGGTATCATTTTTATTGGGAGACTTGGGGGAACATAGAATAGCAAAACAAGTGTTATTGCCCCTTGTCTTTCTCTACATGTTTTCCTTCCAAATATAAGAGAGTGTGTAAAAAAGACGTCTGTTTGAGAAATGCCCTGTAGTTCACATGCTAGTATGGGCACCCCGGAATTCAGAGATGTGCAAATAACCACTGCTCCTCAACACCTTAGCTTGTGCCCATTTTGGAAATACAAAGGTTTTCTTGATGGCAATTTTTTACTCTTTATATTTCAGCAAATGAATTTCTACATAGCCGGTATAGAATGAAAACCCACTGCAGGGTGCAGGTCATTTATTGGCTCTGGCTACCTAGAGTTCTTGATGAACCTACAAGCCCTATATATCCCCACAACCAGAAGAGTCCAGCAGACGTAATGGTATATTGCTTTAAAAAATCTGACATTGCAGGAAAAAGTTACAGAGTAAAACGTAGAGAAACATTGCAGATTTTTTCACCTCAATTTCAATCTTTTTTTTTTTTCAGTTGTTATTTTCTGTAGGAAACCCTTGTAGGATCTACACAAATTACCCTTTGCTAAATTCAGAATTTTTCTACTTCTCAGAAATGTTTCGGTTTCTGGGATCCATCATTGGTTTCATGCCCATTTCTGTCACTGACTGGAAGGAGGCTGAAAGCACAAAAAAATCGTAAAAATGGGGTATGTCCCAGTAAAATGGCAAAATTGTGTTGAAAAATTGGGTTTTATGATTCAAGTCTGCCTGTTCCTGAAAGCTGGGAAGCTGGTGATTTTAGCACTGCACCCCTTTGTTGATGCAATTTTCCGGGAAAAAACCACAAGCCTTCTTCTGCAGCCCCTTTTTCCCATTTTTTTTTAAAGAAACAAAATTTTCACTGTATTTTGGCAAATTTCTTTGCCTCCTTCTGGGGAACCCACAAAGTCTGGGTACCTCTAGAATCCCTAGGATGTTGGAAAAAAGGACGCAAATTTGGCGTGGGTAGCTTATTTGAACAAAAAGTTATGAGGGCCTAAGCGCAAACTGCCCCAAATAGCCAAAAAAAGGCTCGACACAGGAGGGGGAAAAGGCCTGGCAGCGAAGGGGTTAATTACAGAGCACCCTGCACTATGCACTATATATACATACATATATATATATATATATATATACATATCTATATATAATAATAAAAGGAGAGTCTAAAGCTTGGCAAGGGGTTTTATTTGCCTCATCGACACTGCCTTCAGGCTGAAGTGTCAGGCCTGGGACATGTTTTGAAGTTCTATGTGCTATGTAAGTGGGTGGCACAATAAATGCTGCAGACCCACTGGTAGCACTTAATTTACATGCCCTGGGTATATGGTATTCCACTCTGCAAAGGACTTACATGTAAATTAAATATGCCAATCAGATATATACCAATCAAACCATGTTTTAGGGAAGTGAGTACAAGCACTTTAGCACTGGAGTGGTAAAGTGCAGAGATTCATAAGGCCAACAAAAGAAAAAATCCAGCAAAAGCACAAGGTGGAAGATAAAACGTTTGGAGGTGACCCTGTGGGGAGAGACATTTCCTGCAGCAATGTAATGGGCAAGAGACCACAAGTCATCTATGGAAGGGCTTAATTTTCTGATTTAAGTGAGTGTAATAAGATAAAATATGAGAAATACGTCCTCAAAAATCAAAACAGTATTTACAGATATACAAATGGAGGGACATTGCCCAGTCCATAATGTCAGTGGGCCACAGGGCCACATCACATAGGCCAAGGCCCCACTTGACTCCTGCCTCAACACGGAGAGAACACTGCTGGGGCATCAGGTCGAAAATACACAGGCACCTCAAGGGGAAGGGGAATGGGGGGGGGGCACCTCAGTCGGAAGATGGTACAATGCCATTGGTCCTGGAGGGGGCAACATGCCCTCTGTGATGTCCTCGGGAGTGCAAAACCACAGTCTCTCAAGTGGGTGGCTTGCCCACTGTTTGCTCCTGGAGTGTGCAAGGCCACAGTCTCTCACATGGATGGTTTACCCACTGCTTGGTCCTAAGGAGTGCAGGGCCACAGTCTCTCAAGTGGGTGGTTTGCCCACTGCTTGCTCCTGGGTAGTGCAAGGCCACAGTCTCTCAAGTGGGTGGGTTGCCCACTGCTTGCTCCTGGGGAGTGCAATGCCACAGTCTCTCAAATGAGTGGTTTGCCCCCTGCTTGCTCCTGGGGAGTGCAAGGCCACAGTCTCTCAAGTGGGTGGGTCGCTCACTGCTTGGTCCTGGGGAGTGCAAGGCAACAGTCTCTAGTAGATGCTTTCTTCAACTGGTTCTGGAGGGGGCCTTGTGCCCAGTGTGCTTCATCCTGGCAAGGATGCGGTTAGTGGATGTCTTCTTCCACTGGTTCTGGGGGGACCTTGTTCCCAGTGTGCTTCACCCTGGCAAGGATGCAGTGAGTGGATGCCTTCTTCCATTGGTTCTGGAGGGGATATTGTGCCCTGTGATGCAGATCTTGGGGAGTGCAAGGTCACAGTCTCTCACCTGGGTGTCATACCCACAAGGATTACAGTGGGCAGGATGCATGACACTCCATTGAGGCAGGACTACAGTCCATCCGCCAGGGTGGTGGCAGTGCCGGTGCTGGTGTCAGTGCTGCCAGTAGTAGGGGGAGGCTCTTCCCCTGCAGCCTCGGACAGCTGCCCACTGGGGTTGCTGCTGCTGCCAGTGGTGCTGGTGGCGGGGCAGGTGGCAGTGCTGGTGGCAGTGCTGGTAGCGGTGCTGCCAGCAGTGGGGGGATAGCTGAAGCACCATGGTTGATGGTGGAGGCTCAGATCCGGTCACAGCACCAGGCCTCCTGTCCCTCCTGCCTGCAGGGGCAGGCCCTTTGCCCTTGCCATCAGCAGCTGGTGGTGCCTCCTTGTCCTTGGCAGCTGGGGATGCCTCCTTGCCCTTGCTGTGTGGTGGTACCTCCTTGCCTTGCTGTGTGGTGGTGCCTCCTTGCCATGTGGTAGTGCCTCCTTGCCGTGTGGTGGTGCCTCCTAGCCCTTCCCCTTGGCAGCTGGTGCAGGCACACTGCCAGTGCTGATGGATGTTTCCTTGGAGCCTCTCACACCTGCAGTAGCTGCCAAAACTACAGTGGCCGTGGACTGGGTGGAGAGGTGCTACCCTGCGTTCTGTGCACCCTGGCCCAAAGTGAAAGAGGGAGGGGGAGGGAAGAGGTCAAGGGTGGAGAGGAAAAGCTTCATAGGGACACTGGGCGGGAAGAGGGTGAAGGTTTGGGAGTGGAGGAAGAGGGAGTGGTTGTAGGAGGTGTCTGTCTGCTGTGTTTGGGTACAGGTGCATGGGCTGGATGCTGTTGTGAGGTGGACGGTTGTTGGGTGTCTGAGTGCTTGCGTTTAGGTACTTTGGGAGTATGGGGCACAGACACGTGGGAGAGGAGACAGGGAACGTGTGCATGGATGTGGGGGTGGTGCATGCCAGTGAGGGGCGTGTAGTGATAGGCGTGATGGTGATGGAGGCAGTGGGTGTGGATGTAGTGCATGCAGGTGTGAGTGTAGATGCTACTGGGAGGGAGGTGGACAATGAGGAGGAGGACATAGTGGAGGCAGTGGATGTTGGTGTGTCTGCTTCTGGATTGTGTTTGTGTGAGTGCCTGTGGGATGATGTGTGGTGCTTGTGTTTGCCTGAGCCACTCCTGTGTGTTGTCTTGGGTGTATGCTGGTCTCGATGTGTGCTTGGAATAGTTTGGGGTTCAGGGGAATAGGACTGGGTAGGGGAAGTTGGAGGGGGAGGCTAGAGACAGGGACAATGGCTGCCATCAGGGAGGAGGCCAGAGCTTGGCTGAGCTTTGTTGGGCCGCCAGGCCAGAGTGAATGCCTTCCAGGAATGCATTTGTATGTTGCAAATGCCCTGTCAGCCCCTGGATGGCATTCACAATGGTTGACTGCCCAACATGGATGGATCGCAGGAGATCAATAGCCTCTTCACTCAGGGCAGCAGGGCTAACTAGGGCACGGCCTGAGGTGCCTGGGGTGAAGGAGATGCCCACCCTCCTGGGTGAGCAGGCACGGGAAACTCGTTGAGGGGCTGCTGGGAGGACGGTGCTGGTACGGGGGTGGCGGCTGTACCTGTAGTTGGGGTGGCCACAGAGGTGTCCACCACCACCTGGGAGCTTCCATTGGAGGAGGTATCACTTTCAGAACTGCCCCCTCTAGTCTCCACCATGGTGCTCCCCTCCGTGTCCTCACCGTCGGTGGATTCAACCTCCTGGGCCCTGTGGGATGCAGCTCCCTCCATCACCAGTGCCTACATTCCTCTGCCACATGATGATAATGCACAGAAGGACAGGGTGACAAAAGAAAAAGGGGGGTAGAGACAGAGGACACACTTGGCCAGTGCCAGCAACAACACCACTGTTGGTGTACACAACACACAGGGGACAGCCCTACGCACTAGGCGATGCACTAACAGTCACAATGCTAGTCACCAGGCCAGGGACAGGAATACCTAACGCCTGTTGCAACATACCTGAGACCCACAGATCCCTGCCCAATTGTGGATTCCCACTAGCTTGTTTGGGGGTGGAGTGCATCAGCCCCTGCCCAACATGGAACCTACCCTGCAATGTCCGGCCTGGCCTAGAGGCACCAACAGGTGCACATCCCCCACCCAAAGACCACCCCTCCACGTGCAAGTAGTATATTGAGAACTGTACTCACCCCCTTGTGGCTGCTGTGATGGCCTCAAGCGCCCATCAGGCTCCTGATAGGCCACCGCCAGTATGCGGAAAATCAGGGGGATCAGGGTTTGATGGGCACCCCTTCCTAATTGGGAGGCCACCCCCAGGTGGGCCTCCGCCATCTTCCTTGCCCAGCGTCTCAGGTCCTCCCACCATTTGCGACAGTGGGTGCTACGCCTGCCATAGACCTCCAGGGTTCGCACATCCTTGGCGATTGCACACCAAATACCCTTTTTCTGATAGGCGCTGACCTGCAGAAAAAGAAACATAAAAAAAGGTATCAGTCATACCGTCTGTCCTGTTACACTCATGGCCCACCATATCCCTCCCGTCTCCTTACGCACATACATTGCCACCATACATGCAGCACGCTGCCCCGGACCCTCAACCACCCCCACCTTACATGAGGCCTTCACACACAACACTCCATGCATTCATGCCCCATGCATCGTGCACAAAGTTTAATCACCTGTTGGTCTGGAGGTCCATACAGCAATCAGTACTGGGGTAGGACCTCATCCACCAGTCTCTCCAGCTCCACAGCGGTGAAGGCAGGGGCCCTTTCCCCAGTGACTCGAGCCATGGTCGGTTCCAGACACAGGTCACAGCAGCACTTGCATTGTAGGTCCTCTCCTGTTGAAGGTCAGGTAGCAAGTGAGGGAATAAAATGGTGGTCACATCCGCGTTGGTGCATAGCGTCACCACCAGTGTACATCACCATTGGCTACTGTAACCCATAGGGCCCTTGATCACCAATGAGGAGTTGTATGGCGGCACTCCACCTCCTCCCGCAATGGCAAAAAATCATCAGCATCATTACCTCATTTCCACCTGTCCCTCCACAAAGCACAGGCATCCGCCATTTCAGGGGGGCAGGCCATGGCCCCTAACTGCAAAGCAGACATAAGCACATTTTGGCACTAAACATCAACATACTGTTTCTGTCACAACATGCAATGAATTGTGCATTGAAGAAATGTCAGAAACTGACCTGTTGCTCATAGTTTTGCCACCTAAATTTCAACTACTGAGGATGTATAGGAGATGGAGACATCCCCCCATGTACAGGCCCCTGGTGGACTTGGCAAAAATGGAGGACAGGCACATCATCCTCACCTACAGACTTGATTGGGCCACAATTCAAGAGCTGTGGGCCAATTGCAGCTAGACCTGATCTCAGTTATCCATAAGCCCACTGGGGTCCCCCCTCTTGTGCAAGTGCTATCTGTGCTCAATTTCTTGGCAAGTGGCTCCTTTCAAATGATAGTGGCCTTGGCAGCAGGAATGTCACAGCTAATGTGCACAAATGTGCTGACCAGAGTGTTGTCTGCCCTGATGAAACACATGTGCAGCTACATTGTATTACCCCAGGTGGAGGATTTGGCCACAGTGAAAGGTGACTTCTATGCAATGGGACATATCCCCAACACTGTTGGGGCAATTGATGGTAGACATATTGCCTTTGCCCCCCCATAGAGAAATGAACAGGTGTTCAGAAATTGAAAGAGCTTTCACTCAATGAATGTTCAGATAGTGTGCCTGGCAGACCAGTACATCTCCCATGTGAATGCAAAGTATCCTGGGTCTTTGCATGATGACTTTATCCTGAGGAATAGCAGCATCCCATATGTGATGGCTCAACTCAAGAGGCACTGGGTGTGGTTAATAGGTGAGCCCATGGTCCCCAACCAGTGTATGTTGGTCTATGTGTGTAAGGTTGGCCCTAGGGGTGAGTGTGTGGCTAATAGGTATCCCTCGATATTTGCAGGTGACTCTGGTTATCCCGACCTCTCATGGCTACTGACCCTGTTGAGCAATTCCAGGACAAGGGCAGAGGAACAATACAATGAGGCACATGGGCGAACAAGAAGAATTATAGAGCAAACATTTGGCCTTCTGAAGGCCAGGTTTCGGTGCCTCCATCTGACAGGTGGATCCCTGTGCTACTCACCCAAGAAGGTGTGCCAGATCATCGTGGCATGTTGTGCATTGCAAAACATTGCCTTGAGATGCCAGACGCCTTTTCTGCAGGAGGATGAGGCTGGAGATGGTCGTGTGGCAGCGGTGGAGCCTGTGGACTAAGACGAAGAGGAGGCAGTGGATGAGGATGTGGACAACAGAACAGATATCATTCGACAGTACTTCCAGTGACACACAGGTAAGACACTGAAACTTCACCTTCTATTGCAGTTTTGTGTTGTATATTTTCTCTGGCAGGCTGCTGTTCCCACTACTATGGCCACTTACTGTACCTTTTGGCATGTCTATTCAGAGATATCAGTGGCCTACTCTGGCTGCTGGTGTATTGACTGCAGCACAATACTGGTCATACCTATGTATACATTACTGTAAAGTCTAATTGCACTGTCTACAGATTGTTAAAGGAATACATAAATAATTTGACATACTCCATACTTGTATTTTTTCAAAGGGTGTTTATTTAATTGCTGAGAAGTAAATGGGAATGTGCAATCGGCTTGGGTGATGGTCGAGGAGATTCCAGAATAGAGTCCATTTTCTTTGTATCATAGGTGCAATGTCCAAGGGGGCATAGGAGGGGGAGAAATGGCAGTTCAAGGTGGACATGGTGACAGAGTGGGACACAAGGGTGACAATCTGGAGAGTCTTATTTCCTGGCAGGGGTCTAGTCAATGTTCTCTGGCTTCTGCCTGGATCGCAGGGACCATTTGCGGGGTAGTTCTCCTTCTGCAGGGGGAGGGGTGCTGGTGGCCTGTTGTTCCTGTGGAGGGGTGTTCATCGGTGTGGCTAGTGTCAGGGGCCCGCTGGTGCACCACTGCCTCCCTCATGGTGTTGGCCATGTCTGCCAGCACCCCTGCAATGGTGACCAGGTTGGTGTTAATGGACTTCAAGTCCTCCCTGATTCCCAGGTACTGTCCCTTCTACAGCTGCTGGGTCTCCTGCAACTTGACCAGTATCTGGCCCATGGTCTCCTGGGAATGGTGTATGCTCCCAGGATGTTGGTGAGAGCCTCGTGGAGAGTCGTCTCCCTAGGCACAGCAGTCCTCCCAGCTTTCCTGTAGTCCTGTGCCTCTGTCGCCTGAACCGTATGCCCACTGGCACCAGGCACCTGATCATCCTGTGTTTGTGGGGTGCCCTGGGGCCCCTGTAGTGGTGGACACACTGTTGGTTAACGTGTCCTGGGGACAGAGGAATGGGCCCGCTGGATGGGTGCTGTGGTGGTGTTTCCTGAGGGGGGAGGCTCCGTGGTGGTTTGGGACTGTGGTTGTGTAACCGTCTGTCCGGAGGTCACTGATAGGTCAGGTTGGTCATCCGGATCCAGGCGAGCAGAGCTGCTGTTATCACTGTGGACCTCTTCTGTGGGGGGGGGACTGGTTGTTGGTGGCACTGCCTCTCCGGTGACATTGGGTGTGGGACCTGTGGGGATGTAAATGCAGTGTTAATGTTTCTGCGTGTGACATCTTGTGCATAGGTGTGTTGCCCTGTGTAGTTGTGAGTGCCCTGTCAGCTTTGCCTTGTAAGAGTAGTTATTTTGTGGGCTAGGTGACTCTCTCTAGTGTGCATGCTGTGGTGATGGGTGTCCATGCAAGACTGTAAGTGATGTCCATGCATTGGTGGTGCATGCAGTGCTGGGTACTGGTATGGGTGGGTTGTGATGGTGGGGTTACTGTGAGTTGGTGGGGTGATGGGGTGAGGGTAGGGTGGGGTTATGTGATGTCATGCAGGTAGGGGGGTGAAAGTAGTAAAAAGTTGACTTACCAGTGTCCAGTCCTCCTGTTACTCCTGCATGCCCCACAGGATGCAGTATTGCCAAGACTTTCTCCTCCCATGTTGTTAGTTGTGGGGGAGGAGGTGGGGGTCCACTGCCAGTCCTCTGTACAGCTATCGAGTGTCTTGCAACCCTAGATTGCATCTTCCCCTGTAGGTCGTTCCACCTCTTCCTGATGTAATCCCTTATTCTGGGGTGCTGTCCCACGGCGTTGACCCTGTCCACGATTCTCCGCCATAGCTCCATCTTCCTTGCAATGGATTTCTGCTGCACCTGTTATCTGAATATCTGTGGCTCTACCCGGATGATTTCCTCCACCATGACCCTTAGCTCCTCCTCTGAGAACCTGGGGTGTCTTTGTGGTGCCATGGGTGTAGTGTGAGTGGTGTGTGTGTGAGGGTGTGTGGGGTGATGTGTTGGGGTGTGTGCTGTGAGGTGCATGGATGGTGTTTGGGTGCTGGTGTTCAGTGGCTCTGGTTCTGTGGGTGCTCTTGCTGTATCTCTCTGGTGGCAATTTTTGTTAGTCGTAAAGGGTTGTGGGTAATGTGTGTGTGTGTTTTATAGTGGTGTGGGTGTGGTGTGTGTATGAGTGTCAGGTGTGTGTAGTTTGATTTGTCTAATGTGGTGTAGGTTTGTTTGAGAGTGTGTATTTTGAGCGTGGTGGTATACACTGCCAATGGTTTAATGCGGTTGAATGTCTGCCGCAGTGATTCGTGGGTCGTAATGCTGTGGGCGTAGTTCTGTTGGCGTAACTGTGTGGGTTTTGGTACTGCCATTTTATCACTGACCTTTAGGCTGGCGGACTTGTCTGTGTGTCTGTATAGTGACGGATTGCTATGTTTGTGTCATAATATGGGTAGCGGTATACCGCCATGGTATGTTGGTGGCAGTCGGCATGGCTTTAAGCAGGACTTACCGCCAATGTCATAATGAGGGCCTAACTGTCTTTCAAAAAAGCTTAAAATGCAAATCATTAAAAATAGTCACATCAGACAAAGCTTTTCAGGATAATTTAGAACTGGACAACAATCTATTCATAAATGCCTCCTGCAATTCTAATTTGAGCACACATGTTCTAGAATAACCATGCAGGACCTGCTACTTAGTCAGTACTCATTTCCTGGTAACTGCAATCAGGAGCATATAACATCAAGACACTGCACATACAGTTGTCCACCACCGTTTGAAATTTCACAGAAGTAACCCTGACTTCATGAATTATGTTTGAACAGATAAATTAGAAAGTCATTCAAAATGGAAAACAGAAAGAGGCCCTCATTATGACAGTGTTGGTGAAAACCGCCTACTGCTGCGGCGATGGCCACCAAAAGACCGTCGCCACGGCTATCAGCCGACTGCCATATTATGACCGTAGCATGAATTCCGTCAGAATGATGGTGGAATTCCAGCTGCAGTTATGGCGCCGGATGGTGGTAAGGTGGCGCTGCTGCCAGCAGCAGTGCCATGCCAGTAGACCGCCGCAGACCATATCATGACCCATGATGTGGCCCGGTGGTGTTATGCTGGTGGACGCTGCTGCTGGCAGTAGAGCCCCGTCCCGGCTCCTGCCGGAGGACCCCCTGAAATCAGGTAAGTTGGGTGCTCCGACATGGGAGAGGGGTGTTGTGTGTGTGCATGTGTGTGTATGTTTGTGTGTATGTGAATGCGGATGTGCGTTGCGTGTGGTATGTGTGTTCATGCGTGGATGTGTGAGTGCGTGAATTGTGTGTTGTGTGACTGCGTGTGTGCTTGTATGTGTGTCAGTGTGTTTGGATATGTGTGTGTGAATGGATGAATGCATGCATGGGTGCATGTCGTTATGAGTGTGTGTATGAGTGTGTGTGATGGTGCATGGAGGTGCGTGTATGTTGGGGGGTGGGTCTGGAGTGGAAGGGGGAGGGGAGATCTGGCAAGGAGGGTGAGGAAGACCCCTATCAGTGACAGGGAAGGAATTCCCTGTCAGTGATAGTGCCTACCACCATGGTTTTCATGGCGGTAAGGAAGCCACGAAAACCATGGCGGTAGGCGGGGGTCATGATCCAGTGGGCGGGCTAGTGACAGCTGCCGTGGCGGACGGAGTGCTCCATTGGTGGTTTGGCTTGAGCCAAACCGCCAATGTCATATTGTGGGGAAAAGTACCGCCAGCCTGTTGTCGATACTTTTCTCCATAATACCGCCGTCCGCCAGGGTCGTAATGAGGGCCAGAATTCCTTAAGTAAGCTAAATTCAGAAAATATCATTAAGCTAGATACCATGGCACTAATAGTTTTGAATAACAATAATGAGTTAGCATCCATTTAACATAGTAATGATGGACATTCAAACACATTTGTTTCATACCTGAATGGAACTTGTCAATTTTTTAAACATTTTTTTCATGCATGTTCAATTTTACAAGTAGAAAAACAATCAAAATGAAATATATGTATAGGCCCTTTTAGACTTAATGGCTACAATACAAAGAATGGCCTGAAATATGATAGTACAAGCCCATTCGGAAAAGGATTATTTACAATAACAATACATATTGAGGATTTTTAAATGTGCTGCATATTTGAGCTAGCCTATGTGGGAAAGACCCATTACAAAGCGGTCATTACCATGCATGACCGTTACCACAGAGCAATTACCATGCATATGGCTTTACTACACATTTCTTTGCAATGAATAGACCTTTACCATGCATACCTTTACAATGCATTTTATTGTAAAGGCATGAACGGTAATGGCATATTTGTGGTAAAAGATTTAAAGGTAAGTATTTTTTTTTTTATTTTCTAAAGGCATGAATGGTAAAGGTGTATGCATTGTAAACGTTTTGCAGGTGTGTACAGGTAAGCATTAAGGCCCTCATTATGACATTGGTGGTAAATCCCACTTACTTCCACACTGACTGCCACCAACATACCACCGCTGTTATCTGTTCACCATATTATGACACACACACACCAATCTGTCACTATTCAGCCACGTACACAAATCCGCCACACCAAAAGGTCAGTGATAAACTGGCGGTATCAAAACCAACACCGTTACGGAAACAGACCAATGCCCATCACATTATAACCCACAAATCACGACGGCGGACATTCAATGGCTGTAAACCATTGGCGGTACATACCGGTGCGCTCAAAATACAAACACACATACAAAAAACACTCAATTGGTCAATTTAAGTAACACACACCTGACACCCATACACACACCTCACCTACATACCCACACCACTATAAAACACACACCCACATTACCCACAACCCTTTACAATTAAAAACAATTGCCAACAGAGAGATACACCAAGACTACAGACAAAACCAGTGCCACACACGACCTACGCCTATAAATCACATCACACCCCCCAACACATCACCCTACACACCCTCACCCACACACCTCACACAACACCCATGGTACCACAAAGACACCTCAGATTCTCAGAGGAGGAGCTTAGGGACATGATAGAGGAAGCCATCAGGGTAGAGCCACAGCAATATGGAGGACAGGTGCAGCAGATATCCATTGCTTGGAAGATGGAGTTATGGAGGAGGATCCTGGACAGGGTCACCACCATGGGACAGCACCCCAGAACAAGGAACAACATCAGGAAGAGGTGGAATGACCTACGGGGGAAGGTGCGCTCCATAGCAGCATGGCACCAGCTCGCTATACAGAGGACTGGCGGTGGACCTCCACTTACTCCCTCACTACTAACAACATGGGAGGAGCAAGTCTTGGCAATCATGCATCCTGAGAAGGACTAGACTCTGGTAAGTCAACTCTATACTACTATCACCCCCCTACCTGCATGCCATCACATACCCCCCTCACCCTCACTCCCATCACTCCACCACTTCCCACACACCCCACCATCACGTCCCACCTATGCCAAGCCCTGCATGCACCACCAATGTATTGACATCATCACTCACAGCCCTGCATGGACACCTATCACCAAAGCATGAACACTGGAGAGAGTCAGCTAGCCCACAACATACCAACCTACACAAGTTAAAGCTGCCAGGGCAAATACCAACAAGTCGAGCGACCCACTGATGCACAATATGTCACACACAGAAACAATAACACAGCATTTACACCTCCACAGGTATCCCAGCCAATGTCAGTGGAGAAGAGGTGGCAGCACTATCCAGTACCCCAACAGAAGAGGCCTACAGTGATGACAGCAACTCTGGTCACCTGGATCTGGATGACTAACCTGGGCCATCAGGGACCTCTGGACAGTTGGTTACCCAGGCACAGTCACATACCACCACAGAGCATCCCCACCTGGAAACACCACCACAGCACCCAGCCAGCGTACCCATACCTCTGTACCCAGGACACGTCAATCAACAGTGTGTCCACCACTACAGGGACTCCAGGGCACACCACATACACAAGACAATCGGGGACCTCTGGTTAGTGGCAGTGGGCACACAGTTCAGGGGACAGAGGCAGAGGACAACAGGGAAACTGGGAGGACTGCTGTGCGCCATGGGGAGGACAGGCCCAGGGAACCGACTCTCCAGGAGGCACTTGCAGAGATCCTGGGAGCCTACTAACATTCCCAGGATACGCTGGGCCAGATCCTGGACAACATGCAGGAGAAAAGGAGGCTGCTGGAGGGACAATACCAGGGGATCGGGGAGGACTTGCAGGCCGTCAACACCACCCTGGTCTCCATAGCAGGAGTGCTGGCAGACAAGGCCAACATTATGAGGGAGGCAGTCTCACAACAGCGGGCCCCTGCCACTAGCCAGACATCTGAACTGCCTTCCACCTCCGCTGCCGCTAATGGACAGGAGGACCCGCCTCAGGACCCACAGGTCAACAGCACCTCTTTCCTTGCAGAATGTGAATCACCCCGTAAACGTTCCCTGTAATCCAGGCAGAAGCCAGAGACTACTGTATTGCCAAGACCCGTGCCAGGAAATGAGACTCTCCTGATTGTCACCCTTATGTCCCACTTTGTCACCATGTCCACCTTGAACTGCCATTGCTCCCCTTCCTGTGTCCACTTGGACAATGCACATGTGCTACAAATAGACTGGAACAATACCCTGTACTTTCCTCCATCATCACCCCATCCCAATGCACTTGCCCCTCTTCAATAAACACCTCTGAAAAAAGAAAGTATGTTACATTTTTAAAGTATCTATTCGTTTAACCAGGTTCAAAGATTACAATGTATCTGTACAGTAATGTTCACATAGGAAAGACCTGTAGTTTCCTGCAGTGATCACACCAGGAGCGATAGTGGGGCAACAGCATCTGCAAAATGAATTGCCAAAGGGTACAGTGAGTGGGAATAGAAGTGGGAATTAACAGCATGCCAGTGCCAAAGATAATGTAAATAATGACAATGAAATTGGAAGTAACACTGTCTTACCTGTGTGTCATTGGAAGTATTGTCGTATCACTGCTGTTCTGTTATCCTCATTCTCTGCCTCCTCATCCTTTACTGTCCACAGGATCCACTGCTGCCACACGGCCATCTCCAGCCTCCTCCTCCTGCAAAAAAGGCACATGGCCTCTTAAGGCAAGGTTGTGCAACATGCAGCATGCCACAATTATCTGGCAGACCTTCTTGGGTGAGTAGCACAGGGGATCCACCTGTTGGATGGAGGCACCGGAACCTTGCCTTCAGGAGGCCAAAGGTCAGTTCAATGATCCTTCTTGTTTGCCCATGTGCCTCATTGTAATGTTCTTCTGTCTTGTCCTGGCATTCCTCACAGGGGTCAGTAGCCAAGATAGGTTGGGGTAACCTGAGTCACCTGCAAACATCGAGGGACAACATTACGTTTAGCCACACACTATCCTATGTGGCCCACACCATACCCATACCCCAACATAAACTGGGTGGGAAACGGGGCTCACCTATTAACTACACCCGGTGCCTCTGTAGTTGGCCCATCACATTTGGTATGCTGCTATTCCTCAGGACAAAGGCATCATGCACAACCCTGGATTCTTAGCATTGACATGGGAGATGTACTGGTCCACCAAGCACACCATCTGTACATTCATTGAGAGAAAACTTTTATGTTGGGGATATGTCCCATTGCATAGAAGTCAGCCTTCACTGTGGCCAAATCCTCCACCTGGGGGAAAACAATGTAGCTGCACATGTGTTTAATCAGGGTAGACAACACTCTTGTGAGCACTATTGAGAACATTAACTGTAACATTCTTGCTGCCAAGCCCACTGTGATTTGGAAAGAACCAGTAGCCAAAAAATGGAACACAGATAGGAATTGCACAATAGGGGGATCCCAGTGGGGTGATGAATAGCAGATATCAGGTCAGGCTCCAATTGGGCACACAGCTCTGTGATGTTGGCCCTGTCCAGTCTATAAGTGAGGATAATGTGCCTGTCCTCCAGTGTAGCCAAGTCCACCAGGGGTCTGTACACAGGGGTATGTCTCCACCTCCTATTCATCTACAATGGTAGCAATCTAAGGGACAAAAGAGTGAGGAGCCAGTAACAGACTGAACATTGGAGCCACAACAGTGCAATGCATGATGCTAATTTGTAACCGTTAAGTGGGATTTATCTTGTATGTCCAATTTTCAACTGTGACACAGTTATTATCCAGGGCCTGCCCCCCATGAAATGACATTCACCTGCCCTGTGTGGCGGAACAGGTGGAAGTGCTGTAATTCTGCATACGTTGTGCGCCGTTGCGGTTACGGTAGGCCGTCTGGAACCAACTCCTCATTGGTAAATATCGGGCCCTGTTTGGTAGAGTGGCTGATGGTGATGTACGTCGGCAGTGACGGTATGCACTGCCGTGGACGTGACCACCATTTTCCATCTGATCACTCACTTGCTACCTGACCTTCAACAGGAGAGGACCTACACTGCAAGTGCTGCTGTGACCTTTGTCTGGAACCTACCATGGCCTGTGTGACCGGGGAAAGGGCCCCTGCCTTCAACTCTGTGGAGTTGGAGGGACTGGTGGATGGGGTCCTACTCCAGTACAGATTGATGTATGGGCCTCCAGACCAACAGGTGAGTACACTGTGAGCACGATGCATGTCACATCAATGCATGGAGTGGTATGTGTGAAGGCCTCGTGTAGGGGGGGTGGATGTCCCCTGGGCAGCTTACAGCTTGTGTGCTGGGCCATGTGTGTGTAAATGGTGATGTGAAGGGGTATGGTGGGCCATGAGTGTAACAAGCAGGACGGTGTGACTGATACCATTTCCTGTGTGTATTGTCTTTGCAGGTCAGCGCCCATCAAGAGAAGGGTATATGGCGTGCCATCGCCAAGGACGTGCGGACCCTGGGGGTCTATGGCAGGCAGAGCACACACTGTGGGAAACGGTGGGAGGACCTGAGATGCTGAGCATGGAAGACGGCTGAGGCCCAGTTGAGGATGGCCTCCCAAAGAGGAAGGGGTGCCCGTCGAACCCTGAGCCCCCTGATGGCCTGCATACTGGTGGGCACTTGAGGGCATCACAGCAGCCACAAGAGGGTGAGTACATTGCCCATCATTACAACTTACGAATGGTAGGGTGGTATCCGGGTGGGGGATGTGTGTCAGTGGGTGCCCCTAGGCCAGGCCTGACATTGCAGATTAGGTCCCATGTTGGCCAGGGTTCTGAAGTAATAATCCTGTTACCTAACTCATAGGCATCCACAACTGGTCAGTGCTGTGTAGGTCCCAGGTGTGCTTCATTTGGCGGTGTGTGCCCCTCCCCATGCCTTGGTGGCTAGCATTATAACTGATAGTGCAATGCATAGTGCGTAAGGCTGTGTTTGTGGGGGTGGTATGTATGTCAACGGTGGTGCTGGTTCAGCCATTGACCCAGTGTATCCTTTGTCTATTCCCCCGCCCCTTTTTGTTTTGTCACCCTGTCCTTATGTGCATTAACATCATCTAGCGCAGGAGCAGAGACACCTGCAATGAAGGGAGCTGCATCCCACAGGAGGCAGAGTCCACCGACGCGGAGGGCGCCAGTGGGACGGAGGGCGAGGGGAGCACCATGGAGGAGACTGGAGGGACACTTTGGACACAGATACTTCCTCCTATGGAAGCTCCCTGGTGGTGGCGGACACCTCTGTGCCCACCCCAACTACAGGAAAGGTGCAGCCGCCACCGCGTACCACCACCGCCCTCCCAGCAGCCCCTCAGCGAGTTACCTGTGGCCGCTCACCCAGGAGGGTGAGCATCTCCTTCGCCTCAGGCACCTCAGGCCCTGCCCCAGTAAGCCCTGCTGCCCTGAGTGAGGAGGCTATTGATCTCCCGAGATCCATCTCTATAGGGCAGTCAACCATTGTGAATGCCATCCAGGGGCTGGCAGCCCAGATGCAACAGACTAATGCATTCCTGGAAGGCATTCACACTGACTTGGCGACCCAACAGAGATCAATCCAGGCCCTGGCCTCCTCTCTGATGGCAGCCATTGTCCCTGTTTCCACCCTTCCCCTTCCAACTTCCTCTTCCCAATCCCATTCCCCTCAACGCCAACCTTTCACAAGCACACAGGCAGACGAGCATGCACACAAGACAACAGACAAGTGTGGCGTAGGCAAACACAGGCACCACACATCATCCCACATGCACTCACACAAACACCATCCAGATGCAGACATACCAGCATTCACAATTTGTTCCTCCTCCACCTCCCTCCCAGTTCCGTCTACACTCACACCTGCATGCACTACATCCTCATCCACTACCAGCATCACCACCACACCTAGCAGAACACGCCCCTCACTGGCAGACATCTCCACAACATCCAGGCACATGTCCCCTGTGTCCTCTCCCACTGTGTCTGTCATTCCTATGCCCAAGGTACACAAATGCAAGCACCCAGACACCCAACAGCCATCCACCTCACAACAGCATCCAGCCCATGCACCCAAACACAGCAGACAGACACCTCCTACAACCACTCCCTCTTCCTCCATTCCCAAACCTTCTCCCTCTCCCTGACCCAATGTCCCTAAGAAGTTTTCCTCTCCACCATTGACTTCTTCCCAACTCCTCCCCCCGTCCATCACGTCTGGACAGGATGGCAAAAACCCAGGCAAGCACCTCAGCCTACCGGTTCACGGGCCCAGTAGTCTCCACACCCAATCGTGGTGGGAAAGGATCAAGGGCACATGTACAGAGGATGAAGGAGCCTGCAGCAGGCAGCCTCAAGGAAAGGGTGCCAGCCCCAGCTGCGGGCCGGAAGGCCAAGGAGCCAGCCCCAGCTGCTGCAAGGAAGGACAAGGAGCATGCCCTATCTGCTGCCAGGAAGGACAAGGAGCCAGCCCCATTTGCTGCCAGGAAGGGCAAGGAGCCAGCCACAGCTGCTGCCAGGAAGGGCAAGGTGCCAGTATCAGCTGCTGCCAGGAAAGGTAAAGAGCCACCCCCAGCAGGCAGGAAGGACAAGGGGCCTGGTGCAGGGACTCAGACGTAGCCCCTGTCACCAACCATGGTTGTGCAGCCATCCGAGGCTGCAGGGGATGGGCTGGACCTTCCCCCTACCAGCAGCAGCAGCAGGAGCACCACCAGTGGGCAGCCATCTGAGGCTGCAGGGGATGGGCTGGAGCTTCCGCTCACCACCACCACTAGCAGCAGCATCTGCACCACCACTGAGCAGCCGTCACTGCTGGCGGACGGTATGTAGTCATGCCTCCATGGGCTGCTGTGCGGTCTGCTCCCTGCAAATCCTGAGGGTATGACACCCACCTGAGAAACTGTGACCTTGCACTCCCGAGGATCAAGAGCACAGGGCATGAAGCCTTCTCCAGAACGAGTGCGAAAGACACCCACCAACCCCAGCCTCCCCGGATCAAGAGCACAGGGCACAATGCCCCCTCCATAACCAGTGGGTAAGACACCGACCAACCCCAGACTCCCCAGGACCAAGCACAGGGCATGTTGCCCCCTCCAGAGCAAGTGTGTAAATCACCCACTTGAGAGACTGTGGCCTTTACTCCTCAAGACCAGGCACAGGGCATGTTGCCCCCTCCAGATCATGTGGGCAAGTCACCACTTGAGAGACTGTGGCCTTGCACTCCCCAGGACAAAGAGCAGAGGGCATGTTGCCCCCTGAAGAGCATGTGGGCAAGTCATCCACTTGAGAGACTGTGGCCTTGCACTCCCCAGGACAAAGAGCACAGGCCATGTTGCCCCCTCCAGAGAATGTGGGCAAGTCACCCACTTGAGAGACTGTAGCCTTGCACTCCCCAGGACAAAGAGCACAGGGCATGTTGCCTCCTCCAGAGCATGTGGGCAAATCACCCACTTGAGAGACTGGCCATGCACTCCCCAGGACCAAGCACAGGGCATGTTGCCCCCTCCAGAACCAGTGGTCTTGTTTTATCTGCCAGCTGAGGTGCTCCCCCATCCCCCGCCCCCCTGAGGTGCCTGCCTATTTACCAACTGATGCCCCTGCAGTGTTCTCTCAGTGTTGATTCAGGTGACAAGTGGGGCCTTGGACTTTGGCCTGTGGTCCTGTGACCCACGCACAATGAGGACTTGGCAGTGTCCCTTGAACTGTACATATGAATATACCAGTTACATTACATTTTCATATTTCTACTGCATTGATATTATTACACTCACTTTAGCACTTTCCTGTTGTCCTTGCATTATTTCTCAGGGGTACAGGGTAAAACTGACTTGGTAATGCAGTTGATTGTGTGTATGGTGTTGGGAGTGGGGTGGGTGTGTGGTGCGTGTGTGTGTCACTCTCTTATTCCTCTCCCCTCCCCTGTGTGCTAGGTGGCTGTAATCACCGTGGTCATCTTTGCTGTCGTTGGGGTTCATGGTGGAGCAGGACGTACAAAATCATTGGAAATATTTGCAGCTCGGGCTCCATGGTGGCATGGTTCTTCCCTGTGTCTCCAAAGGTGAGTCCTTTCCCATCTGAGTTCTGTTTCCGCCAGGCTTTTGATGTTGTTGGTACCGCCCCGGAGAAGGTGGCGGTTTCCTGTCTCATAATACGGTGGCCAGAACATTGACTTCTGCCTGGCTGTAGGCAGCAACCGCTGTGGTGGCTGTTGTTTCCGTCCTGGCGGTCGGTGTGGTAAAGTGGCTGTCTATGGGAGTTCTCACCACTGTGGTCATAATTTGGCGGTAGTTACCTCCAGCCTGTTGGCAGTATTACCGCCACTTTATCACCCACCTCCAGGGTTGTAATGAGGCCTAAGTGTTTCTGCCATTTGGGTAGATTTTCTACTCAAGCGGCAGGTTCCTCAACGCAAAGGGCATCTTTCCAATCTCGAGCAGTCACGGCCCACCATGACTGCTCGCTTTCAGAAATCTTGCTTGCCAACTTAGCAATTTATCTCACTCACATTCACCAACTTAAAGTTGGTGATCGAAAGAAAAAAACTCATCACACCACTGGTAAAGTTTAATTCTTCACCCACTCCTAGTTTTTTGGTGGTAAAGGTGTTTTTAGGGTTTAGAGTGGGTATAGGATTTTTGGTGATAAGGGCATTTTTAGGCTTTAGGGTGGGTATGGGTTTTTGAGTGGTAAGGACATTTTTAAGTTTTAGTGTGGATGTGGGTTTTGGGGTGGTAAGGGATTTTTAGGTTTTAGGGTGGGTATGGGTTTTTTGATGGTAAGGGCATTTTTAAGTTTTAGGGTAGGCATGGGTTCTTGGGTGGTAAGGGTATTTTTTGGTTTAGGCCTTGATCAAGGCCATACCGGCCAAAATGCGCTATGTGTGTCCTCTGCTGTAAATAAAATTCATTCAAATTAAAATTCGGAGTGACTTGTCTCTACATTCACGGTTGAAATCGGTGGTTGTGTTCTCACATATATACATATATACATATATATGTATGTATAAATGTATTTGTTTACACTATATATATATATATATATATATATATATATATATATATATATATATATGGAATATACTTACACCTTTACTTTTTACCATACATATGCCTTTACAACCATGCCTTTACAATTCAATTTTCATTGTAAAGGTGTGCATGGTAAAGGCATATGCACGGTAACAGCTTTCAATGCAAATAAATGTATGGTGATGATCATGTCTTGTACTGACCGCATTGTAAAGGCATGCTTAGTTCCATCATATATCCGCCTATGTGGGTGCATTGTTGTTTTTAGTTAACTGACAATGTAAATTAATGCACGTCTATTCTTTATCATTTTTCAAAAGCACAGTTATATGTGCATCAGCAAAGGAAATACTACCTGCAGCTGTTTGGTATTATTTGTGCTTACTTGAACAACACAGAGATAAGTTCCTTACTTAAGCACTCAGCACATCTGTATAGGAGATTGAAAGGATGTCAGTACACCACGGTGTACACAAACTGGGATGAATAAAAAACAAGTAAATGGTGGAAGATGTGCTAATGTGTGTCTAGGGGACTTAGATTCTACATACAGTAGTCCTATCTCAAGTTAAATCAAAAGATGATAAAGGAGTGAGCAGAAACAGTACATGTTGTTCCAAATGAATTAAGATTATACTAATTAAATACTATATACCACTCTAGCAATGCAGAACTGGACACCTGTCTGTCACTCTAGCCCAAAAACAAGGTTGGGGAGTGGTGAGGCAGGTGCCCATTACTTTGCCTCTCCGTTTTTGTGCTTGACATCATCAAAGAGAAATACAAAACAGATCTAGCCTTAATGTAATGTTGACATGCTTCAATACAAAATGATGATGCATGCTTATATAAATTGATTTAACATCAAGTGCTACCATCATAAATTTATCCTTTCATGCTATCCTATTTACCTTGATGAAAAGGTCAGCGCTATCTTAAGGACATGATGACAGTGTTTCCGCAAAGTGAAATATGAACAGAGCAGTATAAATGGACGTTTTTGTAATAAGCTTCAAATTGAAGCCGCAACTGGCCTATCACGTGGTTTGTCTCTCTTCCTATGTATTCCAGTCATCAAATAAAAAATGGGATTTATTGTCTTGTCAGTTTTTAAATATGCAATGTCTTCAAACTTCAGGAATCCTTTATCTTTTCAATGAATAAAGACACATCTGGTGCATCAAATGCTTGTGGCATGTGGGAAGGTGGAGTAGGTCAAAAAGGAAAATTCAAAGTTAAAGTGATTTAACTAATGCCTCTTTCCTACAACACACTTAAAAAATGATAAAGAAGCAGCACAGAGCAATATAGAGCTGAAGAGGTAAAAAAGAGTTCAGTCTTCAAAGTGAGTATTGTGTTTGAGTTCAGTGTTAGACAGCTCCAAAGTATTTCAAATTACAATTAAGCATGATAAAAAGATGTGGGCATACATTAAACAAAAAAACAGAAATACATAGGCAGTGTAGAACTACCAAGTATTCCATCTAAAGACATGTTTACTTTCCTCTCTTATTTTGTGACAAAGAAACTGGAGCTGAATGCATGTGGAACCACTTGAAAGCACACCTCAGAAAGTGTTCAAAATATAGGCTGCACCTAGGCCTCCCTAAGGGCTGAGATTCCCCTTTCACAGAAAAATTACTTTGCACTATATTTATCTT
The DNA here is from genome assembly GCF_031143425.1 of Pleurodeles waltl. Lineage (NCBI taxonomy): Eukaryota > Metazoa > Chordata > Amphibia > Caudata > Salamandridae > Pleurodeles > Pleurodeles waltl. Next base: position 1,042,816,147 of record NC_090447.1, on the reverse strand, counting down.
CTGAATATGAATGTGGTACAAAAGTTGGACACTGGAAGAAGTAAACAACAGTACGTTAACCGTGAGAAGTTATGTGGAATAATAAATCAGAAACAAAGGAAAATTATTTTAACATATTTATTGTTTATTATCTCTAGAGCTTTATAACCAGATGTACTAAGACTGTATCAGGGTTTCATCGCCTTTTTGGATGCAGCCCTGAAGCAAAGACCTTTTTTGGGTTTACTAAGCCAAGCAAAGTTGATTTACCTGGCTTTGTGTTGTTTAGAATATATTTACCATCAAGGACAACCTCCCTTATTATGAGCATTCACCTTTGACTCAGTTATATAAAGCTACATCCAGTCTTTAATGGGTTGTGTAGTTCTCTACAATGGACCATAAAACATTATTAACGTAAGGGAGAGTAATGACAAACAACAAAAAGTATTTTTGCATCTTTAAATCAATAGAGAAGGTTCTGAAAAAGAACCTTTCTTGGTGATTTTACATTTAAATATATATATATATATATATATATATATATATATATATATATATATATATATATATTATACATTTACACACACATACGAAGACACACACACACACATATATATATATATATATATGTAGATACACACACATATATATATACCTTCATATATGCACACCTATGTATTTACATTTTTGCGAAAAGACTGCAATTAGCTTGATGAGCTAAACTTGAGGTTTTTTAGCTTGATATCTCTCCTCACCAATGCACAGAAAACTGAAGGTTAGTTGTCACAAACAAAGGATTTGACTGCTCAGTCTGCCTCTGAAGGACAGCTCCCAATAAAATGGATTCAGGAGGTGTTATATTCTGCAAAGTCACAGCGTCCTTTGGCTGTAAGAATGACATGCATTAAGATGGCTATGGATTCCAGCAGTTCCATATCAGTACTTTTTACCTTTGCAATGGCTGATGGGTTCCTTCTATAATTTGCAAGTTACTTTCTGACAGACACTTTTTTTTCTCTCCTTCTCCAATACAGACGTCCTGCCAAGTGAATTTCTACAGTGGCCCCCTTGCTTTCTCTGGGCCTTTTTAATGCTATTGGTCCTCACTCCCTCAAGACAGTATTTTTAAGTTTTCTCTCCAAAAAACAAAAAAAAGCAACAAAAATGCTGATGTTATGTAAAGAGGCTGTTAAGAAACAGAGATCAAACAGCGTAATGCTGGAAGTAAGCAAGCACAAATCAGAAGTTATTGGTCTTGCAGTACTTTGCAAAGTACTACTGTACACTAAAGGAGAAAATAAGAAGGAAAATAGATATTTATTTAGACAACTTTGTATATCACCAATATTAGATGCTGTTACAAAACTCGTACATTCCATCTATTAAGAAAGGCCCTTTCCTAGTGAATTCACATTTTGTGAAAACATCTGAGTCCTATGGTATCTTTTCGGTTCCACGGGACCTGGAACACTGTTCCTGCAATACTTCACCAATGCCACTATGGGTCCCACAAGAGTTGCAGTCCCTTACGGGAGGTAATATAAACATAAGATAAAAGCAGCCAACGAATTGGCTATAATATGAAAAGTTGTCAAAGACGTGACCACTGGCTACAGCAACAAACAGAAACAGATATCCCTGAATAGAATTTCACATTGCCAATGCAAACATGTTGGTGTTGTCATAAGCAATACAAAACCATCATCTCATCTGGAGACACTGCAAAGAAGCAGGAATCCCATGCCACTACTTCTTGTGGAGAAGTGTGGCTCAATGGTTAGAGTGGCAGACCCTGAAGCAGAGATCTGGCTCAAGACCAGGGTTCAAGTCCCGCTTCAGCAGGTCTTGGGCTCAATTCCCCTTGACCAGATAATTCTCGCCTCAGTGCCTAATCTAATTCATGGGTCCCACTCTGCAACTCTGGGCAATAGCTTGCTTAATCTCCACAATGGCCCCAACAGCGCTTGGATGCCTGGCTTCACCCTGGGGGTGCTCAGGAGTGGGCACCTCACAGGGAAAAGCCAGGAGGGGTTCCATAGCGGTATGAGTACAGCGCCTTGAGACCCTAACAGGTGAGTAGTGCGCTATACAAGTGCTAATTTACATTTACATTTACTTCTGACACCAAAGATTAAAAGGTAATTGTTCTTGCATCAGTGATGTCATCAAAAATGTCATTTGAGATGTCCTTAGTGATGTCATCAATTAGGTCATTTATCATGCTCTGAGTGATGTCATGTATGAAGTCATGAGCAGTGAAACAATGGGGCTGAAGGTCTAGTTAGCTCAGTGAACTATAAGTGGTTAAGTTCCATTATTCCATTTTAAAATGGTTTGTTTTAACTGACATTTTCACCTAACTATAATGCCACTTGAACCTTAGATGTTTTTCGATAAGTAGTGCATATGCCATACTCTACCCCTTGCATGCAGCCATCCCCTCTTTGTCTTTTTCTTTTATATTTTTTGAGTTCTTTGGTACTCATACTATACCCACAAGCTTCCATCATGGCACCTCAGTACAATGCTAGCTTCCTCTGCAGTTCTACTTTGGTGAAAGCTTGTTAAATATCTCCTGCAAGAATGCTATAGTACCTCATGAGAGAGTAGTGCTGAGTACTGTAAGACTCCTGCTGTACCCCTGAGAGGATTATTTTTTTAAATATAGTCACTGAGGTCCCTCTGGATTCCTTCAACAGGTGCCAGGAAGTCAGTGCGGAACTGCACTGCCCCTTACACCTTTTTTTAAAAAAATTTTGGGGCATGGGGACAAGTCACCGATTTGTGTAATGGCTACCTCAAACCTTTCTTGAGTTGTTGTGGCTGGCCAAATGGATAGTGACATACTCAGGTGTCATCACAGGTACCATGTATTGCAATGGCCAATGGTAGAAAATGTTCCCTCAGCCAATGGGATTAAAATATTATTTTAATATTTGGTACTGTTGGACACCCATGAGAGACCTTCAGTACAAAATGGTCCAGAAGTTTAACCCCTTCATGACAACTCTGAGCACCCCTTTAAATGGACATTTTTTGAAAACTAATGATAGGATTTACATCAAGTAGTGGAAAAGATACTTTCTCTGTAAAGTTCTGACTTTCTGCCAGAGTTGGTGTAATTCCATACAACAATTTTGTTTGTATAGGTGAGCAAATTTCCTAGGGGGAAATAAATGGAAATAAGTGTTTAGGATTCCTATTTTTTCTTTGGCCTTACTTGAGGTATCAGTGCAAAACCTTTCAGAAACCAGCTGAAAAGAGTGAACATTTTGGAAAGTTTAGTACAGATTTGTCAAACAGCACCAAAGTTATTAAAGTAACAAAAAATGCCTTTCCGATGGCACTAGCACCTTTGTCAGTGTAATCTATCTATCTATCTATCTATCTATCTATCTATCTATCTATCTATCTATCTATCTATCTATCTATCTATCTATCTATCTATCTATCTATCTATCTATCTATCTAACTATCTAGATAATACATATTGCCATCAAATGGTTCTGCTGGTATTTACAAACCACTAGGTCATAGTACTCGTTGCTCATTGTTAGACCTGACAACCTTACGGTGGTCTTCCCACACCTTATTTGCCTGCCTCCCTCCATTTTCTGACCTTGTCTTGCTGGCTTTGGAACTCAGTGCACTTTACCACTGCTAATCAGTGTTTAAGTGTTTGATCTCTCTCCCCTAAAACATGGTAGCACTGACTCATCCCCATTTGGCATATTTAACTTCCTAGCGAAGTCCACTACATGTGCGTAGGGTCTGTAAATTAAATGGTATTAGAGGGCCTTCCTCATTGATTGTGCTACCTACTTAAGTAGCCCACTAACCATGTCTCAGGCCTGCCCTTGCAGATCATGTGCATTCAGTTTTTACACTCCCATTTCGACCTGGCAGGATAACCCTCTTGCCAGGCCTAAACCTTTCCTTCTTATTCATATGTCACCTATAAGGTAGGTTCTATGTGACTACAGGGCAGGGTGCCATGAATGTAAAAGGCAGGATATGCATTTTTAAGTTTTACATGGCCTGGTAGTAAATAACTCCCAAATTCATTTTTCAGTACTGCAAGGCCTATCACTCTCTTGGAATAACATTGGGATTACCTTATAACATATTAAACAAGTAATTTCCAACCTGGAAAAGAAATGTTTGTCAGGTGTGGTGATTCTCAAATCACAATTTAAGATCACAGCTCACAGAGAAGTCAGATTTTAGAGAGCAGGTCTCAGGCCTGCTCTCCCCTGCTACTGCATTGTTCTCTCCTGTTTGCTTCCTTGTTCTCACTACCTTCTCCTCCTCTCCCTGTGTTTCACCAAGTGCGTTTTCCTACTTTCTGCCTCATCTTCACTGCTTTCTCCCTCCTTTTCCCCTATTTTTCTGAGTGTTTTCTCCTGGTTTCTGCCTCATTTTTATTGCTTTCGGCCTTCTTTCCCCCATTTTTCTGAGTGCTTTGGCTTTTTTTTTCCTAATTTTTTGCTGGCTTCTTCCTCCTTTCCCCCATTTTTTGAGTATGTTCTCCTGATTTTTGCCTCCTTTCCCTCTCTATTCATTCCTTTATTTCCCATTCCTGCTCCTGTCTGCGGCCTGATTTCCAAACCTCCCACCTAGCCCCGCCCACTACCTCCAAGTGTCCCTCCCTCCTCCAAGGACCTACTTAAAGGAGGCTGCAACACGACGGCACTGAACAGGTCTCAGGCCAACTCTCCCTTGTTGCTGCATCATTCTCTCCTGTTTGCTGCCTCATTCTCACTTCCTTCTCCTCTCCCCCTGTTTTTCTGAGTGCTTTCTCCTGCATTCTACCTTGTTTTCATTGCTTTTTACCTCCCTTTTTTCCATTTTTCTGAGTGCTTGCTCATGCTTTCTGCCTTGTTTTCACAGCTTTTTCCAACCGTTTCCACCATTTTTCTGAGTGCTTTCTCCGGCTTGCTGCCTCTTTTTCTCTATTTTCTTCCTCCTTTCTCCCTATTTTTCTGAGTGCTTTCTCCTTCTTTTGCCTCATTTTTTGATGCTTTTTCACTCCGTTCCCCCTGTTTTTCTGAGTACTTTAACCTGCTGCTTGCTTTCCCTCCTCCTGCCCAGCCCTGCCCACCCTCTCCAAACATCCCCCTCCTCCCAAGACCTACTTAATGGAGGCTGAAGTGCAGCTGCAGCACAGCCATGCAGCGGATGTGCTGCTGGTGCACCAACGTTGTGCCAGAAGCAAGCCCATCTGTGCCTCGACAATGCCCAGTACCAGGACCCCTGCTTCTTCCATCCCACAAAGATGAACCGACACTGACCTCTGAGCCCTAGACCCCGGGCACACCAACAACCAATGCTGCATCTCATCCCTGCGTACCACCAGATGACTGTTCTCCTGTGAACATTACTGCCTTACCTTCAGCACCAAAGCAACCAACACACCCAACACGCATCAACACATCAACTGAGACCACCACAACTCAATTCTAGTGCATTCTACACAACGCACATACACTGGCTAAACATGCCATCAAGTTCTGGGACACAATATCTCCCTCACCCCAGACTTCATCTTCCTCACAGTAAACTGGCTCTCCCCCACCTCCACACCAGACATTACCACCACCAACCCCAAAGGTTACAAGATATCACACGAGAACCAAACCAACAAGCATGGAGGTGGAATTGCCATCATCTACATGACCACCATCTGCTACACAACATCCCCTGATGACCCGACACTGGTAATGGAACACCCCAACTTCCAAATCCACATGAATGGTGAAGCACCATCAGAGGCACCTTCGCCTACAGACCACCAGGACCACGCCCCAGTTTCTGCAACGTCATCCCAGAACTCATCGCTCTGCAAGCAATCGTCTTCAAGCACTACATATTCCTAGGGGAACTCAACTTCCACCTCGATGTCCCCAGAAACACCAACTCCACTGACCTCCTGGAAAGCTTGAGCAACATCAGCCTCAAACAGCTTGCTACCGACCCTGCTGACATCACAGCACACATGCTCAACCCCATCTTCACCTCCACTAAGAGTCAGGTACATCCATACACCACCACTCTACACTTCACAATCTCCAGACCCATATACCCCGGCACCGTGGCAACCCAGATCCATCCAACAAAACTGGAAAACAAATCACAAGATCAGTGAAATGACACTCCCCACTCCCACCTCCCAAACTCTACACATGACCCTAAACAAGCAGCACAGAGCTTTTCACAGTGGATCATAGAATGCTCCAACACCCCCACAAAGGCAGTCAAAGTCAAAGAACAAAGCAAAAAAGCAAGCTGGTTCACCGAACAACTGCATTCCTCCAAATGCAAATGATAACAACTTGAAAGGGAGTGGTACATCAGCACAAAGACAGAAGAACACACCACCTTCAGAACCACACTCAACCAGTACCACCGCCTCCTGAAAGAAACATAGAAGAACACACTAACAGACTGCATCCAGACTCCAGTGAAAACCACAGCAAAGAACTCTTCACCATCGTGATGGAGTTCATCAAAATTATCACCACCAAGAACAACATCACTCCCTCCAAGGAACTGTACAACAACCTCTTGGACTTCTTCTACGACAAGATCTCGGTTATCTATGAAAACTTCAAATGCCAACCCTTCACCACAGACAGCATCAACCGGCTCACATGTACAAACACAAATCCCCAACACCTTTGCATCCACTGGGGATTCCTTACCACACAAGACACTATCTCCATCAAGAACTCCGTACGCTCGGGAGGACTCACGGACCCCTTCCCCAACACGTATTCAACTTTGGAAGCAAGACAACCAGCGATGAGCTCAGTAAGGTCCTGAATATCACCAGCACTGCGGTCTCCTTCCCAAAGGTCTGAAAACATGGTGAAGTGAGGCCGCTCCTGAAAGAAAACATCCGACAACCCAACCGAATCGAAGAACTACCAGCCCAACTCTTTGCTCCTCTATCGAACAAAAGTCCTTGAGAAAGTGATCAACCATCAACTCACCCAACACCCAGAAGACCACAACATCCTGGACTCTTCCTAATCTGGATTTCTAGCTAACCCTAGATCCAAGACAGCCCTGGTAACATCCATCAGAGCAGGAAACAGAAGTCATCATTCTCCTGGACCTGCCCATCGTATTTGTCACCATCTCCCACCACATATTGCACAGCAGACTCCACCAGATAGAGATTCAAGGAAATGCTCTCAAATGGATCGCCTCGTAGCTCACTGGCAGAACTTAAAGGATCAGTCCCCCACTGTTCACTTCAGAGGCCAAGTAGATCATCTGTGGAGTCGCTCAAGGATCATCCCTCAACCCAACCCTCTTCAACACCTACATGCCACCGTGGCTGTCACCACCTGATCACATGGACTCAGAAACATCTCCTATGCTAATGAAACACAGCTCATCCTCTTACTGTCCCAAGATCCCTCCATCAAAAAAGCTAACTTCTACAGATGGATGATGAACGTAGTGGGCTTTGTGAAGGACAACTGTCTTAAACTCAACATCAAAAAAACAGAAGTCCCCACATTTGGGAAAAACATCTCACCACGGACTGACACATGGTGACCCGCAGAACTTGGCACACCCTCTGCCCCAACAGACCACGCCTGCAACCTCTGCATCATCCTGGATAGCAGGCTATACATGAAGAAACAAGTCTAAATAGTTACATTCTCCTCCTTTCACCGCCCTTTGCATGGTCCGCAAGATCTTCAGGTGGCTTCCATCAGATACCAGAAACACCGTCAGGCAGGATCTCATCACTAGCAGACTGGACTACAGAAAAGTGTTTTACATAGGAATCACAGCACGCCTCCTGAAGAGACTCAAGACAATACATAACTCAGCAGCAAGATTCATACTCAACCTCCCCAGAAAGACTCACATCACACCCCATCTAAAAAAACTACACTGACTCCCAATCCAGTTCAAGATGCTGACCCACACCTAGAAGACCTTGCACAATGAAGGACCAGCATACATCAACAAAAGCCTGACCTTCCAACAACTGACCAAACACCTTCAATCAGCTTCCTCTCTTCTGGAGACACCCCATTAAGCTGTCCAGCCAGCAGCGTAGGAAACTCCTTCTCGCACCTGGCAGCTATGTTTTGAAACAACCTCCCCTGCACCCCAGGACAGCACCATCTATCCTGTGATTAAAAGGAGAACTAAAGACCTGAATGTTTCAATGATCATTCCTCCACACAGCAGCATACACTTCCAGTGCCTCAAGATCCTCACAGGTGATTTGCCATGATCTATAAATGTTTGATTGATTGAGTTCTGAAATTGTCACTTTGCCTACTGCCTGTCTCCAGTAAACATTTGGGGTGGGGTAACAGCTGGGGCTGTGCATTCCCTCTAGACAGCTGCACACAAAGGGAGCTTAGGTGTGAGTGATAAGCCATCAACATCCTGATGGTCCATCCTCGGCCGGAAAGGTGGGAGAGGCTGGCACACCTGAAAGAGCAGTGTCCTGCCACACACAAAGAGCTACATACCCCCCTGTAGTGAGTCTGGAGCCAGGGCAGCAAGACAGGGTCTCTATTCACTTAAAAAACACTTCTTTGAAGTCTCTCTCATTTCAAAGGCACAGCTGTTTATAAGTACTGCTCCTCTGACACCACCATCTCAGTACACTTCTGGACCTGTGAATATTCTGCCAGGAGGAAGGACTGTTGTGCTGCTACAATGACTGTCACTCCGCAGAGCTGCTATTCTGCTGGACTCCTGCTTTGCTGAGTTTACCTGCTGCCGTCTTGCCTTGCAGTAAGAAGGACTAGACCTGCAGATCTACATCTCAGACCCAAAGTGATGCCAAAGGATTGCTGGCTTGCCGTCTGTTCTGAAGTTTAAGGGACATTGAAGACTTCCCTCCCATCTAGAAAACACCACTTGGACCTTACTTGCTGCAAGTCCTGCTCTGCCAAGTGGTGCCAATCCAGTCCAAGGCCTTGGAAGTCAGTTTAATGGGCTGCATCTGCCAGAACCTGTGCATTGACACCATTGGCCCACTGGCACTAATGCATCACATGCTACGTGTTTGGGATCAATTCACCATCGCTGTTGCAGGGATTGGATCTGTGCATAGCAATTGGAACCGTCACATCATCTCCTGAACCACCGAATAGGAACCAACACAGCCACCACTGTGTGGAGAAGATTAACACATCAACCCTCTAGTGTAGATTAACATGATGCATAGCATTCAGAAGCACCACACGCAGAACCAGTGCATAAGACCCAGAACTGATGTATTGCTGCAGTTACATAGAGAAATCTGGCTCTACACAGCAAGTGCATGGGGATCACCGGCACATCTCTGATTATCTGATTAAGGCACTGTTGCTCATCAGGCCATGTGTGGGCCTTTCAGCTGGCCTGTGCTCCCTTGTGGGTGGCCTGAACTCTTGATTTTTCCTGCTCCAGCACAACACGATATCACAACATGAGCTTATTGCTTCTAAGAGCTATATGAATATTTGGGCCCTCATTACAACACTGGTGGTAAATGCCGCCTCCCGCGTGCTGACATCCGCCAAGATACAATGACAGCAGCGGTATACCGCTACGGGTATTATGACCCACACAGAGATATCTGCCACTATACAGACACCCACACAAGTCCACCAGACCAAAGGTCAGTGATAAATTGGTGGTACCAAAACCCACACCATTACGCCAACAGGAATACGCCCACAGTATCAGGACCCACGAATCACCGTGGCAGTCTTTCAACCGTGGTAAACCATTGACGGTACACACCACCGCACTCAAAATACCCACACATTTACAAAACACCACCACATTGGACAATTCAAACTACACACACCTGACACACATACACACATCACACCCACACACTCACACCACTATAAAACACACACCGACGTTACCCACGACCCTTACAATGAAAAATAAAAATGGCAACAGAGAGAGACACAAGCCAGGAGAACGTACTCAATCTGAGCCACAGAACACCATCACCCATACAGCATCCACGCACCTCACAGCACACACCACAACACATCACCCCACACATTACCCCACACATTCTCAAACATATCACTCACACCACATCCATGGCACCCCAAAGACACCCCAGGTTTTCAGAGGAGGAGTTCTAGGGTCATGTGAAGGAAATCATCCAGGTAGAGCCACAGCTGTTCGGATCACAGGTGCAGCAGATGTCCATTGCTAGGAAGATGGAGCTTTGGCGGAGAATCGTGGACAGAGTCAATGCCGTGGGACAGCACCTAAGAACAAGGGATGAACTCAGGAAGCGGTAAAACGACCTACGGGGAAGGTGCGTTTCGTGGTTGCAAGACACCAGGGGGGTCATTCTGACCGCGGCGGACGGCGGTCGCCGCCCGCCACGCGGTTCCCGCCGAAAGACCGCTCCGCGGTCAAAAGACCGCGGCGGTCATTCTGGCTTTCCCACTGGGCTGGCGGGCGACCGCCGAAAGTCCGCCCGCCAGCCCAGCGGGAAACACCCTTCCCACGAGGACGCCGGCTCAGAATTGAGCCGGCGGTGTGGGAAGGTGCGACGGGTGCAGTTGCACCCGTCTCGAATTTCAGTGTCTGCTAGGCAGACACTGAAATTCTTTTTGGGGCCCTCTTACGGGGGCCCCTGCAGTGCCCATGCCATTGGCATGGGCACTGCAGGGGCGCCCAGGGGCCCCGCGGCACCCCCTACCGCCATCCTGTTCCCGGCGGGAGAACCGCCAGGAACTGGATGGCGGTAGGGGGTGTCAGAATCCCCATGGCGGCGGAGCGCGCTCCGCCGCCATGGAGGATTCTCAAGGGCAGCGGAAAGTCGGCGGGACACCGCCGACTTTCCGTTTCTGGCCGCGGCTGAACCGCCGCGGTCAGAATGCCCAGCGGTGCACCGCCAGCCTGTTGGCGGTGCTACCGCCGACCTCCGCCATGGCGGTAATTACCGCCAGGGTCAGAATGACCCCCCGGGTAGTTGTACAGAGGACTGGCGGTGGACCCCCACCTCCTCCCCCACAACTAACAAAATGGGAGGAGTAAGTCTTGGTGATCATGCATCCTGAAGGCTTCACAGGAGTAGCAGAAGGGCTGGACTCTGATAAGACAAATCCTTACTACTATATCCCCCACCCTACCTGCATTCCATCACAAACTCCTAACCCTACCCTCATCCCATCACTCCACCACCTCACATATACCCCACTATCACAACCGACCCATCCCAATACCAAGCCCTGTATGCCACAACATTCAAAGGACCCCCATCACAGACCTGCATGGACACCCATCACCACAGCATGCCTATTAGAGAGAATCACCTAGCCCACAAAATCACCACACACACAAGACAAAGCTGACAGGGCAATCACAACTATACAGGGAAACACACCCATGCCCAAGATGGCACACGCAGATACAATACACTGCATTTTCATTCCCACAGGACCCCTACTCAAAGTCACTGGAGAGGAGTTGCCAGCAACATCCAGTCCCCCCCAGAGGAGGCCCACAGTGAGGACAGCAGCTCTGCATGCCTGGATCACGATGACCAACCTGGCCCATCAGGGACGTCTGGCATTCGGTTGCCCTGCCACAGTCCCAACCCACCATAGACACTCCCCCCTCAGGAAACACCAGCACAGCACCCACCCAGCGGGCCCATGCCAGTGTCCCCAGGACACGTCAATCAGCAGTGTGTCCACCACTACAGGGACCCCAAGTAACCCCACTAACACAGGACGATCAGGGACCTGGGGTCAGTGGCAGTGGGCACATGGTTCCGGAGACAGAGGCACAGGACAACAGGGAAGCTGGGAGGACTGCTGTGCGACAGGGGGAGGACAGGCCCAGGGAACCGACTCTCCAGGAGGCACTCACCGACATCCTGGGAGCATACCACCATTCCCAGGAGCTGATGGGCCAGAGACTGGCTAAGTTGCAGGAGACCCAGCGGCTGCAGGAGGGACAGTACCTGGGGATCAGGGAGGACCTCAAAAACATCTACACCATCCTGGTCACCATTGCAGGGGTGCTGGCTGACATGGGCAACACCATGAGGGAGGCAGTGGCACAACAACAGGCCCCTGACACTAGGCACACCGATGAACAGCCCTCCATCCCTGCCGGCGCTAGTGGACAGGAGGCCTCGTCACTGGAACAACAGGCCACCAGCACCCCACCCCCTGCAGAAGGAGAACCACCCTGCAAAAAGTCCCAGAGATCCAGGCAGAAGCCAGAGAACATTGCCAAGACCCCAGCCAGGAAATAGGACTCTCCTGATTGTCACCCTTCTGTTCCACTCTGTCACCTTGTCCACCTTGAACTGCCATTACTCACATTGCTATACCCCATTGGACAATGCACCTGTGATACCAAGAGACTGAATTCTAACTGGACATTCCTCCACCATCACCCCAGCCCATTGGACATCCCCCTCTACGTATGAGCACTTAAATAAACACCCTTGGAACAAATACAAATCTGGAGTCTGTCAAATGATTGAAATATGTATCAGTACAACATTCTGAAAACATTGCAAGTCATTTGCACAGTTATATATACATTGGTGTGACCTTTAGTGGGCAGCAGTAAACATACCAGAAGCCACAGTGGGCCGCAGATATCTGAAAATAGAGATGCCAAAGGGTACAGTAAGTGGCCATAGACATAGGGAAATCAGGCTGCCATGTACAATGTCCAACACAAAACTGAAAAGTTAAGTGAAGTTACAGTGTCTTTCCTGTGTGTCACTGGAAGTAATGCAGTATGATATTACTTCTGTTTTTCACATATTCTTCCTCTGCCTCCTCTTTCTCACTGTCCACAGGCTCCACCACTGCCACAAGACCATCTCCAGCCTCATCCTCCTGCAGTAAAGGCACCTGGCGTCTCAAGGCCAGGTTGTGCAACATGTAACGATGATCTGGCACACCTTCTTGGGTGAGTAGTACAGGGATCCACCTGTTAAATGGAGGCACCGGAACCTGGCCTTCAGGAGGCCGAAGGTTCACTCAATTATCCTCCTTGTTCGCCCATGTGCCTCATTGTAACGTTCCTCTGCCCTTGTCCTGGCATTCCTCACTGGGGTCAGTAGCCATGAGAGATTGTGGTAACCATAGTCACCTGCAAATATTGAAGGACAACTGTTAGACACACACTAACCCTTAGGGACAACCCCATACCAAGACATCAACATATACTGGGTGGGGCCTCTGGAGTTGGCCCATCACGTATGGGATGCTGCCATTCCTCAAGATAAAGGCGTCATGCACAGAGCCAGGATACTTGGCATTCACATGGGAGATGTACTGGTCTGCCAAACACACCATCTGCACATTCATAGAGTGATAGCTTTTTCTATTCCTGAATACTTGTTCATTTCTCCGGGGGGGTTGGTTAAATGCTACATGTGTACAATCTATGGCACCAATGATGTTGGCGATATGTCCTAGGGCATAAAAGTCAGCTTTCACTGGTGCCAGATCCTCCACCTGGGGGAATACAATGTACCTGTGCATGTGTGCTGGCAGATAGCTGACATCAGGTCTGGCTCCAGTTGGGCACACCGTTCTCGGCTTGTGACCCGATCAAGTCCGTATGTTAGTACAATGTGTCTGTCCTCCATTGTCACAAGGTCCACCAGGGGTCTGTACACAGGAAGATGTCTCCATCTCATATTCATCCTCAGCAGTTGAAGCCTATGGAGGAAAACGGTGAGCAGAGGGTCATATTCACACATCAATTGAAATAAGGATGCATCTTTTCCTTTACAGAACCTGTATGTGAATCCGAGAGTCAGTTGCTGTGCCAATGTCTGCTGTGACGCAGTTAGGTGCCATGGCCTGTGCCCCCCTGAAATGGTGGCTGCCTGACCTGTGATGAGTGACAAATGGAAATGAGGTAATTCCGCTTGCATTGTGCGCCATTGCGGTAGGTGGTCGATGACCGCCGCACAACTTTGCTTTGGGTATCATTGGGCCCTATGGGTTCCAGGAGCAAATGGCGATGTACACCGGCACTGACGGTACGCACCGCCGTGGACGTGACTGCCATTTTCTATCTCTTCACTCGCTTGCTACCTGACCTTCAACAGGAGAGGACCTACACTGCAAGTGCTGCTGTGACCTGTGTCTGGAAGCAACAATGGCTCATGTGTCTGGGGAAATGGCCCCCGCCGTCACTGCGGAGGAGTTGGAGAGACTGGTGGATGGGGTCCTACCCCAGTACACGTTCCTCTACAGTCCTTCAGAAAAACAGGTGAGTACAGTGTGAGCATGATGCGTGGGCCATGAATGAATGGAGTGTTATGTATGTAAGGCACAGGTAGAGGGAGCTGAGGCATCCTGGCCAGAGTGCTGCATGTATGGTGGTCAATGTATGTGCATGAGGGAATGGGAGGGATATGGTGGGCCATGAGTGTGACGTCCGGATGGTTAACTAATTCCCTTTTCTGCTGTCTTTTTCCTGCAGGTCAGCACCCATCAGAAAAATGGTATTTGGAGTGCCATCACCAAGGAGGTGCGGACCCTGAGGGTCTTTGACAGGTGGAGCACCCACTGCCGCAAACGGTGGGAGGACCTGCGCCGCTGGGCAAGGAAGGTGGCGGAGCCCCAGCTGGGGCTGGCCTCCCAGCGAGGAAGGGGTGTCCATCATACCCTGACCCCCCTGATGTTCTGCATCCTGGTGGTGGCCTATCTGGAGTTGGATGGGTGCTTGAGGGCATCACAGCCGCCACAAGGGGGTGAGTACAAATTCTGATTCAGTACTTTGCGCGTGTTAAGCTTTTACCTGGGTGGGGATGTGGACTATGGGTGTCCCTAGGCCAGGGCGAATATCGCAGGGTAGGTCCCTGGTGTTAGTGGGCATCTACTACTGGTCTGGGCCCTGTTTGTCTCAGGTGTGCAGCTGATGGCGTTAGGCATTGTACCCCATTGGCTGGTGACTGGCATTGTAACTAGTAGTGCATGGAATAGTGCATAGGGCTGTTTCCCGTGAGTTGTGTACGCCAACGGTAGTGTTGTTGCTGGCATTGACCAAGTGTATCCTCTGTCTCTCCCCCCCTTTTTGTTTTGTCACCCTGTCCTTGTGTGCATTAGCATCGTCGGCGGAGGAGCAGAGGCAACGGCGACAGAGGGAGCTACATCCCACATGGCCCTGGAGGCCAAATCCACCGACTGTGAAGTCACCAGTGGGACGGAAGGCGAGAAGAGCACCACGATGGGGACAGGAGGGGACACCACAGACAGAGTCTCCTCCTCTGATGGAAGCTCCCTGGCGGTGGAGGACACCTATGTGTCCACCTCAACAACAGGTACAGCCACCACCCACCCTACCAGCACCGCCCTCCCAGCAGCCCCTCAGTGTGTTTCCCGTGTCCGCTCACCCAGGAGGGTGGGCATCTCCTTCGCCCTCAGTGAGAAGGCTATTGACCTCCGGAGATCCCTCATTGTTGGGCAGTCAACCATACTAAATGCCATCCAGGGTGTTGAGAGGCATTTGCCACAAACAAATACAAATCTGGAGGGCATTCACTCTGGCGTGGTGGCCCAACAGACAGCATTTCAGGCTCTGGCCTCCACAGTGATGGCAGCCATTGTCCCTGTATCCATCCTCCCCCCTCCAACTTCCTCTACCCAGTCCCAATCCCCTCAACCCCAGCCTATCCCAAGTACACCCTCAGACCAGCATTCACCCAAATCAACACACAGAAGTGGCTCAGGCAAACACAAGCACCACACGTCATCTCACAGGCACTCACACAAGAAGCACAAGACACAAGACACACCAACATCCACTGCCTCCACTGTGTCCCCCTCCTTCTCGTCATCCACCTCTCTCCCAGTAGCGTCTCCACACACCTGCATGCACTACATCCTCATCCATTACCTCCATCACCAGCACGTCCATCACTACACACCCCTCACTGGCAGTCACCACCCCCACATCCATGCACACATCCCCTGTGTCCTCTCCCAGTGTGTCTGTGACCCCTCCTCCCAAAGTACATAAACACAAGCACCCACCCACCCAACAGCCATCAACCTCACAACAGCATCCAGCCCATGCACCTGCACCCAAACTCAGCAGACAGAAACTTCCTACAACAACTCCCTCTTCCTCCACTCCCAGACCTTCTCCCTCTTCCCGCCCCAGTGTCCCTAAGAAGATTTTTCTGGCAAACATTGACCTCTTCACTACCCCTCCCCCACCCTTCCCCTCAGGCCAGGGTGGCCAAAACCCAGCCCAGCACCTCAGCCACCAAGCCCATGTCTGCTGTGGTTCCTGCAGCTGTCAGAGGATCAAAGGGGGCACCCGTCCACCCAGCCAGTGTGCCACCAACCCCCGTCAAGGCAAAATTCATTCTGCCACCTGGCAAGGTGAAGAAAGGGAACGGCATCCAAGAAGGGGGAGGAGCCACAATCACCCAGCAAGGCCACCCCAAAGACACCATCTGCCAGACCCAAGGTGACACCACCTTCTGCCAAGGTGAGGAAGGGGCACAAAACATCAGGCAAGGCACTTCAGCCGTCCAAGGCTGCAGGTGAAGGCCTGGTGGCTACCAGCACAACCGCCAGCACTGCCACCTGCACCGTGGCCAGCACCGCCAGCAGCCCCACCGCTAGCACCGCCCCTAGCACCGCCCCTAGCACTGCCGCTAGCACTGCCACCTGCACCACCACCGCAAGCACCACTACTGTCAGCAGCAGCTGCCCCAGTGGGCAGCCGTCCTAGGCTGCAGGAGAAGGGCTCGAGCCTCCCCCTACCACCGCCAGCACTGTGGCCAGCACCGCAGCAAGCACCTCCGCATGCACCATGGCATGCACCACCGCAAGCCCCGCCGCAAGCCCCACCACCTGCACCGCTGACAGTAGCGCCACTGCCAGCATCAGCAGC
This sequence comes from Pleurodeles waltl, assembly GCF_031143425.1. Classification (NCBI taxonomy): domain Eukaryota; kingdom Metazoa; phylum Chordata; class Amphibia; order Caudata; family Salamandridae; genus Pleurodeles; species Pleurodeles waltl. The sequence continues at coordinate 1,042,799,275 of NC_090447.1, read as the reverse complement.
CCCAGTGGGCAGCCATCCGAGGCTGCAGGAGAGGGGCTGGGGCCTCCCTCCACCACTGGCAGCACCCCCAGCGGCACCGGCACTACCACCACTGTGCAGACATAGCCGCCGCCGCCGGATGGACTCTAGCCCTGCCTCCATGGACTATCATGCATCCTGGTCACTGCAAGTCTCATGGCTCAGACACCCAGGTGAGGGACTTTGAACTGCCACACCCCAAGTGTTGCATCACTGGGCACAGAGCCCCCACCAGAACCAGTGGAAGAATGCATCCACTCAACCTATCCTTGGTAGGATGAAGCACACTGAGCACAAAGCCCCCTCCAGAACCAGTGGCTTTGAACTTCCCAGGACCAGGCAGTGGGCAAACCACCCACTTAGGAGACTTGAGATACTGTGGCATTGAACTTCCCAGGACCAGGCAGTGGGCAAACCACCCACTTGAGAGACCTTGGAGACTGTGGCCTTGCACTCCCCAGGTCATCGTTGTGGGAATGGAGCACCCTCCAGGAGCAGTGGGGTTCTCCCATCTTCCGGCTGAGGTGCCCCCCCCTTACTTGTCCCCCTGAGGTGCCTGTGTGTTTTCGACCTGATGCCCCTGCAGTGTTCTCTCCATATTGAGGCAGGAGTCAAGTGTGGTCTTGGCCTATGTGATATGGCCCTGTTGCCCACGGACATTATGAGTGGACAATGTGCCACCTTATGTACGTATTGTATATATTGTAAATACTGTTTTTGAATTTGTACCATATATCTGACTCTTTCTAATAAGACATTCATTTGACTCAATTCCTTTTATCCTTGCATTCTTCCAGAGGGTTACTGGGTGTTTATGTAATGTATATGTAATGCTGATGCATGTGTTTGTGTGTATGGTGTTGGGGTGAGGGTTGGGGTGGGGGTGGGGGTGTTGCGTGTTGCGTGTGTATGTCACTCTCTTCCCCCCTTCCCTGTGTGCTAGGTGCAGTACTCACCATGGTCATCGCCGCCGTTCGTACTCCTAGTAGATGAGAAGATACACCAACATCAGTAACACCTGTAGTTTGGGCTCCACGGTGTCCTGGTTCTTCATTAACTGTCGAGAGGTGAGTGGTTTCCCTTCTGTGTACTGTTTCTGCCGTGCTTTTGATGGCGTTGGTACCGCCCCAGAAAAGCTGGCAGATGGGCGGGTTGTGATGTGGTGGGCGGTACATTGACTTTGGCCTGTCTGTTGGTGGTTACCGCCGCAGTGTTTCTTGCTACCGACATGGCCGTCGAAGTGTTAAAATGGCTGTCTGTGTTGGTGTGATTCATTGTTATTTACCACTGACCTATTGGTGTTATACCGCCGCTTTAACACCAACCACCAGGGTTGTAATGAGGGCCTTATTCTTCAAAAATTCACATCTCAAATTCTATTTAATGGATTTTTTCATTCTCGTCTTTTTATACATAAAATTAAGTTTGTTTCTAACTAGGTGTGTTTTCTGACATACCTTAGCTAGGGTTGTGGTTCATGCTTGGAAAGAGTGCATACCTGTGCCAACCAGAACCCCCAATTTCTAACACTTGTTTTTTTTTAAATTACATGATTTAGTAATTGATTTTAGTACTCTTCCAATGTAGTCCTCATTGTTAACTTGGAAGGGCAGATATGTCTGTCAATGTTTTGAGGAATGTGGGCTTTTACGCATAAAAATGAAACCACAGCACTCAATCTTTAACTACAATAAATACAATTTTAGATATTGTTGAAATCATGAAATTCCAAATCAGTCCTTCTTGAAACTTAAATTGTTCTTTATTGTGAACTCGCAATTTCATTTGTCTTAAAACAGTCTTTCATGGCAACTTGCTCATCGACAGCCAACACATGTTTTGTCACTAGTGTGAGTACAAGAATGGACATACACTCATATTCCAGATATATTATAAGATTAAAAACATAACATGACTTAATGATCATTATCCTGTGCAGATAGAGGGATGCCTAAACCATGTATATAAGAAAGAATTGCTAAAACATTTTTTGACAACATAGTGAAGAAAGAATGAAAACACCCAGTTGTGTTAACAAAAAACATAAATAACATGAAAGTAACCATATAAAAACAACCTAAAATATGTCCAAGCATGTGCCACAGAGTGTTATCATAAAGATTTCAATCAGAGTCACTAACTAACACCATGTCAGCCTACCATGAAAATGTAGGATGATGCACCCATCCCTAATGTAGCTCGTTCAATTTTAGGAAAACTGAAATGCAATATACCCAATATTAGTCAGATTGCAATATCTGTGCTTCTACTCAAATCCGATATGCGAAAAAGAGAATTTTTTTTGTTTGTTTTTTAATAAATAAAAAGACCAAGAAGACCATATAGTTTATAGAAGAATAGGAAACTAGAATACTGAGAAAACATAGCACAATCTTATATAATTACCTGTACTTGGCACTCAATAATAACTCCAAAGAAATCTGTATACTTTCTTCTCTAGGATGTCAGAAAGGCAGATACATTTCAAAAGTTTGCAATTGCATTAGTAGTAACAATTTAGGGGACCATGATAAGTTCTAAACCTGTCAATGGAAACAAAATGTTTTTCTTTAACACCAACATCATCCCTAAAATGAGCTAAGCAAAGCGTAGTAACTAAAGGGCCATATATATCCAGTACTGTGCACACAAAATGAATACTGACCATACAGAAATAGATGGGAAATATGACTCTTGTAAAAAACAATTAGATCAAACCAGTGATCACGCTAAAAGATGTACATGTATAACAAAATCAGTTATCAAACAGACTCCCATATTCCAGAAATGCATGTAGTACTCTACCAATATTTAAACCTCTGTCCACAACCCGCAATTTAATAGTCCATCTAGATTCACACTTCCTAAGTTCCCTGTTTATGTCACCTGCTGTCGCGTGACAAGCAATCTGTGTAATACCATAAAATCTAATATTCAAGACTTCTGAATCTTTATGCATAGTGTTAGAATGAACTACTATCGGATAATTGATATTATTATTCCTGATATTTTTTATGTGTTCCTAAATCCGTTTCTTGAGTGGATAAATGGTACTGCCCACGTATATTTTTTCACATGACCAGACAAAACAGTAAACACTAACTTGGTATTACAGTTGATACATTTTTTTTTTTTTGGTAAACTTCTTTTGTGTTATGATAAAGTCATGGTTTTATGAAGTGCAATTTAAAAAAAAAATGGGTCTAGTGGGCAGCAACTTCCTAGGTTTGTCCTGTATAGTAGGAGCAATGTAACTAGGTCAAAGTCTCTCTTTTAAGGTAATCCCCCTACCATGGGTAATAGAAGGTCCTTTGCTGAGTACCTTGCCAAGGTTAGTATCCAGTAATAACAAGTGCAAGTGACATTTGAGAATGCGGTATACCACTGATCTTGCTGGACTGAATCTAGTGATCATAGAAAATTGTACATCATTTCTCCTAGTATGGTTCCTGTGAATTAATAAAGTCTTAGCTATAATACACTTTCTAGCTTGTGAAATCACATGGTTCGAATATCCCCTGTTTCCGAAACGTTGTTCCAATTGATTCAGCTCCCGATGGAATACCTCATTGTCACTAAAATAACATCTAGTTCTGGTCATTTCCCCATATGGGATTGCATTAATTTGTGCACTAGGATGTTGTTTTGCTTTACTTTCAACTGAGCCAACATATATACACTGAAAGGAGTCAAAAAGATTCCCTGGAATGCAGTTCTTAATCTGAAGAAGACATTTATTATAGCTTTTTGCAACATTCTTGAAGGAAGGTTTGAATAGTAAAAAGTGTACTTTCAAAATGTGCAACAACAACGTGAGACCATGAATAAAAAAGTCTTCAATCTATAAACAGCAAATATATACAGGCAAGTATACAAGCACTTATATATTGATATATAGATATATATTCATATGCAATGCAAAGCAAATAATTAATAAAAATTCATCACCATAGGGGCTGCCTGATGCTTCGTCTTTCTCATGCCAGCAAGAAGAGGACCCCTGTTCAACTGTGAGAAAGACATCCTCACCCTCAGGGGAAAATGTCAGGCATTTGACATCCAATCCTGACCGCGGTCTCGGAATTCATCGCTACCGAGCAGGGCCATCTTTTTATATCTTAAACAACCATGAGAGAACCTTCTAGAAAGCCCTCCTTCTCAGATGGAAATATTAAAAAATGCTGGCTACTTTAGGTAAACCTTGACAGGATTGTGTCAGGAGCTGGCCATCGTCCCGAGACATGCCTCTCAAACTGTGGGAGGCCGGCCTGGCTTGTAGTGGATACCCGAGGTACTTACACCTTGTGCCAGGTCCAGTTATCCCTTATTAGTGTAGAAGAGGTGTTTCTAGCAGCTTAGGCTGATAGATGGTAGCTATGGCAAAGCAGCTTAGACTGAACTAGGAGACATGTAAAGCTCTTACTATACCACTGGTTTCATATGCACAATAACATAAGAAAACACAATACACAGAAGTACTAAGAATAAAGGTACTTTATTTTTATGACAATATGTCAAAAGTATCTCAGTGAGTACCCTCAGTATGAGGATAAGACATATACACAAGATATATGTACACAAACCAAAATTATGCAGGTAATAGCAAGAAAAGTAATGCAAGCAGTGTAAAGTTACAATAGATTGCAATAGGAGCACATAGGTATAGGGGCAACACAAACCATATACTCCAAAAGTGGAATACGAACCACAAATGGACCCCAAACCTATGTGAGCTTGTAGAGGGTCGCTGGGACTGTAAGAAAACAGTGAGGGTTAGAAAAATAGCCCACCCCAAGACCCTGAAAGGTAGGTGTAAAGTGCACCTACTACCCCCAGAGAGCACAGAAGTCGTGATAGGGGGATTCTGCAGGAAGAACAAACAATAATAGTGGATTTCTGGATCTGAGTACCTGTAAGACAAGGGGACAAAGTCCAATAGTCGCGACAGTGTCAAGAGTGGGCAGGAACCCAGGAAATGCAAGCTGAGGGTGCAAGGAAGCTGCCACCTGTTGGAAGAAGCTTGGAGTTATGCAAGAAAGAAGAGAGCTAGGAACTTCTCCTTTGGAGGATGGATGTCACACATCACAATGAGGCTTGCAGAGGTGTTCCCACGCAGAAAGACCACAAACAAGCCTTGCTAGCTGCAAGGGTCATGGTAGAGGTTTTTGGGTGCTGCTGTTACCCAGAAGGGACCAGGATGTTGTCACTTAGAGGAGGAGACAGAGGGGGTGCCCAGCAACTCAGGGAGCCCTCACAAAAGCAGACAGTACCCTCAGAAGTACCTGAACAGGCATTTAGAAGAAGAGTAAACTGGAGTCCATGTGAAGTCACAAAAGGGAGTCATACTATGCCGGAGGACAACTCAGAGGGTTGTGCACTGCAGGTTAGAGTGTTGGGGAGCCAGGCTTGGCTGTGAACAAAGGAAATCCTGGAAGAGTGCACAGGAGCCGGAGCACCCGCAAATCATGCGGTACCCAGCAATGCAGTCTAGCTTGGGGAGGCAAGGACTTACCTCCACCAAACTTGGACTGAAGAGTCACTGGACTGTGGGAGTCACTTGGACAGAGTTTCTGAGTTCCAGGGACAACGCTCGTCGTGCTGAGAGGGGACCCAGAGGACCAGTGATGCAGTCTTTTGGTGCCTGCGGTTGCAGCTGTAAGATTCCGTCGATCCACAGGCAATTTCTTCAGAGCTCCTGGTGCAGAGAGGAGGCAGGCTACCCCCAGAGTATGCACCACCTGGAAACAGTCGAGAAAGCCAGCAGGATGAAGCGATATAATGTTGCTAGTTGTCGTCTTGCTACTTTGTTGCAGTTTTGCAGGCGTCCTGAGCAGTCAGCGGTCGATCCTTTGGTAGAAGGTGAAGAGGGAGATGCAGAGGAACTCTGATGAGCTCTTGCATTTGTTATCTGGTGAGATCCCCAAAGCAGAGACCTTAAATAGCCAGAAAAGGAGGTTTGGCTACCTAGGAAGGAGGATTGGCTACCAAGAGAGGTACAAGCCTATCAGAAGAAGCCTCTGACGTCACCTGCTGGCACTGGCCACTCAGAGCAGTCCAGTGTGCCAGCAGCACCTCTGTTTCCAAGATGGTAGAGGTCTGGAGCACACTGGAGGAGCTCTGGGCACCTCCCCTGGGAGGTGCAGGTCAGGGGAGTGATCACTCCCCTTTCCTTTGTCCAGTTTCGCGCCAGAGCAGGGCTGAGGGGTCCCTGAACCGGTGTAGACTGTCTTATGCAGAGATGGGCACCATCTGTGCCCATCAAAGCATTTCCAGAGGCTGGGGGTGGCTACTCCTCCCCAGCCCTGACACCTTTTTCCAAAGGGAGAGGGTGTAATACCCTCTCTCTGAGGAAGTCCTTTGTTCTGCCTTCCTGGGCCAAGCCTGGCTGGACCCCAGGAGGGCAGAAACCTGTTTGAGGGGTTGGCAGCAGCAGCAGCTGCAGTGGAGACCCCGGAAAGGCAGTTTGGCAGTACCCGGGTTCTGTGCTAGAGACCCGGGGATCATGGAATTGTCCACTCTATGCCAGAATGCCATTGGGGTGACAATTCCATGATCTTAGACATGTTACATGGCCATGTTCGGAGTTACCATTGTGAAGCTGTACATAGGTAGTGACCTCTGTACAGTGCACGCGTGTAGTGGTGTCCCCGCACTCACAATGTCTGGGGAATTTGCCCGGAACGATGTGGGGCACCTTGGCTATTGTCAGGGTGCCCACACACTAAGTAACTTTGCACCCAACCTTCACCAGGTGAAGGTTAGACATATAGGTGACTTATAAGTTACTTAAGGGCAGTGGTAAATGGCTGTGAAATAATGTGGACGTTATTTCACTCAGGCTGCACTGGCAGGCCTGTGTAAGAATTGTCAGAGCTCCCTATGGGTGTCAAAAGAAATGCTGCAGCCCATAGGGATCTCCTGGAACCCCAAAGACCCTGGGTACCTCAGTACCATATACTAGGGAATTATATGGGTGTACCAGTATGCCAATGTGAATTGGTGAAATTAGTCACTAGCCTGTTAGTGACAAATTTGGAAAGCAGAGAGAGCATAACCACTGAGGTTCTGGTTAGCAGAGCCTCAGTGAGACAGTTAAGCATCACACAGGGAACACATACAGGGCACATACTTATGAGCACTGGGGCCCTGCCTGGCAGGGTCCCAGTGACACATAGACTAAAACAACATATATACAGTGAAATATTGGGGTAACATGCCAGGCAAGATGGTACTTTCCTACACAAAGTCAAACAGTTCTCTTGCCTATGATAAACACTACCTTGTTACAGCCTTATCGTACTAACTGCACACCTCCTACATGTCGAGTACCAGCCCTAGCTCTTCGGTGAGAAGAAAAACACGTAGAAGTAGAAAAACACATTGCATAACATGTTTGCACAGAAAAATACTTTAACGTGGAGGCAAAGCTAAGCTGAACACAAAATGGAGTCTAGACTGAATACAAAATGGAGTATGTAACCAGTGACCACTAAAGTGACAATAGACAGCTAAGTCATGTGCAAAGCGTTGTGACACGACATAAGTGGTCAATACTTAAATAACATTACATATGTGCAATCTGTGCATGCAAAATAGAATTACATGCAGTAGGGTTCCTGTATATTCTGGAGAGTATCTTATTCTCTACTGTATTCAAAATAACATCCAAAAATTCAATTTGGTCCAAGACCACATGATGTGTAAATCAAGATATCCAAATCCGAATTTGTACCAATCCAAATGACTTACATGTCATCAATATATCTTCTCAAATATAGGATGTGCTGCAGGATAGCTGGTGGACAATCTGTCCACAGATATTGTTTTTCAAAGTGCCCCATATAAAGATCCACATACAAGGGCAAAACTGTTGCCTCCATAGCAACACCTTGAGCTTGTCTATACCGATTACCATCATGTAAATACACATTATTCTCCCGGACCAGTCGCGTAAGGTCTATCAACATATTGGTGTGTTCATATATGGTTGCATCCCTGTGGGAAAGTATGGTAGTCCATGCCTCTAGGCCTTTCTCTAGAGGAATAGACATGTAAAATGAGTTGACATCAAATCTGACAAATTTACAATCTTCTGTCCAATCCACCTCTTCTAGTTAACATAGCAGATCCTGAATGTAAGATGGCAAGTTACGTACCAAAGGTTGTAAGAATGAATCAATGCATTCAGAGATCTGTTCCATAGGTGACCCAATCCCAGATATGATGGTCTTCCTGGTGGAAAAATACCAGTCTTGTGCACCTTGGGGGGTATATAAATACAAGGTGCTTGCAGTGCAGTGATGTACATATACTTATATTAGTAATCTGAAATAAGGCAACCTTTTTCCCAATATGAGAGTCTACCTTCTATCATACGTGTGACCTCTACTAATGGATTGCCAGTAAGATGTCCATATGCTGTCCTATCGCCAATGTGTCTATTTCTGTAATGTATTCCAATCTATTAATCATAACCACATTCCACCCTTTGCCTGCTTCCCTGATCACAATATTGTTGTTTGCAGCTAATGCATTTACTGCTAGTTGCTCTTCTGAACTGAGATTGTCCTTATGTCCCTTCCTACAAGATTTCTGCTTATCTTCCAAGTGGTATAAATCTGTAGTGATTGCCTTATAAAAGACATCAATATGATTGTTGGGAGAGAGGATTGGAGTAAAGGAAGAGTTAGGTCTAAGTCCACCATCTATCTCTAAATTGGACTGAATGTCAAGATGTTCCAAGATATTCTGTATAGTGGGTGGGGATGAATCTATATGATCAAGAGATAAAACTAGTTGAATGCCCTGTATATCCTTAATAATTCTGTTACATTTCGGTATTACAATATTGGTCTTGTTATGTGAGCCCGGTTTGTCCATAAAATATTTTTGAAACTTTAGACGACGTATGAATTTGAAAAAATCTATATGTATTTCCATTTAGTCTGGTCTCAAAGCAGAACTTCTAATACATTTGTTGCATCAATAGAAAGTGTGACATTAGAAAGATTGATAACTTGTACAGTATCAACATTATTTGCAGACTTAACATGGGCAACAGGTAACAGCATAGAACTTGCACTATTGTTCTCTGGTTACGGGTAACCGATCATGTAACCTGCAACCATCCCCTCCCTTTTGTCTGTATCTATTGTTCTTTCCTCCCCTCCTGGTTTTATGTTGTTTCTGTTTACTTGTTGTAATTTTTTTGTATCCCTTTTCTGTATCTCTCCAGTTCCACTAAAAAAGATGAATAGGTATCTCCTGATGTTATAATCATGTTAGAAGTTCCCTTGTCTAGTGGATCTTTCCCTCCACTTGAAATACTGGAGATATCCGTCACACTGTTGGAGGCAGACGTATTGACTTTGTTGGCATTAAAAGTCATGGACTGGACATTGATTTCACAAGAGAAAGTAAAGATACTAACATTTTGATACTCATTGTCATCCCTCCTATGTTTTTTACATTTTATATTTGTTTTCTGTTGCTTCTGGTAAATTCATGTTCCTAATCTCTTGTTCCAGAGCAGCAATCTCTGACAGTAACTTGTCTCTCTTTCTCTCGGCATGTCTGATAAGAATATTTATCATGCCAATTGAGGATGATACAATTAGATGTTCCCATTCTCCTAAAAGGTCTGGATCTAAATCATTAAATGATGGGAAAATGATTACCTGAAGGCCACCACGCACCTTTTCAATTCCAAATATCTTTTCAAAGTTGTAGCATCCCCCATCTTGAAAGTTCTTGCTTCTTTAAATGCTCAAGTCTGATGAATTTCTGTTGTAGACCTTCTTGTGTATTTGTAATATTACTCTTTTTAGTCAATGTCGGTTTTAGATAAAATAATTCCGCAGCCATTGTATCTCTATTATCATTGAAGGATATCATGTCAAATGTATGTATAGGAACCCTGTATAAATACACAGAATTTAAATTGAACCAAAGGACCAGGAGGGCAAGTTACCATGTCATACAATGCAAGCGTAAATAAAACAAGGGTAGTAATGGTAAATTGAATGCACCTCCTACATTCCTAGGAGGTACATTCAATTTCCCATTACTACCCTAGTTGTGTTTATGCTTGAAATATGGGCTTTTGTTGGGGACAATGTTACAGTACTTAAAATGTGTTCTCCAGCAATATGGATTATTGGCAATCAAATTTTAAATACAAAGCCCATTGTAAAGAAATAAGAAACATGCATTCTAAAATGGCCTTTCTTTTGTGGTGCATTAGCATTACTGAATAAGTTTAATAAGCCATCCATAAAGAAAGAAAATAAAATGGCAACAGGGATAATGCACATTTTTGCCGACAGAGTTCTACATGTTTATTTTCACATACTGGGGAGGGCCTGCAAAGGTGAGCTTGTCAGATGATCTGGTTGGTGGTCTAAGATTAAGAGCTGCAGTTTCGTTGTGAAAGCGTGTATTTTTTTGCCAGCGCTGAAAGAAAGAGGATATTGTTGTAATTAATGACACCAGGAACAACGATGTCCTTGAGCAAGTAACCTTTATTGGAGCACTCACACACGCTCCTAACGAACAAAACGCTTCTGATCGTAAGCCAACAGAAAACGTTCCATTGACAAGATTCTAAAATCTAAATTCACTATTACACATCTCCTTCTTTTCAAACAAACAAGATGAAATAAACAAGTGAATAAAACCAAAACAAATAAAAAATAAAAACTGCAATAAACTTTGTAATATACGTTCTTACATAAGATAAGACCTCGTAATATAATTTTTTTAAAAACCCTAAATAAATGTTGTCTAATACATTATGTAATCATTGTATTTGTTTGGCAATTTTTTATGTCTGCTGGCCCTGACACCAAACTCATTCATATTAACATTTGAAGAACTATATTCTTCACGATGACCCAACAAAGTATTGTCAGTATAACCTGTTCTACTGTTTGAATAAGCCTTGAATGATTCACACCCAAAATTAGGATCAGATAGATGACTTAATTTGTGACAGCCTTCAAAGTCTACACGTGCTAATCTGGAACAATGCCACCATGAACCATTACTCAACATAGCTGAAGACCTCCCAACCCTAATAACTTTCCAAGGTTTTGCATACTTTGATTCTCCCTTTCTGTCATGTGTGGGAAGCTTGATCTTAACCCAATCATCAACATTTAAACTTAGACTCCTTTGTCCATTTTCCTTGCAATTATTTTTGTTCTTAAACTCAACATTCACCTTGGCCTCATTGTATATCCTATTCATATCATAAATCTGTACATTGTTTTGCAACCAAGATGGATTTAGACCTAGTCTTGGTTTCCTTCCTTTCAACATCAAAAACTGTGAAAATTTAGTTAAAGAATGAGGTGTACAATGATAAGACCAAATCATTTGTGCAACATGTTCCTTAACATTAATCTTAGCATTTAGAGCCAGTTGTACTGCCTCTACTAAAGTTCTATTGAATCTTTCAACTAAACCGTTTATATTGGGTGCATATAAAGCAGTTCGTTTATGTTTAACTCCTAAATTAGACAAGAAATCTTGTAATTTAGAAGAAGTAAACTGTGTACCATTGTCAGTAGTGATACTATCAGGATAACCTTCTTTTCTGAAACAATTGTTTAGAAACTCAATTACCTCATCCGTACTGGGTCGCTCAATCCACTTATACTCAACCCATTTGGAGAAATAATCAATAATAACCAATATATACACTTTTTCCAAACTAATACCTTCATAAGGACCAAGTAAATCCATAGCTAAATCCTTCCTTGGTTGTTCTGGAAACGGTAATACATTAACCTCAGTTTTCTGTGTCTTCAAAACTTTATCAGAATCCTGACACAACAAACAATTCTTAATGAAAACAACTACCTCTGAATCCATGTACGGCCACCAAAACTGATCTATCAATTTTTTAATAGTTACAGATTGTCCTAAATGTCCAATATGAGCTATAGAAATCAACTTTCTTCTTATTTCTGTAGGAGGTACAAAACATTCACCCTTAAGTAACAAATCATTTTCTATGGACAATTCATTTCTAACTTTCCAGAAAACTTGTAAATCCTTTGTTAAAGATTTCTCTCGTGGCCAACCTTTTATGATAAAACCCTTCACAATTCCAAGAACTTCATCTTTGTCATATGCTGAAACCCATTCTTTTTCTGAAATAACTTCAGAAATCGACAATACTGCATCTCTCACACTTGCAACAACACATTCTTCAATCACTTCAGAATCTGTAGACATTTCCTTACTGCCAGATAATCTCGAAAAACAATCCGCTCTGGTATTCCTTGTACCTGGCAAATAAAACACTGTAAAATTGTATTCATACAATTTTGCTAAAATAGGTATGAGTCTTGAAGACGCTCTACCCATGCCATTTTGAGATAATAAAGAAATCAGTGGTTTATGATCAGTTCTCAATTTGAAATGTTTCCCCCATATATACATTTTAAAGTGTTCAACAGACCACGCACAGGCAAGTGCCTCACGTTCAATAGTTGAATACCTACACTCAGCTTCAGACAATGCCCTAGAACCAAAAGCAATGGTTTGTTCAACATTCCCTTTGACTTGAGTTAATACTGCTCCTAATCCTGTTGAACTTGCATCCACAGTAATAACATTTACTGCATCACCAGAATATGGAGAAAGTGGTTTCGAATTTACAATAGACTTCTTTAACTTGTTGAAAGCATCAACCTGATTATTAGACCACCTAAATGTTTCATTTTTCTTAAGTATTACACGTAAAGGCATAGCTAAATCGCTAAAATTTTTGACAAATTTAGCATAGTGCTCACATAGGCCTAAAAAGGAATGAACCTGGTCTTTGTTTCTGGGCTCCTCAATGTTTTGTATCACCTGTAGAGAATTCTTAATAGGTGTGATACCTTTTCCTGAAATAGAATGACCTAAATAGTCTATTTCATTAGTTAACAATGTACACTTGTCGAAATGAATCGTCATACCCCTATCACTAAGGATTGACATCACCTTGTCCAACTTCGTATAGGGTTCCTCTTTTGTAGCTGTGTAGATCAAAATATCATCCTGAAAAGCAATGACATTCCCAACATCCTTAAATAAACAATGCATCAATTTTTGAAAAACAGAAGCAGCTAATGCCAAACCAAAAGGCATGCGTTTATATTGAAAAGCACCATCTTGAGTAATAAAAGTGGTAATGCAACGAGATTCGGGAGTTAACTCTACTTGGTGGTATGCTGCCTTCAGATCAATCTTTGAAAAAAATTTAGAACCCTCTAACTTTGTGAAAAGCTCTTGAATGCGTGGAAGTGGAAAACAATCCACCAAAATTTGCTTGTTCACAGATCTTAAATCAGCACACAAACGCAAATCTCCTGATTTTTTCCGCACCAGAACAATTGGGGAAACCCATTCTGCAGCATCAACAGGCTCAATAGTATTCTCCTTACACATTCTGACTAACATCTCAGATAACTCCTTACTGACCGAAAGTGGAACATGCCTTAATTTGTGTTTGATAGGAACAGAATTTTTTTAAAGTTGAATGTGATGTGAAAATCCTGTCACCTTACCAAACTCTTTGCTAAACAAATTTTTCAATTTGTCTAATAACAACTCCAACTTATCTGTACTTGTGTTCAAAACTTGGACAGACTGTATATTATCAGACAGATACACTGGATTCTTGGCATTTGGATTGAGCACCATTCCCATTTTCTTTTGATGACGCCAACCAATAACATGTAACCCATCAATGGCAACATATACTTTTCCAATAATTGACCTGTTAAAAAATTTGATATCCGCTATGAAGAACCCAAGCATATCAATCTCTTTGCCCCCAAAACCATATACTTTGACATAATTTGGTTCTAACTTTTTATCATCCCAGTTTTCATTAAAAACCTGATCTGATAAGATAGTATATGGAGATCCAGAATCTGCCAAAACTTTCACATTCAATCCATCAATGACGATTTCACAATCAGGTGGAATATAGGGTTCTTTGTCAATTTCAGTGCAGTTAATACCCTTCCTGGTCTTTTCTGTATCAGACTTATTTGTGCATGAAACCTTTTCCTTAAGACTGAGAACGAAATGATCTTCCATCTCGTTATCAAACTTTGATTCCTCCAGCGTAGATATTCTTCTGTTGGCTACCGATCTGCAAACATTGCCAAAATGACCAATCTTCTTGCACTTGAAACATTCTTTGCCTTTGGCTGGGCAAAACTTGAATTGAGATGCATGTGTTTTGGAACCACACTTATCACAAAATGTCTTACTAACATTGTATCCTGAAATTTGTTTGTTAATACTGACTTGTTTTCCTTTAGAACATTTTCCTTTGTTACTAGCCTCATATTTCTCTGTATCATTTAAAGCTACAGCTGCAATCTCTTTGTTAATGTCTTCCACATTAATGGCTTTGAAAGATTTTATTGTACATTCAACACTCTTAGCCGTGTCAATTGCTTCTCTCAAACTGGGATTGCGTTGTCTAAGCAATTGTTCCTGAATCTTTTTATTCTAACAGAAAATAATTAACTGATCTCTAATATGGATATCGGCTGTTTCTCCAAATTCACAGTCTGCAGCCAAAATTCGTAAAGCAGAAATATATGAGTCAACTGACTCATTAAGTTGTTGATGACGTGTGAAAAACGTATACCTTTCCATAACAATGTGTGGTTCCTCTGAAAACCTTTTTTTAAACCTATCTACAGCTTCTGAAAAACAGTCATAATCTCTAGCGTCTGTGCCAGATGGTGGTAGAACTGGAGGTAAATGCTCAAAGATGTCTTCAGCTTCCAAGCCAATTAAGTTGAGTAGTAACGCTTTTTTTCTGTGTGATTCAAATGAATCTCCATTAATTGCCAACATGTAGTTTTTAAAATGTCTGAACCATTTTTCCCATTTCATAGTAGCCTCATTAGCAGAGTTTAAAAGTGGCGGAGGAGGATTACCACAAATGTTATTCATTATGACTGAATAGTCAAGGATAGAAAATATAAATGAGAGTTTTTCTTCTTGTTTTATTCTTTAAACTGCAATAATGTGCCTTTAAATTCACTTTGATATTGCAAAAAAAAAAAAAAAACCTGTTAACCTAAGATGGCCGCCGATTAATGACGTTGTTCTCTTACTAATCTTTCATACGAACAACACTGTCTCTAAGATGGCTGCCAAACAACTGCCAATTCAGAGAAATAGTATGCAGTTCAGTCAAAAAAAATTTTTTCTGCCTCACCACTTCCAGTTCCTGAAAGTTTTGAATCTATCCTCCTAGAAATCCAACATCACCGGAATGCAGGAACACTCCTGAACACTCCTAAACCGTCTCCGTCTGCCATCTACAAAGTGCTGAAGATGGTGAAAATCCTCGAGTCTGTGGTGAGTGCTCCTGGTTTATAAATCGTCGCCAAAATGTTGTAATTAATGACACCAGGAACAACGATGTCCTTGAGCAAGTAACCTTTATTGGAGCACTCACACACGCTCCTAACGAACAAAACGCTTCTGATCGTAAGCCGACAGAAAACGTTCCATTCACAAGATTCTAAAATCTAAATTCACTATTACAGATATGTTTTTGTTGACATTGTATTTATTTATAGAAGCTGCAAATAAATTCAGCACTACCAATTAATTAACAGTTATGCCACTTATTTGTGAAAACGCACACATGCACGCGGAGTGCATCGCCCTCAATGCTTTCTTTGATGCCGACATTACAATTATTTGATTCTTAAAATCACTTCTCGTGTTACAATATATTGGTTGAAACTAAGGGCCATATGTATGAACACTTTTTCCCATAGACACAGAATGGATAAAAACCTTTGCTACATCTGGCCCTAAATACCTCTCTTTAAGACTCCTGAATTCCAGATTAGATTTACACATGTTATCTTGGCACATTTCTTCCACTCTGGCCTTTTTATTCAATACTACAGCTTCATGCAGATGGCGCATAGACCTGCATAAATACACTGGCATCGACATTTCTTTTGATAAATGCTGTAATTTCAAAATTGCACTTTAAATATTCAATTCTTAGAAGCTTTTCGAGCGGTGTGTCTGCGGCGTGACTTCTTTTGAAGACGACCCATTAGCAGCAGCTCGTTGCAAGGCTTACTACATTTGATTGTCTCCTACTTGACTTTAATAGCTCCTGGTCATTTGCAGGTACATATTTAATGCATAGAAACCATTTTAGGCATTATGTCAGAATGTTGTTAGCTATTTAGCAATTTTCAATAACATCTGCAGTGCGCATTTAAATAACAGAAGAACTGTGAAACTCTGCAATTATTTATTGTTTTCTTTCAGATTACTCTTACCTGGGTAACAGAATAAATTAGGTGTAATCATTTCCAGCTGAAAAGACCTACATAGTACTTCAAGGACAAGAAGTTCACAAATTGACTCTGCCCATTTTTCATACAGAGCATGAAAAGAATCAGCAGAGGATAATTTAATCAGGCTACCCCGAGAACAAGCACATATGAGAATAGGGGGAATGTTGATGATGCTGATAATAACATTTCCTCTAAGCTGTCACGCTCTGCAGAGAAATGGGTCTGTCTTTTACACTGCCTTTCATTTAATTAAAGTAGCATGGGTTGACCCTTAGCAAAAACGCAATTAAAGTGTCAGTGAAGGAAACATTATCTTTTGAATTGTTTTGATGTTTCTAAAACCGTAAATCAAATATAAGAAAATAGGCGAAATCTGCACTAAAACCCTCATTATAAGCTTTGCTACTTCACACAGAGTGATAGCTCCAGGTGAAATTAAGCCTCTCCCTATTCTGAGTCTCAACGGTCCTGGAAAATCAGGCCTTCAAACTCCACACCTGAATATTCCAGGCCTGACACACCGGGCCTGTCTGTGCTACTGCGACAGAAGGGCAAGGGGTTGTGGGCAGAGTAACAGCCATTTCACCTAGAATGGAAACCTCTTGGCCTGCCATGTACCCCTGCCCACCAAACCCACAGACAGTAGAACTGACTCTTTCCAGCTGCTAAAAGCAGGCACAAAATGTTGGTGATTTCTCTCCTAGAAAAGGGTAAAAATTCCACGATACTCATACGGGGTTGAATTGCCAGCTCAAAAAGTCATATTTATGAGTTGTAGACCCTAAAGTTCCAGCCAGAAATGTGGAATAACCTGGACATCAGAGGTAATGCATCTGATTACCTTTGTTATTACTGTTTTCTGGACAGGTTTTCACCGAAGGTTTTGGTTGCTTTTGGACTCCGGGGGAAAATGTCTGGACCTGCAGGACTGTCACATTACTCATAATCCGGATGGGTTCAGTAATTCCTATTTGTGAGTCCATCAGACATAATGAGCAACTGTGAATCACGGCCTTGATCGATCATTTTCAGTTTTATGATAAACCGATGCAATAATACTGCACCTATTATACCAGTACCTTGAAGTATAATTATTGTATGCAGTTTTATGTATGTATGTATATATAGAGTATTTAGTAAAGCGCATTTCGACCAGAGGTGGCAAAGCGCTATGAAGGGAAGTGAGGCCATAATTCTGCAATAGCTCTTAATTAAGACTGAAATAACCAGGTTTTAAGTGGTTTGCGAAAAAGCTGAAGAAAAGAGATATTCCTAATCCTCAAGGGGAGAGAGTTCCATAGTTGAACCACAGCTGTAGAAAAAGCTAGGTCCCCCATTTCATTTTCTTAGTCCTAGAGGCGTAAGCTAACTTCAAGTCAGCTGATCGGAGGGTCCGCTCAGGTATGTACGACTTAATAGATGGAAGGGGCGAGTAAGGACCCTGTAAGTAAAGGGACTTATGAGCCAGACACAATGTTTTCAAAATAATGCGCTTCCTAATCGGTAGCCAATGGAGTTTGTGCAGACTATCTTTGGAAGGCACGAACTGGTTTAAACCCAGAACCAGATGCGCACCTTGATTCTGAATAAGTTATAGCTTATTTAACGAGGCTTGATTGATGTTGAAATAAAGAGCATTACAGTAGTCCAGTCATGATCCAATCAAGGCTAGCACTACCATTGCTCTCAAATCCTGAGGTATAAAAGAGAGGATTTTCTTCAGCATTTTAATGATCCAGATGCATGAATTGGTGATTTTATTGAACTGAATATCAAAGGCAGAGTCACAGACGACTCCAAGTTTTTCACTGTGGCTGAGGGGCCGGAAGTGTCCCACATGACTCTGGTCACCAGTTTGAATGCCAGACAGATGAATTGGACCCAAAGATAATGACTTCAGTCTTGTCTCCATTCATCTTAAGCCAATTACGATCCATCCAGTTCTTTACTTCAAGCATGCAGGCCTGAAATTGTTTAGCTATGTCCTGCGTCTTGTTCCCAAAGGAGACAATGATTTGTGTATCATCAGCATAGGACCTGAAACCCAAAGGAGCACACTAGTTCTGCTAAAGGCGCAACATACAAATGAAATAAGGTTGGGCTAAGAGAGGATCCCTGAGGGACTCCACAAGGGAGCTGCAAAGGATCCGAATTATGGTCACCACATTTAACTGATAGTGATCTATTCTGGAAAAAAGATATAAGCAAATTTAAGGCTGGTCCTCTCACTCCGACCTCATAAAGACGGTCAGTTAATCAAAGTGGCGAGATGGTATCGAAGGGTGCCGATAAATCCAGTGGAATTAAAATTGCACCCCCTCCTGCATCCACCTGTTTTCTAATTAAATCGGTAGTTGCCAACAGGGTGGTGTCGTACTGTGATGTTTTCGGAACCCATGTTGGGAACTATCTAGACATCCATAAGTTGGCAAGTAAGAAGTGAGCTCTTGATTTAAGTGTTTCTCTAAGATTTTAGCTAGAGTCGGTAAAAGAGCGATTGGACGCAAATTTGTCAGGTCTTCTGAATCACCATCAGGTTTTTTCTTTATGGGGACAAATATTGTTTCTTTCCATTCTGGAGGATAGTCACCTCGTTCAAGCACTTCAGCATACAACTTTTCCAGAGGCCCTAGAACAGAGTCGCAAATCCACTGCTACACCCTAGGGGGACAAGGACTGGTCGGGGACCCTGAATGAGTCCTTGATAAAAGGACCTTAATTTGTTACGAAGTTAGTGGAGCAGAATTCTTTCGGGTGAGGCGCTCAAACTGCTCTGGATAGAAATCTAAGTTCCCATCTCTCATCAGAAGTAGTGAGTCCTGGAATCTGGAATGGATTTTGATGACTTCATCCTTAAAGAAACTAGCTAACCTATCACAAAGAGATTGTGGGTTGTCTAGCCCTTGAGTTCCTGAGGGAATAGAAAGGGTCGTAACTGTTTTAAACAGTAAATGGGGGGAATTTGAAGCCTTTAGAATTTTCTGAGAAAAATATACGGTCTTAGCCTGTCTGATGGCTATTTTTTATTGATTTCTAATATCTCTTAGTTTGATACTTTCCAATAGGGTAGGATAGAGTTTCCATTTCCTTTCCTGTCTTCTGCAATCTCTTTGGAAGGTCTTCAGCTCGGAGGAAAACCAATGGACAGAAGTCCTTGTCTTCTCTCTGTGAAGGAAACCCCTCAAGGGCGGAGCCACCAACTCAATAGCATCCTTAATCCAATTATTGAAATCACAGATAGAGAATCCAGATACATTCAAATGGTTTATCTGAGTATTCTCTAAGATGGCAGAAAGATCTTCACTCTTTATCTGGTCCCATTTCCTATACTTCAAAGTACAAGGGTGGGAAAATGTATTGTGGCCCTTCTGGATTATCTCAAAAGCGATAATGGTGTGATCAGTCCAATTTGCTTGATTACAATCCCCTATAATAAGAGTGTTAAATGTGATAAAAATGCCCTCCAAAGTATGGCCTGCTAAATGAGTAGGAAGACTAACCATCTGGGTCCCTCCTAATCCTGACATAAAATCTAAAAGCGTGGTGGTATCTTTATCCTCGCTATCATCCAAGTGGAATTTAAAGTCCCAGAGGATGATGCTCTGGTCCAATGTAGATAAAGGTTCTATAATGTGAGACCAAATCTCCAGGAACCGCTTATGTGGTCTAGAGGGGCGATAAAATAGAAGTCCTTCAAAATTTGTGCACTTCCTGTTTTAATCCTGAAGTGAGCACCTTCGCAGACATCAAGGTTGTCTACTAATGGAAAAAGGCTGCAACTCAGTGAGTTTTTTAAAAGGATTGCCGCCTCTCCTCCCCTTTTATCCTGTCTATCCACTCTAATGGCCCATATCCTGTGGGTAGAACAGCCACAAAGTCAGGGTCTGAGTCCGTTTTTGCCCTGGTCTCAGTAATGAACAGGCAGTCCAAAGTTCTATTTAATAAAAGTTCCCCAATTTCAAGGCTATGCTTAGGAAGTGACTGGGCAAAGGGGACTGTATTCCAGACACCTGGGAGAGAGTCACCCAAGGACTCCAAGTACAAGCCTGACATATCCAACTTGACTGGGGGGGGAGAGATAAGGGCATCTCTGCCCTCCTTCTACAAAAATTAGTTCTAACGTTCAGAAGTTGGGAAGCAGAGTAATATTTCATTTAGCTGGAGGCAGCAGAGCCAGCAGAGTTCCTGGTCCCTTTTCCCGGACAGGTGCTGACAGGCGTGGATGGGCACAGACGGGCACAGACGGGCGCAGGCAGGTTTGACTTAGGCATGCCTTTGGTGTGCCAGCGGCGCACCCACTGAGCACGTCTGCTGCGCATCCGCATCTGACAAATAAGGGCTGAACTTGCCCATGTGATTCAGAAAAGGGGCGTGGTGCCGTAAAAGTTCAAAGCCGGTCTGCCGTCCCCAGACAGAGATAAATGCAAAGTATCCCACTGGGTTTTAACAGAAAAATGTTAAATCATTGCAATATCAAGCTAAAAAGCCCACGCTATACAAATGGTAAAACAGAAGAATACTTAGTGAAAGATAACAAGCTAGGCGGCAGAGTGCATAGGTCAATTTCACCTTCTGCGGGTCCGCATCTGACAACTAAGGGCTGAAGTGACCATGTGATTCAGAAAACGGGCATGATGCCGTAAGAGTTCAAAGCCGGTCTGCCGTCCCCAGACAGAGATAAATACAAAGTATCCCACCGGGCTCTAATAGGCCCCTTCAGGAAAATGTAAAATCAGTGCAATATCGAGTTAAAAAGCCCACACTCTACAAATGATAAAACAGAATAATACTTAGTGAAAGATAACAAGAGAGGCAGCAGAGCACATAGATCAGTTTCATATTTTTTTGCCATATTCTTCTAGTGAAAATGTGAATTAGGAAAATAACCTAGGGACTTTCCTCATAATGTGTAATCCTAGTTTGGGTGGAAACACCTGTTGCCAAATTAATCGTGGTTACAGGGTATTCATAATGTTCTAAGAGGAAATTAGATATACTATGATTTCTGTGCCTCTAATTGGAATTACAATAGAGCATTATACCATTCAAGCTAATGCAAAATAATTATTGGTGTGTAAATAATATACAGAGGACATTTTTAATACAGGAGCAGTGGAATGGCCGGAGACACACAATGCACATTTCGTTGAGCACCCAAAATTGTGTAATTAGTAAGTATTCACAAAATTACAAATACACATTTACCACTTATCTGAATGAGTTTACCTACAGAAATTGTACCATCTGTGTGCTGCAGGTAGTCCTAGCTGCCAACCATTGCTATTGCATGTGTACATTTTTCAGCCAGTGCTGGCTTTTAAGCAGGTAATACATTACATTTACATACCAGTCACACCTTGAGTTGTCAAAACAGTGTACGTCTCTTTCTTTGGGAATTCCTTGCAATTACACAAGTGTACTCCAACAAGCACATTTTCTCCTGGATCTGATGAAAGTGTCTGTGCATACCAAACCTTTTGTAAATTGTACATTTGTTAAGATTTGAACAAATGGTGTCAAATAGAGGTTGGTAGTTAGGGAATACTGATGCAATTATTAGCTGACATGCTAATGAACTGCCCATCATGTTTGAAGTGATCAGTAATGGTGGATAATATGCAGTGGTCTGCATGAGAAATTCACCAATATTTCACCATTTCCTTTTATGGCATCTCGCCAGAGTTTGGCAGTCATGCTTCCATATTGAAGTAGACTTCATGCTCTATTTAACATATATTGTCAGAGAGAAGATTCGAGGTACAATACCCAAATTGAAGGAAGACATATAAATAGAAGTCCTCATCCCACAACCAAACCTGATTCAAAGACACAACATATAAAATGTAATACAGCTAATACCTGGTTGCATTTTCCAAATTTGAAATATGAGAACACACAGTACCACTTTAACACACACACACACTCACACACATGCACACACACACACACGTGCACACACACAACCACATAAACAACCCAAAGTAAGAAATTGGGTTACTGACTGAGGGGTTGATAGCAACAATTCTCGTCTTGGTGAATCATGAAAATCACCAAGTTATCTTGTGCCTAAGCCCCTGTTAGCTTGGCAGAAAAGCAGTCAGGCTTAATTGAAGGCACTGTGTAAAGTATTCAAACAGCACCCAGACAATAAAAGGAAAATACAACACAACAAAACTGAAACAGTTTTAAACAATGGAGAGCATTTTAATAAATAAAATGGCTCTAAAACAAATAAAATCCAGCTTGTGGTTCCACATTTTAGGGGTGGACGGAAACAATCATTCCACTCGCATATATACCATTGGATTTAAAGACTTTGGGCATCATTATGAGTGGAGCAGTCAGAGGATTACCATGCTCGCATTGATGATCAGACTGCTGTCCCCGCTGGGAACCTGGTTCCCGATGGCATGGTGGCAGTCAGAGTTGTACTTAGCCAGGGCGATGCTGAACTCAGAGCTGCCTGGCTGATAACAACTCCCCTCAATGCCAGCTTTTCCATGGTGGTTCCATCAACATTGAAATGCTAGCAAAAGGCTAGCAGTGAGAGTGTGCTGAGGACCTCCCTTCCCAGCACCATCAGAATGTACACAGTCTGCTTTCTCCTACTACCGGTGTATATAAGCCTTCATTTACATTTTTTAAATATTTTGTATCTTATTTTTATTGTAATTTTTTTGTTTTAAGTTTTTATTTTTAGTTTATAATCTTATTTTTTAATTTTTTTAATGTCTTTTTTTATTAGCATTTTGCCTCTATCCATACACCCCTTGACTGCCATAGGGGTACAGCTGCACAATAGCATTCATGTTTTAGGGATTATTCCATTACCCATAGACCCATTGCCTGCCATAGGCACACACCAGCCTTGAGATTTTAAGGATTACCCTATTTTTTCATGCACATCCCTGACTGCTGCAGGTATCTCTCTTAGAATATATGGACATAAAGCATAGAGTTACATCTGTATGTTGCTCTTCTGATTTGAAATTATTAATTTAGGTTATGGTGATGTTGTTTGACTTTACCATGGTTGGATATATTATTGTTAATTATTTAGGATAATAACTTAAGCAATTAACCACACTAAATTATATTGACTTTTTTTGTACTAATTCAAACTGCAACAATGCCACATTTCACTAAATGTTTTTCTTGCTTGTTTGCTTTTAGGTACACAAGAGAAGAGACATTACCCACAATCTGCCCAATAGAAGGCCTGTACAAAGACACATGACCACACAATATGTGATGTAAGTCCTTCAACTTCTTCCATGCAGCTCAATGCCACTGCCAACTGACAGCTTAAAGATGGCCACAGAGAAAGGGGCTGCCAAGAATGTGACCAGTGAGAAGAAGCAGCTTTCCACCACTGCATGCTGACCACAACATTTTTCTGGAAACTTTTGACTGCCGAACCTGCCTCCCGGGAGGAAGCTGGTAGCAGCACTCCTGCATAAACAGCACCAACCCAGCCTAAGCCCAAGCCCATATTTGTAAGCAAGGCAACCATGGCAATCATGGCGACGCAGTTGAGCAGTGACATTCAACTGAATTTGTCCCTATCACGATATAGTACCCAATCATTGGAGGAAACTGAGCAAATTGAATAGCAGCTGCAGCCAACAATAGTAGATCTTCAAGAATTAGGATCAGAACAGGAGGTTGAGTTTCCTGACACAAGCACCTCCTCTTTTAGAATCATTGGCTCCCAGATCGCCAGAAAGAAAAAGAAAGGGTACTCCACCATCTTCTCCAAGCAACCCTTCTGATGATCTGGACATAAATTGGACCCCGTCAGAGTCCGAGACACATTAGAAGAGGCAACTGAAAAGATAAGTTCCTGAAAGCCTCAGAACTGTGGACAGGGATAAGGAGTATGATGAGACAGTCGTTGTCATGGAAGCTAGCCCAGAGGAGACCAACGTTACCCCTCCTATTCAACCTGCTCTGAGGGATGTGCCACTGGTACCGCTGCCAGAGTCAGCTCCCATACTTGTAAGGGCCCTGCTGAGACCTTCATCAACACCTGTCTCAGTAGAAATATGCACTGCAGAGAAACAAACAATGACAATGACACACCCACCTACAACCAGTTCTTCTTTGGCATTGACACAGGAACACTAAGAAATTTCTCCTCCCCAGTTTGGATTTTTTTTAATTATTAGCAAGCAGGAGGGTAACACTGCTATATGCTCTTGAGGTATCTGCATTTGCTTCCTAGGTACCATGGGAACATGCTGCTGCATTGGTTGCAACTGTGTCAATTGTGCATGTGGCACTTGCACCTGCTGCACGGGTTGGAAATTCTGCACTTGGTTCTGAACATTCGGATTAAAACCTCTCATTCTAGGGACTTTCACAATTTGAAATGTATTGACATCGCCACTTTGCTGAACAACACCATCCTGCACCATCAATGGACACTCCCGCTTCCAGTGTCCCACATTTCCACTCAGATGACATGGTAACATCTTTTTCATCCCTTGCACATCATTTCGAACCACTACAGTACTCAAATCTGGACCATGTACCACATTGACTCCATGACCCCTACCTCTCATCTGAGGTTGGAACATGACAGTTCCATGCTGCTGCGGCATCTATTGTACCAAAGCTCCTTGCACTCCTGTTTGAGCTGCCTTTATCTGCATCATCATCGCTTTCTCCTTCAGCTTTTTCTGCTTCAATTCAGTCTCATCACTACAGTATTTTGCGTATTGCAGCACCTCATCAATCGGCTTCGCTTGCCAACAAATTAAATGACTCTTGATCATCTGCTGTATTTCTGGTCTCAACCCTTCGACGAACCAGAACACAAAGTGCAACATGTCTTTCATCTCAATTGCTACCTTGCCACTCTACTTCGTGAATGCTTTTAGCAATCTCTCATAGTAGGTATGTATTGACTCTTTTTCTTCTTGCACTGTCCTGTCAATTCTCTGCCAATCAATATTTTTAGGAGAAATTCTCATCTTAAGGAACTCAATCACCTTATAATAATGTTTCATCACCTCAGGTGATGGTGCACCTGTAACTCTATCCCTTTCTGATTCACTCGTCGGCCAATCTACTGCTCTCTTGCATTCAACCCACAAATCAGCTGGAACCACTATTTCCAATAATGTATTCAAGCCTTCCCAGAGTCATTTAGAAAGTTTCACAAATCTATCTGTCTGCTGGTACCACTCATCCGGTTTCTCTCTCAGTTTGGGGTAATCATTTGTGAATGACAATATATCACTCCTGTGCCATGGGACTTGAACGAACTGCCCTCCTGGAATTTCTCTCATCTGTAACATTTTTACTGGATCTTTTTCTCTCTGAACACCGTCAGTCCCTTCTTGTGAATCTTGTTTCCATTTATCCTTCTTCTTTGTCCATCTACCTTCCCACTTCTCTAGTGCGCCCCAGATCTGAGCACTCTGCAACAATTCTTTTAAGTGAGCGTTCATTCCTGCTGACCTCATGTGCTCAAAATCCTTTGCCTCAAAATCTAACCTGTAACTTGTTTCAAATGTTTTGTCCTCTCAATCTCTATATCATGTTTGTCTGCCAGCTCTGCCAATTTCTGATGTATCTTGTTCACCTCCTTTGTAATCCTTGGACACAAGTACCTCCTCTCTTTCTGTGTGTAAAATTCCAATCTGTTCACTCCCATCGTTACCTCAACTAGCTCTGTTATTTCTGTAGCCAATCTTACATGATTTATCTGCTCTTCTCCCTTGGATGTGTTTCGATGAGTGTTCCAACTATACAACCATTCACTCAATTGTTGTGCTGTCAATCCCTGTAATGAAATGTTACTTGCATTTGGCAATTCCAGCTGTTGCATCGCTGCACCTGGAGTTTGCGGTGTCAAAAGTTTCAAACTTTGACTTGCACTCAGCCATTTACTGCATCTGGAAGTGCAACAAGTGGACTAAGATCCATTAATTGTCTAGATCCATCAAAGGTCCGACCCATAGATGATACCACCTGTGCATGATCACTCACTCCTCACCTCACGAGGCTCTGTGACATTTCACCCTGATCTCCTGCAACTGTTTTCATTTGCACAAGTAATGGTACCGCTGGACTGACAATAATCGGTAGCGATATAGCATCTGGAGCTGCCCTGACACTTGCATTTTGTGGAAAGGCTACTCCCATAGTCTGATTAATCACTGGTGTCACATCTGACTGTGTCCCTGTTATTAGCGTAAACTTCAGCAAACCCTATGGCTGTGCCTGGTGCAACAACATAGGAGTCGGCTCAGTCTGAACTAGCATTGGCCTCGGAAGCACTTGCTCCGATGGCACCACAAAGTTTGTCCATTATCTGTATGCACTGGTCCCACTACTCCTGATGCTTGTGCTAGAGCAGTCGGGGCAGAACTAGTGCTTGGACCCTCTACATGCATCATATATGGCGGAGGACGATCCGACAACAAATGTGTAATAAGATCCTCAACATCTGAATCTTCTTCTTCTACATAGGTCTTTTTCTTCTTCTTAGTCCCTGAACTCTTATCACTTTTAGCAGCATCGTCTTTTTCTGACTCGTCTTATTCTACGATTATAGGAAATAATTTAATACCCTATAATGTCTCTATTCTCCACCTTTTCTGATTCCAATCCTACCTTGCGTCTGCCAAGGACATTTCTACCTTCTTTATTCTCCTCTGAAATTTCATCTCTTGTTGCTTTCTAGCTACCAACTCCCAAACCGCTAAAGCCTCAAACTGTGCTGGCCCGAAACGGCTTTTTCTCATATAATGTCATTCGCAATTCATCCAAAACTCTTAAATTCAACATTCCATGCTATGGAAATGCTAAAGCCCCTAATTTCTCTGTCATCTTGCACCACTGCTTCAACCAAAGACATGGCGCGACACCTCACTCCTCCATCACAATATATGCTGGAGAATTTTCCGGTGGGGTCAGTTCCCCCACTGTCACCTTAATGAAAGAATCACCCTTCATGGCACTTCTGAAAGGTTTGAAAAACTTCATCTTCACTGTTGTATTTATTTTGATTCAATAACGAAATGACTTTTACTCCCAAGATTCCTTTCACCCGCTTACTCAACCAGTTGCCTCTTACGGACTGCTGCCAATTTGCTGGCGACTCTTCTCACTAACCGACCTATCCCAGTCTCCCTAAAACTTCAACTCACACAGAACTAATGCAAAATATTGTGAGCACTCAAGCAAAAACCAATAACCAAAATGAACCGGCTGGTTTACTACAGGAAGGTACACAATCGCTTCAGAGACCTTACAGATTTTCACTAATGGCCCTTTCGTTCATGTAGCTATTCCTCTTTCTCAGTCTCCCACATTCGCAGGTAAAATTTGACACATGAATTCCACTCTCAACTGATCAATGAGTCTGTCCTGGTGCACATAGGACTTGCCAAATCTCAGTCAAAAAACCACGTCTGATCAACCTATTAAACCAGACAGATTATAACATATAACCAAGAGTCTCCTACACTTGTCAATATTCTCCGGAATCTTAGACCATGCAGGGTCCGTACAACACGAACAACCACATGGACAATTTTTGAGCACAACACACATATTAAGTTCGATCACTTCCCTACTCTCATACTGTGGAGTACTCACGCTCCTTCTAACCTATTCTGGAGTACGCAAACTCCCACGTTTACCTCAGATACATCACAATTCACCTGCGATTTGATTAAGCCTTTGCAAGCACAACCTACCATTTCACATTAGCACAAATCATGCTGAGAACATTCTCCACCTTACTAGCGGGATCCAGGATCTGGGAAAGTCATTCCTGGGCTTAAGGGGAAATCATATTTGCTACAATTGCCATTTCAGAAAAACAAATTCAAACCTCATAAATTACGAGCAGCTAATCCTAATTTACTACTACCATAACCAGTAATCACCACACAATTAGTCTTCCAAAGAAACAAACCATCAAGCTGCTACCAAAAACTGCCAGCGTGCCTGGTCCTTAGTAAGTAAACTTACAAGGGGACCTGTATAGGCCTATGAACCTTTTGGATCTCATGGAATATCCTAATCATGTAGTGACCAATGGCATCATTACTCAGCATAACCAATTAATAAACATTATAATGAAACACATATAACCATCAATTCATGAAAAACCACAACTCGGTAAAGCATTTAACAATTTTTATTTCCCTATTAGTTACAATACTAAATCATCAAATTAGATCAAACTTTATTCAATCAACTCAGTATTAGTTCATTAATGAACACCAATAACATAATATAATCTAAACTTGGGAAAACATGCTCAAATGCTTCCGCCTAAGCCAACAAGGATGAATATAACGGCATTGATAGCAGATTTCAGCAATAAGTCTGTCAATCGTTTGTCACTGTCAACGTCACCCAAAGGACCTCTACCTAACCCAGATTAGCATTTAGCACGTGGGACTTCATGCAAAAACAGTTTAGGAAACATGAATTTGGAAAACATCTATCTAAGAGAAAATGGATCAAACAGCGCAGTTGGTACCTAGAAGGAAAGGCATAAGTTAATCAGTCACATTGTCATAGCTACCTGTCCACGGAATGGATCAGCAACAAAGTCAGTCTTCATCTTTAGGTCATCAATAGATGAGCAACGCATCAGGCTCTCCAGAGTATGCGCCTTACGATAGAATCTTGAACCGCGTCTCCTGATGTCATCAACTCTCCCCTCGCTGCTCCAATTTTTGCCCCTTGTCTTCCAGTCCATCCCCCTAATTCCCAATTGGTTGGTCAGTCAGTCAGCAGAAATGACTCTAACCTATAATATTAATTTTCCAAATCTATGAATTTTAATATCAGTCCTTTCACAGCACACAGATTGGTCTGCTATACAATGTCCTCATCATCCGGCTCCTCAGGTATCGAAAATGTTGCACGTTTCTCTTCAGTCAGTGCTTCCATTGTTCAAGTCCTGGGAAAGTACATTTGGCCTACTCTACACATAATTGTATCAAACTGTCTTCATCACCTCCTGTCCGTCTGTACATTGCAGAAAATTCTAGCTAAGCAACCTTATCATCGGGTGACTTCAAGGACAGGTCATGCATCAACTTCTCTGCAGTGCGTTAGTTTTTCAGCTCCTCCGGTGAGGCCTGGAAAGGACTAGGCCTTAACCTCAGCTAAGTTAACTTCTATAAATGAATGCAAAACATAGGTTATACACTTTAATACAACATATTACTACATTATTCTTTCACATTTTCATTATTTCAAACATCTTTAATTATTTTAGCATGACTTTGTATAAATGGCTGCCAATCCCCGTGGTCACAATTTCAAACGTGCACTTTATTTTCTCTACAATGAATTTCTCTACAAACTTTTTATTAATCAATACAGATACATATTCATTAATAATTTGTAATAAGCATATTTGTGTCATCACTACCAATTAACAGTTCATTATCATTCAAATAAATGTATGCTAAATTGCCATGTACAATTCATTATACTGAATTGGTTTATATGATACAATTTGTTTTATGCAATATATGATTTAATAGGATCAGCATTCTTACAGTGTATCTTGTCCTTCCTCATTCTCAGTGATGTCAATTGCATGTAGGGGTGTGAATTTAGTTGTCAAATGGAACTAATGCTGATTTGTGTTAAGGCACTAGAGAAAAGGGTTTGTGTGCCCGAAACAAATGCCATTAGGGCTTAAACTGTGCAGCAACACTATGGCCCTCATTCTGACCCTGGCGGTCAAAGACCGCCAGGGCGGAGGACCGCGGGAGCACCGCCGACAGGCCGGCGGTGCTCCAATGGAGATTCCGACCGCGGCGGTAAAGCCGCGGTCGGACTGGCACCACTGGCGGGCTCCCGCCAGTGTACCGCCGCCCCATTGAATCCTCCACGGCGGCGCAGCTTGCTGCACCGCCGCGGGGATTCCGACCCCCCCTACCGCCATCCAGATCCCGGCGGTCCGACCGCCGGGATCCGGATGGCGGTAGGGGGGGTCGCGGGGCCCCTGGGGGCCCCTGCAGTGCCCATGCCACTGGCATGGGCATTGCAGGGGCCCCCGTAAGAGGGCCCCTACATGTATTTCACTGTCTGCTGCGCAGACAGTGAAATACGCGACGGGTGCAACTGCACCCGTCGCACAGCTTCCACTCCGCCGGCTCGATTCCGAGCCGGCTTCATCGTGGAAGCCTCTTTCCCGCTGGGCTGGCTGGCGGTCTGAAGGCGTCCGCCCGCCAGCCCAGCGGGAAAGTCAGAATTACCGCCGCGGTCTTTCGACCGCGGAACGGTAACCTGACGGCGGGACTTTGGCGGGCGGCCTCCGCCGCCCGCCAAGGTCAGAATGAGGGCCTATATCTGTCAAAATCTGACCTACTTGATTGCCGTCACTGGATTATACATGTGTGATTTTGTGGAGCAACTGGGCTGATTGCAGAAGCCCCCTACGTTTTTGCCCCCTTTTTTAATTAAACTGGTGTTTTTCTGACTCTGATGATGCCCTGGGCACTGCTTATCCGCCTCTGGGCCTGTGCTTTGATTAAAATGGATCTGCAAATTAGGCTAATTATAATTGGCTTTACCAACGTACATATAAGTCCCTAGTATCAGGTAAGACATGTAGGTTTAGGGACCCACGCATCAGGAGTACACTCATAGTTGCACTACTGTGGTGCTCAGTACAATTTGAAAGGCAAGCCTGCCTTGCTGGCTGCTTTTAAGTTAAAGTTAACACCAAATTCGACTTTAGAATTGAAAACTCTTCCAATGTCCTAAATTACCTTATTTGTATCTATAGGTAATCCCCTCTGATAAGCCCTAAGTGTCCACAGGGTTTGGTGCAGTGAAACTATAAGCAGGGACTTTATAACAGGTAAGGGAAATAGCTACATTTTTGTTTTCCCCCATTGTAGTGAATGGGCCCCATTGGCTAACATGGGGAGGCTTTATTTTAAAATAATAACGTCATATTTTCCATTGTAAGGAGATAAATATGGTATGTTTAGTATCAAATTAAAAGTTATAATAAATCCAACAATTTAAAACTATTGAATTTAATATAAATTGCACCTAGAAAGAGTTTTAGAACTCTTACTAACAGTTACCAACCTTAGTCCTATAGTGCCCTTCTCTGATTGGTCAGTTCTCTGGCAGCCTGTGCTAGGCTGCCTTAATGAGTGTGAAGTGGCCAGGGCTGAAACAAAGGAAGCATCTGGTGGGAGGAGATCTGCCTCAGCAGATTGCAGAACAGGATGGGGTGATAGCAGCCAAACTGGTCTTCAAAGGAGGGAAGGACATTTGGAGCAGTCCCGTACCTCCCCCATTTCTTTCAAACCTAGGCAGTCAGGTACCCCCCAGATTAGATTAAGGAAGGGGTGTGTAAAGAGAAACCTAGTCACACCAGTGTATGGGCTCAGGCAGACATAAACTCTAAGATTGAATTTTTGCCATCTTGGGTGGTGGCTTGCACATGACTGGTCAAGAGTCCCCCCTGATTTTCACCACAGGAGCAAGGATAAAATTGGCACAGTTGCATCCCACCTCGGTAACCTAAAGGAACAAGACACAGAAGAAGAAGGACTGCCCTGTTTGACCCCTGGCCTGCACCTGTACACTGCACTCAGAAGGACTGCACCAGCAGCACACTTGGACTTCACCACAAAAATGACTTTGCCTAGCTTTTACTGTTTCAGGAAGGGACCCTCTGTATGTTAGAGGTAGAAAATAGCTGACAGGCATCCCCTACATCAAGCCCTGAGGAAACTGACCAGCTGACCATTGGTCATGTTTGGATTTGAGCCAGGTGGATTCTGGGAATTGAAGTCCCAACCCTCAAGAGCAACTCAGAACTTCTGAAACCGTGGAGTGAGTGGACTCCAAATGAACCTTTAAAGACCTTCAGGAAGAAGATCTAGAAGTTTGGAGAAGTTTGGAGCAACTTTGGAAAAAAGCACCATAAGTGGACCGAACCGACGTCGTGAGTCAAGCCAGCTTACATCCACCGCGATCTGGCCTGACCATCAAGTTCATCTGCTAAAAAGCTCCAGAGCCCTAGAATTTCAGGATTTCACCAGGGGCTCATGGAAAGGCAATCCAAAAACATCAAATCAAAATTGGCTTGCTGTGGAGGGTCATACCACGGTGCAGAGAAAAAGCTCCAAAAACGTTTCTAAGTTGGAATGTAAAAAGTTGACCAAGGTTTTCTGTGGGTCCGAGGAGGGCTCCAGGGAGGTCGACTTCAATTTCAACTTGGTCCCGGATGAAGATTTTCATCACGAAAAATCATCTAAGCCCGAATGTAAAATCCTTGACCGAGGCCTCCTGCAACGTGTATACACAGTGGGCTTCAGGGACGTCGTCTTCAACAGGTGACTTTGTCCTGGTCCAGAAAATCTTCAAGAAAAAGTAAAAAGGGACAGATTTAAGAAAAGTGGCGCTGCACCCAGTACAGTGCCACTGCCTTCACCCAATGTGTGCACTGAATCTAAGGTATGGCACATCATGGCAGTTGTCATGGAACTAGCATCAGAATTTTTGATGCTAGTTTGGAGCTTTACACGATTAGCTTAAATTTTTTTGACAATAATCCTGAAAAATCCCTCTGAGGCCCATTTTTAACAGTGTCATGCCTTCTTTTAAAGCCAGCTCTGAGCAGGTGTTAAAAGTGTAAAGAAATCTCTTAGATTTTTTCAGAACATCCCTTTTGCAGACATTATGCCTGATGCAGGCATAATGTAGCGCAAACGGTTACAAGGTGGCAAAATGCATGCATTGAGCCACTTTGTAAATTTGGTGCTGTGATTTTAAAATCAGTGGGTCACATTACTGTAAAAAAACATTATGCTAATGTGGTGCAAGGAGGCGCTTGGGAATCTTAACTTAAATCTGCCCCTAAGTCCGAAAGTCAAACAATAACCAAGACCTTCTGCTCATTGTGGCTGAGCAGGGCTCTATCGCGGTTGGCCTCAAATTTTGACTTTGCCCCGATCGAGTGCAACCAGATGTCTAAGTTGGCACTTTTAGTTTCTATGCACTAAAAAAATAACACTTAGTGGGTCATTACAACCCCAGCGGTCGGCGATAAAGTGGCGCTAAGTACTGCCAACAGGCTGGCGGTACTTACCGCCATCTTATGACATTGGCAGGTTGGCTCCACCACTTCGACTGCCACAGCGGTAACGGCCGCTGGGCTGGAGATATGATCTTCTGCCCGGCAGCTGCCATTGTGCTGCCTGTGGTATTATGACCCCACCTACTGCCATGGTTTTCGTGGCATTCGTAACGTCATGAAAACCATGGCTGTAGGCCATATAAGTGACAGGGAAATCCTTCCCTGTAACTGATAGGGGTCTCCCCCTTCCTCTTCAGTTGCCCCCCATCCTCCCACCTCTCCAAACCCTCCACCCCCTACATTCATGTCCCCCCTTCACACACACACTCATGCATACACACACCCATTCCCACATGCTTACATACATGCATACATCCGTTCACACACACATCCGCACATACTTCCAAACATACACGCAGACACACATTCACATTTCACTACATACACGCACTCACAAGCCTTTACATGCATACATGCAGTCAACACACACACATTCACGCACACACATACATTCACATGCCCCCCCACACACACACACACAACACCCTCCACCACCCTCCTCTGTCAGAGACCTGACTTACCTTGATAAGGGGGTCCTCCGGCAGGAGACGGGATGGAGCGCTGCTACCGCCAGCAGCACCCGATAGCAGAACACTGCCAGGCCGTATTATGGGTCACAATATGGCTGGCGGCGGTCTACTGGCTTGGGGCTGCTGGTGGTAGCAGCAGCACCTCTGCCAGCATGGCCACAGCCGGATTTCCAACATTCTTGTGGCAGACATTTGGCTGTGGTTATAATATGGCAGACGGCAGGTAGCCACAGCGACATTCTTTTGGCAGCTGTCACCGCGGCAGTAGACGTTTTTTACCGCCAAATTTAAAATTTGGGCCTTAATCTTAAAAAATTCACATCTATGTTTTCCTTAATTAGATTTTAGTTGTTTTAGTGTCATTTTTGAGATAATATATTAATCTATTTTTATGTGGATTTTTAGTATGTTTTGAGTTTTACTTACTTACTGTTTTGTGATTTTTAAAGCTCTACACATCTGCCTCCTGAGTTAAGCCTAACTGCTCGTTGCCAAGCTACCAAGGGTTGAGCTAGGATCAATTTATTGAGACCCTAACTGGACCAAGTGAGAGTTTGTGGTGTATTGCTAAGTGTAGGCACTTACTTGCCCTTCCCAATAAGCTACTTTCCAACAGATTTGCATATACAATTCAGCTCCAATGGGTTGTAGTCATACTGGGTGGCATAGAGGAACCTAACATAAATGACTCCCTGGCCTAAAGTGTCCTGCTATATATTTATATGCCTCAACTATTTAGCACCTTTTCAGGTTGCCCTATTTTTTTATTAGGATGAGTGAGAAAGTGGAATATTAAATAAAGTGGGTGGTAGTCCAGCACAAGAAATAATTCCACTATTCTTGCTAGGTCAATAAATATTTCATTAATTTAAACCTCAGCACAACTTCTGGTAGCTATAGCACAGAGCAGACAAACAGACTTTACTTAAGAGATCATGCAAAGTGCATTGAAGTATCATTAACAAATAAAAACCAAAAATACAATACAATAAATACATAATTTATAAAAAAAAAGTATAATGGAAAGAATTACACCAAATTGATAAAAGTCCAATAAGGCAAGCTGGATATAAGTGTTTGGAAAGTTTTCAATTATAATAGCACCAAAAACATTAGGGGCCTGATTTAGATCTTGACGGTGTTATCACCAAGTTGTGTCGGTGGTGGGCCTGAAAAGACTGTCAAGTCGACCATGTTCCGCTGGGCAGATTTAGGTATAAAGCCGAAGACCACCACGACCAAGTACACTCTGTTGCACAGGCTGCATTCCACAGCTGACGTGGCAGTCCCCAATGCTGACGAGTAAGCCTGCATTGCTGACCAGGATCTTTTGTCATGGCACTGCAGAAGACCAATCAGCCAGCCAACTTCTCAACACAGGAAACAGGTTTTTTTGTGTTCCTATCCTTTTGCACTTTTTGTTAATTTTACTTTCTCTCAAAATATTCACAATGGCAGAGAAGAGAAATCCTCATTTCACTGAGGGAGAGTTGTCTGTCATGGTGGATGAAATCATTGTAGTAGAGCCACAATTGTTTGGAGCACAAGTAAAAAATACAACCATATCTCAAAAAAGGCAAATGTGATCCGGAATAATTGACAGAGTGAATGCTGCAATAAACAACTTTCACACACAGGAGGAGATTAGGAAGATTTGGATTGACCTGTGGTGGAGGCCATTTTCTGGCCTCCAAATGTCAGCTGGAGGCCCAAGGGATTGGTGGTGGTTCTCCCAATCCCCATCCCAGCTCTTTCCTTGGGAAGAGAAGGTCTTGCACATCCTACATCCTGAATGCTTGATTGGAATCCCAAGTGGAGTGGAGTCTGGTAAGTTGTACTTAGCAATGTCTCAACAATCACAAATGGAGTCCTGCCTTTAAATTAGCGATTTAGAATAGTTTAACACTCTTCTAAACTTGACTCCACAAAATATTTTATTTCATACCAGTTACTAGCATCATACTTGTGTCTCTCTTTTTAACAATGTCCAATATGTTTAGTCAGATTGTGTGTTGGTCCCTTTCATTTGCTCAGTATCTCGCTGTCTATCAATGTATGCTGTTGTTCTCCCAAAAACAGGTCCAAAACTCCATCCATTTGCACATGACACTTTAGTGCTTGAAAGTGTCTTTTTAACTGTTCATACAATACCCATATGTGTGTGTGCGTATTGTAAATGTGTGTTCATCTCCAATATAGTTATTGAAAATAGATGTGTGTAACTCACCTTTTAAACAAGTATTGTCTTTGGTGTCAACTGATAACTGTAACCAAACTACTGTGATGACTTGAGTTTCTAATATAATGTTGCTCCACCTTCCTTTACTTCATTATTTGCAGATATCTCAAAAACCTGTGCATTTGCCAGTCACCATGTCGTGTCATGTCATGTCTTGTATTGTGGCATTTCATTTTTCTTGTCTGTCTTCCACCATCACTTTGCCAAATCTTTTGAACAATTATATGCAAAACAAAATTATATATGACAAAGGGGTAAATATTTGCTGTTTAATCTTTTTAATTTCCAACAATGCTGTATGGCATCAACATAACTGTTGAGACACATCCAATGCAAATGAGTATTCCTGGAAGCATAGGTTAATCAGACAGTATCTGATGATGTATCTGGTGTATTGCTTTGTGTTGACGTTTGCCACTCATTCCTCAGCACAAGTACTGTTTTGAGCAGATCCATGACTGTATGCGAACAAAGGGTATATTCATTTTTTTCTTTGTCATTAGTGACAGTTTAACCAAAGATGCCCATTTTATAATTGGGTCAGGTGGGATGCTCCATCACAATCTTATATAGGTAATGTAGGCCCTATTAATAGTGACATGGCAAACTGCACTCTTGTGATGCTGTTGATGTATCAGACTTGACATTGTTAAGTTGGTGCTAAGACAATATGATAATGAGCATCCACTTCTAAAGACCTTGAAACATGTGTACAGTGGCATCATTCCCCATCTGGAACATGTTTGAAACCTGTTTGCACAGCATATTTCTAGACAGTTTATGTGGAAATTAGAAGGTTGGCATGACATCTTAGTCTTTCACAAATATGTATGTATGCCAATCTTTGTGAAACAATGTGAAATGTTATGCCAAATCAACAAGACCGCAAATGTGGCTATTGTTAAAAATAATAAAACTAAGCTGATCTAGGTTAAAGTGCACAGCGGTAGGCCTGGTATGCTAAAATAACGTGTATGAAGCTATAACTAAAATGGCTACACAACAGCAGCAACGAACTCAACAGCACACTCATCCAAACAAACACACTCACACAAAACTACACCTACATGCAAAACAACACCCACAGAATCCCAAAACACCCACTCACCAGCACACCAAACAGCTGCTACACCGCACACATCCAAACACACCAGACACACATGCAGCTGACAAACATACAGACACACTTACCACAACCGCACAAATACCCGTCAACAGCACACTCTTCCAAACTTACACATTTACACTAAAGCACATGCACAACAACCCTAACCAAACACACATGCACACACTCACATGAACAGCAACCACCTTCAAAAAACACAAACTCTAGCATGCACAACATACATCAGACCATAATGCACCTGCAAAACAAACACACACACATCAACAACTCCAGCTCCCTCCACCTCCCAAACCCAATCCTCTCCTACCCTTCCCATCTGTACTCTTCCATCCAAATTCACTTCCTACCTCTCCCTGACCCTGTGAAACCCAAACCCACCCCTTCCAAGAAGAATCATTGGAGTGCCTGCCCTCTAATGACTAGATGTCCCTTTCTGAGGAGGTTGCCTCTTGGAAGTCTATCTAGTAGGCAACCTCTGGGTCAAAAACCCAAGAGTTGATGCTGTGCATCATGTTTGCTCAGCAAAATAAACAGATATGAATTATATATTTAAATACTGTAGAGTAAATTAACATTTACATATTTGCATAAAATACAATAGACATTGGAAAATGTGACATGACTAAATATATAAGATGTTTTACATTTTGCACAAGCATTGATTTTACATTTTTAGTAGCCAACATGCTTGCCTTGCCTAGTGCAATTTCAACATTTCATTAAATTTGTATTATTCCATAAATGTGTAATGCATATGTATCTGTATGGGCACATATTGAATTTGGGATTAATATCACGTTGTGTGTAGGTGTCCATTAGCATGAAGGCAGCTTGCATCAAATTTGCAAATGAAGGAAAATTATACAGGTGTGTTTCTTCATATTTCTTAAATGACTACATTACATGTTTAGTAGTTTTGGAGAAACTGAAGGGAAAATACATTTAGA
The DNA here is from genome assembly GCF_031143425.1 of Pleurodeles waltl. Lineage (NCBI taxonomy): Eukaryota > Metazoa > Chordata > Amphibia > Caudata > Salamandridae > Pleurodeles > Pleurodeles waltl. Next base: position 1,042,760,917 of record NC_090447.1, on the reverse strand, counting down.
TATCTCTGGCTATGCCGACTTTGTGAACAATGATGAGTTTGTGCAGCGAAATGCACAGCTCTGATTGGCTGTCAACACTTCAAACCAAGAAGTGTTGGCAGCCATCTTGGGACTCAGCTTCAGCCGAGTCCCTGAAAACAAATGCAATAAAAAGGAAAAGGTAGGGATACACTGACCCCACAGCTCTGGTGGTGGGGTCCCAGAGCCACCCCACCAAAGTGAAAAATGTTGTTTTTTGTATTATTTTTTTCAGTGAATTTGTGATATTCACAAATTCACAGCAAAACATTAAAAAGAAAACAAATGTGTGCTCCTGTGCTTGTGTTTTTTAAAGCCCCCGGGTGGGCCACGTCCCAGAGGCATTGTTTTCTTTGTATAGGGGAAAACTCATGGCTGCCCTACAGACCCAGGCCCCTCTACCTCTCTGTGGCTTTTATCTAATATGGTGCAAGGGGCAGCACGTACTCCCACAGCCCCAGGGATCACCACATCCCTGGGGCATTGCAGAAATTGGATGTGGGAGGGCCTCAAGCTCTGGGAACCACCACCTCCCCAGAGATACTTCCATGTTGAAGGGGGGGCTGCGTGGCCCCCCTTGAGAAGCCACTTATGGCCCTGCAGACCACCACCCCCAGGGTCAGCTTCTGCTATGTCGCAGGGTGCCCACCCCTGTGACATAACTGTTTGCTTTTGCTTGGTGGGAGATGACTGCTCCCACCAAGCAAAAGCAAGCATAACTCCACTCTCTGAAAGCATGACTTGTCACCTGGCCCTGCTGTCAGAAAGCATAGTTTTCATGTGTTTTCTGCATGCAGATACAGATGAAAATATTGCTCTAGCAAGCAGGGAGCTGCTATTAAAAGATGCTGGAGCAATGCCTAATCATGCAGGATTCGGGAGCCAGCTGGTACCACAGTCACACATATCTAGTAAAGGATAAAAATATAAATATTTTACAAATCAGGTGGGTATCCAGGGGAGGCCTCGAGGCCCCGCCCCTGCGGTCCCAGAAACCCTAAAAAAGGGCCAAAAAAAATGGTAATGAAAAAAATGGACCATAACAATGAAGGTCATAGACCTTCACACTGAGCGTTTAAGGTTCAACTCCTGGCGTATCCATAGTCATTTCCCTCCTTTAATTTATTTTCAACTGCAAATGTTTAAGGCTCATATTGAAAGGTGATCTTACTCTTTTAATTGGCAAATACATTTTTCTTTTCAATTTGTGCAGAAATATCTCATTCTAAATATATATTCCAGCAAAGCCTAAAAAACTCGTTATTTGTCTCCCTCTTACTCTCTTTCTCTCCATTGCACTTTTCCAGCATCCTGACAGGATTTTAGAGCATCATTTCTTATTGTTGGGTCATTGTGTATGTGACAAATTGATGTGTGCATGACCTTGTGTGGAATTTGTGGAAATGGATTTGGCATTGGCCTACTATTGTATGAGGACAGGTAAGGGATGCATGCTCCATGAGGCAAAGCATTGAAGGTGATGAGGTCTTCTACTTGTTGAATGGTTACTGTGATTGCAAAACTTCAGCCATGCAATTGTAGCTGTCTGAAATCCTGATTTTCCTGTGGGAAACTGCTGATAGCTCATATGGGATGCATGCATATGGTATGGTACATATGAGGGCACTTAGGTGGAGTTGCTGGGGCCTAAGTGTTATCATAGTTATGTTTGCTAATCCAAGATGTTCAAGTGTGATCATGGACATGTGATCACCCTATTCCTCTTTGTGTTTGCAGCATCAGCTCAGGGAAGTGAAGGAGACAGAGCACAGCCAAGTGGCAAAAGCATCTGTCCATGGGACCTCGGGTCAAAACACCACCGACACAGAGGGACCCAGTGGCTTGGAGGGTGAGGGGAGTGCCACAGGGGGGACTGGATCTTCATCCTCATCATCAGTTAGCCATGCCCGCTCACCCAAGAGAGTAGGCACCTGCTTTGCCACAGGCACCTCCGCCCCTTTTACCCCAGCTGTCCTGAGTGAGGACGCTATTGACCTCCAGAGGATTATCTCTGTGGGTCAGACTGCCATTGTGAAAGCCATCGGGGTTTGTCGACCCAACTGCAGCAGACAAATGTATTCCTAGAAGGCATTCATAGTGCCGGGTCTGGCCTACATAGATCTTTTCAGGCTCTGGCTTCCTCACTGATAGCAGTCAGCCACCCCCCACCTTCTTTCCCCATCCACCGTTCTCTTCCCAATCCAAAACCCCCATTCCCCTGCCTATCCCAAGCACAGAAAGATCAGCATGAACCCAGCGCACAAAAACAGCACCCATAAAAACAAACACCACAAGACATACTGGCATGCAAGCACTCAACCTACACCCACAGGTACAATATCAACCACTACTTCCCCAGACACCACCACCATCAGCACACACACCACGTCAACAATACCCACAGGCACCACCACAACAGACAGTGACACATCCACCACACCCACCATATCTGCAGACATTACCCCAACAGACACACAGACATCCACCACATCCACCATACTTGTAGATACCACACCAATAGACACATAAACATCCACCGCTACAAGCATACCCACAGACACCACCTCAACAGGCACACACAAATCCATTACTCCTTCACCCAGCATCTCAACCTCCCAGCCCCAAGACATGCAAACACCCACAATTACAGATGCTATGAGGAGCGGCCATGATTGTTTATGAAGCTGTTTAATGATGCAACAAGCGATTCGGTTTGAAGCTCTACAGTCCCTTGTATTTGGGAGTTTTGCATGGAATTGCTCCCTATTTTAGACACCATCAGATATGAGAGATTCAGAAACATGGCACAATGTGCCGCCCTGACGGCGGTAGGATAAATAAATTGGACCAAATTAGTTGGTGTAAGTCCACCTAAACGCGTGTCGGCAACAACAAGAACCACTATCCAGGCCTGTGATGGTGGTTTGATTCAAAGACCAGGAAAAGGCCAAATTGGATTTATATAAACCTTTATTTACAATCTTTAGAACATTCTGTACAACGACATGGAGATGCGTTATGGACATTTATTTTTTAACAAAATTTATATTTGATTCTCAGAAATGTTTGGAGAACGACGATGGTGTTGATCATGGTTCAGTTTTGCTCAACGAAATGCACAGATTCAATATATTGTTACATTTGATTAGTTTTTCTTGGTACATGTAGTGTGTATCAGTTATTAAATGATAAGTTTTTGTACATAGGAAACCTGTGTTTGATTATATGTATGTGATATTTTGTTCAGATTTTTGTTGTCTTGCTGTTGTATGGCTTCAGTCCTTGATGTTGTAGATCGGTATATATGTATATATGTTTTTTCATATGTTTGCCCATAGCGCTATATATATATATATAGTATGTGTAATTATAGGGGGGAATTGTTGCATATCAGTTTTTTCCCATATTTTTATCATATCACAACTATATATTTTGTGGAAATAAAATATTGATGTGTTTATTAATTGTGAGTCAACTCTAATGTTTATGAAATACATAGGAGAGATATGTGCATTTCTACATTTTGTTCTGCTCCCTGGAAGTCTCCCCTTACTTGGTCAGGGATCCCTTCTTTTTGAAATACATCCACCACACTCACCATATCTGCAGGTACCACCCCAACAGACACACAGACATCCACCACATCCCCCATACTTGCAGATACCACACCAACAGACACATGAACAGCCACCACTACAGGCATACCCACAGACCCCACCTCAACAGACACACACAAATCCACTACTCCTTCAACCAGCATCTCAACCTCCCAGCCCCAAGACATGCAAACACCCACAATCACACATGCAACAGACACCACCCAAACATGAGCATACCTCACATATGCACTCACCAAGACATCCACAACGACACAGCAGACAACCACTATCTCAACCTCCAAATCCCCACCCCCTTCTGAGTACCGCCCCTGAGTTGTTTAGGAAAGCTTTTAGTTTGACCTTGCCCTTTCCCCTGTTCCCTCCTCCCCTGACCTAAACCCAAGAGTCTCCAACCAACATTCCAACCCATCCTTTCCACCCCCAAGTCCTTCCCTTTCACACCTGCCCCCTGCAAGCACACATAACCCTCCTCCCAAGAAGAAGCCCACCCCTCCAAAGTAGCAGTCCATCCCTCCCAAATGCACCCATCCCAAATCTGATCTCTCCCACCAAGGATGACTCCGCAGGTGCCTGCCTGCCCACTTGATGCCCCCTCCTGTGGAGGTTCCCTGGCAGTAAAGAAGCCAGGTGTGAACCCAGTAATGTGTATGGATAATGGAATATGGACTAGCCAATGGCCTTTGTTCATTATCATATTGGTTACATTGAACTCAAACTGCCCCGCAATTCCTTTTCTATCCTTATGTTGTTCCTGAGTAACTTGTGTTGTCTGCCTACAGTTGTGTGTGTTTCAGCCTGCTTTTTGATCCATTTGCTGTTGTTCGCAGTATCTGACTTTGTGGGCAGGGCTGATGTCACCCAAGACAAAGGTAGATGTTGTGCCAGCCCCTGTGCAAATGTTGTTTAAGGGGCATGTGTAAAGTGTGATGTTTCCCAGTGCAGCATCCTTCCTTGATTGCTCCTGATGCCCCCATCTCTATTGTGCAGGTGTTGTTTACAAAGTGAGCAGTGTATATTTGTCTCTCTGTCTATTGTATATCCCATTGTTCTTCCTTTGTGTTACAACGTGGATGATGTTTGTGTCTATTGCAGTGCTGGTTCATGGAAGTGGTAATTGTGTTCCTTGATACATCCAGACATATATGTGTTGAATGTGATGGCAGTCCATGACATGTGCAATATGCATGTGTCAGTTGTATTTGTAGATGTGAAGTTGCTGTGCTGTTGGTGTTGTCTGACACAATGTTGTGAACACTACACAGTTCCTGTGCCTGAGATGAGCACATGTCTGTTTTTGTGTAGTGTTGCAGTGCAGTGTGAGTGCCCTGCCCAAAGGGAGTGTTTTCTGACTGTGCATGTGTCCTTCTATGTGAATGATTCCAAACCAGGACACAATGACACATTTACTTGGTGCCTCTATTGTGACCCCCATATGATGTGGATTATGGCGCGCTAATCTGTTTTTGAGCATAATGACACAGATAAGTGTGTGAACCTATAGTTGGTTGCATCTACGGAGGTGTGTTTTTTGTGCACCTCCTATGATTATCAGCAGTGGCATGGGTTCCATGGCGGCACAGGACGTGTAAGGCTGCCTGCAGGTGATTGTCTACCTTTATACTCAATATTTCCACCTTCTGAGATTTGGTGGTTGGACCGTCACAGTCACATTGCCGGAGTACAACCTCATAATGTATCTGGCAGAAACACTGTCTGTGCTGGCCAATTTGTGCTGCCTCGTGACTTTGATGATCTGCACTGCCTGGCGGTGCCCACAGAACTGCAGCAGTCTTTTCTACATAGTCTCTCATGACTCAAAATTCGGTGGTTGGACCACCAACTCGACGGCGGTTGGACCTCCACTGCCGCCATGACGTTCCACAGACTGCCAGACTCATAATGAGGCCCTTTGTTAATTTCTAAATAAAATGTTCCAAGTTTTACCAGTTTGATTCGATCAAGAGGGCTTCGGGTGTGCCCCACTTTTGTCTTAAGTAAGACCGCTAGTGCTCTAGTTGTTTTTTAAAACACTCTGTGAGGCTGCAGTAGAACACAAGGTAATCAATGATAGACTGCTCTTGTTGGAAGTACATGTTTTACTGAGAATGTCAGACTTCATTCTCATATATAAGAGTAAGATAGAATGAATTTACAGAAAATATGCTCTCATTTTAGTTTCTGGATCACCTTGCATCACCTCTATGTTCAAATCATGAGAAAACAGTTTCCTATCAATCATGATTCATGAAATGCCAATAGGGTAAAATCACCTTAGGACACACCGCAATTCCTAAAATGAGTATGGTACCATCAAAAAATGATTTATATTATAGACAAAATTTTTTATCACACTTTTTAGGTCCCCCGGTTTTGTGACCCTTCCAAACCTGCCATTCACTACAATGTATTTCAGTGGAGTGCTATCATGCTTATTGGTCCCAAGATGGCTGACACCACTCCCTGGTTAAAGTGCTTACAGCCAATCATATCTCACCATGAGATCTGTGCTTAGGCTTTGCTGAGATATACCAATGTGGATATCTTTTAATTTCTCCAGAACTATTTAATAGATTTACACAAAATAAAAAAACACAATCTGCAGAATGCAATCTAGGTTTCTGCCAAATTTGGTGTACTTCCATCTAGCACTTCAGGCAGTAGTTGTGTTTAAAACCCCCTTTTTCCTCAGCCCCCACTTGACGGATCACCCCAAAACTTTCCATGAGCAACAAGACTCACCAGCATACTTTTCTTTGGAAGATTTTGTGAATAATCATCAATGCAAAAGAGTTAGGCAAATAAAAAAATGCTTTTCTTATGGAAACATGGTTATAATTATAACTTCCGGCTAGTGACCGCCACTCGGTAGTTATAATTAGGACCTTTTTTCCCAAAGACAGAAATTTTTTGTTTTGCCAATAGCTTTGGCACTGTTTGATGAATTTTCACTGAGATTTCAAGACTGACACTTTGGTCAGTTATGCTGCTGTCTTGAAAGTTTTCATGGTGATCTGATCTGTGTAATGGGAGTCAAAATAAATGAGGGCGTCTGAAAACAATTTTCCCCATTCTGTGTCCATGAGGGTTTTGCCTTATTTAGATGTCACTACAGCCCAAACTGCTGAATGGAATTATGCCAAATTTGGCACCAAGCTAGATCTTAGTCTGTGGATTGTGCTTTTTGAAATTTGGTGTAAATCTATTAAGTAGTTTCTGAGATATTAGAGTTTACAAACATTGATATACAGCACTGCAGATTCAGAATCAAAGGCTTGGACTCGCGGATTCGGGGGAAAAGCAAGTCCGTGATTAGCTGCCCGTAACCTGGCACAAATGTTGCAGCCGCCATTTTGTTTGTTGGATCCGCTCGAGGAGGGAAAGGAAGAGTGAAAAAACAAATAAGGGGTCAGGATGCAGGTATCCTGACCCCATATGACACATAGCGGGGTCTCTTGGAGACCCCTTGGGGGGCAAAAATTGGCCACTTGTTTTTGTTGACCAATTCCCAAATCTGCAGTTCCACAGGTGGATCCACAGATCTTAGATTTGCAAAACCACTTATGGATCTGTGAATTCAGGGAAACATTTGAAAAAAAAATAACCACTGCATTCAGCTGTGTTCAGCTTGGGTTTGGGTGCATGCAGGAGGGTTGGCTGCCGGGCCTGGCCATAGGTGCGAGGGCACAAGTTACAGTGACCTTAGGGCGCAACTTATAATTATTTGACTTAACCATTGCTATAACGGCTGAATTTCTAAGGGTTTTTGCGAGTAAATTCAGAACCATCCCTGTAACCTTTGGATTTTTCAGTGAAAATATACATATGTATATATTTCCTTGTGGCGGTCACCACTAGGTAGCTATAGGTTGGAACATGTTTCTGTAAAAAAAGTGTTTTTTGACTTGCCTATTTCTTTCGCACTGTTTGAAGAATCCTCGCAACATTTTCAAGAAAAGTTTTGCCGTGATTCTTGTTGTGCACGGAAAGTTTTGGGGTGATCTGTTGAGTGGGGGCTGAGAAAAAGGAAGGTTCTATGAAGTTGTATTTTGCATTTTAATTCCCATAGGTCCTTTATATACGTGTATAATCTGACCTACTGGATGGAATTGCACCACATTTGGCAGAAAGCTAGCTTTGCAGATGACACTTCTGCTTATTTGGTGGAAATCTGTTCAGTCATTTTTGAGAAATATAGGGAAATTAAAATTTGTATATCTCTGGCCGCAAAATTCTTCAATAACAAGGACAAGTTCTTGAAGGGAAATGCATAGCACTTCAAAGCAGGATGTGTTTGCAGCCATCTTGGGACTCAGTTTGAGCCAAGCCCCAGAAAAAAACTTTTTAAAAAACATCAGAGGCCAGGGGGACCCCCCCAAATCCAAAATCATTTTTAAATAATTCCCGTGCTTGCACTTTATAGGCCCCTGGGTGGGCCAGGTTCCAGGGGCATTAAATATTGGGTGGGGGGCCTCCTGGCCCCCCACAGCCCTGGGGACTACCCACTCCCCAGTGCTTTCATGATTATATCTGTGGGAGGCCTACAGCTACCCAACTGCCCTGGGGACCTCCGTCTCCCTAGGGCTGTGTTAAATATAATCTGCCGAGGACACATGTCCCCTTGCCGCAACCTTGGGAAACACCACCCCGGGCGTTAACAGTGATTAATGCAGGGGAGCCTGTGGTCCCCAACACCCCAGGGACCACCAACCGGGGCAATAAGTAATTTATTTGTGGGGGCTGTGTGGCCACCCTGCCGCAGTGGGGACCACCACCCCCTGGGGCAAATATTTAAAAGAAGAAATGGGGACCCTTTGTGACCCCTGCACCCTGGTAACCACTACCCCTATGGGCTATTCTCATTGGAGGGGCCACATGACCCCCCTGGTGGAACTGCTGAAGGCCCTAGGGACTGCCACTCCACAGGGTCATCTCCTGCTATTTCCCGGGGTGCCCACCCCGGGACAAATCTGTTTGCTGTGGCTTGGCTGCAGCTCTGGTTTTGACAGCGGGACATGTAAATGAGGACCCATTGTCAAAATCCATAGCTTTCATCTCTATCCCCTGCATGCATGCAGTAGACAGAGATGAAATGTTTCAGCAAGCGGGGGACAGCTGTCAAAGGCCTTAATGCTTCCCCCGCAGTACCAGGTAGCCTGTAAAGGGCTTTTTATTTAAAGAAAAAAGAAATTAAGAGAGACTGTGGGGAAGCCCTTGAGGGCTCTCTTGTGTTCCCAGATAGCCCATAGAGGGGTGAAAAAAAAAAAACATAGCTCAGTGTGAAGGTTCGAGACATTCATACTGAGCTTTAGGTGTTCGAGTCCAGCTGGACTCAGTTATATTTTATTTTTAGTTTTTTAATTATTATATTTTAAAAGAAAGCAAATACATTTTTGTATTTCAAATTAGAGACAAGTAACACATTCTAAGTATATCATAAACCTAAGTCTAAAAATCTCTCCTTCCCAATTTATTTTGCGTTCTCTGTCTCTCTTTCAATCAATTCTCCCACTCACACACCCACTCAGACACTTACACACCCACTCACAGACCCAATCAGACACTCATGCTCCCACTCACAGAGCCACTTTGACCCTCAAGTACTCACTCAGTGCCCCAGTCAGACCCTCATGCACCCACTCAGACAGTTATGCATCCACTCACACACCCACTCAGACCATCACACACCCATTAACAGACCTACTGACACCCTGATTCACTCACTCACAGATCTGTGCACGTACTGACCCTCTAAAACACTCATTTATGTATTCTCACACCCAGACAGACACTCTGACAGCCACTCCTACTCCCATATATAGTCTGTCACACCTATTCTCATACCAATAGAGGCCACAGCCAACTTCCAACGTACATGCGCAAAGGGCTGTGCATAGTATCTGGTTGGGTGCTTAGGGGGTTGGACGCAAGGGCTGGGTGCTGGTAAGTCCTTCAGGACACCACCTACTGTTCACAGGAGAAGGCCCTGCATGGCTGAGTGCTTATAAGGGTTTGGCTTACCAGACCCTGCCATGCGCGGGGGTAGTTGGATTTAGATACACTAATAAAAAAATCCAGTACATTGAAAAAAACATAGAAATTCACTGAAAAAAACAGGTTCTGAATTTACTCATACCAAACCATAGAAATTTTGCAGTTATTCTATGCCATCTTTTAAATTCTCACAGCAACGTTTGCAATAAAACTATTTTTGAGATAACTGCATGACGAGGGCAAAGGCACCTTAGGGCGTGAGTTTTAGTTACTTGAAAAGAACTCTAAATATAACTACTGAATTTCTATGGTTTTGTACGTAATGTGTTGACTCCTTACTCGCAAGTGAGGTTGTGCGTTGATTCTTCTTCTGTCAGGTAGGAGATGTGTCGTGTTTCTCTTCTGCAAGGGAGCAAAGCATCGATTTTTGGACCAGGCACCTCGGTCCTAGTTCTACCAGCTTCACCTTCAAGCACCCAGACACTGGATAGAGCAGCACTTGGCAGGGAAGGAATCTCAGCAGAGAGTCCAGGTGCTGACAGAGGAAGTCTTTGATGGCCCTGATACTTCAAGACAGGAGGCAAGCACTGTCCAAACCCTTGGTGATTCTTCACAAGCAGGAATACACCACAAAGTCCAGTCTTTTTCCCCTTTCAGAGGCAAAAGCAGGAACTGCAGGATAGCCCAACAAAGCACAGTCACAGGCAGGGACACCACTTCTCCTCAGCTCTTCTCATTGCCAGAGGTTCCTCTTGGTTCGAGAAGTAAATAAAAAAAATGGGGGTTTTGGGTCACTACATATACCCTTATCTGCCTTTGAAGTAGGTACTCTTTAAAGGAAAGTCTATGTTGTTCACAGGATCCTGCCTTGTCCAGCCCTGTCCCCAGACACACACCAAGGGTTTGGAGACTGCATTGTGTGAGGGCAGGCATAGCCCATTCAGGTGTAAGTGACCACTCCACCCTCCACTCTAGCCCAGATGGCTCATTAGGATATGCAGGCTACACCCCAGCTCCCTTTGTGTCACGGTCTAGAGGGGATTCACAAACAGCCCAACAGTCTGACCCTGACAGGGAATACACAAGCAGGCAGAGTCACAGAGTTGTTTAAATAAGAAAATATCTACTTTATAAAAGTGGCATTTTCAAATCGACAATTTAAAAACCAACTTTACCAAAAGATGTATTTTTAAATTGTGAGTTCAGAGACCCCACACTCCAGATCTCTGTCTGCTCTCAAAGGGGAACTGCACTTTAAGGTTATTTAAAGGGAGCCCCCTTACAAACCTATGAGAGAGATAGGCCTTTCAACAGCGAAAAACAGATTTGGCAGCATTTCACTGTTAGGACATGAAATACACATCAGTACATGTCCCACCTTTAATATACACTGCACCCTGCCCATGGGCAGACTACACCAAAGATGCCAGGTCTAACAGTAGCCAAACAAATCTCAGCACGAGATCGGGAGGATTTGTGGAGCCTTTGCGTCCTTATATATATATTAATTTAAACTTCCCTTAATTTCTCAAAAACTGCTGAACTGATTTCCACCAAATAACCAAAAAGGGCACTTCTGGACCAAGAGCAACCTTTCGGCCAAATTTGGTGTAATTCCTTCCAGTGTCTCAGGTGTTATTCCTGTTCAAAATCCCTATAGAAAAATGCATGTGGAAAAAGCATTTTGAGATCCCCCTCTTTTTCTCTGACCCTGCTTGACGGGTCACCCCAAACATTTCCAGTAAGATGCTGAAGTAAGGGTCGTATTGAAAGTTTCATCTAATGGTGCCAAAGATATTTGCAAAACAAACAATGTTTTTTCTATAGAAACTAGGTCCTAACTATAACTACCAAGTAGCGACTGCCACTAGGCTATATATATATATATATATATATATATATATATAGATATATATATATATATATATCCTACTGTAATCCAAAAGGAATCCCGTGTGTCAGGCGCCTTCTTTCAACAGGTGGCAAAGACGGGGTCGCGCACCCCTAAATTTCACTCCAACAGTCTTCCAACCAGAAAGACGCCTTTGCCCACAGTATCTTTTACTTGCTTTAATTAGGCTACAAACATAAAATACTCTTTAACAACATAAAAAAATGATTCTTGCCTTTACTTATAATAGAGCGGGCATCTTAAAGCTTATATTAGGTGCTTGTTCCGATTAAACATGTATTTATTTTACCTTCATCTGTGCTTAATGGATGCTTTATTGACACTATTGATCTTATAACACTTTTCATTATCAATATTCATAACAAACTCTTCCCTATCTCACTATTCAATCCCTCGTATCTTAATTTTATACAAACATGCCTCCCTAAATATCATATGTTTGATATTGTTTTCTTGCTTGAATTATATTATTACACAATTTTAATTTACTAAATCAAAATTACCTTCAGAATCATCACTTTTGTCTTCCCCACTTAACCATTTGTTAGATATAATAGCTCTATTGCGTTTCCAGGTCCAAAGAATGCTCCTTTCTGTAGAGATAGCGAAAAGAAAAATAAACATAAAAAATAAGAATTTTTGACAAAATATAAGCACCAATATTAATGACAGATTAAACACCACCACATAAAATAGCAATACATCAATTTTACATTTCAAATTTCACTTATACTTCACATTCCTCCTTGAATACATTCTTAACTTCAGTGTTTGATTCTAACTCTAAACTGTTATTATTCAATTCATCAGATGACGGATAATTTTTCATCTTTATTCAATCCCTCAGGTTCCATTGTATTACATTCAATTATGAAACGAGATTCTGATTTCCTCCACTCCAAGGTTTTATTTCCACCTCTTATACTCTGCTCAATTCTATCCAATACCGCAAATTTTAACACATTTGCATTACTGCCATGATATTCTTTGAAGTGTCTGGCTACTGGATAAGACTTACAGATTTCTTATGGCTCTCATAGAGTACAGTAGTGTGTGAAACAATGGATCTGCATAGAGTGGATTGTTGTATAGTAGATTAGAGTGAGGTAAAGTCTCATACAATGTAGTACAGTCAAGCGGAGTGGTGTAATGTAGTGTGGGGTAAAATATAGTAGAGTATATTTGTGTGTCAGAGTAGACTGGTATGCAGTAAAGTGTACTGGCATAGAATAGGTAGAAAACTGTTATAAATTGTAGTGGGGTCTCATTGAGTAGATTTGAGTGCTATGTCACAGTAAAAGGTGTCATAAAGTTGAATTCAGTTTTGTACATTAAAGCGTACAGGCATAGATTAGAGTACAGAGTTGGACAGTGGAGTGTGCTGGGAGAGAGTGGAGTAGAATATCATAGAGTCTCATGTAGTGTGGTAGGTTTTTATAGACTGAAGTTATAGAGTGGCAAAGAGTGTCATACAGTGGAATGGTGTAGAGTAGAGTGGCGTACCCCAAAGAGGCATAAAGTGGATAATCATAAAGTGGAGTACCATACAGTGGAATAGCATCCAGTGGAATATTATACACTGGAGTGTAGAAAAATGGAGTGGCAAAGATTAGATGAAGGTAGATTTGAGTGGTGTACACTAGAGTGGCACAGAGTGGAGTAAGATACAGTGATTAGCTTGGAGTGGGATGGCATACATTGAAGTGGCACACCATAGACTTGATGAAACTATTATACATTGGAGTGAAGTCTCATATAGTAGAGTGGAATACTGTGTAATCCTATGTTACAAATGTCATGGAAGCCCATTAGAGTGTTGTACAATAGGGTGTACAGTAATAGAGTTGATTGCAAATTTGGACAGTGGAGTGTATGGGGATAGCATGAAGGAGAGTCTAAGTGAGTGGAATAGCACAGAGTGGAGCAGCATAGAGCTAAAGTGGAGTTGTATGGAGTGTAATAGCATATCATGTAGCAGCGTACAATGGAGTGGAGTGGGGTAAAGTTTAATAGTGTATAGTGTAATAGCATACAGTGGTTTGGCGTACAGCAAAGTGGTTTAGACTGGGGTGGAATGTTGGGAAGGGTAGAGTATGATAGCACACAGTGGAAAAGCATACTATGAAGTGGGGTAGACTTAAAAACCACACAGTAAAGGGGCAAAGATAGAAGTTGTAAACTGTGTAATACCATAGAATAGAGTGGAGTACAGTGGAACTAGCATACCGTAAAGTGGCATAGAGTGGAGTGGTGGCCAAAGCACAAGAATATAATGAAGTAGCATAGATTGGAGTGGTCTACACTGAAGTGACATAGAGTGGAGTGGTCTACACTGAAGTGGCATAGAGTGGAGTAGCAGAGTGGAGTGGTGTACAGTAGAGTGTTTTTGACTGTAATGGTGCATAGTGGAGTATTGTACAGTGCAGTGGCATACAGTGATGTGGTATAGATTGGAGTGGACTACACTGGAATGAGGTACAATGTAATAGCATAGAGTGGAGTAGCATACAGTAGAGTGGCATCCAATCGGGTAGTGTAGAATGGAGTGGAATAGAATAGAGTGGCACACCCTGGAGTGGCATAGAGTGGAGCAGCAGACAGTGGAGTGGCATAATCAATCAATCAATCAAGAAATTTGTATAGCGTGCTACTCACCCGGAGGGTCTCAAGGAGCTGGGGGAGGGGGGACCGCTACTGCTCGAACAGCCAGGTCTTGAGTTGCTTCCTGAAGGAGAGGTGGTCTTGGGTCAGGCGGAGGTGGATGGGGAGGGAGTTCCAAGTCTTGGCTGCCAGGTAGGAAAAGGATCTTCCTCCCATGGTGGCTTTTCTAATGCGTGGCACGGCGGCGAGGGCGTGGCTGGTCGATCGTAGCTGGCGGGTGGGAGTGTAGAAGGTCAGGCGGTTGTTGAGGTACCTGGGGCCCAGGTCGTGGAGGGCCTTATGTGCATGGGTGAGGAGACGGAACGTGATTCTCTTGCTGACGGGGAGCCAGTGCAAGTCTCTCAGGTGTCCGGAGATGTGGCTGTGACGGGGGATGTCAAGGATGAGGCGTGCAGAGGTGTTCTGGATGCGTTGCAGTCTTTTCTGTAGTTTGGCCGTGGTTCCGGTGTAGAGGGTGTTACCGTAGTCCAGTCGGCTGGTGACGAGTGCCTGGGTGACCATCTTCCTGGTTTCGGTGGGGATCCATCCGAAGATCTTTCGGAGCATGCGTAGGATGTTGAAGCATGATGATGAGACGGCGTTGACTTGTCTGGTCATCGAGAGGGAGGAGTCCAGGATGAAGCCCAGGTTGAGTGCGTGGTCCGTTGGTTTGGGTGCGCTGCCCAGGGCAGGGGGCAACCAGGAGTCGTCCCAGGCAGAGGGTGATGATCCAAGGATGAGGACTTCCGTCTTGTCTGAGTTCATTTTCAGGCGGCTGTTCATCATCCACTCGGCTACGTCTTTCGAACCTTCGTGCAGGTTGGTTCTAGCGGTGGCTGGGTCGTTGGTGAGGGAGAGGATCAGCTGGGTGTCGTCGGCGTAGGAGATGATGTTGAGGTTGTGTTGGCGTGCAATGGCTGCAAGGGGGCTCATGTAGACATTGAAGAGGGTGGGGCTGAGTGATGATCCTTGTGGTACGCCGCAGCTGACTTCGGTGGCCTCGGATCTGAACGGGGGGAGGCGGACTCTCTGGGTTCTTCCGGCGAGGAACGAGATGATCCACTCTAGTGCCTTCTCTTGGATTCCGATGTTGCTGAGGCGCTGCACTAGGGTGCGGTGGCAGACAGTGTCGAACGCTGCGGAGAGGTCCAGGAGGATGAGGGCCGCTGTCTCCCCGTTGTCGAGCAGGGCTCGGATGTCGTCGGTGGCTGCGATGAGGGCGGTCTCGGTGCTGTGGTTGGCTCGGAAGCCGGACTGCGAGTGGTCGAGGGATCCATTAGTCTCGAGGAAGGCGGCTAGCTGTCTGTTGACGGTCTTCTCGATGACTTTGGCAGGAAACGGGAGGAGTGAGATGGGGAGGTAGTTCTTGAGGTCGGTGGGGTCTGCTGATGGTTTCTTCAGGAGGGCGCTGAGTTCGGCATGTTTCGAGCTCTCCTGGAAGGTGGCGGTGTTGAAGGAGCAGTTGATGATGTCCCGGAGATGGGGTGCGATGACTGAGTCGGCTTTGTTGAAGACGTGGTGGAAGACCATAGAGTAGAGAGGCATTCAATGGAATGGCTTAAAGTGAGATAGCCTGTGCTGGAGTAGCATATAGTGGAATACCATAAAGTGAAGTGACTTACACTGACTTACACTGAAAAGGCATACAGTAGAGTTGCATAGAATATAATATCATGGAGTGAAGTGGCATAGAGTGGATTGTTGTACTGTAGAGTTGGGAACAGTGTAATAGTGTGTATTGCTAGTGTTCGGGGGAATGGCACATAATGAAGTAGTTTACACTGGAGTGGTGTATAGTAACATGCTTTAGAGTGTACTAGCACACAGTAGAGTGCAGTACATCGGAGTGGGATCTAATTGAATAGCATAGAATGAAATGGTGTAGAATGGAGTGCCTTAGACTGAAGTGGCATAGAGTGGAGCAGAGTAAATTGGAGTGGGGTTACAGTGGAACAGCATACAGTGGGATGTTGTAGAGTGGAGTGGCATACAATGGAATAGACTATAGTGGAGTGACATAAAGTGGAATGGCATAGAGTGGAATAGCTTATAGTGGAGTAGTATCTAGTGGAGTGACATACAGTGGAGGGACATAGACTGCATGGCATACAGTGGCATTGGTATTGTGTAGTAGCATAGGATGGAGTGGTGTAGAGTGGAGTCTTATAAGATGGAGAGGAGTAGAGGAGAGAAGCAGAGAGTGGAATACAGCCTGGTAGAGTGGACTGTGGAAATATGTGAAATTTGACAAGAATGTAGATACAGGTGTGCATGGCAATGCAAAATAGCTCATTGTGCTGCATTGAAATTCAACATGTTGGCCTTGCATTTCTTTGTAAATCTGACTGACTTCAATATTTCATTGCCCATGCAACACCATGAGTAAGACAACGGTATCACAATCCAATAATGCAACTAGACCTTAGTTATATTTCGGCCATGGTATACTGTTATAACTTTGCAGTATACTGTAAAACATTTTGATGACAAGCCAGTATATAATTGGGTAATGGCTGCTTTTTCTAGAATAAAAAGGCAATCACATTGTTTTATTACACTTTGGCTGTGCTCATTCTTAGGGCCTTAGATATAGGCAAGTAGTAGGACCCTACCTATTGTCACTTTTTAAAGTGGAAATAGGTATGAAAATGTATTTACATGTTTTTGTTTCTTTTTAAATTAGCTCACAGCCATGTACTGAGGTACTGTCACAAAATGTAGTGATATTCCATGGACATACCACTGTGACAGATGTCACTAAGTATAATCGCCTTCCAAGTAAAAAAAAAGACTTACCCTCCACAACTGCAGTACCCAAATAGCATAATCTCTGCACCATAATGTATAGTCATCCCAAAATAGCATGTAAGTCCATTTAGCTGTTTTCAGGCTACATCACATACAGTAGTCTATGGAAAATGCATTAGTGGGAAATTGCATTTTGTGACCCTCTTTTATCTTTGCACCCTCTTAACAATTCACCACAAAAACATTACATCATCTCAAAATTTAGAAAATGTGATCAGTCTGGAAAGTTTTGTGGTAATTAGTCAAATGAATGAAACAGTTTTAGGGAGGTAATAGGCAAGGAATTTCTGGCTTTGGGAAAGCTAACTATAGGCACATAGTGGCAATCAGATTTATTGTGATGGCTTTTTGTTTATCTATCTTATTTGTTATGTACTTATCTATTGGTTTCCATAATCATTTGACCATAAATGTGTCTTTTAAATGGTCATGTAGTAATTCTGAAATGTTACATATGCACTCTAGTTTAATTTGTTGGCTTCCTTGCTATGTTTAAGAAGGTTGTGCTACGTATGAAGCCCAAGTGAATGAACGCCAATCGTTGTTGTGAAAATGAAGATTAATAGTTGTTCCCTAATAGCCAACTATTATGTCCTCCATATAGTAGTTTGTGTACTTTACTGCTAAGTCACTTTTCCATTTTGTTGCACAAGGAAGATAATTTTTGTTTGGCTTGTTGAGCACAGTTTTATTTTGTGAGCCAGAGATCGTGCAAAGAAAATCTATGTCCATCAAGATGTATTCTGTTCACTACATATTCATGTATAGGTTTCCATTAGAATGTGTCCACAAATGGATCTTTCAGTTGTTCATGTAGTAAATCTGAGACAGTACATATGCAGTATAGTTCATTATTTGGTCATCTTCGCCCTTTCTACTTTTAGTGGGATAGTGCTGCATAACAAAGGACGAAGTGAGTGAAAGACAATCATTGTTACTGTCATGAAATTGAGATTATTATGTTTTCCAAGTGGCCAAATATCATGCCCTCTACATTGTAGTTTGTGTGACTCACTACAAAGTCAATTTTTCATTTTGTTGCGCAGTGGTGCATAAGAAAGATGTTTGTTGTTTAACTTGCTTGGCCAGTTTTAATTTGTGCGCTAGAGAGCAAGCAAAGAAAATGTATGTAGATTAAGATGTATTCCTTTCATTATGTACTTGTTTGCAGGTTTCCATTACCATGAGACCATAAATGGGTCTTTCAGCTGTTCATGTAGTAAATCTGAAACTTGCAGTCTAGTCTACTTTTAGTAGTCTTGTGCTACAAGATTTTACTAAGTTGAAAAACCTTATAACTTAACATTTGGCTACTCTAAAAAGAACTACCCAAATTTATCACAGAATTACCTCTAAAGCATATGAAAAACAATTTCCCCATAAAGGCCAAAGAGCTTAGCAAGTTTTGCCATGATTATACACACAGACTAAGGCACACATGTTCCACTGGCCAGAAGAGGGAACCTTTGACACCAACAAATTTGAATTCATGAGAACATGCATACAAGCAAAATACAGTGGGCAAAAGAAGGATAAATGAGAGGCATTGCTAAAATTATGGGCCATCTTTGTGGAAGCCCAAACCAATTACACCAATCCGCAATCAGCAAGCAAGGCGTCCCTACCTCCACTGCCATACATAGGTATGGCAGTGCTTTTGCCAATGCCTGCTAGGCCCACATTGAGTACATCTATCTGCCAGTTGAGATAGCCCAAGGGCCCCTACCAAACAAGAAGCTATCAGGCATAGACATGACTAACAGACCAACAATCCCAAGCACTGCCAGCGCAACCCCAGTGCAGCTCTTGAGCTCGCTGAATTTCTATCCCCCCCTGTCATGTTCAGACCATCACACCTCAGTGGCATGGAGAACACACACTCCCACTGGTTCTGGTGTACATACCAGAGTCACAGGGAGATTCATAGCAGATTTGGACAGAGAGGCAGCTAGCAAGGGTGAAGAAGGGGCTCCCCATTTCCTGGGACCCAACGACGAGAGTGGGTACTGCTGGGTCCAAGCACATTGTAGACTGACCCTAAGGGGGATAATAGCTAAAAACGAAGGGGAATTCTTTGCATGCCCATTCTGTAACTTGCTGGCAAACCGGACTAGGTAGCGGAACCAATTTGACTTTGCCTTGACCTAGGGGAGGTTTGTTTGAGCCAGAGGACATGGCTTTGACAGATGATTGTACCAAATATGGGAAGGGAAATCGTGACTGGAATATCTCCTACATGCAGCAGTGCTTTGTAGGGTAGGAGAGAAGACAAGTTAAGGCAAGAAGGAAAGAGCGAGAGAAAGCAAGAAGTGGTTGGGACAAACCAGGATGTTACTACAGAATACCTGGGATGGGAGCAGGGGTCCTAGTCAAAATAGCTATGGCCCCATTGGAGCATGAGGTGGTGGTACAATTGATGGTATCACCACAGAGGTTCGGAAATAGTAGTAGCAGGATTCGAGGAGGCATCACAGGGGACTCCCAAAGCTAGGATCGGGTCGCAATCCCCCTTCCACTCCCAGAAGCAGATAAGCCATTGGGCCAACATGGACCTGTGTGCAGTGAATACACACACACCCACTCTCCCGTGTCCCATACTGTCAGTAACCTGACGGTCCAAGAAGAGTCTACATTGACAGTGCTGGTAAATAACATATCCTACTGCTTCCTGATTGACACAGGGACAACAAAGTCATGTTTAAAAGAAGGGATCATGCCCTTATCCAAAGATTCCATGGACTCACATGGGTTCACGTGCATGGTCATGAGGGTCCCCATCACAAAACTTCTGTAGTTAGATGTGGGAGGCAGCTGCGTAAAGGGGTGACTGCTATATCACCCCCTCATTCCCAACTAATCTCCTAAGGAGAGACTTAGGGGGTTATTCCAACTTTGGAGGAGGTGGTAATCCGTCCCAAATGTGACGGATTTACCACCAGCCGTATTACGAGTTCCATAGGATATAATGGACTCGTAATACGGCTGGTGGTATATCCGTCACTTTACCGTCACTTTTGGGACGGATTACCACTTCCTCCAAAGTTGGAATAACCCCCTTAATGACCAAACTAACTATGACCATTACATTCTCAGAAGATGTGAAAATGACCTGTTTATCCCTGGGAGTTCCCCATCAAGACTCATGTCTTTAGCTTGCCCACACTGTACAGATCGGCTGATAACAGTGACAACCGCCAACTGGATGGCCTTCAGTATGCCCATCCTCAGAATCATGGCCAAGGCACCGGAACTTCTGGGCCAGTGGCTACAGCTGCGATTTTGTGCTCCTTCGGGAAGGCACCATGATGTGAGATGCCTAGGGAAGGTGATGCTTTGCTTCAAGGCTGTTGAGGTGGGGCCTGAATATGGGGTTCTGCTGGCCACACACCAAGCGGACGCAATGTGGACATGCATCATCTTTGTTATGCACAGATGCAGTGTACAGGAGGTAAATGATTATCAGATGTTCAGTGGGTGTCCAGGAGCCTCGGAGACCATCTTTGCTGATTTTGTTAAGGTTAAGATAGAACTGCTGAATGGGGCTCCATCGTCCATGACGGTATTGACAACAGTACAGGAACATACCGTGTCAGCAGGACCACCACAGTTATGGGCAAATGGTCCTTTTGACGTGGAGCTCATCAATACTACCCAGCCAGTAAAGATAACTTTGCAAGAAGGGGCCTTCCTACCCTGGGTGTATCAGTTCCTTCTCTCCAGGGAAGATGGTGAGGGTATAGCAGACATAATCCAAGCACTGGTTGACCAGGTGGTTGTCTGTGTCTTGCCTTGTAATACACATATCTTTATGGTTGAAAAGTAAAAAGAGTAAGGGAGGGACCTGGTGCCTGTTGCAATATCTGTACCCTCTTAATGACATTGTGGTCCAAAAATTCCCCAGGGTGCCACACATCTCCATCATACTAACTATTTCTCTATGATAGACATCAAAAACGCCATCATTAGCATCTTGCTCCCCTTGACCGTGTTAACTTTCAGAGGGGTTCAGCAGCTATACCAGAGACTCTCACTAGGTTACTGTGAGTTCCCCAGTATCTTCAATTGAAATCTGAGGGAGGACCTCTCTGACATCCAATCGGATAGCACCTTGATACAGTATGTTGACAACATCTTGATATGCAGTCCCTCTGGGGACCTTTGTCACCAGGACACAATAGCCTTCCTAACTGCACTTGCCGAAAACGGGAACAAAGTACAGAAGGGGAAGATGCAGTACATACAACAGAAAGTCAGTTGTTTGGGTCAGCTGATCACAGTGGCCATTTGGCAGATCACTCCAGAGCATGAAAATTCCATCAGGGCTATGCCTCCACCAAAAACGAAAATTGGCACACAAACGTTTTTAGAGCTGTGCAACTTCATTCGCCAGTGGATCTTTGACCACAGCACACTCATTGCCTTCTTACTCAAGGCAATCAAAAAAGGCCAAGGCAGGCCACGAGGAATTAGCCTGTATTCCTGAGATGCAAGAAGCCTTCTACAATCTCAAAACTGAGATCACGCACTCCCCTATGTTGGGACCACCTGGTTATAAGAAGGAATTTTTCTTATTCAGCTACAGCAATGGGCAAGTCATGTCAGCAGTGCTGAAACAAAAATATCCCTTGGGGCGCAAACCTCTTGCATTCTGCAGTGGGATCTTGGACTCAGTCATTGTGAGAAAACAGGGCTGATTGCAGAGGCCCCATAACTTTTTGCCCCCATTTTCCACTTTTTGCTGGTGTTTTCCTGACTTTAAAGGTGCCCTGGGTACTGCTAACCAGTCCCAGGGCCTGTGCTCTGTGTAAAATGGATATGCAAATTAGGCTAATTATAATTGGCTAAGTTAACCTACCTATAAGTCCCTAGTATATGGTAGGGCATGTAGGTTTAGGGACCACAGCATAGGTGGTGCACACCTAGGTGCATTGCTGAGGTGCCCAGTGTCATTTTAAAAGCAAGCCTGCCTTGCTGGCTGCTTTTAAATTAAAGTTATATGCAAATTCGACTTTGGAATTAAAGGTACTTCCAAAGTCTTAAACTACCTTATTTTTACATATAAGTCACCCCTAAGGTGTGCCCTATGTGCCCCTAGGGCTGGGTGCCATGTAACTATAAGCAGGGACTTTATAAAAATAGATTTATAAGCCCTGGTGAGGTAAAAATAGCCAAATTCGTTTTTCCCTCATTGAAGTAAATGGCCTAGGCTAGAATGGGCAGACTTTATTTTAAATTTTAAAGTCTCCTTAAATGTTACATACCAAGAATGTGGTATCAAATTGATTGTTGTAATAAATCCCACAACTTCCGACTTGTCCAGGAAAAAAGTTTAGACTTTACCTAAAAAGTTGCCAATTT
Organism: Pleurodeles waltl; assembly: GCF_031143425.1. Taxonomy (NCBI): domain Eukaryota; kingdom Metazoa; phylum Chordata; class Amphibia; order Caudata; family Salamandridae; genus Pleurodeles; species Pleurodeles waltl. The sequence goes on along the minus strand of NC_090447.1, from coordinate 1,042,738,570 downwards.
CAGCTCTGCATTGTTTTTGCTGCTGTGCTCTGATTGGCCAGCCTGCAGCAGCTTCTGCCAGGCTGCCTTGATGAGGTGTGAAGTGGCCAGACTTCACACAAAGGAATGTGCTTGGGGGAGAGAATCTCCCCTCAGCAGATGGTGAGGCAGGAAGGGGGAGGGCTGCCAAACTGGTCTTCAAAGGCAGAGAAGGACATTTGGAGCACCCAGCAACACCCCCACATCCTGCAACCCCAGACAATTAGGTGCCCCCTTGATTAGATTAGGAGAGGGCAGGAGAGGGGTGTGTTTATGATTTTTAGCCACACCAGTGGGTGGGCTCAGCCAGATGTAACCTCCAAAAATCAGATTCATCCATGTTGGATTTTTAGAGACTGTTGCCTTCTGGGATGGATTTTTGCCACACTTCCCAGGAAGTGGTCATCACAGGGGGACGACCCTGTCCCTGATTGGAGAACCAGGGCCCCCCTGCTTTTCACCCAGGAGCAAGGATAAAACTGGCAGACCTGCACCCACACCTCAGATCCCCTCCAGAATTCAACAAGAAAGGAACTAAAGAAGAAGAAGGACTGCCCTGCTGGACCCCTGGCCTGCACCTGGAACCTGCACTCAGAAGGACTGCACCAGCTGCACACTTGGGCTTCACCACAAGAAGGACTTTGCCTGGCTTCAACTGGTTCAAGGAGGGACTCCCTGTTTGCTACAGGTGAACAATTGCTAACCAGAGTCCCCTGCACCAACTCCTGAAGAAAGCGACCAGCTGACCACTGTCCAGTGGCCAAAAAGGAGTTTGCCCCAGGTGCATTCTGGGAGTTGAAGTCCGCACCCCCCAAGGACCATCACAGAACTTCTGGACCCTTGGGGTGAGATGTGGACCCCAAAAGAACCTTAAAAGAACATCTGGGTGAAGCCCCAGAAGTTTGGAAAAGATTTGAGAATTTTTGGAAAAAAGCTCCAGAGAGAGACCGTCCCGCCGCGGAAATTCTAGCCGGCTTGCCTCAACCGCGACCCGGCCTGACTTCGTGGTTCGTCCCGGTAAAGAAAAACATCCAAAAAAGAGACTAAGTCCGAAGGTTAAAAGTTGACCGGGACCTCCCAGCCATCGTATCCGAGAAGGGCTCCATGGACGTCGGATCAAGATCCAGGTTTACCCCGGTCGAAGGATTTTCATCTTGAAAAAACGACTAAGTCCGAAGGTAAAAGTCTCCACCGAGGAAACCCACATTGCGTATCCGGACAAGGGCTCCAGGAGGTCGGATTCAACTAGCAGGTTCGTCCCGGTGAAGAAAAACTTCAAAATAAAGACTAAGTCAGAAGGTAACTTTTTAACCGAGGCCTCCCGTGACCTGTAGCCGAGCAGGGCTCCATCGCGGTCGGCCTGAAAGTTTGACTTTGCCCCGGTCGAGGTGCAACCAGATGACCCGATTGGCGCTTTTTGTTTCTAAGCGCTAGAAAAGTAATAATTCTTTAAAAATTCATATCTCCGGTTCCCCTGAACCGATTTTAATCGTTTTTGTGTCATTTTAAAGATAAAAATATAAACTATTTTTATAAATTGGTTTCGGATTTTTAAACTGTTTCCTGTGTTTTATTTAATTATTGTTTTGTGATATTTGAATGCTTTACACTTTGTCTCCTAAGTTAAGCCTTGACGCTCGTTGCCAAGCTACCAAGGGTTGAGCTGGGATTAATTTACTGAGACCTAACTCTACCTATGTGGAGGTTAGTGGCTTGTTGCTAGGTGTAGGTACCTACCTGCCCTACCAATAACCCATTTTCCAACAGTCATGCACAGTCATTTCCGGTGCAAATGAGTGTTGCTGACTAAAGCACCTCCAGTGTCATAGGGGCACCACTGACACTGTATGCAAAACATTAAGGCGGTCATTATGAACACGGCGGTAAACACCGCCGACGGCCGTGGTGGTGGTGAACAGAAGGCCGCCTTTGGCGGTGAATGGAAACCCGCCATATAATGAACGTAAATTTCAACCCCGCCAAAAACCACCAGACCATCAGTCACCACCATGACCTTGTCAGCAGGAATGCTGGACCTTCCCAACCTGCCACCACCGAGCACACCCACATCCCGCCCTCCAAATAATGATGCACAAATCACCTTGGTGGACAGTGGAGGCCAAACGACCATTGACGGTGCCGACCGCCCCGTGCGGCAAGTGGACTTAACAGCAAGAAGTGCACACATTGGATAAGCTTGAAACCCACACACCTGACACACATTCATAACCCCAAAAAACACTAGTAGACACACCCCACAATCCTTTGCAACAAAACCAGGCCAAAGAAAATGGAGAGCACCAGAAGCAGACACCTAACACCACAATACACGAGACACACACCGAACCACAGAGGAGCACCCTCACCGCATTTCCAGCCCGACACCCTTCACCACACTCACCATGTCACCCCCCAAACATCCACGCTTCACAGAAAGGGAGTTAAGGACCATGGTGGACGAGATCCTGAAGGTGGAACCACAAAAATTCGGGCCGAGGTGCAGCACACACCCATCGCAAGGAAGATGGAGATATGGCAGACCATTGCGAACAGGGTCAATGCAGTGGGACACCATCCACGCACCAGGGACGACATCCGCAAGAGATGAAATGACCTGCGGGGGAAGGTCAGGGCTATGGCATCAAAGCACCACAATTCAGTCCAGAAGACTGGGTAGGACTGCCACCAACACCACCCGAATACACCCACTGGGAGGAAAAGGTACTGGCCATCCTGCACCCTGAGGGACTCACTGGACTCACTGGAGGAATGGATTCGGGTAAATCGTCCACATTTACCCCATATTCACTATACCTGTAATGCATGCACCACCCCACCCCACCCACACCCACCAGGACCAATACCCCACCCAGGCAACAGTCACTGAATCCATCCCCCCTGCATGACCACAAACCCACTAACAGGCCCACATCACTCCCCCTGTGCACAGCCACCTACCCCTATAAGGATCAACAATGGAACAACACCCCCCCATGTAACACCACACCCTAAGCAAAATGCAGTGTAGACCTGGCAAAGGCACCCTGGATGGCCACTGAAAGTTACACCAGCACAAAATAGCCCAGTCCTGTGCACCCCAAATGTTCATACATTTGTAACACACATGCCTATGTCCCCCAACAGGCACCACCACCCATGCCACCCTCACAGACGGGACAAGGAGTGCCAGTGCCCCCCATGAAGACAGAGGCACCTCACAGGACACTGGGGAAGGATCCCTGGACACGTATGAGCAGGCAGGCCCCTCACACAGTCCTGGACTGTCAACATTCAGCAGCCCCACCCAGGATAATACTGACACCCCTACCACCCAGTCAAGAACAGCAGCCCAGGGCAAGCGTCCCCACACCAGTGTATCTAGGCCACAGACTGGTGGAACACAGGTACAGAGGCCACAGTCTCCCACTCCCAACATCCAAGAAGGTGAGGGCCCCAGTACAAGTGGTACTGCCAGGCCTGTGCAGGGGACACAGGCACAGGGGGCTAGGGCAAGTGCTAGGGACTCAGTGGGCCAGGGGGGAGGCCACAGGATGGATGCAGCAGCCCAGGACGTGATATTTGAGGTATTGGGGGCCTACCGGCATACCCATGACAGGTTGGCAGAGATAGTACCCACCCTGGAGCGCAATCAGAGGATGCAGCAGGAACACCAATATGCCATAGAGCAGTGGAAACAGCACAACACCACAATGGCCAGCATAACAGGAGCACTGCTGCAGCCAGTACAAACACAGTCTGAGACCCACACAGGACAGGAGGCCCCCACTACAGCACCGGACACAGACCTGCCAATTACACCGTCATCAGAAACATCCCAGGAACTACCCTCACAGGAAACCCAAAGGCCAACCATGTCATCCCCTCAAGATCAACAGCAGGTGCCCAAACAGACCCTCAGGCCAAGATATGGCACTGGAACTCCAGCAAAGGACAAGGCCCCCTTCAAGAAGTAACTCAGCAACAATCTGCACAGCAACCATCCCACTCTATCAACCACCACACATTGATAAGAGGGAATATGAACTAATGTAAGAATTGATGGACCCATCCATACTACCAAGAAGGCTGCCACCATGTTGACATTGAGGACACCCACCCATGACCACTTGCCATGACTGTAAATAGCACTATTTACTCCCTGTCACCAATAAAACACATATCACACCTGTAACCGTGCCCCCTGTTCTCTTGTGTTGGTTTGGTACAGCAGCAACATCTGGCTAGGGAGCTGAGGCACCGGCAAGTGGGGAAGCAGTGGCCCACAGATCCTCGGAGGTAGAGACATCTGACGGCAAGGGGACCAGTGGGTAGGAGGTACCATGGGGAGGCAACTACCACTACTGGAGGTAGTGACTACGATACCTCCTCCGATGGCGGCTCCCCGGCAGTGGCGGGCCCTAGTGGCCACACCACTACAGTGACATCTTCCGCCACCCCCATTCCATCACCGCCCTTCCATCTTCTCCCCACCGAATAGCCTGTGCCCGCTCACCCAGAAAGGTGGGTGTCTCCTTCGCCCCAGGCACCTCCTCCTCTGCCCCAGTCATCCCCAGTAAGACCTGCTTCCCTCACAGAGGAGGCTATTGACCTCCTGAGAACCATCTCTGTAGGGCAGACAACCATTGTCAATGCCATCCAGGGGCTAGCATCAGAGGTGCTGCAGAAAAATGCCTATCTGGATGGTATTCATGTTGCCATGTCTGCCCTACAGAGATCTTTTCAGGCTCTGGCCTCCCCTTGGATGACAGCCAGGTTCCCTGGCCATTCCGTCCCCCCTCCAACCTCCTCTACCCCTTCCAGCACCCCACTACCTTCACCCAGCATACAATCTGACACGCAGTCAAGCACATCAACACACAAAAAGTACACTTCTAAACACAAGCACTACACCTCCCACCACAAGCATTCACACAGCCAACAGACACATGCACACACAACAACATCCACTTCCCCCAGGGTACCCACCTCTTCCACCTCCCTGTCTGTCCCATCTACATCCACACCCTCATGCACTCCAAGTTCAGTCACCGTTGCTGCTCCTCTTACTGCACTCACCACAATAGCAGACATCCATACATGCACCTCATGCACCACACCTGCACTCACTACAACTGTAGTTGACACATGCAGCACACTCACCAGACTTGCAGACACCCACACAACATACATCCACATTAGCTGCCTGTCTTCTCCCACTGTGTCCACCCCTCTCCTCCAAAAACACACAAATGCACCAAGACACCCACCCATCACGCATCCACCACACCACAGCATACTGTCCAGTCACCTGCACCCACTTCACGCACCCCTACACCACATACATCCACTGCCTCTGTCTCCACTCCCATGCTCTCATCCAGGATCACCCCAATTGCTCTGAAGAAGCTTTTCCTCTTCCGTGATGACCTCTTTCAACCCACTGGCCCACCTGTCTTGTCCCCAAGCGTTCTCACGTCCTTGCCCTTTCCACTCCTTTCACTTCACAGCCCACCCCTGTCCGCCCTTCACATTCCCATGCCCCTTCCCCAGAGAAAAAAAATGCCCAGGCTGAACTGAGTCCATCTGGCTCCACCTGCTCTAAACACCCCCCTTCAAAGGACAAGCCCACCCCCCTCCACCTTCCAAACGAAAGTCCAAGGCCCACCGCCATCACAAATCCCCACCCCCACCACTCCTTGCCCCCGTTCCGTGAGGTGTCTGGATGCCCCGTTGTAGCCCCATTACGTGGAGTACTGTGCACTTGTGGGAGTCAGGTTGGGTCCGTTGTGGCCCCTGGCAATTATAGCCATACGGACTGGCCATTGGCCCTGTTTGGACTATTTGGCTCTCGAGCTTTCATTAAAGATTTCTGTGTGGCCTGTGTTTTGGCGGCACACTGTTGAACCCTGGTCTTTTGTTTCATTGCTTGTGGGTGTGGGGTATTTGTATGTACTATGGTCAAGTTGGATTTGCCTTGGGTTGTGCTGCTGTGAAGGGTTGGGGGGCATTGCAGTGTGGGTGGAGTGGGTGGGTATGTAACTGTGCCATTTCCTTCCTTGTTTTGTAGGTTGCGGTACTTACCTTTGTCGTCTTCGTCGCGGTCTCGGTCGTGGAGGTATATGGCAAGGAGCAGGGCTGGCATGATCTGCAGCTCTCTGTCCATGTCTGCTTCGGCACGTTGTGTGGGCCTCCGGTGAGTGTTTCATTGGATTTGGTTAATTTCCACCTAGACTTGTATGGCAGTGGTTCCCGCCCCGGAATTGGCGGCAGAATGGTGGTTCATAATTTGATGGGTGGGTTGGGCCTTTCTGTCAGCCTGTGGGCGGACTCTGCCGTCGTCGTCGGCACTCCTCTACTGGTGGTGGGTGTTTTTCTGGATGCCTGTGGCATTATTTGGCGGTCTGGACCGCTCCTCTGCTGGCGATTTTTACTGCCACCACTGGTGGAGTGGTAGGGACCGCTGTGTTCATAATGAGGGCTGAAGTGTTTGTAGTCATACAAAAGAGCAAAAGCACACTGACTATGCAACAGGTTATGGGCTAAAAACTGAGGGGCATATTTAGGAGCTCCTGGCACCACCGGAGCATCACTTTTCATAACACTGTGGTGGTGCAATGCCCTGTGCCAAATTTAGAAGGTAGTGTTAAGCCACTTTTGTGGCTGAACGCCACCTTGTAAATACAGACCCTTCAAAAGCAGCACATTGCATGGGAGGGGCATTCCACATCAACAACCATTGCATTTTGACGCTGGTTCATATTTACAAGATTTTGTAAACCTGGGACAGCGGCAAAATCTAACACCACCCTAGCAGTGGCATTAGCATGGCGCAACAAGGAGAAATTCTTTTATTTTTCCTTGTTTTTTGCTCTTTCTGTGTTCTGCATTCTGCAGCACACATAGAAAGAGCAAATCGCCATTTAAGATTGTTTTTGTGCAGGAAGGAACACCTTCCTGCACAAAAACAATCTCCCCCTCAATGCAGCCATCCTTGCACTATGGTGCAAGGGTTGCTGCATTAGCTCCTGGCAGAAAATTTCGCGCCGGCACAGGGAGAAACGCAGGTGTGCAAAGTATTCTAGTTAATACGGTGCATCCCTGTATTTTGAAACGGATTGTGCTACACACCATCATTTTCTGTTATATCTGGCTGTAATTGTCTCCAGGCCATCACTAGAAGTAGAACAGTGCCACCTAATAAACCCAGCAACGTTCCTAGCCCAGGAGGTTCAGAAAGGGGAAGAGACCCATGACCGTTCAACATACACTCCCGAGGGTATCAGACAGGCAGAGGAGGATTCCATCCTAGATCATGAGGCACTGCTCATCAATGGTTCCACTATGATCAATCAAGAGATGGGGGTAGGGCACACTAGTGCACAGTAGTAATGGCTTGTAGATGCCTGCCCTAACAAATGCTGCAGGGCTCTGTGCAGCTAACTCTCCTCCCCCATTTCTCTGCACAGGCCACAGTGCTAACAACATTAAACGAAACCCTCACCCAAAGCTTGGGAAAGATGGTAAGTATTTACTCAAGGGTGGGCTTTGTAACCACCACAGTGCACACCAGCATAGGAAGGTGGTCATGGTAAAATGCACTGCTCATACCCGGTGCAAGAATTTCATAACCCTGGGATATGCATTAGCCGACCAATCTACAAAAAGGACAGCCTATGGTACGGTTGAGGAGGAACATGCACTCCCCTTACAACAAGCATCATAGACAGAACCCCCCTAGTGAAAACCTTACACTGAAACCACAGGATTGTACTTGAGGAAGTTACAGGACACAGCATTGCTTGAAAAAAAAGAGTGATTGGTAGCTAAGGGCTACACAAAGACTGTACACCACCTCATAAACTGCCACACACACACACACACAGAAACCCATCATGCCACAGAGCTTAGTCAATATAGCTTTGTCAAGTAACACATACCAGCACATACAGCCAAAGACAAAACAATAGCAGAACTTCAGAGAGACTGGTTTATTCCAAAACTTACTGTATCCGTGATAATATACTTAAAACAGATGCTCCATCTGCCAATTATACTCCCCCAAACCTATTTTCATGGTCTTGTTGTCAGCTATCCCCAGACCAACAGAGCCATTCATGGCATTACACATTGACTTCATTGAAATGATTGATTGATATGCTAACTATCAATACCTGACTGTAGTGGTCTGCCCATAATCTCGGTGGATGAAATCCGGCCCTTGTGTGCACTGCGATGCCAAGCAGCAATGTTCCTGGTCAGGGAAGTAATACCCAGTTGGGGGGGTAGCAGAATTCATCCAAAAAGACAATGGACAACACTTCATTAACTGCACGTTTGACCACAACTGCACCCTTTTAGGAATCACACATAAACTGTCCTCAGTGTACCACCCCAAAGCATTGGCATCATTGAGATGTTCAACTGCCTACTAAAAATAAACTTTGAGCTAACCTTAACAAGAAGTGACTCCACTGTCTGCCCTTAGCCTTTTTTGAATTAAGGGACACTTTGCACTGAGGAACACACCAAGCAGTGATCACCGCCTCACATCACACCAGAGAGTAACCAGTAGACTGATGAGAACACTCATCCTGAAAACACAGACCTAATGAGCGCTGAGACTAACTCTTAAGCACTAGGGGATGAAATGCTTGTGTATCTCTCTGAATTACCCAAAACAGCCAAGTTCCTATCAAAGCAGGTCAACCATCAGAACTCCAAGTGCACCACGGCAAGCTACCATATCAAACACTTCAATCTGGACAAGAAGTTTGCATTCAGAATTTTGTAGAAAAATGGAAGCATGACAAAATTGAAGGACCCTGCTAAGTAATCTTCACCACACCTACCACCCTCAAAGTCGAGGGGAGAGATGCGTGGGTCCACATTTGCAACATACAGCTGAAACCTTCTATAACAAACCCCCATAAAGAGCACCACAAACATTTTTGCACTGTCAAAACTCTAAAGCTCCAACCACCGGAGGGCTACAAGTTTCTCCCTGGATTCATAACAAGAGGTTGAAAAGATATGTATTTTTACACATGAGTACATTCTCTGTTTATTATGGGTACTGCGTGCATTTCCAATGAACAGCCTAGTCTAATGGAATATATCCTGGAAATGTCACCACACTTGTGTAGGGACCTCTTCCATGTCACTTATAATTATTCCCCACCCAACATTAGCATTCCACACGCACTACACAGCGCCCTTTCACAAAACACATGCTAAGAGCACATGATCATTGGAGGTTCCCAGACATTAGCCGGGTCATGTTATGTCAGTTCGCTAATACCACAAGCAGTAGGCTTTACTTATCCCAAGAGGTAGCCCCTGAAAAAGCAAAATGAATTCTCCTATGTAGGATTAGGGCCAAATACAACCTAATAGAGTAGAGCCCCATAGGGTAGTAGTAAATCTTACCTGCCACAAGATCAATCTGACAGCACTGTATCTTCTCACCGAGCCTAACAATATTCAAACTGAGCTATGTGGGATGCACAGAAAGGGCACTATGGGGGAGGATGCTGTTTGGCTCCAAGATTTTCCAGAAAAGAGATTCTTAAAGGTAACAAAACCCCCTAGCCAGTGCGCAAACACATCGGGTCCTGCTTCCATCTGTGGTGCAAGGGTGGCCATTAGCATATCTGGGGCTGTCTCAACAAGTGGAGCCTAGGTATGGAGTTGCAGTGCAGGGCCATCCACCCTGATTATTTGAAGGGAAATGGGTCTCATAGGGGAGAGATGAACAACAGCATAGCTACCCCATGTCAGGAGATCAGGGACATTAGAGATAGATAGGTATATGTGAAAAAAGGGGTGGGGCAACCCCTTATTGATTGGAAACTCATGCTATATCCCTTATGTTTTCAGAGGAAAATGTACCTGCTGGGTACGAATGAAAACTGGGGCATAGTCCTGTACATTACGAACATGCACTGAGGCACCTCCACGCTGATGGATACTTACTGGCAATGTGGCGAGTTTGCATACAATCAGCTCATCCCTGGATAGCAAGGCCTCTACTGCCTCATCACCATACACACCACAACCCTGGTAACCCCTGGAGAAGATCTGTCAGGCTTTAGAGCTAAGAACTGCTGAATATTTTGGTTGGGCTCAGCATAAGGGCATTCCAGAGGAATTCACACTATTCACTAATGCACAAGGATCGGAGGGAGGGTCCACACCCATTTTCACCTTGCAGACAAAAGCAAACATCTGCTGGTTGCAAATAACCAATCAGGAGTTGCTCAAAATGTTGAACAGCACTGAGCTTGGCCTTAATGCAATCAAATACTGAGAGCCATCAGCCTCATGGTGATGCAACACTGGTATATGTTGGACTTGGTGACCACAATAGTGGTTGAAGCATGAACGAAGATCACTGGATCTTGCTGTACATTCATACCTGGCAATGACATGGACATTGGGACTCTGACTCTTCCCATCCAAGAATTGCACCCTGCACCCACTAAAAAAATACAATTGTGAAGAAAGGGAGGTGCCCCTGAGCAGGAGTGGTTCACAAACTTGTTCTCCAGACTCCCATGACCAATCTGTGCATGTCATCATTGCCCATTTTCATTGTATTACTGTTTTTGTGTGGTTTCTTGCTGTAAAAACATAGTTCTCAAAATGGGTAGAATGCAAGTAGTTGGGGAAGTGGGACAACAAGCCCCCAGCAATATGACTGTCATGAGCTATGGGTTTTATGGTGTCAATCAAAATTCAACTAGAGGGGAAAATGTTAATATTGGAGTCATCAATGTCAATGCACACAACAATAAATTCATATACAAGAACAGAGTTGCATCACTATTATTAGGTTCCCCTGTTGTGAACAAACTCTCAATTACCCTCAGCAACTAGATTCAATATTGATATACCAAAGCACCATAAAAGTCAGTTACTTGTTGTTGTAGTAATAAAGTTTCAACTCTTCCGATAATGTTTCCATATCCACCAGCCTATCCCTGGCGAGTTCACCCACCAGGGAAAGGCTGGTGGAGGGGGTGCCCCTGAACTACCCATGCGCTTTGCATGGGCAGTGTAGGGGCTGCAGGGCAATGCCCCGTCGCGCAGGTCACTGCCCGATTTTCAGGCAGTGATCTGCACGATGGGTGCAGCTGCACCCGCCACACAGAGGCATTGATGGAGGCTCCATGTGTAGCCGCCGTCAATGTCCCGGCCTGGCCTTTCTGTGAGCCGGCGGGCGGAAACAATATTTCCGCCCGCTGGCCCACAGAAAGGTTCTTTATTTGGCCAGCAGGGTTCCAGGGTCGCTGGCAGTCAGTGTTTTGACCGCCAGCATGAACATGGCGGTTGTAACCGCCGTTTTCATAATGACCACCATAGTGTTTAATTAAGCAAACTGTTCCTGTTTTGCCAGACTTCTCTTGTCTTTTGTTTTTTTTATGGTAAATTCACATTCAAGCAATGCTTTTTAAAATATTTTACCTGCTTTGTAAAGAATTCTCAACATATTGTATTAAATTTTTATTTTCACAAGCTGCGTTTTTTGGCCAGAATGCAAGAGAAGAGACTGGCAGAGGTATCTTCCATGCAGCTTCCCACCTGTTTTAGGCATAATATGGCAAAAACTCCCTTTAATAATGAAACGAGCTTGTCTGAGGTGAGATGTACCATTTATGCGCTGCCACATACAATGCCCAGCATTATTAAACTACACAGATCTTTGCATTGACTGTCCATCTGTTGTAATTCTGTCATTTGCCAACATGTATTATTCACATTTCAGCTTGAAAGACACCACTTGGTAATATAGGAATCAAATCTGCAATATAATATAAAAGGCTCAAATTCTGGAACTTGGAAAGCAAAAGCATCACAAATGAAGTGAGATGTCTAAACAGAATAATTTTGTTTGCAGCTACTTACAACTTATGATTCAAATGCCATTCTAAACTTAGGCCCATATTTATAAGGCCCTTGCACTGCCCTTGCATTACTTTTTGTGACGCAACGGTGATACAAACCACTAAATCATATTTATAAAGCCATGCAAAGCCACTTTGAATGGATACACTAATATGGAGCAAGACAGAGCAAGTAGCAAGGGAGGCCTTCCATGGACATTGCCCTGGGTGATCCCACTCAACACTCCTGGATATTGACGCATCCCCAGATTTAACCAACCTTGTAAGCCTGGGGATATGCCAAAACCTTATTCCTACCAGGGGAGACACAATAAGGAGAAATATGTTTATTTCTCCTAGTTTGTTCCTCTTTCTATGTGTGCTGCATTCTGTATCACACATAGAAATAAGAAAAAGTATCTTAGGATTGTTTTTGTTCAAGAAAGTGCATCCTTTCTGCACAAAAAACATCCCACATGCAATGCAGGCACACTTGCACCATGGTAGAAGGGTGCCTGCTTTGGGGCTAGGCTGACAATGGACCAGCAGCACAGGAGAATTCTTACAAAATACCGCACATTCCTGCCCTTTACCTACGCTGCAGGACAGTGCAGCAAAGTGACTTGCTGCACTGCCCTGTGCCACAAAGCCCATAAATATGGGCCACAGTTTATAAGTGTTGTGAGTGACTGTCTGCACAAGAGAGCCAGTAATGAAAAACACTAAGGTGCAGTATAACAATGAGGCGCTTAAAAATGGCATGCAAGAAATATAATATCAAACTTAAGCATTTGAAGATACCAAATTCTAGTACACAGTATTGTGTTAAAGTGGCATTCATATAGCACTTTCTTTACCTTTTAAAGCTTTCATAAAATTTTTGGCTAGTCACGTTCAACTAGTTATATGACACTACATAGTCAAGTTCTCCGACTTACTTCAATTTCCATGGTGCGTATAGAAGTACATAGTTGAGAGGTCATTGTTTGTCCTATACGGAATATGTTTGAGAGGTTCATGAGGTTTACTGGCTCGGTGTGTGCACAGTTCTCTGATTGCATTAGGCAAAACATATGGATGTTGTGGAGCATGAGTTTAGAAACATTTCCCATTGCAGGTGCTTACCATCTTTCAATATAAATACATCTGAAACACTATGGGGGTTATTACGACCTTGGCGGTCTTTTCGCAAGACCGCCGAGGTACGGCCGTGCTGAAGACCGCCAGTGGTGAAGGTCTTCCGCGCCGCGTATTATGACCGCTGGCAACCCGGCGTCCTTTTTCGTACGGAAAGCCGCCACAGCCATACTGGCGGACGGTGGGAAAGTGGAGGTCACGACCCATGATTCGGTGTGGCGGTGTTCTGGTGACAGTGTTCTGGTGGTGGAGCTGCCCCCATGGATCCCATCCCCTCCCGGAGGATCAGCGGACAGGGTAAGTTGATCATCCGTTAGGGAAGGGGTGGGGGGTGTTGTGTGCGTGCATGGGGGTGTGCATGTGAGAGTGTGGAGAAGGTGAGTGAGTGAGTGCATGCGTACGGGGAGGTGTGTGTATGACAAATGTGTGCGGGTCGGACGGTGTGCATGTCTGTTTGTATGTGCGGGTATGTGTTGTCGGGGTGTATGTGTGCGTGTAGGGGTGTGTATATGTGCATGTTCGGGGGTCGGGGTGGGGAGGGGGGTTCTGGCACCTTTGGGGAGTGGTAGGGGGGGTGGAGGGTGTGGGGGGAGGATTCGTTGGGGGTAGCGGGGTGGAGGAGACCCCTATCACTGCTAGGGAAGGAATTCCCTGGCACTGATAGTGCCTACCGCCATGGATCTCATGGCAGTTCCCAACCACCCGAGATCCATGGCGGTATGCAAGGTCCTGATACCGTTGGCGGTCTAGTGACGACCGCCGGGCTGGAGACCGCAATCTCCAGCCCAGCGGTCTTCACCGCCATGGCGGTCGGAATGGTGAAGTGGCGGATGACTGCGGCGGTAACCGCTGCGTCATAATTCCATTTTGTTTCCGCCGGCCTGTTTGCGGTCTTACCGCCGCTTTAACACCGTTCGCCAGGGTTGTAATGACCATCTATGTATATGTATCAGCAGTGTCCTCTGTGGATATTGAATTTACAAAGGAGCGACTAAGGAGTCATCTCTTGGAGGCTGTTTTGAACTGCCAAAGAAAACAAGAAGTTTTCAGGAGCAGAGAAGAAGGACTATATGGGCAAATAATTAGATGTAGTGTTAAAAAGCAATATATATATATATATATTATATATAGTAACCAGGAGCCACAGGGAAGCACCCCAATGGGGGTACTGATTGATGAGCTGCCAATGGTTATTATAAAGATTATATTTATAGGGACCGGAGAATCAACATATTGGAGCCACCGTTGAGTCACCAAGGGATATTACATAGTTTCTAAAAAGGACTGGCAGTAGAGCAACACATTTTAGGCACTGTTAAACCACAATAGTGCATTATCTGGAGTTTATCCCCTTTAGTACATACAATTCTATTAAAAAGAGAGCATAGAAAGTATGATTCACAAATGTTATTCCCCCAAACACTTGGGATTCCTGCCATATACGTGTGCACCTATAACACTGGAAACCTGTTTGATTTAAGGAGATTCTAATACGCAGCTTGTGCACTATGATGTGCTCAGAGAAAGGTAGTTAAAGGGTATATAGGAGAATGGGAGAAGGGATGTAAAACTGTGGGCAACTTCCGTTTCCACTGTAGATCTTGACTGCTTTGATCAATCAGTGTATCTGAAGAAATAGACAAGTGCACAGGCAGGAATAATGAATGACTCAGGAAATTTGACGATATACATCTTAAGGCTCAATTTACATTTTGGAGGTAAGGTTCCGCCATCGTTTTTTTGACTGAAACATGCCCGCTGCCAAGACGGTACGCCCACCGGATTTAGATGTTGGCCGCAGCCAAAGATTCCCATCTCCTGTGACAGTGCCATAGGAAAGAGTGACTTGTGGTCGGGACGTTAGCCCCACTTAGTTGCAAGCAGATTTGGATGTGCCATACCACCAAGCAAAAAGTGACAGTCCAACCTCCTCTTCTGAGTTGGCAGATTGGAGGGAAAAGAGGGTGAAAGCTCACCTCTTCTCCCAAATCCACTTCCGCTTCTGACTGGACATGACTGGACAGGACCCTCTTTCACTGCTGCTACAGGACCAAGGAAAAAACATGACCCCTCCCCATCACTGGACACAAAGGTAGGCAACTTGCATTAGCTGTAGATGTTAGGGGGTTGCATGAACTCGGGCCACTGCAGACATATACATGTCCAAATAACTTTTTAATCACTGTAACATGCATATGTCGGGGACACAGGTGGGTCAGACATGGAGGGGGACACACTGATGCACAACATATATATCGAACACGTACACAGCTGACATTATGGCATCAGTATTCACTGCCAAATCAATGCTGGCACCACACTGATAGTACAATCACACTTGTCAGCTGTGCCGAGTATGCAAATTGGAAGGGGACCTGTACCTGGCATGTTGTGCTTCGAGTTGTGGATATGAGTCAGTACGTGTATGTGTGTGTGCAAAGCGATTGGATGGTTGAGGTGGAGAGAGCTGGAGTGGGTGATGTGGTTGTGTCAATATGTGTGCCACTTGCAAATGGCGTGGATGTTGCTGTGTATGTTGTGTTGTTTTGCTGCATATAGAATTCAAGTCAGTGTCACTGTAGGGATGTGTGTATTTGTGCATGTGTGCGTTTGTGTAGATGAGTATGTAGTTATGTTGGTTGTGTTGTGTGTGATGGAGGGGCATGCATATGTGAAGGGTAGAGTATATGAGTGACTTACCTCTATTCCTCGGCCCCTGGCATTTGTCTAATGTCCATTGGGTCCAGCGATGTCCTCCCTCCATCAGCCAGCTGCCGCCAGTAAACCGCCTCTCCAACAGTAACATGTAACTACGGCCAGCAAGCATCCAACTGCCTGACGGCTAGGGATAGCACTCCATTGTGGCAGTCTTTGGCTCAGCTGCACACCATTTAAAACATTTCAAACATGACCAAGTTGACGGTCTATTTAGGCCAGCAACCAATGTGGCTTGGCGGTAACTCTAAAGATCTAAATCAGGCCCTTAATTCCCCAGATACTCAACATTTCTAATTTATTATTCAACACCCAACTAGGAATAGCCTTGTTTTGCCAGCTTTTGGAAATACTGCTCTAGCTGTAATGGTGACTCATTGGGCTAGATTTAAGTGGCTTATTAATGTACAACACATAATGGGGCCTTTCTGGAAACAACAGATAGTTTCCCCAAGAAGTTAGGATGAAGGCAAATAAATACCTCACAACTCATTTCTATCTCACAAAAGTAGAACTACTGAATATGGTACACATACAACTAACATTGTGTGTGTTAATGTTTCCTAGCAATGCATGACCAATAAATCCTAAAGAAGTCACATTTTGTTCCCTAATCCACAGCTATATGTTTGTAATGGTTACAATACTATCCAACCTACAGTAGCCATCACCATTGCATGTAGGCTCATGATTCAAAGTGATGCACACAACACTGATGGCACACACAGGATGCCAGTATACAAGCAAATGCTAAGGTTTTGTCTTATAAATCATGCATCACCAGGAGGCCTGGTGGCAGTTCTTAACAGTAGAGTATAGGATCCTTACATAGCTAAAACATTTGGTTTAAGATAACAAAATCTAATAAGTACATCATATCTTTAACATCAGTTTCTCATAAGAGGGAAGTATGGGTGGGGATGCATTATGACATTGACAGTAAGTGCAGCTTACCACCATGCTGACTGCCACCAACATACTGCGACCGCAGCGGTATACCGCTACCCGTATTATGACCCACGCACAGAAATCCGCCACTGTAAAGACACACACACCAGTCTGCCAGACCAAAGGTCAGTGATAAACTGGCGGTAGCAAAACCCACACTGTTACACCAACAGAACTATGCCCACAGCATTATGACCCATGAATCACTGCGGTAATCAATTGGCGTTACATACCGCTACGCTCAAAATACACATAACCTAACAAAACATTACCACATTGGAGAATTCAAACTACACACACCTGACACCCACACCACTATAAAACAAACACTCACATTACCCACAACCCTTTACCACTACAAGCAATTTACAACAGAGAGAGAGACACACACCAGGAGCACCCACAGAACCAGAGCCACAGAACACTATCACCCATACACCATCCTCAAACCTCAAAGCACACACCCCAACACATCACCCCGCACACACTCACACATACCACACACACTACACCCATGGCACCACAAAGGCACCCCAGGTTCACAGAGGAGGAGCTGAGGGTCATGGTGGAGGAAATCAACCAGGTAGAGCCACAGCTATTCGGATCACAGGTGCAGCAGACATCCATTGCAAGGAAGATGGAGCTATGGTGGGGGATCGTGGACAGGGTCAACGCCGTGGGACAGCACCCCAGAACAAGAAATGACATCAGGAAGAGGTGGAATGACCTATGGGGGAAGGTACGTTCCGTGGTAGCAAGACACCAGATAGCAGTACAGAGGACTAGCGGTGGACCCCCACCTCCTCCTTCACAACTTACAACATGGGAGGAGCAAGTCTTGGCAATCATGCATCCTGAGGGCCTGGCAGGAGTAGCAGGAGGACTGGACTCTGGTAAGTCAAATCTTTACTACTTTCACCCCCCTACCTGCATGCCATCACATACCCCCACCCCTATCCTCACACCCATCACCCCAACACCTCACGTACACCCCACCATCACAACCCACCCATCCCAGTACCCAGCACTGCATGCAACAACAATGCATGGACACCACTCACAGCCCTGCATGGACACCCATCACCACAGCATGCACACTAGTGAAAATCACTTAGCCAACCAAATAACAACTCACACAAGCCAAAGCTGCCTTGGTAATAACAACCATAGAGGGAAACATACCCATGCACACAATGTCACACACAGAAATGATAACAGTGCATTTATATCCCCACAGGGCCCCCACACAACGTCACCGGAGAGGAGGTGCCAGCAACATCCAGTCCCCCGCAGAAGAGGCCCATGGTGATGACAGCAGCTCTGCACGCCTGGATCAGGATGACCAACCTGGCCCATTAGGGACCTCTGGACAGTTGGTTACCCAGGCACAGTCCCATACCACCACAGAGTCTTCCCACTCAGGAAACACCAGCACAGTACCCACCCAGCGGGCCCATACCACTGTCCCCAGGACACGTCAATCAGCAGTGTGTCCACCACTACCGAGACCCCAGGCAACCCCACAAACACAGGATAATCAGGGACCTAGGGTCAATGGCAGTGGGCACACGGTTCAGGGGACAGACGCACAGGACAACAGGGAAGCTGAGAGGACTGCTGTGTGACAGGGTTAGGACAGGCCCATGGAACTGACTCTTAACGAGGCACTCACCAACATTCTGGGAGCATACCACCATTCCCAGGAGACCATGGGCCAGACACTGGACAAGTTGCATGAGACCCAGCGGCTGCAGAAGGGGCAGTACCTGGGGATCAGGGAGTACATAAGTGACATCCACACCACCCTGGTCACCATTGCAGGGGTGCTGAAAGACATGGCCAACACCATGAGGGAGACAGTGGAACACTAACGGGCCCCTGACACTAGCCACACCGATGAACAGCCTTCCACCTCCGTTGACGATAGTAGACAGGAGTCCCCGCCACAGGAACAACTGGCCACCAGCACCCCACCCCCTGCAGAAGGAGAACCACCCCACAAATGGTCCCTGCGACCCAGGCAGAAGCAAGAGAACAATGCCAAGACCCCTGCCAGGATATAAGACTCTCCTGATTATCACCCTTGTGTCCCACTCTGTCACCCTGTCCACCTTGAACTGCCATTGCTCCACTTCCTATGCCCCCTTGGACAATGCACCTGTGACACCAATAGACTGGACTCTATCCTGGACTTTCCTTCACCATCACCCAAGCCCATTGCACATCCCCATTTACTTCTCAGCACTGAAATAAACACCCTTGGAAAAAATAAGTATGTAGTATGTCAAATGATTTAATAATGTAGTAGTTTAACAATCTGTAGACATTGCAAATAGACTGTGTAGTGAAGTATACATAGTTATGATCTGTAATGTGCTGCAGTCAATACACCAGGAGCCACAGGAGGGCACAAATATCTGCAAATAGAAATGTTAAAGGGTACAGCAGCCAGCCAGAGAAAATTCACTTCACAAAACAGCAATGGAAGGTGAGGTTACAGTGTCTTACCTGTGTGTCACTGGAAGTACTGTTATATTATAGTTGTTCTGTTGTCCACACCCTCTTCCTCTGCCTCCTCTTCGTCACTGTCCACAGTCTCCACCTCTGCCACACAACCATCTCCAGCCTCATCCTCCTGCAGAAAAGGCACCTGCCGTCTCTAGGCTAGGTTGTGCAACATGCAACAATGATCTGGCAGACCTTCTTGGGTGAGTAGCACAGGGATCCACCTGTCAGATGGAGGCACCTGAACCTGGCCTTCAGGAGGCCAAAGGTGTGCTCAATGATCCTCCTTGTTTGCCTATGTGCCTCATTGTAACGTTCCTCTGCCCTTGTCCTGGCATTCCTCACTGGTTTCAGTAGCCATGAGAGGTTGGGATAACCAGAGTCACCTGCAAATATCGAGGGATACCTGTTAGCCAGACACTCACCCTTAGGGCCAACCCCACACCCATATACCAACATACACTGGGTGGGGACCATGAGCTCACCTATTAACCCCACCCGGTGCCTCTGAAGTTGAGCCATCACATATGGGATGCTGCTATTCCTCAGGATATAGGCATCATGCACAGACCCAGGATATTTATGGTAGAGATGTACTGGTCCGCCAGGCACATTATCTGCACATTCATAGAGTGAAAGCTCTTTCGATTACTGTACACCTCTTCATTTCTCTGGGGAGAACAAAGGCAATATGTGTACCTTCAATAGCACCAATGATGTTGGAGATGTGTCTCATTGCATAGAAGTCAGCCTTCACTGTGGCCAAATCCTCCACCTGGGGGAAAATGATGTAGCTGCGCATGTGTTTCATCAGGGCAGACAACACTCTAGTCAGCACCTTTGAGAACATAGGCTGTGACATACCTGCTGCCATGGCCACTGTCGCTTGGAAGGAGCCACTTGACAAGAAATGGAGCACTGATAGGACGTGCACAAGAGGGGGATCCCAGTAGGGTGATGGATAGCTGAGATCAGGTCTGGCTCCAATTGGGCACACAGTTCTTGGATTGTGGCCCTATCAAGTCTGTAGGTAAGGATAATGTGCCTGTCCTCCGTTGATACCAGATCCACCAGGGGGCTGTACACGGGGTATGTCTCCATTTCCTATTTATCCTCAGCGGTTGAACTGTAGGGTGAAAAACAGTGACCAGCTGGTCATATTCAAACATATCCTCAGAGTAAAATGCCTTGCATGTTGTGACAGAAACAGTATGTTAACGTGTAGTCCCATAAATGTGCCTATGTCTGCTGTGACGCAGTTAGGTGCCATGGCCTGTTCCCCCCTGAAATGGCGGCTGCCTGACCTGTGCAGAGGGACAAGTGTAAATGAGGTAATTATGCTGACATTGTGCGCCATTGCGGGAGGCGGTCGAGGACCGCCGTTCAACTCCTCATTGGTTATCATTGGGCCTTATGGGTTCCAGTATCCAATGGTAATGTACGCCGGCGGTGACGGTGCGCACCACCGCAGACGTGACCGCCATTTTCTATCTGTTCACTCACTTGCTACCTGACATTCAGCAGGAGAGGACCTACACTGCAAGTGTTGCTGTGACCTGTGTCTGAATCAACCATGGCTCGAGTGTCTGTGGAAAGGGCCCCTGCCTTCACTTTGGAGGAGTTGGAGAGACTGGTGGATGAGGTCCTACCCCAGTACCATTTACTTTATGGTCCTCCAGACCAACAGGTGAGTACACTGTGAGCACGATGCATGGGGCATGAATCCATGGAGTGCTGTGTGTGTGTAAGCCTCTTGTAAGGGGGGAAGGGGTGAGGAGTCCTGGGCAGAGTGGTGCATGTATGGTGGTTAATGTCTGTGTGTAAGAGGATGGGAGTGATATGGTGGACCATGAGTGTAACAGGCCGGACGGTATGGCTGATCCCATTTCCTATGTATCATTGTCTGCATGTCAGCGCCCATCAGAAAAAGGTTATTTGGCATGCCATCGCCAAGGACGTGCGGACCCTGGGGGTCTTTGACAGACGGAGCACCCACTGTCTTAAATGGTAGGAGGACCTGCCCTGCTGGGCAAGGAAGATGGAGGAGGCCCAGCTGGGGATGGCCTCCCAAAGAGGAAGGGGTGCCCATCGAACCCTAACCCCCCTGATGTTCCGCATTCTGGCGGTTGGCTATCTGGAGCTGGATGGGCTCTAGAAGGCATCACAGGAGCCACAAGGGGGTGAGTACAGTTTCAGAATCAGAAAATTGCACATAGTGAGGTGTTATCTGGGTGGGGGATGTGGGCCTGTGGGTGTCCCTAGGCCAGGACGAACATGGCAGGGTAGGTTCCATGTTAGGCAGGCTCTTATGCACTCCAGCCCCAAATATGCTAGTGGGCATCTACTACTGGACAGGGTCCTTTGGGTTTCAGGTGTGCTGCTATTGGCGTTAGGCATTATACTCCATGGCCTGGTGACTAGCATTGTAACTGGTAGTGCATGTCCCCTGTGTGTCCTGTACGCCAACGGTGATGTTGTTGCTGGCATAGACCAAGTGTATCGTCTGTCTCTTCCCCCCCTTTTGTTTTGTCACCCTGTCCTTGCATGCATTAGCATCATCTGGCGGAGGAGCAGAGGCACCGGTGCCAGAGGGAGTTGCATCCCACATGGTCCATGAGGCCGATACCACCAACAGTGAGGGCACCAGTGGGACAGAGGGTGAGGGGAGCACCACGATGGAGACTGGAGGGGACAGTGCAGACAGCGACACCTCCTCCGATGGAAGCTCCCTGGTGGTGGCGGACACCTCTGTGACCACCACAACTACAGATACAGCCACCACCCCCGTATCAGCACCTCCCTCCCAGCAGCCCCTCAGTGTGTTTCCTGTGCCCGCTCACCGAGGAGGGTGGGCATCTCCTTCGCCCCAGGCACCTCAGGCCCTGCCCCAGTTAGCCCTGCTGACCTCAGTGAGGAGTCTATAGACCTCCTGAGATCCATCTCTGTTGGGCAGTCAACCATAGTGAATGCCATCCAGGGACTGGCAGGACATTTGCAACAAACAAATGCATTCCTGGAGGGCATTCACTCTGGCGTGGCGGCCCAACAGAGATCATTCCAGGCTCTGGCCAACTCCCTGATGGCAGCCATTGTCCCTGGCTCTAGCCTCCCCCTCCAACTTATCTGCCCAGTCCCATTCCCCTCAACCCCAGACTATGTCAAACACACCATCAGACCAGCATGCACCCAAATCAACACACAGTGTTCAGGCAAACACAAGCACCACACTTCATCCCACAGGCACTCACACAAGCACCATCCAGATGCAGACACACCAACATCCACTGCCTCCACTCTCCTCATCTTCCACCTCCCTCCCAGTAGTGTCTCCACTCACACCTGCATGCACTACATCCTCATCCACTACCCCCATCACCATCACACATATCACTACACGCACCTCACTGGCAGTCCCTACCCCCACATCCATGCACACATCCCCTGTGTCCTCTCCCACTGTGTATGTGCCCCCTCCTCCCAAGGTACACAAACGCAAGCACTCAGACACCCAACAGCCATCCACATCACAACACCATCTTGCCCATGCACCTGCACCCAGACACATCAGACAGACACCTCCTACCACCACTCCTTCTTCCTCCACTCCCAAACCTTCACCCTCTTCCTGCCCCAGTGTCCCTAAAAAGCTTTTCCTCTCCACTTTGACCTATTCCCTGACCCTCCCCCCCATCCTTCACTTCAGGCCAGGGTGGTCAGGACCCAGTCTAACACCTCAGCCACCCAGTCCACGGCCACTGTTGTTTCTGCAGCCACTGCAGTTGTGAGAGGCTTCGAGAAGACATTCGTCCACACAGCCAGTGTGCCAGCACCAGCTGCCAAGGGCAAAAAGGGAGCACCAGCTGGCAAAGGCAAAGAGGCACCACCAGCTGGCAAAGGCAAGGAGGCTCTACCAGCTGCCAAAAGCAAGGAACCACCACCAGCTGCCAAAAGCAATGAAGAACCACCAAATTCCAAAAGCAAGGAGGGCACCACTAGCTGGCAAATGCAAAAAGGGCCCCCAACTGCCAAGGGCATGAAGAGACCACCAGCTGCCAAGGGCAATGGCAAAGGCACAGATGCAACAGACAGGATGGATGTGGAGCCTGATGCTGGGGCAGCATCTGAGCAAACAACACCAGCCATGCACTTCAGCTGTCCGAGGCTGCGGGGAAGGGCCGGATCCTCCCCATCAAGGAAGCACCGCCGCCAGCACCGCCACCTGCACCGCCACCTGCACCGCCACCTGCACCGCCGCCAGCACCTCCACCTGCACCACCACCAGCACCGCCACCTGCACCTCCACCAGCACCACTGCCAGCAGCAGCAGCCCCAGTGGGCAGCCCTCCGAGGCTGCAGGGGAAGGGCTGGAGCCTCCCCCCACCACTGCCTGCACCGCTACCAGCATCACCACTGCCACCACTGAGCAGCCATCACCTCCGGTGGGCAGTTTGTAGTCATGCCTCAATGGGCTGCAGTACATCCTGGCCCCTGCAAAAACTGTAGGTGTGACACCCAGGTGGGAGACTGTGACCTTGTACTCCCCAAGATCTGCATCACAGGGCACATAGCCCCCTCCAGAACCAGTGGAAGAAGGCGTTCACTCACCGCATCCTTGCCAGAGTGAAGCACACTGGGCACAAGGCTCCCATCCAGAACCAGTGAAAGAAGGCATCCACTCACCCCCTCCTTGCCAGGATGAAGCACACTGGGCACAAGTCCCCCTCCAGAACCAGTGGAAGAAGGCATCCACTCACTGCATCCTTGCCAGGATGAAGCACACTGGGCACAAGTCCCCCTCCAGAACCAGTGGAAGAAGGCATCCACTCACTCCCTCCTTTTCAGGGTGAAGCACATTGGGCACAAGGCCCCCTCAAGAACAAGTAGAGAAGCCATCCCTTGAGAGGCTGTGGATTTGCACTCCCCAGCACCAGGCACTGGGCAAACCACTCACTACAGAGACTGTGGCGTTGCACTCCCCAGGACTAAGCAGTGGGCAAACCACCCACTTGAGAGACTGTGGCTTTGCACTCCCCAGGACAAAGCAGTGGGCAAACTACCCACTAGAGAGACTGTGGTTTTGCACTACCCAGGACCAAGCAGTTGGCAGACCACCCAGTAGAGAGACTGTGGCTTTGCATTCCCCAGGACAGAGTGATGGGCATGTGACCCTCTCCAGGAGCATTGGTGTTGTACCATCTTCCGGCTGAGGTGCGCCCCCTTCCCCTTCCCCCTGAGGTGCCTGTGTATTTTCGACCTGATGCCCCAGCAGTGTACTCTCCGTATTGAGGCAGGAGTCAAGTGGGGCTTTGGCCTATGTGAGATGGCCCTGTGGCCAACAGACATTATGGACTTGGCAGTGTCCCTCCATTTGTATATATTGTAGATACTGTTTTGTGCTTTGAGGACGTACTTCTAGAACTTTATATTATTACACTGACTTTTTTCACTTCCTTTTGTCCTTGCGTTATTCCTGAGGGGTACGGGGTAGATATGTAATGTTGTTGCTTCTGTTTGTGTTTCTGTTTGTGTGCATGGTGTTGGAGGTAGGGGTGTTGCATGTTTTGTGTGTGTGTGTCACTCTCTTTTTTCTCCCCCCTCCCTTGTGTGCTAGGTGCAGAACTCACCGTGGTCGTCTTTGCTGCTGTTGGTATTCCTGGTGTAGGAGGAGGTAAACCAGCATGGGAAATACCTGTAGTTCAGGCTCATTGGTGTTGAGGTTCTTCCTTGAGTGTCCAGAGGTGAATCGTTTCCCTTCTGTGTACTGTTTCAGACGTGCTTTTGATGGCATTGGTACCGCCGCAGAAAAACCGGCGGATTGGCTTATTGTAATTGTTTTCAATATTCACAAAGTGGATCAAACAAGATTTTACAGAGCAAAACACTGGTTTGGTGGGAGACAGCCATCTAGGTGAGGATACCTTATGTTTCCCCTTCTTGCAGGGTTCATCTGTCAATGATCTCCACAGGCTGTGTAGAGACCGTCATAGAGAACATAGTAGGTAGGCATGAGACACTGCAGGTAGGTGATGAGAATATGCGAGAGAACTCACAGGCCTTGGAGACTACCATAGAAACTGTTGGCCCGGACCTCTCTGCAGAGTTTCAACCACACTGTTTACCTTTTTCCCTCTAATTTTTGCTGAAATTCGTTTTTGTTGATCTTGGGACTCTGTTAACCAATGTTAAAGTGCTTGTGCTCACTCCTCTAAAAATAGTTACATTGGCTAATACCCAATTGGCATATATAATTTACATATAAGCCCCTAATAGAGTAGTATAGTATGGAGCCAGGGCTGAAAATTATATGCTATTACCCACTTTGGTAGCACTTTAAAATATATCCCAGGGCTGCAATTGCAGCCTGAATGCAGTTTTTAACTGCCATGTCAACTTGGCATTTAAACCTCCTTGCCAATCCTTAAAATCACCTTTTATTACAAATAAGTCACCTCTAAGGTAGACCCTAAGTTTCCCAGATGGCAAGGTGCTGTGCAATTAAATGGTTGGACATGTACTTTTAAGTTTAACTTGTCCTGGTA
The DNA here is from genome assembly GCF_031143425.1 of Pleurodeles waltl. Classification (NCBI taxonomy): domain Eukaryota; kingdom Metazoa; phylum Chordata; class Amphibia; order Caudata; family Salamandridae; genus Pleurodeles; species Pleurodeles waltl. Next base: position 1,042,712,826 of record NC_090447.1, on the reverse strand, counting down.
GAGATAAAATCCCAAATTTATTTTTACTACTGTGACGTCTACCTCTCCCATAGGATAACATAGGTGATCTCTTACTGCATTTAATAAGCCTTAATTTCCTTCATGTTTGGTACCTATGACATTTTAATGATGAACCCTCTTGAATGGTAAAGTCGGATTTTTTACAACAATTTTGAAAATGCCACTTTTAGAACGTTGGCATTTTTTGTCACTGCAGCCAAATTGGAGCAAGGGCAGTGAAGTCAGGAAATTCTATGCACTTAAAAAAACACATTTCCAGAAGCTTCTCCTTCCTTCCAGAGGAATGGCAACAGTGTAAAAAAAAGGACTTTCTGACCTACTTTTCAACTTACTACTAGACCTTCAGAAAGACTCTCAGAGGACTGCCTACTGCTGTGACCTGCTGTGCACTCTGCCACACTGCGTCTATACCTGGAAGGGCTGCTTTGCTGTCAGGAGCCTGCTTTGGACCCTCAAAGGCCAGCACTGCTGTTGAGCCCTACATTTTCACCTGTATCCAGGACTACCAGAAATGACCCAAAGTGTTGATTTGCTGGCCTCCTATTCAGAGCCACTGGAAAATAAAAGAGTCCTATTTTTGTGCACCTGCACCTGGTTCCAGCCTGAGTCAGTACTGAAAGAGGTGTCCAATTAGTCCTGGACCCTGTCTTGTGGTAATAAATGTGTCCAGATGGCCAAACACTAAAACTGAGGACTTTAAAAGATTTTGGCCAAAAAGTGCTCTGAGAACCAGAAGAGGGCTCAGACTAACCCGCTTGCCTTTCTGCCCAAGGTGTATCACTGGTCGGATTTACTTTGTGGCGTCTCCTCCTATTTTCTTCTCCACAGCAGCAAAATCTTTTCAGCGTTCCTTAGCTAAAGGGATGTTCAACCTGGTGGAATTGTCTTTGGCTACATCCCTCTGCCTTGTCCAGCTGGATATTTTCAACTTCCATTTTGATGGCTAAGTCCAAATGTAGAAACCTTTACTGCATCTTCGAACCAGGGCCATCCACATACGATGCTCCTTTCTCAGACACCTTTTTCAGCCTTGCACTACTGTACTTTTACCTTCTCAGGCACTTTTTCCCAGAAGTAGGAAGATAAGCTCTGACCTGGCAGAATCCACTCATCTGAGCCACACTCCAGCACAGCCAGCCATATTGTTTTTCACTTTGACTTAGTCTCATGTGACTAAGTCAAAGTGTGGTTGGTGCTTAGATATTTTAGGTGCTATTTTAATTAAAGATGTTAAAAATTCAGAACTCTGGCTCTTCTGATTGGTTTAGTGTTATTTTGGTATCAAATAATTTATACAATATAAATTGGTTAGGCATTTTTCTTGTGTTATGTTTCAACTTTATTGCTGTTTGTGTGCTGCATAAATATTTTTCACTGTGCTACCTAGGTTTAAGCACAAGTTAATTGAGTGACTTTTTGTGGTTCACCATGAAAGGGATAGAGGCTGTTGCTTGAGCAGGGCGCACACCACAGTCAACCATCAACCCAACTTCTCACAATAAGTTAAAAGACTGCTCAACTTCCATCAAAGTTGATAGTGGTTATCCACCAAATATTTTGTATCTTGAAAGGAGCCGACTTAATAGTGGTTTCTTCCAAGGCACAGAGATGACCAATGGGCCAGGGTCCTCTATAATTTTGACAAAGGATTAAAGTTGGTATTGCGTATTTAATGGTTTTTACCATCCTGACAGACAGGACATTGTCCGTCAAACACTACATCAGTCTCTTAGTCTCATTTTGGGAGTTCTAAATTCTCCAGCAGGGCAATCCTAGAAGTAGTATCCAACAAAGTTCTCTCAAAGTCTGACATCTTTGCTGCTAGGTCTTGCTAAAGCTCAGTAGGTGTTGCAAGTCCAGAAATGTGCTAAGGTCCCAACTATTGAGGCTTTTTAGGCAGCCCCTCTTGGCCACTTATAAGGCTCTCAGTACCTAGGAGACAGTATTTAGGGGGAAGGACTGACTCTGGCAGAGGCAACCTGCTTGCTCCAGTCGAGGTCCAGCTGTTACTATTCAACTGTCCACTTAAAAAAAAAAAAGAGTACTTGCAGCTTTGTGTGCCACTGTGGCCACATAGTAGATCTGCCAAATGGCCCCTGGAATCAATTTCTCAGTCCTGGTTCCAAGTGAAAGCTGATGCAGCCCCTAAAGTCTCCACACTGGTCACAGACAGCATGTCTTTTGTTCTTCCTCAAGTCTGGATGTTTTCTGATGAGCTGTAGGTGAGATAGCACTTTTGTATTATTCTCTAACAAGTTTAATTGGGGTGACTCCTGGATACTCCCCAACCAAGAAGAGGAACATTCTCAGAGGTAACCCTTCTCACTTTTACATCACATCCTGTCTGCCTTATTCCACATTATCCCAGGGTGCACAATTTTGAGGCAAATTCAGTATGGAAGCACCCTTTAGGCCTTAGAGGCTAGCGTTGTGACATCTAGAGGCGTGTTTAGGGAAATAAGCAGCCCCCTCTTTCTCAACTGATCCAAACTGGTTCCAGGTCATACTCCTTATCCCATTGAGATATTGCCAAGCTAGCTAAAAAGATCTCAGGGATCAAAGGTCTCTTTTCCCAAGATCCCTCTACACAATTACCTTTGATTGGGCAGTGTTAGAAATGGCAGAGCTATGCACCCTGTCCATGTAGAGACAATAATCCTAGTCAGGGTAAGTCAATTAAACTCCCTAAATTAAACTGTGCTCACCCTCTGATAGCTTGGCACAGAGCAGTTAGGCTTAACTTAAGACGCAATGTGTAAAGTATTTGTGCAGCACTTAATTTGCATGACACAGTGAAAGTGACCACAAAAAGACTCTACACCAGTGTAGGAAAATAGAGAATATTTGTCTGTATAAAACAAAAACAAAATGACAAACATCCAATAAGTAGAATTTGAGATATGAATTTTGAAAGATTAAGGGCCTGATTTATATGTTGGCCATAGCTGTCTAGCCGTCGGTTTTCTGACTGAAAACCCGTATGCTGCTTTGGAGCTCCAGATTTAGATGTTGGCAGCCCCACCTCGAATTGTGATTCGCCGAATTGGGGGGAAATGGGTTGAAAACTCACCTTTTATCCAGATTCCACTTCCATTTCAGGCTGGGCAGGACACTCCATCGCAGCTGCAACAGGACCACAGAGAAAACATGACTGTCCTGTCACTGTACACAATGGTAGGCAGCCCGCAATGGCTGTGTGCTTTGGGTGTCACTGCACATAAGTTTGGGGCCACTGCAAACACATATATCACATACATTTTTTAATTACTGTGACAAGCATATATTGGAGTCACAAGTGGGTCAGACATGGATGGAGACACACTGGTGCACAACACATATTGCACACACACACAATTGTCATTATGATATCAGTATTCATTGCCAAATGAATGCTGGTAGCACAATGACAGTACAATCACACTTCTCAACTGTCCCCATGTGTGAATATTGCAAGGGGACCTGTACCTGTCATGTTGTGCATCAAATTGTGTGTGTGACTCAATATGTGTATGTGTGTGCGATGTGATTGGCTGTGTGAGCTGGAGGGAAGTGTAGTGCATGATGTGGTTGTGACAGCCTGTGTACCACTTGTAAATGGTGTGGATGTTTATTTATGTTGTGTTTTGTATTTCTGCTTGCAGCTTTCAGGTGACTGTTGTATGGCAGTTGTTATTCTGATGTGTGTAGTTGTGCTTATGTGTGTGTCAGTCAGTCAGTCAAAGTACTTTATTTCGATAAATAAATATCATAAAAAGACATAAAAACAGTACAATCAAATATTACAGGCAATCAACAATTCATATTATCTACAATGTTTAAAAAGGGGGGTCAGTAAAATAAAACATCCTAAAAACATAATTTAACGTGAAACATTAATATTCTCCCAGATTCGCAAAAATTACCTTTCCTATAAAAAGTTAATTAATCACTCAATTCATTACAATAAAATAATCGGATTGATGTCGAACTTCTTTTTATTAACCCTAACAGCTCCCACTAAAAAACTAGCAACATGGAACATAATCCTAGGGGTCTGTAATAACTGTAAGAACAAGAGGGCAGGTTTGGCCTGTATAAACCCCTCCTCCTTTAAAATTGGGAACAAATATTTCTTTCTTAAGGCCCGTAATGGTCACAAAATTAAAAAAAATGCATTGTATTCAGGATCGAAAAATTATCACAATTACACGGCGTTCCATTTTCCGGAGGAGACCAGGTTTGAAAGTGGCCAAGAGTTAGATGGATCAGGTTAAACCGAAAACGTGTAAGTAGAAACCGGTGGAAGGGTTGATTTACAATAGACAAATATAATTCAGGTCCCACATAAGTACTCAAAATGATACTGGCCCGCACCAATGGTTTCTCATATTCAGCTTGTTCTCTTTCTAAACATAACAGATCTTTCATCATGCTTTTAATCAGTCCAATATCTTTAACAGTTATTGATTCCGGGGAGTAGAAAAGATCCGATCTCCCTAATCTAACAAAACATTTTTGATATAAACTAGCCACGCTATTTTATTTACTTTATCCAGCTGCAGGCAATCTTTTAAAATAGAGTGGTTGAGCGGAATTTCTTGATTCAGCCAGATCTTTAGCCAGGCTAGAACGGGGGCCAGTTTGATCAAGTCTGAAATGTAGCCCACACCCAATTCAGTATGGACAATGTGTGTGGAAGTAGACTGGGGAAGAGAGAGAACTGATCTTAAAAATTTATTTTCCGTGATCTGTATACTTTCCATAGAGCAATAGCCCCATATCGCACTTCCATGCGTTGCTATTGCAAGGCATTTTGCTTCATAAATTTTTAGCAAACTAACAATTGGCCTCGCCCCGAGTTTATTCATAAAACCCCGAAGAGCAGAAGACGACTTTACAAGGGCAACATTTCTATTTTTTATCTGGGGGCCCCAGGAACCTTTCTCATCGAAAGTGATCCCTAAGTATGGAAGTATTGCTACTCTACACAGTTCTTGCCTCCCACAAGTAAAAATTTTGGGGAGTTTATTTTTATTACCCTTACCCATGATCATAATCTGGGACTTTTAAACATTGATCTTTAAATCCAGGGAAGTCATAAAAACCTCAAAGGCGTCCAATAATCGTTGAAGACCAACACCAGTACGAGAAAGCAGGACAGCATCGTCCGCGTATAGGAGAACCAGAATACCGAGTTCTCCTATCCGTGGGGTGTCCTGGGTAGCATCTTTTAGTGTGGATTCCAAGGCATTTATATAAATAGTAAAAAGGAGGGGAGCCAGAATGCACCCCTGCCTGACTCCCCTTTCTGAGTTAAAGTGGCTAGTGCATCGCCCCGCAGTAGTAACTCTAACAGAAGCTGTTAGGTCAGTATGTAAATCTACTAAGAGGTTAACAAGAGCCTTGTCCAGTCCCATGTCAAGTAAGATTTTCCATAATTTAGATCGATTTACAAGATCAAAGGCTAACGAGAGGTCCATGAACCCCAGATACATGGAACCCTCCTTCGCCTTCGTGTATTTCTCTATTAATAAATACAAATTCAAGCCTTGATCTATAGTACTCCTTTTAGGTCTAAAACCATACTGCACATCTGCTAGGACCCCTTTCTCTGTTAACCAATCGTTCAGTTTATTTAGAATAACTCGACCTAAAATTTTCACTGAGGAATCAATCAGTGAAATCTGCCTGTAACAAGATGGGTCTTGCCTATTAAGCTTTTTAAACACTGGTATAATTATAGATTTCTTCCAGGAAGACGGGATTTTATCAAATGCAAGATTATTAAAAACCTTGCATAATACCTTAGACCAAAATTTCGGAAAACTTTTAAAACTTCCCCAGGTGTGATTAAGTCTATAGCCCTTTCAACCTCTGCAACTGCAAAAATAACTGCATCCTTGTCAGGGGAAATTTCCCCAACTTCATCTGCTAAAATTCCACCAGGAGGACCAATATTAGAGTATATCTGACTAAAGTGTTTTGTCCAGCCCTCATCTGGAATGTTTGCCTCTAAAGGAGTATTGGTTTCATCAGAAAAAAAGGGCTGATTTATTATTTTCCAGAATAAACCACTGTTTTTTAGGGTATCTGGATCCAAGAGTTGAGCCAAGGCGTTATCTTTCAGAGTCCTTTTCCTCTCTAGAATAGTTATTTTATACACTTTCCTAGCATTTACTATTTTTGATCGATCTTTAGGAATAGTTTTTAATGCCTTTAGTAGTACACCATGTGCTTTAGAGCATTCCTTATCAAACCATCTATTGCCCTCTAGCGCCTTCTGGCTAGATTAAGCCTGCAGATTACAATTAATTTCCAAGCAAATCTGATCAAATGCTACTATAACCTCCTTAGGATCTGGATTTTCCGCTAGACATATAGAGATTTCATCCTCCACTTTAGATAAAACCTCCTGAAAAAAGGTTTCAGGGACTATTTTTGTCCACTTCAACCTACGATTCTGGTCTTTGACTTTAAGGTTCAAGCCCCCACTCTCTGCGACTAATTTGAGAGAAATCAGTTCAGTGTTCTTAAAAACAAGTACAACAGGATTATGATCACTAAAAACTGACACCTCAGTATAATAATTTACAACACTATTTAACAAAAAGGAAGACAAATAAATATAATCTATAATAGTACCATTTTCTTTGCCCTTAAACGTAGGGGACCTACTATTCCCGTCTCCACAGCCAGACTCATATAAATTCCATTTAGCGAGGAAAAACTCAAGATAATCCCCCTGCCTAGTATGTTCTGGATGAGCAGTTGAGGAAAAGGGAGGGCCTTCCTCATCCCTCCTAATACATGGTAGGGTACATGGATGTATGTTAAAGTCCCCTAGTAATATTAACTCAAAAGTATTAACATTTATACTATAGACTGACAAAAATTTATCCAAGTCATCCAGGTTTTGACTGGTACAATCATTAGCATGCGAGTTATAAAAATTTATAAAAAGGATCTTACCCTTATCCTGGGTGGAAAGCTCAACAATTAGACAATTTACTGAACCCGAGGGGCATTGAGTTAAGGTGCCTTTCATATCCAGTTTAAAAAGGCTTAATAGTCCCCCCTTAGGTCTTCCTGCCACACTGTTTGTAGCTGGAATGCAAAAATGACAAAAGCCATCTAAAGAAAAACTATTCGTTTGATCCCAGGTCTCTTGTAAAGCAATGACATCAAAAGATTTTAATATCCTTTCACATTCGGCTATCCCAGACTTACTCTTTAAACCAGCAATGTTCCATGTAGCAATCTTGATGGACAATGCTGAAGACTGGGAAGAATTTCCCAAGACATTTGGTAGTCAATCATTTTCTTCCATAGAAGATAAGGCAGCATACCGATTGTGAAGAGGTAAAGTGTTAACGGTCTGCCTGTAAGTCAGCTGATGACGACTTGACTCCCCCCTAATTTGAGACCGGGACATATTTACAAATACATTCGGGGTACAGGCATCCATACCTCTTCCGTTCTCATTTGAACATTGCCCTTGCACATACAACGGGCGACATTGAGTATTGGCCCCATGATTATAAAAAAAGCCAAGAGGTCTAGCTAGAACCGCATTTTCTAGAGTTGGCAAAATTGCAGCTCTCAGAAGCACTGTTGCCACGTGTTGTGGGTGTTTAAAATTTATAATAATACAGTCTCCACCTCTATTTTTAGGGCCATTGCCAATCCAGCTAACTCTGCGGATAAATAAAATGTCATTTGCAAGGGCACAAGGAAATCCACAGTTCTTATTCAACCAAGCAAGCGTCTTGTTTTTAAGAGCAGGATACGTTTCTATCCCAGAACCATTCAAGCACAAGTCAACCTCTGGAACATTTGTTAGAACCACAGTATATGGTGCACAATTTGGCGGGAGATTAATAGAATTATGTCGCCTAGTTATACTTCTTCTATCAATGACTGTCCCTCCTATAGTGTCCTGAGTACTCCTTTGTATTGATCGTGGTCGACTAAAAGTATTTTGTGCACTAGCCGACCCTACTGGCGATGTAGACGAGGATGAGGCAGTCGGCACACTTACAGTCGGTGGGGCCTGAACAGTAGCCCCCAAGCCCTCCACCCTATTACTGACTATAGAGTGTGTAACTGAACCCACTGGGTGGTTATCCATAGAGCCTATTGAGTCTAAGTGAGTACTCAGTGGAACAGTGGACCGAGTCAGACAAGATTCTACAAGGCCTTCCAATCTAGTAACCCTAAGAAGCACTAATTCTACCTTGGCCACCAGGGGACTGATCAGTACTTCCAATTTAGATTCAAAAATTGTAACCAGAAGATCAATTTGACTTGAGTGCAGACTAGTCCCCTCAATAATATTGGTGGGCTCAGGGACATTTCCCCTATTGGTAGCTGTTGGGCCAGCTTTTTTTGGCTTCCGACACCCTGCTTTCTTGACAGGCCCCTTCCTACAGGCACGTACCGCTCTCCTAGTGGGAGATTGAGTAAGAGGAGACCTTAATGGTAATGTCCGATCCTGTACTTGAATAGGTTCGGAACAACAAACCTGCTCTACCACAGAAACATCAATATTTAAATCGTTCTCATTGTTGGAAATAGTTGAGACCCTCTGAGACATTGATGTAGGGGGTAAGCACTGCCTTATGGGAGATGTTTCTGGACTAACCCTACTTAATGATGATCTCCTATCTTTGTTAATTTTACTAACTACTTTAAAAAGATATTTATCCAAGGTCTTTGAGTCATTACAGTATTTGTAGCCATTTTAGAAGACCTCAGTTTGGACATGATGGGAGCAGCGAAGTCATCGATTATCTAGTGGAAATATTCCTCAATGAATTGACTGATTGCCTATTTATCAAAATGCCCCCACAACAATACACGTCAGCCGGTTATATCGTACATAAAACAAACATTAATGTTATTAGCTGCTTACGTTACTGTCAGCCCAAGGACCAGGGTACTCTATGTCAAAAGACCTCGACAATAGTCCATGGCCCTGCCCTGCCTCCTCCTACCCTGGACGGCCACAGACGGCCCGCCCTTTGCCCGGGCTTCGCCCGGCGCGTCCCGCGAAGCGGGCCTCTGGGCGATTTGTAGGCGCCTCCTGGCGCTGGCGCCGCGTCAGAGCCGCGCGCCGCCGCTGAAGCTACCGGGAGTTGAAGTCCCGGGGCAGCGACGCGGGAGATGGTACTTGCTGGCGCGGTAATGGCAGCCCTGGACTCTTGGCGGTAGCGGTGGCAGTGATGACAGGGGTGGCGTGGTTCAGGTGAGTTCAAAGCAGCTTCCCACCCGCTCCGCCGGCCTCTGGGTGATTTGTAGGCGCCTCCTGGCGCTGGCGCCGCGTCAGAGCCGCGCGCCGCCGCTGAGGCTACCGGGAGTTGAACTCCCGGGGCGGCGACGCGGGAGATGGTACTTGCTGGCGCGGTAATGGCAGCCCTGGACTCTTGGCGGTAGCGGTGGCAGTGATGACAGGGGTGGCGTGGTTCAGGTGAGTTCAAAGCAGCTTCCCCCCCGCTCCGCCAGCCTCTGGGCGATTTGTAGGCGCCTCCTGGCGCTGGCGCCGCGTCAGAGCCGCGCGCCGCCGCTGAAGCTACCGGGAGTTGAAGTCCCGGGGCGGCGACGCGGGAGATGGTACTTGCTGGCGCGGTAATGGCAGCCCTAGACTCTTGGCGGTAGCAGTGGCAGTGATGACAGGGGTGGCGTGGTTCAGGTGGGTTCAAAGCAGCTTATGTGTGTGTTTGTTCCACAATGCATATTACTTTTGCATTGTTGTATAGCACCATCTAGTGAATATAAAGAAAAAGCCCAGAACGAGTATGCTCCAGGTCATTCGCTAGCAAACCAGTCAACAGGCAAGGGGGGACTCACAGTTATCCTCAAAGAACCTGATACTCCCCCACCATTTAAAGGAAATCTGAGCTACCAAACATTGCCACTCACTGTTATCTACTGCTACAATCTGGTGGACCACTTTAGGAATTAACTAACCACACTATAGTAACTAGGTTATGGGAATACTTTTCAAATGTCAGGAATTTTTGTCCAACGAGGATTTTTGAGAATACCCATCAAAACTGACCTCCCATGTTTACCAGCTAATAGGATCATTTAAAATAGATGCCTCACCTCTTTAATAGTGGCATGCTTCATCATCGGCTGTCTACCCACACCCCGGTAAGGTGGTACTACCAGGGTGGACTCAACCAAGAATTCTTGGGAGTTCAAAAATAAACACCTCAGCTCCCTTTGTGTGACTATCTACAGTAAATGCGCAACCAGTCCAATAGTCATCCTGACCCCGATATGTATTCAGCAGACTGGCAGAGGCACAGAATGGTTAAACAAGAAAATGCTAAATTTCTAAAAAAATACATTTTCAAACTGACACTTCAAAAACCAACTTCATCAAACGTTGTATTTTGAGCTCAGAGACTCCACACTCCGTATATCTATCTGCTCCCAATAGAAAATTACTATTAAAAGGTAATTCAAGGCAATCCCCATGTTACCCTATGGGAGAGACAGGTCTGGCAATAGTGAAAACTGAATTTAGCAGCATTTCACTATCAGGACATTGTAAAACACGCCAGTACATGTCCTACCTTTTAGGTACACTGCATCATGCCCATGGGGCTACTTAGAGGGTGACACGTAGAAAAAGGGAAGGTTTGGGACTAGCAAGTGGGTGCACTTGTCAGGTCTAAATGGCAGTTTAAAACTGCACACACAGACACTGAAGTGGCAGGCCTGAGACATAGTTACAGGGCTACTCATGTGGGTGGCACAATCGGTGCAGAAGCTAACTAATTGCATTTGATTTACAGGCCCTGGGCACACATGGTACACTATACTAGGGACCTACCCGCACATCAAATATGCCAATCATAAATAAATTAATCAACAATAAAATTTAGGAAGAGAACACTTGCAATCTAGCACTGGTCAGCAGTGGTAGAGCTCCCAGAGACTTAAAGCCAACAAAAATGAAATTCAGCGCAGGATTAAAAACATGAGGTCAGAATCAAAAAGACAGTAAAAACCATGCCAAGAAATGACTATTCTAACGGTTGACAAACCATGATCCTACCACTGTGGACTGTTGCTACCTCTTACTCCTCCATTTAAGCTTATGCATCCTCCTCTGTGGAGTGGTACTGCCCAAAAGCAGCACTGGTTAGACAATTATGGCAGACACCCTCTCAAGTTCTCTTGACAGTGTGGGACTCCCATTAGTGGAAGAGTTCCTGGTACAGCCCAGGTCCCCCTGCTTTTGTGCCCACTCTGAGAACAATCCAAGCATTTGGGAAGGAAACAGGGGACCCTGAACCCTTGCCCACCACCACCCCTTTTCCTATTCTTGGAAAGAACATGGGGCCCTATCTCCCCTGCTATACTGGGGCCTGGATGGGTCACTTTGACCCTTCCCCTCACTCTGATGGAGAACACTTGAACCACCCCCCTTAGGATCACACGCCAGTAACCTCACTGACACTCTGGTACTTACCCAGATGTCTGCCTCCTTTGAAAGTTCCCTGGAATAAGAATATTTTCAATCCACCAGGTGTTGTTGTAGCTCTGGAAAACAGTGATTCAGCATGTGCTGTCTAGCAAACAACTTGTGCAGCACTTCAAATGTGTTCACCATAATACCCTTCATCCAAGCATCCGGTGTCCTGCATATGTGACCCACAAAGTCCACCCAGGACTGGTGAGACTGTTTCTGACTGCTTCAGAACCGCAACCAACCCTCCTCAGGGGTAAATCCATATTTCTTTACCAGGGATTTCTTCACTGGAGTATACCTTTTTCTGTCACTCCTTTCTAGGGCCAGGAAAGTGAGCCTCCCACCCTCCCGAATATGACTCCATGTGTCAGCTCCTCAATCCTCCTCAGGGTCCCTGTGCATTTCTAGAGCTACCTGAAACACTGGTGTATGTCATCCCCTCCTTGAAGCTAGGCACATAGGCCCATATTTATACTTTTTGACGCAAAACTGCGCTAACGCAGTTTTGCGCCCAAAAAATTAGCGCCGGCTAACGCCATTCTGAAGCGCCATGCGGGCGCCGTATTTATTGAATGGCGTTAGCCGACCGGCGCTGCCTGGTGTGCGTGTTAACCCGATTTGCGCCATTTTTTTGGGCCGCCCAGACGCCATTAACATGACTCCTGTCTTAGCAAAGACAGGAGTCATGCCCCCTTGCCCAATGGCCATGCCCAGGGGACTTATGTCCCCTGGGCATGGTCATTGGGCATAGTGGCATGTAGGGGGGCACAAATCAGGCCCCCCTATGCCAATTTTTTTTTAAAAAAAAATACTTACCACAACTTACCTTTTCTTCCCTGGGATGGGTCCCTCCATCCTTGGGTGTCCTCCTGGGGTGGGCAAGGGTGGCAGGGGGTGTCCCTGGGGGCTTGGGAGGGCACCTCTGGGCTCATTCTGAGCCCACAGGTCCCTTAACGCCTGCCCTGACCCAGGTGCTAAAATCCGGCGCAAATGCGGGTTTTTTAGTCCCGCCCACTCCCGGGCGTCATTTTTGCCCGGGAGTATAAATACGACGCATATGCATCGCAGTCATTTTTTAAGACGGGAACGCCTACCTTGCATATCATTAACGCAAGGAAGGTGTTCAAGCCAAAAAATGACGCTAACTCCATGAACTTTGGCGCTAGACGCGTCTAACGCCAAAGTATAAATATGGAGTTAGTTTTGCGTCGAATTTGCGTCGAAAAAAACGATGCAAAGTCGGCGCAAACGGAGTATAAATATGCCCCATAGTCTCTAGGTATATAGACTGCGGCCCATATTTATACTTTTTGACGTAAAACTGCGCCAACGCAGTTATGCGTCAAAAAAATTAACGCCGGCTAACGCAATTCTGAAGCGCCATGCGGGCGCCGTATTTATTCAATGACGTTAGCCGGCGTTAGCCGCCGGCGCTGTCTGGTGTGCATTAAAAAAAACTACGTACACCAGGCAGCGCCGGCGTAGGGGGAAAATGGCGTATGGACGTCCAGAAATGGTGCAAGTCAGGCTGAGGCAAAAAAATCGCCACAACCCGATTTGCGCCATTTTTTTACGACGCCCATCCCCCATTGAAATGACTCCTGTCTTAGCAAAGACAGGAGTCATGCCCCCTTGCCCAATGGCCATGCCCAGGGGACTTCTGTTCCCTGGGCATGGTCATTGGGCATAGTGGCATGTAGGGGGGCACAAATCAGGCCCCCCTATGCCAATTTTTTTTTTAAAAAAAATACTTACCACAACTTACCTTTTCTTCCCTGGGATGGGTCCCTCCATCCTTGGGTGTCCTCCTGGGGTGGGCAATGGTGGCAGGGGGTGTCCCTGGGGGCTTGGGAGGGCACCTCTGGGTTCATTCTGAGCCCACAGGTCCCTTAACGCCTGCCCTGACCCAGGCGCTAAAATCCGTCGCAAATGCGGGTTTTTTAGACCCGCCCACTCCCGGGCGTCATTTTTGCCCGGGAGTATAAATACGACGCATATGCATCGCAGTCATTTTTTAAGACGGGAACGCCTACCTTGCATATCATTAACGCAAGGAAGGTGTTCACGCAAAAAAATGACGCTAACTCCATGAACTTAGGCGCTAGACGCGTCTAACGCCAAAGTATAAATATGGAGTTAGTTTTGCGTCGAATTTGCGTCGAAAAAACGACGCAAATTCGGCGCAAACGGAGTATAAATATGCCCCTGCATCTTTAACACTGGACACACTCATCTTGCTGCCACTACTGGACTCTCCTTGCTGTCCTTGTAAGTCCAGAACCTTCATACTACACTCATGGGCCAATTTCTTCTCCGCAAAAAAACATTTTTCCATGGTGAAGGCCCTTTCCACTCTAACATCCTCTCCTCTGCCAGGGGTATATCAGTCTCAGTTCTTTTGTCTTATACATACAGTTAGTCCGTCTGAAGCTTCAGGTCCCTCTCAGCTTATCTGTCCTTGAGGTGCTCAAAAGAATAGTCTTAGGAGGTGACACTACTCTCCAATAAATCCAACCAGGGGCTCTCTATCCATGGAGTCCTCTCTCTCCACTGGAGCTTCTTTTGTTTTCTTACTCCTCCTCATCCTTTCCAGAGCTGCTGTACAAAAAAGCCAGAGTCCCAAAAGTAAGAAGATTAAGCAGGAGTACATTTAGAAGAATGACCCTTTTAGAATAAAAGGAGAAACACATTCTGGTCTAGATGTGGATGGTAGTGTACTCCAGATTACTGTATGGCACTGTATAAACACTAGGCCTATCCCACCTCTGCCACCAGTGTTAGAAATTGTATCTCTAGTTTGCAGAATTATGCACCCTCTTCAAGAAGGGGCCACAAACCTAGTAAGGGTAAGTCTGTTACACTTCCTCAATTAAACAGTGCCTACCCTCTGGCAGTTTGGCACAGAACAGCCAAGCTTAATTTAAGGGGCAATGAGTAAAGTATTTGTGCAAGATTTAATTTACAGTAAGAAAGTGAAAAACACCATGAACATGTCCTTATCTGTGTAAAACAAGACCAAAAAAACAAACACTCTCTAAGTAGAATTCGAGAGAAGAGTTTTTAAAGATTAGGGGTCTGATTTAGAGTTTGTCAGAGGGATTACTCAGTCACAAATATGACAGATATCCCATTGGATGAATTACGATTTCCATAGGGTATAATGGAATACGGGATACCCAACATGTTTGTGACGAAGTAACACTCTCTGCCAAATTCTAAATCTGGCCCTAAATGCGAAAATAGTGCTTAACAGACATTAGCAGTCAAAAGGTTACTTAGGAACACAAGGGACCAGTGCAAATCCAATATTCAGACTGACCACGATAGAGTAGAGGCTGGCTACAAAACCCAAGCAGAGCCCACTTGTTGGAAGGTGGGTCATTAGTTGCGTGGCCAGCACAAGTAATTGGTCTGCACATGACCACCACTGGGAACCAAACACCCCATTGTAGAGCTTGATTCTCATAGGGTATCGTTGCAGAGCAGTCCAAGGCTTACTCGTGGGAGATGGTGTGGGCTAGTAATCCCAATTCATGAGCACACACACATGACACTCAATAATTTACTGTCCAGTCTGTGCTTTTTCTTTTGATAAAGTCAATGTACATTTATTACACACACTCTACTCAATACAATGCAACAATTTATGAATATACACAAATTGTTGGAATTACTCTTGGATGACATGGTGTAATCATTCTTGTCCTTCCCGAGGGGAAATTTAATCCAACCACCCACATGGCAAAACATTTCCTAGTATCCCAATGCACTAGTTGACTGCAAGTTGGAGTGAGAGCATTTAAATATTGAAATAAAGTAAATCGACTTTGATAAGAGGTCTCATTTCTCAAATAAGCATGAACAAGGAACATGCAGAGGCATGTTGGAATAGTTTGGAGATGAGGATTACTTATAGATTACTCTCATATTACTTTCAGATTATTCCTGACTAACATTGTGTAATACCAGCCCACACCCCCTAGAGAACACAGTTCAACAAGCAAATAACTAAAATTCCAACAAGCTTGTGCTTCACCTTGCGTTGGAACCCTTGGGGGGGTTATAATTATTTTGTCCCACCCAGCCTAGGGTGGGGACACAAACTGCGCTGGGGGGAGGCTGCGCTGCTTCTGCAACACTCCCTGTCCATGGTAACTTGGTTTGTTGTGGCCCCACCTTCCTTGAGCCACCATGAGCTGAGAACTGGGCTCATGGAGATGTTCAGCAGCGCAAGGCATTGTGGGCGGGGGTGCATATGTGATGAGCTGCTCACGCACTGTGCCGGGGAGAGCCGCTTTGTTTTAGTTTATGCAGCCTTGCACCATGTTCTTCTTTGCTTGGGGGTGTCCAGTCCTGACTAAACACCCTTTGCATGGCTGTCTCATTGGAGGGCAGCACAGGGAGCCCACCCCGGCTGCCCTCATGATGGTTAACATTGGGGAGCAGCTCGGGGAGCCTAGCCCTGGCAACTCTGGCCCTGCACATGATGTCTGCCCGCTCCCCAAGGTAGATGCAAGCAGCTGCGGTGGCTGCATGGGTCACATGGGGGAGTGTGATGCTCCGTCCCCTCGTCTTCTGCACCATTGGGGAACCAGGATGGTGTCCGGGGCCCCTCCTCACCTTCCTGGGGAGTGCAACAGGGGTCCGGGCCCCTCTAGGTGGCTTCACGGGGGTGCAACAGCATACCTCGACTTTGACTTCTGTATGGGAGCCCCAGAATGGGGTCCAGGACCCTGTTTGTATTTTCACCGGGAGCACAACAGCGCTCCTCTGCTTTGTCTTCATCCGCCGGACCCTTCTTCAACCAGGCGGCCATCTTCGCCAGGGTCACAACGGCACCCCCCAGCCACCCTTCTGGGAGCGGCCCCAGGATGATGTCCGGGGCCCCCCTTCCTGGTTCTTCCTGGATTTTCACTGGGAGTGTGACTGCATTGCCTGACTTTACTTCAGCTGCAGGGGGCCCCTTCACCATTGCGGTGACCATGAGTGTGCCAGGCTTCACAGGTCTTTGGGATGAGGTCCGGGGGGCACTCCTCTGTCACAGAGGGGTGTAACAACACACCCCCAGCTCCTCTTCTTCTTGGGGGCATCTTCCTGGCCCTGGTCCACCCCCTGGGGCATTGACCCGAGCAGCAGCAGAGCCCCAAACACTTCACCACTTGCTCAAAATAGGTCAAAGGTCACATACCTTCTCCTTGGGATATCTCTGGCCCCCAAGGCCCAATTCTGATCATCTTGGGATTGTTTTGCTCCTGGTGATGAGCCCTTGCCACCACAAGCACTTTCATTAGGAATCCTGGCCTAGAAGGGTCCTAGATTGCAGGGAGCAGTCCCACTGACTCCCTGATCCAGCCTTTCTTCTGGGTGCCCTCCTTTTCTTCTGAGCTCCACGCTCTCCTTGCACTGGCCCAGCCTTCCCCCCAATTAGTCCTTGGGGGGGGGTGAGAGGGCCAGCTTACCTGGACCTGGCTTGTACCTTGTTGGGCCTGAAGTCCTTCAAGGGAGGAGTCCCTGCCCCAGGGGGCAATAGGGGGGTCTTCCTTCCAGTTGTCCATGACACACATCTGCAGTCCCAGTGTCTAACAGTGAAGCACAGACAAGAGAGCATGCTATTACCAGTGCAGGGCCTTTAAGTTGGGGCAGATGTGTCAAGTAGGCCTGCATCTCTGGCCTATCCAGATGTGCCATACACTTCCTTGTCCCCGTCCCCTCCACCCTGCACAGTCTTCTGAGATAGCTCAAAGTGGCGGCATCCAGGAGCTAGGGCCTCATGTACTCTGAAACTCAGTCCCTCCTCCCTGGCATTTCTTCCAGGGCCTCTCTACCCATTTCCTGGCAGAGGCCGACCACTGTCTGATTGATGCAAGGCCATGCTGAGGCAGCTGGATAGAGCAGTAATTGACCCTAAACCTGAGCTGAGCCAGAGAAAGGTGACATTCCTGGATGACCCATAAATCGTACAACTATGCTTTTGTAACCTACTACATCATCGTTTTCATACAGCTTACAGTGTACATTGTTGTGACTCTGGTCTCTGTGGGCCCTCAGAGCCCTTAGTTATGCCCTAGACCACTGTTTCCCATTTACATTTAATGGAGTATCCGTACAGTGAAAAGACAGTGAGCCCACTGACTGTTCCTCGCATGTGCACACCCATCTCATGAGGCCTAATCCAGGTCACCAGCCACTCTGCATACTTCCTTCTATACCAGGCTACCTAAGTGCAGTTCTTGGGCTGCGCATGCCAGGAATCCTCCCTGCACAGCCCTCACATGGGTGCACATGCGTTTGCACACACGATCACTTGTAACTAGCCCGGGGCCTCCTACTCTTAATACACCACAGCAGCCTTTCATTCGCAAGGTGGCACCCACAGTAAACACGGGCAGTCCATTTTACCATGAGTTTACTGTGTGTGAGTCCCCAACTAAGAGGCTTCCTTACAGTAAAAGGTCAAAAACGAGGTGGTCAAAAAGTGAAAAATCAGGGGACGCCAGATGATCAGAACTGTCCTCTCAAAACACTGAAACAGTACCTTTGATGGAGCAAAGTGTTGATGTTGAGGGCATGATGCGCTGGTATTTTACACACAGTCAGGTCAGAGCATCGTTGTTGGGCTCCACTGAAATAAATGTGGTGTCGTCGGGCCGAGCAGGCTGTGAATCCACTGTCATTGAGCCATCCCTGCCTCGGCATTGAGGGAAGGATGAGTCTGAATTTCACCCGCACTCAAGGCAATGCATCAGTCTTTGCAGAAATCAGTTGTAGTATCCAGTTCCTAGACCCACTCCTGGATGGGGCACCTCAGGCAAGAGTAGGTCTCACAGATGGCAGAGTTCAGTAGCACAAGGAGATTTGCAGGCAGTTGTTGATGTCCCAGAGACTGCAGGAGAACAGGGGACAAGCCATCAAGCCATTGGAGACTTTTCGGTACAAGGATATAGAAAGCAAATACAAACCTTCTCATAGCAGGCAAAAACAGTAGGCCAACACAGCAAAGCAAATAGCAAAGTGCAACTCCCTCCTTCAGCACAGCATTACAGCACGCTGTGGGCCACCATAAAAATGCAGTCTCAGAGTGGCAGTCCCTCCTGGTAGCACAACAATCCTTTTTCCTGGCAGAGTGCCGTTAGTTCAAGTAGAGTTCTGATTTGCTGGGGTTTGGGATCTAGTATTTATACTCAAGTGTGCCTTTGAAGTAGGGGAGACTTCAAAGAGGCCTTCGAAGATCACAAGGTCCCTGTCCTTCTTTCCCTTGCGCCAGACATTCTCCAGGGGGGTATGCAGTCCTGTGTGTGAAAAGAAGCACAGGCCTATTCAGGTATGTCAGCTCCTCTCACCTAACTAGACCAGGAAAACCCATCAACCTGGTGACGGGCCATCAGGGTGCACATATCAGACCCAAACTCCCTTTGTGTATGACTGTCTAGATGGAAAGCACAAAGCACAGCTGTCATCCACCCCACTCGTGTTTTCTGAGACAGGTAGAGGCACAGCATGGTGAAAGTAAGAAAATGCCAACTTTCTAAAAGTGGCATTTTCAGACTCACAATTTAAAATCCCACGTCATCATAGATTGTAATTTTAAATTGTGAGTCCAGAGACACCAAACTACACATTTTTATTGTTTCCCAATTGAAAGATATACTTAAAAGATGCTTCAATGTATCCCCATTGTTAACCTGTGGGAGAAATAGGCATTGCAGTAGTGAAAAACATATTTAGCAGTTCTTCAAAAGCAGTCCTTGTTAAACTAAAAAAGTACATGTCCAACATTTTAAATACACTACACCTTGGGGCTAACTAAAGCCCGCCTTAGGGGGCGAGATATGTAAAGAAAAGGAAGGCTTGGGCCTGGGAAATGGGGGTAGTTGTCAGGTTGAAGTGTCAGTTTAAAACTGCATATACATGCTCGTCAGTGACATGCCTGAGACATGTTTGAAAGGCTACTGTAGTGGGTGGTACTATCAGGCCCTTGGCACATGTAGGGCACTTTACTAGAGACTTGCAAGTGATTTAAATATGCCAATTGTGGACAAACCAATGTTACCATTTTAAAAGCAGAGAGCACATGCCCTTCAGCACTGGTGAGTAGTGGTAAAGTGCCCAGAGTCCTAAAGCCAGCAAATATAAGGTCAGGAAATGAGGAGGAGGGAGGCAAAAGGTGTGTGGATGACCCTGCAGAAAGGGTAATTTCCAACAGGAAGGGCTCACACTGCTTTCTTTCAAGTTAATTACATTACACTAAATTTGAAAATGGGCCACTTTTAAGAATAAGCACCCTACCTTCTCGGTTACAATGACTAATTTCTGGTGACTTATTTAATAATTGAAAGTAAGTTCCTTTCCTCTTAAAAGGGGTTATGTAGATCGGACTACTTGCAGGTTTGAAACCTGCAAAAGCCAGGCTACACAGGAAGGCATGCAGCCACATTTTCTTTCTCTGCCTAACATTTTACTTTTCCTTGCTAAGAATGTATTTTTCATAACCTTTTACAATGGCCTCACTCGAAAGTTAAAAGTGCTTCCCCCACTGTGTCATTGCTCCGGCAAGCACAGAGCTTCAGCTTCCCTAGATATACCAATTTGGATTTTCTTTAGTTTCTCTAAAACTACTGAATACAATTACACCAGAACAAAAATAACACTCTTTTTGGACCAGGACTTACCTTCTTGCTAAATTTGGTGTAATTCCATCCAGTAGTTTTTGTGCTATTGCTGTCCAAAATCTTTATGGAAAAATCAATGGAGAAAACGTGTTTTGGGACCCCCCTGTTTCCTTGGTCCCCCTGGATGGATCACCCTGAAACTTACCAGGCAGCAGCTGACGGGACTGCCAATTCTTTTTTTTTTTAAGTTTCATGAAGGTTTGTCAAGCAGTGCCAAAATTATAGGCAAGTAAAAAAACACTTTTCTATAGAAACAAGGTCCTAATGGGGGCATACCATTATTTATAATCAGCTCCTGTGTACTCTGCAGGAGTGGCACAAACATTTTTCCACTATTTCCTGCAGAGTATATCAATAGGGTCAAAGCAAATTACATTATTGCCCCCTTCTTTGTGGCATGGTGCACCTTATTTTGAATACGGTTCCACACATGGTGCTAAGGAGTGCAAGGAAAGTGGCACTGCACTGGGTGAGGCACCACTTCCTTTAAACCTGTCCCTTCTTTTTTTTCAGTGAATTTCTGTTTTTTCTTAAAGTATAGTATGTATAATTGTTGCATGTCAATCCAACTACTGCTGTGCATGGCCTTTGCGTGGTCACAGTTGGTCACAGGGCCCGTCCTGCAGCCATGCACAACAAGAACCACTGCAACACTTTTTGGGATAGTTTGTGAAGATTTGTCAAACAGTGCCGAAGATATAGGCAAGTCAAAAAAAGCTTTACCTATGAATACATGGCCCTAAGTACATATATAAATATATTTATACATCAACATTTGATTCATGAAATCCGTGTCAAAGGTCATTGTTTTTTACAGGAAAAAATAACCTTAGAACATACCACAAATGATTTATATTGTATATAAATCTCTTATCCTTTGTTCATCCAGAAAAGGTTGCCACGCCATCTTTCCATGTTGTGGCAAGCCAATCAAAGAGGGGTCCCATTGGGACCGTCTTCCCACATGCCCTTTGGGTCTGGTTGTGCTCACTCCGCTCCCTTATATATTTTTTAATTAATTTACAGGACAAATTAACTTGGAGGCAAATTTATACTCTGTTTGTGCCGAATTTGTGTCATTTTTTTAAATGCAAATTCAGGGCAAACCTAACTCCATATTTATACTTTGTCGTTAGACACATCTAACGTAAGAATATAGGAGTTTGCACCATTTTTGGGATGTGTGCACCTGCCTTGCATCAATGAGATGCAAGGTAGGCTTTCCCATCTAAAAATGTGTTCTTATTCCCATAGCCCCATATTTATCCCCCTGTGCTAAAATGAAGCACAAGTGGGAGGAGTTGCTAAATAATGGTGCAAAGCAATAACACCTGGGTCAGACCAGGCGTTAGGGGACCTGTTGACCAATTTCAATGGTTAAACACCATGGAATGGGGCCACATGTGCCCTCCCCAAGCCCCAGGAACACCCCCAGCCACACCAGAGGGATACCAGAGGATGGGGGTCCCCATTCCAGGTAAGTATAGGTAAGTACTTTTTAACTTTTCTTTAAAGTGCCATCAGGGGCCCTAACTTCGGGTCCTCCATATGGCACAGGGTGCAATGGCAATGTGCAGGGGACAATTGTCCCCTGTGCTGGCCATTGAGGTGGTGGGCATGACTCCTGTCTTTCCTGGGACAGGAATCATGTTTTTGGTGGTTGTATGCCAGGAAATGGCCAGGCATTTTTTGCCTCTAACAAGGCTAGCATCATTTTTTGACATACAAGCCCTTCCTTTCCTACTGCCACCCCCACCCGGCTAGCATCTTGTCTGAAGACGCTAGCCCAAGTTTAGTGCCTGCTTGCACCATTCCTTTAATATGTCACCCGGCTGGCGCTGTGGAATGGCACAAGCCGGCGCTATACTTTTTACCGCAAAACTGCATGTGTGCAGTTTTGAGGCAAAAAGTATAAATCAGGCCACAAGTTCCTTAGTCTTGTAAAGGCTGACAAAACATATTATTGAGGTTGAAATGAGCCAATCAGGAGTGACTAGTCGCCTTTATATGAACCAATCAGAGCAGATATGGGCATCAACTGTCCTGATGTCTATAAATTTGAACCTAAACTTCTCAAAAACTACTAAATGGATTTACAGCACATCACAAAAAGTATAGTCTATTTACCAAGATCTAGCTTCCTGCCAAATGTAGTGCAATTCTATTCACCAGTTTTTGCTGCTGCCCTCGCTAAAGAGGTTTATGTAAAATGCACTTCTTTGGAAAGTTTTGTGAAGATTCATCAAATGAAGACAAGGTTATTAGTACTACAATAAAGGCATTTCCTATGGAAACAGAGCTTCTGGAACTTTGAACCAAGATTGTGGACACTGCAAGATCCCAAAAAGAACTGGAAGAAAATCCAGAAGTTTTGAGCAACTTTGTAGAAAAGCTCCATAAAGTGACTGACCCGTCGACAAGAGTCAAGCTGACGATGTTGAACCGCAACCCAACCTTTATTTCAGGTGTGCCCGCTGAAGCTCTGGAGCATTTCCCTATCGCAAGAGTTGACCAGAACCTTACACTGAGCCAAGCCGATGATGTAGCATCACAAACCAGACAGAAGAGGGGTCCGCTTGATAACGAGAAAGCTTCAGAAAAAAGACTAATGGTCTCATAGTCCTGGCCCCTTGGTATACCTCTGTAAAAAGATTATTGTCCAGAGATTTTCATTTTTGTGTTTTTGTATCATTAGAGAAGTAACTTAGCTTGGGTGGACATTGGTAATTCGGGTCAATTTTTTTCTAAACAACATTTTTTTAAAAGGCAGATGCATTGCAGTGATATTTCAGGAACCATGAGACCTAGATACTTCATTTTGGGTGTCAGGTAGTCTTACGGAGACAGAAAAAAAAACCTCCTCAGACCAACCCTTTTGTTATTTTGACAGCTCTATAGTGATGTGTTTTAGACATCATAATGGTGATACATTTTATTATTGTTTTTCTTTCAGGTTTTCTGTTGATTCAAATTTATAAACTTGTAAACAGGAGTAAGGCAAGTGGTAACAAAGGATCTTTGCCTCCTGACAGGGTGTTGCTAACTGCACAATCTGATGTCTCCTTCAGAAAAGAAAAATGTGCCAAATGCCAAACTAATCAGAAAGAAAAGAAAACATCAACTGCGGCTGAACAGAAGAGTTTGAGATGCTGCAGAAATATGGCAAGACAAATTTCACAAAAGATTGAAACTGATGGGTGAAGAGGATCATATATTTTATCATTGTACAACCAAGTGCTAGAAGTCATATGTAAAGGAAAAAGCCTGGAAAAATGCATCAAAAGAAATCTCAGAAACCAGTGAATAAACAAGAATCTTCTGAGAAAGTGGTGAGAACCCAACCCAATGCGGATCCACTTAGAAATTTTATGGCTATCCCTCATCCACCGCCAGCAACCAATCTGAAAGGAGCCTATCTTCATGTGCCATCTGTGGTTTAGCTAGAACAACAGCTAAAGGGATTAATGGAAGAACAAAGTAAAGAGTATGTGAGTCTCAAAGGGCAAACATGTTTTTAACTGCAGATAGCTTCTTCCAATATGAAGTTTTTAGCCATGGAGCTGATTTACACAGCAAGGTGAATGTTTTTGCAGTGCATTTGTATGTCCACCCGAACTGCATGTGTGCATGTATTTGAAAAAATGAATGGTCAATGAGCTCCCAGCAGCAATGTAACTGCCAGCCTTCAGTTAAGTTTGCACTCTATGAAGAAACAAATGACGTTTTGAAGCCATTCTTGAGTGCTGGCTATGTGCTCAAACTCAATGAGATCAGAGCAATAAAGATCAACATTGATGAAACTGTAATGATCCATAAAATTGAAATTAAGAATTTTCTGGTGAGACACAAAGGACAGAATTCATGTTTGTCAGTCTACCAAAATGAATGAGCCACTTATAGTGTTCTCAGTTGATTTGACTCCTGAAGTTCCTGCTGCCAACAGAAGATCACATGATTAAGTAAAATCAACAGGAACAATTTTAAGAAACATTCTGAAAGATTTAGATGTTGGACTTAATGACAAATTTTCTGATGCCGCAGAGCTCTGCAAATAATGCAAGTCAACAAGAATGCTTGATGATGTAGTCAAATTTGGAGAACATTGCGGGCTGCATGGTAGCTGCAGCATGCTGGAGCGCTCACCTGGGTTTTCCCCGGCAGTTTGAGGAAAGAGACATCGCCCACGACCGGTGGATGTTGTTGCAGACTGCACGAGGTTCAGAGGCACTTGGTGGGGGCTCCAACAGCCTTGCCGGAGCCTCCAGTTGGGTGCAAGCAGCATTGGAGCTGCGAAGGACACACCAAGCAGCGGCGTGCATTCCCCTCCAGGGGAAAAGATGCAGAGTCAGCACAAGTCTGAGTGGTGGTGAAATTTAGCAGAGGACAGGAGACATGGAGCTGGTAAGGAAAGTGGATGAGTTGGCTGAGAGGATGGAAAAGAAGTGTGAAAGGGGGGTCGTAGCTTGCCTCCCATATGGAAGAAGGTGAGCGGCATGGAAAGGTGGGAACTAGTGGAAAAGGGGGTGTGGAGTAAAAGGATTGGAGTGAGGGAGACTCAGTGAGACATAGTAGGGGGCAACCAAGACAAACATTGGCTAATTGCAAAGGGGATAGCGAGAAGAGCGTTTATAAGGTTGCAAAAAAGCAGGTAAAAAGCCCGGTTACTAAAGCTAATAATAAAATCTCTCCCTCCTTGCAGTCCTGTTTCAAGATAAGGCTAGCAGCAATGACTTCCTCTCGAAGGTTAACGAACAATGATTTAGAAATGGGGGACCTTAGCCCACCAGGTCAGTCAGGCACGGAAGGCGACAAGAGGTTTGGAAAAGGTACTGTAGGAGGCAGCTCGCAATCACACTTGCCTCAAGAGATACCAGGCATTTTGGAGGAGCATAGTGGGAATACAGGGGGGTCTGCCCTTGCACGTTTGGGCAGTGAAGCGGACCACCCATCAGCAGGAGCCTTTCAAGGGGAACTAGTAATATTAGAGCTCCTACACCCCCCCCAGGTTACAGAGGACTTTTCCTTACCCACTTCCACTTCAATTTCTACCTCAGTCCCTGCCCTTGTTCCAATTCTGCATGCTCCAATGGAGAGGATGATTCTTGCTCTTATTAGTGATATCAAAAAGGGCTTTGCGACTTCAGAAACAAACCAAGCAGAGATAAGAGAAGCCTGTGAGACACTGGAGAAGAAGTTTGACCTCTTGACAGTGAGAACCCAGGTACTAGAAGAGTCATTGGGAGAAATGAAGGAGGAACTGAGGTTACATAAAGAAGAAATACAACTTTTGAAAGAAAATGGACAAGACCTCCAAAATAAACTGGAACAGCTGGAAAATAGTGCGAGGAGAAGTAATTTGAGAATTTTAAATGTGTCAGAGGGAGTGAAGAGGAAACATCTTAAATAATATGTGGTCTACATTATTAAATCCTCACTTTTGCTGGAGAAAAGTTCTGAAGAAATAGCGAGTTATATCCAGAGGGTCCATAGAGACCCTTTTAAGAGAAAAATTCAGTTAAACTTTCAAACGTATGTGCTGTAGGAAAACATTCTGACCAAGCCCCTAAGACTGAAAACTTTAAGAGGAGAAGATTTTTCATTTGAGATTAGGTCAGATTTGTCTAGGGTAACTATAAACAAACAGTTTGAATTAGGGAGATGGATGGAAGAATTCAAAAAGCTAGGTGCATCAGCACAGCTTAAGTTCCCAGCTGCCCTCCAAGTAATATATAATAACAGGATGTAGAATAAAGAGAAATGAAAGCAGCAGATGAGCTGTTGGAGGTTATATAAAGTGGGGGTGTTGAGAAACATTAAAAGGTTAATCTGTGTAAGGATGGTTCTGCGGGGAAACCCAAGGGTGCTCTAAAATTTGACTAACAAGAGTCCACTATGCAGGGGGGGGCTCTCCAAGGGTACGGGAGTCATGGGGTGGGGTTGTGGGGGGCACTGGTTGGCGAGCATGTGGGAGGAAACCAAGAAAAAAAGCTCATACATGTTGGCCAATGTTAAATTAACCGCATCTGACAGATAACATCAGTGGAGACCAGGAGGGTCAGGTGTAGAGACATTCAGATTCTGTATTGAAGTTTTAATGGACTGAGAACTAGACAGATTAGGGATAGGATTCTACAGTGCCTCAGGGACTCCATTGCTCCTATATTAGTTCTGCAAGAAACGCACCGAACTAGAGTCGAATGTATAGAGTTGTTTAAGGCACAAAAGTGGGTCCAACACTGTTTTTGCACTGAGCATAACTTTAACACTAAAGGAGTGGCCATTCTGATCAAGCACCAGGTCAATGCAACAATACTGGGCGTGAGGTCAGATACAGTAGGATGATGGGTAATAGTTAAGTCACAGATAACAGGTAGGAATATTACACTTGGGGAATTCAATGGCCCTAACTGCGAAGACATAGAGACTCTTAGAAAGATGTTTTTGCAGCTCTTTTAGTTCCCTGGCCCAATTATAATGGCTGGGGATTTTAATGTAATTTTAGATAATAATTTGGATAGATCAACGAAATGTAGATCAGCACCTATGCCAAAATCTCAGCGGCATTTGAGGGGGATGATGAGGCAACTCGGATTGTACAATCTATGGCGGCAGAGAGCGGGTAGGAAACAGGACTTTTTTTATAGTAATACAAAACATGGTCACGCCACACAGATAGACTATTTCTTATTGGATCAGGTCTTGTGAGATTCAGTAGAGGACATTGCATACCTGCCAGCTCACCTATCGGACTCAGGGTCAGCTATGGGTTATGGGGTATGGGATGCATTAGACGCTGAGGAGTTTCTTAAGATTAACTCAGGGTCAGCTCCGGGTTATGGGGTATGGGATGCATTCAAAGCAGTCTTACAAGGGAAAATAACAAACTTAGTCAGTTATAGAAATAAACAATGCAGGAATGAAATAAGCCACTTAGAAGCAGACATGGTAAAGTGTAGGAGTCAATTAAAAATGACCATTGAGGGTAAGGAAAAGAAGGAACTGTCTGAAAAGCTCACTGATTTGAAACAAAACGTGAGGCTGTAGTACAAAACAGGCGAATTAGCTGGCTCACTTTGGGTATGGAGAAAATGCAGGAAAGTTATTAGCCTGGAAGAATAAAAAAGATCAAGTGTGAACTCATATTATAGAAATTGAGCATGATTAGTCAGGAGAAAGGACTACAAATAGTGAGAGTACAAAAAGTGTTTTTCAGAAGTTTTTTTCACCGCTGTATACAGAATAGTTAGGGGTTGGGGAGGAAGAGGTACAGATCTGGTTAGGAAAGGATAAATAAACCCTAGACTTACACAAGAGGAGCAGCTACGCTTGAGTAAACCAATCTTCCTAGAGGAAACAAAAGCAGCTCTAAAAAAAAGTAAAGGAGGGAAAGCAGCCGGTCCAAATGGCATTCCGGTGCAGCTTTATAAAGTCCTTGAGGAGGTGATAGCTCCTGCCATGTTAGAATTGTTCACAGGGATCTTCGGAAACGGCTTACCTATACCGACTTCTTGGAATGAGGCAATTGTTTCATTGATTTTGAAGCCAGCCAAGGGTCAAGTCAAGGTGTGAATCATGTAGGCCTAATCACTGTTAAACAGCGACTATAAGCTATATGCTAAATTACTGGCAGATAGGCTGAGTGGGGTAGCGGATGGTTTGATACATGCTGATCAGAAAGGCTTTATTAGAGATAGATTCCTACATTAACTAACTTTTAATTTGGTCAGGCAATAGACTTAGCAATTACTTATAAAGTCCATTTAGCAAATATAACCTTGGATGCAATGAAGGCCTTTGATAGGGTCAACTGGGAATACTTAAACATAATTCTGAAACATTTCAATTTAGGGGATAATTTTTGTAGGTCCATTACACAGATCTATCATGCTCCCTCAGCAAGGATTTTGATTAATGGAAGTCTTACAAATTCCTTTGGGATATCTAGGGGCACCAGGCAGGGTTACTCCTTGTCTCCATTGTTCTTCAACTTGTATATGGAACCCTTTGCCAAGACAATAAGGCAAGATCTTACAATAGTGCAGTTTAGGTGTAATGACTGGGAAAAAAAGGTAGCAATGTACGCGAACGACCTGCTGATGTACACTGTGGACCTGTCAACCGCTCTTCCCGTGCTGTTGGAAATAGCTGAGGACTTCGGCAGAGTGTCCGGTTACCATGTAAATCTGGGGAAAACAGAAATAATGTCCTGGAATCAGGGGAAGGGAGCACGGCAAGGAAAGCTTCAAATGAGATACCTAGGTCTAATGGGATATTGAACAACTTGCAGAGAGGAATCAGAAAAAGCTTTTGGGAGATTGTAGTAAGTTGATGCAGGGATGAGCGCATCTCCTGTTGATGATACTAGACAGAGTCAGGTGGTCAAAATGGTAATCCTGTATAAAATAAACTTTTTGCATAACTCTATCCCACTTGAAATGAATAAAGGAAACATAAACAAATTTCAACAAGCAATAAACTCATTCATATGGGCCTACAAGGGTACAAGGATTTCCTGGAAAAAGTTATGTAGAAGGAGAAAGAAGGGAGGTTTGACGTTGCTGGATCTAAAATGCTATGCCTGGGCTTTTCAATTTAAAAACACAAGGATGCTGTTCGCTTCCACGGATGACACAGCAATCGGCACTATATTTAAAGCAATGATGGGCACAAGGAAAGGGGCAGCAAAACATTTTTTACATACATTTGGAGATCTAAAATACTTCAAAAGCATAAAACTGAAGGTATTACGAGATCTTGCAAAGAGCTGGTATCAGTTGAGACTACCAGTGAACCTTAGTTTTTATAGCCAGGATGACACCATTTGGGACTCTCCGGGTACTACAGAGTGTTTAAATGATGTGCTAGCCATACCCATCAGAAGGGCTTGTATAGAGTTCTGGGGGACCTTTTTAAGGAAGGATCCTTAATTCCATGGAAAGAGATAAAGCATAAAACAGTGGGCTCCTTATCCAGACTATATTCAGTTGAAAGGCTGGGCACAGAGAATTCGAGGGAGCTTGGGAGCAGCACACCCCTTGGAAGATACAATCCTTAGTGATTCATTCAGCCCGAGGAAGGCATCGACATGGTACTGGGAAATCCTTGAGCTACTGGATGGTGAATTCAAGATGCCGGGAAATCTTTGGGGAGAGAACATGCCTCGGTAAACAGGTACAAGTCTGGTGGTAAGCATTAATGTACACTTTGTTTGATGTAGTAAAGCCCAAATCATTAAGAAAAAAACACCTCTACTCAATACATAGACCATATATCTCCCCAGCAAAGCTCTCCAGAAAAAAGAAAGGGGGAGCGGTAGGATGTGCTAAATGTGGTACTCAGAATGCAACAGCCATTCACATGTTTATGGATTGCCCAGCTGTCTATGCATTCTGGGTAGAAGTGTGTAAAACGCGTTTTAATATATTGAGGCGAGAGATCCAGGTAAGTCTCCCCCTGTTCATATTTGGGCAATTTCAAGGTTCTGGAGGGTGGAGCAGAGAAGGGAGGAGATTGCTCTTCCATTCTATCCTTTTGGTGAGAAGAGAAATATGTCTGAAATGGGTGGTAGTCCCCCCCCTGTGTTCAGTACTGGCTTACTGCCCTCTTTTACACTGCAAAAATAAATACAGTGGTGGGAGGATCAAAGCGGAAAAAGAGAGACTATAGGCCCCTCTGCTGGAGTGGAGGGGAAATACGGGGGATTAGTTTTAAAGATAGGTATGGGAGAAAGATAAAGTCCAAAGTCCAATGATTAAACACCTTTCCCACTCTCCAGCCGCTTTGGTCTTTCGAGAGAAGGCTGAGGGGGAGAGATTGGGTCCTCCCCCTGGAACAGGTTATCTGACAACGAGAGGGTGAGAAGGTCACGGTATGGAGCTTTGACTTGGAGTCTGAGGTGTATAAGAACAACAAAAAAACAAAAAAAGAATGCCTGATGTTGACCTAACATTTCCACATCATTGATTAACATCAGCAAAGAAAAACTGCTACAAATTAAAGTTCTTGAGTTTGGATAAGAAGCTGACAATATTGATGATGGCTTTGAAGATATAAGCGAAGAAGTTTGACAATCCCATAAACCGACACGCTTATGCTGTGCAAATGTACTGTCTTTTCCAAATCATGTTTTATGAATTACATCACAGCAAAAAGAAAAGTCTGCTACACATGATGTCTGCCCATGCAATCTGTGACAAGTACAAAAGTAAAGCGATAATCACTTTAATGAATAGGATTGGTGTATCAACAGGTTATAATGACTGGCTCACTGAGCACGAAGCAGCTTTCCTGGTACAAGCAAACCCAAAGATCTCTTATTTCTACATTCTGCCTAAGATGCATAAAGAAAGGATCCCCCCTCCAGGCAGACCAATAGTATGCGGGATCGGCTCAGTGTTAGAGCCTCTCTCTAAGTTTGTAGACTTCTTCCTACAACCACTAGTGAAAAGAATTCCAACCTACCTTAAGGACACCACCGACGTTCTGTTACTACTTGAGTCAGTGTCTTTTGATAAAACCAAAGAACTCCTGATCACATTAGACTTGGAATCCTTATATACTAATATCCCCCAAGAGGCCACACTGAAAGTGATCAATAATCTGCTCTAAGTCAATAGATGAGTGTCACGTACGTTTCCCGAATTTATACTGGACCGTGCGCATTTAGCACTCAGGAGGAACTACTTTAAATTTGAAGAAAGTTTCTTCATACAAACACAAGGTACATTGATGGGTAGCACTTTTGCCCCTAGTCTAGCATGCCTCTATGTTGACAACTTTGAGAGACATGTGGTCCTTCACGAAGACAACCCGTACCTACAGCAGATCAAACTTTGGAAGCGATATATAGACGACATCCTTCTGGTCTGGACGGGAACTAAAGAAGAGGCTCTTTCCTTCTCTAATTGGCTCAATGGGGCCAATCCTTTTCTGAACTTCACCATGACTATAGGTGACAACAAGCTTCCGTTCTTAGACCTACTCATTTATGAACATGACAGTGGCTTGGCCACAGAGGTATACTATAAGCCAATGGATCGCAACAACTTGCTACAGTTTCAGAGTTTTCACTCGCGGGCCCTGAAGGGTAACCTCCCAGTGGGACAATTTCTACGACTACGAACGAACTTCTCCACTCTAACAGACTATCGCAAACATGCTGACAAACTAGCCACTAAACTACAAGCAAAGGACTATCCCACACACCTGGTCAGTAAGGCCCGCAAAAGAGCACGCAATAACAACAGGGACCAGTTACTGTAACCTCGGGCAGTGAAACCAGACATGCAACAAATAGTGTGTGTCATGACCTTTAGCCCACTATCCAACAAGATCCAGAAGATCATTAAAGAGGATTGGAAGATCCTCACGTCTGGTGGCTTACCTTTCCGGCAGCCACTACATGCCTACAAGAGAGCCACCAAAATACGGAATATGGTGGTTCACACAAGACCAAAAGAGAAATCCCACTCCAAACAGACTACACTTTGGCACTTACCACCACCAACAGGCCACCACCCTTGTGGCTAGTGTAGTGTATGTCATCTACCTCAAAAATCCACTACAATAAACTTAGACCTAAAAACCCCATGGGTACAAAAATCTCTTACTAAATGCAATAGTAAGAATGTGATTTACCTGATCAGATGTCTGTGCCAGCTCAAATACGTGGGTATGACCACCAGGAACGTCAGCACTAGGATCTGCGAGCACAGGAGCACGATCCGGTGTAAACGTGATGCCACCAAGCCGACCAACCATTTCCTCTTGAATAATCATTCCCCAGATGACCTTTCCAGGACTGTTCTAGAGCAACTGCCCCCCACGACTCTCAACATGTCACAGAAACTGTTTCTGGCTGAACAACGCTGGGTGTGGAGATTAGAGGCAGACACGGTTGGTCTGAACGATGAGATCCCCTGGTTCTCACTTTATAAATAAGCCCTCTGCCCCTTGCCTCTTTGACCACTCCTATCTTCCTTGTCCCCCTCCCTGTCTCACCCACCGGCTTGCTTTCTGCCTTTTTTTCCATGCATCTCCCCTTCCCATCCTAGCCCCCCTTCCCCTTCCCTCTTCTTCCCCCTTCCCTTTTTTCTTCCTCTTTCTCCTCCTTCCCCCTGTGTTTTTTCCCCCACCCTCCCTTTTATTCCCCCTCCCCTTCCACCTCCCTCCTCCCTCTGGTTTCCTCTTCTGTCTCCTCCTCGCAGCTGGTTTCCCTTCATTCTTGCCCTTGGTCTTCTTTTATCTTTTCCGTTCTTCTTCCCCCCTTCTTTTTCCTTGTTTTATCTTTTTACTCTCCTGTCTTAACCCTTTTCCCACCTGTTCTTCTCCCCCCCTTTTTTCTTCCCCCTCGTGTCACCCATTTTCTTCCTCTTGTTTTTCTCCCTTTCCCTTCCCCTTCTTTTCCTCCCCACCCCAAAAAACCCTACCCCCGCCATCCCCTCCCGCCCGCACCTGCCCCCTTTTTCCTCACTTTTCCATTTGTTTCCTTTTTTTCATACTCCATTTCACATTTTTGGCCGCTGGGAACTACAACCCTCAGCGGCCGTGGGAATCCCGCGATGTCCTTGCGCTCCGGAATGCAGCCGGAGACTCTGACCTCGGGCTGCCCCGGAAGCGCTGCAATGATGAGTTGGCTGTGCCGGCTCCGACACGGGAGCTCCGCTTCTGGCCCCCGCGTCCGCCCGACGATGAGACCACGGGCTGCGACAGTGACTTCACACACCTGGCCCAATTATTTACGCGGTTTACTGCAATAAAAGCCTGTTTCCCCTTGACCACTTGATCATTTCATTCAAACGTTCCAAGGAGAGGACGGCATAGGCACACAACGAGCGCCCCCTTTGATGCAGTGAGTGATGGAGCAGCATCCTGGACACACAGATAAGAATCTTCTGCTCCCTTTCTTTCCCCCCCCCCTTTTTTTGTACCCTTTCTAACGCGCTATAGATTTATGGCTTTCCCTAATAACTACAAGTGCCTTACTTGGTTTTGACTTTCTGTAGGCTGATATCTTTCAACCAGCCTCTTTCACTGGATAATATAGGTCCCCTGCTGGACCAGCTGGACCTCCCTCTGCCTAATTTCTTCACACAGAGCCCACCCTCTCTATATAATTGTGTACCCAGTTTTATGCCCTTTTTCTCTGTTCTTATCTTGAACCTTAGTGTCTGACAATAAAGGGACACTCCCCCTCCTGGAAAGCAGAGGCCAATAGGTTCTAGGGATAGGGTAAGATTTTTCTGCTTGCCCCTAGTAGTAGTATTACCTATGATATACATATGTGTTCTATGTGCATGCTTATTGCCTACAATGAGTGTATTTGTTCTGTGGATGAACATTTTTCTTGTCAAGTGTTTTGTTGATTTGCTGTGCAGTGCTGTGTTTCACTGTTGCCTTCATTGTCTGTCTGTTTCATATCCTGCAGGCCACCTCAATGTAGTTCCTTGACAAGGTAGGCCATTTTCTTTACTTTTTAGACTTGTTACCAACCAGACAGTGCTTTCTCAAACTCTTACCATGAGTCTTAGGGATCCGTTGCCTTGAAGAATGCCCTGAGACCTTCCTAGGCTCACCACTGAGGGCAGAAACATGTTGGCCATCACTCTTTACATAGGTGACCCTGTGAGTCCTTGTTCTCACAGAGGTGTCCCATTCCACGCTTTTAACCACACCAAACAGACCCTATTATTAAATTGTAACTTTACACAGGTATCTGTTGAGGCGTTTTTATTCCCTAGATTAGCTGGATCCCGATCTTTCCAGACTTAGAATTGATTTACGTACTCCCTCCTGTTCTTTTAACAGTGAGGTTGAGTCCGCCAAGGTGGCACTGTCCTACCTGGGTGGGGCTAGGTGGTCAAATGATGAAGCATGACACTATATAGTGTGTGAGACCACCTAGTCCGTAAAGGAAATTCCCCCTTTTTCTCCTCTTTCACTGCTCACCAATCTTACACTGACCCTCTTCCTCTAACAGAGGACCACGAGGAACCAAGGGCACAATTGGTACCCTTGGTGTCTAACTCTCGACGTATAAGACAAGTTATAATGACATTGTATGGAGCAAGAACGTGTTAGCAGCTCATTCTATAGAATCTTGTGAATTGGACAACACACCACTTCCAAGTCACTTTAACAGGAAAAGATTTACAATTTCTGCTCTATATAATTTTGATTTTGAAGACAGCTCTTCTTTGTCTGGAAAATCCAGAACAAATGATACTGTCATGGTACTTTGTCAAGACGCTACCAATGATGTAGCTGTTGGAAAATAAGATGTGTCAGCTGTAAGCATAAACAAACAAAGTTGCAGACTTAAAATCCATCTGCCTTGTCAGAATTTGCAAAATCTTTACAAGCCATCAACACATCCCAGTCTACAAGAGTTTAAAAGTGGCTAAGGATATGGATCTTCTTTTACTTGATGCTGCGGTTAGCAAAGCTGATTTAATTGAATTTATCATGTGGCTTATTCGGTGCAGCCTGAAGGAAGAAGAAAAACCAGTTCCTCTGTGGGCTGTAATTCATGCTCTGATCTCCCAGAATACCATTCCACTGAAGAAGGTTGAGTTTTTACTAGTAATACCATCTCCAGTCACAAACTATGCAACAGCATACACATCTCTAAAAATTGTCCAAAATGGCTATCCTCAGCTTGAAGAGCATCCTGGCCTGCCAATAAAGGTTTTTTTGTATTGTAGGTGAAATGTGTACAAGCAATCCAGTAGAATTTCATGATATTTATCAAATGATGGGCATTTTCCACATGACAAAAGTTATGTTGCCGTGTGCAGGAAGTTAGCTCAGTTGACATGGCATAGAGGATGCACTTATTGAGGCTGAAATATTTGGAAGCAAAACTGCCCAGTCAGTATTGAGCGGAACTCATTATGTTTGTTTGTTCCAAGGTATGCTCATCATATCGGAGGCTATAGAAAAATTGTGTTGGAATGCTTCATGGAACAAGACTGATTTGCATATTTTATCTCAGAAGTGAACGAGGCACAGGGTGCACTTCATTCAAAAGATATAATGCACAGACAGGCAATGTTCAATAAATCAAGTTTGTAGAGTTTGTTAAAGTACATGAAAAAAAACAGAACTTTGCAAGTACTGGGGAAATGTTTTGCACATAATAGC
The DNA here is from genome assembly GCF_031143425.1 of Pleurodeles waltl. NCBI lineage: Eukaryota > Metazoa > Chordata > Amphibia > Caudata > Salamandridae > Pleurodeles > Pleurodeles waltl. The sequence continues at coordinate 1,042,677,534 of NC_090447.1, read as the reverse complement.
TCTAGTGAAAAACTTGGTACATGCTGCTCAGGAAGGTGATTGGGAGCTGCATGTAAAGACTGTGGTGACACTAATTACTGTGTTTCACAAATACGATTGCATAAACTACCTGAGATATGGGTCCTGGTATTTTGAAAAAGTGAAGAAGCAGGATAATTCATCAAAAGACATTTTGTGGTGAAAGACAGAGAGTGAAGGTTCATTGCTATGGCTCCAGATATGAAACTGGAACAGACGATACAGAGATCACAGAAAAGGGCCAAGGGAATTGTTGGTCAGATACACAAAAGTGAATATGTTGCTCAATGTGAGCTAGTTTACCATAAAGTCCTCTCTATTTGAAATGTTTTCGAAGCGATGACAAATCACTTCGGCTTTGACGGCGTCACTTGCAGGGATCGGTGTGGTACTACCGGACCCTCCTTGCCAGGATCGGCTTTCTGACCATATATACGGCCATGGACTGCACTTTGTTTACACGATGAACTTCCCTCTCGGTCAGATATCCTTTTTGCCCACTGCGTTTACCGATACTTGCGGTGCAAATGATTTTTTATACCTTTTTTGATCGCTCGAGAGTTACTACGTTATATCAGCTATACTAATTGCTCTTTCGACAGACATGTACAAGCAATATTTCCTCTCTGTTCCGTCAGTTTAATTCAACTGTAATTTATTCATGGGAGTTTACAACTACTTCTTATTATTCTTTTTTACTCATCAGTACTTCTAGGTGTACAGTCTGCTCATCATCAAGTGCATTTGGCCTTCATTATTCCTACCTTCCATTTTTTCTTAATCAGGCACATTATAAATATCTGTGATAAAGAATATTACCAACTATGACTGACTGGAACTCATATAAGTACGCACATTTTCTCTTGTATTACACTATAACACTATCCTTCGAGTCATATTTCTTGCACACTAGGTACAATGCCACTTTCTTAGTATACTATACTTTTTGTGCACTTCATTCAACCATGGACCCACTTTTTCTTGTTTTGATCTAACACCTACTTTCTTGTCAGTTCCCTGCACTATACTGCACTTTTTACATATTAGAGGATCCCAGTAAAATTGCTACTTTGACATATATGTGTCCACGCACCTTTATGTCTCATTGCATGATTTTGTCCTGTCTGCATTATGTACTTAGGATTTGTTGGTATGTTTTGTATTACTGTTTTTTATTATTTTTGTTTATATTATTGTTTCATGTCAAGTTACAGCCCTGAAGAAGCCATATGTTGAAGGGCGAAACACGTTGGCTGTCATTTATATGTACTTCATTCTGTAACAAGATTACTGTGCCAAAAAAATGTTTTGGAATTGGACAAAAATAAACAGAAGACTTGCTTCATTGTCAACATAGGAGAATTGGACTCTTTTTATACTTTATACAAACAATTGCTAATCAAGTGGTGCACCGCCTTTATAGTTTGCATTTTAATAAACATGTTGGCAGCCTTCTTCAATTCATGCAGCAGAAAGGTAACCCCTTTGAAATGACTGAGATTGTGCAACTATATAACTATGTGAGCAAACAATATAAAGGCACATCATGAATCAAACCTGTATACAGAACTGAAGCAGGAAAGATTTCTATTGAAAAAGAAAAAAGCTGTTTGACATAATCACTAAAGCTAAATGTCCACACTTTGCCATAGTAAGAGTTTCATCCAACCAGCCACTAGAAAATAGGTTACAAAAAATAACTTTTGCAAGCACATAGAGAGATGGATGTAACAAAGAAAGGGATGAATGTATCAAGTATATTCTGTTGAATGATCTTTTTCCAACAAACACATTGTTTACTGAAGATGCTGCAACCAAACCAGTGAAGCAGTGAAGCATAAACTCCTACAAGAGCTAAAAATAATTCACCTGAATGTGAAAAGGTGCCCTCATTAAAAACTACTGTTGTTGTGTACTACATGTCACAATTGTGAATGGTCAAGATTTCATTCATGCAAAACATCTGAGAGGTCATTCAGATATCAGTCAGTGTGCACCTTACAAGAACCACACATTGTCTTTGACAGTTATCTTGAGCTATCTGTCAAATAATTTAAGAGACTCAGATGAATGTCTACAAGTGGAAAGAATGACCTTGCCTGCATCAAAAATGTGGAGCCTAAACCTGTGCAACCTGCTGCATTCTGCTCATCAACATTGAACAAGATGAACTTGGACATCAGCCCCTCGAGACCCTCACGGGTGAGTAGTGCACTTTACACATCCCTGATTGATTGACTGATTGATTGATCTTAACTCACCTAAACATTGCTGATGCCTCAGTGAACACTGAATTGCTAATTATTGCAAGTGGAATGATTGTCAATGAAGAGTTGGTGCCTGCGGAGTGATATTCAAAAGGTACGGGATTTATTGTTCATGAACTTAGCAGCAAATTGGAGGAAGGTGACTTTCTGGTTGTTCTGCATGTTAAGTGGGCTGTTCGAAATGGTTCCATTTGACTCATTGTACTGTCAAATGACACAGATGTTATTATTGTGCTACTTAGAATTGCTGCAATGTTTATAAGTAAAGGATTATCAGAGTTATGGATATGTTATTGAACAGGGAAGAAAAGATACTTAGGCCGTCATTATGACCCTGGCTGTCGGTGATAAAGTGGCGGTAATTCTGCTAACAGGCTGGCGGTAACTACCGCCAAATTATGAACATGGCAGAAAGATCTCAGAAAAACAGCCAATGTACCACACCGACTGCCAGGGCAGAAACAACAGCCACCGCAGCGGTAGCCGCCTACAGCCAGGGGGAAGTCAGTGTTCCGTCTACCATATTAAGACCCTGCAAACCACCACCTTTTCCGGGGCGGTACCAATGACATCAAAAGCCTGGCGGAAACTGAGCTCAGAAGTGAAAGGACTTACCATTGGAGACACAGGGAAGAACCACGCCGCCATGGAACCCAAACTGCATATTTTTCCGATGATATTCCATGTTCTGCTCCACCACGAACACCAGCGCTGGAGAAGACAATGACGGTGAGTACAGCTGCCTAGCGCACAAGGGAGGGGGGAGAAAAATGAGAGTGACACACACACACAACACACACCCTACACATACACACACACACACACCATACACACAACCAGATGCACTGCAAAAACAATTTATCCCTGTAAATCGGCTGAATAATGCAAGGACAAAATTATTTCGCCAAAGTGTTTGTAATAAGATCAACACAGTGGAAATAATAGGTTAGGCAAGATAACAGATATATATATTTACAGAAAAAGAGACACAGCCCAGTCTTGAATTTGCGTGGGTCCCATGGCCACAGGCCAAATTCCAAGGCCCCAATTGTCACCTGCTTCAACACGGAGAGAACACTCCAGGGGCATCAGTTGGTAAATAGGCAGGCACCTCAGGAGGATGGGGGGCACCTCAGTAGGGAGATTAAAGAAGACCACTGGTTCTGGATGAGGCGACATGCCCTGTGCTTGATCCTGGGGAGTAATGGGCCACAGTCTCTCATGTGGGTGTCTTGCCCACTGGTTCTGGATGGGGCAACATGCCCTGTGCTTGATCCTGGGGAGTGATGGGCCACAGTGTCTCAGGTGGGTGTCTTGCCTGCTGGTTCTGGATGTGGCAACATGCCCTGTGCTTGATCCTGGGGAGTGATGGGTAACAGTTTCTCATGTGGGTGTCTTGCCCACTGGTTCTGGATGGAGCAACATGCCCTGTGCTTGATCCTGGGAAATGATAGGCCACAGTCTCTTAGGTAGGTTTCTGGCCCACTGGTCCCGGAGGGGGCAGGCCGCACAGCCGCCCATGGAGGCTGGATTACATAGTGTCCGCCAGCGGTGACGGCTGCACACTGGTGGTGCTGCTGGTGACGGGAGGCTCCTGCACATCCCCTGCACCCTCAGACGGATGCACAGTGGTGGTGCTGCTGGTGGAGGGAGGGAGGCTCCTGCACATCCCCTACACCCCCGGACCGATGCACTGTGGTGGTGCTTCTGGTGGGGGGAGGCTCCTGCATGTCCCCTGCACCCTAGTACGGATGCACAACCATGGTTGGTGGTGGGGGCTCCGTCACAGTTGCTGGTCCAGGTTCCTTGCCCTTCCTGCCTGCTGCTGCAGGCTCCTTGCCCTTCCCACCTGCTGGTGCAGGCTCGATGGCCTTTCGGATGGCAGGTGCAGGCTTCTTGGCTTTTCGGGTGGCAGGTGCAGGCTCCTTGGCCTTTCGGGTGGCAGATGCAGGCTCCTGCTGGGGCAGGCTCCTTCCCCTTTAGGCAGGCTGGGGCTTGCTCCTTCCCCTTTTAGGCAGGCTGGTGCAGGCTCCTTCCCGTTCAGCTACTCACCAAAGAAAGTCTACCAGATAGTGGTGGCATGCTGCATGTTGCATAATCTGGCCCTCATATGCCATGTCTCATTCCTGCAGGAGGAGGAGGCTGGAGATGCCGGTGTGGCAGCAGTAGACCCTGTGGACAGTGAGGATCAGGAGGCAGAGGATGAGGATGAGGACAACAGAACATATGTGATCCGACAATACTTCCAATGACACACAAGTAGGACAGTGTTACTTCACATTTCAATGACTTTTGTGTTAATTTGTGTTGCAATGGCATGCTGATATTTTCAACTTCTAGATGCACTTACTATTCCCTCTGGCAATTCATTTTGCAGATGTTGGTGACATGACATATACTCCTGGTGTGATCACTACAGCCAGCTACACGTCATTAATCCATGCTGGTTCTCTGTACAGTTGATTTGCAATGTCTGTACCTGTCACAATGAATAAATATTTGATATACATGACATACACCAAATGTTTTTTTTTTTCTCAAAGGGTGTTTAATGAAGTGCTAATATATAGAAGGGCAAAGTGCAATGGGATGGGGTGATGACGGAGGAAAGTCAAAGGTATTGTTCCAGCCTGTTTGTAGCACAGATGCATTGCCCAAGGGGACATAGGAAGGGGAGCAATGGCAGTTAAAGGTGGACAGGGTGACAGAGTGGGACACAAGGGTGACAATCAGGAGAGTCTCATTTCCTGGCAGGGGTCTTGGCAATTGTCTCTGGATTCTGTCTGGATCGCAGGGAATGTTTGCGGGGTGGTTTACCTTCTGCAGGGACAGGGGTGCAGCAGAGGTGGAAGGCTGTTCAGGTGTCTGGCTAGTAGCAGGGGCCCGCTGGTGTGGGACTGCCTCCTTCATAATGTTGTCCATGTCTGTCAGCACCCCTGCAATGGAGATCAGTGTGTTCTTAATGGCCTGCAAGTCCTCCCTTGTCCCCTGGTACTGTCCCTCCTGCAGCCACCTGTTCTCCTGCACATTGTCCAGGATCTGGCCCATTGTGTCCTGGGAATGTTGATAGGCTCCCAGGATCTTGGCGAGTGCCTCCTGGAGAGTCGGTTCCCTGGGCCTGTACTCACCCTGGTGCAGAGCAGTCCTCCCAGTGTCCCTGTTGGCCTGTGCCTCTGTCCATTGAACTGTCTGCCCACTGCCACTGACCCCAGGTCTCTGATTGTCTTGGGGCGAGGTGTGCCCTGGGGTCCCGGTAGAAGTAGACACACTGCTGATTGATGTGTCCTGGGGACAGAGGTATGGGTAGGCTGGGTGGGTGCTGTGGTGGTGTTTCCTGATGGGGAAGGCTCTGTGGTGGTGTGTGACTGGGGCTGGGTAACCAGCTGTCCCGTGGTCCCTGAGGGGCCAGGTAGGTCATCCAGATCCTTAAGACCAGAGTTGCTGTCATCACTGTGGGCCTCTTCAGTTGGGGGACTGGATAGGTCTAGCACCTCCTCTTCACTGACATTGGCTAGGGGACCTGTAGGGATGTAAATGATGTGTTAAGGTTTCTGTGTCTGACATACTGTACATCCGTGGCTTCCCCACTTTGGTTGAATTTGCCCTCCCAGCTTTCATTTGTGTATGTTAGTGTATGGTGGGATAGTTAATTCTCTACAGTGTGCATGCTTTAGTGATGAATGCCCATGCAGGGCTGTGAGGGGTGTCCATGTATTGGTACAGCATGCAGGGCTTGGCATTGGGATGAGTGAGATGTGATGTGGGGTGTGTGGGAAGTAGTGGAGTGATGGGAGTGAGGGTGAGGGTATGAGATGGCATGCAGGTAGGGGGGGTGATAATATTAGAGAGTTGACCTACCAGAGTCCAGTCCTCCTCCTACTCCGGCCAGGCCTTCAGAATGCAGTATTGCCAAGACTTGCTCCTCCCATGCTGTGAGTTGTGGGGGAGGAGGTAGGGGTCCACCGCCAGTCCTCTGTACAGCGAGCTGGTCTCTTGCTGCTATGTAACGTACGTTCCCCCGTAGGTTGTTCCACCTCTTCCTGATGTCATACCTAGTTCTGGGGTGCTGTCCCACGGCGTTGACCATGTCCACGATTCTCCACCATAACGCCATCTTCCTAGCTATAGATATCTGCTACACTTGTGCTCCAAATAGCTGTGGCTCTACCCATACAATTTCCTCCTCCATGACCCTTATCTCCTCCTCTGTGAAACTGGGGTGTCCTTGTGGTGGCATGGGTGTTGTGTGATGTGTGTTGGTGAGTGTGTGTTTGGTAATGTGTTGGGGTGTGTGATGTGGAGTGCGTGAGTGGTGTAGAGGTGTGAGAAGTGTGTGGCTCTGGTTGTGTTAGTGGTCTTGGAGTCTCTCTGCTGGCAATGGTTTGTAATGGTAAAGGGCTGTGGGTACTGTGGGTGGGTGTTTTATAGTGGTGTGGATGTGGTTTGCGTATGGGTGTCAGGGGTGTGTTGTTTGAATTGTCCAATGTGGTGTTGTTTTGTATGTCGGTGTCCATTGTGAGCGCAGCAGTATGTACCGCCAATGGTTTACCACCGTTGAATGTCCGCCATGGTGATTCGTGAGTCATAATGTGGTGGACATAGTTCTGTTGGCGTAATGGTGTGGGTTTTGATACCACCAGTTTATCACTGACCTTTGTTCTGGCGGATTTGTGTATGTGGCACAATTCTGACAGATTGGTGTGTGTTTGTCATAGTATGGTGAACGGATATCCGCTGCAGCATCAGTAAGTTGGCAGCCGTCAGCATTGCGGTTAATGGAATTTACCGCCAATGTCATAATGAGGGCCTTAATCCTTCTTCATATTCTGTACCCAGAAATGCTTAGTCTTCTTATCAAGGTACATATTCTAATGGATGATGACACTATGGGCAAAATTGGAACAGAGCTTGGAGCCTTAACTGCTGAACCTGTGAAGTTTCTAAAAAGATTTGCTGATAGAGATGAAGAATGCGACTTTAAAGATGTAGTAAAATACCTTTTGCATATGCAGAAAACGAGTTATGATGTCAGACATTTGACGATGTTCGGTACAGTGAGTTCAAGAGATCAGTCCATTTTGAAAAATGGCGTAAGGGTTGCTCTGAGAAGTTATTTTTTTAATCTCTGTAAGACTACTTGATCCCCAAAACCTATGTTTTAACACCAAAATAAAGTACGTAGGTCTCACAATTCCTGATTTATGACATCATCACTGCAACACTTGCACGATTTTTTAAAATGTCATTCAGAAAATTTTGCATGGATCAGCAATGTATACCCCAGTTAAATGACTTCTCTAATGATCCAAAACCGCAAATCAAAAATGAAAATCTCTGGACAACAATTTTGTTACGTAGGTATATCAGGGGACTGGGATTATGATGTAGGACTCAGCGGATGGGTTACTCTTTAACAATGGTGATGGATATCCTATCCCGTGAAATCTATATCCCATAAGACATAAGGGAGGTCATTACAACATTGGTGGTAAATGCTGCTTGCCGCCGTGCAGAAGACCGCCAATACACCACTGTGGCAGCGGAATTCCGCAACAGCTATTACGACCAAAAGCTTGGAATCCGCCAAAATTTATACACCCACACAAGTCCGCCACACCAAAGGTCAGTGATAAACTGACGATAACAAAACCTCCATCGTCACGCCAACAGGAATATGCCCACACTATCATGACCCACGAATCCACGTGGTGGTCTTTCAACCGCGGTATTCCATTGGCGGTACACACCACCGCGCTCAAAATACACACACATATACAAAACACAACCACATTGGACAATTCGAAATACACACACCTGATACACATACACACACCACTCCCACACACCCAATACATTATAAAACACACACTCACATCACCCACAGACCCTTACGACCACAATTGTGACTGAAGGCCAGAGAGAGACACCACTATCTACAAACTAGCATATACAGGCACCAAACACCATCACTCACACAACATCCACGCAAAAAACACCACACACCCCTAAACATCACCCCACATATCACAACACACACCACCCCACACATCACCCACACCACCCCATGGCACCCCAAAGACACCCCAGTTTCTCTGAGGAGGAGCTCAGGGTCAGGGTGGAGGAAATCATCCGGGTAGAGCCACAGCTATTCGGATCACAGGTGTAGCACACCACCATAGGTAGGAAGATGGAGCTATGGCACAGAATCATGGACAGGGTCAACGCAGTGGGACAGCACCCAAGAACACGGGATGACATCAGGAAGAGTTGGAACGACCTACAGGGGAAGGTACGTTCCATGGTCCCAAGACACCACATCGCAGTTCAGAGGACTGGCGACAGACCCCCACCTCCTCCCCACAACTAACAACATGGGAGGAGCAGGTCTTGGCTATACTGTATCCTGAGATCCTCGCAAGAGTAGCTGGATGGAATGGACAATGGTAAGGCAAATCTTTCACTACTTCATCCCCCACCCTACCTGCATGCTATCACATACCCCACCCTTACCCCCATCCCTCCATCTCTTCACATATGTCCCTCTATCCCAGCCCACCCATCCCAACACCAAGTCCTGCATGCAACACCAAAGCATGGACACCCATCGCCAATGCATGGTCACTGCACATACCCACACACACTCCTAAACATTTAGCACACAAGGTCCTACCTAAGTATGCAAGCACTGGGGTACAGGGTCACCCACCCATTGCACACCATGGCACACACAGATGCAATAATCATGCCTTTACACCCCTGCAGGACCCCTACCCAACGTCACCGGACAGGAGGTTCCAGACATGTCCACTCCACCCACAGAAGAAGCCCACAGTGATGACAGCAGCTCTGTCCAACTGGATCTAGATGACCAGCCCGGCCCATCTGGGACCTCGGGACAGTTGGTTCCCCTCACACTGGCACAAGCCACAACAGAGCCTACCCCCTCTGGAAACACCAACACAGCACCCACCCAGCGGGCCCATACCTCTGTCCCCAGGACACGTCAAGCAACAGTGTGTCCACCACTACAGGGAACCCAGGCTAACCCACCACCACAACAACACCAGGGCCTTGGGGGCAGTGGCAGTGGGCACACCGTTCAGGGGACAGAGGCCCAGGAACACAGGGGAACTGGGCGGGCTGCTGGACGACGAGGGAGACAGGCCCAGGGAACCGACTCTCCAACATCATGGGAGCCTACCACCATTCCCAGGAGACGATGGCAACGGTACTGGCCAAGTTTCAGGAGACACAGTGGCTGTAGGAAGAACAGTATTTGGGGTTCAGGGGGGAACTCAAATCCATCTATACCAACCTGGGCACCATTCTAGGGGTACTGAAGGAACTCGTCAACACCAGGAGGGACACTGTGGCACAACAAGGGCCCCCTGACACTAGCCTGGACGATGAACTGCCCACCTCCTCTGCCGGCACTAGTGGACAGGAGGCACCGCCAGAGGACCACGACACCAGCACCCCACCCCCTGCGGATGGAGAACCACCCCTCAAATGGTCCCAGAGATCCAGGACAAAGACAGAGAACAATGCCAAGATCCCCGCCAAAAAAAGAGACCACCCTGATTGTCATCCTTCTGTCCCACTTTGTTACCCTGTCCATCAATCAACTTCCCCAGCTCCACTTCCTATGCCCCTTTGGACAATGCACCTGTGAGACTAATAGACTGGACTCTGCCATGGACATTCCTCCACCATCATACCTGACCATTTTACACCACCCTCCAATATTTAGCATTTAAATAAACACCCTTAAAGCACAAAACAATCTGGAGTCAGTCTGTGCTTTCGAAAATGTGTATTTGCAATAACTGTGGAAAACCGCTATATCCATTGTATTGTCAACATACCTATGTCACACAGCTCTAGTCCATGCGGAAACAAAGCAGATGTCACACAGTGGGACCCACATCTGTGAAATTGAAAGGGAAAGTGACAACTCAGGGTCCATACACTGGGTGAAAGTGACAGACAGATGAGAGGTAGAGCAAGGGTATCAGATGTAGCAGGCAGTGATGTCTTCTTACCTGTGTCTCGCTGGAAGTATTGATGAATCACTGTGTTTCTGTAGTCGAGATCCTCTTCTTCTGCTTCCTCGTCTTCACTGTCCACAGGCTCCACAGCTGCCACAACACCTCCATCTGGACCATCCTCCTGCAGAAAAGGCACCTGTCATCGCAAAGCCAGGTTGTGAAGCATTCAGCAGGCCACGATGATCTAGCACACCTTCTTTGGTGAGTAAAATAGGGAACCACCTGTCATATGGAGGCACCGGAACCTGGCCTTCAGGAGGCCGAAGGTCCTCTCTATAACCCTCCTAGTTCGCCCGTGGGCCTCATTGTAGCGTTCCTCTGCCCTTGTCCTGGGATTCCTCACTGGGGTCAGTAGCCATGACAGGTTGGGGTAACCAGAGTCACCTGCAAATGTCGAGGGACAACTGTTAGACACACACTAACTCTTAGGGACATCCCCAGACCCAGACACCTAGTGACAAGGTATAGGGTCCATGTCCTCACCTAAAAGCCACACACTGTGCCTCTGGAGTTGCCCCATCACATAAGGGATGCTGCTATTCCTCAGAATGTAAGCGTCATGCACTGAGCGAGGAAACTTCACATGGGAGATGTACTGGTCGGCCAAACACACCATCTGCACATTCATAGAATGGTAACTCTTCCGGTTTCTGTACACCTGTCCAATCCTGCGGGGGGACCAAAGCCACATGTGTCCCATCAATGGCACCTATGATGTTGGGGATATGTCCCAGGGCATAGAAGTCACCTTTCACTGTAGGCAAATCCTCCACCTGAGGGAAAATGATGTAGCTGCTCATGTGTTTCAGCAGGGCAGAAAACACTCTGGATAACATGTTTGAGAACATAGGCTGGGACATCCCTGATGCAATGGCCACTGTTGTTTGAAAAGACCCACTGGCCAGGAAATGGAGCGCTGACAGCACCTGCACTAGAGTGGGGATTCCTGTGGGATGGCGGATAGCTGACATCACGTCTGTCTCCAACTGGGCACACAGTTCCTGGATTGTGGCACGGTCCAGTCTGTAGGTGACAATTACATGTTGCTCCTCCATTGTCGACAAGTCCACCAGTGCTCTGTACACCGGAGGATGCTGTCATCTCTTCACCTGCCCCAGCGGACGTGGTCTATGGAGGAGAACAGCGAGCAGAGAGCCAGCCAACACTGAGGTACGAAAACACAACTTTATTCCACATTTTTTTTAATCCACTATGTGCCTGTATTAGTGTGTATGCAAGGCCTAGATATGTGTGACGCATTTAAAATTAATGCCATGTTGCCCCCTTAAATGGCGGCAGCCTGACCTGTAATGTGGGACAAGGGGATATGAGATAACTGCGCTGGCGTTGTACACCGTCGCGGTAGGCAGTCGAAGACCGCGGCGCAATCCTGCATTGGTTAACAGTGGACCCTATGGGTCCCAGGAGCCAATGACGATGTATGCCGGCGGTGACGGTACGAACCGCCGCGGATGTCACCACCATTTTCTCTCTGTTCACTGGAAGAGACAATGGCTGATGTGCCTGGGGAAAGGGCCCCTGCCTTCACCACGGAGGAGTTGGAGAAACTAGTGGATGGGGTCCTCCCCCAGTAGACGCTACTCAACGGTCCTCCAGACAAACAGGGAAGTACACTGTGAGCATGCCGAATGGGCAATGCCTGTGTGGAGTGGTGTGGATGGAAGATAGGGGGGGGGGATAATGAGGCGTGCATGAAACGATGGTGAGTGCATGTGCGTCATGGCAGGGGTAGGGATGCGGGCCAATGACTGTGACAGTGCGGACAGTTATATCTTCTACTTTTCCCCTGTACTATTCCTGTAGGTCAGCGCCCACCAGAAGAAGAATATTTGGCGTGCCATCGCCAAGGAAGTCCGGACCCTGGGGGTCCACCAAAGATGGAGCACCCACTGCCGGAAAAGATGGGAGGACATTCGCCGCTAGAGCAAGAAGAGCACGAAGACGGCGGAGGCCCAGCTGGGGATGGCCTCCCAACGTGGGAGGGGTGCCCGTTTGCACCGTGAACCCACAAGTGGGACAGAGGGCGAGGGGAGCTCCACGGCGGGGACAGGAGCTGAGACCAGCGACACAGACTCCTCCTCTGATGGGAGCCCCACTGTGCCCACCGTATCTGCAGGTACAGCTGCCACCACCCCTACCAGCACCGCCCTCCCAGCAGCCCCTCAGCGTGTGCCCCGTGGCCGCTCACCCAGGAGGGTAGGCATCTCCTTCGCCCCAGGCGTCTCAGCCCCTGCCCCTGTCAGCCCTGCTGCCCTCAGTGAGGAGGCCACTGACCTCCTCAGGTCCCTCACAGTCTATCATTTTGAATGCCATCCAGGGGGTAGAGAGGCAGTTGCAACAAACCAATGCATACCTGGAGGACATTCATTCTGGTCAGGCAGCCCAACAGCGAGCTTTTCAGACTCTGTCCTCAGCACTGATGTCAGCCATTGTCCCTGTGTCCAGCCTCCCCCCTCCAACTTCCTCCACCCAGACCCAGACACCTGTACCTCAGCCTATCCCAAGTACACCATCAGACTAGCATGCGCCCACCTCAACACACAAGGGAAGCTCTGGCAAACACAAGCATCACACATCCCACAGGCACTCGCACAACCATCATACACATGCACGAATACCAACATCCACAGCCTCCACTGTGTCCCCCTCCTACTCGTCTCCCTCCTCCCTCCCTCCCTGTCTCGTCTCCACTCACACGTGCATGCACTACATCTTCAGCCACTACGTCCATCACCAGAACACCCATCACCACACCCCGCTCACTTGCGCTCACCACCCCCACTACCATTCACACATCCCCTGTGTCCTCTCCCAGTGTGTCTGTGAGCCCACCTCCCAAGGTACACAAATGCAGCCACACACCCACCCAACAGCCATCCACCTCATGGCAGCCTCCAGCCCATGCACCTTCACCCAAACTCAGCAAACGTACACCTCCACCAACCACTACCTCTTCCTCTACTCCCAAACCCCCTCCATCTACCCATCTCAGTGTGTCCAAAAAACTTTTCCTGTCCAACCTTGACTCTTCCCCTCACCTCCCCCACCCCTTCAGTCCCCTAGGGCCTGCCTTTCTAGGTCCCAACCCAGCACATCAGCCACAACATCAGCAGGAGTAGTGGTGCCAGCAGTAACTGGCTTCTGGAGTGCCCCAAGCAGCAGGGCAGCCAGTGTGCCAAGGAGCCAGACCACGGACAGTCCCCCACCTCAGAAGCATACAAAGTTGGCCACTGCCCGGTGGGAGAAAGGCAAAACATCTACCACCAAAGGCTCTCCCTGGTTACAGTTGGGAGTGGCAAGACAGCTACGCCACCATCTAAGGTGGGGAAGGGGCACAGAAAGTCAGGCAAGTCGCCAAAAACCTGCACGGCGAACAAGACCACCACCAGCACCGCTGCCAAGGACACCGCCGCCACAAGCACCGCTTCACAGGACACCGACGCCACCAGCACCGCTGCCAAGGACACCACCGCCACAAGCACCGCTTCACAGGATACCGACGCCACCAGCACCGCTGCCAAGGACACCGACGCCACTAGCACCACAGGCCAATGAGCGCTGAATGCTCCGACGCTACTGAAGCCCCCACGAGCAGGAAGAAGCACTCTGGGCACAAAGCTCCCTCCAGAACGAGTGGAGATTCACATCCACTACCTCTTTCCTTGGGAGGATGAAGCACTCTGGGCACAAAGACCCCTCCAGCACCAGTGGAGATTCACATCCACTACCTCAGTCCTTGGCAGGAAGAAGTACTCTGGGCACAAAGCTCCCTCCAGAACCAGTGGAGATTCACATCCACTACCTCAGTCCTTGGCAGGAAGAAGCACGCTGGGCACAAAGCCCCCTCCAGAACCAGTGGAAACTGTTATCCACTAGAGAGACTATGGTTTTGCACTCCCCAGGATAAAGCAGTGGGCAAACCACCCACTGGAGAGACTTGTAAGGCTGTGGCTTTGCACTCCCCAGGATAAAGCAGTGGGCAATCCACCCACTGGAGAGACTTGTGAAACTGTGACTTTGCACTCCCCAGGATAAAGCAGTGGTCATGGAGCCGCCTTGTGGATCTGGTGTCGTGCACTCATCCGGCTGAGGTGCCCCCCATTCCCTTCCCCCTGAAGTGCCTGTTGTATTTCTATCTGATGCCTCTGCAGTGTTCTCTCCGGGTATCTTGTGTGGGCCTCGCCCATGCATTTTGGGCCCAGTGGTCCACGGACTTTTATGGTGCAATCCCTTGGACTTGTATTCTTGGTGTATATAATTGTTTATAGTGTATGTATATTTTTTGAGTACTGGATTTTAATCAATTACAAACATTCAAATCATATTGTTTTGTCTTTGCATTCTTCTGGGGGGTTTGGGTGGTGTTACTGCAATGTATCATGATGTATCAGTGTGTGTGTTCTAGTGGGTTAGGGTGGGGGTGGGCGTGTTGCATGTGTGTGTCACTCTCTTTTCCCTCCCTCCCCTGTGTCGTAGGTCCAGTACTCATCGTGGTCATCGCCGCCGGCGTGTGTGCTCCTGGTAGAGGAGCAGGAAGACAAAGGCAGGGAGTATCTGGAGTTCCGGTCCCTTGACATCCTGGTTCCTCTTGAGGTGTGTAGAGGTGAGCGTTTTCCCTTCCAAGTCCTGTTTCCCCCGTGGTTTTATTCACAGTGAATCCGCCCTGGAAAAGGTGGCAGATTTGATTGTTGTAATACTGTGGGCGGTACATTGTGTACCGCCTGTCTGTTAGCGGTTACCGCCACGGTGTTTGTACCGCTGTGGCGGTTGGAGTGTTAAAGTGGCTGTCTACGTTGGCGGTTTCCGCCACGGTCGTGATTCCATTTTTTTTTCCTCCGGGCTGTTGGCAGTTTTACTGCCGCTTTAACACCAACCGCCAGGGTTGTAATGACCACCAAGATGTTGAAAGTAAAATTTTGACAGAGACCTCCCGCTCAGTGTTTCTGACTTGGGCTTCATCGCAGTCAGTATCAAACTTTGACTTTTCCCCTTTCAAGCACAACTAGATGTTTGTGGTTGTCGCTTTTTGCTTTTATGCACTAGAAAGCACATTTTTAAATTTAATCATATCTCTGGTTTCCTACTTTGAATTTTAGTCATTTTATTTGAATTTTAAAGATAAAAGTATTTCCTGTTTTCTACATTGGTGCTGGATTTTTGTGTGTTGCTTTGTTACTTTTTACTTATTTTCTATTGTGTTTATTTTAAATGCTTTACACATTTGTCTCCTAGGTTAAGCCTCACTGCTCATTGGTCAAACTACCAAAGGTTGCAGTGATTCATTTTTTGAGACCTTGACTGGACCTCATCTGAGATTGTGGCTTATTACTAAATGTAGCTACATACCTGCCCTTACTAATAATCCACTTTCCTACTACATATTTATATAAGTACAGCCTAACCACAATAGAGAGAGGATCAGATACATGTACCAGGTTAGTTCTGCTAAAAATTTACCTTCTCAGTCCAGAGTAAAGAGTCCTGTTTACAGTACAGGTGGCTGTGAGGAGCAGGGAATCAACCTGGATATTTTTCGATGTAGCGCAAAGAGCAGGTATGGTATCATGATCGGTCATCGCTATACAGCAAAGATCCTATTGCTGCAATGAACGGTTCAGCCAAAGCTTTGAGGTGTTTCTCCCTGGGAGGTATAGATGCAGTAGCGTGAAAGGTCATGTTGA
The DNA here is from genome assembly GCF_031143425.1 of Pleurodeles waltl. NCBI lineage: Eukaryota > Metazoa > Chordata > Amphibia > Caudata > Salamandridae > Pleurodeles > Pleurodeles waltl. Next base: position 1,042,661,499 of record NC_090447.1, on the reverse strand, counting down.
TAGAACCTCACATTGGTGGGCTATGCAAGCAACACGGTTTTGGTGCTGTAGGAAAGTACCATCTTCCTTGGCATGTTACCCCCATTTTTACCTGTATGTCAGTATGTTTTTGCCTATCTCACTGGGATCCTGCTGGTCAGGACCCCAGTGCTCATAGTTTATGGCCTAATGTGTGTGTCTGTGTAGTGCTTGACTGTGTCACTGAGGCTCTGCTAATCAGAGCCTCAGTGCTTATGCTCTCTCTGCTTTTAAATGTGTAACTATAGGCTAGTGACTTAATTTACCAATTTCAATTGGCACACTGGACCCCCTTATACGTCCCTAGTATATGGTACCTAGGTACAAAGGACATTGGGGTTCCAGGAGATCCTAATGGGATGCAGCATTTCTTTTGACACCCATAGGGAGCTCAGACAATCCCTTGCACAGGACTGCCATTGCAGCCAGCGTGAAATAAGTACACGTTATTTCACAGCCATGTTCACTACATTTAAGTAACTTATAAGTCACCTATATCTCTAGCCTTCACTTGCTGAATGTTAGGTGCAAAGTGTGAGGGCACTCTTGCACTAGCAAAGGTACCCCCACACAGTTCAGGGTCATTTCTCCGGAATTTGTGAGTGCGGGGACGCCATTACTCGCGTCCACTACATATAGGTCAATACCTATGTGTAGCTTCACAATGGTAACTCAGAATATGACCAAGTAACATGTCTAAGATCATGGAATTGTCCCCCTATTCCAAATCTGGTATTGGGGAGTAAATTCCATGCATCCTGGGGGCTCCACCATGGACCCCCAGTACTGCCAAACCGACTCCCTGAGGCTTGCACTGCAGCTACTGCTGCTGCCACCTCACAGACAGGGTTCTGCCCTCCTGGGGTCTGAACAGCCCATTCCATGGAAGGCAGAACAAAGCATTTCCTCTGAGAGCAGGGTGTTACACCCTCTCCCTTTGGAAACAGGTGTTACAGGCTGGGGAGGGGTAGCCTCCCCGAGCCTCTGGAAATGAGTTCAAGGGCACAGATGGTGCCCTCCTTGCAAAGCCAGTCTACACTGGTTCAGGGGCCCCTTGTCCCCTGCTCTGGTGCAAAACTGGACAAAGGAAAGGGGAGTGACCACTCCCCTGTCCATCACCACCCCAGGGGTGGTGCCCAGAGCTCCTCCAGTGTGTCCAGGACTTCAGCCATCTTGCTTTGCAAGGTGTGGGGGCACTCTGGAGGGCACTGAGTGGCCAGTGCCAGCAGGTGACGTCAGAGACCCCTCTTGATAGGTCCATAACTGATAAGGTAGCCCATCCCCCTCCCAGGGCTATTTAGGGTCTCTCCTGTGGGTTCTCTTCCGATTCTACTTGCAAGTTTCCTTTAGGGAATCCACTGCAACCACTTCATCATCCTCTGACCTCAGATCAATCGCAGCCTGCTCCAGGAACCACTTTTACAGCTACAAAGTATCCACAAGGGATACTTTTCTTTTGCAACCTCAGCTCCAAGTCAGCAACTGCAACAGTTTCCATGATGTGCACGCTCTGGGGACTCCCGTCTTCATCCTGCACAAGAAGGACTGAAGAAATCCCCCCTAGGGTAACGGAGTTACTCCCCTGCTCCAGCAGGCACCTTCCAAGATGATGACCAGTACCCTTGGACTCCTCTCACAGTGACAAGCATGCTCCTAAGGACACAGAGGGTGGACATCATCAACAGAGACTATCCTGAGGTCCTGCTGACGCAATTTGGAGGAAGTAGGGCCATGCCTTCCTAGAGAGCGACGGTACCCCTGTATACTGCGTCTTCTTCACCTCCTGAGGCCTGTGTGCACTATTTGCAAAATTCTCTCATGCACCGCCTGGCTCAGGTCCCCAGTACTCCATCCTGTAATGCGCAATTCACTGAGTTGTTCTCTGGCGGCGTGGAACCTTCCTTTTATGTGCTGTATCAACTGCATTTTGCACCTCCTTTGTCCCCATGTCCTGGGACTCCCAAGGGTGCTGGCTGGCATCCGGAGGGCTCTCTAAAGTGCTGAGAGCCCCCTCTTCCTCCTCCTCACACAGATTTGAGGCCCCAGGTCCCTCCTGGGTCCATTCAGTGCAAGTTTGATGCAAACACACTTTTGTCGTAACCAAGATTTGTTGGTGACTTCCAACACAAAATCATATCTGCTACAATTATCACATCATGGGACATCCTTTGCATTATGCGGGAACCAGCTCGCATCTTCCTTGGGTGCATTCCTCCAGTCTTTGACTAACTGGGGACTCTTCTTTTGCACCCTCCTCTGGGTTGGCAGGGGCTCCTGTCCTTCCTGGAACTTCGTTTGACTTCTGGACTTGGTCTCCTTCCTTTGCAGGTCTTCAGGTCCAGGAATCCAGCAGCTGTTGTTCGCAGACTTGGTTGGTTGCTGCACAATCCCAATCACAAGGTGTAGTGTGTCCTAAGGAAACTTGCAGTACTTTGCCCCTGCTTTTCTAGGCTCTGGGGTGGGGCAATTTACTTACCTTTACTGTATTCTTACTCTCTTTGCACTCCTCAGGATAAAGCAGTGGGCAAATCACCCACTGAATAGACTTGAGAGACTGTGGCTTTGCACTCCCCAGGATAAAGCAGTGGGCAACCCACCCACTGAATAGACTTGAGAAACTGTGGCTTTGCACTCCCCAGGATAAAGCAGTGGGCAAACCACCCACTGAATAGACTTGAGAGAATGTGGTTTTGCACTCCCCAGGATAGAGCAGTGGGCAACCCACCCACTGAAAGGACTTGAGAGACTGTGGCTTTGCACTCCCCAGGATACATCAATGGGCATGGAGCCCCCTCATGGAGCTGTCATCGTGCCCCCTTCCCTTCCCCCTGAGTTGCCTGTTTCATTTCGATCTGATGCCCCAGCAGTGTTCGCTCCGTTTGCAGTCTGGTATTGAGTGTGGGCCTCCCCTATGCATTTTGGGCCCAGTGGTCCACGGACTTTGAATGGTGCACTATCCGGACTTGTATAGTTGGTGTACATAATTGTTTATACTGTATTTAAAGTTTTGACTAATGGATTTTTATTGATTACAATCGTTACAATAATTTCCTTTTGTCATTGCGTTCTTCCAAGGGGGTTTGGGGGGGTGTAAATCTATTGTTGCAGCATGTATTGGTGTGTGTGTTGTTGTGGGTGGGGGTGCTGCATGTTGCGTGTGTGTGTCACTCTCTTTTCCCTCCCACCTCCCCTGTGTTGTAGGTGCAGTACTCACCGTGGTCATCACCACCGTCGTTCGTGCTCCTGGTAGAGGAGCAGGAAAACTATCGCAGGGAGGATTTGGAGTTCTGGCTCCATGGCGTCCTGGTTCCTCGTGGGATGTGTAGAAGTGAGTGTTTCCCTTTCCAAGTCTTCTTTCTGCCGTGTTTTTGTTTGCGTTGCGTCTGCCCCGGTAAAGGTGGCAGATTGGCCTCGCATAATAGTGTGGCCGGAACATTGTCTTCCATCTGTCTGTTGGCGGTGACCACCATGCTCTTTGTTTGTACCACTGTGGTGGTCGGAGTGTTAAAGTGGCTGTCCATGTTGGCGGTTTCCGCCATGGCCGAGATTCCATTACTTTTTACCGCCGGCCTGTTGGCGGTCTTACCGCCGCTTTTACACAGGGTTGTAATGAGGGCATTAGTGTTAGAGGTCCAATATTTATATCAAGGGCCTCCTTTGAAGTTGGAGAAGATTCTAGAGAGTTCCCCTTTGAAGTTCACAGGTTTTCTGCCTCCTCTACCCAGGCTCCAGATTAAGTACGGGGGTATGCAGCCCATTGTGTGGGGGCAGGACATAGCCTGTTCAAGTGTATGTAGACTGTGCCCAGCTTTGCACTTCCACCCTGTCAGTGATGGCCCATTCAGGAACACATAGGCATTCTATTGTGCTTGTCTTTCTAGGATGAATTCACAAAGCCCAACTGCCAGCTATATCCAGTGGCAAACTGCAGGCACTAAATGACTAAGGCAGGAAAATGCCAACTTTCTAAAAGTTCCATTTTCTAAATTGTAATTTAAAATCTGGTCTTACCATGAGAGAGGATTTTTCATTACAATTCCAAAGACACCAAAAATGAACTTGTTACCTGTTCCCATTTCAAAGTTACAGCTTATTAAATGTAATAAGGTAGCTCCAATGGTATCTTGAAGTAAAGGAGCCCTTACAGTAGTGAAAAAAAATGTTTACGTTTTTTTTTATTACAACGACATAAAATTTGAATACAATTTGAACTGAAGTTCTGTAAATTTGAATCAAAAACAATACCAAGCAAGGTTATATGGTCATGCTAGATCAGGTCATAGTGAAATGTTACTCCCAACCACGATGGCTTGCTAGTTGGATACAGAGATCATGTTTACTCCAGTTCAAAGTGGACCTTCACGCAGGATTCCAAGCAGAGCTCGACAATAGTGGGCAGCAGAAGATTGGGGTCCCAATGCAGTCACCCACCTGAGTTAACCAATGGGAGAGCCAGCATAGCCAATGTGAAAAACAACTTTGGAGTTTTTTTCACTGTCAGGATATGTAAAACATGAAATATATTTTTCCTAGTTTTTAAATACCAGGCACCCTCCCCTTCAGGCCCACCTAAGGCATACTTCTAGAGTTGGATATGTAGGAGGAAGAGCTGACCAGAGTGGATCAGAGCAAGACTCTGCACCTGAGTCCTTAGTTTGGGAGTCCGGGCCAAGGACAGGATCCCTAAAGCCCGCGATTCCAGTCTATTCTGCATGGTGGCCATACCCCAGGGGTGCTGGCAGAGCTTTGGAGGGGACCCGGGGCTTTGTGGCTCTGAGGACCAAGGAGGTCCATGGAGGTAAGTGCAGTGAGTGCAGCAGCTGTAGTTAGCTCCTGCAGAAAGTGAGCTCCGGGGCCCCATAAAAGTGGTTCGGCTAGGTCCGGGTGCAGCTTGTGGGTGTCTCTGGTGAGCCCTGCTTGCTGCACTTTGGCAGTACTTGAGGTCCAGCAGCTTTTGAGGCCCCTTTTGAGGATCTCTGCTGTAGTTCGCAGTGCGGACCTTCTTTCCCCCCTTGTTGGTGTGGCTGCTCAAGAGAGTGGTTTTGGCCTCTTGTTTGGTGTTTTTTGGCTGCTATTTGCACCCCAAGCCACTCAGCAAACGGCAGTCTGCCAAAGCAAGTGGAGCCTGTGAAGTTTTGCAGCGAGGGAAGTGAAGAAAGTTTTTTTAAAAGCTATACACTACTGAGCAAACTCAGAATGTGCACAGGAAGTTCCCTGCTCCTACAAGAATGTGCTTCCAGGCCCTCTAAGAAATCTAAGATTAATTTACCCCTTTCAAACTTGATAAACTGGATAGTCAAATAATGCTCAAACAACCAACTATGAAGTACACCACTGGTAGGGAGGGGATAAGGAGATGTTACAAACTGAAAAAGGAAGTGCTTTTCTGTTCAATCCAATCAATTAGCTCAATTAGATCATTTCTCACCATCACCTAAAGCTGGTTTACATGATACCATGATGTAGAAGTGAGTGTCCTAGTGTACCAACAGTGGACAAAGCGCAGGGTCAAGTGGCCGACATTGCTGGAACTGAACCATTGAATGTGCAGACCAAAGGTCACGCTCTGTGCAGGAAGATCCTCAGAAAATATCCGGGGAAACAAGCTGGAAGGGCACTATGATGGAATGGCAGATGGACAAGCTCCTGTGCCCATTATCCCCAGAAATTTTGGTGGCTGAAAATGTTAGCAGTATTCTTAATAACACCTCCTTATGTTCAGCTTTAAAGGGGAGAGATCCTGGGCAAACTTCAAGTATAGAAGACTCTGTTATTGAAGATGCGATTCTCCCTCAATGTCTATGGGCCACAATATGATATTATCTGATAAGCTCTGGAAAGTTCGAGAAGAAATTGATGATGAGGAGATTCTAAGCATCATAGATTATTTATGATAACAATCAGAAGTTAAAACGCAGCCAGGTATCACCATTGATCAATCTACAAGCAGCTTCTCTGTCTCAAGAATACACATCGGGACAGGGCCCATTCCTTTGCGTGTTTTCGACAGAGACTGAGCACAGCCAGCACTTTAATTTCATAATTTATGACAAGGAAGGGAGAGGTTGACATAGCCTTTGTCTAGGGTTTGTTTAAGGTGTATAAGGTGGGGCAGCTTGGCACTGAGTTATAGGGAGTTCTCCTGAATGTGGACGCACGGTTCAGGGTAAAATATCCCATGTTGGAAGGATCTCTTATTGCCTCGGCCGCCCAGGACTTGATGTTGGCAAGGATGAAGAAGTCAACACCCATGGAGATGCATTTCATTTCTTAATTATCTAGCTTTGCTCCCTGGCTAGATAAGGCACAGTGTCTCTGCTACATAAGATTATTGCAGCTCCCTGATGCATCACTGTGCTCACAAATTGAATTAGAAGTTATTTTAAGCAAGTAAGTAATCATGGAGAAAAACAGGTTTTTAAACTATTACAAACAGCTCAAGGCAGCTTCCCCTGACTCGTTAAGGGGTTTGATCTGGTCAAGTATGCAGAATAGTAAATTGGCATGGAAGGATTATGCCAACAAATCCATCTCGGCTGTGGGAGTTGACGAAATCACTAGCCTAAATCTTCCATCAAGGCAACAAGCCAGGCTGCTAATAAAAAGAGCAAGGCTGAGATCTGCAGAGGAAGATGGACATGAGCTGGCCACAAAGACTCACACTGATTTATGTATCTATTTTCATCAGTCTCTTGGGAGGGCGTCTTAACTATCTTGCTCCCTAAAGCTGTGCTTGAAAAAGCCCCTAATTAGACTGAGATGCAGAATTATACCCTTAGAAGCTCATAAAGATAGCTGTGTGGATGGCTTTGAGACATTGCGTGCACGTTATGCAAGTACAAGTTAGAATCATTATTGCACATAGTGTGCTTCTGTAAAGAACTGAGGTGATTGAGAGGCTTTTGGCTGGTTCCCGTGTTTTGCATGCTAGGGATTAGGAATTGTCAGAGTGCAATTGTTTAAGTGGGCTACATCCCCAGCTAACTGTAAGATTTGTGAAATTCTTGAAGGATGTAGGAAAAGTTTTGAATAGGACCTCTGTTTCTCTTTCAACCACTTAAATTGTTTAGTCATTTTCTTGTCTGAGCACCTTACACTTTTTCAGATACTTGTACCTTAATAACATCTCTGGGTATCGGAAGATAGTGGTGAAATCTAGAGTTAACCTTGTTTTTATATTGAGGTGTGTTAAGTTCTCTGTTCCGTACATTTATAGAATGAAGAGAAAATATGCATTATAACTTCTTTTAAGAGTGGGGTGTGGGCTCACTTAAAAGATTAGGTGATCTTTTTAAATTGGATTTTTTTTAGATTAAAGTGTTTATTGTAAAATAGAGATTGAAAATGAGTGCCATGATATTTTGGCTAGCTATGATGCAATTAGGTTTTTAAGAAATGAATAATTTTTGGGGGGTTATCTGCAAATGTAATACAGTTATTATATTGAGTACTTATATGTTTTACCAAAAGAAATATATAAACAAATAATTTGTGGAGTTTGAGAACACTTTAGGATATAAATGTAGTTTACAATATGTTTCTATAATGTTATGGTTTTAAGTACCTACTCAATAAACTTTTACCTTACCATACCTTGCCTTACCTTACTTTAGGGGTGACATAAACGTATTTCAAATGAAGACTTAGGCCTGGCAAGTGGTTTATTTTGTCAAGTCTAAATGGTAGTTTACAAATACACACCTAGGTTACAGTGGCAGCCCTGGAGATCTGTTTTTTTCAGTGCTACTTTAGTGGGTGGCACAATGAATGCTCAAGCCCACTAGCAGCATTTATTGTAGACCCCATGCACTGGTTATATCATATACTAGGAACTGAGTACATATAATGTACCAATCAGATATATATGAATGTTACAATGTTTCAAAATGAGAGCATAAGCATTCAACACTGGTTAGCAGGTGTAACGTGCACAGAGTTGCACAGCCAGAAAAACATTGGGTTCAGGAAAAAGCATCATGTATGTGATGTATATTCACACCATATGTAATTGTGGCTTTTTTTTACACAAAGCCAACCCACAAATTCCCTATTTGGGATTATCATGGCTCTTGGAAATAGGGCGTGATCTAATTGAGATTTGATAGATTGTCCATTATATATTGCTTCCATTGACACCTTGGAGTAAAATTCAGATATATTGATATTAATACCTAACTCTATAATTATTTCACCGAGATCATTGTTGACAGCAGTGATAAAGAGGGTGTAAACAATGTTCTGGAAAATCTTCGATTTAGGAAGATTGCTCTCTATAACCACATATTCTCAATCAAAGAAATAAATAGGAGCCGAAGGCACTCATTGAGTTTAGCGTTTCGGAGGAATGAGGAAGGCAGTTGGCCCTAATCTAAACTGTTTTGTCTAGTTAGAATGCAGTAGCTAATTTCATGAAAACGTTGCGAGCCAAAATTATTGACAACTACATAAATATTATTTTTGATAAGGCGTCATATTCTTTTGCAAATGTCATTGTTTAAAAAATCTCAATCTCATGAGTGGTTTTATGATCGATCAGAAACGATTCCAATAGCAGGCATATGTCTCAGGCTTGATTTACAATGGGACATACATGTAGTAAAGTTACAAGTGCGGAGTGTGGACCAGATAAGCTCCCTGGAGATCTTTATAGATCAGAACCACATATCTGGTCCTGGTATATAAATGCCATTTCAAATAGTATAGCGGCAGGGGGGCAAATTCCAGGTACATGGAAGGGGGCTGAGATCATACCCATTTATAAAAAAGGGAATGCTAATCTCCCAGCCAACTACAGACCAATTAGCCTTATAGACAACCTACAAAAGATCTTTGCAAAACAAATTTTACAGAGGTTAATCAATTGGGTTGAGGAGTACCAAATCCTTTCCCATCTACAGGCAGGGTTTCGTGCAAAAACAAGCACGATAGACCAGGTTTTTCGATTGGCCATATTGCATTGGAAATATGTACTTGTGGCCAAACAATGCCTGTATGTGGTATTTATAGACCTGCGATCGGCTTTTGATTTGGTCCCAAGAGCCAAACTGTGGGAAGTGCTGGGTAGATTGGGAATCCCAGAGGATCTATTACTCCTGTTAAAACGACTGCATGAGAACACTTATGCCCAAGTGAGGTGGGGTGAACAAGGCAAACTGACAGAACGGATTCCAATCAGAAGAGGAGTTCGCCAAGGCTGCGTGTTAGCCCCCCTACTGTTTACTATATTTATCAACGAAGTAGTAAAGGCTGTGTCCACAGGCCAGAATGATGCCCCTTCCCTGAATACACAAAAAATCCCTATCTTGCTCTTTGCCGATGATTCACTCCTCATTTCTAAGACACCAATGGGGTTGCAGACCCTTGTTGACCGGTTTAACCAATTCTGTAGCGATTATGGGCTGGAGGTTAACATTAACAAAACAAAATTGATGGTCTTATCCAAGGGACCTAGGAAAAGATGTTCCATCCACATTGAGGGAGTACCGCTGAAGGAAGTAAGCTCTATAGATTACTTGGGAGTTAGGTTAACCAGTAAACTACTATGGGAAGAGCAGATTACGAAAAGTGCAGGGCTCCTTCAACATAGAGCCTCATCCATATTGCGTTTTTATCAAAGCTCCTTTACAAAGGTTGTTTCCCCAGCAATAAAAATTTACACGGCTAAGGCTCAAAGTGCAGCCCTGTACGGAGCGGAGGTATGGGGTTACGCTAACTGCAATAAGACCAGTGTGGGGGAAAACAACTTTGCAAGGGCTTTAATTGCATGTCCACGCACTACACCCTTGCTTCCAATATTTCTAGATCTGGGGCTAAGCCGAGTAGCAGATCAAGCTACTCTAAGACCTCTCCTTTATTGGATTAGATTATGGACAACCCCCGAACTAGATATATATAAGACCGCATTACTCGATTTACTGAAATGCCAAAATGCTAATACTCTTCCCTGGATTCGCCATGTGGCCCATTGGCTTAGGCTTTTGGGCTTGGGCGACTATTGGGAAAATCCCCACAAATTAGAGAGACGGCACAAAAATGTTTTAAAGTTAACCTATTGGTCTTATGTTAAGGACAACTACATAATCCATAAATCCCATGGTCGCTTAACTAATTCCTTTACTGATATTAAATGGTCCCCAAAGTTTGAATCCTATTTGGATGTGATACCGGACTTGCAAGACAAGAGCTTATACGCAAGGTTTCGTTTTGGCTCACTGCCCCTGATGTCATTGATTCATAGGTGGGGGTCGATTAATCTTCCCGATACATGCCCTGCCTGTGGCAGTATTTTTGAAACCATTGAGCATTTTATGTTCTTCTGCCCAGCCTATGCGATTCCGCGAACAAAATGGATCCGCAAGATTTGCAGGGACATGGGATTCAAGAATTGCTCCTTGGCTCTACGGGTTCTAAAAAGCCATAATTCAGCTGATATAATTCTTTCAGTAAGTAAGTATTTAGCAACAGCTTGGCGCATACGTTGCCGTCTTCAAAAAGTTATTTAAGGTCTTATCTCTATATAGGTAAGATTTAGAGCCATATGTGCAAATCAAGTTATTGTTTTAATATTTTACACCTATTTACAGACATGTAATTATTTATTTACTTAAGAATTATTATATTCTGTTTTATGTGCTTTTATGGTCATTGATGAACTAAGTTGATGATGAAGATGATCTGGATGAAGTGGGTTGGATAGGACTTGGAATAGATTTTTCAGACATTATGTAGGCAATCATTATGTGTTTCTGCCATTTTAACACTAGTTTTAGCCATAAAGAGCTATTTTTTATGCATCTGTCTGGCACTCGTGCCATTTTAACATGAATCCAATAACCATTTTAAGTTAATATATAAGCTTTTTATCACACTGTGCTTGTGTCTTAACGACTTGACAGTGCTTAAATTTGCCAAATGATTGTGCCGGTAGTAGGCTCTCTTTGTTAAAGTATGCCATCTAAATTATTAAGGAATTATATTATTATGTAACATCAAATCAGCACTTTAAATTTTTACATCTTGGGTCGGATAGTTTGTATTTATCTTGATGATGATACCATCTGGGAAATATGTATTTTGAAATCACCCCATATTGTTTTAAGAGTTTTAAATATTTGTACTATTTTAACGTTATGAAGTAATTGTCTCAGAAACCCTGGTATCTAAATGTTAAGTTATGTATCGGGACCAATGGTGGATTATAGTAGGCCATTGCCTATAGAAGCTTTTCCTATTCTAAACCTTACTATTTTCAGCCAGTGTAAAAGTATAATGAAGAAAACGTACCTTTTTTGTACAATTTAATGTGTAACTTTTATGACCTATGGTCGAATAAAGTATATGATGATGATGATGAAGTGCGGAGTCTCCATACTCGTGGTGGAATCTTCGCCCTTGGGGCAGCATCTCCACATGACACACTGCAGGGAGTGCGCCGTGCGGAGATTCCGCAACGACTGCGGATATTCTGCCACCAGTGCAAATACTCCTCACTTGTAACTTTCCTACACAAAAGTCTCTTTGTGAATCGGGCCTATAGTGTGTAGGGATGAAGACATGCGGATTTGTAGTGATGAAACAGGAGACTAGGGATAGCATCATATGTGCACGTTTTGTTGTACTTATAGTTAAATGAGACATTTATCCTTTATTAGAAATAGATAAATTTCAGAGTGCAGCAGGAAGTTTGGAAGATACACATTTTGAAAATCTTGATAAAGCACAGGTGAAAGATGGGCTTTTATCTGACTTTTATGACGATGACTAAAAGCAACAGAGCACTGGTACAGGTAATGCTCCAGAGTTCATTATCAATTTTCCTTAGAGATATTTGGAATATATTTTCCTCTTCGCTGACATCGAAAACATTGCTACTTTATTCTCTTCAACAAAGTGTCCTTTCAAGACACTCACTGACCTTGGAGTACGACGGTGCAATTAACAACTATCATGTTTTGTAGAAAATAATTACTGAGTACAGTAGAGTGGCTTGCAAATTTCCTGAGTGACAACTCAGATGAGAGACCTCATTGTTTCCAGTGGATGATTTTAAAAGTTCACATTTGCACTTAAGAGCAGAGAGGTTCAAAAGAGTTCGAGGAAATATTTAATTTCATCCAGCCATGTTACACACTCGTGTTTGATCAAAAAGTAATTGATTAGTGTTTGAGAATAATGACGAGGTGACAAGGTGTAATCATGTTGAAGTACGAATCCATTCTGCCCACTGTGTCAATGCCACCACTATATAAATAAGAGTTTTAATGCATTTAGACAAACAGTGAGTATAGTACGAATTGAATCAGGGCTTGCTCGCAGTGCTTGATTTGCAAATAAAAACGTGCCGGTTCCCAAAATTCTCCTTAGAAACACGCGGCTGCTGCAATAAATGTGAAGCGCACAATACTGAGGCAGGGTAATCCTAAAGTCGTCTCCATGCCTCTTTAATCTATTTACATACAGCTACTTCCTGCCCCCTCAGCTCACTCCTGCAGCTTTCTGCTTTCTCCCTTTGTGACGCTTTTTCTTTTTTCTCTTCCTCCGTCTTTCATATATGTGTATTTTGCTGGCAGTAAATGCCAGATGCAGAAAAATAGGTGCTGGTCCTCAAAAATTAGAGCTGGTCTCCCCGACCGGAAACCACGGGCTCAAATTAAGCACTGCCTTCTCCCTGTTTCAGACTCCTACTTCCTCTGATGTTTTCCCACAATGTCCTATGGTGGGGATCAGAAAACATTTAGGCATTTGAGACTGGCGCTAATAAGGCAGAGCTTGCTCTCAACATGTTTTCCCACCAGAGTAAGAAAACAGAGTTTTGGAGGTGGTAATGTGTGACAAGAAAGTTAGTGTAAATTTGCTGTGTAGCATTTTGCTGTGCTGGGGAGGTGTTCTATGTTTTTGTGCTGCTGTCTTTGCAAGGTAGTTCTGTGTTGTGTTCTGTTTTGTTATAATGTGCTTTTTATTTGTTATCTGTATTTTACATTGCTTCCTATATTTTATATTATGTTCAGTTTTCCTTGAAAGTTCCTATGGCAAGAAACTATTTTCTACTTTCTAATGTCGTAACATAACGCCGCTTAAGCTCTTCCACCACTTATGACAACAGCACGCTAAAAAAAAACATGGCCACCACCAGTGCGCTCTTTATGTGATACCGCCGTAAATATGTCCTAGTCCTTGGGTGTCGCTGGTATTCTCTACCTATTCCGATGCTGTGTGCACCTTGCCATAGAACCATAATGACAATATGCGTTAGTAATATTTTCTGAAATAGATCCACAAATATAATTCTGCGGTAAACAATGCAGACCGCCGAGAAAGGATGCTCCGTGCTATTTACATGGCCATTTAAGTTATTCGGTAGACTGTTTTCATGTGATTAAAAGATAAAATGAAATATTTCAAAACAATTCAAAAAGACGCTTTCGCTTCAGGAAAAAATATCATAAATGATTCAGGACTGACAGTTCATTTTTGATATACAGTTACTTTTTCACACGCAAGGCAACCTTTTAGGATGTTTTTTGCTAATTTTAGTGGTGGGCCTTAGACCAAATGTGATAATTCAGATTAGGGGTCAACAAATAAAAGGATGTGACAGGCTCAGAAAAGATTGCCGGAGAAAGTAATTCCCCAAGTATGCATTCCATGCAGTATATTATGTATGTATGTCATCAAGGCACTACAGATGTGACATGTAATAATTTACGTTTCAGAAACCTGCCATCCCCTGAAAGTCACACTGTATCACCAAAAGATGACAAGCTTATTACAAAAAGCAGTGCTAACAACGACGGGAGCAAAGAGCTGAATAGATCATCAAGTTATATTCAATGAAATTCCCCAACGGAGATTGTTTCATTAGAAAATATAATTCCAGATGCCAAGCTTGTGTCTCTGAAACCTTAGTTTGCATTTATTAAAAAAAACAATTTAACAGGCATTTTTCTTTAAACTCAATAACAAGTATCTATCTATACACACACACACATGTATAATATATATCATATATATATATATATTTATATATATATATATATGTACACACACACACACAGACACACACATTGATAGAAAGTTTAGAATGTTAAAGGACACAAAAAATACAGTTGTTAAAAATGTTAATTTAAAAATAATTTTTCACAGCTACATCACACTTTCATTAAGTTTGTTGTTTCTACTCTTGCCATTTTTTTACCTTTATGACTCTAGTGAGACACTCGCAAGAGCCATGATGCTCTGATACATACCATGATTGGCTATTGCAGGCCTCTCCTGAGAGCCAGGTGTACAGTCCTCTGTGTCTGCTGTGAGTAGGCAGTGTTTCCTGCTTTACGCTCAGGAGGCTCTCATGAGAGTGTACATTTATAATGTAATCTGCATTTTCACTGTACATATCCTGTTGTATTGGGTCTAATTTAAAGGCACCAGATTTTTGTTTCCTCTTGTTTTGTATGATCCCAAGACTCTTTTTCTTCATTACAATACTTACCTCTTACAATTCCCACTACTACACTACGGGGAGAGACTGGCCTCTCTGCTGAGATCTTGCATGAAGATTAACTAGTCTGTAGATTAGGGTGTAAAGACACTCTCTCTCCATTCACACCTTTTCCAGACTCAGTAGTATGGATCCTAGGGTGGGGATGGTACTCACCTCAAATGTAAGACCTCACTCTCCTGTACTAAGTATAACAAGTACTAGCCTCCCCACTGAGATTTTTCCTTATCTACTCCCCAGCATGATAGATATACACAGTAGTACGTAGGGAAACATTGTTTTCTTCACAACACACCTACCTCAATGGCAATTTGGATGCACAGTATGGAGTAGTAAACCAGTAGCCTCTGTCCTCACACCTCTCCTCAGAACAGCAGCAATATGCAATGCTGTTTGGGAAGGGAGTCATCTCTCTGCTAATACATCTTACCAGGGTATGAGGTGTCTCTCTCTACTCATACCTCTTTTCATGCTGACAGTTATGTATAGTAGTCTGTGGGAGGGAACTGCTCCATTTCTTGACACCTTTCTTGCATCATAACACTGTGTAGTATAGTGTATGGAGAGACTGGCCTCTCTCCTGTCCTGCATCACTTGGATAATGTTTGTGCAACTTAGGGAGTGAAAGGTGACTTACCTTTGTGATCACACCTCTTCCCAGTATGACAAAAGTACAAGTAAAGTTTAGAGTTGAAATTACTTTCAAGCTCAAAAGTATGTCTTGAAGAACATCTGTACAGACTACGAAATGAAAACGCACTGCCATCTCAGGTGGGATATCTCTACAGAATAATATGTGCTATCTACATTGTAGGTAGAAACTGTTCTCTCTGCACATATGCCTCTTCATACTGATGAAGTATAAAATGTAGAATACTCTGTTCAGAACAGTGTCTTAGATAACTTGTGCCCATATTTCATTGTGGAGATAGACTTGCATATGTTTCAACACCTCCCAAGCCTCCCAATTGCAACAACCATACATAATAGTATATATACAGAAGCTGATAGCAGTGTGTATAAGAGTATACATATGTGCTCGCCTGTGTGAGGATCTCTGTCTTGAATTACAGTTACAAATACCACACCAAGCAAAACCTCACTGTTGCATGACAAGTGATCATTTATGCATTGCAAAATAATTGGCTCATCTATTACCAACTCTGTAGGATAAAATGACATAGAACCATTGACATACAAATACATGTAATAGCATTTAATAGTCACTCAACATCACACTGCCAGTTTTACAGAATGTTTTAATAGAATAATAAACTTGACATTTATAATAAGTATTAAAGAAGGTAATCCAAAGTAACATTAAGCTTTATTATTGCTACAAAACAATTGAAAAACAATACAGAATTACACTAACATTAACAAACAATATAAACAATTATTACATGAAAAAACAAGCAACTTTAAAATACACAATGTTTCTTCTGATGTTCATAAGCACTTCCTAACCCCCACCCTTCACTTTATTTGCCTACTGGATTTTGATGTAGGTAGCACTTCTTTTTTGTTTTTTTAGCTACCTTAGCCTGCCAAAGAGTCTTTAGATTTGGACTATGTTATGACAGGCTAGGTGGCAATCCATTTGCAGTAAAGCAATGTTGGAAAAGAACCTCTCTTCAGGGTCACTTTTTGCCCTCACTCTCCATGTTTTCCTTCTGAGCCGGGGCTTGTACATTAAATGATGCTAGTGGGCCTACCACATCTGTTGTACCACCCAATTAAACAGTACTTCAAAACATGTCCCAGGCCAGCCATTGCAGCCTTACTGCAGTGCCCCACTGCAAAGTCGACATGGCATTTGATTCCCCTTGACAAGCTTTAAACTCCCCTTTTATTACATATAAGTCATCCCTAAGGTAGGACATTGGTAGCACATAGGGTAGTCTGCTGTGCAATTAAAAGGTAGTACATGTACTTTCAAGTTTTACATGTCCTGGTAGTGAAATTTGTATTTCAATACTGTGAAACCTACTGCTCTCATATGATAACATTGGAGATATTACATTTAATAAGCTGAAATTCCTAAATGAGAGGAGGTGGATATGTGATGTTTGGTACCTATGAACTGGTAATGATAAACCCTCTTTAATGGTAAAGTCAAATTCATCATTACAAAAATGAAAATGTCAACTTTAGAAAGTTGGCATTTTGCTGCCCTTTGCCGTCTGTGCCTGCAGCCTGTCTTAGGTCGCATGACTGAGTGCAACTGACAGTTATAACTTTGTGAATTCCTCCCAGAAAGTCACACAATAGTGGCATTTGAAGGCCCTGAATGGCCCTTCAACTGTCAGAATGGAGGACTGGAGCTGAGCACAGCCCCACTTGCATTGGAATATGCTGTGCCCTATCTTCTCCCAATAATGGCCCTGTATTGTCAGTGCAGTCAGCTTGAAGCTAGGGAAGGCAGGAAACTCCCATAACTTCAAACAACCTTTCTGGAAACTTCACCCACCTTCTAGGAGCAGGGTTCTCATCCCTACTCTTCAGTTCAGTACTAGACCTGTGGAAGGACTCTCAGAAGACTGCCTGATGCTGCTGTACCTGTAAGGACTGCTTTCCTTCCTGAAGCCTGCCTTGCATTCTCAGAGGCCTGCCTTGCTGTTGAGCCCTGTATCATCACTTGTACCCAGGACTTCCAGAAGTGACTCCAGGGGCTAGTTTGCTGGCTTCCTGTGCAGAGCTAAAGCAACATAACAGGCTCCCACCATCTTGAACCGGCACATGGACCAAGCCTAAGTGAGTCTTGAACCCCTAAGAGGTCTCCATCCACTCCTTGACCCTTGGTTGAGGTGTAAAAGGTGTCCAGATAGCCCTTTTCTAAAACTGAGGACTTTGGCCAAAAAGGAGGAGACCAAGACCAACCTGCTTGTATATTGACCTGAGGTGTATCGCTAGTCAGAATGACTTTGCAGCTTCTTCCGTTCTTCTCCACAGCAGCAAATCCATTTCAGCAGTCCTTCGCCAAAGTGGTATCTGACTCCATGGAACTGTCTATGGCTACAGCCTTCTGTTATGTCCCATTGGAGATTTTCAATTTTCATTTCAGCGACTAAGTCAGAATGTAAAAATCTTCACTGCGTCTCTGTTCAACAGCTATCTGATGAGGACACTCCTTTCTTCAACACTTCTGCAGCCTTGCAGTGCACTTCTACCTTCTCAAATACTTTCTTTTCAAAATGTTTCTAAGTTCAAAGGTTAGCACTGACCTGGCCCAAGCCCTTTTGTGTATCCAAACAATGCTACATCGTTGTCAGCCTTAACTTTTGACTTTCCCCCTGTCTAGCACAACCAGTTGTCCACAGTTGTCAATTTTCTCTTTTAGGTGCTATTTTGAACCTCAATTCTTTTTTAAATTATCATATCTCTGTATCTACTGACTGAATTTTTGTTATTTTGATGTAAAATAATTTATTACAAAACTCTATTTTTCTAAATTGGTTTAGGGTTTTTATGGTGTTGTGTTTTCACTTTGTTGCTGTTTGTGTGCTGCATACATGTTGTACACATTGCTTCTAAGTTAAGCCTGACTGCTTTTTTGGCTAAGCTAGCTCGGTTAAGCGCAGCTTAATTTACTGTCCGTTTGTGGTTCACTTGGCAAGAAGTTGTGGCTGTTGCTTGACCAGGGCTCACACCTCAGTCAACCAACAGCCCAAATTTCTCACAAGCAGCATTCTATAATAGATTTCATGAAGCCTAGCTTGGCCAGAGTTAGCTTGTGCTGCTGAAGTACTCTGCTGTTCAGGTGACTGCACACCCTTCCAACTTGAATACACTGTGCCTAAAGAGGTAGTTATTACTGAACATCACAATAATCCTGCTTCTCTTAACAAAGCTCATCTTTGTTGCTTATGTAAGTAGAATATTTTTTTTTCCCTCAGAGACAAGCTCCCATACTCATCCATAAAAAAAATAATCAAAATAATCAAACAGATACAGGTCATCAGTATCTTTTCTAAACATTTCTACGTTTTTCAAACACAACTACATATTTGCATCTAATGCACCAGTAAATTCTTATTCTTTTCTCCTTAAAAATTCAACACTCTCACTTTTTATACAAACAAATTATAAACGGGCCCAGTTGGACCTTGCAGTATTTCATTCTGAGGAATTCCACAGAATTACATACACTCCTTGAGATTCTGTGGACCTCTGCAAGCAGGCGGAATGCAGACATGCCAAACTACTCTTGCTGATTTTTAGCACCAGGATTTTCTTCTGCACTGTAAAAGTAGTGTGAACTGCACCACGCAGCGCACCAGCGGGTGCTGCTTCTTTCTGCTGCTTGAGTAGATTTTCTGCCCCAGAAGTAGCTTTCTCAACATGAATGTCTGCCACCTGCCATGAGCACCCACCTTGAGAAATGTCATCAGGAGGCATTCTAGGCCCAATAAATAATGCCAGGGGATGCAGACTCTCACTAACACTAGCCAACTTAAAATTGGTGGAATGCATTGAAGAAAATCATCTGCCGCCGGTTGGTGGAGTTTCAACAGTGTTTGCCCTAATTTGTAATTTCCTATTTAGAAATCACAAATTTGGAAATGCAAATCCATTTGTACCTATGAGCCTTTAAGCCTACAGGAACAAATGATGCAGCATTTCTTAAATAACAATTTCGTAATAGCAATTCTTAGTCTGGAGGAATCGCTGTTAGCAAATTTCTATTTTTGTACATTCCATTTTGCATTTCCTAAATAGTGGTTTCATAGGTTCACTATTTAGAAAATGCAAAATAGGAATTTCATACATATGGGCCATTATTATCAGCGTATTTCTGTATTTTTCACCCACAATCACATAAATATATGCACTGTACTACCAACTTCATAGTCCTTTCTCTTTAAAATTCCAAACCCACAAACTCTGTACTTTTTATTCACAATCAAAATATAATATGCCTTCTTACATGACAAGTGTATTTAGTAGAGTGTAGGGAGAGACTGGCCTCTCCACACAGTCTTTAGTCTCAGATGATAGGTGTGCACAGTAGTGTGTGCAGAGGGACTGGCCTCTCCACTGAGACCCCCACTAGGATGAAGGGTGTGCATAGTAGGATGTCGGGAGAACCTGGCCCCTCAGCTAAGATCTGTTTCTTCGATTACAAGTGTACACACTAGAGTTTAGGGAAAAACTGCCCCTCTTGGATTACAAGTTTGCATAGCAGGTTATGGACAAAAACAAGGCTCTTCACTTAGATCTCTCTCTTAGATCACAGTTGTATTTAGTAGAGTGTAGGGAGGGTTTAGCCTCTACAGTTCAACCTCTGTCTTGACGATTGGTGTGTATACTACAATATGTGGTGGGAGTGAACTCTCCAAAGAGACCGCTCTCTTGAATGATGGGTATGTGTTGTAGAGCATAGAGAGAACCTGGCATCTCCACTAAGACCCATCTCGTGGATGATGGGTGTGCATAGTAGGGTATGAGGAGAGACATGCCTCTTCCCTCAGTCCTCCCTCTTACATGAGAGGTGTGTGTAGTAGGGTGTCTGCATGGAATGCCCTCTCTTTCACCACCTCTTTATCATATATAATAAAGTGTGCACATGGACTTCCCTCTCCTTCCAGACCTCTCTCTGGTTTGCAAAATAGTGTAATGGAGAGAGAATGGTCTCTACAATAACTCCTATATCTCAGATGACAGGTGTACCTATTAGGGTGTTCCCATGAACTGGCCTCTTCTGTGAGACCTCTGTCTCAGATGGTGGCATTGTGTATTAACGTCTGTATATGGACTGGCTTCTCTTGTCAGACCTATCTCTCAGTTGACAGGTGTGCTTATTAGGGTGCGTACATGGACTGGCTTCTCATATCAGACCTCTCACGCAAATGACAGTTATGCGTAATGAGCTGTGTGTAGAAAGACCAGCCTCTCAACTGAATCATCCCTCTGATATAACATTGATGCATATTATGCTCTGACCAGGGACTGTCCTCTCTACAAAACCCTTCTCTTTCATAATGGGTGTGCTTAGTAGGGTGTGGAAAGAGACCATACTCTACTCACAATTCATCCAAACCCAATCAGCATACTTAGTAGACTCTGATAAACACCATCTCCAGTAAGACTCCTTCCTACAGTAACAAGTGTGTATACTGGAGTGTATTCAAGGGTCACATACACTTTCCTACTTTTCAAAATCCTGCCAGTCTCACAAGATCCTAAGTTAAAAAATGTTTTTCTTAATTGTCTACTTTACTTAGGTCTTACACACCTTTTCTCAAAAACAAGAATCACAATATGCATTCCTACTAATAGAGTGTATGGGGAACTCATCTACTCCTTTTTATTACTATTTGAGATCCTGCAAGAGTACAGGGAGATTGTAAAAATCATTTTAAAACAATATACATTGTCTTCACAGTAGTTATCTCTTAGATACATTGTATTTAAACTTAAAGGGACAGCATACCTTTCTGCTGCCCCTTTATATACCATATTTATTTCATTTTCACAACACCTCCAAATTCTCACATTAAAGCGGATTGGCAGCCATTTCATGTCTACCATTCCTACATCCAGCCAATAAGAGCATACAGTTTGTGAGAGTTGCAGTAGCCACACACTCCTGTGAGATTGTGAAGGGTCACTGGCAAATTGGGCCTCTCTTAGAATCACAGGGCTCTATTTTAAATTTCACACTGTGAGAGGATGCTCACAGGACTCTTGTGAGCTGAACTGCAAACTGTCCAATTATTTTATACCCTTAATTTCTCGAAAACTATTGAACAGATTCACAACAAATCACTAAAAGCCGATCTGCAGACAAAAGATCTAGCTTCCTGCATTCCTGCAGACTTCTGTATAATTCTGTTCAGCAGATTTTGCTGCAGTCTTGTTTAAAGCAGTCTATGGAACATGCTTGGGAATTTCATGTTTTGGGATCCTCTTTTTTCTCAGCTCCCACTTGTCAGATCATTCCGAAAATTTCCATGAAGTAGCTGAGGTGCATGAACTTCGTTTTGGTAAGTTTCATGAAGATTCACAAAGGGGGACAGCGTTATTAGCAAACCAAAAACACTCCATCTAAGGAAAAGCAGACCTAACTATAACTATCTAGTTGTGACTTGTATGTATATGTATGTGTATATATATATATTCACAAAAAAAAAAGGTTACAGGGGTGTTATATTTAGGGTCATGTTTTACATACACAAAATCAACGAAATTCATTAGTTATACTTATACTTATGGTTATACATATGTTAAGAAATTATAACTCTGTCCTAAAGTCACTTAATTGGACAAGTGATAGTTTCTTTTATAAGAACAACTATAAGTATAACTATAACTGCTAAATTTCTTGGATTCTGTGTGTGCAAAACGTGACCCTAACTAAAACATTCCTGTAATCTGTGTTTCCTTCAGTGATTTTTTATGTAAAGTAATTGGGTGCATGTTGTTTTTCATTGGCCTACACATTTGTTGATCCTTTGCAGTTTTACACTGGTGGTCAGACTAAGCATATTGGTAGACCTGCATATCTGGGGATTAGCCTCCCAAAAAATATTTGGCCAATTTTTGCCCTTAAGGGGTACCTCAGAGACCCCTCCATGTTTTCCTGTGGAGTCAGGATATCTCTATCCTGATCCCTTCTGTGATTTTTTATTTATAACTTTTCCCTGGGGCCCAGATGAGAAAACAAATGTTGGGTACAACTTTCCTTTCAGGTTGTGGCTAGCCAATCAGAGTTTCGCATTTAGGTTTGGATCAGTTTCCCGGTGGGTACCAGTGGATATGTGACTGATCCACATCCCTAGATATCTATATTATTTTCCTGTAATAACTTTGAAACTACTGAATGGATTTACACCAAATTATGAAAGGGCTCTTAATGGACCAAGATCTAGATTTGATCCAAATGGTGTAATTCAGTTCAGCAGCTCATGCTGTAGCTGTGATTAAAAATGGCAAAATCCCCAAGGTCATTTTATGGGGAAAAGTGTTTACCGCCGTGTCCCCATCATTAAGAATGGTGGGTTACCTGGCTGCACACCAAGGCACCTACCTATATTAAATGCAGGCCCATGGGTTTGGGGTCACTGGGGCCAGAATAGGGTTGGGGAGGTGGGCCGTACGGCCCCTCTCCCCTTTAATGCACCTAATCACAGCATTTCTACCATTTTCCAGGCTGATGGACAGTGTGTTTTCTCTACAATTGCACATTGAAAAACAATGAAATCCTTGATAAAGGTGAAAGCATTCTTGATTTATTGGAGTGATATCTCTTCAGCAATGACTGTGCAAGACAACTGTGTTCCCCCTCTTAATTACTGATGAGTGTGCAACGGCATGAAATCATCTACAAGCTCCGTCCATTTGGCCCTACCCCTTGCAGGTTAGTAGTATGCAACAGCGTTCCCACTATTTTCTTGGCTAATGGACAGTGTGTTTTCTTTACATTTGCATGTTGAAAAACGATCTGAAATCCTTGATGGATGTGAGTGGATTGTTATTGTTGCTAAAAGATTTTCTTTTCTTGAAAAAAAACCTTAAAATTCACTTACAAAAAACAAAGGTTAAAACAACGTTATATTTAATTGAATATATCAGTGAAAACATTAAAGTTTTCAAATAACAAAACACAAGAATGATGTCATCAACTATGTCATCAATGATGTCAATGTAGATTTCATAAGATGTCATAGAACTATCATAAGTGATTCAACATGTAAGGTCAAAAGCAGTGCATGGATGTGGCCCAAGTTATAGTTAGCTATGGTAACAAAAGCTGGTGAATTTATGTGCTTTTTTTAGTTCAAAATGTTAGTTTCATTACTGAAAAATTCACCTAATTATAACATTCTCTCTCTCTCTCTGTATAAATATATATAACATCCATTTTGGGACCCCCTTTTTTCTTGGACCCCACTGGATGGATCACCCAGACACTTTCCAGGCAGTAGCTGAAGAGTGTGGCAAAATAGTTTTGAAAATGTTGGCAAAGTTATTAGCAAAACAAAAAACACTTCATCTATCATATATATGTATATATATATATATATATATATATATATATACACACACATATATATATATATATGTATATATGTATATATGTATATATATATGTATATATGTGTGTTTGTGTGTAAATAGAAAGTATGTATATGTATATATATTGTATATGTACATATATATGTACATATATATGTACACACACACACATTATTATTATATATATGTATATGTATTTTTATGTATTCACTAAAAAAAGAAAGGTTAAAGGGATGTTATAGTTAGGTTCAGATTTTACACGCACAAAACCATAGAAATCCAGGTGTAATAGTTAGAGTTATTTCAACTAACTTTAATTTGTGACTCAAGGAACTATAACTCATGTCCTTGCCATGCACAGTGTTCTCATCAATAATTTTACTACAAAAGTTACAGTAATATTATCAATGATATCATAGAAGATGCCATGAGTGAAGTAATATCTGGGGTAGTTAGTAGTGCATGGTGACGGCACAAGTTACAGTTACCTGAGGGCATGAGTTATAGTTACTTGAAATAACTATAACTATAACAGCTGAAATTCTGTGGTTTTGTGCATGTAAATTCTGAACCTAATTATAACATCTCTGTAATCTTTGACTTTTTGGGGGGAATTTGTAAATTTCTAAGGTTTTGTTAAATTCTATTTCCTAATTATAACATCCCTGTAATCTTTGTTTTTTTCAGTAAATTTCTAGTTTTTGTTAATGTTAAGTAAAATGGCCATTGCAATGCACGTTGGGGGGGGGGGGAGTTGGATGCGGGGCCTGGCCTGGCATTGTGCTGCCCCCACCCAAGCTTACTGCTCCTGCCTCCCCTCTCCTCCTTGCCATCCATTGCCTAAGTCCATGCCCCTGCTCTCTTATTACAGCTGTGTGTCCGTTGTTCTGCCACTGCCAATCCCGTCTGCCCTGAACAGTTAGCTCACCACCCCACCCACCTCTTCCATACCCTCTGTTTGAGTCTATGCAGCAGCCCCTTCCTCCCGGCACTGCATGGTCCGTTATGCTGCCACAGCCCTCTATTTAACTTGATGTTCCTGCCCACTCCTCCTGCCCTCCATTACCCAATTATATGCCTCATCATTGCCTTTCTGTTTAGCCTCTGTGCTTCGCTTACTGTGACTACCTACCTTCCCCCTGCCCTCTGACATCTGTGTGTATTCCTATGCTCCTTTTTGTGCTCACTGTGTTCCATGGACCTGCCACTGACCCTCCTATCTACTCTGAGTGTTCGTTGAGCTGCCTCAGCCCTCCCATCTGCCTAGCATGATCAGATGACTGCCGCCTGTCCCACCCATCTCAACCCTGCTTGTCTATGGTTTATGTCCCTATCCCCTCCCTCCTGTCTTCCATGGTCCTTTGCTGCCACTCCCTTCTTCCCTCCATGCTCTGTTGTGCTGCAATTGCTCCTTCTGCCTACCCCACATGGTGTGTTGTGAAGCCCCTTCTCCTCTCCACTCTTGCCTGTGTCCAGACCCTACCCATGCCTTCTGTCCTCCATGGACCTTTGTGCATGTCCCTGCCCTCTTGCTCACCACAGCTGTTATGCTGCCACTAGCCCTCCTCCCAGCCCTGCATGGCCTTCTGTACTGCCACAGCTTCTCTCACCTGCTCTGTGTGGTTAGCTTGCTGCCCCTGATCCCATCCCACCTTCCCTTCATTGTCTGTGTGTAGGCCATTATAGTCTCACTGTTACTCTCCAGAGTGTGTTGTTTCCAGTGCCCATCCTGCCTGCCCTCAATGGCCAGCTTGCTCATACAGCCCTGCACCCTTGCCCCCTGCCCTTTGTTTTCTATGTGCCAGCCCCTAAACCCTCCTTCCTGCCTTATCTGGTCCGTTGTCATTCCCCTGCTCCCTCCCGCCTTTCATGGTCTGTTATGCAGCAACTGTCTCTCCTGTCTGTTCAGCTTGCTGCCCTTGCCTCTTTCCCCTCAGCTCTTTGTTGTCAATGTGAATGACCCTGCTCCTTCCCTATTGGTTTCCATGGTCAGTTGTGCTGTACTGCCATCCCTGTGCCCCATGTCGTGAATTGTGCTGCTGTAACGCCTGACGCCTGTCCTGTAAGGTCAGTTTGGTGGCCTTGTCCATCTCACTCCTACCCTCTTTTATCTGCGTCCATGTCCCCACCCTATTCCTCCTGCCCTCAGTGATCGAATGTGCCATATTTGCCATCATTTTGAACATGTTAAGAGGGAGATGTTGAAAAAACAAAACCTAGGGAATTGACTTATCCCACTGACTTACGTTGAAAAAAAGGAGATTTTAGTCAGGAGACAGATAAAATAAAGCCCTTTTGGGTTTAAAAACATCAGAAGTCTCCTGCGTTAATCAGGTCTGCTGGCATGTATGGCTGTACTGCTACTGCCTCTTCCTCCTGCCCTCAATGGTCTGTTATATTGTCACATCCTCTCTTGCCCGTCCTGCATGGTTTCTTTGTTTCCCCTGCCCCTCTTTTCCCTGCCATCCATGGCCCATTGTGCTGCTACTGCCACTCCTGCCTGCACCCGCATGGTCAGCTTGTTGTCCCTGCACACTCCTCCCTGGCCTCACTGTCATTTTGTGCCCCAGAAATCTGCCTCCCCACATTATTCTAATGAACAACTAGATTTGTGACATTCTTTATTTATTACAAAAGTGTGGCATGCCTGATGACATTTTGAGGTAATCAAAACTGTAATGCCTAAATCATTTGCTTTAGAAATTATAATTATTGAAGGGTCTCATGTCCATTGAATTTATGGTTAGTACTCTAAAGAACCAAAATGAAGGTATATTTTCTGATTTCTTAAATAGTGACAAACCACTTTTAAGTTATTTGCTATCTTGGTGTTTTTTTATTTTTTTGTTATCCAGTTGATCACTTCAATATATCTTGCACTTAGGGGAGAGAATGTGGTGTAATGGCCAGAGCTACAGACTTTTGCAACTGGTGAACCAGGTATCAGTTTCAGCATCAGCTCAACATCTTGTGACTCTGGGCAAATCACTTAATCTCCCCATGCCTACAGCTCAAAAAGAATGTGTTCTTGTGTAATATACCTGATGCCCAATACCTATATTTGGGCTACATGTGGGTTATATTTGTGCTACCTTTGGGCTCTTTTTTTCTGGTAGCCAGCTAGGGAGATTTCTTTGTTATGAAGCTCCCTAATCTTATTTACTACAGTATTCACAGTAGAAAATGTGTTTAGTTTTTCACTTTGATTCTATCAAGATGGCAGTCAGACGTCCCACACTTTTGGCATAAATTCAGAATGTGCATGTTTCAGTCCACATGTCAGAACGTTTTGAAAAAATGGAAGAGGAAGATATTCGAGAAGTCACTTAAAGTGTGTACCAATTTTTCTTTCAACATTACCCACCACATTTATATGACAACATTAAATTCCTCATTTTGTTGCTTTCTAAATTAAATGTCTTACATTTTCTCAGTTTTATTCAATCAAGATTTCTTCAGGTGTGACACACTTTTGTTTTAAGTAAGACTGTCCATGCTCTAGTTCTTTAGATTACTGTGGAAGCTGCTGTAGACCACAAATAAATCAATTGACAGGCTTCTCCTGTTGAAGTACAACAGGAAAATATTTGAGAACACATTGAAAATGTGTCCTAATTTGTCTTTGTACAGCACTAACATTATTTCTATGAAAAAATAAACCCCCTCTTTTTGTTCATTTCAGTTTGATTGAATCAAAGTGGCTTCAGATGTGCAACACTTGTCATAAGTAACACTGTTAGCACTCTAGTTGTTATTTAGAGCACTCACTCTCTGGGAGGCTGCAGTAGAACACAAAGGAATCATCTGACAGGCTGCTCCTTTTAGAAGCACGTGTTTTACTGAGAATGTCAGACTTCATTCTCATTTGGCTGAGAAGGAAAGTGTGAATTTATATAAAATATGCAGTCATTTTAGCTTCTGGAGTGTCTTCCATAATCTCTATGGGAAAATAATGAGAATACTGTTTTCTCTCAAACTTGGTTCATGAAATCCCAGCTGAAGGCTTTTTCACAGGGTAAAATAATGTTTGCAACAAATGATTTATTTGGTAACTAAAATCTGTTATTATCCTTTATATTTTCTCCTTTTTGTAACCCACAAAACCTACTATTTAGTATAACCTATTTAAATGGGTGCTATCATGTATATTGGCCGTAAGATTGCTGCCATCACTTTCTGGTTGAAGTGCTGACAGCTAATCTGATCTCACCATGCGAACTGTGCTTAGGCTCACCCAGATATAAATTTGGATTTTCTTTAATATCTCAAAAAACTACTGAACGGATTACATCAAATAACAAAAATCACAATTTCTGGACCAAGAGCTAGGTTTTTGCCAAATTTGGTGTAATTCCATCCAGCAGTTCGGGCTGTAGTTGTTTTCAAAATCCCTGTGGGAATAAAAATGTGAAACACACTTTTTTGACCCCCCATTTTCTTGGCCCACAATTAACGGATCACCCCAAAACTTTCCATGTACAATAAGACCCCTGGGCCCACTTTTTTTTTGTGAAAATTCCATTAAAATTAATCATATCAGCCATTATATATATATATATATATATATATATATATATATATATATATATATATTATTATATACCTTACTGATGGTCTCCAGTACGTAGTTATAGTTAGGACCTTGTTTCCATACTAAGGACATTTTTTGATTTGACAATAACTTTGCTGCCGCTTGATGAATCTTCGCAACATTTTCAAAACTTATACTTCATTGGGTTCAGCTGCTGTCTTGAATGTTTTGGGGTGATACATCAAGCTGGAGCTGAGAAAAAGGGGGGGGCCCAAAACACATTTTTTCTATGCATTTACCCATCGGGGTTTTGATTACAACTACAGCCCAAACCGCTTGATGGAATTACATAAACTTTGGCTCAAAAATAGCTCTTGGTCCTGAGTGTGCTTTTTGTTATTAGGTGCAAATCCGTTTAGTAGTTTGGGAGTAATTAGAGATTAAATAATATAGATATCTATGGATGCGGATCCTTGGTGGATCCAACTATCCCTGTGCCTTCAAGCAGGAAGTGTTGGCAGTCATCTTGGGACTCAGCTTCAGCTGAGTCCCACATTTTTTTTTTTTTTTTAAATGGACCAGTGTAGTGTCACCCTGAGCCCCTAGCTTTGGTATTGGGGGCCCCTCAAGAACCCCACCAGGAATAAAAAGCATTTTTTTTTTAATTTCAGAAACATCTGCAGATCTGGATACCAGATTTTACAAAGAATTCAATAAAGGGCAGTCTCCCCCCTTTTTTTCACATTGCCCCTGGTACGGCCAGGTCCCAGGGGCGTTGGGAGAATTATAAAGAACTGGGGTGCATGGGCCCCCTTCCTAGGGCTTCTATTAGCCCCCTGATGCAAAAACGTCCCTTGGGCAAAAATATTATTTAAATTGGGGGAGGCCCATTAGGCCACCCCCATGGCTGGCCCCGGGGACTGCCACTTCCCCAGGGCTAAATCTGAAATTTATGCAGGGGGCCCAAGGGTAGCCTCCGGGACTGTCCCCTCCCCGGGGCTGGTATACCATGATGAAGGGGGTCCATTGTGGACCCCTGGCCTCGGGGCCACCACCTCCCTGGGGCTAAGTTATGAAAATGGCCCTGGGGACTGCCATCCCCTAGGGCCAGTTCCTGCAATGTCCCGGGTGCCCACCCCCAAGAAATAGCTGTTTGCTCTAACTTGGCGGGAGCTCTGACAGCTGGTTGGATTAAGGTATAGTAATCAAAATTAATTTACGTTAAAAAAAATGAAATTCACTGAAAAAAACAAATGTTACAAGGACATTATAGTTAGAATCTTGCATTTTGGGAGTGGGAACATGACCAAAAGGGGCTAGGTACCTGCATACATTTGTAGACTTGCCAGTTGTCCTTTTTAAGTGCCAAATGGCAATGCAATGGAAGTCCCTGGTTACTGCTGATATTAAAGGATGGTTGAGATCACTCAACTGAAACTGACTATTAGACAAGAATGAGCCTACATGGCATGGTCATGAGAGGGGGAATTGTTGGAATGAATTAGATGTGGGTGAAGAATTCCTCTGAAAAACTGTGAGAAGAGATGCAGAGTGGAAATTTTTCTTTCAGGCGATTCACCAACATTAAGTTGGTGAACTCAAGCAAGAGAAATCGCTATGTTGGCATGCTCGAGAGAGATTTCTGAACGTGGACAGTTGCAGAAGGTTGCTGCCGCTCGTGTTGAGAAAGCTGCCTCTCACAATAAGGAAGCTGCCACTTGAGTGGAAAATCTACTCGAGTGGCACAAAGAATTTAGCAGCCTCAGGGGCTCTGCATTATGCTGTTTGTGCTGAAAATCAGCACAAACAGCGCAAAATACCCAACTTTGCCACCTGCAGAACTCTTGTTAGGCCTAGAATGAATATGTTATAAAGTTGGAGGTGAAAAGTTATGGCTGCCCTCCCTGATGATTGTATTCTGGATAGTGTTCACTTGTACAAAATCTCTAAAGAGTTACCTCCTTGTATGCTTAAATACATATATGGCGCCAACTTGCCTGCAGAAATCTGAGGATGCTAGCATAGTGTGACTGTGTACTGAAGAGGGATTTATCATGCTCACTGCTTCCACTACTTCTGTCAACGTTTATATTGTAACATATAATGCATACAACTGAACAGCCGATCTCCACAGATGCACATACGTCTCTAAGGTATCCATAGAGGGTCCTGTCTCCCACTTCTTATTTTATTTTTAAATTCTTTTTATCTGTTTTTTTCCCTTCATTTTTCCCATCTTCCTCATACTTCTTCATTAAACTGAAATCCTATGCAAAGTTGGTGGGATATGTTATATTTGATGTCCTTTTTGTTTGTACCGTGTTATACCTTTGACATAAATCAATAAACCAAATATTTTTAAAGTAACTATGACTCATGCCCTACGGTAACTATAACTCCTGCATACACCATTTGAGGAACATTTCTTGGTTTGCTCTTTTTGGCATGTTTAAAGAATATTCACAAAACGTTCTGAAAAAAAAAGTTTATCCACTTCTGCTCCTTTCTGATCAGTTTTGTGGCAATTTGTCAAGCAGGGTCCGAGAAAAAAGGGTGATCTCCAAACACATTTTCCTTATCTAATTTCCCATACGGATTTTAGACAACAGAACTAAATGGTTGCACAGAATTCCATAAAATCTGCATGGCCAAAGGGGGCTGTGGAGTAGGAAGCCCTGCTGTCAATCTCCAAATACTTTCAGCTATGTATGTGTGCTGGAGGGTTGGCACAGACATATGGTTATAAAATCTTACTTTACATTAAAAGCCATAGAAATTCCCTGAAAAAAAAGTTAAAGTGATTTTAAAGTGAAGGTAGGAAAGAAAGTATGATTTTACCTTTTGACAAAACAAACATTTTAAAAACATGTTGAAAACAAAGGTTAAGGTGAAGTTATACGTAGGTATAGTAATAATAAAAAAAACTAATGTTGAGCAACCAAAAAACAATGTAATTTTCAGTTATACATAATCGTCTTATTGATAACTTGCACTACCATGACCTCTCATATATGACATCTGGGGCTAGATGTAGGAAGCCTTTTGCGCCTCGCAAATGGCGAAAAACGCAGTTTGCGAGGCGCAAAAGGCCTTACGCGATGCAGAGTCACATTTTGCGAGTCGGTACCGACTCGCAAAATGTGATTCTGACTCGCAAATAGGAAGGGGTGTTCCCTTCCTATTTGCGACCGCATCGCGATGTTGAGTTGCTTTGTGACCGCGAAAGCGGTCGCAAACCAACTCGCAGTTTCCATCCACTTGAAGTGGATGGTAACTCATTTGCAAAAGGGAAGGGATCCCCATGGGACCCCTTCCCCTTTGTGAATGCCACAAAAAAGTATTTTTCAGAGCAGGCAGTGGTCCTATGGACCACTGCCTGCTCTGAAAAAAACGAAACTAAATGGTTTCAGTATTTTTTCTTTTTGCAGCTCGTTTTCCTTTAAGGAAAACGGGCTGCAAAAAGAAAAAAACTGCTTTATTTAAAAGCAGGCACAGACATGGTGGTCTTCTGTCTCCAGCAGGCCACCATCCCTGTGAGTGCCTAGACTCGCTATGGGGTCGCAAACTGCGACCCACCTCATTAATATTCATGAGGTGGGTCTTTGCGACCCCATAGCGAGTCGCAGAAGGTGTCTGAGACACCTTTCTGCATTTCATTTTGCGAGTTGCAAATTGCGAGTCGCTAGTACTCGCAATTTGCAACTCGCAAAATGAAACCTACCTACATCTTGCCCCTGATTTCTACATCTGAATCCCAGGTGTGTGTTTGTGTGTGTGTGTGTATACATACACAAACAGACACACATCTGTGGGGGTTCATTGGTCATACCCTGCCCCTTTAAAGGCCTTTTTACAGGCCCTCTCTGTAAAGGTTTAGAATATGGGAATGGGCCTGCATCCTGTGATATATGCTGCAGGAGAATTCTTTTTGTTGCACCAGCCATTCAGATCATTCAGTACCATTGTTCACTCTTTGAAAGCAAGGTTTCAAAAGGCACATTTGGATAAAAGCCTTCATTGACAAATTAGTTCTTTTGGAATCACCAGATTATGAATAATGTGCTAATCCTAACCTGAAGAGATATACATCTGTATTAACCCTTTAAATCCCACTCAGCAACCTTTTCAAAAACGAATGTCTCAAAAAGTACTGACCAGAATCACACTAAACAAAAGAAAGTATTTATGTGTGTTGTTTTCAGAAAAAACTTACTACACAGTGGCGGTTGCTGTTTCCATAGAAAGAACTTTTGTTGTTTGCTAATAACTTTGATGCCATTTGGTAAATCGTCACAAAACATTCTAAAAAAAAAAAGGTCATCCACCTATGTTCCTTTCTGGTGTCATCTGTAAAGTAGGGGATGAGAAAAAGGGAATAATCACAAAATATGTTTTTGCCATGCAAATTCCTAAAGGAATTTTGTAAAGTAATACAGAGAAAGTTGTAGAAAAGAATTACATCAAATTTGAAAGAAAGCTGGATCCTTACATAGAAAGTGTGCTTTTTTGTAATTTAATGTAAATCAGTTCAGCTGCTTTTTAGAATTTAGATAATAAACAATTAAAGGAATATATTTTGGCCAGAGTTAACAGTACTGTGGATCTGAGCAAACCAAATGCCTAAATGGAACATGAATAGAAATGTTGTAGCCACCATTTCAGGGATGTTCTGAGTAAATAAAACAAATAGACAAGAGGGCAGGGTATGGGTATTCTACTATGGGACATCCATTGACCCAGATTTGATCCTTTCCTTTTGCGGTCCGTAGGCCCAACTACAGAAGTTGGGTGGTATTTTTATCAGGACACGCTGGGGAACAGTGGGTGGTAGGAATTGTGTGGATCCCTCCAGATTCTGGAAGTTTCTATCACAGAAATGGAAGGAAAAAAAAATATTTAGTCAACATTTCTGGTTTGCAGGCTTATTTTGGGTAGGAAAATCTCATGGGATCCACATGAATCACACTATTCTGGATTTCCTTAGGTGTCTTGATTTCAGAAATGTGTAGGTTTTGTATGTTTCCCTAGATGGTAGTGGAGCCAAGTTTTTTATCGGAAATGTTGCTGCTTTCCCATTATGCTTTGGGTCTTTTCCTGTTGTGGATACTAGGCCCATCCATACAAGAACAGTAGTGTTTGTATTGGGGCAAGCAGGGGAATGCTGGACAGTAGAAATCTTGTGGATCCCTGTGTATTCTGGATGTCAGGATGGGCCACACCCATGCCATTATTTTATAACAAAAAGTCCTGTTGTCCAGTGAGCTTTCTGCTGCTGGGCAAATTGGGGGCAAACTCCCTCTCTGCTGTCCGGGGAAGACAGAATACTGGTTTGTCCCATTCCAGGTATGAATATGGCCTAATGTCAGAGTGGGACACCTGCACCCCTGTGTTTTGCCCTAAATTCAAAATCCAATGTGATTTCTACACCAAAGGGGAGATTTAGGGCAGCATGACAGAATGGGATAAACGTCCTGCCTGCTCACATGGGGGGCAGAAAAACTCTATTGCCATTCCTGGGGCAGTGGTATGGCGAAATGCTAGGGTAGGCAGCTCACACCTTTTGTTTGCTTTGGCACAGTTTTGGGTTTCATGGTGACTAGTA
This sequence comes from Pleurodeles waltl, assembly GCF_031143425.1. Taxonomy (NCBI): domain Eukaryota; kingdom Metazoa; phylum Chordata; class Amphibia; order Caudata; family Salamandridae; genus Pleurodeles; species Pleurodeles waltl. The sequence goes on along the minus strand of NC_090447.1, from coordinate 1,042,627,833 downwards.
GCCTTTCAGGGCAAACCCCCTGTCTACCCCTGGTGGGGTAGGAAGACTGATTTGTCACTTTTGGAGTGGGGACAACTCCAGAGTACATCTCCTGTACCCCATTCTTTTGTCCTTAATGCAAAATGCCTGGTGTCTAGTGGGCTGTCTATCACCTCCTGGAGAGACATCTTTGGAGCAACCACCCAAACTAGGACAAACTACCTCTCTACCCTAGGAAAGGCAGAAATACACCATTGCCTCTCTGGGGTGGTGATATGGCTCAATGCCAGGATAGCCCACCCCTTGTTTTGTTTGTTTTGATGCCAATTTAGGTTCCCTGGTGTCTAGTAGGGTTTCTACCTACCTCATAGGGCAAAGTGTATAAAACTCCCCTGTCTGCCTCTGGGGGGGCAGGAAGACTTGTTTGTTCCTTTTGGGGTGGGGGGTGGAGAATGCAAGAGTTCAATGCCTTCACCCCTTTCTTTTGCCCCTTGTGCATAATGCCAGGGGCTTACTGGGCTTTCTACCCATGGGGTGCAGATTTGGGGCAACCTAACAAATTGGGAGAAAGACACTATAGATCCTTCTGGGGCAGTGGTACAGCTCAATCTTAGGGTAGGGCACTCCCTTTGTTTGTTTGTCTTGCTTTTGATATCCCTGGTGTTTAGAGGGATTTCTGCTCCCCAGAATAGCAAATTTGGGGTAACTGCCCCTATCCATCCTGTGGGCAGGCAGAAGTCAATTTGGCCTCAGGATAGGGGAGAGCATGGGGCCATACCTTGGGCGGCTGCTTCCCCAAAACATAAATACTGCATAAATGCAGTTCATAGTGTATATGCTTTTTGCCCCTCAGGGGGCTAATTGGGGTTAATTGCCCCATCTACCTTCTAGGGTCCTTTTTGGGGTGGGGGTATAGCCAAACCCATGGTGGCATCATCCATCTCTATATTCTATTTCCTTGATTCATTTTCCATGGTGTTTTGTAGCTTTTTTCCCCCCAGTAGGGCATTTTCGGGGTAACCACCTCCATATTCTCACAGTAGGAATGGGAAGACAATTGATCCCTTTTTTGGGGTTTGGATATGGCTATGTCAATAGTGGGCAGCACCCAGTCCTATATTCTTTCAATGATTCTTTTTTCCTGGTGTGTAGTGGGCTTTCTGCCCCCTGTCGATGGCAAGATTGGAAGTAATCACCGCCATCCACCAGGAAGGACAGTGAGACCATAAGCTTCCTTATTGGTGTGGAAGGATGACCATGCCCATGCTGAGCAACCCCCACTCCTATATTCTTTTACATTCCCCTAGTGGCTAGTGGCCTTTCTGCCAACATGTGGAGGCAGATTGGGGGTAATCACCCCCAACTGCCCCTTGGGGGCATAAAGGTTGGCAGCATATTCCTTTGATGTGGGGGCATGGCCATGCCCATGGTCAGCAGCCCCCACTATTTCCTGATGCCCAGTGTGCTTTCCACCCCTCGGTGGAGCTAATTTGAGGTATTTACCTCATCTGTCCTCTGGCGGAGGCAGAAAGACTGAAATGTTTTCAGTTGGTGGGGGAGCACAAGCCCTTGCCTCAGGGGCCCCTCCCTGATGTGTCTGGGGCCTACTGGGTTGATCCCTGCTTAGGGATTGCTCTTCTATGGTGATTTCCATGCAGGGATCCACTTGGAGTGCTTTGGGAGCTGGGATATGCCCCTGAGCCCCTATTCAGTGAAAGTAAAATGGGCCAATCAGCTAGTTCTACTTTCACTTTATTGTAATTATGTCAGCATGCCCTGCACACTGATCATCAGTACAGTAAATTAAAAACACTGATGATGCTCCGGAAGCTCTTCTTGAGCAGCCTGAAGTGAAAAATGAAATAAACAAACCCCTCTGGTACAGAGGATCCTTTGTATCTCTTCCAGTGTCGGCAAGTTGCTAAAAAATGCACAGGAGATGGAAAGCGGGTTTAGGCCATTGGCTGACTCCCTCACTTAAAAGGTTAGCTTCAATTAATGCCTAAAAACATAAAATAAATCATTTTAAAAGACGTTCAATTTAATCTTGGCCATAAGCCATGTCAATGAAATCCTTCTACAAAATTTTTTCAGCATGAAAAACAATGTTTGTTTGCATGCAACTAAAGCTTGCTGTGAAAAACAAAAATCCATTTGAAGGTTAACAGCTCATAATGTTTTTTATAATATGTAACACTCTTTTAATAAACTTTAAGATTGTATAACAAATCCCTAGTGAGGATAATTTTGCAAAAACTCCATTGCAGTCTAATATTACCTGAGCCCTGTCTGGAAGAGTAACGCAGCTGAAAAGAGGCCCTTGGACCATGATATAAAGTTCAAAATAAAATGAAATTGCTAGTGCTCTGTTTTATAACATTATTGCAGCGACATGGGGGTAAATTGTCATGCCAGACACATTGAATTGGGAAGCAACTTTAAAATGGATCAACTTCAGTCTACAATTTGTAAAATATGAATGATAAGTGGGGTGCCCTATCCACAGCAGATAAGGTTTGGCATATATGGTGGTTGATATTTGCACATAAGGCTCTGCATTTTCAATGCACTATCTAGTCTCTTTTCCAGGCACACCTCCATAAATCGATGTTCACAATCTCCTTGGCATCTGCACCTAAAATTTGTGGGTGAGAGAATGTTTCATCTGAGTCAAATTTTTAAAAAGACGATTTCAAATACAACAGCCAGGGTATTCTATTTGCATTTTCTAATGATAAACAATCTATCATACATCCTCTCACGGAACGCGCCTCAAGATTCTGCCACCATGTAATCCATAAGAGGAGAGGGGCTACTTGCAGCTTGTCTGCAATAAACGTAGACCCAACTCCTCATAACAGACAAAGTTGGCAGCACTGTTTGGGACAGTGGGCAATTTGCGTGTAAAACCGTTTTCTATACTTTGGAGTGCCTCAACTTTTTGATAACCTCAATCCCCCATCCCATATAAGACAGCAGAGGTGCATTTTGATTTGTAAAATGCTTTTATTTCCGCTACTGGTTCATATTACAGAATCTGTGCAAAGCAGTAAATGGCTTCCACGTTTCATCTTATTTGTAGGGATTTAATTAAAATATGTGATTTTCACAATTGGGTAGAACAAAAAATTATCCCAAGGTGCCTAAATTTAATCAGCTTTTCATGGTGTCCTGGGTACTGTTACCCAGTCCCAGTCCCAGAGCCTGTGCTCTGTGTAAAATGAGTATGCAAATTAGGCTAATTATAATTGACTATGTCAACCTACCTATAAGTCCCTAGTATATGGTAGGATGTAGGTTTAGGGACCCTAACATAGGTAGTGCACCCATAGGTGCACTGCTGAGGTACTCAGTGTCATTTTCAAGGCAGGCCTGACTTGTTGGCTGCTTTTTAATTACATTTACATGCAAATTCGACTTTGGAATTAAAAGTACTTCCAAAGTATTAAACTACCTTATTTTTACATACAAGTCACCCATAAGGTGTTCCCAGGTTCCCTTAGGGTTGGGTGCAGTGTAACTATAAGCATGGACCTTATAACATATGTTTCATAAGCCCTGATGAGGAACACTACCCAAATGTGTTTTCCCTCACTGTAGTGAATAAGCTCCATATGCTAAAATGGGGAGACTTTATTTTAAATAATAAAGTCTCCAAAGGAGTTAGATATCGCAAGTTTGGTCACTAATGGATTATTATAATAAATGGAATAACTTGCCATTGTTGGATTTAATATAACTAGTTCAGGGAAAGAGTTTTAGAACTCTTCCTAAAAGTTGACAGTTTCAGCTCTGTAGTGCCCTTCTCTGATTTGCCAGTCTCTGGCAGAGTGGCTAGGCTGCCTTGATGAGTTGTGAAGTGACTTGGGCTAAACACAAAGGAAGTGCCTGGGGAAGAGATCTCTCTCAGCAGATGGTGAAACAGGATGGGGGAGAGCAGCCAAATGGTTTTTCAAAGGAGGGGAGGACATTTGAGGCATTTCAGGACCTCACCCATTTCCTGCAAACCCAGATAACCAGGTGCCCTCTGGATTAGATTAGGAGAGGGCAGGAGAGGGATGTGTTGAGGCTTTTAATTTAAGCCACACCAGTGGATGGGCTCAGCCAGACCTAACCTCCAAAATTAAGTTTCTGCCATTTTGGATTTTTTAGGAATGTTGCTCTTCAGGATTGATTTTTGCCACTCTTCCCAGGACGTGGTCATCCAAAAGGGAAGTGGCCTGCCTCTGATTGGACAGTCCCCCCTGCATTTCACCCCTGGAGCAAGAATAAATTTGGCAGAACTGCACCCACCCCTCAGATCCCTACAATGAACAACAGAGGAAGAAGGACTTCCCTGCTGGACACCTGACCTGCACCTGGACACTACACTCAGAAAGACTGCACCAGCTGCACACTTGGACTTCATCACTAAAAGGGCTTTGCCTGTTTTCAACTGGTTTAAGAAAGGATGCCCTGCTTCCTGCAGTTGAAAAATAGCTAACCAGAGTTACCTGCATCAAACCCTGAAGGAAGTGACAAGTGGCTAGTGGTTATTTTGGGATTTCACCCAGGTGCATTCTGGAGTTGGAGTCCTCACCCTCAAGGAGTAACGCAGAGCGTTTGGAACCTTGGGGTGAGCTGTGGACTCAAAATGGACCATCAAAGATCTTCTGGAAGAAGATCCAGAAGCTTGGAGATGATTGGAGAACTTTTGGTAAAAAACTCCTGTTGGAACCATCTTCTAAAGGGATACCGGACACATGGATGCCTCCTGAGGGCCAATTGTTTTATATTAAGATCCCCAATCCATATCAAAACAATTTTGGTGCTGAAACATGAATACAAGCTGTTTAGAAGTTCATCCAGGTCCTCAATTGTTTTGGACATCTGTTGATTAATAATATTGTTATAAAACTTTATCACTAAAATGTTTTGTTCCTCTTTTAATAATATCAGAGTGACCAGGAACCTTGGAGTGGTCCATGTAAGTGAAACTTTGGCTAGTGTGAGTTTAATGGATACAAATGTTGCAAGACTACCCCGCACCCTTCCTGCTAGTGAGGGGACTGCTGGATTAAAAAGAGAATAAAAGCTGTCAATATAAAAAGAGTTGATCATACAAGTCTCTTGAATGCATATATCAAAGGAGGAAACAAAGCTCAACCAATCTAGATTTTTCATCTTTGAGCAGACGCCTGCAATGTTCCATTTTGCCACAGTTAAGCCTTTCCGGTTCACCTTTTAATTTTTCTGTGCATTAGTAGATGAATTTTGCCTTCTGGGATATAGGCATTGTTCCTTCCTGCCAACTGCTTCTGATACATCACTATGTTTATTTTGCTCCTGGTGCCAGAAGAACAGCACCTCCTCTGGTGCCTCCTCTGATCCCTCCCTGCCAACTGGTGCCACAATATGCCATGTTTCTGATTCCGGGGGAGAGATTATCAAACTCACGCAGCAGCAAAATATGTTTGCATTAACATTCACAATATCACCAGAAGTGGCATGGTCACTCTCCCCTGTAAGATGTCAATCATTGTCTTCCAGGCCGGGAAAGTGCCATGATTCTGTTTCCTGGTAAAGGATTACAGCCCACATTTGGCCTGCAGCTCGCCAGGGAAAGTTGTAGATCACAGTTTTCCTTTGGAATGTATGAGAATAAATGTCTGTAAAAAAAGCCCAGGGGCAAGATCTTAATGGGACATGTTTTTATCATACCATCTCTGGCCTGTGCCAGAATCTTGCTTGGTGTCCAAGGGTCTTGGAAATGTAAAATTACAAGGTCACCTGTGTATCGTCTCTCCAAGGGCCCAATACCTTCCACATGGTGTACAGAGATAATCTTACTGCAAACATCCTACTGGCTGTTCACATTATTGCTCAGCCCGAAAATCACCTTATTTTTCAGAGCCGGCATTGGTTCCAGTGAGCCAGCTGACAGGTTGGGCAATTAGGCCAGGACAGCTACATGTGAACATGCCGCGGGGGTAGATTAATCACCACATAGTGGACTGAGTTAGTTGATTTTTCATAATGATTGGCCCTAAATTGTCTAACCACCTCATCTGGGGTGGGGGGGCTACCCCAGAAGCCATATTACCTCTTTGGCTGTTAATACATTCCTTGGAACTGGGAGCTGAGCTCTCACTTGATGATGGAAGGGTTACTCCAGATGTTATTGAAGTCTGTACCGGCAGATGGTTGCCCAAGCCGGCTTTGGTGGCTTTTGTCAACAAATTTAAACTAGCCACAATAGCAGCAAGTAAGTCATACACCGGGCTTAATTTACGGTCCAATAACTCACAGAGGTGCTTACTTAAAATGTCCCACGGATCCATGGGGCAGTGATAATGGGGGGGTTGCTTGCTGTATTTCTGGCATTTGTGCTTGTTTAGAGCTTCTGGGCTTTGATTTCTTTGTCTTTTATCTCTGCTTCACTGCTGGTTCAGAATCAGGTGTGCAGTTAGTGATTTCAGGCCTTCTATTTTATGATGCTCCTTCCCCTAAGGCATCACCTTCCTCAAAACCCTTGCTGACCCATGCTGACAGTGTTTGAATGATGGGCAGAATACAGGGGACCCCATTCCCAGAAAGGTATGCCTAGGCAGCGTGGAGAGGGTTGACGAAGCAAAGTCCTCAGCTGTAAGAGAAAGCCTTTGCTCAACCAGTTTTATTTAATTTGATATCACATCCACAGCCCACACCAGGAAGCTATCAATAGTTGTGCGTGGTTGAGAGTGGGTGCTGGTAGAATATTCTGTTGAAACCGTGGAAACATCTTTCTTTTTCCCCTTCTCACCCTCACTAGCCCACTCCCTCGAGTAGATGAAGAGCAGAGAATAGTACCTTGGTCTTTTAACTGGGTAGGAAGTGCCCGAGGGTGGGTGCCAAAAGATTAAGATGGAGGGTCCGGCCTGGCCATTGTCAGGCTAAGACAGACCTGTGACTGTGGAAGTTGTTGTGGGACATGTTGGTGCTTTTTTAAAGTGCTGTAGCATCTTTCTCACTCCCAGGCCCTACCTTTCCACCTCAGGAGTCTGGAGAATGTAGTCCGGCCCTAGACTGCACCACAGTCACGCAAGTAAGCAACTGCTTAACAATGAAGTGGGGAATTGGAATAAAGTTCAGAAGCCTGCACACAGTACCCCCCAGGGAATGCCAAATCGATTGAGGCACCTCCTGTGGCTTGCCAGATTCCTCCCGCAGATCCTTTTAACCCAATGCAGGGGGCGCAAGATAGGGGTGCTTGCCAAGACATAATTTATAAGCAGGGGGGTCCTGACTGGAGTCACATGTCCTCTATGCACATGATGTAGGCCAGGAATATCCCCTACGTACCTTCACTGTCAATGGAAGGGGAGGGGCCACCCATTATATCCACCCATCCATGTTGTATGTGCTTGTCACTGTGGTTATCTCTACCAGTGCCAAGTGGCCTGGAGAGAAAACTAGGTTCATCTTAGGTTGGGAAATTATTTTGCACTGAAATTAGAAGCACATTGTTGAAGATGAATTACCCTCTGTGTCACTGGTACTAAAATGAAGAACATTTTTGATGGCATTGGTTCTCAGTAATTGTTATCAGGGTTTTGGCTATCATTAGTGCAGCGGTTTCAGTTGAACTCGGGCCTGAGAACAAGGTCATGCTACGCCCCGGTTATGGTTTTCTTTTACTAACTACTATTAGGATATGTGTACCCATTTCCTTGCTTGGTTTTGTACTAATAAAATCGTTGCTATTCCACATCATTTTGCTGAATGCATTTGTACCCATAATAATCATGTCATGTTTTGTAGGCAGAAAGTACGCTTCTGAATTAACTCTCATGAGTCTGATAGCGCGTCCAGTCCTTATAAATTACTTATAATTGGACACGCTGGAGGTCGGTGAACCTTTTGACCATGTTGGGTTCTCCTCATCCAAGAATAGTCGGATCACTCAAATCAATAATCAATAAACATTTATAATCAATGTCCAATACTTAATTAATAGATCAAACAACAAATTAGTTAAACAGAAAATCAGTAATTAGACACACCATGACCTTTCAGTCATGAATAACCACACCTGTTTATTAAAAGTTAATGTTTTTATTTCCCTATATTAGCAAAGCTAACACAATATAAGTAAGTCTCAAAATCAAATGATATACGTATACGAACATTACTAACTGTCCATAATGACGGAAGAAACGCAATCCACGCAAGATTTGGATTATAATGCACTCGGTTATAGCAATGCAAATCACTAATAAGAGTAATTGAATTTGACTAATTTCATACATTGGTCAGCATAACAAGATTTCAATTCAGCACGGTGCATCAAGCGAATACCTCAACTAATCTCTAATTAGCATTGGCATGTGGGGCTTCATGCAAAACGAATTTAGTCAACATAAATTCAGAAAACTTGTAGCTTGGGCTCTGTCAAAATAAGCAGTTGGTACCTAAGAAGGAAAATACAATGCATAATACAATTATCCTTTTATAATTACCAATTACAATCAGCATTCAAGGAAAAGTCTTCGTCCTTCAGGTACCGGTTCGAACAGCATGGGGCAGATTTCAAAGTGGCAAAGTTTAAGGCAAGTTTCCTTGCGGCAGCAAGGAAAATAGGGGCAAAAGTTACTACATGGACAATACGGGGCAAAGTTAAAGTTAAAGTCTCTAGGGTGAGAATTCTTTTAAGTCTCTTTCTCTGGGATAGAGAAAAGCATCAAAGTGTTCTTTAAAATGGCGTCTTGAATCTGGCTTCAAAATGGCATCAAAGAAAATGGCTGACTTCTCGTTGTCCGGTGGGTTTAAGTAAGAAACGTTCCAAATTCTTCAGGGTCTTCCATTGGAGGGTCCATAGGGTGGTTTCTCTTTGACCAATGAATAGTGTCTTTCTCTTAGTACTCATTTATGCATAAGGTGTCCTTGGAGTTTTGGAACACAAGTAGCAACAAAGTTTGCCAATTATTTCTGTATCAGTGTCTTTATTGTCTGCACCTGCAGAAACTGACCTTGCTTCAAAAGGGATGAAACGTGCCCAGCACGAAACCTTGAGATAAGTGTATTAGTCATTCTACTGGAAAAATACAGCCTTTAAAGTTAAAAATATGTTTTTGTTAATACAAGTGAAAACCACACAGTTAAATTTGAGACCAGGCAACTAGGCCAAAGCCTCTGCTAAATTTAAGCTAAGCATATAACAGTTTCAACAAGAAAATCAAAGAATACATCTGCAATTATGACGGATTACTGCATTGTCGATTCTTCATGATTAATTAAGCTCGTTTATAATAATGGCGAACTACCTCGTGGGCACATTTTCCCACATACATTATTTTTCTTTGCTAAAATCACACTGCCTTATATGATTTTGTTCAATGATATATAAGCATTTGTTAGCCTTTCTTTTTCCTGCTTCAACAATCCCTCCTCTGATGACTAATTATGTCATCACATTAAATCTTCCACCACAAATTTTATTTCATTAAAATTCTGTTTAGTAATTTGACATTTCAGTCAATTCCCTCTTTCTTTTTGTTCCCTTTGATTTTTCCCTGTATATTTCTACTATTTTATTTTGTTCTTTCTCTTCTCTTCTTCTCTTGTTTCTTGATTTCAGTATTTTAATAGTTTTCCATATTCCCCAAATTCCTATTAAGCAAATTAATATTATTAATATCCCTTTTACTATTTTCAGTAATATTCCGTTCCAAATGTTGCTGAGCCAATTTCCCACGGAAGCAAATCCCTTTCCAACATTTTCCCATACTCCTGGGTCTTTCAATTCTTTCAAATCTGCACTATCGTTAGTTAAATTTGCAAGCATGGTTCTAATTTGTTTACTGTTGTCCGGTATATAAGAACAACATTGACGTGCACTAAGCATTTTGCAAATGCCGCCATTCTTTGCTAGAAGAATGTCTAAAGCAAGCCTGTTTTGAAGAGTCATAGCTCTTTCTGCAGCAAGTTCAGCATCAATCAGGATCATGGCTCCTGAGAATTTTGTCAGCATGTTATCCACAATGGTAGACAACTTTCGTATTTTGATTGAATTCAATATAACTCCTACGAAAGGAATCATTGCTCCAAATATATCTCCTACCACACCAGAAGCTGTCTCACTTTTCTGAATACGATGTAATTCAGACAGCTTTGGAAATTTCTTTAAGTCTTCCAGTTGAAAAATCTTTGGAAATACTACTCCCAAATAACATCTCCCATACCATCCCTTTGGAAGACGATAATATGCATTGAGTCCACAAATATAATATACTCCTGGAGTAGCTGGATCTAGGCCATTTAACATGAATGTACATTTAGCCTGAAACAAAAACACGTGTTTACATTCACTCGTTGCTACAAAGATTGTGTCATATTATGATTTAGGTCTATATATACAAAGCTTCCCTACCTGTATTGCATCTAAAGCTAGTTTCCCTTGTGTCTTTATTGCGGCAAAAGCATAGTTATCTACAGATGTAATTTTGTGTAATTCCTTTTCTAATTTCTCCTTTACCATTTTCCTTCTATCTTCAGTGTGATCTAAAAAACTTTTCTCTACGGGTGAAAGCAAGCATGTAAGGTTTTCTCTATGAGCTTGAGCTGTGGGAAAAGTTGATAATGGTTCAAAGAAACCTCTAACTATTTTTATATAATAATCTCTTGCTACTTTACTCAAGTACTCTATTATGGGGACATATGAAAATATGACATCATGATTGGAAAAAAAATATTGAATATAGTCCTGGCCATAAAATCTGGTTAGTAATAAGCTACATGTTATTCCATTCGTAAGAGGCATGCTTTGATATGTCACTTCTTCTATTACTGAGGTAGGTATTTGTGTGCATACTTAACAATCTTTCGCATCCATTGTCTCACCATACTCATTCAGCAAGCGATAGAAGACATTAGAGGAGAGTTCCTTCTTGCCATGCAAATATTTCTTGTCTTGTTCGAGTTTCTGCAAAGGAGTTAGTTCAGTAGTAGTTTTAAAGGTAGAAGCATCATTCGCGTCTCTTTCATTCCCTCCATGCATTCCAAGAATTATTGCCATAATTATTAGTACACATGCAATTATTAGACCTATACACATGTATTTACGATATTTCATTTTATGTCCTTGTGTAGTACTGCCTGGCATGATCTATATAGAATCAGAAAGTTGAAGACACTTTATCAAATCAGATTTGCAGATATATATAAAGCTGAACGAGGTCAAAGTACACACGGTTTTCTTTAGCAGCTTAGTCTCTTATCGGTTAGCAGCTTTGTCTCAAAATCGGTTTCAAAGTCAATCAAGTTATCAATGTCTTATTCGGTTCAAAAGTATCAATGTCTTATGCAGTAATGTTAATGGAATTCCACTTTTCAAGTACCAAAGTGTTGTTCTGCTTCTTCGTTTTCAAGACTGAGAGATAGAAATTTGTCTGACCAATCGTTAGTGGCTGTGTATGTCCATTCTGGACCAGAATATCTTCTGCTCGGTATTCTTTTCCTTTTCAATTTTGCATCACCTTTCGATTCTCTTTCGCTTATGTCTTGTTCTTTGGCTATGTCTTTTTCTTCATTCGATGTTGTTATTACGATAGACACTTCTTTTCTTTTCTCCTTCAATTTTGGCCCCTCATTTTCGTTTAATGTTTCTTTAGTCTTTGATTTCACTGGCGATATGCTTTGTCTCCATTTCGCGCTGCTTTCACCTGATGGACCTGCAACCGGTTCTGGAAGAATTTGAACAATTTCACTCTGCTCTGTCTTGTCTCCTTCCCCTAGGAGGTCAATCAGGTTTTCTCCTTCTTTTCTTGTATCGTCTGCTTCTGGGAAAGCCCTCCTCTTATCAGGCTCTCCTGCTTCTTCACCTGTGACAGGATCTTTGTCACTTCCTGAGGCTTCTCCTCTGTTTTCCTCAAAAGGATCGATTGCGTCTTCTTCAGGGAATATTTCTTCTGTCCCAATTTCTTCTTGTTCGCTTTCAGGCTCTCTTCGTTCTGTTTCAGTGCCTGTTACTTTCCTGTTAGTTGTTGGCAATTTCAGCGCTTCAATTTCCTCTTCTGTGGGACACGTCACCCTCTTCGTGTGACTGGCGTGAATCCATTTGGGAACACCCGCACACTTCACAGCGGTGGTAGTTGTCAGAATCACTTGAAAAGGTCCTTTCCAACGGGGTTCCAGACACGACTTCCTCACGTGCTTCTTCATCACAACCCAGTCACCTTCTTTCAGGGTGTGTCCTGGACCTTGGATCGGTGGCAAGGTGGTTGCCTCCACCTGGTGAGAAAAAGAGCGGACCACATCAGCCAGACCTTTGCATTAGTCCAATACCATATCATCTGTAATATTTACAAGAGCATTTACAGGAACTGCTGGAAGTCTCATTGCTCTGCCCATGAGAATTTCGTGCGGTGATAGTCCAGTTTTTCTATCAGGTGTGTTTCTCATTGACATTAACACCAAGGGCAATGCGTCAGGCCATTTCAAGTTTGTGGATGCGCATAGTTTTGCCATCCTTGATTTCAGCGTGCCATTCACTTGCTCCACTAGTCCTGATGCTTCAGGGCAGTAGCTACAATGCAATTTTTATTCAATGTTCAGTGCTGCACACAATAATTTGATTACTTCGTTATTGAAGTGACTTCCCCTATCTGATTCTAAAGAGATCGGGAATCCGAAACGTGGTATTAGTTCTCTCAAGAGTAGTTTTGCAACTGTGCAACTGTCATTTCTGCGTGTAGGGTATGCTTCAATCCAGTGCCTAAAAATACACACAATCACCAACACATATTTCAAGCCTGCATGCATAGGCATCTCAATGAAATCCATTTGCATCCTGCTGAATGGCCCACCTGCTCTTCCAATGTGGCTCAAATTTACCACGGTTCCCTTCCCTGCGTTCATTTGTTCACAAATGACGCAACGATGGCAAACTGCTTCGGCAACCTGGCGGAATTTGGGATTAAACCAATCAATTTTGAACAATCTAATCATGGCATCCCTTCCAAGGTGGGCTTGTCCATGATATAACTTGGCTAATTGTGTCAAAAGACTGTCTGGCATAACCAATCTCCCTTTACTTGAAACCCACAAATCGTCTGGTTTCTTTACGCATTGTAATTTACTCCATGAGAGTTTTTCATCCTTACTAACATTATTTTGCAGGAATTTTAATTCTTCGATTGTGTCTACGACTTTTAGAGCAAAGGCTTCACTTGGTTCAAGTTCTGGCTCATTTATCAAGTTCCATTCGTCTCTGAGCAATATACAGTTCAATGCGGAAAACCTTGCGACTTGATCTGCATATCCGTTTCCCAAAGAAACTAAGGGGGTCATTTTGACCCTGGCGGTCCGAGACCGCTAGGGCTAAAAGGACGGAAGCACCGCCAACAGGCTGGCGGTGCTTCCAGCCCTATTACAACCGTGGCGGAAGTGCCGTGGTCGCACCGCCGGGGCCGGCGGTTTCCCGATGTTTTAGCCCCGGCGGTGATAATCCACCAGGGCAGCGCTGCCCTGGGGATTATGACACCCCTACCGCCAGCCTGTTTCTGGCAGTTTGCACCGCCTGGAAGAGGCTGGCGGTAAGGGGTGTCCTGGGGCCCCTGGGGGCCCCTGCACTGCCCATGCCACAGGCATGGGCAGTGCAGGGGCCCCCTAGCAGGGCCCCGGCCAGCTTTTCACTGTCTGCATAGCAGACAGTGAAAAGTGCGACGGGTGCAACTGCACACGTCGCACGGCCGCAACACCGCCAGCTCCATTAGGAGCCGGCTCCTATGTTGTGGCCTCATCCCCGCTGGGCCGGCGGGTGCAAACTTGGTTTGCGCCTGCCGGCCCAGCGGGAATGTCATAATGGGGGCCGCGTGAGTGCGGCCGCACGGTGGTTACCGCCTGGCGGGCGGCGGTAGCCGCCCGCCAAGGTCGTAATGACCCCCTAAGTCTTGTGATTTCACGTGTGCACTGCATTTTACCACTGCTACTTCTCCTGGTTACTGGATGGCATGTAACAATTCTCTTATTCTTTCACCATTTTTTACTGGTGATCCTGAAGAGGTCATGAAGCCTCTTTGTGACCACAATTGTCCAAAATCATGCACTATTCCAAAGCCGTACTGACTGTCAGTGTAAATGGTGACTTTCATTAATGCGGAAAGTTGGCAAGCTCTAGTAAGGGCTACTAGTTCCGCTACCTGTGCAGAGTAAACTCCCTGAAGCCAAGATGCTTCCAGAACACCAGTTATTGTACATACAGCATATCCTGCTTTCAATATTCCTAGTGCATCTCTTAAACATGAACCATCAACAAAAATAATTTGATCATTTTCTTCCAATCGGGAGTCTTTGATATCAGGTCTTGGTTTTGTACAAAATTCAGTCACTTGAAGACAGTCATGCTCGATATCATCCGCATGTTCAATCTCAACATTTTCACTAGGAAACAAAGTTGCTGGATTCAATGTGGTGCACCTTTTCAATTGCACAATTGGTGATCCCAAAATTATTGTCTCGTACCTTGTAAGCCTAGCACCAGTCATGTGCTGTGTTCGGGAACGTGTCAAAAGTATTTCGACTGAGTGAGGGACCATAACTGTTAAAGGATGTCCCATCACTATTCCTTCACTCTGATTTAAGCTTATACCAACTGCTGCTACAGCACGCAAGCATCCTGGTAAGGCTGCTGCGACTGGTTTCAAAGTAGCTGAAAAATATGCTACTGGTCTGTTTACGCCACCATGGGCTTGTGTCAAGACAGACAAGGAACATGCATCACGTTCATGACAAAACAATGTGAACGGCTTTGTGTATTCAGGCATACCTAAAGCTGGAGCTCTGCACATGCCTTCCTTCAATTCAATAAAGGCATCCATTTCATCTCTTTTCAACACTATTTCATCCTGCGCATCTTTCTGGGTCAGTTTCAGTAAAGGTTTGGCTAGAGTCGAGAAATTGGGAATCCATTGGCGACAGTAGCTTGTTTTTGGTGGACTCATTTGAAGTACACTCGTTACTCTTTCTTTCATTATTCTTCTCGACCCTTTCTCTATCTGGTGACCCAAATATTTCACTTTCTTCTGGCAGAATTGTAGTTTTGAAGGAGACACTTTGTGTCCATTCCTTCCCAAATGGTTCAGTAGGGCAAGGGTGTCAACTGTACAGTCATTTTCTGATGAATTGTGCTGGTCTTGGAGGTACTTTCATGTCATATAGCGCAAATCTTAGATTCTCCAAGATTCTTAGGTTAAACATCCCATGGATGGGAAACGCTACGCTTCCATGCTTTTCTGTTAGTTTACACCATTGTTTTAACCAAAGACATGGTGTGACACCCTTTTCTTCAATCACGATGTAAGCTGGTGTACCCTCAGGCGGTGTTTCTTCTCCTACATTTGTTTTAATATATACATCTCCCCTCAAGGCACTCTTAAGTGCTTTGAAAAATTTCAGCTTTCCGTCTTTTATTTTCTCAAAATGTAATCAATAAGTGACTTTAATTCCCGGAATACTCTTCGCTTGCCTTTCCCCACCAATTGCGCTTCACGGACTGCGTCCAATCCGAGCGTGACCCTTCTCACCAACCAACCTATCCCAGCGCGGCTCCTAGTGACGTCACACTCACACACTGCGGCTGACAAAGTATTGCGGCTTGTCCTCCTTCATTCAGCTTCACTCAAAACTAATTTTTGCAATATATCTCGAGCACTAATCAAAAGAAGAAAACAAATCTGTCGGTTTACTACAGGAAGGGTAATACAATCGCTTCAGAAACCTTAGGGATTTTTCGCTAGCCTCTGCAGTTTTTCCATCTTTCTCGGTTTCCCACTTTCGCAAGCAAAATTTGACCCGCAAACTTTACTCTAAACTGATCAATGAACTATTCTAGTGCACTTTAGAATTCGTCAAATCTCAAAGTCGAAATTTTCCTTTCATTCCTCAACATTCGTACTAACTTGTTGACCACGCCAGATCAACCTATTAAACCGAACAGATTACAACATCAATCAAGTGTCTCATACACTTTTCAACATACTCCGGAGTCTCTTGAACTCACAGGGCCCGTCTCAACATCAACAACCACGTGGACAATTTATCCTGCACAAAGCGCTACACTCATATGAAGTTCGACGACTTCCCTACTCTCATACTTTGGAGTATCACTCCTCTAAACTTTTTATTGGAGTTCGTAACCCCCTAAAATCCTCTCAAACTTCACAATTCATCTGCGGCATAAGCTATGCAAGCATGAAACCCTAACTTCACTCATACCGTCACTAGAAACGCCGAAAACATCCTCACACCTCCATTTCCTCCATTCGCAAGCTCCGAGATTCCGGGAAATTCATTGGGGATTTAGGGCATCATCATCTCTCCAACTTGTTTTATCAAAGAAAATTCTAACTCGAATCCGTCTATTGTTCGGATGGGGTCCCAAAGGGCGAAACCATCAATCTCTGCTACCGTCTACTGACAGCGTGTCCAGTCCTTATAAATTACTTATAATTGGACACGCTGGAGGTCGGTGAACCTTTTGACCATGTTGGGTTCTCCTCATCCAAGAATAGTCGGATCACTCACATCAATAATCAATAACCATTTATAATCAATGTCCAATACTTAATTAATAGATCAAACAACAAATTAGTTCAACAGAAAATCAGTAATTAGACACACCATGACCTTTCAGTCATGAATAACCACACCTGTTTATTAAAAGTTAATGTTTTTATTTCCCTATATTAACAAAGCTAACACAATATAAGTAAGTCTCAAAATCAAATGATATACGTATACGAACATTACTAGCTGTCCATAACGACGGAAGAAACGCAATCTATGCAAGATTTAGATTATAATGCACTCGGTTATAGCAATGCAAATCACTAATAAGAGTAATTGAATTTGACTAATTTCATACATTGGTCAGCATAACAAGATTTCAATTCAGCACGGTGCATCAAGCGAATACCTCAACTAACCTCTAATTAGCATTGGTATGTGGGGCTTCATGCAAAACGAATTTAGTCAACATAAATTTAGAAAACTTCTAGCTTGGGCTCTGTCAAAATAAGCAGTTGGTACCTAAGAAGGAAAATACAATGCATAATACAATTATCCTTTTATAATTACCAATTACAATCAGCATTCAAGGAAAAGTCTTCGTCCTTCAGGTACCGGTTCGATCAGCATGGGGCAGATTTCAAAGGGGCAAAGTTTAAGGCAAGTTTCCTTGCTGCAGCAAGGAAAATGGGGGCAAAAGTTACTACATGGACAAGACGGGGCAAAGTTAAAGTTAAAGTCTCTAGGGTGAGAATTCTTTAAAGTCTCTTTCTCTGGGATAGAGAAAAGCATCAAAGTGTCCTTTAAAATGGCGTTTTGGAATCTGGCTTCAAAATGGCATCAAAGAAAATGGCTGACTTCTCTTTGTCCGGTGGGTTTAAGTAAGAAACGTTCCAAATTCTTCAGGGTCTTCCATTGGAGGGTCCATAGGGTGGTTTCTCTTTGACCAATGAATAGTGTCTTTCTCTTAGTACTCATTTATGCATAAGGTGTCCTTGGAGTTTTGGAACACAAGTAGCAACAAAGTTTGTCAATTATTTCTGTATCAGTGTCTTTATTGTCTGCACCTGCAGAAACTGACCTTGCTTCAAAAGGGATGAAACGTGCCTAGCACGAAACCTTGATATAAGTGTATTAGTCATTCTACTGGAAAAATACAGCCTTTAAAGTTAAAAATACGTTTTTGTTAATACAAGTGAAAACCACGCAGTTAAATTTGAGACCAGGCAACTAGGCCAAAGCCTCTGCTAAATTTAAGCTAAGCATATAACAGTTTCAACAAGAAAATCATAGAATACATCTGCAATTATGACGGATTGCTACATTGTCGATTCTTCATGATTAATGAAGCTCTTTTACAATAATGGCGAACTACCTCGTGGGCACATTTTCCCACATACATTATTTTTCTTTGCATAAATCACACTGCCTTAAACGATTTTGTTACATGATATATAAGCATTTGTTAGCCTTTCTCTTTCCTGCTTCATCAGTCTCAATGTCTCTCTTTGGTTTGCAAGAGGCAATTAACATGTATTAACATTAGTCATACTCCTAAAAAAGCACATATGTGGCGGTCAAACATGAGTATAAATATTTTTCAACTGCATGCTCTTTGAAAGGAGGTATTCATGACCCAAGGTCTGTAACGTAAGCTTACCTGGCCTGATTACAAGTCAAATAGAGCAGAGTTCCCCGGTGGTGTCCCAGTCCTTTAAATGATGTGTCCCAAGATTCCAGTACGCATGCTTTTCACATTTACAGGAACACCGGACCTGATTTTCCCAGTCGGAAAATCTGGCTGGTGAAATTTGTATTGGAAATGTGGTGCAATGCAGCACAGTCATGAATCCACTCAAAACTATCTTCAAATAAATAGGACTACAATTTACCATGGACCGAGTGGCACAGCATTACAGCGTTCATCAACATAGAAACACAGACGAGGCACTAAGCCAATAAATGAAATATCGTTTTTTGTCCAGTATCATACCTGTTCGTTAAATTGTTTTGTTTACAACAGCTGCTAACTAGCCTATCTCTAAAGCACAAAAAACGCGACTCCCACTATTGTCAGTCGATCCGCTTTAAAACTGGGACAAGAGCCAAATTTGCTGAAATCTGCCAGAACAGCTGGTGGAAAACCAGAAAATCACAGCAAATCCGGGACACCTAACCAACGTATCTCTTTCTCTTGCCGAACATGCCCACCCCCTTCTGCATCCACCTGTCCCGCACTCTGTCTCATAACCATTTACCACCCGCGCAGAGCAAGTGGTAAATGTCTGTGCTAAAACATAGTACTGTGAATTCCCTTCAGAATTCTGCCAATCAGTGTTAGCACAATTACTCCCAATTCAAGAGGACTTAGCTTGTAATAGGCAAATATATGTGTTGAAACAACAGGTGGTAATGGTAGTTCTGACTAACGGGATTTTCCACACATATATAAGCCTCAATGGGGACCAAAATGTGTTTTATTTTTCTCGGAAGCCGCTATTCCGTTAAACAATATGCTACAAGCATTCCTCATTCCCAGCGATATTGTGCATTTTTCTAGAAATAATTGAGGAGAAGCTGTGTTTCCTGAAAAACATCGAAATCTCTGGCTTCGATACCTAGCTCTTCATTGCTGTGTGTTCCTAGCAAGGCTTCATATAAGCTGCTCTGATGAGGTGTCATTCTTTGTCAAGCAGACATAGGCTGATTCCTGAACACTGGGGTTTTTCGCGTTGATTACTTTGTCATGGTCTATTCGCGGTTTAAACGCTACTTTATGGTCATTGTTCGGTTCTCCTGTGCATAGTAACCTTTGTGAATAATTGCATGCCCCAGTTGTGTCAAGCAGAGGAGAAAGGAGAAATTCTAGCTAAAAGCACTTCAGAAAATGCTTTGTCTGTGGCTTATGCGTTCTGTATGAAAATTAAAGTATTCAGAACAGTTTCATGAATCCTCGAAACGTTTCCAGGACACTTATTCAACCAGTGAATGAGAAATCGTGCTGCAAAATGACATTAGTAGCCAACATTTTCAACGCCACATTTTAATTAGGATAAACTGCTTCACATCAAAGGCTATGCTAATGTGTGTGTAATACAACTGTAAAACTGCATTTAAAAGTATTGAAACAAGCGATATGTTGCATAGACACTGACACCATGTATTTTTCAAGCTCCTTAACATACATAGTAGCATATTGATCTACTTGAATTGGACAGAAAATCACGTGTTATTCCGATTTCTCAGCTACCCCTCAGCTGTTATGTTTCTTTCAGCAGTAGAATATTAATGCACAGCAGAAGAATTATACATTTAAAAAAAGTATATACATATATACAGTATATATGTGTGTGTGTGATATATATATATGTGTGTATATATATATATATATATATATATATATATATCTATATATATATATAGATATATATATATATATATATATCTATATATATATATATAGATATATATATATATATATATATCTATATATATATATAGATATATATATATATATATATATATATATATATATATATAACCTAGTTATCGGCATTCGCCACTAGGTAGTTATAGTTAGGACCTAGTTTGTATAGAAAAAGTATTTTTTGTTTTTCAAATAACTTTTGTGCAGTTTGTTGAATCATAATGTCATTTTTTCGCGGATCAATGGATAGTTCCACAGATCCAAGATTCGCAAATCCACTTGCGGATTCGTGAATCAATAGAAAAATTGAAAAAAACACCCACTGTATCCAAACTCATGGCTGTGATCAGCTTGGGTTTGAGTGCATGTAGGAGGTTTGGTCACTTATGACACTTTCTTTGGCATCTTTGATATTATCACTGCAACATTTGCAATAAAATTATTGATCAGAAAACTGTGCATGGCGAGGATGAGTGTTATAGTTACTTGAAATAACTCTAACTGCTTAATTTCTAAGATTTTGTGCAAGAAAATTCAGAACCTATTTCTAACATCCCTGTAACCTTTGTTTTTTTAGAGGTTTAATGGTTTAATAATATCATGCAAAATATTTTGGTTACTGCCTCCTATATAGCTCTTCCCACTTGGTAGATCCATGGCAAGTGGTGAGAGTTCTTGGTGTGGGCCAGTATCATGTCCATGGTCCTTGATGAGTCAGTAGTCAAGATCCATGTGGGCCTACTATTGAGAGATTTGTCAGGTGGTATGTGAAGTGGGAGGGTTAGTCTCTATGGTCATATGTACTCCAGATTGACAGTTAGTCCTCGTCATTTGTGGTGAGAATCAGGGTGAAAGGATCTACACTCGGGATTCTGCATGAATTCTTTAATGAAGAGTGTGGTCTTAAACACGTTTTGGTCTGGACCGGCCATGCTTTCAAAGCAGGATATGTTTAGGTGGCTCAAAAATACTCCCACTGTCCTATCTAAGTTGCAGCCTCCTGCAATGTGAGCAGGTTTAATTATTTTACCAGATTTAGTTTAACTTTTGAGCTGTCTCTTTTGTTAAATCTCAAACAATTTGTTTGAATTATTCGCTGGCAATCAATCGATTTCAATGCCTAGGTTCCATATGATATCTTCCTTTCACCATTTTGCAAATAGTAAGGAATGGGAGGATTGAACAGCTAATTCCGAGGGCTCTGCAAACAATATAGTCAAGAACTAATGTCTGCAGACATGTGTAGTCGGTTATACAAAAGGTATGATGCTTCGAGAGATTAAAGCAAAGCAAGCTTTGTAGTTCTTTTCTATGTTCCTTAGAGCCCTGCTTTCTCTGTTTTGAGAAGACTGTAAAAAACCTATTTTATGCATTTCAAACCTGGGAAGTTTAATTTTGAACCATTTAGTCAGAGGAAACTCTACATGCAATTTTTTTTCTTCTTTGCAGCCACTTTCCCACGAGCAATACATTTGTGAATGAATTTGGGCCCATAGTTATACTTTCTGATGCAAAACTACTTTTGCACAGTTTTGCTTCAAAAAGTATAGCGCCAGCTTGCGCCATTCCAGGATACCAGCCGGGTGCCATATTAATGGAATGGTGTAATCCGGCGCCAATGGTGGGCTAGAGTAAAAACAAATGACGGTAGCCTGTTGGGGGTGGCAGTATGGGAGAATGGGGTTTTGCACCAAAAATGATGTTAGGCAGGTTAGGGTAAAAAAACATCACTCTAACCAGCCTAGCCTAATTTCTTGATGCAAAACCATCAATACCACATGACTCCTGTCTTAGAAAAGACAGGAGTCATGCCCACCATCCCAATGGCCAGCACAGGGGACAAGGGTCCCCTGGCCATGGCCACTGAACCCAGTTCCATGTGTCGGGGCCCATTTCAGGGCCCCTAATAGCACTTTAAAAATAAAATCAAAATACTTACCTCTACTTACCTATACTTACCTGAGATGGGGTCACCCATCCAGTGGTGTCTCTCTGGTGTGGGTGCTCCTGGCACTTGGGGAGGGCACCTGTGGGCTCTTTCCATGGTGTTTCACCATGGAAATGGGTACACAGGTCCCCTAACAGCTGCCCAGACCCAGGCAGTAAATCATAGCGCATTAGGGCCTTTATTTAAGCCCCCCCTCCCTCCTGTGCACCATTTTTGCCCAGGAGGATAAATAAGGCGCTAGGGCCTTAGAGTCATTTATTGGATGGGAAAGCTTACCTTGCATTTCATTGACGCAAGGTAGGTTCACTCATCCAAAAAATTACTTTATCTCCAATATTTTGGGGCTAGGCTTGTCTAGCCCCAATATATAAATATGGAGTTAAGTTTGCTCTGAATTAGCGTGAAAAAATAACACTAATTCAGCACAAAGCAAGTATAAATCTATGCATCAGTGTTGCTATACGACATCAGTCATGCGTCATTTGGACGAGAGACACAATTTGTGGTGTTCACTTTTTGTAGTTTTGATGCTGGGCTTTGCAGTGCCTAGTTGGATTTGATGATTTCCTTTTTTTTAGAATTGTTTTCATATATTTTAGACCATGTTAGAGATTTTGATGAGCTCTTGAAGTTAGTGGGTGAAGTCTAATTTCAGGATTTTACTTGAGGAAAGGAGTTAAAAATATATACAAGTTGACAGCCAATTCTAGTCAAATGTTTGCCAATTCTACTGATTTTATCTGTAAGGTAGTGGTATTTTGGCAGAAGCAGAGACAGTTTTGGTGCCTTACAGATGTTGATGAAGATATGGATGGAAGGTTGTGAGAAGTGAAAGCCAGATTTCTAAACAGGAAGTTCATTGCAGTGCTGCTGGGGTTATGAATTACCACCACTCCAAGCTGCTGAAAAGCAAAGTTAAAACTAACCACAGTACACATACATCACTTAATTATGATATTAAATGTATTTCTTACGCTGCACCCTGGTTCAGAAGCTAAACTGTTTTTAATCAGAATATGAGCCCCATGTTATGTAATTTGATGCACTGCAATGCCGTCATTAAGCCAAAGCGCAAGTGATAGAATGCCCCCTGATGTCATCAGTATGCTAATTAGAGGTTTTACAACTTTAAAAACGCTATTGTTTTGAGGAATATTGGCAAGTGAATAAATAACTGAATGGGGACAGAGTGGCACAACTTTCGGAGGCAAATAAGGAGTTTGTCAAAACAGGGTAACATTAACAATGTCATCACTAGGCAGCTGTCTTCACCTGTGCATGGAAATGTGAGAGCATGAATAGTTTACCGTAGCCAGTAGTTGTGTGTTAAGTGTGTGTTAAGTGTTACTCTAACCAATTTAGGTGAACCAAGAGGGAAAATGTAAACAGTACCCTCCATAATTAGAACTGTACACACCTGAATAGCAGACCCTATTGAAATCCCAGGCACCCCTGATATATATATATATATATATAAAAAAAAAAAACTTCCCCATTCTTTGATGCTGTCCACCTTTTGCTAGCACTGCTGCACTTCTAAAGAACCTGTGCACTAGCTCTGGGTATACCCCTCATTTCATTAACAATTCCTAAAGATGGGTGATCTAGTCTTCATCCACTCAACGCCCTCCTCACTGAAATATTTACAGATCAGTTCTCTAGGGATAGAATTGCCTCCTCAGTCACAATCAGGATGTTGCATGTTTCTGAATGTATGTTTGCCCCATTGAAGCCCAGTGAATTCACCAGTATTCACAAATAGCCCTAGTAGACATTCCAACTTGTAACGTAGGAGTTCTTTTACTGGTTCAAACACGTTCCAGCTGGTCACAGTTGAGGTTCTGCCGAGGTTATTCACTTCACAGCATTATTCAGACTCATTTGAACATGAACATGTGTAGAGGATAACCAACCATGTCACTATTATTTCTTGTTGTGCCTCGCCTATAGAGAGCAGGACCACATACATTTCAGTGGATACTATGCTGTAGAAGGAGGACTGCATAGGAGGGAATACTATTGAATGGAGGAAGGGGTATTTATATGAATGATAAGAGGTAGACAAAACACCTATTCAAGTGTCCCTTGAGTACTTCCTTGCCAGCTAAGACTGAGCCACTTCAAAAACAGGATGTTACCCAGCGAAGTAAGGGCCAGATGTAGGAAGCATTTTACATGGTGCAAACTGCAAAAATCGCAGTTTGCGCCATGCAAAATGCTCATCGCGATGCTCATTCACATTTTGCGAGTCGGTACCGACTCGTAAAATGTGAATGCGACTCGTAAATAGGAAGGGGTGTCATCTTCCTATTTGCGACTCGCATCGCAATGCCAAATTGCTTTGCGACCACGTAGTTACCACCATGTTGCCAAAAACTATTTTTCAGAAAAGACTAAACCAAATGGTTTCGTTATTTTTTTTGTATTGCAACTCGTTTTCCTTTAAGGAAAACAGGCTGCAATACAAAAAAAAAAAAACTGCTTTATTTAAAAAGCAGTCACAGACATGGAGGTTTGCTGTCTTCAGCAGGCCACCATCCCTGTGAGTGCAGGGACTCACTATGGGGTCGCAAAATGCGACCCACCTCATTGATATTAATGAGGTGGGTCTTTGCGACACCATAGCTATTTGCAGACGGTGTCTGAGACACCGTTCTGCATCCGAATTTGCGATTCGGAACTTGCTACATCTGGCCCCTAATCACTGACAAAGAGGCCAATGCAGATCCTTTGCCACATATTGACTGGAGGGAGTCCCTTCGAGGTTATGCACATCACATTATGATTAATGCCTTTTGAGAGTTAGATACGACCACAGTGGTATTGTGGTCAACTCTTTCTCCACGCCGCTCTGTAATGTACTTAAGTACGACCACAGTTTTGTTTTGGCCACTTCTCCACGTTTCTCTGTATTGTATCGAGCAACTGTGTTTTACTAACTAGGTCTGTGCATTCACGCTGAGACTCTACTAGTGTCCATGAGGTAAGAACCATTCCAGATATCCGACAATCCTTTGGGATATGTATTATAAAATGCATAGTCGTGCATCACATATCAACTGTATATACTGACTTAGTATAGAAGAAGGGAGTTCAGTGTTGCTTTCTGATTACAAGTCTGTACGAATGGCAACACTGGTATCAATGATACAGAAGTCTCTGGGTAGATGTATTGTCTGCTGCAGTATCTGGAGGAAGGTGACAAGAGGCGCGACATGGGGTTTGTTTGAGCCACATGTGAGAATGACCTGCAGACACAAGACTGTGATGTCAAATGGTATCGTCACAGACTTGAGCTTTAAATCAGCTGAAAAAAGGCCATGTTTTTCACTGAGTGATGTGGGTTGTTGACTAGACATAGCATTTTATTCATGATGTCATGGATAAGCTTGAATCTTTGCTGATATTTCTAGTCACTTTGGCCAATGAAAATTCCCTTATTCATGCAATAACCTACTGTTCTATGAAGCTCTCTTTTTTTGTTCTTAGTGACAGCATGACTATTTGTACTTGATGGAGTTTCATGCTGAAGAGACAGATTTCTTCTAGTTCGCCAGAAACAGCACATTCTATGGTTTTTCTATTTCTACGCATATTTGTGTGGAGGTTAGTGGAGCTCACAAACGTGTTTATAGGGTGTACCAATGAATGTGAAGGTGCATGAGCCTGTCAGTTAATTGCTGTTTGGATAATGCAGATGCATCAATTTAATAGTCTTATATTCCATAAGTAAATTGATGTGTTTTTTTGCTCATGATACAAGTTATTATTCTCCAATCCCCCAATTATTCCCCATGTCGTCCTTTATCACCCCATATCACTTGATGTATAATTGCTATATATTGTGGCCCAGGTTTCTAAAACATGTTTTTATATGACAAACATTTTAAATGTCTGGATCTACGTTTGGACATCAGGGGTACTTTTTGTTATCTATATAGCTTTATTTGGTGCTCGTATGCTGGTTTAGCTTTCCATTTTAGGCGTGGTCATGCAAAATGTATTACTCTTTACATAACATGGCCTCTCATTTGAGTTACCAAACATTTTAATTTAGAGTTTATGAGCGATTCCATTAGTCATAAAACTGTGACCTTTTGAAATCGCAAACTGTGAATCAATTCTACTTTGTTTAAGATATGTATTTTGTTGGAAACAAATTTAT
Source organism: Pleurodeles waltl (assembly GCF_031143425.1). Taxonomy (NCBI): domain Eukaryota; kingdom Metazoa; phylum Chordata; class Amphibia; order Caudata; family Salamandridae; genus Pleurodeles; species Pleurodeles waltl. The sequence continues at coordinate 1,042,601,793 of NC_090447.1, read as the reverse complement.
TTCAACCACATTTCGAAATATGGTCAAAATAAAACATTCTGCTAAAAAGGCAGGAAAAAATGTTGAAGTTAATAAGGAGTAGCTCTGAAAATATTCCTCTTAAGAAATGTGTGTGTCAGGAGTTTGACACAGATGAAACCGTCTCCCTTCAGCATAAAAAGATGTACATTACCTGAGGTAAGAAAAACCATAGCACAGCCGGTGCACTCTGATCTCAAAGTAAACCTAAGGTGACAAGAACAGCCACAAACAATTGCATAAGCAGTCCCTCTCTTGCAATACCTTTGACTTCCCCTACCTTGGGGGGTTAACATTCGTCTTTTCCCATCATAACCGACAGCAAAAGTAGCTTGTGTTCCCTGGTCCTTTCACCACAATGACAGTTATCATTGCAGAAAGTCAAGTACTGCCCTTCAGAGTCTAAAGCTAAATCGCAGGTTAGGAAAGTAAATGTAAAAGACAGTAGAGTAACTAAAACATTGAGCATCCTTGAAAAGACGCATTTTAAAAAGTATTTTTAATTTTAAAATGCCGTACATCCACAAAAATGATATATACATTTATCTATGCATTCTCGTATTACGACGTGGAATATGTTACTTGTAGAGCATCCCGAGTTGCCTGGCCCTCATAGGTCTTCAACCATTCCACACATAGGCCCGTATTTATACTTTTTTTGCGTCGCATTTGCGTCGTTTTTTGACGCAAAAACGGCGCAAACTTGCAAAATACCATTGTATTTTGTAGGTTTGCGCCGTTTTGCGTCAAAAAGCGGCGCAAATGCGGCGCTAAAAAAAGTATAAATACGGGCCTATAATATCCCAGCGTTAGTGTGAAGAGCACTGAGGAGTTAATAATTGTTGACATTGCAATTCTAAAGTCACTGCCTTTCTGAAATCTACCTGCAATTCTTAAAATGAGCTGGGAAATCATTAAAAAGTGTCTACCTTGTTGTACATTTTGCAGACATATCTTTAAAGGTATTTTATGGAAGACATACTGCGCGTGGCAAATGTCTAAAAGCTACATTTCAAATGTAACAAAATCGCAAGAGGCAATACCAAGCTAATAATGTAATGGCAACTGGATTGCACACATTTGCAATGGGTAGCACTGCGTAGCATAGTAACTTTTTCCTACTAAATTGAATTTCAGCGTAGAAATGATAAACTCAGGCCCATATTTATACTTTTTGACGCTAAACTGCGCTAACGCAGTTTAGCGTCAAAAAGTTTTGCGCCGGCTAACGCCATTCTGAAGCGCCATGCGGGCGCCGTATTTATTGAATGGCGTTAGCCGGCGCAAGCAGACCGGCGCTGGCTGGTGTGCGCGAGAAAAACCACGTACACCAGGCAGCGCCGGCGTAGGGGGAAAATGGCGCATGGGCGTCTTAAAATGGGGCAAGTCAGGTTACGTCGAAAAAATCGTCGTAACCCGACTTGCGCCATTTATTTTCGACGCCCATCCCCCATCAACATGACTCCTATCATTGTAAAGATAGGAGTCATGCCCCCTTGCCCAATGGCCATGCCCAGGGGACTTCTGTCCCCTGGGCATGGTCATTGGGCATAGTGGCATGTAGGGGGGCACAAATCAGGCCCCCCTATGCCAAAAAAAATTATAAAAAAAAAATAAAAAAATACTTACCTGAATGTCCCTGGGGTGGGTCCCTCCAGCCTTGGGTGTCCTCCTGGGGTGGGCAAGGGTGGCAGGGGGGGTCCCTGGGGGCAGGGGAGGGCACTCTGAGCTCATTTTGAGCCCACTTGTCCCTTAACGCCATGCCTGACCCAGGCGTTAAAAAGCGGCGCAAATGCGCCGTTTTTAGCCACGCCCACTCCCGGGCGTCTCTTTTGCCCGGGAGTATAAATAACACGTAAAGGCCTGGGAGTCATTTTTTAGACGGGAACGCCTCCCTTGCATATCATTAACGCAAGGAAGGGGTTCACGCTAAAAAATGACGCACATTCCGGGAACTTTGGCGCTATTCGCCTCTAACGCCATAGTATAAATATGGCGTTAGTTGGCGTTAGTTTAGCGTCGAATTTGCGTCGAAAAAAACGACGCAAATTCGGCGCAAACGGAGTATAAATACGGCCCTCAATATCTAAAAATGTAAACTGAAATGTCATATTTTAGTGAACGTTATAGTCTAGCCATTTAGAACTAATTGTTTGCCTACTAGCTAGATGTGCAACATATGTGCTGAACAAAAAGGTGTGTATCTCACAAATGATAAATCAGCATCGAAGCAGCTCCATTATCATCTTCAGAAGCAGAGTAAGAAGCGCTTCACGGAGAACAAATACCGAGTAGCATGGTGCAAGCATTTCAGAATCAGATGACTTTATTGCAGCAAAGGGCGAAATTCACCGAAGGTACACATTTAAAAAAGTGCATCAGTGCAGAGCTCATGCTACACCTGCAGGCCAATGCCAATGGGACCTTATATAGAGTGTGGCATACAGGTTTCTCTGTTAAAACATAGCGGCTATTCATTCCACCATATTACAAGTACTACATAATACAATGCACTTGGTATACAGCTGACAAGACATACCACGTTTCTGATAGAGTATCCTGTCTGCGAAGCTCTTAATAAGGCCATTGCTTTCATTTATTTCCTGTACATGTTAAAGTCTAGTGTTCTTTAATCTTGCTGACGTCTGGCTCATTCCAATTAACTATAGAACTAGTGGGGAGATAAAACACTGATCTAACTTGTACTTTATATCTTTCCCATACTTGTGCCTACATTATCAATAAATACAGTGCAAACATGAGAGTCTGAAGACTTTTGTTTTTACTGCTTAGACTTGTTGTCCAGGTGTGGGATGCATGTTTGTCTGTGGTCCTACAGCCAGTGCCAGGACGTTTCCTTGGAAGCAGCTGTACACTGTATACATGCCTGTTGGATTGGATTGTACTGTATCTGTATAAAGGCACTTTAAGACATTCCAAACTGTTGCAATAACCATTGGTGGGTGTAGCGTCCTCCCCAGCCTTGTACCTGCTGAATGACCAGGCCACCTACAGAGCTGCGAATCACACATCTTTATTCCTCTGTGTCTATATGTGAATTCTATCATTTTAAACCAAGCTTTCATTAAATTATGTTCTAGCAATTATATCAGATTGAAGTGGAGTTCTCAGGGAGCCGGAAAGATTCCATTTGAAATCATGCACGACACCACATCTCCCTCTCTGTTAAATGAAAAATTATGTATGTTTTTAGAAAATCACTGGATATTCACAACTATCTATTTATAGAAACAATGTATACATACATCTCTTCAATTAATCTTCTTGGGCTTTGATCAGTCAACCGGCCCTGGTTACTGGAAGCTGTAAACTGTCATTTTCAATGTCGGAAACTGCTGAAAATGGTAAAGGACCAGCATTAACCACTGAGTTGTTAGAATCAGTCTTTCTGTCGCACTCTTGAGTTGAAAACCAATGAAATATAGGCCTGAAGTGAGAAGAGTCACTGGTAGTAAACTTCCCAGGGTGTAGTCACTGTTAGGCACTAACCAGTTCCTCCCACGGAGACACAATGCTGACCCAAGTAGCTTGTTCCCAACTCCCACTTATACATGATTGGCACGCACAGTAATGTTCCAGGGAAAAGGGGATGGATGAGAGAGAGAGAGAGAGAGAGAGAGATATATGTCACCTGTCAGGATCAGGATGGCTAGAGGTGGTCTACGAAGAATAGAAATCTCTTATGATAAATTAAACATTTACTAATAACCAATAGATGTGAACCCTCATCCCCTTAACCTTCTTTTGGTTATTAGTGTTTGGATGAAGGAAGTTGAGTGAACTTTAGACACAGATTTATTCTCCCTCCTTCACTGGTCTATAAATTAAACATTTAGTAACCAATCCACTATAAGTACCCTTTGCCAATTCCCACAAACAATGTGTATCTCTCAGGGCTTTTTTTCTGCTTTGATGGCTCTCCCCTCTCTCTTGTGATCTTCAAGAAACAATATGGACCCTGCAACCAGATACAATGTTTAGCCTTCTATACTATCTACATGTGTTCCCACTTTGTTTCCAAGTCAATGTGGTCCACTCTAAGACCTAGCTAAAGTGTCCCAGAAATTCATTGTACATCTTGCTTGTTGGGTCTTGATGAGACTTTCTAAAATACAGTCACACCCATAATCATAGACATATAACAGGCAATAAAGATTGAAAGTCAATTCTTAAGTATTTAGATTTTCTATATATTCAGGTATTAATCAGTGCAGCATGGTAGTATCAGAAAGAACACAGTTCAGTTTTTTAACCACACTGAGAGCATAGAGTTCACATACTAAAGCTCACTTTCGTATGTAATTAGTGTGATCACTGTTACATCACAGTGACAATTGGACATTAAAATAACAGACCTTTGATTTACATTTTGAAAGTAGCGTGTGCCAAGCACTGAGTATTCATTATCATAGGCAATGATTGGGATCACAAAAGTGGTATATAAAACTCAACTGTAACAAACAAGTTCATAGTATATCATTCAAATAACAAATGTCCAATATGCGCTGAAGTCTGTACTGTCATTTTCATTACAATCAGGTAATATAATTAATGGGGAGTCACATTTCGTATCTATAGAGAACTCTCAGTTTTTCTCGAAATGCAATTTATTAAGAAATGCATCACAAAGAAGGATAAAATGCTCAAATGTCCATTCATACAAATGCAGTAAATAGATTTTTATTTTACATATACTCACAACTACAAGAATTGTCCTTAATTGTTATTGGCTTTTTCCCATTTGATATCCTGTAACATGCTAAGTGCATTGTAAAACATTTGAATATGAGGCGAGACTAGTGAGAACTCACCTGAAATTAATCACAATCCTTCTCAGGGTGAACCACAAAAGTCACTAAATAAGCTTGTGTTTAAACCTCTGGTAGGATGGCAAAAAAGCAGTCAGGCTTAACTTAGAGGCAATGTGTAAAATATTTATGCAGTACTCAACCGGTAATGAAGTGAAAATGCAGCACAAGAAAACTCCCACATCAATTTGAAGACTTAGAATACATTTTATTAAATAACATGACACCAAAATGTGAAAAATCCAATATGAAGAACTAGATTAAGCTTGAATAAAAAATATCACCAAAAAAGCAGAAAGTGAATGCCATGGTTATCTGGTTGCACTAGATCTCTTTGAAATAAAAAGTTCAGGTCAATCACAATGGAGTGCGGGTTAGATACAGAGACCAGGTTGAGCCCGGTGGAAATGTTATCTTCTTACTTAGAATCGTTTCTGGATCAAAAGTGGTTTTCAATGAGCCACACAGGAAGTGGTGGAAAATTGGGTACAGTCACCACTAAAAACTTTTACCCCATTAAGGGAGTGGTCAGAGGTTTCTCCCACCCACAGGCTGACACTTTGCACAAATACGGCATCCTTAGTATGCTTGCTGTTGCGACCTGTGAGGAGATCCTCAAGACCTAGACATGCTTGCAGGACTGAGAAGTGGGTTGTGGGTTCAAAGGGTCAGTTGGCTGAACTCCTGTTAAGCTACAGGGACACTAAAGACATAAAACCTGCAATCAGTTCATTTTCATGAAGAGCCTATTTGACTAATTTTAACTTGACCTGCCCGGAGAACTGATGGGAGCTTCTACAGGGGGAAGTCCTGCCCCCTAAGTGATGTCTTTCATGTACCTCAGACCTTGGATAAGTGTTAGAGTGTACTCTTGCCAAACCCCAAAAGCTGGGACTTAGAAACATTTTCCAGGATTTTTGACTGGAGAACTGACAAAAGACTGGGATTAACGTGACAAATCTGTTTGATGGAGGTGCATTGCCTCTGGGCCAAATATTCAAGATTTCCTCAGCAGTAAATCTGTTTTAGAGGCAAGTCACAGAGTAGATATCCAGCCTCATGGAACCTTTTCATCTACAATTTTCAGCTTTCCCCCTGGAAGTATCCGAGCTCCACAAAAAGTGACTAACTCAGAACATAGAAATATGGATGAAGGCACCATGAGTATCTGGCCAACGAGGTACCTTCCTTGGGGGTGAAATTGGAATATCATGCACTTGGAGCTTTCCTGCTAAAAGGCAACAGCTTCACCAGGACTTTGTCTATAGTCTATCAGGCCTCAAGGGAGCGAGCTCAGCCACAGCCTACTGCCTTGCCCCACTGAGTTATTTGACTTCCTTTTCTGAGACTTAGGGCCACATTGCAAGGTTGTCAGTCAATCGTTGGCCTGCCAGCCCCATGGGGAGTCTCCCACCGGCCCAATTACAGCCCAGTTGAAACCGTGTGGCAGCATTGACCTGCATTGATCCTAATGGAGCCAAGGCCAGTGCCATCTCAAAGTGGCCCTTGGAATACACACTGTCTACCGCAGCAGAGAGTGTGCATTCCTAGGGTGCTGAGCAGTTGGGGTTCTGCACTCCCAATCCCCCTGTGTCCCCAGCACTGGGTTTCCACCAGCCTTTCCATGCCAGAGTCTCACCATGGAAAGGCTGGCAGAAACATGAGTTGGGATCAGCACAGCGGTGCTGAGTTCAGCTCTGACATGGCTGACCACAAGTCTGACTGATGTCAGCCCAACAGGATCCATGTTCCCAGTGGTGACGGTGGCTCCCTGGTCGTCTGACTGCCAGGGTCATAATGTGGTGTTCAGACTGCCTGAAGTACAGTGGTCTGACTGCCACTGCCAGTCTAGCGGTCCTTAGACTGCCAGACTCTTAATAAGGCCCTTAGTCAGAACTTCCGACCGCAATGAGTCTGTTCTCTGTATTCTACCCACGGTCCATGGTAGTAGGACTTAAACCTTAATACTTGTCACTATCTAGCATGACCAGTTGACCTCACTTATCCCTTTGTGCTTTTGGTGCTATTTTTTAATAGAAAGTTTAAAAATCCTAACTCTGGTTCCCCTTACTCGATTTGTGCCATTTTTGTCACATTTTGTTTAAAACAATTCTCTAGTTCCATTTTATTGTGTTGTGTTTTTTTAACTGCTTTGACACTTCTAAATGCTTTACACATTTTCTGAAGCTGAAGTTAAGTCTGTCCGCTCTGTGCCATACCTACCAGGGGTTGAGCTCAGGTTTAAATTACAGGTACCTTTACTCAACCTAACAAGATGAGTGCCATTATTACTTGTGGTGGACTACCATCCACCCCAAACTTACAGTCCTCTTTTTCACAGTGGATTTTGGGTCGACTCATAATGTAATAGCCAAGTCACAATCTAACTCATACAATGATCCTAATGAAAAAATACTACATTTGTAAATCCAAAAAGTTACACGATCACTCCCTATTAGTATTCCCTGATCCAAACAACCGTACATCTTACATGCAACAGGAGGAAAACAAGACACAATTATGTGAGTGACTATAAAATGTGCATTGCAATAGCTTTCAGTTTAAAGTACTGTCCATAATTCATTTTAATCTAAAGAAAGCGTAATAGCAAAAAAAGAAATCTTAAAACAAGGCACCACTTGCTTGGAAATCACATTCGAGTTCTGGCACTCAGGGATTTCTGTGATAGCTGCTGTAAAACGTATTTTCGATCACAGTGGCATATGTTAGAGTCAAGTACTAGTCTCCGCTTCAGAAAATGGTTTGCGATCATCGGCAACAATGAGAATTGTCCCTTGACACCCATCATTATTGTTTATATCACAAACAAACATGTCTGCTAGCTAGCACAGCGCTCAGAGGAAGAGGCAGCGCGTTGCTGTCAGTGACAAGGTACTGAGATAGAAATACACGCAGAGGAAGGAGAGTTGAGCTGATGGGCTGCACAACATAAGATTTTATACGACTAATACTTTGTGCCAAATGTGTATTGTGGAGTGCCCCTAGGGAGCAAAAATCGAAAGCAAGCAGTGTATACATATCAAAATAAGAAGAGTCATGGGCATACAACATATAGTAAACTTGCGCCTTTCTTCGTATTGGTTCTGTCTTTCACAGTGCTCATGTAATGAAATTGTTTGAAAAGATTAGATAAGGAAAAACAGCCTTGGTGAATCAATGTCAGCGATTCGTCGCAGCAACTGAGCTGTATATATGTTTCTTGCTCAAGCTTTGGTTAAATACAGGCAGAGATGACGAAATCTCCTCTCCGGCTGAATACCACATATGCATGCATATTTTGGAGCAACATAAATGAAGCAAAATCATAATTGACAAAGACTCGTGCCAAGGTATCCAGTACTCTTTACCTATAGTTACCACATGGCTTCATGTGATGAGTGATAACAATTCAAGGTCATCTTCTACAGAGTATTGCAATTAAGAATGTCTGTCCAATTGTTTCAATGGTGGTAAACCAGCACTACAACTCCCTTGCTTGGAGCTATTAAATGGTAACTTGGAAATGATAAGTGATGTTCGTCCTGGCGTGGAGAGGTCTGCATTTGACCTTGTCCTCCATCTCTGCAACAAAATTGAAAAAAGAAGAACTCGTTGATATTGAGTTTGTGTTTCTCAGGAATTTTTCTGAATGGGCCTGGCTTCGAATTTGTTATATTTGAATTCTAAAGACTCAAAATTGATTCAAATTATGCACTGATTAGTTCTGGACTGCCCAGCTCACGCGTTCTGGTCCTTTATAGTATGTCCCCAAATTACCAAAGCTCCAGCTGTTAGAGTTCTTTTTTTATAATATTTGTGTTTTGAAGGAAATCAACAATCAACACAGCACATATAAACATTGTCTATACGTGTTACAGGAGAAAGTAGTCTCCCCCACCTTGACGTACATATGCCAATACCTATAGGATCCCATCGCTGTAATGGTTACAGAGTTCAGCCCACGTGGCATTCCACGGCTGCCAGATTTAGACTCCATCAGTCCATTTTCCATTGGTCAAAGTCTGGGCAGTAAGGTGAGTCCCATCCACAGGGGACATTTTTCCTGGCCACCATAAGACCCACTCAAAATTTCTTTGCACACCTTTGCATTGCTACTTCAGCCCAGATATCAAGAGTTGCCATTTTGTCAGCAAAAGGACCCTGAAAATCAGTTCTCTCTTTGAGGGTTAGCTCTATGGCTAACCAGAACGGCCATATCTGTAGTTAAACCTAGAGCATATGTATGGTGTGAGAAAACAGGGCTGATTGCATAGGCCCCCTAATGTTTTGCCCCATTTTTTACTTTTTGCTGGCGATTTCCTGACACTGATGGTGTGTTGTCATTTTAAAGGCAGGCCTGCCTTGCTGGCTGCTATTAAACTAAAGTTATATGCAAATTCGACTTTGGAATTACAAGTACTTATCTTCCCTTAAGTGTCAGATACCTTGAGTTTGGTATCAAATTTATTGTTATAATAAATTCCACAATTTGCAATTGTTAAATTTAATATAACTGGTTCAGATAAAGAGTTTTAAAACTCTACCTGGAAGTTGCCAACGTCAGCTCCGTAGTGCCCTTCTCTGATAGGCCAGCCTCTGGCAGCCTTGCCAGACTGCCTTAATGAGGTGTTAAGTGGCCTGGGGTGATCACAAAGGATGTACCTGAGGGAGGAGATCTGTCTCAGCAGATGGTGAGGCAGGATGGGAGAGAGCGGCCAAGCTGGTTTTCAAAGGCAGGGAAGGACATTTGGAGCAGCACAGGCCCTCCCTCAAATCCTGCAACCCCAGATAATTAGGTGCCCTCTTGGATTTTTTGCCACACCAGTGGGTAGGCTCAGCAAGATCTAACTTCAAAAAATCCCTTTCAGCAATGCTGGATTTTTGAAGAATGTTGCTGCCTGGGATTGATTTTTGCCTCACTTCCAAGGAAGTGGTCATCAAAGGGGAAGGAGCCTGCCTGCAATTGGATAACCAGGGCCCACGCTTACAATCCAGGAGCAAGGATAAATATGGCAGAGCTGCACCCACACCTCATATCCCTACAAGGAACAAGACAAAGAAGAAGAAGAACTGCCCTGCTGGAACCCTGACTTGCACCTGGACACTGCACTCTGAAGGACTGCACCAGCCGCACACTTGGGCTTCACCACTAAAACACTTTGCCTGTCTTCTACAGCTTCAAGAAGGGACTCCCTGTTTGCTACAGGTATAAATGAGCAGCCCACAGTCCCCTGCACCAAGTCCTTCATGCAGAGCCCAGCTGACTAGCGTCCAGTGGGCATTTGCTGATTCTGACCATGTGCATTCTGGGAATTGAAGTCCCCAGCTCCCAAGGAGCAACTCAGAGCTTCTGGAACCTTAGATCAAGTTGTGGACACTTCAAGGACCCAAAAAGGACCTCTGGAAGAAGACCCAGAGGTTTGGAGATGTTTGAAGCAACTCTCCAAAGTTGAAGAGGTGCATTGTGAGAGTTGTAGTCCCAGACCCCAAGAGGCAAACCAGAGCCTCTGAACCCTTGCCTGGTGCTGTAGATCACTTTCTTGAATCAAGATACACTTCTGAAAGTAAGTGTAGCAGTGCCTCATGGGTGGCTTGAACTCTGGACTTTGTCTCTTTCCAGTGTGACCTTTTTCAACCCTTTGAGTGCTAGTTGCTTCTATATGCTAGAACACATTAATTCTTAAAACATTCATGTCTCCAGTTCCCCTTATCTGATTTTAATCATTTTTGTGTCATTTTAAAGATACAAATACAGTCTATTTGTATACATTGGTGTTGGATTTTTATTGTGTTTTGTGTTTATTGTTTTGTGATTTTTAATAGCTTTACACAGCTCGGTTTAATTTATTGAGATCTAACTGGACCTAAGTGGTGGTTAGTGGCCGATTGCTAGGTGAAGTTACTTACCTGCCCTTACCAACAATTCACTTTCCAACATATGGAAGTACCCCTTACTCCAAGGTTTTGCAGGTATCAAACAATTGTAACACAGCCAATCCTCGCCAGTATTACCGTCATTAAACGTGCCCTGTGCAGTATCTTTCGCTGCACTGGTCTGAGACCTGCACATATGTCCACTTCTCTAGATGCAGCCAATGCTTCCTTCCAGTCGTTCCTCAATAGGGCCCAGGTCCACCTTCCATTTTCTCTTTAGATCCTCTATGGGGTCTGTGGTGTTGCAGATACAGTTTTGACAGATGACACATATAGCTTCTGTGGAATCACTTCTGAGAACAACCTATCTTCTAAGGGTGCTGCATCTGCTAGGGGAGCAATCCTCAGGACATGGGCCTGTAGAGTTCATCAAAACTTCAGGGGGCAGTTTTAAGAAAAGTAGTGTTGCACCTAGTGCAGCACCACTTTCCTTGCACCCCTTAGCGCTCCCCTATCGCCGCCATGTGTTCACTGTATTTCAAATATGGTGCACTGTGGAGCAGGGTAGGGGGCAACAGCGTAATTTTTTTAAAGCAATTGATGTACTCTGCAGGAGTAGCACCAACATTCTGGCACCACTTCTGCAGAGTACATAGGGACTCATTATAAATAATGGAAGCCCCCTTTTAATGCCTGCTCTAAGCAGGCATGAAAAGTGCCAAAGAAAATGGCGTAAGATAATCTCTTAGATTTCCTTGAGCCATTTTGTCAGTCTCCCTAACGAGGGAACGCCCCCTTACATGCATTTTGCCTGGCGCAGACATATTGTGGCACAAGGGTTTACAAAGTGGTGCAATGCATGCATTGCACCACTTTGTAAATATGGCACCAGGAAAATTCAACATTAGCGTTGCCATAGCATCGAATAAAAGATGCTATGGAGGTGCTAAAGTGGCCCTAGGGGCTCTTAAATCTGCCCCCAGGTGTTTAAAGAGTGCTGATCTTACCAGTTGAAATTCCTCCTGAAGGTCTGCCAGGATTTTGGGTTTGTCCTCTCTCCATACATATCCAAAATTGCTAATAGCAATTATGTCCCCATTTCCTGAGTCTGAGTATTTGAGTTCCCTTGGGTCTATGGGGATCTGCCATCAAGGGGTCTTGAATTCAGAATTTCCATAGAGAGGCTTTACAGTCGTTTGTCCTCCGTTAATGTGGAAACCTGAGCATCCAGAGTTAATTCTGAGTTCACCAGTGGACAGGTATACAGTAGAACAAGCCTACCCAGGCCATAAAAGTAGATCTGATGCTCATATTGGTAAAGCCACTCACATATATGGCCACTCCAGTGCATCAATCCTTTTTACTGCATCGGATGATAATACCACTGTCTTTTCCAAAAGTTCCCTAGTGTACTCCAGCCAGACAAACTGTCATGAGAGATGGAGACAGGTTTTCTGGTTGAGAATGAAGCCTGTTTGATCCAGATATGTAGAGATGACCCATCTGAGGAAGAACACCAGAATTTTCACTAGATTTTTTACTTCAGTGTTAAGAAGTGATATTGGCAAATAGGAGCCGCAGTCCTGCATACCAGGCCTTTTTTGGGTTTGACCACAATCATGGCCATACAGAGCTCCTGAAATATTATCCCAGTTTACTCGAACATAGTGAAGAGATGTGGTGGCAATCTCCTGGCTAAGCCTTTATAGAGCTCCACCGACAAGTCATTTGGGCCAGATGTTTTATCTGATTACATTATTGCAATAGTGTCCCCAATTTCCACATCAGTCAGATTCACTTCAAGTGTCAGTCTGTCTTCATAAGAGAGCTTTACCTACTTTATAACTGACATCATAAAGATGCTGTTCTTTATCCAGGTGCCAAGATCTACCTTTACCCTGTGCTAACGGTTGGTAAACCTATTGTTTTAGCCAATAAGCATGCATCCTGAGTTTCAACCCACTAAAGTTCTAGCTGAATAATGTCTGCATCAACCTTTTCCACCCCTGCCACATAGTCACATTTTGTCACTGGTGCAAGGGATATTGGCTGTCTTTGGATTAATGTTTTGAGGGCTACCCTTAGGGTCACATGGGACTGGTCCAAGTTTTTATAAACTGTGAAGTAAATGTGTATCTCCTCTCATAATTGCCTTGTCTACTTTCTGTCTTTTGGGTGGAAAGGGTCTAGCCACCAGGTGACACCAGGTCTCATTTCGAGTCCCAGGAAATCCATCCAAAGAGGGAATGGTCTAATGTCCCTCTGGCCATACATCTCTAATTCTGAAACCTTCCACTAGAGTATCATGTATAAGGTAGTGATCTATGTGGGGAAAACTTTGATGAGCTCTTGAGTAAAAAAGAAGTGTTGTCTGGTGGTGGGGTGGAGTGTCTGGCAAACATCCACTAGTTCCATGGCTTCCAGTAACCTCTCCAGCCTGGTCATCCCTCCCCCGTTTCCCCTCTTAGACCTTTCTAGCTCAGACAAGATGGCTAGGTTTAGGTCTCCAGCCAGCACCAATGTCCTTGGAGGAAAGCAGCGCATTTGTGTTCCCACCTCACCCAAAGGTACTGCCTGTAGTGCAGGGGGAGGCTGTCACTGCCACATATCATCCCTGTGTGTCCACCCATGTCTCTCCTCTTAGGAAGGTGATGAATGTTTTAATCAGGATGGCCCTCCTCTGAGTCATTTGTAAAGCCTGCATGGGACAGCATATTGTGTCAACTATATTAAACATTGTAAAGGAAAGGTATTCCCTATGAGGTTTATCTCCTGAGAGAACAATGCATGGTTTGTTTTACTTCCCAGCGACTACCATCCCACAAGAGGATACTCACCATCTGCCGATCTACAGAGGGACTAAATGTCTCTGCTATAGGTCCCTGTAAAAAACACAAGTTGCTGGCTGGGCAGCATTTACCAGGTTACAGTTCATTTCATGGCCCTGAAATTCCTAAATCTGTGAGTCAACAATTGTTTCCCAAATAACTACTCTGCAACACTGTAACATTGTTTTAAAACTGCCCTCCTTCCCAATTTGCAGGTAGCCAGTCACTCCTTCCCTCCCTGGAATATCATCATAAACTTCCTACCTAGTTGTGTTCCCTGCAGGACAAAATATACCAGTTGCCACCACTGTGCCCCATAAAGCTACACATGAGCATCATCTCAACAGACATTTTATATAAGGCAAAGACACCAAGGGTTTGATTCACAAAGGTACATTTATACTTTTGTAAGTTTATGATTGTTTGCTATTCACAAAGATATTTTACTACTAACTTTATAACTGCTGAGTCTGTACTTAAAGTGATAGGACAGTCACCTGGCAGGTAAAGCCTTCTGAAGGCTGGAAACAGGGAAAATGTAATCTTGTAAAAGTACATTTTACAAAATATTCATTAGAAACTGACGTTACCAGTGATTTAGACTTGAAATACATATCTTATACAGTCTATAGAATGAGCTTTGTAGCTGCTTCCTAGGTAGGTATAACATTGCTATTTAATATTGTATCACAAAGATTTCTTATGAAACAGCCAACCCTACCTCAGGAAAAACAGCTTTAGGGGCCTTTTGACTGTAAGCACATGTTCAACATTAAACATTTTACATTTCCTACTTTTAAATATGACAAACCCTGCCCTATGGGCAATAAGGCAACATGGGGGATGACTTAGTAATATTTAAAAGGAAGGTTTAGTCCTGTCAAAGGATGATATTTTGATATGTCGAATTTGCAGTTTTAAAACTGCACATCCCAACTTGATTTGTGGGCCTGCAGTCATGTTTGCACTATCACTATCATATGTACCATAATATGGGCATTTTATCACTCGTAGTTCGAGAACACGGACGGGAGACGCTGTGTAGTGGTTGAATATGACAGCACTCAGATATCCTGATTGACTTTTCCATTAAACCCATTGGAGGTAATTCTTCTGATTATGATTACTACAGGTTTTGTGCTAGTATACACAGAACAGCAGTGAGTAAAGATTTCCTTTGCCTCTCTCTTATTGTATGAAGTGAATTGTATTAAAAATAAAATACATTCTGGAGAAGGATTCTCTTTCTGGTCCTGACGAAGCACTGTGAGATCCTTTTGGACAAGTTTTAGGCATGAAACATGTTGACTTATCGTAGAGGCTGAAGTCACTGTGCTTTACCCTTTTGTTAAGAGTGGGGGATCATTGTTTCCCAGTCACTTTTACTAGGTTTTTAACCTTGACTGGGTCCTCACTTGTCTGTTAAATAATTTCATGCATTGAGGGGGTACCCAAGCCAATTTTAATTTTGTTTTCTCTCCAGCTGTTTCCTCAGTAACCTACATTTTTGGTACTGGGTTGATAAGAGACACGCAATGACTTGTGGTTGCATGTAGGACCCAGTCAGACATTGCAGTACCAGTCTGCTGTGGAGCAGAGCCCGATGATGATGCATGAGGGCTTGTGCTTCTGAGTATGTGTGCCTAAGATAAGGGTTGAATCTTTCTCCCTTTTGTTTGGAACAGTGCATCTATTGATAGTTACAGTGTATAATGGGAGAACCTGCACTGGACTGGTTAATCTCCGAGCCCTTCTTTATAATTCACAGCATTTTATCATATACCAGGGACTTATAGATGAGTTAAATATGCCAATTGACTGTGTATACCAATTTGACATGTTTTAGTGGTTAGATCACATACAGTGGCACTGGACAGCAATGCCACTATGTGCATAGCCCAAACACCAACAATACAATCTAGGAAAAAATAGTGCTGCTCACACAAAATGTTACATTTTCCTACAGTGATTAAAACAATTGTTTAGGACCCTGTTATCCAGTGGGGTCTTTTTGCACTAGAAAATATACTGCAAAGATGAGAGCAAATATACACATGGGAATTTAATAAAAGTGGATAGTGCCTGCAAAGAAAGGGAAGAGAGTTCCAAGATTTTGACTCATGATGTGAGAAAGCTCATTCTCTGTGAGCAAAACAAATAGGATGAACTGTGAGCATCAGAACAGCAGAAGAGCACAGAGTCTGAAGGTTAATGTAAGGTGTCATTCTAAAGACAAAATAGGTGGAGACATTCCCATATAAGCCTCCATGGCAAAATCAGAGAATCTTAACAGGATCTTTTTGTCAAGAGAAAGCCATTGCATGGTTCGTAGACTACACAGCATAAATATTTGCTAGAAATCTGTCAGCAATATTTTAAACTATCTGAAAGAATCAAATTAAGAAGATTAAAATAAAGGGTATTTAAGTAATTAAGCCTAAAAAGTATATCTCCTTGAACAACTTTCTTATAACAGTTTTTGGAAAGATAAGGGATACTTTTTCAAATAGATAATGATAGCAAAATACACATGTTCTGTGACTTGCATGGAGAAGAGTAACTTAAAGTCAGAGAAGATCCCAAGGATTTCAGACATTTATGTGAAAGTTGGTAGAAGCCTGGTTCCAAAGGCTACTAGGCAGACTGCTGCTGCTGATGGGTGATTGGTGGAATTGCAAATTATAAACAACTTTCTTTTTTCTGTGATAAGTTTTAAATAAGATATGTTCTACAACAAGATGCCTGTGCAAGATAAGAATGGAAATATTTGCAGAGAGATATGTGAAGTCTAGATGCAGTACATCCTGGGTGTAATCTGTATTTGATAAATAGAGAGCTCAAAGGGCTTGATTAACAAGAAAACATTGGCTCCATCGATGTTGAAGAGTATGGAACTAAGAGAAGTACTGGGGGGAGGGGCCTGCACTGTGCATTGGTGAGAGGCCCCTGACTTGCTCCCCTGGGAAGGGGACCCCTACATGTACTTTGCAGTGGGGGAGTTTATTGCATCTGTGTTTTACATATTTACTGTTTTGTGATTTTTAAATGCTTTAAACAGCATTTATTGAGACCTAACTGCACCTAGTGGGAGTTAATGGCTTATTGTGAAGTGTAGGTACTTACCTGCTCTTACCAATAAACCAGTTTCCAACATATTTAGGTCCTTTAAAAAATTTAGCTGCAATATTTTAGCACCACAATATTTTTGCCCTCGATATTCTATCATATAACCCTCAAAATGAGAGATGAGGTGTTGCTCCTGGTTCAGGGCTCTGAATATGTGTGTGTAGATGTCAGAGAGCAAGGGGCAACATGGAGGAGCGATAGAAGCTACATTCATCTGAATGGAATGAGAACAAGGCAATATATGGAAGAAAAATAAGAATTGGAGGGTATTTGTTTTTTCTTTCTACCCATAGCAAATAATTTCCAAGGATGGGTGGCAACAGTACATCATAAACGTCAATTTAATTTGAACCACTAGTAATTCAATTTGGTTAGATTAAAGGAGGAAGAGGAGACCTTGTCCTTGATGTACCTGAGAATGGAGTGATGAAGGCTTTTTCAGGTGAAGCACATTTTTAACTAATTTGTGGCATGCACGGAAGTTAATTGCAATCATTTTTAAGATTTCTTCACCATTTCCTCTGTTATTTTATCTGTTGATATATTTTAGTTTTTTACCTTAATATTAGTTGACCCTTCATGGTCTGATTAATTGTGTCACCTGGAGACATGACAATTCATACACTCAGTTTATTTCTAATAGATGAAGTATCAGCACTCCTGACACTTTAACCCGGCCATAAAAACTAATCACACTTGCCATTGCCACTCGCTTTACCAGTTCTCCTCTGAGCTTGTTGAAGTTAAGTACTAGAATGACAATTGTTTTCCTTTTATTGGAGTGCCAACAAATCTTTAAATGCACAAGACCTAGGGCCAGATGTATCAAACATTTTTTTCTCAAAAATGCATTTTGGTATGTATCAAATCCAATTTGCGATTTTGCAACTTGTTACTGAATCACAAATTGGATTTGCAACTCCATACGGATTTAGTATTAGGAAGGGCCATGTCAAGGGCATCCCTCCCTAATACGAATCACTGAGACATGTATGATTTGTTTTGTGACCGTGAATGCAGTCGCAAAACAATCGCAGTTACCACCAATTTCAAACTGGTGATAAACCATTCGCAAAGGGGAAGGAGTCCCCAAGGCATCCCTTCTCCTTTGTGAATGTATGCAAAAACATTTTTTAGGAGCAGGCAGTGTGTATGCAAAAACATTTTTTAGGAGCAGGCAGTGGTCAGGCAGACCACTTCCTACTCTTGAAAAACTGAAAAGAAAACTTTTCATTTTACAGTTTTTAAATGCATCCTGGGCTGCATTTAAAAAAAAAAGATTGCTTTATTTAAAAGCAATCACAGACATGGTGGTCTGCTGAGCCCAGCGGGCCACCATCTCTGTGATTGTAGTAATTCACAATGGGTTGCAAATTGTGACCTACCTCATGAATATTAATGAGGTAAGTCCATTTGCGAGCCCTTGCAATTTGCTATATGAAACACCAGGAGTTTCGTCCATTCTAATAGTGATTACTTAATTGCGATTCACAAAAAATACCAATTAGGTAATCGCTATTGGACATAATGATACATGTGGCCCCTAGTTCCTTATAAATGACTAAAAGAAATTGGAGTTATAATTGAGGTGGTTGAGAATCTATCAAAATACCGCAATCATTGTTAGGGTGAACCATCAAAGTGACTTAAACCTTTACTAAACCATCTGGGAGCTTGGTACAAACCAGTGAGGCTTAACTTAAAGGCAACTTCTAAAATATTTTTGCAGTACTGAAACATGATTGTAGTATAAGCATTATACAAGTAAATTGTAAATAGATGTTGGAAAGTGGATTACTGGTAAGGGCAGGTAAATACCCACACTTAGCAATAGGCCACTAACCTCCACTTAGGTCCAGTCAGGTCTCAATAAATTAATCCCTGTTCAACCCTTGGTAGCTTGGCAGCGAGCGACATGGATTACCTTAGAAGACAGGTGAGTAAAGCATTTAAAAATCACAAAATAAGTAAAACACAAAACATAATAAAAGTCCAACACCAATGTATAAGATTAGAGTATATTTTTATCTTTAAAATGACACTAAAATGATAAAAATCAGATAAGGGGAACTGGAGATTTGAATTTTTGAAGAATTAATGTTTTGGCATCCTGCTTGGCTACAGCAAGCGGTCTCGGTCAAAGGTTTACCTTCAGATTTAGGGTGGATTTAGGGTCGGACCACCATGCAAAAGCCGACGGAGAGGTGACACCTAATCCCGAGGGCAGCGCTGTTTGTAGCTCTGCCCTGGCGGATTAAGACCACTGGCATCACCATGCTGTCGACTGGTGGCAACCTGGCAGTGCTGGTGGTTGGACAGTGGCACCACAGTGGTTATTTGGAGGTCGGACCACTGCTTTGGCAGCGGTCTGACCTCCACCGTGAGTGTGGTGTTCCCAGGACTGCCAGACTCATAATTAGGGACTTAGGGCCAGATGTAGGTAGGTCCGATTTTGCAAATCGGAAATTGCGAGTCGGTGCAACTCACAATTTCCGATTCGCAAAATTGGATGCAGAACGGTGTCTCAGACACTGTCTGCGAGTCGCTATGGGGTCGCAAAGACCCACCTCATTAATATTAATGAGGTGGGTCGCATTTTGCGACCCCATAGCGAGTCCCTGCACTCACAGGGATGGTGGCCTGCTGAAGACAGCAGACCACCATGTCTGTGACTGCTTTTTAAATAAAGCTGTTTTTTTTTTATTTTGCAGCCCGTTTTCCTTAAAGGAAAACGAGTTGTAAAATAAAAAAAATAACGAAACCATTTGGTTTCGGTTTTTCAGAGTAGGCAGTGGTCCATTGGACCACTGCCTGCTCTGAAAAAACATTTTTGGCAACATTCACAAAGGGGAAGGGGTCCCATGGGGACCCCTTCCCTTTTGCGAATGGGTTACCACCAGTGTGACACTGGTGGTAACTGCGAATTGCTGTGCGACCGCATTCGTGATCACAAAGCAATTTAGCATAGCGATGCAAGTCGCAAATAGAAAGGGGACACCCCTTCCTATTTGCGAGTCGCATTCACAGTTTGCAAGTCGGTACCGACTCGCAAATTGTGACGGAGCATCGCAATCGGCATTTTGCATGGCGCAAACTGCGATTTTCGCAGTTTGCACCCTGCATAGTGCTTGCTACATCTGGCCCTTAGTCTTTTTCTTGAAGAATTTCTTCATTGGGACAAAGTCACCAATCCGATCCCACCTCCCTAGTGCCCTCTTCAGATGCACGTCACAAGAGACCTCTATGAAGAATTCTACGTTCAGACTTAGATACTATTTCAGGATGAAAATATTTGTCTGGGCCAAAGCTGAATCTTGATTCTTTTTCCCTGAAGCCCACCTTGGATATGATGCACAAGAGGCCCAGGTCAACTTTTTATATCAGACTGTCACTTTTTTGGAGCTTTTCTCTCTGACATCGGACAACCCTCCACAGCAAGCCGATTTTGAGTCGAAATCATCAGATTGACTTTCGAGGAGTCCCCGGTGAAATCCTGGAAGTCTGGGGCTCTGGAGCTTTTCGGTGGGATGCACCTGCAAGTCAGGCTAAGTCACGGTTGACGTAAGCCGACTTGACTCTCGACAGCGAGTCTGTCTTTTTATTAAGCCTTTTACCAAAAGTTCTCTAATCTCCTCCAAACTTCTGGATCTTCTTCCAGAAGGTCTAAAAAGGTCCTTAAGGAGTCCATAGCTCACCCAAAGGTTCCATAAGATCTGAGTTGCTCCTTGAGTTATATTTACAGTTATCTCAAATAACTATAACTCGCGCCTAAAGGTAACTATAACTTACGCCACCACCATGCAAAGTTTTTTAATCAAAATTTGGCTACAGATATTACATTAATATTATCAGTGATGTTATCAAAGATGTCATGAGTGACATCATTTCTGAGGTAATTAGCACAGCGGCGGTTGGCCACAGGGCCTGGCCTTTGTCCAGGCCCGGAGGCCCCTAAAAGCACCAACCTTGTGTCATGCAAGGCCTTCTCCTGTGCATGGCAGGGGTTGCCTGCAAGCCCTGGCCGGCAGCCAGACCTGTGGCCAACCCCCTAGCAAACAAACCCAATGGCCCTTTGGCCATGCACCACAGGAGTTGACTGCAGTCTGTCTCTCTGGGTGTAAGAATAGGTGTAAGAGGGTGTATCTGGGGATGAGAGTGGCTGTGAGAGTCTCTGGATGTGAAAGTGCATTCATCAGTGTCTCAGTGGGTGCGTCAGTGTCTGGGCAGGTCTGAAAGTCAGTAAATGAGGGTATAAGTAGGGTGGTGAGTAGGTGACCAAGGGTCTGAGTGGGTCTGTGAAAGGGTGCACGAGTGTCTGAGTGGGTCTGTGAGTGGCTGCCTAAGGGTCTGGGTAAAGCCCTTTAATTGCCCTTTGGGGGCTAATTGGGACTCCCCCGCGGTACCTGATAATTATTTATATTTTTACTTATTTTTTACCGTCTCTGGACTATCTGGAAACACAGAGGGAATTTCAAAGCCTTTCCTGTGGTCCCAGCCGGCTCTTGCCTCCTATGTGAGCTCGCATTTTTCCAACAAGCATAGGTAGATAGGTAGCTGTAGCTGCTATGAAAAACGTTTATCTACATTATTATATATATATACTGTATATATATATATATATATATATATATATATATATATATATATATATACATATATATATTGTAATGCCACATATTACAAAACCGCACTACAGGACACTCAGAAAGATTTCACACTGACGTGTTTCGACTCCAGGAGTCTTAATCAAGGTATATCTCACATTCTCCTTACTTTCTTTTGTGTTTTTCATTGCAAAATTTCTTTGTGGACACAAATTTGGTAGTAAATCTATCATAATACAATTTAAACAAAGAAGAAGAAAAAGTATTAAACAAAGGATTGAGGTTTTTGTTCAGAAAAACATTTTGATCTAGCACAAGCAAAAATTGACATATATACATTTGAGCATAAAGTGAAGTTAAACAATTATTTTGCAAAGAAAAACACAAAAGAAAATAAGGAGAATGTGAGATACATAACAGCCACAGAGACAAATCTGATTATAGCACAAAAAGGTGATTTTAATACAGTATATGACCTCATGTTTAATTTGGAAGAAGATCAAGTGAGTGAAAAACAAATTTTGGAAGATTTGGAAATAATAACAAACATGCATGTGAGTAGAAAGCTGAAACCTAAATCGAAATTCTGACACAAACTGGAAAGATAATTACATGATGGTCACAATAGCTGTAGTATCATTACATACGATCACAGGTCACAAAATAGGATTGAATTCAATAAATTATTTCCTTTTACAAAAGAACATCCAGGAAATGGAACATTCAGAAATGATACTGCAAATGATTGAACTGTGTTTGACGAACAATATTTTTTATTTACTCATCAAATATATAGACAAAAACGCGGAACAGCCGTGAGAATTTTCTTCTCTCCAAGTTAGGCTAATCTCACCATGGGATGGTGGGAAAGAGAAATCGCTTGGAGAGAAGAAAATCAGATATATACAGAGAAAGTTGCTTTATGGTTCAGATTTATAGACAATTTATTCCTTATTTGGACAGGATCTGAGAAAGAAATCATCCAACTATTTGACATTCTGAATCAAAATGAACAGGGCTTCACATTTACATGCAACACAAGTAAAACTGAAATTCATTTCCTGGATGTAAAAATATATGTAAAAGAAGGAAAATTAGAGACAACCCTTTTTCGAAAACCTACAGCAACAAACAGCATTCTGCATAGAAAAAGTTCTCATCCGAAACTTCTAGTAAAACACATACCATATGGGTAATTCCTGAGAACACGTAGAAACTGCCCAAATGATGAAGACATGAAAAAACAGTATGGAGAAATGAAAAAGAGATTCTCACAAAGTGTATACAAAAAAGTAAAATACAACAAGGAATTAAAAGAGCCAGCAAAATAAAAAATAAAAAACATTCTTAATACAAAAGAAAGAGAAAAAGCCAGTGGAAGAGGCACAAATAAGATTGATATTTGACTACAGCAAGGGACACTCTGCAATTCAAAAGATTTTAAACAAATATTGGAACTTGTTATACAGAGATCAAGACATTAGTGATAAAGTTGGACCAAATCCTTCAGTAACATACAAAGAAGTATACTCATTAGAAGACGTGCTTGTAAAAAGTCATTTTTCATTACCCTCAAAAAGAAACGTGGTTAGGTAAAAATGGTGGATTTTTTAAGTGTAATAAATGTAAAGCCTGGAAAATTGGAGTGAACAAAACACAATTTGAAGAGCATAATGGAAAGCAAGTAAAGATAGAAAAAAGAATAACATGTGAAACAACATTTGTGGTATATGTCATAGAATGCATGCATGGAAAACAAATATGTGGACAGCACAAAATGAAGTCTGAAAAAATAATCTTAAGAACACACAAGAGCAGTACAAAATAAGGATACAATAGCAAAACATTATCTCCAACATCCAGATGAAAATTGGACAAATAAGAAATACTATGGCATAGCACACGTGAAAAGGAATGAAAGAGGAGGAAACAGAGAACAAATACTACGGAGATGGAAATCTAGATACATAATAAGGTTATGAACAAGAACACCGTTTGGGCTCAGCACGGATGAATAACTTCATGTACATTTATAAGCAGAGTAAGATTGACCAAGAAAAATAATACACTTAAAAACCCCAAACAAATAAAAGGAAGAAGAACTTGGAAGAACGAGAGAAATCAAAGGATAATTGAAAAAGAATAGGGATAAAGAACTTGACATATATCAGAAAGCAGGGTAAGAATGATTAGGAAAAATGTCACACTTACAAACCTAGCAATGAAAAGGAAGAAAAACTAAATAAAATGGAAGAATTCAAAGGACAAAAGAAAAGGGATCCTGTGAATCTAAATGGAATAGCCCATTGTAGAACATAGGAAAACATGAAAAAAGCCACTATAGCTGAAAATCAACAAAAAGGAAAATAGTTTGTGACCGCAGACATCAACAAGCATATAGAGTCATGATAAGAACACTAAAAACTAATAATCAAAAGACAAATTGATAAAAAAGAGCAGTTGGTGGATGGAAGTACAAAGATGTTGATGTTAATTGAAACCATCCCATAATGCAATCAAATTGTATGCTTATATAAAAAGCTTTTTTATGTTTTATTTTTCATTTTTAAAACACACAACGATAACAAAGAGACTTCAACTCCCTCAGTGCTTCATTATAGCTAGGTGGGATTTAGGTTGTAAAAAGGCGATGCAGAAAAAAACACACATACCGTGATCAAGACACTTGTGAAATCTTTCTGTGTATAAAGCAGGAATAAAGCTGAAAATAATCATTCTCTGGAATGCGGTTTTGTAATTTTTGGCATTGCATTAAATACAGAGTATGGTCGGGCTCCGGAAATCAGCATCGGTGTAATGCGTCATAAAAATTAACTGTCCATAGAGAAATTATATATATATAACAAAGGTCACTGGGACATTTTAGTTAGGTTCGAAATTTACTTGTACAAAACAATAGAAATTCAGCAGTTATAGTCAGAGTTCTTTCAAGTAACAATAACTTACGCCCTAAGGTAACTATAACTATAAAATTGAAGTGAAAATATCAAAGATGCCATACAAGATCTTGTCAATGAAATAATACGTGAAGTAATTAGCTGTACATGGTGAAGGCACAACTTATAATTAAAGTAAGTCATACACTCAGGATATGTACAACATCAAGTAAATCCTCCCACCATCCAAATGGCACATTCCAAGTAAAACAAGACACAGAACCAAAAAAGAAGTGCAAAATCTTACTTCAGTGAATCACCACCGTCGTAGTGTAAAAAAAAAAAGAGTTCCCTGCCACCACAGATGAGAACTAATACAGCCCCCTCTCTTTCTTGATGTGGACAAAAAAACAGGATGAGATAAATCCCATAGGCAATCAGGACAGAAATAAATTGAGATACACTATATTATCTGTACACTTAAAACATGTAATTTAATTGGCCGTGTCTAATATTGAATCATTAAGTAAATGCAAATTCACTTCCTCATCGAGGTTCAATCCATTGTGGGCCAAAGTTTCCAAATTCATAATCAGCTGGGATTCCCTCTTTCTCAGCTGTAGGGTACTATCACCTCTCTTGCATCCCTACCAATGCCCTTCCTTGCATCACTACACAATATAGAACAATAACTTTGTGTGGTCTCTAAAATGTGTCTCTTCGAAATGTTGTGCCACAGGATACTTGGGGTCGATGCATGGTCGATGGGCCACATATCTTCCAATATCCATTTTTTGCCTGAAGAAATAGTGCTTCCAACATATCTGACTGGGCAAGGACAATCTAAATATAAATCACAAGTTAGGTGCTGCTGGTCAAGAATTGTGTAATGGGTTATTTGTACTGACCCACAATAGAATACTCTTTCGTCATTCAACTATGCCAGCAAGCTTTCCAACATAAACATGGAAAAAAAGCCTTTTAAACCAAGCTCACTAAGAACTTTGGGTAATGTGATATCACTATGCATAATAGAGTCATGCGAAAGAATTACATTTGCGCTATCTGATGCTTGGATTCTGTCCAATCACATGGCTAATTCTGTCCAATCACGTGGCTATTTGACACATTATGTTTCAGGATCCCCTGCTGTTTCCATAAAATTTGCCTTACTTGGGTAGAACTATTATTTTAGGTGAACATTACTCTTGTCATGGGGTTGTTGTGAGAAAGAAAGGCTGGTTGCAGAGGCCCTCTGACTTTTTGCTCCCATTTTTCACTTTTTGCTGGGGTTTTCCTGACTCTGATGATGCACTGGGTAGTGCTAACCAGTTCCAGGCCCTGTACTCTATGTAAAATGAATATGCAAATTAGGTTTATTATAATTGGCTATGTCAACCTACATATAAGTCCCTAATACATGATAGGGCATGTAGTTTTAGGGACCCCAGCATAGGTAATGCACCCATAGGTGAACTGCTGAGGTGCCAAGTGTCATTTTAAAGGCAGGCCTGCCTTGCTGGCTGCTTTTAAATGAATGTTTATGCAAATTCGACTTTGGAATTAAAATTACTTCCAAAGTCCTAAACTACCTTATTGTTTTACATATGAGTCACCCCTAAGGTGTGCCCTATGTGTCCCTAGGGTTGGGTGCCATGTAACTATAAGCAGGGACCTTAGAAAATAGTTTTATAAGCCCTGATGAGGTAAACTAGCCAAATTCATTTTTCCCTCACTGTAGTGAATGTGCTCCAGAGGCTAAAATCGGGAGACTCTGTTTTAATTAACAAAGTCCCCAGACTTGCCAGATACCTTGTGTTTGGTATCAAATCATTGTTATAATAAGTCCCACAACTTGCCATTGTTGGATTTCATATAACTAGTTCACGTAAAGAGTTTTGAATTCTACCTGAAAAGTTCAGCTCTGTATTGCCCTTCTCTGATTGGCCAGCCTCTGGCAGCCTGGCCAGGCTGAGGTGTGAAGTGTCCTGGGCTTAACACAAAGGATGTCCCTTGGGGAGGAGCTCTACCTCAGCAGATGGGAGGGGCAGGAAAGGGTGAGGGTTGCCAAACTGGTCTTCAGAGGCAGTGAAGGAAATTTGGAGCAACACAGCACCTGCCTCACACCCTGCAACCCCAGACAATTAGGCGCTGTTGGACTTTTGCTTATGCAGGGTCATCCCCAGTCTTTTTCGCCTCCTGCCTCCTATGTTTTTCTGACATGTTGCTGTTGGCTTTTCAACTCTGAGCACTTTACCACTGCTAATCAGTGCTAAAGTGCATATGCTCTCCTGTTTAAATTGTATGTAAGTGGTTTATCCATGATTGGCATATTTGATTTACTAGTAAGTCCCTAGTAAGGTGCACTAGAGGTGCCAGGGCCTGTAAATCAAATGCTACGAGTGGGCCTGCAGCACTGGTTGTGCCCCCCACATAAGTAGCTCTGTAATCATGTCTCAGACCTGCCCCTGCAGTGTCTGTATGTGTATTTTTACACTGTAAATTCGACTTGGCAAGTGTACCCACTTGCCAGGCCTAAACCTTCCCTTTCCTTACATGTAAGGCACCCCTAAGGTAGGCCCTAGGTAGCCCCAAGGGCAGGGTGCAGTGTATGGATAAGGTAGGACATATAGTAATATGGTTTATATGTCCTAACAGTGAAATACTGCCAATTTCGTTTTCACTGTTGCAAGGTCTGTCTCTCTCTCATAGGATAATATGGGGGCTACCTTTAAATATGATTAAAGTGTAGATTCCCCTAGAGAGTAGATGGACATGTGGAGTTTGGGATCCCTGAACTCACAATTTAAAAATACATCTTTTAGTAAAGTTGATTTTAAGATTGTGCGTTTGGAAATGCCACTTTTAGAAAGTGAGCATTTTCTTGCTTAAACCATTCTGTGACTCTGCCTGGTTTGTGGATTCCCTGTCTGGGTCAGTTTGACAGTTGGGTTGTTTTTCACCTCACACCAGACAGTGACACAAAGGGAGCTGGGGTGTGATCTGCATTTCCTGATTAGCCATCTCTGCTAGGAGGGAGGGGTGGAGTGGTCACTCTCATCTGAAAGGACTGTGCCTGCCTCTGACAATGCTGTCTCCAGCCCCCTGGTGTGTGTCTGAGGCCTTGCCTGGGCAAGGCAGGATTTCACAAGAAGGTGTGAGTCCCCTTTGAAGAAAGGTGACTTCAAAGACTAAAATGGGTATAAGAAGGGCACCCAAACTGACAAACTTTAGAAACACTTCTGGAATCAAGAGGAACCTCTGCCTGGAGAAGAGCTGATCGCTGAGGAACAAGTGCTGCCCTGCCTGTGACTGTGCTTTGTGGAGCTTTCCTGCAGTGCTGCTTCTGCCAGAGTAAGAGGGCAAAGACTGGACTTTGTGTGCCTTCCATCTTGAAGAAGAAATCTCCAAGGGCTTGATGTAGAGCTTGCCTCCTGTTGTTGAAGTCTCAGGGATAGCAAAGACTTCTTCCTGCCAGCACCTGGAGTCTCTGGAGAGACCCCTACTCTGCTCTGTGGTGCCCTTCCAGTTCCTGGGACCCTGAAAGGAGAGGCTGGCAGCCTAAGGACAAAAATACACGCACCGAGCACCGTGCGGAGAAAAGATCGACGCGAATCCGATCGCGGCTGAGAAAACGACGCAACGCCGGTTCCGCAGCTGAGAAACGACGCCGCAGGAAACGCGACCGAAAAACCGACGCCCGGAGCAGGAGAAACGACGCGCAGCATCGCTGACGGAGGCTGAGAGATCGCACCCTGCGCCGCGGGACTTTCGGATCGTCGTGTGGCTGGCTTTTTCAACGCGCCCCGCCGTGCCGAGTTGTTTTCGACGCACACAGCCGTGCAGGGTTACTTTCGACGCACACCGCCCGTGCGGGGTTATTTTTGACGCAAACCAGGTACATTTTTCACGCTAGCAGCGCTAGTGTGGTGTTACAACTACCTAAAGACTCTTTTTATTTTAAACCTTTAAAAAAATCATAACTTGACTTGTGTATGCTGGATTTTTGTCGTTTTGGTCTTGTTTTGTCTAGATAAATATTTCCTATTTTTCTAAACTGGTGTTGTGTCATTTTGTAGTGTTTTCATTAAGTTACTGTGTGTGTTGGTACAAATACTTTACACCTAGCACTCTGAGGTTAAGCCTACTGCTCTGCCAAGCTACCAAGGGGGTAAGCAGGGGTTAGCTGAGGGTGATTCTCTTTTATCCTAACTAGAGTGAGGGTCCTTGCTTGAACAGGGGGTAACCTGACTGTCAACCAAAGACCCCATTTCTAACAGGCGCCTTCTTGATGAGATTAGGAGAGGGCATGAGAGGGGTGTGTTTAGGATCTAACAGCCATGATGGATTTTTGATGAATGTTGCTCCCTGGGATTGATTTTTGCCACACTTCCCAGGAAGTGGTCATCACAGGGGGAAGAACGCTGCCTCCGATTGGACAACCAGGACCCCCTGTTTTTCACCCAGGAGCAAGGATAAATATGGCAGAGCAACACCCACACCTCAGATCCCTACAAAGGAAGAACATCAGAAGAAGGAATACTGCCCTGAGGACTGCACCAGCTGCACACTTGGGCTTGACCACAAGAAGGACTTTGCCTTGCTTCAACTGGTTCAAGGAGGGACTCCGTTTGCTACAAGTGAAAAATAGCTAACCTGAGTCCCTTGCATCAAATCTTGAAGAAACTGACCAACTGACCACTGTCCAGTGGCCATTTTGGAGTTTGAGCCAGGTGCATTCTGGTAGCTGGAGTCCACACCCTCAAGGAGCAACTCAGAGCTTCTGGGACCTTGTGGTGTTCTGTGGACTCCTAAGGGACCTCATTGACATTCTGGAAGAAAATCCAGAAGTTTGGAGAATACTGGAGAACTTGTTGGAAAAAGCTCCATAGATGGACCAACTTGCCATAGTGATCCTAGCCGGCTTGCCTCAACCGCAACCCGGCCTGACTTGCAGGTTCATCCAGCTGAAAAAAATCTCCGAAAATAGTGACTAAGTCCAAATGTAGAAAGTTGACTGGGACCTCCCATGCAGAGTATCCGAAGAGGGCTCCAGGGAAATCGGATCAAGATTCAGGATTGGCCCGTTCGAAGAATTTTAATCTCGAAAAAACTTGGAGAAATCTTCACCGATGCCTCCTGCGACGTGCATCTGAGGAAGGCTCCAGGGAAGTCGGATAGGACTGGCAACTTCGTCCCGCTGATGAAAATCTTCAAGAAAACCTCTAAGTCGGAAAGTAAACTTTTGATCGAGGCCTCCCACTTGCTGTTGCCAAGCAGGCCTCCATCGCGGTCGGCCTTAAACTTTGACTTTGCCCCAGTCAAGGTGCGACCAGATTGGCACTTTTTGTTTCTTGGCACTACAAAACACTAAGGTGGTCATTACAACCCTGGCGGATGGTGTTAAAGCGGCGGTAAGACCGCCAACAGGCCAGCAGTAAAAAAATTGCAATTACGACCGTGGTGGAAACCGCCAACAAAGACAGCGACTTTAACACTCAGACCGCCACACTGGTACAAACAAACAGCGCAGCGGTCACTGCCAACAGACAGACGGGAGATAATGTACCGCCCACACTATTATGACAGGCCAATCCGCCACCTTTTCCGGGGCGGATTCAACGCGGAAAAAAACGCGGCGGAAACAGGAATTTTGAAGGGAAAACACTCACCTCTACACAATCCACGATGAACGAGGACACCATTGAACCGGAACTCCAAATTCTACCTGCGCTAGTCTTCCTGCTCCTCTACCAGGAGCACGAACGCCGGCGGCGAAGACCACGGTGAGTACTGCACCTACGACACAGGGGAGGGGGGAGGCAAAAAACAGCGACACACACACGTAACACCCCAACCCTCACCCACCACAACACACACACTAATGCATATCAAAACATCACAGTTACACCCCCCAGAAGAATGCAAAGACCAAAGAAAATGAGTGTAACCATCGGAATTTATTAAAAACAAGTAGGCAGAAATATATATATACACCATGTACAAAAGAGATACCAGGCATAGTAGTCCAGGTACTGCACAAAGAAAGTCCGTGGAACACTGGGACCACATGATATGGGCGAGGCCCATACAAGATCCCCGACCATGACGGAGAGAACACTGCAGGGGCATCAGAGAGCAAGAAAACAGGCACCTTAGGGGGAGAGAAAGGGGGGGCACCTCAGCCGCTTGAGTGCACGACACCAAATCCACGAGGGGGCCACATGCCCACTGTTCAATCCTGGGGAGTGCAAAGCCACAGTCTCTCAAGTCTCTACAGTGGGTGGGTTGCCCACTGTTCAATCCTGGGGAGTGCAAAGCCACAGTCTCACAAGTCTCTACAGTGCGTAGGTTGCCCACTGTTCAATCCTGGGGAGTGCAAAGCCACAGTCTCTCAAGTGGATGACAGTCTCCACTGGTTCTGGAGGGGGACTGGTGCCCAGAGTGCTTCATCCTATGAAGGACAGAGGCAGTGGATGGATCTCTCCACTGGTTCTGGAGGGGGACTGGTGCCCAGAGTGCATCACTCACCCCGTGACAGACCCAGTTGCGTCAGTGCCCCTGACGCTCATGGGCTAGCGGTGCTTGAGATGGCAGTGACCTGTTCAGCGGTGCTTGAGATGGCAGTGCCCTGTTCAGCGGTGCTTGAGATGGCAGTGCCCTGTTCAGTGGTGCTTGAGATGGCGGTGCCCTGTTCAGCGGTGCTTGAGATGGCGGTCCTTCATGGCCCAGCGGGGCTTGTGCTGGCAGTCCTTCATGGCTCAGCGGGGCTTGTGCTGGCGGTCCTTCATGGCCCAGCGGGGCTTGTGCTGGCGGTCCTTCATGGCCCAGCGGGACTGGTACTGGTAGTGGCCTCCTGGGCAGCTGGGCTGGGGCTGGCGGTGGCCTCCTGGGCAGCTGGGCTGGGGCTGGCGGTGGCCTCCTGGGCAGCTGTGCTGGGGCTGGCGGTGGCCTCCTGGGCAGCAGGGATGATGGCGGTCTTCTCCGCTGTGCTGCTCTTCCCAGACTTGCTGGGTTTCTTGTGGCACTTCCCCACCTTGGAAGGTGTCACAGCTGACTCCACACTCCCAACGGGACCCCTGGGAGCAGCTGGAGTCTTCCCCCTCTCCTGCCGGGCACTGGCCAACTTCTGATGCTTCACAGGTGGGGGACTGTCTGTGCTGTGGCTCCGTGCCACACTGGCTGCCCTGGTGGACGGTGCAGTCCACATACCGGTGACTACAGGCACCACTGGTCCTGGAGATGTTGTGGCTGAGGTGCAACTTCGGGAACTATGAGATGGACGAGGTGAGGGAGGTGTGGGAAAAAGGTCAAGAGTGGACAGGAAAAGTTTTTTGGACACACTGGGACGGGTAGCTGGAGGGGGTTTGGGAGTGGAGGAAGAGGTGGTGGTAGTAGGAGGTGTACGTTTGGTGACTTTAGGTGAAGGTGCAAGCGCTGGAGGCTGTCGTGAGGTGGATGGCTGTTGGGTGGGTGTGTGCCTGGGTTTGTGTATCTTGGGAGGGGGCGTCATAGACACACTGGGAGAGGACACAGGGGACTTGTGAATGGTAGTGGGGGTGGTGACAGCACGTGAGCGGGGTGTGCTGCTGGGTGTGCTGGTGAAGGACGTAGTGGCTGTAGAGGTAGTGCATACAGGTGTGAGTGTAGACGAGACTGGGAGGGAGGAGGGAGACGAGGAGGAGGGGACACAGTGGAGGCAGTGGATGTTGGTGTGTCTGCATGTGTGTGTAGCTTGCGTGAGTGCCTGTGGGATGTGTGGTGCTTATGTTTGCCTGAGCTTCCCTTGTGTGTTGACGTGTGTGCAGGCTGGTCTGATGGTGTGCTTGGGATAGGCAGAGGTACCGGTGATTGGGTGGGTGGAGGAAGTTGGAGGGGGGACGCTAGAGACGGGGACAATGGCTGCCAACAGTGCTGAGGCCAGAGTCTGAAAAGCTCACTGAAGGGCCGCCTGACCAGAATGAATGCCCTCCAGGAATGCATTTATTTGTTGCAACTGCCTTTCTACACCCTGGATGGCATTCAAAATGGTAGACTGCCCAACAGTGAGGGACCTGAGGAGGTCAATGGCCTCCTCACTGAGGGCAGCAGGAGTGACTGGGGCAGGGCCTGAGGGGCCTGGGGCGAAGGTGATGCCCACCCTCCTGGGTGAGCGGGCACGGGGCGAAGGCTGAGGGGCTGCTGGGAGGGTGGTGCTGGTAGGGGGGGTGGCGGCTGTATCTGTAGATGCGGGGGGCACAGATGTTGCCGCCACCACAAGGGAGCTCCCATCAGAGGACAAGTCCATGTCGCTGGTGTCAGCTCCTGTCCCCGCTGTGGAGCTCCCCTCGCCCTCCGTCACACTGGTGAATTCCGATTCCGTAGTCTCGCCCTCCAGGGACATGTGGGATGCAGCTCCCTCGTGCTCCGGTGCCACTGCTCCACCGCCTGATGATGCTAATGCACATAAGAACAGAGAGACCACAAAAGGGGGGGGGGGGACAGAATAAAGACATGTTGAGTGCATGCATTACCGCTACCGTTGGCGGACACAACAGACACAGAAGCCCCCTGCACTACGCCGCGCTCTTGGGCTCCACTGTTCAATTCCTGGGAAATGGCCTACAAGGCTATTGACGACATCTGCACACATAGATGACACCGGGGCATGAATAGCTGTACTTGGCACTCTACAGAGGTGGGCTGGGGTGCCACATGGCCTGCCTTACGGAGGGGCCTTGCCTACGGAACTCGCCCTGGCCTAGGGAACCCCACAGCCCTCCTCCCCCACCCAGACAACTCCACTGCGTGCAAAGTCAGCAGAATGTACTCACCCCCTTGTGTCTGCTGTGATGCCCTCAAGCGCCCATCCAACTCCGGGTAGGCCACCGCCAGGATCCTGAACATCAGGGGGGTCATGGTGCGATGGGCACCACTCCCACGTTGGGAGGCCAATCCCAGCTGGGCTCTGCCGTCTTCTTGCTCCAGCGGCAAATGTCCTCCCATCTTTTCCGGCAGTGAGTGCTCTGTCTGTGGTAGACCCCCAGGGTCCGGAAGTCCTTGGCGATGGCACGCCAAATATCTTTCATCTGGTGGGCGCTGACCTACATGAAATGTACAGGGGAAGAAGAGAAGTCATTACCAACTGCACCATCAAAGTGATTGGCCCCCATCCCTACCCTTGCCATGTGGCACATGCATTCACCGTCTTTCATGCACGCAGCACTCTGCCCCCTTCCTTCTTACATCCAGCCCTCTCCACACATGCATAGCCCATACAACATGCTCCCTGTGTACTTACCTGTATGTCTGGAGGACCGTAGAGTAGGTTGCACTGGGGGAGGACCCAGTCCACGAGTTTCTCCAACTCCTCCGATGTGAAGGCAGGGGCCCTATCCCCAGACGCACGAGCCATTGTCTCTTCCAGACCGAGGTCACAGCAGCACTTGCAGTGTAGGTCCTCTCTTGTCGAAGATCAGGTATCGAGTGATTGAACAAATGGAAAATGGTGGTCACGTCCATGACGGTGCGTACCGTCACCGCCGGCGTACATCATCATTGGCTCCTGGGACCCATAGGGTCCAATGTTAACCAATGAAGCATTGCGCCGCGGTCTTCGACCGCCTACCGCGATGGTGTACAACGCCAGTACAGTTACCTCACATCCCATTGTCCCACTTTAGAGGTCAGGCAGCCCCCATTTCAGGGGCCCATATGGCTTCATTTTCAATTGTGTCACACATGCCTAGGCCTAGACTCAACACACATACAGGCCACCTTTTGTGTATGGATGGTGTTCTGTGTAAACTGTGGGTACGAACCTCTGAGTTGTTTGACTCTGTGCTCGCTGTTGTCCTTCATAGGCACCGTCCGCTGGGACATGTGAGGAGATGGCAGCATCCTCCGGTGTACCGACCATTGGTGGACCTGTCGACAATGGAGGAGCGACATTTGATATTCACCTACAGGCTTGACCGTGCCACAATCCAGGAACTGTGTACCCAGTTGGAGCCAGACCTGATGTCAGCAATCCGCCATCCCACAGGAATCCCCCCTCAAGTGCAGGTGCTGTCAGTGCTCCATTTCCTTGCAAGTGGCTCTTTTCAAACAACTGTGGCCATGGCATCAGGGATGTCCCAGCCTGTGTTTTACAACGTATTGTCCAGAGTGTTGTTTGCCCTTCTGAAACACATGCGGAGCTACATCGTTTTCCCTCAGGTGGAGGTCTTGTCTACAGTGAAAGGTGATTTCTATGCCCAGGGACATATCCCCAACATCATAGGTGCCATTGATGGGACCCATGTGGCTTTGGTCCCCCCCACAGGAGTGGACAGGTGTACAGAAACCGGAAGAGTTATCATTCGATGTATGTACAGATGGTATGTTTGGCAGACCAGTACATCTCCCATGTGAATCCCATGTTCCCTGGCTCACTGCATGACGCCTACATCCTGCGGAATAGCAGCATCCCTTATGTGATGGGTCAACTCCAGAGGCACCGTTTGTGGCTATTAGGTGAGCACCTGGAAGCAAGTCATTGGGAGTGATTGTCTGGGTCTGGGGTCATCCCTCCAGGTTAGTGTGTGTCTAACAGTTGTCCCTCGCCATTTGCAGGTGACTCTGGTTACCCCAACCTGTCATGGCTACTGACCCCAGTGAGGAATCCCAGGACCAGGGCAGAGGAACGGTACAATGAGGCCCATGGGCGAACTAGGAGGGTGATCGAGCAGACCTTCGGCCTCCTGAAGGCCAGGTTCAGGTGCCTCCATATGACAGGTGGATCCCTATTCTACTCACCAAAGAAGGTGTGCCAGATCATCGTGGCCTGCTGTATGCTTCACAACTTGGCTTTGCGACGCCAGTTGCCTTTTCTGCAGGAGGATGGTCCAGATGGCGGTGTTGTTGCAGCTGTGGAGCCTGTGGACAGTGATGAGGAGGAAGCAGAGGAAGAAGACATGCACAACTGGGACTCAGTGATCCTGCAATATTTCCAGTGAGACACAGGTAGAAATCCAAACCTGCTTACAAAATGTACTTTGACACTACTACCTCTCTCCTGTCTGTCGTTTTCACCCAGTGTATGGTCACTGAGTTGTCACTTTCTCTTTTGATTTCACAGATGTGGGTCCCACTGTGTGACATCTGCTTAGATTCCTCATGGACTAGAGCTGTGTGACATAGGTATGTTGACATTACTATTTAAAAAACATTTTAGCAATGTAATTGCTAATACACTATTTCGAAATCACAGACAGACTCCAGATCATTTTGTGCTTTAGGTGTGTTTATTTAAATGCTCAGTATTGGAAGGGGTAGTGACATGGTGAGCGGTGATGGCGGACGAGTGTCCATGGCAGAGTCCAATCTATTAGTCTCACAGGTGTATTGCCCATGTGGGCATCGGAAGTGGAGCTAGGGCAGTTTAATTATGGACAGGGTGACAAAGAGAGACAGGAGGATGACAATCATGGTGATCTCATTGCTTGGCGGGGGTCTTGGCATTGTTCTCTGTCTTGTTTCTGGATCTCAGGGACCGTTTGCGGGGTGGTTCTCCCTCTGCAGGGGGCATCCTGTCCACTAGCGCCGGCGGAGGTGGTGGGCAGTTCATCATCCATGCTAGTGTCAGGGGCCCCTTGTAGTGCCACAGTGTCCCTCCTGGTGTTGAGTAGTTCCTTCAGCACCCCTACGATGGTGCCCAGGGTGGAGCTGATGGTTCTGAGTTCCTCCCTGAAGCCCATATATTGTTCCTCCTGCATGTGCTGGGTCTCCTGAAACTTGGCCAGTACCGTTGCCATCGTCTCCTGGGAGTGGTGGTAGGCTCCCATGATGGATGAGAGGGCCTCGTGGAGAGTGGGTTCCCTTGGCCTGTCTGCCTCCTGTCGCACAGCAACCCTCCCAGTTCCCCTGTGTTCCTGGGCCTCCGTCCCCTGGACCGTGTGCCCACTACCACTGCCCCCAGGTCCCAGTTGTTGTTGGGGTGGTGGGTTATCCTGGGTTCCCTGTAGTGGTGGACACACAGCTGATTGACGTGTCCTGGGGACCGAGGTATGGGCCCGCTGGGTGGGTGATGTGCTGGTGTTTCCAGAGGGGGGAAGGTCTGTGGTGGCCTGTGCCTGTGTGAGGGGAACCAACTGTCCAGAGGTCCCTGATAGTCCGGGCTGGTCATCTAGATCCAGTTGGACAGAGGTGCTGTCATCACTGTGGGCCTCTTCTTTTGGTGTTGTGGACATGTGTGGACCCTCCTGTCCGGTGAAGTTGGGTAGGGGTCCTGCAGGGGTATAAAAGGATGGTTATGAAATCTGTGTGTGTAATGGTGTGCAATGGGTCGGTGACCGTGTACCCCAGTGCTAGCATTCCTGTGTGGGAGCTTGTGTGACGATGGTTTAGGGGGGTGTATGGGTATGTGCAGTGACCATGCTTTGGTGATGGGTGTCCATGCTTTGTTGTTGCATGCAGGGCTTGGTGTTGGGATGTGTGGTTTGTGATGTTGGGACATATGTGAGGAGTTGGGGTGCTGGGGGTGAGGGTGAGGGTGGGGGTATGTGATAGCATGCAGGTAGGGTGGGAGATGTAATAGTAAAGCTTTGTCTTACCAGAGTCCATTCCTCCACCTAGTCCTGCGAGGCCCTCAGGATGCAGAATCGCCAAGACCTGCTCCTCCCATGTTGTTAGTTGTAGGGGAGGAGGTGGGGGTCCGCCGCCAGTCCGCTGAACCACCAGGTGGTGTCTTGAGACCACGGAACGCACCTTCCCCCGTAGGTCGTTCCACCTCTTCCTGATGTCCTCCTGATTTCTTGGGTGTTGTCCCACTGCGTTGACCCTGTTCTTTGCCATAGCTCCATCTTCCTAGCTATGGAGGTGTGCTGCACCTGTGCTCCGAATAGCTGTGGCTCTACCCGGACGATTTCCTCCACCATGACCCTGAGCTCCCCCTCCGAGAACCTGGGGTGTCTTTGCCGTGCCATGGGGTGGTGTAGGTGATGTGTGGGGTGGAGTGTGTGGTGATAAGTGTGGTGATATGTAGTGGTGTGTTGTGTGAGGTGCGTGGAAGTTGTGAGGGTGATGGTGTTGTGTGCCTGTGGATGCTGTTGTTCTTGCTGGTGGTGTCTCTCTCTGGCCTTCTTTCGGAATTTTTTGTCATGGGGGTTTGTGGGTGATGTGGGTGTGTGTTTTATCTTGTAATGGGTGTGTCGGAGTGGTGTGTGTATGTGTATCAGGTGTGTGTATTTTGAATTGTCCAATGTGGCTGTGTTTTGTAAGAGTATGTGTATTTTGAGCGCAGCGGTGTGTACCGCCAATGGAATACCGCGGTTGAAAGACCGCTGCATGGATTCGTGTGTCGTGATA
This sequence comes from Pleurodeles waltl, assembly GCF_031143425.1. Lineage (NCBI taxonomy): Eukaryota > Metazoa > Chordata > Amphibia > Caudata > Salamandridae > Pleurodeles > Pleurodeles waltl. The sequence goes on along the minus strand of NC_090447.1, from coordinate 1,042,564,291 downwards.
GTGTGGGCGTATTTCGGCGTGACGGTGTCGGTTTTGTTTTTGCCAGTTTATCACTGACCTTTGGTGTGGCAGACTTGTGTGGGTGTCTGACTTTTGCGGATTCCGAGATGAGGGTCATAATAGCTGTGGCGGATTTCCGCGGCCGCGGCGGGGTGTTGGTGGTCTTCTGCATGGCGGTAAGTGCCTTTTACCACCAATGTTGTAATGACCGCCTAATTCTTTAAAAATTAATATCTCTGGTTCCCCTTATTTGATTTTATTCATTTTGGTGTCATTTTAAAGATACAATATACTCCATCTTTATCAATTGGTGTTGGATTTTCATTTTGTTTTGTTTCTACTTATTTACTGTTTTGTGATTTTTAAATGCTTTACAGACTTGTCTCCTAAGTTAAGCCTTATTGCTCATTGCCAAGCTACCAAGGGTTGAGCTGGGATTAATTTATTGTGACCTAACTGTACCGAAGTAGAGGTTAGTGTCCTATTGCTAAGTGTACGTACTTACCTGCCCTTACCATTAATACACTTTCCAACAGTTCTCTTTGATATCATCGGTATTGATAAACAGAATCTCCTCTCTCTTGATGCCCTGTGCTTACCTGATGACCTTTTCAAGTACCCAATTGGGGTAACTCCTCTCTTTGAACCTTAGTATCATCACACTGTGTGCATTTATATATGTAGCCTCAGTATTTCGGTTTTACTTTGCCCTTAGTGCTTCAACAAAAGGAATACGTTAGAATGTCTGGATGACCACTAAGGGCATGCAAGGTACTGTTGTCTGTGGGAGGATTACAAAAAAGTCAAGTTTGTAGTTCTGCATTGAACACCTCCACAGTAACATCAAGACATGCTATGCTCTTTATTCTGGTTGTAAGTGTAAATTGGGTTCATTGTTATTCAAGGGTCCTACAAATTCAGTAACTTCACCTTCTGACCCTTTCCAAATGACGAATAGGTCATCAATAAACCTCAACCATGAGATGATCTCACTTCAGTAGATTCTCAACCGTCTATAGTTGAACACCTGCTCCTGCCACTAGCACAGAAAAAGGTTTGCAAAACGGGGGGGCAAAACAGGTGCCTGTTGCTGTCCTAAGTATCTTTTGGTAAAGGACAACAATTGAACAAAAAAATTTTATTCTGTTAACAATGTTTCATCTTATCCAAGACAATATCTGTATGGTCCAGAAATCTAATCAGTCTCAACTGTAGGAAGTGGTGACAAGCAGAATTGCCAGATTCATGATCAATGACAGTATACAAAGTCCTCACATACAAAGTGACCAGCAGAAAATCATCTTCCCAGTGGATCCTCAAGATTTTGCCAAGGAAATCTTTAGTATCTTTTACATACGATGGTAAGCTGCTGACAAAATCTCTGAGACTAAGTCCAGATAGTTAGACACATTTTCATATGCACTTCCCCCTGAAGGACACAATAGGTCTACCGGGGTATTGGATGTGGTCTTGTGAAGTTTAGGGAACAGGTAAAGGGTAGGTAACCCGGGAAATTCCTTCTTAGAAAACAATATTCTTACCCATAAAGTGCTAATGCTATTAGCATATGTTGTCCTGTCTGTTTTCTCAAACAATAATGTTCCAAACCTTATCCTTATACTCTCATCTTACGCTAGGGATTCAAGGGCATGCATTTGTTCAAGGGTTGTGTTGTCATTTACTACCCTGTATTTGGATTGCCTCAACCTTTTGAAATCCTTGATCACCATGTCATAAAAGGTATTGTGGGGCTTACCTGGGAGAAAAGTGGAGGAAGGCTTACAACTACTGGGAAAGAAGTCATAGTATGTTGTATTTAAATTGTCTATTAAAACATGGGGATCCTCAGGGGTTGTCACCTAATACTACAACTCCTATAGGGTGGCTAGTACTTCAAGTTCTTTAATAGTCACTTCCTCAGAAGTGGTGCCACCCACATTTGGATTGTTGGAAATAGAAAGATTTGTTTTCAACTGGTGCCAATTCATCAACTTTGTCTTTCTAACAAATTTGAATACATCAATTCTCCCATTCACAAAATCAAGATCCTGTAGGGGAGAAAATGACAGACCAAAACATAAAAGTTGTTTCTCTATATCAGTCAGTGTCCTATCTGAAAGAGCGACAATGGTCTTATTTACCACTTCTATGTTCATTGAGATTCTGCTACTGGGCTTGTACTGTCTCCCATTTACCCTTGTTTTGATCCACCTCTTTTCCACCTCTGACAGATCCTATGTCTCCACTGCCGGCTCCTCCCCAACCTCTTGTTCTTCCTCTGCCCCTATTCTTGCTTGAAGTTCCTCTCCCTCTATTTCTTGTGGCTGCTGTTTCGTCACATTCTGTCAGCCCCTCCTTAGGAGCCGATATTGTCTAACAAAGTTGTGTTTTTTAGACTCTGTTCACTACCTGAGGCATTGCTCTCAATTGATGCAGAGGTATCTGTAACATATCCTGTGGTTGCACCTCTGTCTGTTAAGAAAATATCCTTTTCTGCTGGAACAACTTTGACAAAAGCATAGTTAAATCAATATATACATATTCACTGAAAGAAACAAAGGTTTCATGAACCTTATAGTTAAGTTATAATTAGGCTCACATTTCACACATACAAATGTGCACATCTCCCCACATTCCATATTTAATTTAGCCCTAGGGAGATGGTAGACCCCAGGGCTCCAGGGTAGTCCAAAGGGCCTCCCTCGTTTTGAAATATACTGTTGCCCTTTGAAAGTGGTGGTCCCAGAGGCATGGGAGAAGCCAGGTGTCCCCCTGTATTCTAATTACTGATCTCGGGGCTAATCGAAGCCCTAGAAGGGGAGCCCCGTTTGTGGGATATATATATATATATATATATATATATATATATATATATATATATATATATATTAAAAAACTATAAAACACATACTCAGGACATCAGGAAATGCAAAAAGTGGAAAGTTTAATTGTAAAGGCTATTAATAACCATCAATGGGTGAATATCGATATGTAGAAAATGTAGACCAAATGGCTGAATTTTACCCTCATGCTGTTTTCCCGCTTCTATGCAAATGCAAAAGTCTGTATATTAGTCATTGTGATTGGAAGACAGGTGCACATGATCAAGGCTGTGTATTTCAGCTGAAACGTACTGTGTTTTGCCATTAAACTTTCCAATTTTTTGCATTTTCGGATGCCTTGAGTGTGTTTATCTGTACCACACTTGTGTGTTGTCCTGGGTGCATGCTCATCTAGCTGTGTGCTTGGTATAGGTTGGGGTTGAGAGGAATGGGACTGGGTAGAGGAAGTTGGAGGGGGGAGGGTGGAAAGAGGGACAATGGCTGCCATCAGAGAGGAGGCCAGAGCCTGGATTGATCTCTGTTGGGCCACCAAGCCAGTGTGAAGGCCCTCCAGAAATGCATTGGTCTGTTGAACTTGGGCTGCTAGCCCCTGAATGGCATTCTCAATGGTTGACTGCCCAACAGAGATGGATCTCAGGAGGTCAATAGCCTCCTCACTCAGGTCAGCAGGGCTAACTTGGGCAGGGCCTGAGGTTCCTGACTCGAAGGAGATGCCCACCCTCCTGGGTGAGCAGGCACGGGCAATTCGATGAGGGGCTGCTGGGAGGGCGGTGCTGATATGGGGGTGGTGGCTGTACTTGTAGCTGTGTCCGCTACCACCAGGGAGCTTCCATCTGAGGAGGTGTCCGTGTCCGAATTGTCCCCTCCAGTCTCTTCTGTGGTGCTCCCCTCGCCCTCCGTCCCACTGGTGCCTTCAGCTTTGGTGGTCTCTGCCTCCTGGGTCCTGTGGAATGCAGCTCCCTCCTTCGCCGGTGCCTCTGCTCCTTCGCCAGATGATGCTAATGCACATAGGGACAGGATGACAAAACAAAAAGGGGGGAAAGACAAAGGATGCACTTTGTCAATGGCTGACCTACACCACCATTGGCGTACACAGCACACTCACACACAGGGAACAACCCTATGCACTATGCAATGCACTACCAGTAATAATGCTAGTCACCAGGGCATGGGGAGGCACACATACCACCAACTGCACCATACCTGGGACCCACACAACCCTGCCCAGTAGTGGATGTCTACTAGCTAGGTTGGGGGAATATCACATCAGAACCCTGGCCAACATGAGAACTACTCTGCAATGTCAGGCCTGGCCTAGGGGCACCCACAGACACACATCCCCCACCCGGATACCACCCCACCATGCTTAAGTAGTAATGATGGGCACTGTACTCTCCCCCTTGTGGCTGCTGTGATGCCCTCAAGCACCCATTCAGATCCGGATAGGCCACCGTCAGTATGCGGGCCATCATGAGGGTCAGGGTTCGACAGGCACCCGTTCCTTGTTGGGAGGCCATCCCCAGCTGGGCCTCTACCGTCTTCCATGCCCAGCATGTCAGGATCTCCCACCGTTTCCGACAGTGGGTACTCTGCCTGCCGTAGACCCCCAGCGTCCTCACGTCTTTGACGATGGCACACCATATACCCTTCTTTTGATGGGCACTGACCTGCAGAGGAAATACACACAGGGAAAGGTATTACTCAGACCGTCCTGGCTGTTACACTCATGGCCCACCATACCCCTTCCCATCCCCATTTGCACAGACATGGCCCAGCACACAAGCTGCATGCCACCCAGGGCCCATCCACCAACCCCCCCTACACGAGGCCTTCACACACACACCACTCCATGCATTTTTGCCCCATGCATTGTGCTCACAGTGTACTCACCTGTTGGTCTGGAAGCCCTTACAGGAGTCCGTACTGGGGTAGGACCCCATCCACTAGTCTCTCCAACTCCACCAAGATGAAGGCAGGGGCCCTTTCCCCAGTCACACGGGTCATGGTAGGTTCCAGACACAGGTCACATCAGCACATGCAGTATAGGTCCTCTCCTGTTGAAGATCAGGTAGCAAGTGATTGAACAGATAGAAAATGGTGGTGACATCCACGGTGGTGCATACCGTCACCACCAGCGTTCATCACCATTGGCCTCTGTACCCCATAGGGCCCAATATTATCTAATGAGGCGTTGCACGGCAGTTCCCGACCACCTCCCGCAATGGTGCACAATGTCAGTGGAATTACCTCACTTCCACCTGTCCCTCCATACAGGACAGGCAGATGCCATTTCAGGGGGGGGCAGGCCATGGATCATAACTGTGTCACAAATCACAAATGTGCATAAAGGAAAAATGCCACTAATACATTTCTAATTAACATCATGCATTGTACTGTAGTGGCTACAATGTACAGTTTATGACCGGCTCCTCACTCTTTTGCCCCATAGATTGCAACCGCTGAGGATGAATAGGCGATAGAGACATCCCCCTCTGTACAGACCCCTGGTGGACTTGGCAACAATGGAGGACAGGCACATTATCCTCACTTACAGACTTGCCGGGCCACAATCATGGAGCTGTGTGCCCAACTGGAGACTGACCTGATATCTGCTATCTGTCACCCCACTGGGATCCCCCCCTCTTGTGTAAGTGCTATCTGTGCTCTATTTCTTGGCAACTGGTTCTTTCCAAGTGACAGTGGACTTGGCAGCAGGAATGTCACAGCCTATGTTTTCAGATGTGTTGACCAGAGTGTTGTCTGCCCTGATTAAACACATGTGCAGCTACATTATTTCCCCCCAAGTGGAGGATTTGGCCACATTGAAGGCTGACTTCTATGCAATGGGAGATATCCCCAACATCATTGGTGTGATTGTTGGAACACATAATGCATTTGTCCCCCACCCCGGCGAAATGAACAGGTCTTCAGAAATTGAAAACCTTTGCACTCGATGAATGTCCAGATGGTGTGCCTGGTGGACCAGTACATCTCCCATGTTTATAAATCTTTTATTTCGGCTAAAAAAGCCATAAAAAGTATCCAAGTCAAAAGTATTTATATATAAACACAAATAGTCTTAAAAGGTCAGATGGGAATAAAATAACATACAATTAGTGTCCCAAACGCACCCTATTACAATAAAATGGTATAAACATATATGCTTTAAAGTTAAAACTAATTAAAACATTCAAAAATGTTACACAATTAAAACTTTCTATCTGAACCCTGATAGTTGATCAACAATCTACCAGATGTCTTTACAAATTAGCAAGTAAGTCAAGTGGATGTTCTCTAGATCATGTCAATGCGAAATATCCTGGGTCTGTGCATGATGCCTTTATCCTGAGGAATAGCAGCATCCCAAATGTGATGGCCCAACTACAGAGGCACAGGGTGCGGCTAATAGGTGACCCTGCTTCCCACCCGGTGGATGTTGGTGCATGGGTATGGTGTGGGCCATAAGGGATAGTGTATGGCTAAATGTTGTCCCTCCATATTTGCAGGTGACTCTGGTTACCCCAACCTATCGTGGCTTCTGAACCCTGTGAGGCATCCCAGGACAAGGGCTGAGGAACGTTACAATGAGGCACATGGGCAAATCAGAAGGATCACTGAACTTACGTTTGGCCTACTGAAGGCCAGGTTTTGGTGCCTCCATCTATCTCTGTGCTACTCACCCAAGAAGATCTTCCAGATAATCGTGGCATGCTGCTTAACCTTGCCTTGAGACGCCATATGCCTTTTCTGCAGGAGGAGGAGGCTGGAGATGGCCGTGTGACAGCAGTAGACCATGTGAACAGTGAAGATGAGCAGGCAGAGGATGAGGATGAAGACAACAGAACTGCAGTGATTAGACAATATTTCCAATGACACACAGGTAAGACAGTGTAACTTCACAATCCATAGTCATTTTTTTGTTTCACATTGTCACTGGCATGCTGTAAATTCCCACTTCTATCGCTCCTGGTGTGTTCACTGCAGCCAACTACAGGTCTTTCTTATGTAAACATTATTGTATAGTTGAATTGCAATGTTTAAACCTTGTTACATACTTAAATCATTTGACATACTCCATACTTGTATTTTTTTAAAGTATGTTTATTGCAGTGGTAAGAAGAGAAGGGAGAAGTGCAATGGGCTGGAGTGATGATGGAGGAAAGTCCAGGGTATAGTTCCAGTCTATTTGTAGCGCAGGTGCATTGTCCAAGTGGTCATAGGAAGGGGAGCAATGGCAGTTCAAGGTGGACAGGGTGACTGAGTGGGACACAAGGGTGACAATCAGTAGAGTCGTATTTCCTGGTGGGGGTCTTGGCAATAGTCTCTGGCTGCTGCCTGGATCACAGGGAACATTTGCGGGCTGGTTCTCCTTCTGCAGGGGGAGGGGTGCTGGTGGCCTGTTGGTCCTGTGGTGGGGCCTCCTGTCCACTAGCGGTAGCGGAGGTGGCGAGTTATAGTTACTTTAGAACACATATTATAGTTAGATGAAAAAACACAACTATAACAGCTGAATTTATATGGTTCTGTGCAAGTAAAATCTGAACTTAGTTATAACATCCTTGAAACTTTAGTTATTTTAGTGAATTTGTAAGTTTTCTTTTTAACTTCTATTGCCTTACTATGACATCTTACATAACCTTTCTTTTTTCAGTGCTTTTTTTTTTTTTTTTACCTTACGTAAAATGTCCATCGCAATGCATGTTGGGGGAGTTGGATGCAGGGCCTTGCCTGAAATTGTGCTGTCCCCACCCAAGCTTGATGCTCCTGCCCCCCAAAGTCCATCTCCCTGCTTCCTCATTACAGCCCTGTGTGTCTGTTGTTCTGCCATTGCCCTTCGCACTTACTGAGCTTGCTGCCTCATCCACCTCCTACCTACCGTCTGTTGTCTGAGTCCATTCACCAGCCCCATCCCTTCTGCCTGCATGGTCCGATATGCTGCCACTGCCCTCCATTCAGCTTGATGTTCCTGCCCACTCCTCCTGCCCTCCATTTCACAATGCTGTGGCCCATCGTTGCCCTATTAGCCTTTGTGCTTAGGTTGCTGCTCCTATCCTCTTTCACCCTCCCCTCTGATGTTTGTGTGCTTGCCCTTCTCACTCCTTTTTGCTCACTGCCCTTTCTATCTTCTCAGAGTGTTCTCTTCAGCTGCCACTGCCCTTCCACCTGCCTAGCATGGTCAGATGACTGCCACCTGTCCCTGCTTCCTCTACCCAGCGTGTCTGCATTCAATGCCCATATCCCCTCCTCCTGTCTTCCATAGTCCATTTTTATGCCATTCCCTTCTGACCTCCATGCTTTATTGTACTGCAATTGAACCTCCTGCCTACCCCACCTGGTCTGTGGTAAAGCACCTTCTCCTGTACACGTTTGCCTATGTCCAGGCCCTACCTATTTCTTCTGTTCTCCATGGTACTTTGTGCATGCCCTTGCCCCCGCCATCTTGCCCACCTTGCCCATTGTGCTGCCACTAACCCTTCTACTTGCCATGCATGGCCTTCTGTGCTCCCACAGATCCCTGCACCTGTCCTATGTGGTCAGCTTGCTGCCTCTGACCCCCTCCCACCTTCCCTCCATTGTGTATGTATATGTCATTATAGTCTCACTATTGCCCTTCATGGTGTGTTGTGCTTCCAGTGCCCCCCCCCCTTGCCTTTCCATGTGCAAGCCATTATCCCCTCCCTCCTGCCTTGTATCTCTCCCTCTCTCTCTCTCTGTCTCTCTCTCTCTCTCTCTCTTTCTCTCTCTCTCTCTCTATATATATACATATATATATATATATATATATATGAGATATCTGCCAATCCATTTATAATAAATTATATTGAATGGACTGGCAGAAATCTCCTATTTATTTATAACGGGCGCCATGCCCGTTTGTCTGCACCAGCCTCTTTTGGTGGATGTAGCCAGCTGTGAGTGGAACCTTTATTTGTTAATATATATATATATATATATATATATATATATATATATATATACATAAACATCCACGTCTCCTCACAGTCTCCTAACAGGAAGAACAGCTCTGACACGCCTCTCCATTGTAAAATGACATTTATTTTGTCCTCCCAACACGTTTTAGTCCCACTGGACCTTTCTCAAAGGTGTGTATATATATATATATATATATATATATATATACATATATATATATATATATATATATGTATATATATATATATATATATATATATATATATATATGTTTGTATTTATACACATCTTTATAACCTGTTTAATGTGATGATGTGCCTTAGAATTTTTTGAATTTTATAAAATAATTTAGGCATGTATTGACTCTGTTCTATGTAGTCTAATATGCAAAACATTATTATAATAGAACTTATGTCTAGTGTATTAAGTTTATTTCTGTTGATGTTTTACTGATGATCTCTTTATCAATATATATCTATATATATATATACACATATATATATATATATATATATATATATATATATATATATATATATATATATGTGTATATATATATATATATACATATATATATAGAGAGATATATATTCACATATTCACTGGAAAAAAAACTAAGATTACTGGTTAGAGGGACGTTAGAGTTAGAGTTAGGCTCACATTTCACATGTTAAAAACCAGAGAAATTCAACAGTTATAGTTATCTGAGCTACCTATAACTTGCACCCACGTAATGCACTGCTTATGACCTCACATATTACATCACTCATGACATGGTCAGTGACATCACTGATGACATCTCAAATGACATCACTGTATGTGTGAAATGTGAGCCTAACTATAACATTCCTGTAACCTTTGATTTATTCAGTGAATTTTTATGTTTTTTTAATGTAAAGTAATTTTAATTACTATATGTTAATCCGACCACTGCTATGCACGGCCTATGGCTGCACATGGCTGAGGTTGGCTGCAAATCCTGGCCTGTGGCCAGGCTGTGCAGCCAACCGCTATAACCAAGGAACCCAGTGCTTCCCACAGCCTGTGGCCCTGCCATGTGGCCAACATCTATATCTATCCACCCTGCATTGCCCATGGCCTTTGCTATGCAAAGTGGTAATCAGCCACAGGTCTGCATGCCCTCCTCCTCCAGCTGATGTTGACCCCAGGGACTACATCCTCCAAGTCCTGGCCTTCTAACAATTGTTTTTTTGGGGAAGGGGGCTGCCCAGCCGCACTCCCCAGGCAAATCTCGGTCCTGAGAACCCCATCTCATGGGACCTGGCCTAAAAACCTTTTGTTTGGGGAAGGGCTCCAGGTTGCCCCCTCCCCAAGCCGATATTGACCCTGGGGCCCCCATCCCCAAGGGGCATAGCCTAAATATATATTTTCTGGGGGGAAGAGGGGCCATGCAGCTCTCCGTTCCCAGGCCAATCTTGACTTCAGGAACTCAATACTCGAAGGCCAGGCCAAACATTTTCTTTTTTGGGAGAGGGCCTGGCCTATTTATTAAATTTTTTGTTTAGGGAGGGGGCCGTGTGGCCCCTGTTAACAGAGCCGATCTAGGCCCTGGGGTCCTCAGGGCCCAGCCATGAGACCTGGGTTCCCCCAGGGCTCCCAGTCACAATGTTGGGGAATGTGGAGGGAGTCTGAAGGCCCCCGTGGTCTCAGCCGGCACCATACTTCCTGTGGGAGCCAGCATTGCTGTCACAGAGAGCAGTTTTCTCTGTTTCCCTGCCAACATCTCCACAGTCACGGAAACAGAGGAAGCCTCTACAGGCATGAAGTGAGTGTTCTTTGACAGCTCTCACTTCATCCGAGGAAAGTGTTTCCTGTGACTTGTTGGGAGCTGTCAAATCACCTACCAAGTCATAGCAAACAGCTATGTCCTGGAGGTGGGCAGCCGGGTCCATAGTAGCAGCTGGCCCTATGGGTTGGTGGTCCCTCTGAGACCTCAGCAACAAAACAAAGGGGTCAGGGGGACTCTACCCTGAGAGCTGCCTTTCTGACAAATTTGGTGTAATTCCGTTCATCAGTTTCAGCTGTAATCATGTTCAAAATCCCTATGGGAATTAACATGGGAATAGCAACTTTTTTGACCACCCCTTTTTCTCTGCCTGTGCTGGATGGATCATCCCCACACTTTGCATGTACAACAAGATTCTTGGGAACACTTTTTGTGGAAAATGTTGTGAACATTCTTACATTCATCAAACAGCGGCAAAGATATAGGCAAGCCAAAAAACATTTTTTTTTACGGAAACATGGTTATACCTAACTATAGATATATATATATATTCACTTAAAAAACAAAGGTTACATAGACATTATAGGTTCTTAGGTTCTGAATGTACTCGCACACAACCAGAAAAATTCAGCACTTAGAGTTATTTCAAGTAACTAAGGGTTGTGCCCTTAGGTAACTATAACTTGTACCCCCACCATGCACAGTTATGTGATCTATTATTTTACTGCAGATGTTACACTGACATTATCAGTGATGTTATCAAGCATGTCATGAGTGCTCTAATGTGTGTGGTAATTAACAGTGCCTGAGGGTAGGCCCTGCCACCAAGCCCTATAACCACCCAACCCCTTTGGCTGTGCGCAGTGGGAGGTTGGCCACAAGGCCTGTCACTCTCAGTGGATCCGCAAGTCAATGCGTGAGTGTCTGAGTGGGTCTGAAAGCAGCTGTGTGAGTCTATGATTGAATCTGAAGGGGTGCATGAGTGTCTGAGTGGATATGTGAGTGAGCGCATGAGTCTCTGAGTGCATGTATGTGTGAATGAATTAGTGTATGAATGAGTCTGTGAATGTTTTTTAAATTTTTAAAGTCCACACACAGTTTCATTTGCTGTCTGGGTATGGGAGATTCCCTAATGTTTGGAGTATGTCTAATAGTTGTCCTTCGATATTTGCAGGTGACTCTGGTTATCCCAACCTGTCATGGCTACTGACCCCAGTGTGGAATCCCAGGACAAGGGCAGAGGAATGCTACAATGAGGCACATGTGCGAACTAGGAGGATTATAGAGTGCACCTTCGGCCTCCTGAAGGTCAGATTCCGGTGCCTCCATCTGACAGTTGCCTCCCTATACTACTCACTGAAGAAGGTGTGCCAGATAATCGTGGCATGTTGTATGTTGCACACCTGGCTTTGCAACACCAGGTGCCTTTTCTGCAGGAGGATGGGCCTGATGGTGGTCTTGTGACAGCTGTGGAGCCTGTGGACAGTGAAGAAGAGAACGCAGAAGAAGAAGATGTAGACAACTGAAACAACACCATCATGCAATACTTCCACTGAGACACAGGTAAGAGGATAGAACTGCTTCCCACATCTCATACTATTGTAGGACCTAGCATAACTCTGCCTTTTTACCTCTGTGTGTGAACCCTGACTTGTCACTTTGGCTTTCCATTTCACAGATCTGGGTCCTGCTTTGTGTCCTCTGCTATGTTTACTGCTGGCCTACAGCTGTGTAACATTGGTATGTGAACACGTACATTGACATTGCTATATTTCAGAGATGTTGCAATTACACATTTGTGAAAGCACCGACTGACGCCAGATTTTTTTATGATTCACGGGTGTTTATTTCTGTGCTAATTAGTGGAGGAGGGTGTGCAACGGGCTGGGGTGATGGTGGAGGATTGTCCATGGCAGAGTCCAGTCTCTTGGTCTCACAGGTGCATTGTCCAATGGGGCATAGGAAGGGGAGCCATGGCAGTTTAAGGTGGACAGGGTGACAAAGTGGGAGAGAAGGGTGACATTCAGGAGGGTCTTATTTCCTGGCAGGGGTCTTGGAAATGTTCTCTGTCTTGTTCCTGGATCTCAGGGCCGTTTGAGGGCTGGTTCTCCTTCTGCAGGGGGTGGGGTGCTGGTGGCCTGTTGGTCCTGTGGCGGTGCCTCCTGTCAACTAGTGCCGGCGGAGGTGGAGGACTGTTCATTGTCCAGGCTAGTGTCAGAGGCCTGTTTGTGTCCCACTGTGTCCCTCATGGTGTTGACAAGGTCTGCCAGCACCCCTCCAATGGTGACCAGGGTGTTGTTGATGGACTTCGGTCCTCCATGATCCCAAGGTAGTGTTCATCCTGCAGCCGCTGAGTCTCCTGAAACTTGGCCAGTACCGTGCCCATGGTCTCCTGGGAATGGTGATATGCTCCCATGATGTTGGAGAGTGCCTGTTGGAGAGTGGGTTCCCTGGGCCTGTCCTACCCCTGTCACATAGCAGTCCTCCCAGCTTCCCTGTTATCCTGTGCCTCTGTCCCCTGAACTGTGTGCCCACTGCCACTGACCCCAGGTCCCTGATTGTCTTTGGTTGGTAGGTTTGCCTGGGTTTCCTGTAGTGGTGGACACACTGTTGATTGACGTGTCCTGGGGACAGAGGTATGGGCCCTCTGGGTGGTCGCTGTGGTGGTGTTTCCTGAGGGGGGAGGCTCTGTGGTGCTTGTGACAGTGGCAGGGGAACCGACTGTCCGGAAGTCCCTGATGGGCCGGGCTAGGCATCTTGATCCAGGCGTGCAGAGCTGCTGTCATCACTGTGGGCCTCTTCTGTGGGGGACTGGATATGTCTGGCACCTCCTGTCCAGTGACGCTGGGTATGAATCCTGTTGGGGTGTAACTGCATAGTTTTAGTATCTGTGTGTGCCATCCTGTGCATTGGTGAGGTACCCTCTACTCCTGTGCTTGCATCATTGTGTTTGCCCTTTTGTGATAGTTGGTTTGGGATCTGTGTGGGTATCTTTACTGGACATGCTTTGGTGATAGGTGTCCATGCATAGGTGTTGCAAGCAGGGCCTTGGTATAGGGATGTGTGGGTTGTGATAGTGGGAAATATGTGAGATGATGGAGTGATGGGAGTGAGATTGAGGGTGGGGGTATGTGATGGCATGCAGGTGAGGTGGGAGATATAGTAATCAAGATATGACTTACCAGAGTCCAGTCCTCCTGCTACTCCTGTGAGGCCCTCAGGATGCAGTATTGCCAAGACTTGCTCCTCCCATGTTGTTAGTTGTGGGGGGTAGGTGGGGGTCCACCGCCAGTCCTCTGTACAGCAATCTGGTGTCTTAAAACCACTGAACGCACCTTCCCCCGTAGGTCGTTCCACCTCTTCCTGATGTCATCCCGTGTTCTTGGGTGCTGTCCCACTGCGTTGACCCGGTCAACGATTCTCCGCCATAGCTCCATCTTCCTTGCAATGGAGGTGTGCTGCACCTGTGATCTGAAAAGCTGTGGCTCTACCCGGATGATTTCCTCCACCATGACCCTGAGCATCTCCTCTGAAACACTGGGGTGTCTTTGAGGGGCCACAATGTGGTGTGGGTGATGTGTGAGGGCCTGTCTATTGTGATGTGTGGGGGGATGTGTTGGTGTGTATTGTTTGAGGTGTGTGGATGTTGTATGAGTGATGGTGCTGTGTGCCTGTGGATGCTGGTTTTGTGTTTGCTAATCTCTCTCTCTGGGCTTCTTCCAAAATTGTTCTTTGTAAGGGTTTGTGGGTAATGTGGGTGTGTGTTTTATATTGGATTGGGTGTGTGGGTGTGGTGTGTGTGGGTGTCAGGTGTGTGTATTTAGAATTGTCCAGTGTGGTTGTGTTTTGTAAATGTGTGTGTATTTTGAGCGCAGCAGTGTATACCACCAATGGATTACCATGGTTGAATGACCGCCGCGTTGATTCGTGGGTCGTGATAGTGTGGGCGTATTCTTGTTGGCGTGACGGTGTAGGTTTTGGTATCGCCAGTTTATCACTGACCTTCGGTGTGCCAGACTTGTGTGGGTGTCTGTATTGTGGCGGATTCCGAGATATAGGTCGTGAATACCTGTAGCGGAATTCCACCGCTGCAACGGTATGTTGGCAGTCTTCAGCACGGCAGAAAGCGGGATTTACCACCAGGGTTGTAATGAGGGCCATAGTAATGTGTTTTATATGTCCTGATAGTGAAATATAGTTAAATTTGTTTTTCACTGTTGTAAGGCCTGTCCCTCTCATAGGTTAACATGGGGGCTACCTTTAAAGATGATTAAAGTGTAGATTCCCTTTGGGAATGGATGGACATGTGGAGTTTGGGGTCTCTGAGCTCACAATTAAAAAAATACATCTTTTAGTAAAGTTGATTTTAAGATTGTGTGTTTGAAAATGCCACTTTTAGAAAGTGAGCATTTTCTTGCTTATACCATTTCTGTGACTCTGTCTGTTTGTGGATTCCCTGTCTGGGTCAGTTGTCAGTTGGGCTGGTTGTACCTCAAGCTAGACAGTGTCCCAAAGGGAGCTGGGGTGTAGCCTGCATATCCCGATGATCCATCTGTGCTAGGAGGGAGGGGAAGAGTGGTCACTGACACCTGAAAGGGGTGTGCTTGTCCTCACACAATGCAGTCTCCAACCCCCTGGTGAGAGTCTGGGGCCTGGCATGGGCAAGGCAGGATTTCACATTCAAAAGAGACTTTACTTTGAAGTAGGCCTACTTAAAAGGAGAAATTGGGTATAAGAAGGGCACCCAAAACCACAGACTTTAGATCACTTCTGGAAATCATGAGGAACCTCTGCCTGGAGAAGAGCTGAAGAGCTGAGGAGAAGTGCAGCCCTGCCTGTGACTGTGCCTTGTGGAGCTATCCTGCAGTTGCTACTTCTGCCTGTGCAAGGGGACACAGACTGGACTTCTTGGTATATTCCTGCTTAAGAAGGACTCTCCAAGGGCTTGGATAGAGCTTGCCCCCTTTTTCTGAAATCTCAGAGTCATCAAAGACTTCCCTTACCAGCACCTGGACTCTCTGCTGACACCCCTACCCTTACAAGTGGTGCCCTATCCAGTCCCTGGGCCCTTGAAAGAAAAAGCTAGTGAAAACTCAAATAAATTGACTTCGGACGACTTCGGACTGATGCCGCTACTGAATCCGGTAATGCCGCCTGAACCCGACTCCGTGATCTGACACTGCTGCAGCCCCGACGAAGTCTGTAACTCTGTGGAAGCCGCCACACCACGCTGTGATGTACACCGCTCGAAGTGTGCGGATTCAATGTTTCGCACAGACACCGCGATCCCCAACTTCATGCATCGGCTTGTTTCCATTCTTCACCAACGTACTGTACCTGGGGGTCTACGTGACTCCGTGGCCGGCGCTGCTGGTGTCAGATTGCTGAGAACAACTCTGTTACGACACCGTGTTAACACCTCATCGAATCATTTTCTGTTTCTAAGTGCTAATTTGGAATTTAATCTTTACAAATTCATAACTTGACTTGTGTAGGTTGGATTTTTGTCATTTTGGTCTTGTTTGGTTTAGATAAATATTTCCTATTTTTCTAAACCTGTGTTGTGTCATTTTGTAGTGTTTTCATTAAGTTACTGTGTGTGTGGTACAAATACTTTACACCTAGCACTCTGAAGTTAAGCCTACTGCTCTGCCAAGCCCCAAGGAGGAAAGCAGGGGTTAGCTGAGGGTGATTCTCCTTTACCCTGACTATAGTGAGGGTCCTTGTTTGAACAGGGAGCAACCTGACTGTCAACCAAAGACCCCATTTCTAACACACTCTTATATCTGACACTGCCCAGGGACTGTCTCCACATACAACACACATCAATCAATCAATCAATCAATCAAGGATTTATAGAGCGCACTAATCACCGTTAGGGTCTCAAGGCGCTGGGGGGAGCTACTGGTCGTAGAGCCACATCTTGAGGCGTTTCCTGAATGTCAAGAGGTCTTGGGTCTGGCGAAGGTGGAGCGGTAGGGAGTTCCAGGTCTTGGCGGCTAGGTGAGAGAAGGATCTTCCTCCGGCGGTGGTGCGGCGGATGCGGGGGATGGAGGCGAGGGCGAGGCTGGTGGAGCGAAGATTGTGGGTGGGGGTGTGAAAGGTGAGTCTGTCGTTGAGGTAGGCTGGGCCTGTGTTGTGGAGGGCCTTGGGTGCGTGGATGAGGAGTTTGAAGGTGATCCTCTTTGATACTGGTAGCCAGTGAAGGTCTCTGAGGTGGGGGGAAATGTGGTCACAGCGTGGGATGTCCAGAATGAGGCGGGCGGATGCGTTCTGGATTCTTTGCAGTTTTGTTAGGAGTTTGGTTGTTATTCCTGCATATAGGGCATTTCCGTAGTCCAATCAGCTGCTGACCAGGGCGTGGGTGAAAGTTTTCCTGGTTTCAACGGGAATCCACTTGAAGATCTTGCGGAGCATGCGGAGAGTGTTGTAGCAGGAAGAGGAGATGGCATTGACCTGCTGAGTCATGCTGAGTGTGGAGTCCAAGATGAAGCCTAGGTTGCATGCGTGGGTGGTGCGTGAGGGTGCGGTCACTAGGGAGGTGGGCCACCAGGAGTCATTCCAAGTTGAGGGGATGGTGCCAAAGATGAGGATTTCTGTCTTGTCTGTGTTTAACTTGAGGTGGCTTGATTCCATCCAGCTGGCAATGGCGTGAAGTCCATTGTGGAGGTTGTTCTTTGCAGTTGTAGGGTCTTTCGTGAGGGAGAGGATGAGCTGAGTGTCGTCTGCGTAGGAAACTATGTTGATGTGGTGGGTTCGTGCGATGTTGGCGAGGGGGGCCATGTAAACGTTGAAGAGCGTGGGGCTGAGCGAAGATCCTTTGGGAACGCCACAGATGATTCTGGAAGCTTCTGACAGGAACGGTGGGAGGCGGACTCTCTGGGTTCTGCCTGAGAGAAATGACGAGATCCAGTCGAGTGCCTTGTCGCGGATTCCAGCATTGTGTAGGCGTGTGCGCAGAGTATGATGACGTACTGTGTCGAAAGCTGCGGAGAGGTCAAGGAGGATGAGTGCTGCTGTTTCTCCTTCATCGAGCATGGTCCCAATGTCGTCTGTGGCAGCAATGAATGCAGTCTCAGTGCTGCGGTTTCTGCGGAATCCGGATTGGGAGGTGTCGAGTACCTTGCTGTCTTCCAGGAACTGGGATAGTTGGCTGTTTACAATTTTTTCGATGACCTTGGCTGGGAAGGGGAGGAGGGAGATCGGCCGGTAGTTCTTGGGGTCGTCTGGGTCTGCCTTTGGTTTCTTTAGCACGGCGTTGATTTCTGCATGCATCCATCTTTCTGGGAAAGTGGCTGACTCGAAGGAGCTGTTGATGGTTTTGCAGAGGTGGGGGGCGATGATGATGTTTGCCTTATTGAAGATATGGTGTGGGCAGGGGTCCGATGGTGATCCGGAGTGGATGGAGGCCATGGTGGTGGTGGTGTCCTCTATGTTGACGGGGGTCCGGGTGTGGATGAGGTGGGTGCTGCTTGGAGCGTTGGGTTCTTGGGTGTTTGTAGTCAGCTGGTGGGTCTGGGGTTTGAAGCTATTGTGGATTTCTTCTATCTTTCGATGGAAGTGGGTTGCCAGTGAGTTGCAGAAGTCCTGTGATGGCAGGGGTTCGTTGGAGCAGGTCCTGGGGCTGGAGAGCTCATTGACGATGCCGAAGAGCTCTTTACTGTTGTGAGCGTTGGCGTTGATGCGGTTTTTGAAGTGGGTCCTTTTGGTGGTGCGGATCAGTTGGTGATGTTTGCGTAGGGCATCCTTGAAAGCGATGTGGTTGGAGTTCGTAGGGTCAAGGTGCCAGGTTTTTTCCATTCTGCGACATAGCCATTTGGATTCCTGTAGTTCTGGGGTGAACCAGCTGGCCTTGATTCTGTGGGAGTTTTTTTTTTTTTTTTTGAGTGGTGCAAGGGTGTTGGCGCAATCTTCTATCCAGCGATGCAGGTTGGTCATCTCAATCTCTGTAGCATGAACCACAAACAATACCACAAGTAAACAACCTTACAATGGATACACACAACACACACATCACATCACAATGGAAGCACAATGTTCTGCACAAAACACAGTGACAGATATACCAGGAACAACTTCACAGCTATACCTACACATTTAAGATGGGGCCAACTGGGACACCCAGGGAAGGAGACTGCACTGGGCCATGTCACACTCTCAACACAACCTTAAATCAACATGTCCACAGGAAATGGCTCTAAATAGGCCACAGGGACATACAATATTGAAAACAATTGTAATGCACATCTAAACAATTGGGACAGGCAAGTCAACAAAGCACCACAACTCCATCTGTGTGGGACAGACCTTTACAGGAACCAGCTGCAAGGGACACACACTTAAATATACATATGCACAGGCAAATGCAAACACCGCTAGCATAACTGAACACACATACAAAATTCAAGATGATAAACATCACACCAGTTCAGAAGCAATATCCTGGGAACAAGTCCAACACTACACCATGTCACAATACCAACATTGCAATTACACATATATACCTCCACACACAACACATACTCTCCTCTTGGGGGAAAATAGCACTGTGCACAAACTCACATACTTCAAACTTCACCACATGGAGCAGTAAGCAGGCTCAAATACACACAACTACAGGCACACAGAAAATAAAGTTTAGGACAAAGGTGTATCCCAAAAAACTGTTTATGTTTATTATGTGTAAAACTTCAGAAATTCCAAAGCCATAGGCCAATCCATCAGATTTGCCTAAATGGCACAGTGTTGCACCCCTACTTGACTCCTGACTGACATGTAACCTCCACAGGAACTGGGCATCAAGGGGCAGGCAGGTACCTCAGGGATTATCCAGGGTTAGGGGGATTGGACTTGGCATGGGGGGGTTCTACTTGGGAGGGGTGGGCATCATCTTGGAGGGCAAGTGGCATGGGTTCTTGCAGGGGGGCAGGGGAGGCCTTAGAGGTGGAAGGGACAGCCTCGGAAAAGACAGAGGACCTTTTGGTGTTGTACGGGGGAGGACAGGGGTACGGTAAAGGCCACACAGGAAACACTTCTTGGACATAGGGTGGTCATCTGAAGGGGGACAGGATTGGAGGCTGAGAGAATAGTCATATGACGTGTAGGTGTGCATGTCATGGGTATGTGCTTGTGGGAAGAATGCTTGTGTGTGGTGGGCAATGTTCCCTGTAAGATGCGCTTGCGGGAGCGCGCACACCCTTCCTTCCCCCACCGCACAGGCCCCTTTCTCAAGCGCGCACGTTTTTGCAACGTTACGTCGCTGCCTGCATCATGCGGGAGAGAGGACATCAGCGGTGCTTTTAAAAAACAGAAGCAGCGCGAAAACAGGGTCACTTTGCTGCCGAACAGGACAGAAACTACTGGATTAAACAGGTACCTGTATTTTCTGCAAGTACTTTCTGTGATTTTGAGATGAATGAGGCCTAATTACAATAAAAACTAGAACTGCCATCTTAAAAAGTAAATAATCCACTGTGTCTCTACTTGTCTGCAAAGCCCCCCAGAATGACCTCCAGGCACTGAGAATTCAACAGGCCAGTAGGCCATGGCTTCCATCTGCCATCAAATGGCTTTTGGGTGAGTCAAGCTTTACGTTCCAAGAGACCTTCAGACAAGCTTACAGCAGGGACGTGACTATAACTCCAAGAAGTTCGGAAGTTTAAGGGAGTTACAAGAAAGATTTATTTTATATCCACGTAATAGCAGTATGAGTAGTCAAAGGAGAGAGTTTGCACTTAGACACAACCACTGAAATCCTCAAGTATCTCAGGTCAATGTTACAACACTTTTAAACACCTCTTTAACTGTCCGGAAGGTGTGCTGTAGCCAAAGTGTGAAATTCCACCAGCACGTGTTCACCATGCGTACACCAGACTTGGACAGCTTCTTAACTTGAGCACGTCTCTTGTACGTGCTTCAAGGGCACGCAACCTGCTGCACCCCAACCCTCGCTGCCATGTGAGCAAGCCTGCAGCCTTACCTCGGAGTGGCTTAAAAACATGTCACAAATTATTTTAGTGTTTTATGCAGTGTAAAAACGCATGTTACAGCTGCCAGCCTCAGCTTTTAAAGACCCTGAAAAGACATAGCAATGGCAAGCAGAGGCAGTCTAACACTATAGCCTATTTACATATTTTTTCAGTTTTTGTATAGCACAACTGAGAATCTAGCCAAGCATTTTAAGTGCTCTGTATATTTGTGAAAAATATTTAAATCCATCACCTTCAACATACCAAGAACACGCATGCAAGCAGGTCACGAGAAAGATTTAGGGCCATATTTATACTTTTTGACGCAAAACTCCACTAATGCAGTTTTGCGTCAAAAAAATTAGCGCCGGCTAACGCCATTCTGAAGCGCCATGCGGGCGCCGTATTTAATCAATGACGTTAGCCGGCGTTAGCCGCCGGCGCTGCCTGGTGTGCGTGAAAAAAAACGACGTACACCAGGCAGCGCCGGTGTAGGGGGATATGGAGCTTGGGCATGAAAAAATGGGGCAAGTCAGGCTGAGGCAAATTTTTCGCCTCAACCCGATTTGCGCCATTTTTTTCTACTCCCAACCCCCATAGAAATGACTCCTGTCTTAGCAAAGACAGGAGTCATGCCCCCTTGCCCAATGGCCATGCCCAGGGGACTTCTGTCCCCTGGGCATGGTCATTGGGCATAGTGGCATGTAGGGGGGCACAAATCAGGCCCCCCTATGCCACAAAAATAAAATAAAAAAAACACTTACCTGAACTTACCTTAATGTCCCTGGGATGGGTCCCTCCAGCCTTGGGTGTCCTTCTGGGGTGGGCAAGGGTGACAGGGTGTTTCCCTGGGGGCATGGGAGGGCACCTCTGGGCTCCTTCCGAGCCCACAGGTCCCTTAACGCCTGCCTTTTACAGGCGCTAAAAAACGGCACAAAAGCGGCCGCACGTCATTTTTGTTTTACCCGCCCACTCCCGGGCGTGAATTTTGCCCGGGAGTGTAAATACGGCGCACATGCCACGGAGTCAATTTTTTAGACGGGTACGCCTACCTTGCATATAATTAACGCAAAGTAGGTGTCCACGCAAAAAAATGACGCTAACTCCATGGACTTTGGCGCTAGACGCGTCTAACGCCAAAGTATAAATATGGAGTTAGTTTTGCGTCGGAATTGCGACGCAATTCCGGCGCAAACGGAGTATAAATATGCCCCTTCATTTGCAACATGTTGTCAGGATTGCTTACAAATGAAGTTAGGCGCACAAGGCAAAAACTCCAGAACAGCCGAGTAGGTCACACTTCAGGCTGGCCATGGAATAATGTGAGGGAACAGGCCATGTGTACCTTTGTTGGGAGGAAGTTCCCCATTTTTGGGACCCTGCTAGAAAGCGATTCCTTTTCCAGGGTTACCCTGCCACTGGAATGGCTTCACCTCCCTCACTGTATTTATGTAGACCGTGCATTTAAAGGTTTTAGGATCGTGTGTAATTCATTTTCTATAGCACTGTAAGCAGTTAAAATAAATGTGTGTATTTCCACAATTAAAACACAATGACAATTTCCCTCGCTGTTAACAATGATTTTATAATTGCTGACACCCCAAGACGGTGGTCTATCCTAATTCTGAGCTAAACTATACAGATTTGAATCCCTGTGTATAAATCCTGGTGCACCCACCTCTACGTATAATTTCAAGATTTTGTAGCAATAGGTCTTGCCTGGTTTGCAATCCCAGGTGATCAAAGATTAACCAGCAGAGTCACCATTACCAATCTAAAAAATCAGAGCGCTAATGAGTACAGATAACATGAATATTTCCTGTAAAGTAGACAACTCCGAAATGGATTTCTTTCTACACCAAACACTACCCCTATCTTGCTTACATTTCAGGGAGAAATTAAAAATATCCCATTCTGACAAAATATGCCTCTCCCATACCAGCTAAGAGCTGGATTATGTGTATATACACACATGCCAACATTTTAGACCCAACTAGTGGGAGATTAAAAAAAACAACCAAAAAAAAAGAGTCAGGAGAATGTATTTTCCCCCTTGACATAATGGGGCAGAGGCAATCTACCTGAATCTGTAGTACTGGTGTGCATGGTGATAGAAAATCAGTCATTTTTGGCAGTTAATACCATACAGCAAACAAAAACAGTGTTCTAAACCCTTTTTTGTTTGCGCCTGTAAAAACTGTCAAAAATAAAATGTCCAGCCTGACACATGCTCTTACCTCTCCCCCCCCAAGAATTAGGGACAAAGCGTTTCATGTCAGAGGTAATTCTTGGAGAGGGAGATTGGAGCATGCTTAATAGGTATTGTAGGAAAATGGCTCCCTGTTGCAGTTACCCCCCCACCCCAAATTTTTGCCTGACATTGATGCTAACTTGACAGAGTGTGCTGGGACCCTGCTAACCAGGCACCAGCACCAGTGTTCTTTCACTAAAAATGTATCATTGTTTCCACAATTGGCACACCCCTGGAACACAGATAAGTCTGTTAATCTTTCCTTTATGCAATTCAGGCCAATATAACATCCTAATTACACTGAACACTTTTGGGTGACCCTTCTAGTTTATTTCTCAATTCTGTGCGGGCTTGTCTTTTTGGGAATTGTTAGCCAGCAACTCTACTGGTGGGGTGGTAAAAGTGGTATTTTCTCAGAAATAACATGGTAGACTTCATTTAGGATGCTAAATGGCAACATTTTAATTTGTCCTGCAGATTAAGGAAGTCAAATGTAAGTGCTTTAGTTATAGGCAGGGTCCCTGGAATTATGTGGTGGGAAAGTACCAAATTGTGAGGCAGAGTTGACCAATTTGTGACAAGTCCAATTATGCGTTTACAACACCAGTAGCTAACTCACAAATTAAGACCTATTGGATTGCAAATTGTTTATTTAGGTTAAGCACTTGAATGCCAGTTGCAGCTGTCTCTTTCTAGCTGTGCTTTGTTGCTCTCATCTGTGATATCTCTGGGCCATTTTGTTCTGTTGTATGCTTCTCCCCTGTTGCTTTTTCATTGGTGTGCTTCTCCCTGGACAGTTTCCCCCTGCTCTCCTTTGCTAGCTTTTTTTCTGATCACTTATACTCCAACTGTGCTAGTGCAGGCTGAGCAGCATGGTTATGAGGTAAAGGTACTAAAAGACACAACCAACTTTGACAGTGCTAGTTATAAATATGTACAACTCTCCCCTACAATTTTGCTCATGGAGAAAATGGGGACATAGGTGGCATACCTGTTGCTTGCTGGCAAAAATTTGCCTGGTGGGAAACGGTGTTATATAGTGACTGCTACAGAGTGCAAAGCCAGAGTGAATGATGGAGATATTAGATGTAGGCTGTTAAGACACCTCAAATGTGAGTCTTTCTGTGAAGACCACATTTTTGGATTGCCACGATCCGAAAGCTGACTGTGCATATCATGTCGAGTCCACTGCCTAAGTGATTGCACCCTCTGCACTGGTAAGCAAATAGATTTCCCATGTTCAATGGACTGCAAACAAAAGTAATTAGTGGTAAATGAATAGTTAATGCAATATCAATTAATACAATTGCCGACTAGTCCATCTAGCATAGTATGTGTAGTATTGGGAGGTCCAAGCCTGCTACTAATGTCACTGAATGGAAGTCCTAGTTTAAAACTGTATTACACATAGTATTAACATGTTGATGTATTCAAAAGCTATCTACAGGAATAATTTTACAGTCCTTTTTATGGTGTAATGCTCTGCCTAATTTTCCCCCTTGCAAACTCCAAGCACACTTTATTAAATTCTCTAACCTTGCAGTCAGAGCATAAAAGTAACCATTAATCTTCAGGATCAAATAAGCAGCAAATTGGAAGAAGACATAAGCTGGCACTGGACTTATATAGTTGAACCCACAGCAAATGTGACAAGACAACAAGACTTAAAGGCACCTTCATTGCTCATTCAATGTTTCATCCTCGGAAACACCCCGACCGCCTGGAACGACTCCTGGTGGCCCAGGGCCCTTGGCACCGCACCGACCCCCTCAGACCACGCACGCAACCTCGGCTTCATCTTGGACCCACTTCTCACCATGACCAAACAAGTCAGCGCCGTATCATGCTCCTGCTTCCTCACCCTCCGCATGCTCTGAAAGATCTTACGTTGGATCCCCGCTGACACCAGAAAGACCGTGACCCACGCCCTCGTCACGAGCCACCTGGACTACGGCAACACCCTATACGCAGGAACCACCGCTAAACTCCAGAAACGTCTGCAACAAATTCAAAACGCCTCCGCCCGCCTCATCCTCAACATACCCCGCAACAGCCACATCTCCGCCCACCTGAGACACCTGCACTGGCTTCCCGTCAACAAAAGGATCACCTTCCGACTCCTCACCCACGCACACAAAGCCCTCCACAACAAGGGACCCGAATACCTCAACCGCCGCCTCAGCTTCTACACACCCACCCGTCCTCTTCGCTCCGCCAACCTCGCTCTCGTCGCCGTCCCTCGCATCCGCCGCACCACGGCGGGTGGGAGGTCCTTCTCCTACCTGGCGGCCAAGACATGGAACTCCCTCCCCACCATCCTCAGGAACACCCAGGACCACTCCGCCTTCCGGAGACTACTCAAGACCTGGCTCTTCGAGCAGCAGTAACCCCCTCCCCTAGCGCCTTGAGACCCGAAGGGTGAGTAGCGCGCTTTATAAATATTTATGATTTGATTTGATTCACTGTCCGAATGAACAGAACACTTTTCTTTTGTCAGCTTGCTAGAACGAGCCAGTAGGCCTAAAAATGGCTCACCCTTATAAATCTGATTAGTCATAGCGAGTGGCCAAGCAGATAACTTGAGGCCTGTAAAGGCTGCATCATCGAATGTCTAACGCGTGATGTAGGTTTCCAAACGGATGATAATATGGAACCAGAGTTCATCTAAACTGAAAGCCCAGGTAACTACTCACTTGGTCTGGAACTGTCATTCATAATGTTTTTGTAACTCCTATAACCTATGCTAAATATCTTCTTTCCAATTACAGCTGGTCAACATTTGGATTTGAATGGGCAGGCATGAGTACCAAGGAAGACCAGGTAATTCTGTAG
Source organism: Pleurodeles waltl (assembly GCF_031143425.1). Classification (NCBI taxonomy): domain Eukaryota; kingdom Metazoa; phylum Chordata; class Amphibia; order Caudata; family Salamandridae; genus Pleurodeles; species Pleurodeles waltl. Next base: position 1,042,538,716 of record NC_090447.1, on the reverse strand, counting down.
ACGTTCCAGGTTTGATTAAGGGCCTCTACATAAATCACGTTCATGATCCACACCTTTGCTTCTATTACAGGTTTGTCGGACCGAGCAAGTTATAGATTTGAATGGACCGACATGTGTAGAAGCATAAGGACCAGGTAATTATTTGGTAGGTACCTCATCTGGGTCACCTGGCACATTATAATATGACAACATGCTGTAACTAACTGTTAACCATCTTTTCTTTTGCTGCAGCCATCTCAGACAGTACTGGTCATAGATGAAGACGGGCAGACCAGAGTAGCAGCAGAAAAAGTAGGTTATTATTTGCTAGTTTTTCCTTATGGTGCAACTGAGTCATTGAAACGTTCAGGTGCTTTAACAATTTTTTCCTCTTGTACAGGCATCTTGGACCCTGCTACACAAATTTGAACAGGCGCACGTGAGTAGAAGCAGAAAGACAAGGTAATAATGTAGAAAATTTTCATTGTGGTGCACCTAGTACACCTTACCCACCTTTTCTTCTGTTGCAGGCATCGCCAACAGCACTAATCATATATTACTAAAAGGTGCATGTGAGTAGAAGCAGAAAAACAAGGTAATTATTTGGTAGATTTCACTTGTGATGCACCTAGTACCTTATAAAATTACAACATTCTTCAACCCTTTTGTTTCTTCTTTTGCAGGCTTCTTAGACAGTGCTAATATTGGTTAGAAAAGGCAGACGTGAATACAAGCAGAAAGACCAGGTAATTATTTAGTAGTTTTTCCTTGTAGAACATCTGAAATACTGGAACACAAGCATGTTCTGTAACCATTTTTTTGCTTCTATTGAAGAGATCTTAGACATTGTTACATATACAGGCAGGTGTGAGATCAAACAGAAAGGCCCAGGTAATTACTTGCTACTATCGTTACTTGCAACATTTTCCAAGAGATAGCTCAGTCTTGTCTGGAAGATTGCATTCAATAGGATAAAAACCAACTTTAAGTAATGTTCCTCACTTTAAATAATGTCCCTCTTTTTTTTGCAGGTTTTGCGGCACAGTAGGCTCAGACTGATTGCCACCAAAATGTTCAAGCGCAAAGCTGTGACTTCTGCAGAGAGCAGTGCTTCACCACAAAGGAAGAAATGCTGTCTTGTGTTCAAAGAAGAATGGCTTAAAGAAATTGTGGAGACTGAGACACAGAAGTCCCGGAGCAAGATTTGCGTACAACTGGGAGAGCTATTTCTATACAATCCAGAATTAGGCCTGATTTGCAAAGTATGTGCAGAAGCAAAGATTGCAGGGGACTTTTCTACTGGAAAGAAATGGAGTGATGGCTGGAAGCTGGACTACTTGAAACGCAATCTATGTAGCAAAGTTAATGAATCTGCTTTGGTGACAGTGAGAAATAAAAGCGCTGCTGCTAGGCTGGGTTTTGGAGTGCGCATCATGCTAACGGAAACCACCAGTGACAGAGCAAACAGACTAGAAGTGGTTGAACGGCAAAGATCCCTGCCTGAGGAGATAAAGATTCTCATCAACAATGTGTTGCTAGCAGTGAAAATGAACACGTCAATGTTATCTGTTCAAGACATCCATGACCATGTTGCATTGTATGTGAAGATACCAGACAGCTGGAGGAGCAAGAACTATGCCTTTGAGTTTTTAGAGGCCAACAACAGCGTGATACGCTCTGACTTCATGGCAGAACTTTGCAGTGCTCGTATCACACATTGATAATTGATGAGAGCACAGATATTTCAGTTACAAAAATGCTCATTCTCTACTTCAAGTTCAGATCTGTAACATCAACAGAGCACAAAACAGTGTTTGGGGGAATTGTAACTCTGAGTGCATGCAATGCAGAGGCTATCACTATAGCTGTAAAAGACTTCTACACTGCTAATGAGCTGGATCTTATGAAAATGGTTATGTTCACATCAGATGGTGCATCAGTGATGCTGGGAAAGAACAATGGTGTTGCTACCAGCCTCAAACAATCCATTCCCCATCTAGTTGAGCTGCACTATGTTGCGCACAGAGAAGATTTGGGAGTTGATGATGCCTAGAAAAAAGTGCTGATGATCAGGGAAATGGAAACATTACTGAGGACTGTCTACACTGTGTTCTCCCGCTCTCCGTTAAGGAAGTCCAAGCTGGATGAAATTGCTTTGGTCACTGATTGTGAAGCAGTCTCCTTTCGGCCACTCAATGAGGTGCGGTGGCTTTCAAGGCCTTTCGCTGTTGGTGCACTCTTGCGTAATTACGAGGTCGCTCTCAAATACTTTGATCATGAAAGAGTTCGAGGAGAATGACCCAATTGCTAAATATTGCTACAAAAAAACTATCTGACTCAAACTTCCACATTTACTTTGCAGCACTAAATGACATTCTGGGTGAACTTGCATCTTTGTGCAAGTTTTTTTCAGAAAAGGTCTTTGACCACCGTTGAAGCTGTACAGTACGCAAGAGCAAAAATTACCCAAATAAAGGAACAGTACTTGGGCGACACTGTCTTTTGGATCAACACAGTAAGAGATCTGATGGCTTTGTGCAGAGAGGACCGAGAGTATGCTAGTGAGCCAATGTTATCTTTCATTAAACTTCTTTGTGAGCACATGGAAAGAAAGTTCCCAGAAGATGAATTGAAGGAATGGACAAGCTTTGATTTCCATGCAGTAACAACACAATCACAGTTTGATTTTTGGACTGAGAATGTACAAAGACTTGTTGAAAAGTGTAGGAAGGTCTTGGTCCTGGGTGATTGTGACACCCCTGATGATGTTGTTCGGCAGTACAGAGATTATAAATATGTGGTGGCAGTGCATATAAAAAACGGATTGTTTAGGACCTTTCAAGACAAGGTGAATTTCACTCTGCGTAATGCTGGACAATATAGTGTGGTATCTCAGCTTGTTGATGTCTGTGAAACTTTCAAGGCTTCAAGTGCAGACTGTGAATGAGGATTCAGCCTTGTGAAGTCAATAAAGTCCAAATTAAGAAACAGGCTAGAGGAGAGTAACCTAGAAATGCTGATGAGGACAAAGGCTTACCTCTCAAATGGTAAAGTTGACTTAGACAGAGTTTATCAGCACTGGAAGAATGGCAAGGACTGGTGAGAAAAACAAACATGTCACACATCTAATGTTGGCACCTGACTTGTGTAAACTATGATGCTGCTCCTCCTACAGTCCATGTGTGGGTGGGGTAGGAACATTTCTCAGCCTGTATCTTGGCAGGGGCATCATGGCTTTTACCAGCAGTGTGTTCATCAAATTGTAAATGTTAACTAATTATACAACTGGCTGTATTTGATGTGCAGGGCTCTCTCCAGCACTCTGAGAGTATTCATTAAAGTTTAATAATGGTTCAACCTCCTGATTTCTGTTTTCTCTAACTGGGGTGTAGGTGGCACTTAACAGGTCATGTCCTTGGGATGTGCTACCAGGTCACAAAACTGCCTTAATGCCCTATTGCATGGAGTAATGTTAATACAAATATTCATGTTTTTCATTAGTGTTATGGAGAGGCTAATGCCAAAGATGTTGGTAGTTATGCGCTGCGTTCGCGTGAATGGTCAATTTCTTGGAGCATGTATCCTTGGCTGCAGCGCACAGAGACCTGACACTGCCACACACAGTGGAAAAAAATTAGAGGGAACATTGGTGGTGGGTGTCTGTTTGGTGCGTGAATGAGGGTGTTTATGTGTCTTTGGCTTAGGGGGGGTGGAGGTGCTGGGGGATGCCATGGCGGGTTGTGACTGTCTGTTGGGGTGGCGACTCCAGGTATGTGGATGTGCATGGATTTAAGTGTGTGTGTAACTGTGGTATCTGTGGGTGTGGTGATTGGGGTGGATGTCTGAGGGTCTTATGGTAGCATCTGCGTGTAGGATGGGTATGGTGGCTGTATCAGTGACTGGTGATGTGGTGCCTGTAGATATGCTTGATGTCAGGTGGGTGATGCTGTGGGTTGTAGGGGTGTCAGGGGAACCTGTGACTGCTGCTGTGCCTGAGGATGGATGTGGTCTGTGTACATGCTGATGTGTCTTGTGGTGCTTGTGTTTATGTGTGCTACCTTTGTTTGTTGAGGTGGATGCTTGAGGGTATGTTTGTGTGCTTTGGGTATGTCTGGGAAGGGGCGATTTGGAATGGGAAGAGACAGGTGGAGGGGGTACAGAAGGCAGGAAGTGACTGGCTGCCATCAATGTAGAAGCCGAGCCTGAAAAGATCCCTGTAGGCTAGACATTGCATTGTGAATGCCCTCCAAGAACGCGTTTGTCTGTTGGAGTTGTGTCACTAGTCCCTTGATGGTATTCATGATGGCTGACTGACCCACAGAGTTCGTACTCAGAAGGTCAATATGGTCCTCACTGAGGGCAGCAGTGGCAACAGGGGCTGAGGCAGATATGCCTGAGGCAAAGGAGATGCCCACCCTCTTGGGTGAGCAGGCACGGCTAACTGGCTAGGGAGCAAAAGGGAGGACGGTGATAGAACGGGGACTGTGGACCAGGATGGTACCGAGGGGGGTCCTTGATGGGTCCTCTACCACTAGAAAGTGGCCACTGGAGAAGAAATTAAAAGATGATGACATAGTCCAAGTCTCTCTTATTGCACTTCCTTCGCACTCCAGGACTCTGGGTTCCTCTGTGTCGATTGTATCTTGACCCAAAGTCCCATGGCCAGATCCTTCCCCTTTGCCTGTCTGTGCTGATGCTACAAATACAAAGAGAAATAGGGTCATAACAAGTACATGACTACCCTTCAACCACAACTCTGAATGACAGACAATACCATCATGCCAACTAACCCCCAGAAAAACCTTCAGCTAAGTGGCGTATGTATGTGCCATCTGGGCTCACCAAAGTTATCAGACAACTGCAACTGAATGGATGAAGCCTAACAACCACAAAAAACATAACTACAACTAGGTGACCTCTCCATCCTCCAAGATGTGCCACATGCAGCAGACCCCAGTCAACCTGTAGCCGACAATGATATCCAATTATTAACTATTCTGCCATATTTCACACACAAGCAAATGCATACATTTATCTTTCACTTACATGATGTACCAACAATTAGAGATGATGTCAATGAAAACCAACTAACTCAGATTCCTATCTGCAATATCCTGAAGTAGGTGACATGGAAATACCCATGTCACAATGTTTACATTCCAACAATGTACAGCTCAATAACTCACACGTGTCCCAAATGAGTCAAGAAGGTAGTAGCAAGGTCACACAGATAGGCCTCACATGTGGCATTAAAAGGACCAACAATGACATCAGTTCTCATATGTCAGGGAGAGATGTCTCGAGAAAACACACAACAATGAATCAGCAAGCCACAGGGTTGCCCCCATTAATGTCTGCCGCCAATCACAATGACATAATCTAAGTGTGTCTGTAGTAAACATCTGTTTCTTGCATGTTGGAGAGTCACATAACCTGCAATGACCAATAGAACCATCCAAACCCATTGTCCAATGTGAAGCCACATCACTTCCAACATCTAAGAAATAGCACGTCTGCCATCCAGCTGTCTATGGATGACTGCCTGAACCCAAACACATGTGATGTCAACATCACTGCAAGTCACTCTATGATGCATGCGCACAGTCAGGGCACAATCCCCAATCACTACAAGGGGCAGTACACTAACATGATTCCACATCAAGGACTTGGGAAACACAGAGTTGTTCCACAATCTTGGTCTACCTGCCATGTCCCTCAGTGCAACTGCAGCCTTACATGTCATATGACATACCGGGTTGCAAGAAGGAATCAGGCAGACAATAAGAAAAGGTAGCACACACATGTCAGTGGCACAACATGAAATGGACCAACTATGCAATTGTGCCAATCCATTAGTTGTTTCCATACACATATATATCTGTGGCTACATACATTATCATGTCAACACAGATAGAACATGTTTGACATTGCAGAAAGGAATGCATCCCCAAGGGAAAAAGACACATGCTGACATGTAGGCACAATGGTATAATGGCTACAGCCATGGGATAGCTTTCTTGTCAATGGACATTCTCCACTAAGCAAGAGAAAGTAGATTATTGCACCTGCAGGCCTTTAACTATGTAGCCATGCCACATCTATGCTGGGCACAAGCTTATCATAGACTGCAGTGAGGCACCAGCATCAATGATACACTGAAGATCACTTGCTTCTGGTTGGCAGATGTCTGCATACACATATGCTTACTTATTTTCTGTACTGTTCAGGGAAAGTGATCTGTTGGTCAGAATTCACACCCATACCAACTACAAATAGTACATGATTGTTCGCTGCACACAGCCATTTGTGTTTCCTGCAGAACAAGTGGCTTAGGGATTTGCAACAGGTTTGTGCTAGGTTCCAGGTTCAGAAGGCAAGGTATCCCAGTTTGATACACATCACATGTTAACACAAACAATCTCCCATCAACTGTGTGACACATGGAGCAGTCCTCATTGTAAGGGGGAGCAGTCAGTACCCCACTCATTCTCCTGGCAATAGAAGAGGCAGGAATTTGCTGTGTACTCACCCCGTGTGGCTTTGTGCTGCCCTCAAATGTCCACCCAGCTCTGGGTAGGCCACCACCAGAATGTGAGCCATTAAGGGGGTCATGGTCAGACGGGCACCCTGCCCACATTGGGAGGACAGTCCCAGCTGGGCCTCAGTGATCTTCTGGGCCCAGCATCTCGAGCACTCCACCAGCTTTGGACCACCAGGTCCTGCATCTTCTTGGCGATGGCCCTCCGAATCCCCTTCATCTGATGGGTGTTGACCTGGATGGATGCAAAAGACAAGATAGGAAATCATGTCAAAAATGTCCCATCCAACATGGCAGAGTCAAATTCATGACTGTACACTAAGCTAAGCACAATATGTATTGCCCAGACTGGCCGGGTGTGACACATACCAGTCACTGAGTACAGGGACTTACCAACAAATACTTCCTAATCAGCAGACTAACCCACCACCCTGCTCATGCCCTCCACTGACCAGATAGGCCTACTGACATCTTGTTGGACATGTCCAAGCAATAAGAGTGAGTGCAGAAACACTATGGGACACTCTGTGAGGAAGGTTATCTACCAACATTTACTCCAGCCTAGTGCCGGGGCACAAGACCCAACCCCACACATGGTTAACAATGAAATGACTGGCATGTTGAGTATAGGAGGTTCCTAACCTGTCCATGTGTGGACATGTGGGCTCACATATGCATACTCATTCCACCTCAGAGAGTGAGAAAATATATCATCTACATGTGACACAGAACATGCTTCTGGAAATATGTGTCCATCCTACAGTGATGGCATCCAGCAAACAAAGGCATGCTTTGCCCATTGTCAGCCATGTAAAACAACAGTAGGGCCAGATATCATGGGCTCACTGGATTCATCACACTGTCTGTACTGTGAGACCTATATGTATGCTATAAGTCTGCACAGGACATATTTGACAACAGGGCTGTGGGAGTGAGGGACCTGTCAGGGGTCAGAGACACACATTGACAGTGATGCTTAGTGCTAATTGATAACAGAGCTTTGACTCTCCATCCATAACCATCTACACACTCCTCAGTGAAAGAACCTCAGGAAGCTGCATCTTAGCAGAGAGACTAGAGGGGTCCACATGACAAAATGTCCTGCGAGACAGGTAGTGAACACAGTGTCACAGTTGCACGGTCAAAATGAGTCAAATCAAGCCTAGACTTGGACCCATACAGTGGGATACAGTTGCAGACACTGTCTCTGGAGACTGAGCAGACAGAACATGCACGAAAATTGATTCCCATCAGTTCCATGCGTGATAGAACATAATGTAGCCAACAGCAATTTACCATGTGATGTGTAGGTGGCAACCGGAAGGTCAGAGTGAGTTTGTATATGCCTCTAAAACCACTGATTAGCACAATCAGATGTGGTCTCAAGCCAGTGGCAACATACAAATGGCTCAGTTTGTCCACACCTCACACATACAACATGCCCACGCAATCCATGCTGTCATGGATGTACATGTACTCTCACATTGCCCTCATTCATGTGTCAAGTGGTGTTTGTTGCATGGCTGAGGAGTTCTTTCACCTAGTTTGGTGCATCTCACATAAGGAACAACATGGTACACTCAAAACACACACACAAGTCAAATGCATCAACATTTGGCACTAATCCAAGTTACATGCACAAGTCTCCTACTGACACCACACCAAAGGGCACCTGACTTTACATACTGGTCACCATGGCCTCCATCTAGCCTGTGAGGAGTAGAAGTATGGTGAAGTACAGGGTAAAATAGTGTACATGAGGCACTTACCTGCTCCTCCGGTGCACCATAAAGCTGTCTATATAGGGGTATACACTAGCTTATCAAGCTTCTCTGGGGAGAAGGCTGGGGCCCTATCACCTGCCGGATGGGCTTTGATTGTTCCCAGAGGCAGTACACAGCAACTCAGGTCATGGAGGTCTTGCTGGCAGCAGTGTCAGGAGTCAAGTGAGGGATGCTGCAGAACATGGCGGTCACGTCTGCTACGTATGTGTCTGTCACTGCCGGTGGACACAGCCATTGGCGCAAGACCACCACTGGCAACAACTTTAGCCTATGGCAGTGTCTGGGTGGTAGCATCCACCTACCGCAATGACGTAGTCTGCTGGCGGTCTAGGGAGGTTCACAATGTCCATTGAAGTAGGTCAGGCAGCTGCCATTTTAGGGTCATAACATGGTTTATAGCCAAACAAAATGTTTTTAATGCGAGTGGTGAGTGCTGGTCTTGTCCTGGCATGTAGGTCCTTCAACTTTTACAACCTTTTGGGCATACAATACACACTTAGGGCTACTTGCTCTGGGCCATAGCCCCCCCCACACAAATTTGGTTAGGTGACATCAGCTCACAATCTCATGCTCAAATAGTTGCTGTCCAGTGATGTGTACATAGCTGTTTAAATGTAAGGGGAAAACATGTTACTTCTGTGTGATTGACAGTGGTGATGTGTACTGTGTATCATGTCCTCAACCTTTGACATGCTTTGTCACAGTTTGTGAATTACATGTATAGATGTATGTTGCAAATGACACATAGAATGATGCCTATACTCAATTTTTGTCCCACATAGGTACCCAGGGAGGGGAAGGATCAGACATCCTTATAAGTAACATTCACTGGCAGACCTTCAGGCCATGAAATCATAGATCTCTGTTGTCAGTTGGAGCCATATCTGATGCCTGCCATAAGTCATCTAAATTGCATACCACCCATCACACAAGTCATGGCAGTGTTGCACTTCCTGGCCTTCAAGAATATAATGGCACTATCTGCTGGAATGTCTCAGCCTATGTTCAGCTTAGTATTGAAGAATGTACTCTCAGCAGTGTTGAAACAGCTGGACAGCTACATCCGATTTCCTAAATTTGAGGATTTTGCCCATGTGCAAGCTGACTCTTATGGTTTGGCACACATCCCCCATATGGTGACAGCCATTGCTGGTACACGCGGAGCCTTGATTCCACTGCGTGGCACTGAACAAGTCTATTGAAACAGGAAGAATTTCCATTCCATCAATGTTGAGGTTGTTTGGTGGACCTTTACATTTCACAGGTCTGTGACTGTAATCCGGGTTTAGTTCATGATGACTTCATCAGGCTGAGCAGCGCAATTCCACAGCTGATGTCACACCTGTACCCAGAGACAGTCTGGCTGGTTGGTAAGTCACATATGTCATGTATTTTTTTTAAGTAATGTCTGTTGCACTGGAACTAATGAGAGGGACTCATAGTTTCACATATGTTGCATTCCCTTACAGTAGACTCTGCATACCCAAACCATCTATGGTTGTTGACTCTGGTAAGAACCCAACTATGCCAGGGGAAGTCAGCTTCAACGATGCCCATGGAAGAACACAGCGTGTTGTGGAGCAGGCTTTTGGGCTCCTGAAAGCCAGATTTTAGTGTCTGGACAAGACAGGTGAAGCCCTCCTCTACTCACCTGAAAAAGTTTGTTAGATCATGATGGCCTGCTGAATGCTACACAACATTGCCCTATGGGGAATTATCCAATATAGCTTAGATGGGGGAACTAGCAGTGCTACATGGAGAGCCCCCTGAAATGCCAAGTAAGGATGATAGTGATAAAGCGAAAGGTGAAGACTTGTGGGCAGATTCTTCAATCACTACTTCACTTGATTGTAAGTATGTTATGTGATGTGATTTCTGTGACTGTCCGGGAAAGTGTAGTGGTCAGTCTCATTGCTATGTGAGTGTATATGCAGTACTCTGTGATATGGTGTGGGTCATATGTATGATTTTTCATGTCTTAACTCCCTGTATTCTAATTTTTCACCCAGGTCTCTTCATCATGCCATCCTCATGTGGGAATTTCAGAATTGTGACATTGGCAGGGAGCTGTGGCTGTTCTGACATATCATTTGGACATGGGTAGATCCAGGTAATGTTGGTCACAGATTTGGGGTGTATGGGTCCTGTGTCAAAGGAGCCTGGACAGAGGGTGGAGGGAGCTATAAAGTGCACAATACACTTGTGAGTTGTGGTGTGATGGACCAATTGTTTCATGTGTGGGACCATTTGGACGTGCTACATGTCATTCAGTGCAATCCATGCATTCTCCCTTCACATTGTATGTAATTGTAATAGTATTTATATAGTGCTTACTACCCCTGATGAGGCGTCGAAGCGCTTTTCAGTGAGTACCACGCTACTCCAGAACCCAACAAGAATTAGTGATGGATTAGTATCGGGAAATATGAGTACAGTTTTAGTATTATTATGAGTTCATTTGAGCCGCGGATATGAGAGTTTGTTAGTTAGATTGACTTGAGTAATGGAGGGGTAGAGGAGAAAAGAATCCAGATGTGTTAATTGGGAGATTATGGTAATAGGATTTAGGCTTGGGATGAGTAAAGGGGGATGGAGGAGGGAAGAGTCCGTGGAAGGGGTTAGGGAGATCATAGTAGCAGGGTGAGATAAATGAGGGCGAATTTAGTAGGGTTGTTTAGGAGGTCATGGTAGTAAAGTGAGGTTTGGTGAGATAGATGTGGAAGCGGAGGCTTAGGCAGAGTTCTTTAGGAGATGAAAGTAGTAGAATGGATTTGGGATGAGTCATAGTGGGAATGGAGGATAGATTGATAGAGTCATGACATATGATGATGGGTAGATAAGTGTGATATAAGATGAGAGCAGGGATTCATAGATATCTAGTATAACAACCCACCCAGGAGCCATGCAATGACCCACAAACATGGCAAGCACAAAACAACATACGCACATATATATATATATATATATATATATATATATATATACATATATATATATATATATATATATATATATATATGTATATATATATATATATATACTCATACACACACATACATACACACATGAATACACACACATATGCACACATATATGTACATACAATACATATTTAGAACCATGGGTAAATATACTTAGTTAAACAGGTTTAAAGAGTGTGTGTGTATTTTATTGTTATGACATGGTAACAATACATATTTTCTAAATAAATATACATAACTAGAAATATACACATAATCAGAAAAAATCTTTATTAACATATGCATATGCAGTCCATAGTTGTTTGAATATGGCGGTTATGAAGGAAAGAGCCAACTCTTGAGTAGTTTTCTGAAAGCAAGACAGTTATCTGTGGCTCTTATAGTTGGGGGTAAAGAATTCCATAGTTTGGCTGCTTGAACGGAGAAGGATGTACCACCTATAGTGTTTTTCTTGCAGGGTGGTGTTCTAAGGCGGGGTGCCAATCTTGAGCGGAGGTTTCTTTGTTGGATGTATTTGGTTATTTTGTTTCTGATAGAAACCGGTCCTGTTCCATGTATAGCTTTGTGGGTGATACAAAGCAGCTTGAAAGTACATCTTCTGGCAACGGGTAACCAGTGTAGTACTCTCAAGGCAGGGGAGATTTCGGCTTGCGGCTTTGTGATCCTGTAGGACCTTTTTGTGGCTGTCAATGTTTTTCCACTTTTCCAGGCACTCAAATTCATGGGAGATCAATTGTACCCGGTCCCACCATTTCAGCTGCATCGCTTCCGAATAATAAAAAAGGCCAGCATTCAGGAGAATACTTTGGGACAATTTACCTAAGTGATGTAGGAACCTATACACATCAACCAACATTTAACCCCATTGTATGGTGTGGTTCTGTCCACTAGTCCTGAGGAGGCCCAGAGTTGCAGGGACCGAAACGCATCAACAGTATACCATTTGGGAGGTTGCAAACAATTTAATTTTTTTTTTCTGTAAAGGACTTTATACTGCAGGCCTTTAAATTTTTCCCTTTGAAAATAAGAACGTTGTAGGTCTGGTATTGATTTTGCCACCATCTCTTACATGTGGATATTCAATTTATCTTGATAGATATCACATGGCTCCCTGAATAAGGAGAGGACTATCTGACTGAATCATTGTTGTCTTATGTTGATTGTTTACTGTTTGAAATGGTAATTAGTCTTTATATGAGAGACTTTCACTAGAAAGTATTGATAGTTGTGTTTTTATTGATGTACATTTTTATAAAAAAAAGACTTTCATTTGAAAGTCCTGAAGGATGTATTTTCGTTAATGTATGGAAAAATAACTGCTGCAATTTGAATAGTTGTCTTAGTTGGTGGGATGGGGTAAGACGTTTCAATTAAAAAGCAATTAAATTGCATGCCCAATGATTGATTTATTGCATAATTGATGGAATTTATGCATGTATTTTTTCCTACTATTTGACCACTCCATTTCCAGATATTGATGTTCATTACCCAGGTCTTGTAGGGTTAAGTGGGTAAACCCCTATACTTCTAATAATGTTTTTCCACAGAGCAGGCCAGATTGCCTGTGCCACAACACGGACACAGGTTAGCATAATACTACCAGCTTGGTCATTGTAATAGGATGAACCTAGGAGCAGGAAATGTTGTACTGCCCTCTGGCTGTGCCCTGGTATATGTAAAGTTGGCAGACCTAGTTTGGTATGCGATGAGGCTAAAGCTGGTGAGAATATCCACTAATCTGTTAGCCTATTCTACGGGACAAGGTCTGACAAAGCACATTCTACTGTGGCCTGAGGGATGGTCCCTTTGGGATATCTGTCCTGACTCCATGTGTTTTAGACCTTTTAACAGCCTATGGGTAGTAACAATGCAATTAAATATTTGGTGTGACCAGACCCTTGTGACATTGGGTTGTTCTCATTGTCAACATGACACTACCTGAGACCTTTCCCTCCTTCTATTACCATCTTATGTCTTCCTTGTTTGCATTACATGGGTTTAACATTCAACATTTCAAAATTGTTAAAAAAGAGGTAGTAGGCAGTGTTTTTGTGATAGGTGTGTTTATTTATATATATATACACATGGAATAATTGGTGAAACTCTAAAAAACAAATGCAAGATGAAGTAATCAGTCATGGTGGATGTAATCAATGCCACAACATGTGAAGTCCAAAGCCCAGTGCCCTACTACCATGGCAAATGGAAAGTGGTAAAAGACCATTAAACAGAGTGACACTGCGGCACACAAAAGAGTTCTATCAGGAAGAGGTCCCTTACTGGCAGTGGTTGGTGTCTTGCCATCAGCACCTCCTGGAGTCCTGAGTGGATGTCCCCGCTTGCGGGAGAGTGTAGTAGGTACAGAGGTGGCCACAGAAAGGGGTTATGTTGTTGTTCACAGTCCCTGAACACTGTACTGCTGATCTCCTTGAACACCCCTGTTAGGGAGGCCATCCCTGAGTAAGTACCTGGCCCATCATGCCTTGAGATTGTTGGTAGGCTCCCAAGACTTGGCTGATGGTGTCTTGCAAGTAGCATCACCAACAGCCTCTTGCCGCTGGGCCACACCATCCCTCCCATGCACCCTATCCCCACATGCCTGCACCCTTGTGCAGCCTGCCCCCTTTCACTGGTGTCATGTCCTTCATTGTCGGGGTTGGCTTGCTGTGACATAGGAACCTGGACGGGGGGCATAATATGTTAGTGAATGTCCTTGGGACACATGTTTGGGGTGATTGGCTACCTGAGATGTTGAGGCCACAGGGCTGGGAAGAGTCGATGTGGGCAGGGTGAGGCTTATTGGTGTCATCTGACAAGGTTGCTGGATGGGCCAGAACCGTCCTCAACATCCACACGTCGAGGAGTGGTGTCCTCACTGAGGGCTTCATCCATGGGGGTTGTGGCTGTCTCTTCAGTGGTGTCAGTAGTCACAGTGGCTGCTCGACCTGTTGATGTAAAAAGTACAACGTTACAGGTGATATTGTGACATCTACTTCCAATAGATGACAGTGACATTTCGCTAAGACCATGTACACATTGGGGTTAGCATCTTTCCCTTATGTGACAGGTTCACATGTTATGCTATGTAATGAACTGCGATTTGAGTACCATACCTATTCCATTTCAGTCAACTGGCTTCAGAATGTCTGAGTACCTTAGCAATTGGAGGGATGGTCATAGACTTATATCTTGCCAGCAGTGCAGGCAAAACAGTGGCTGGGCAGGATGTGGTTTAGGTCATCTTAAGACCTAGGTGGCTGTTATGCAGGCAGACCCAATACCTTGCAGTACATGTGATAGTTGTCACCATCTGGTCAGTGCACTCTGAATATGTCTGCTGCCAGTACCATTCAGATTATATACCTTGAAACCTTAGATCTGTCATAAAGTTTTATAGCCCACATTTTGAGCTGTCCTTCCTATCCCCAACATTCCATCTTGACATAGTTGATCAAGATGGTTCTAGGTGTGTAGCCATATCACAGTGTGTACCATGACCTATATCTTGGACCCTTCCAGGTTGGTAAACTTCATTAGTGAGTTCACAGATGGATGCACAATGTCACAAGACCACTAGCCTGGTGACAGGAGTTACGTGGACTTGCCCTCCTAAGATTTACAGTGATGTTTTTCCAAGTACTATACACACACAGAATACATGGGGCTTCCTCTGAGGTGATTACACTTCCATTGCAAGTTAACCTACAAGGATATTTGAGCATGTGCAAAGTGGGCCTGTGTTTTGAATTGGGTAGACCCAATCTCCTAGTGCATCCTGGCCTTTGCATTCCTGTCAGTGTCTGTCCTATACCCACACACTATACAGTTGTGATCATTTCTAGATGAGTACAGTTCAATGGCGAGAAGAGGTAGTATGCTCATTATAACGGAGGACACTGTATTGGCTGAGTCGGGAAACACTACTAGTGCCTCCTGGCCTTAGCAGTTCTATCAGTGCCTTTGCTACACACGACCACTGTACAGTTGAGCTCCTTTCTAGGTTTGTACACTAGTTTGGGGTTTTGCAATAAATGGTAATTTTGTATGTGATACACAGTTCTAGTTTTGTGAAGTGTAGGACAGTGCCTGCTGGGAATTGTAGTGCTGTCAGGCCCTGTCCTACACCCAGGATACACAGATGAGGTTGTTCCAGGTGAATCTACTTTACATGTGGGATGGCAGACAATATTCTCTGGACAGGTGGAGACTAGGCTGGTGATTGGGGTGCCAGAGAAGTGTCCAAAGGTAAGTAGTGAGCATGCATGCCAATACATTTAGGTTTGATGTTATTGTGTTGTGACTTACCAGGCTCTACCCTCCCAGGACAATCCTTTACCACATTTCCGTTTTCTGGGCAATAGTAGATTGCTGGATTTGTGCTTCAAATAAATGTGGCTCTACTTTAATGGTTTTATCCACTGTAACTCTTAACTCATCTTAATGGAAACAGGGATTTTTCTTTTGTGACATAGTTGTAATAAAAATAGATGGGTGGGTGCTAGGAAAATGAACAGGTGACAGGGAGTAAATGGAGATGGGAGTTGCAGATGGATGTGATAGGAGTGTGTTGAGGGTGTAGGGTGAGTGGTTCATGTAAATTGGAGGGGTGCCTATTCTATCGAATTTTCAGTTTCAGGAATTTCACTCTGTCCTGCTGTGAAAATGCAACGGATTGTGGTGTGTGAAGAGGTGTGTTTTATAGTGTTCTTTGTAGGTGTGTCAGAGTGGCAATGTGTGTCAGCGGTGTTGTTTTTAAATCCATCCAATGTGGTGTTGTGTTTTACTGGGGTGACGGAGAACCGCCACGGTTCGGTCAGCCATTGGAAGACCTCAATGGCTGAACCTCCATTGAAACTTTTGACTTGTAATAGATTCGGTAATTGGTTGACGTGCTAGCGGTGGTGGTAGTCGGACTGCATATTTCCCACCCTCCCGAGTTCTGGCGGTGTTGGTTTTTTTGCTGGCTTTTGGCAGTCCTGGCTGTGTGACTCGTAATACAGTGGTCTGTATGACTGCCAACATGGGGATCTTTTGACGGCCACCACTATGATGGTCTGACTGTCTGATTGCCAAACTCGTAATGAGGCCCTAAATGTTTTCTAGCACCAAGAAATCAAAAGCGCCACTCTGGACATCTGAAATATCCATCTGCCAAACTCCCGACTGGGAGGTCACCCCGGTGAAGGTGATCTCCCCACCGGATCCATTACGACTTTCCCACTGGCTTGACTGCCAGTTAAATGAAAGGAAAACCAAATGTGTATATCTAGGGCTGAGGTTCCTACCCAACGACTTTGTGAATAATGACAAGCTCATACAGAGATATGCAGAGCTCTGATTGGCTGCCAGTACTTCAAACAGGAAGTTTTGGCAGCCATCTTGGGCCTTGGCTTCAGCAGAGTCTAACAACAAAATGTGAAAAAAAAGAAAAAGTGCCAGGGTAGGGGCACCCTGATCCCTTAGCTTTGTTGTTGGGGACCCAGAGCTATGCAAATTTGTGACGAGATCACAAATTTATGGCAAAATGCTTGTCATTATGAAGCCCTCGGGTAGGCCATGCCCATGGGTCATGTTGAAATAAAGGAGGGGGGTCACGCATGGCCCCAGGACCGCAACCTCCCAGGGGATTTGATCATAATGACTGCAGGTGACTGCGTGGCCCCCCCACCCCACAGCCCTGGGGGACCGCCACCTCCGCGGGGCTGAATTTAAAGAAGTAAGAGGGCCAGTTATGGACCCCCCACCCCGGGGACCACCACCTTACCAGGGCTACTTCACATTGGGGGATGGCCACACAGCCCCCTTTGAGGAGCCAATAATGGCCCTGTGTACCACCAACCTCCAGGGCGGTCTCCTGCTATGTCCAGGGGTGCCCTCCCCCAGGACATAACTGTTTGCTATTGCTTGCTGGGAGCTGACAGCTCCCATAAAGTAAAATAAAATAAACTCTACATTCTGCAAGGGGGAGCTTTCAAACAGTTCCTGCTTACAGAAAGCTGAGTTTTCATCTGTTTCCCTGCACGCAAATATGTGTGCAGGGAAACATATGAAAACATTGCTCCCACAAGCAGAGAGCTGCTAATTGACGCAGTTCCCTGCTTGCAGGGGCAATGCTAGCTCCCGCAATAGTCAGGAGCTGGCTACAAACACAGGAGCCTTCAGGATTCCCCTGTCGTCCTGTAGCTTCAAAAAATGTTTTTAAAAAGAAGTTACTTTTGGCCTACTTGCAAAGCTATTGTACTGTCACTAAGTAGGTTGTAGGTTCAAGTCATGTTATCTCATGCAGACTGTCTCTTTATTTACTGGTGTTTTTAATGTTAAGCATTCTTAGTGATGCAATTTTTAAGTATTTTTCACCCAAAAAATCTTTGGATTGAATGTCAAAGTTATGTCTGGACCATATACACTAACACGTCATCTATGGACCAGTGGTTAAGGTTTCTGACCCTCACACCTAAAGTTGAGAGTTCCAGTCTTAGGCCCATATTTATAGTTTTTGGTGCAGAACTTCGCTAACGCATCAAAAACTTTACCACTGCCTTGCGTCATTCTCAGACACATGCTGGCCATCATATTAATAGAATGGCACAAGCCGGCAGTAAGGCCTGGTTAGCGTCCTGAAAAACGAGGCTTGCTGGTTGGGCGTAACAGAAGTGGAGGAGGAGGTTGTGCCTCTAAAAAGAAATGCCTCTTACCAGACTAGCGCTATTTGCTGGTGCACAACCACCAAACAATGACTCCTGTCTTAGGAAAGCAGGAGTCACACCCACCACCCCAATGGCCAGCACAGGGGACCAATGTCCCCTGGGCATGGCCATTGCACCCTGTGCCATGTAGGGGGCCCAAAGTTAGGGTCCCCAAAGGCAAAAAAAATTACTAACAAAAATACTTACCTGGACTTACCCAGGATGAGGTCCCACATCCTCCGTTGTCTCTTGGATGGGGGTGCTCCTAGAGCTTGGGGCTGGCACCTGTGGACCCACTACATGGTGTCTGACTATGGAAGGGGCTACACAGGCCCCCTAATGCCTGGTCTGATCCAGGCGTTAAATAATGGTGCTAAGCAAACTTTGCACCTTTATGTAGCCCCACCTCCCATCATGTTAGCATGGGGATACATATGGAGCTATGGGTATAGCACTATTTTTTGCATGGGAACGCCTACCTTGCATCTCACTGATACAAGGTAGGTTCACTCATCCAAAAAATAGTGCAAACTCCTATATTTTGATGTTAGACGTGCTTAACATCAAAATATAAATATGAAGTTGAATTTGCACCGAATCTGCATAAAAAAATAACACAAATTTGGCGCAAAAAGAATACAAATATGTCCCCAAGTTTGTTTCTGGTTGTTTGCCTAAGTTAATTTTTTTTCAACTACAACAGTTTATGGTATTTACTGAGAGGTGATCTCACTCTGTTCACTTGACAATTTCAATTTTTCCTAAAATATATTATTGTATTTATGTCATTAATTAAAGTTTAAAAATCAAAGGCTGTGGGTTGCGCAGGGTAGGGTGGTTATAGGGGTTTGGCCGCAAGCCAGACCATGCAAATAACCCCCAGTGTGCACAGCCAAAGGCTGTGATCATCACACGGTTGGGTGTTTATAAGGGTTGGCCGCAGGGCCCTGCCGCAGACACTCTAATTGCTCCACAAATTGGAGCACTGATGACATCTTTGATAACATCATTTAAAATGTCTGCAGTAAAATTATTGATCAGATAACTGTGCATGGTGGAGGCGTGATATAGTTACCTTAGGGCATGAGTTATAGTATCTTGAAATAACTCTCACTATAACTGCTGAATTTCTCTGGTTTTGTGCGAGTAAATTCAGAACCTAACTATAACGTCCCGGGAACCTTTGTTTTTTTAAGTGACTCTCTCTATTTATAAATATATATGTGTATATGTATATATATATATATATATATATATATATATATATATATATAAGTATATACATACATATGTGTGTATATATGTGTCTGTGTGTCTGTGTCTGAGTATATGTGTATATACATACATATAGAAAGAGCGTAAGAAAGATTGTGAAGAAGTCAAGATACAAGTATGTTAATTTATGCATAGTAAACCTATGCTTGCTAATATAAACTTCCTTCATAATATTGTAATCCTTGACACTTTTTCTCCAATTGTTTGACCCACTGATATGCTTCTGTAGATATTCTGGTAGAATACCTTGTATATATTGCCAATTCCTAAAACACAGAAGTATTTATACTGCAACCTCGACGCAGCAGCTCCATCACTAGGTGAAGTAGGATGTTCCGGAGTTTTCACACATATTTAATGCAATGTGCATATTATGGCAGCCCATGATTCAACTCAAAGAAAAGAGCAGTCATAAAATCCTTTCTGCAAAACAAAACTCTTAAATGCAAATCTAAATTTCAAACCTGCAGAGACCTTTCAACCCCCAAGTAATCATTCCAAATGCCAGGATCATTCTCTGTAATAATGATGTAGCAGTTGCACCTATGTATCCTGATGTCACTGTCTCAAGACTGAGAATATAATTTTCATTGTGCACCACTGACATAAGTAAACATTAACATTCATGCTTCTGGAGGTAAGAGATAACATCCGGCCCCAGGACAGCAGAGAAATAAGAGACGAGTAAGACTATCTATGGTGTCACCAAAATGTGCATGACTGTCAGCATATATGAGACTTTCAAATACTTCTAAGAAAACATGAATTTGGACATTATTAGTCAGATGTTATATCAGTTCAAAAGTCTGAAGGTATCATGTGTTCCTTTCTACATAGACCCTGGGGAGAGATGAAATTCTGCCTGCTGTCCTCTTCAACACTAAACCACTAGTGTGCCAAAATTGTCATGTAAAATGTGAATCCATCAAACACATGTTGTTAAGCAGTCTGTAGCTATTACATCAGTACACTCTTGTGACCACACCAACATCTGCAAAAGGGGAAGGCATAAGTGACAGTCAATTGGAAGGATAAGTGATTGGCTCAACTTAGCTGGCATACAGAACTCAACAGAACACAGCTGGCACACAGCATTAACAGAAATGGAGACACGAACAGATCTGCAGTATTACCTGAGTATCATTGAAAGTACTGCTATATGATATGTGTCCACATCCTCCTCCCACTCCTCCTCACTGTCCTCAGTGTCCATTGCTGCCACAGGTGCATTGTCACCCCCTCCTCCTGTAGATAGGGCACATGGTGTCTGAGGGCCAAATTGTGCAGCATGCAGCATGCCACCACAAACTGGCAGACCTTCTTAGAGGCCTAGCATAGGGACCCACCTATCAAATTGCACTTGAACCTGGCTTTCAGTAGGCCAAATGGGCATCCTACAACCCTTATGATATGGCCATGCCCATCATTGAACAGATTTTCAGCCCATGTTCTCAGATTCCTAACAGGGGTGAACAGGCAGGACAGGTTTAGGTAGCCGGAGTAGTGAGGGACACACATTTCCCATTTACAATGGCATGGAGTAACTCTCCACTTGCCATACACTGACGTACATTGTGTGAAGACTCATGCTCACCCATTAGCCACACTCTTTGCCTCTGTAGTCATGCCATCACCTGTGGGACACTGCTATTCCTCAAGACATAGGCATCATGCACAGATCCAGGATACTTGGCAGTGACGTGGGAGATGGACTGATCTGCAAGGCACACCATCTGGACATTAATTGAGTTGGAACTCTTCCTCTTCCTGTATACCTGCTCATTTGCACTGGGAGGGACCAAGGCAATATAGGCGGTCATTATCAACACGACGGGAAACTCCGCCGGCCGCTGTGGCGGCGGTGAACAGAATGCTGCTGTTGGCAGAGAATGGAAACCCGCCATATAAATAATGAATGAAAATCCCAACCCCGTCAAAAACCACCAAATCACCACTCCCCGCCATGACCTTGTCGGCCGGAATCCCGGACCTCCCTACCCCGCCACTGCAAAGCACACCCACATCCCGCCCTCCAAATAATGATGCACACATCATCTTGGCGGACAGTGGAGGCCGAATTACCATTGGTGGCTTCGACTGCCACGGGTCGCAAGTGGACTTAACAGCAAGAAGTGCACACACTGGATAAGCGTGTAACCCACACACCTCACACTCATCCATAACCCCATAAAACACCCCCAGACATACCTCACAATCCTTTGCAATGAAACCAGGCCAAGAAGATGGAGAGCACCAGAGGCAGACATTGAACGCCATCATACAGGAGATGCACACAGACCCACAGAAGAGCACCTTCAAACCGCGTTCCCAGCTCCAACACCATTCACCACACACACCACGTCACCCCCCAAACATCCACGCTTCACCGAAAGGGAGTTAAGGACTATGGTGGACGAGATCCTGAAGGTGGAGCCACAAATATTCGGGGCCGAGGTGCAGCACACACCCATCGCAAGGAAGATAGAGCTATGGCAGACCATTGTGAACAGGGTCAATGCAGTGGGACACCATCCACACACCAGGGACGACATCTGGAAGAGATGGAATGACCTGCAGGGGAAGGTCAGGGGCATGGCATCAAGGCACCACATCGCAGTGCAGAAGACTTGGGGAGGACCGCCACCAACACCACCAGAATACACAGACTGGGATGAAAAGGTACTGGCCATCCTGCACCCTGAGGGACTTGCTGGATTAATGGACTCGGGTAAGTCATCAACATATACCCCATATACACCATACCTGTAATGCATGCACCACCCCACTCCACCTACACCCACCAGGACAAACACCCCACCGAGGCATCAGCCACTAAATCCACCCCCATCTGCATGACCACAAACCCACTAACAGGCCCACACCCCCCCGTGCACAGTCACCTACCCCTGCAAGTACCCACAATGGAACGACACCCCCCACTACAATGCAACCCCACCGTCAATGCTAAATGCAGTGTCAACCACACAAAGGCACCCTGTAAGGCCACGGAAAGTAACCCCAGCACAAAATAGCCCAGTCCTGTTCACCCCAAACGTTCATGCAGCTGTAACAGACATGTCAATGTCCCCCAACAGGCACCACCACCCATGCAACCCTAACGGACGGGACAAGGAGTGCCACAGCCCCCAGGAAGACAGAGGCACCTCACAGGACACTGGTGAAGAATCCCTGGACACTGATGAGCAGGCAGGCCCCTCACACAGTCCTGGACTGTCACCATGCAGCAGCCCTACCCAAGAAACCACTGTCACCCCTACCACCCAGTCAAGACCAGCAGCCCAGGGCAAGTGTCCTCACACCAGTGAATCCAGGCCACAGACTGGTGCAACACAGGTACAGAGGCCACAGTCTCCCACACCCAACATGCAGGAAGGCGAGGGCCCCAGTACCAATGGTACTGCCAGACCTGTGCAGGGACACAGGCACAGGGGGCTAGGGCAAGTGCAAGGGTGGCAGTGGGCTGGGGGGAGGCCACAGGATGGATGCAGCAGCCCAGGACATGATAACAGAGGTATTGGGGGCCTACCAGCATATCCATGACAGGTTGGCACAGATTGTGTCCATCCTGGAGCAACACAGTCAGAGGATGCAGCAGGAACACCACCAACAGGCCATGGAGCAGTGGAAAGAGCACAACGCCACAATGGCCACCATAGCAGGAGCACTGCTGCAGCTGGTCCAAAACCAGTCTGACACCGACACAGGACAAGAGGCCACCACAACTTGACACCCACCATGAGATTACACCATCAGCAGAAACATCCCAGGAACTACCCTCACAGGAAACCCAAGGGCATACCATGTCATCTCCTGAAGATCAACAGCAGGCGCCCAAACTGACCCTCAGACCAAGATATGGCACTGGAACCCCAGCAAAGAACAAGGCCCCCTTCAAGAACTAACTCAGTAACAATCTGCACAGCAAAAATCCCACCCAATCAGTCACCACACATTGCTAAGAGGCAATATGAACTAATGTAAGAAAAGATGGACCCATCATTAGTACCAACAAGGCTGCCACCATGTTGGTCTTGAGGACACGCACCCCTTACGACTTGCCATCACTGTAAATAGCACTATTCACTCACTTCAACCAATAAAACACATAACACACCTGTAACACTGTCCCCTTTGTTAAATTGTGATCAAAGTGTAGTATGGATGCAACTGGCTGAAAACTACTTTATTGTCAAATATGTGTGTGAAAGGAGTCATGTGTGCCTAAATGTTGGCAATAAGTAAATGCAGAAATTTTCAATCTGTACCATGCAGAAGTGGACCATGTTTCAGCTATCATTACCAACTCCACCTATATGACTGAGCACACTGACAGTATGTCTCACAAACCCCAATGTCAGGCCCAATTCCCACACAGTTACTGGAAGTAGAGTTGTATCAGTTGGGTCCTGGAATTTACATCATCCCCTTCCTCATCATCACCATCACTCTCCTCACCTCTCTGAAGTAGCTGGTCAGGACATAAGGCACCCTCCACCTCCAAGAGGGGGATAGAATGTCTCACTGCCACGTTGTGCAGCATGCAGCAGGCCACCACTATTCTATACACCTTTTCAGGCCCATAGGCCACGGAACCCCCATAGATATGTAGACAATGAAGTCTAGCCTTCAGGAGACCTATAGTTTTCTCTACCACCCTCCTAGTACATCCATGGGCCTCATTGTAATTCCTCTCTGCATCCGTCCTAGGATTCCTCACTGGTGTTAGGAGCCAACGCAAGTTTGGATAGCCAGAATCACCCAGAAAAAGGTGCAATACAGAGTTGTCATTGTTATGCCCTTTAGTCAGACAGTGTGGCTGTCTGCTATGTGTCAGTTAGTGACAGGCACACTTACCTATGATCCACCCTCTGTCCTCTTGGAGTTGTTCCATCCTTTGTGGCACACTACTGTTCCTCAACACAAAGGAATCGTGGACTGAACCTAGGAACATGGCATTCACATGTGAAATATACTGGTCTGCAGTACATACCAATTGGATGTTCATGGAGTGGAAGTTCTTTCTGTTTCTGTACACCTGTTCACTCACTCTTGGAGGGATGATCGGTATGTGGGTGCCATTGATGACACCTATGACATGGGGTATGTTGGCAAAGGCATACAATTATGACTTGATGGCAGGGAGGTCCGTACTTTGGGGAAACCTCACATAGGACTGCATGTGTTGTACAAATGCATTTAGAAATCTTGTCAGTACCATGCTGAACATTGGCCGTGAAAATCCAGCACCTATGCCCACTGTCACTTGAAATGAGCCCGTGGCCAGGAAATGCTCTTCAGTAGGGATGGCATGCTGATTACGATTTCCCGGAGTTAGTGCAGGATCCAGTAAAGCACAAAGTTCCTGAATTGTTTGACGTGTGAGTCGGTAATTGATTATGATCTGATGCTCCACCATGGTCCTCACTTCTACAAGTGGTCTGTACACCGATGGTGCCCTTCCTCGCAACAAGGGTCGGTACCAACGAGGGGTTTCAAAAAGGTGTGATGAAGACATTTCATCGTTTGTGCACTGCATAGTTCATTGTAGTGACCCTACGTTAACTGCTTCCTGACAGATCTACATCTACATCACAATGAGGGAACAGAGTATTTCATTTGTGGTATATTACGGAATGGACACTTGGTTAGGTGCTTCATGTGGCTGGTGGGGCCTGCATTGTGCAAAGTTTTATTTATAGATGCGTAGTTACTGCCAAAATGTCTGTCCACTGTAATCCAGCCCTTTCGTTGTGGAAGTGACCTCATACCGCTAGCGGTCGATGTCACAGCGTAAGGCAGTGTTTACCGCTGCCGGCTGTAATGGTGCACACCGCCGCATAATGTACGCAAGTTTGTCATCGATTATTCACTTGACTCCCTGATCTGTGGCCTGCCTCTGGCAATGGATGTGGCTCGTGTTGTAGGGGAAGGGCCCTGGCCTTCACCCAGGAGGAACTGGAGAGGCTAGTAGACGGGGTCCTGCCCCTGTACGCAAAACTCTATGGACGGCCAGAGGTACAGGTGAGTCTGGGTTTGGGGGGCACTGTTTGGGTGTAATGGATGGTGTTGAATGGACATATGTGTGCACCTCTAAGTCTGCATGGGCCGTGGTGCATGGCATGCTGCATGAATATGGCCTGTAAGTCTGAGAGTACTGTCTGTCCCATAGTGGACAATTAGCCAGCTGTACCTATCTTGCAAGTGCCTGACCTCTGTGTTCCATATCGGTGTCACCCTTTTAGGTCAGCACCCACCAGTAGAAGGCACTTTGGTATGCCATCGCCAAGGAGGTGTGGACCCTGGGGGTCTACAATCGGCAGAGCACCCACTGCAGAAAGGTGGGAGGACCTGCGGCGCTGGGCGCGTAAGATCTGTGAAGCCCAGCTGGGGAAGTCCTCCCAATGTGGAAGGGGTGCCCGTCGGGCACTGACCCCCCTCATGCGACGTATCCTAGTGGTGGCGTATCCAGACCTGTATGGGCACTTGAAGGCTGCACAGCAGTCACAAGGGGGTGAGTACTCATTTCACAAACTACAGTCTGGAAGAATGTCTCTGTGTGCATCAGGGTTCATGGTGCTTATAGGCAGGGACTCCATCTGGTGTCCATCTACCTTATGGTCCCCAAAGGTTGTAGGGGTGTCTTTGTCAGGTCTCCCAAATGTCGCCTCCTTAGGTAGTCCAGGGGATGGGTCTAGAGCAGTATTCTGGTTAGTAGCCAGAGGCATGGCCATGGGCATCGTGAACAGTGCAGCCTGTTGGGTGTGTCTTCTGGGTGGGTGTATGTCTGGACATTACATACCTCCATTCAGCTGTTTACTATTGTCTCTCCTGTTTTGTCTCCCCATCCCTGTTCTTTTGTGTTGGTTTGGTACAGCAGCAACATCTTGCGAGGGAGCTGAGGTACCGGCAAGTGGGGAAGCAGCAACCCACGGATCCTCGGAGGCAGAGACAACCGACGCCCAGGGGACCAGTGGGTGTGAGGGCAAGGGGAATTCCACAGGGAGGCAACTACCACAGGAGGTAGGGACTCTGTTACCTCCTCCGATGGGAGCTCCCCGGCGGTGGCGGACCCTAGTGGCCACACCACTACAGTGACATCTTCCGCCCTCCCTTCTGCTCCCCACAGAGTTGCCCGTGCCCGCTCACCCAGAAAGGTGGGTGTCTTCTTCACCCCAGGCACCTCCTCCACTGTCCCAGTCAGACCTGCTGCCCTCACAGAGGAGGCTATTGACCTCCTAAGAACCATCTCTGTAGGGCAGACAACCATTGTCAATGCCATCCAGGGGCTAACATCAGAGGTGCAGCAGACAAATGCCTATCTGGATGGCATTCACAGTACTGTGTCTGCCCTGCAGAGACCGTTTCAGGCTCTGGCCTCCTCTTGGATGGCAGCCAGTTTCCCTGGTCATTCCGTCCCCCTTCTAACCTCCTCTACCCTTTCCAGCACCCCAATCCCTTCACCCGTCCAAGGCACACATTCAGACATGCAGTCAAGCACATCAACACACAAGAAGTACACTTCTAAACACAAGCACTACACCTCCCACCCCAAGCATTCACACAGCCAACAGACACATGCACACACAACAACATCCACTTCCCCTGTGTGCCCACCTCTTCCGCCTATCTATCTGGCTCCACCCGCTCTAAACAACCCCCCTTCAAAGGACAAGCCCCCCACCTTCCAAAAGAAAGTCCAAGGCCCACCCCCATTGCAAATCCCCACCCCCACCACCCCCTGCCCCCATTCCGTGAGGTGCCTGGATGCCACGTTGTTGCCCCATTAGGAGGAGTACCGTGGACTTGTGGGAGTCAGGTTGGGTCCGTTGTGGCCCCTGGCAATTGTAGCCATACGGACTGGCCATTGGCCCTGTTTGGACTATTTGGCTCTGTGAGCTTTCAGTCAAGATTTCTGTGTGGCCTGTGTTTTGGCAGCACACGGTTGAATCCTGGTCTTTTGTTTCATTGTTTCTGGGTGTGGGGCATTTGTGTGTACTATGGTCAAGGTGGATTAGCCTTGTGTCGGGTAAGTACCTATTGCTGTCAGGTGTATGACTTGTGCTGCTGTCAAGGGTTTGGGGGGCGTTGCAGGGTGGGTGGAGTGGTTGGGTATGTGACTGTACCCTTTCCTCCCTTGTTTCATAGATTGCAGTACTTACCGTCGTCGTCTTCATCGGCGGTCTCGGTCGTGGAGGTATATGGCAAGGAGCAGGGCTGGCATGATCTGCAGCTCTATACCCATGTCTGCTCGGCGTATTGTGTGGTCCTCCGGTGAGTGTTTCCTTATATTTGGTTCATTTCTGCCTGGCTTTGCGTGGCAGTGGTTTCCGCCCCGGAACTGGCGGTGGACTGGTGGTTCATTATTTGATGGGTGGGTTGGGCCTTTCCGTTGGTCTGTAGGCAGACTCTGCCGTTGTCGTTGGCACTCCTCTGCTAGCGGTGGGTAGTTTTCGAGATGCCTGTCTTTCGTTTGGTTCATTATTTGGGAGTCCGGCCTGCTCCTCTTTTGGCGGTTTTTAACGCCACCGCCGGCGGTGCGGATCGGACCGCCGTGTTCATAATGCGGGCCATAGTTCCCGTCAATAGCTTCGATCACATGTGGTATTTGCCGCATGTCATAGAATCCAACCTTCACAGTGGGCAAATCTTCACTCTGGGGGAATGCGTTGTAATTGCACATGTGTGAGCAAGGCAGCCAAAACCCTTCCAAGCACTATCGAAAACGTTGGCTGTGACATTCCTGCAGCCAAGACCACTGTCACCAGGAATGAACCACTTGACAAAAAGTGTAGCAGGCATTAGATCTGGCTCCAATTGTGCACACAGCTCAGCAATGGTGGCTCTGTCCAGACAATATGTGAGTATGATGTGCCGGTCCTCCAGTGTAGCCAGGTCTACAAGGGGCCTGTACAAGGGTGTTTGCCTCGTCATCCTCCACAGTGGTTGGTATCTAAGTGAGCCAAAAGTAAAATGGGTGTGACTACAGGACCTATGGACACACAACATCATAGTACACAGAGCATGTAAGTATGTAGGAGACTGAAATTGTCAGCCCCCTTTGGAACCTATTGTCCACATAATTACAAATTCAAAGGATGGGTTACTTCCATTGGCTTCGTCTATCAACATAACACAATCAGCTCAATGTAATACGCCCCCTCCACTTTTACCCAAAATCCCAGTCCAAAGTGTCAACTCGTCCCTGGAACGTTCCCCGGCACTCTCTCCACCATTGAAGAATAGGAGGGTGGGTAAAAAAGCCAGGAATACAAAAAACACGTTAGGCTTAAAAAATCCTTGTAAATGTTCCCACCAGCAATTGTCCTCTGCCTTCTAATTTTCTTGATGAAAATGATTGACTCAGGGTTATTGACAGTTCGGGTCACAAAAACCTGGTGAGATTAACAACTGATGATGACTATGACAAACTTGTTCAGGGAGTTTAAAGCGAGGATTCCAGATAGCTCCCATTCGAACAATACTGATAGTTTGGTCTCTCATTCGGGAGTAAAACCTTTATCCCTGATTAGTTGGAATATTGCGGGGCTCCGATCTAAAATAAATAATCCAGACTGGGTGAGATTTATATCATCTTTTGACATAATCTGCCTACAGGAAACTTAGTCCCAAAATATGTTTTTTCTGGACGGGTATACAACTCTTTACCAGCCTCCAGAAACTTCTACAATGGGAAGAGCACGTGGAGGTCTTCTAATGTTCATATCATTATGTTTACCATCATTGAAGACTTCCTTGATTTGGTCCTCTCCTTATTTTATGATTGTTTTATTATCTATTAGGGGGTGTAAAGGTGCGGTCTTCTTAAAGGATCGTTAGAGTATGCTGTGGATTTCATTGATTCCTCTATTAAATTGCAGGATAAAGAATTAGTAGTCTTATGGGTCGGTGATTTTAATACCTCCTTACTATGTCAGGAAGATCTAGAAATGTGCGCTATTCCTACTGAAGGCAGAGAATCGTTAATTCATTTTACTCACTCACCTGAAGGAGAAGCACTGAACTCCTTCTTATGTAATTTTGATTTGGTTCATGTCAGGGAGAAAATGGCACTAGATTCCCTAAATGTTCCAACGTATACAGGGAATGTGAAAGGGAGCACTATTGATTTTATTCTTATTGGCTCCCTAGATTATCATTCAATTCGTGATTTTAAGATAATCCCTCATTGTGCCAGTGACCAAAACCCTCTGTGTATCAACCTAGACTTAATTATAGATTAGGTACCTAGGGATAAGGGCTTGAGAAGAAATACTACTTTTCATGTAAACTCCGGTTTACGCTTGAAGTGGGATAGAATAATCCAATGATTTTCAAGAAATCATAAGATCTAGATTTGACTCTATTAATATATGTCTATCTCAGCAGCTTGATCATGACCATATTGTTCAGGAATTTGAAATTCTAAGTAATGCCATTTCACATGCCCTGGTGGTGGACAGGCCTACTATGGGCTTGCCCTGCCATAAATGGTTTGATTCTGCATGTTCTATCGCCCATAAAAAAATAAAGGATACCCTTAAATCAGTTCCTTCGTCTCGTCACCTAATTAAATCTGTCAGGGCAGAGTATAAGGCCACTTAGGAAAAAAGAAAATCAGAGATAAGGTCCAAGGCATGGGAAGAGCTTCAGACCGCGGCAAATCTGAAGGATTCATCAAAATTCTGGAAAGTGGTCAATCATTCCTATTTTACGGATAGTAACACAAAGGCTGATGACTGTTTTATTGAAGAAGAAGTGTGGTTGAACCACTTTAGGAAAGTATTTGATCCAGAAAATGATCTCCAGATCAGGGAGGATAATATCAATAATCGGACTAATACAGACCCCAATATTAATGCCTCAGATATTTCTTTTGACCTACGTGAGATCCTTGGAGCCATAACCCGCTCCAAACAAGGGAAGGTCCCCAGCCCTGATGGTGTCCCCGTTGACATTTTTAAATCCATGCCCAATCTCTGGGGCCCTTTAGTAACAAATGTTTTAAGAAATGTTGTCAAAACTAATATACCTTCTTCTTGGAAATTGGCAATTATTATCCCTATTTTTAAAAAGTGCAATAGGCAAGACCCTTCCTGCTACAGACCTATATCTTTGATTGACTCCACAGCTAAGATTTTGGGTAGTGTGATTTTATCCCGCCTGGAGGATTGGGTGCTACAGACACAGATTTTGTCTCCAATTCAATTCGGTTTTCAACCTGGTTTGGGAACAGTCGAGCAAGTATTAAATCTGCATCTCATACTTAACAAATATGTAACTGCCAAAAGGGAGCCAATTCATATGGCTTTTATTGACTTATCCAGCGCCTTTGATTTGGTAAACAGGGAGAAGCTGTGGCAAATCATGGAAACTCTGGGATGCGATGTACCTCTACTGGATCTTATAAAGCGCCTTCACATGGACTTAAAGGTGTCAGTTCAGTATGGCCCATCGGGACAGAGATCTTCCCCCATTTCCTCTTTTAGGGGAGTGAGACAGGGATGCATTTTGGCCCCCTTTCTTTTTTGATATATATTAATGGGCTTTATGATTTTTTGACAAAAAATGGGAAGGACGTGCCAAAGATGGGGCAGATATTGCTCCCAGTTTTACTATATGCAGATGACGCTGTACTTATTGCACGTACTGCAAATGGTTTACAATGCCTGTTGGATCTCTTTTTGGACTTTATGTTGGACTTAGATTTAAAAGTTAATTATTCTAAGTCATTTGCTATGACGTGTGGCCCCCGAAATACAAAATCTAAAACATTTACTATGGGGGGCAATATCATTAATAAGGTGAGGGACTTCTGTTATTTAGGCATGCATATAAGTTCTAATATGCTTTGGAACTCGTAAACTAGGCCACAGACCATCTTCCCAGATTATGACGCTATATAACTCAAAGTGTGTCTCAGCAGCACTCTATGGGTCTGGAGTCTGGGGTTACATTAAAATACCCACTCTCCAATGTACTGAAAATAAATTTATGCGCAGACTATTGATGGTACCTAAGTGTATAGCAAACATCATTATCTACGAGGAAGTGGGCCAATGCTTTTTAGAGGACTCGGTTTCTATTGTCCCCCTTCTGCTGTGGATTAGATTTTGGACGAATCCAGCAGCTAGTCTTGTGCGGGAATGTACTACGGAATGCACTCAATTGGCCAACTCGGAATAGGATTCCATGGCTTTCGTATTTGCGATCATCTTTTGATAAGCTGGGGCTAAGGCATATGTATGAGGAACCGCAAATGCTAACTAATACTGCAAAGCCCCTGTTGAAAGCACGGCATTCTGAGCATACTTTCACAAAAGACTTTATAGCTGTCTTAACTTGAAATCTTTAGATTCCTGTATCCAGATTGCTACGGTTTTATATATTGAACCTTATTTGACTTGGTTTTCATGCCCAAAAATATATTCTCTTCTAACCTCTTTTAGACTAAATTTGATTCATTTTAAGGTGGGCTTTCCTGAGCAGTGTATCTGGCAAAATGATTTACCACCTTGCCCTTGTGATGCCAGCTCAAAACAAAGCGCTACCCATGTTTTTCTTTTTTTGCTCTCTTTACGCTTCCCCTAGAAATTCTTTAATCCTTCCTATTTTACGTACTTTAAGACCAATCCATTATAAGGAAGCTTTGATACATTTTCAGAAATTACCGAATGATAACATTTGCTACCAGGTTTTAAACTTTATTAGATCATCTATATCTATTAGGAACCAATATTAATATTCTGTATTTTATTAATTTTATTCTATGCTGATTTTTAAAATCTTATTCTAAATTTCAGAATTCTATACCCTATATGTGTGGTTTAGTATAGCCTTTATTCTAGTGGAAGAAAGGTTTTTATTATATTTTAGGGTATTTAAACAGTTTTTTGTTAGTATTATATTGCATGAAATTACTAAGGGCCTCATTATGACCCTGGCGGGCGGCGGAGGCCGCCCGCCAGGATCCCGCCCTCCAAATTACCGCGCCGCGGTCAAAAGACCGCGGCGGGTATTACGAGTTTTCCCCTGGGCTGGCGGGCGGTTCCAGTAAAACCGCCCGCCAGCCCAGGGGAAAACGACCTTCCCACGAGGATGCCGGCTCGTAATCGAGCCGGCGGAGTGGGAAGGTGCGACGGGTGCAGTGGCACCCGTCGCGTATTTCAGTGTCTGCAAGGCAGACACTGAAATACTTTTCGGGGCCCTCTTACGGGGGCCCCTGCCGTGCCCATGCCATTGGCATGGGCACGGCAGGGGCCCCCAGGGGCCCCGCGACCCCCCCTACCGCCATCCTGTTCATGGCGGCTTTCCCGCCATGAACTGGATGGCGGTAGGGGGGGTCAGAATCCTCATGGCTGCGGAGCGCGCTCCGCAGCCATGGAGGATTCCAAAGAGCAGCGGAAAGTCAGCGGGAGACCGCTGACTTTCCGCTTCTGACCGCGGCTGAACCGCCGCGGTCAGAATGCTCATTGGAGCACCGCCAGCCTGTTGGCGGTGCTCCCGTGGTCGGTGGCCCTGGCGGCCACCGGCCGCCAGGGTCAGAATGACCCTCTAAGTGTTTTGATAAGAATATTGGAATTTTTATGAAATAGGAACATGGATAAGATTACTCTGTCATTTTTTTCCTTGACAATATATGTATGATGTGCTCTCACTGTTTGTTTTTTGGAAATTTGATTTAAATTTGTACTTTTATGGCATCTGCCGAAAAAAGTTCTTTGACTGACTGACTGACTGAAATTGTCTAGATGTGAACAGTCAATACCAATGATGCACATATTTACTCCCAATATGAGTACTAGCAGTAAAAAATGGCAACCGCCTGTCCTGTATGCAGGAACAGGTGAAAGTGGCCTCACTCCGATGGCGTTAAGCGTTATGGTAGAAGATGGTCTGCACCACTGTGCTACTCCTCATTGGCTAAAATGGGGCTCTATGAAGTACAAGATCTAATGATGATCAATACCGGCAGTGATGGTGTTCACCGCCTCGGACGTGACCGCCATATTCTTTCTACCACTTCTACCACTTCACTTGGTTCCTGACTCTCTATGGTTCTACACCTCCACTGCGTGTGCTGCTGTGACCTGTGTCTGGAACCTGCGATGGCCTGTGCTACAGAGGAAAGGGCCCCAACCTTCACATACAAGGAGTTGGAGAAGCCTCTGGATGGGGTCCTACCCCTGTATGAGCAGCTGGATGGGCCTCTAGACCAACAGGTGAGTACATCATGCGTACTTTGGATGCAACATAGCTGCATGTAGATATTTGTGTGTTCTAGCAGTGGGTCATTTGGGGGATGTGACTGCATGCAATGTATATGCAGAGGTACGGGTTTGTGTGTGCTTGATGAGGGGCAAATGCAGTATGTGAGCCAATTGTGTGACAGACTGGATTGTATAGTTTATGGTGTCCTTCTGTCTATGTCTCCTCTGCAGGTCAGTGCCCATCAAAAGAAAGGGTTGTGGCGTGCCATTGCCAAAGATGTGCGAACCCTAGGGGTCCATAGCTGGCGGAGCACCCACTGCTGGACACAGTGGGAAAACCTAAGATGCTGGGCCCGGAAGACTGTGGAGGTCCAGCAGGGGACGGCCTCCCAAAGAGGGAGGGGTACCCATCTGACCCTCACTCCCTAATGGCCTGCATGCTGATGGTGGCCAGTCTGGAGTTGGATGGGCACTTGAGGGCTGCACAGCAGACAGACTGTGGGGTATTTTGTATTTGCTGCCTGCCATGGTGTTTGGGTGCAAGGTTCTAATCAGTGGATGTCCCAATATACAGGTTGAATTATTCCTGCGCGGTCCTGCTTAGCTATGTAGGATGGTATACATAATTGGAATTTGATAAGTAGCTAGCATACCATAGCAGACAGGGCTTAGTTAGTTCACGGTGGCTTGACTGTCATGCAGAGATAGTTTCAGGCTCTGGCGTCCTCTCTGACGGCAGCCAGTGTTCCTGGTTCTTCCTCTCCACTCCAACTAACTGTTCCCAGTCCCAATGCCCTATCCCCCAAGCCATTCTACTCACACAATCTGACAAGCACGCACCCAAAACAACAGACAGGACTTGCACAGTCAAACACAGGCACCACACTTCACTCCACAAGCACATACACAACCAACACACAGATGCACATACTACAATAGCCACTGCCTCCATGTTCTCCCCCACTGCTCCTCCCTCACAGTAACATCAGCACTCACACCTACATGCACTGCATCATCAGGCCCAGATCCTGCAGCATGTACAGCCTTGCCCACAGTCACCACAACAGCAGACACACAGACATGCACCCCACACAGCACATGCTCAGTCACCACCACCACCATCACCACCTCATGCAGCACACCCACCTCACTTGCAGACACCACCACACATACATACACATGTCCTGTTTGTCCTCTCCCACCCTGTCTGCTCCCCTCCAAAGACACATAAACGCTCCCACTCAGACACCCAACAGCCATCCACCTCACACACGTACACTGTCCATGCACCTGCACCCAAGTCCAGTACAACTCCTCCTCCTACAACCACTCTGTTTACCTCCACTCCCAATCCTCCTCCCACACCCCGTCCCATTGGTCCTATGAAGCTTTTCCTTTCCTGCCTTGACCGCTTCCCTCCCCCACCCCCTGGCCTGCCCGTAAGAGAAAGGTCCCATCCCCCCCGGACAGTACCTCCAGCTACTAGTCGACTTCTGTTCCTCTTCCTAAGACTACACCTGCCACTATGGGGAAAAGAGCGGCACTCTGCCCCCCCATTCCAACGCCACTCCTCTGCCCCTAAACAGAAGGGCAAAGACCTGCCCCCTCTCAAACTCAATCCCAAGGACCCCCCTCCCAAGAAGTACCCCCATGACCCCTGAGGTGCCTGCCTACCATCTCCATGATGTACCTGCCTAAAGGGGTGGCAGGGCTGTCAGGAATCAAGTTGGACCTTGGACGTTGCCCTGTGGCCATTTTTTGACTTTGGACAGGCCAATGGCCCTTGCTGCACATATGTATATTTGTATATATGTATATATTTTAGTATGCAGACACTGTTCCCACATAATTACAGTGGTTGGACCAGAGGTATGTGTACTGGCTTTCTTTGCTCCTAGGTTATGTTAATGTTGATTAACTCTGCAGATGGTTCTTGATGTTTGGTACGTGTGTAGGGTGTGTGTTGTGCTATTGGGTGTGTCACTATCCCCTCCCTCCCTTGTGTGCTAGGTGGCTGTATCACCGTCATCGTCTTCATTGGCGTTGGTGCTCCTGGTCTGCCATTGTGTTCTACAGCACCAGCATGACTTTCAATTTGGGCTCTTTGGTGACTGCAGACTCCTCTGTGTCCCTGGAGGTGAGTGTGTCTTTTATATGATGTGTTTCCACCAGGCTTTTGGTGGTGGTGATTCCGCCCCAGAAATTCTGGCGGTCTGCTATGTCATAATATGGTGGGTGGTTCGTTGTCTTCCACCTGCCTAAAGATGACTACCACCGTGGTCAGTGGACGGACCTCACTGGTGGTTCAGGTGGTACATTGGCTGTCTATGGGAGGGATCACTGCCATGTTCATAATTTGGCGGTCTTCACCGCCGGCCTGGCCACGGTGCTACCACCATCGTCAGGGTGACGGTCAGCTAACCGCCAATGTCATAATGAGGGCCATAGTTTGAAAAATTGAATTTTCTTAATGGAAGTCTCTCTCCTCCTTACAATTTTACAATATTTCCTGGACAGAGCCACATTAATATTTTAAGATCTCTGTGAAAACCTATTTTGTTTCCTTGTGCTGAATAAGCGTTTTCTTCCTCTTGCTCCCAGTGCGTGCCAAAATGACATTGGAGAGGAGAAGCGCTGTGAGTGGAGGAGGGGCAGGAGCCCTTTAAATTTCTGTCGCGCTCCCGCCGTCGCGGGAAGAGCTGTGAGTGGAGGAGGGGCAGGAGCCCTTTAAATTTCTGTCGCGCTCCCGCCGTCGCGGGAAGCGCTGTGAGTGGAGGAGGGGCAGGAGCCCTTTAAATTTCTGTCGCGCTCCCGCTGCGCGGGACGCGCGCAGGCGGTGCCCGGGCAAAGCCCGGGCCAAGGGTGGGCCCGTCCTTCGCCCGTCATCAACTGGAAGAGGCCGGGCTGGGCCCCCCCCCTAACGTCTACTTCTTCTGCCTGTGGAATCTACATTGGGGTGCTGTTTCAGATACTGTGTGAGTTTGTCATCAAATATGGGGAAAAGAAAGTCTAACGTTCAGAAGGGGGAAGCCGGGTCCAGCTCCCTTCAGTCCTCCATTACTAGTTATTTATCTTCTGTGATGGGGGCCATTGAATCCGAACTCGAACATGTAGAAGAAAGGATTGGGGCTGTCCAAAGTACTGTTCAACACCCCCCCTTGGAACCTACCACCCATATTTCCACTTTTCCAAGGACTGGTCCTTCATCACTGATCTCGCCTCTGAATACCAGCCAGTTGGGCGCCGATATACTCCCCACTACCGACCAAATTAATTCTTCTCTCCTTTTAGCTATTCCTCCTCCTGAAAGCTCTTGCTCTCAGGCCGATTCCCCCCCTTTGAAGAAGAGGAGAGCCGGGAAAAAGCTCAAAAATACAAAAAAGGCCCCGGGCTCCAATAAGAATCTACCTACCTCCCTGGCCCATAGTGACCAACCCCCAATCACCCTGGTCTCCTTCCCCGAATGCCCTCCGAGCAAGGATGCTCCTGAAGATCTTTCTAGTTTTATTGACTTGACACTTAAATCTTTTTGCGCAACTCTTGAGGCAAATAATTTCCACCTTGATCGCTAGGAAACTCGATTGCTTTTGTAACGATGTGACCAGGTTTTTATCTAGTTTTTTAAAACCAGGTCCTTTATGCACGGGAATACTTCATAGCCCCGAA
Source organism: Pleurodeles waltl (assembly GCF_031143425.1). Taxonomy (NCBI): domain Eukaryota; kingdom Metazoa; phylum Chordata; class Amphibia; order Caudata; family Salamandridae; genus Pleurodeles; species Pleurodeles waltl. The sequence continues at coordinate 1,042,501,579 of NC_090447.1, read as the reverse complement.
CCAGCACCTCAGTCTACTCCTCCCCCTACTTTGGTACCCCAAGGAGTAAGTAATTTTTTGCCTGATCCACGAACTGTCTCTGGTCAAGGACCTTTCGCTGACAACCCTGCATCAGGGCCGATAAGGGAAGTTTATTCCTCCAGAACGCATGACAAAGATCCTACTAAACTTACTAACCAGGCAGACTTTTTACATTTACCACCTGCCTGCAACCCGTACGTTCTGGTTCTCTCAAATGTTCCTCCTCTGGAGTGGTCCAAACAAGAAGACACCCACTCCTTAATTAGAAAAGCTGGTCACTGGTTGAACTTCAATTTCAAATCCAATTGTTTACACAATGATAAGATTCTCATGGCACGAAGAGTGAGGAGGGTAGGACACTCCAAAGTATTGGAGGAGGGAGACTATGTTGTTTTAAATTTTGCTAATCCTCGTTCAGTAGACAATTTTTTGACCAATTTGGACTACTGTAAAATGTCAACTAACAGGATTCAAATACATCCCCTGTATCATTTTTACGACCCTGTCCTCCTACCAAACCGCATTGTCACTAACCCTAGTATTCGCAGACCAGATCTTGAAAGGCTTCATATACAGGCAAATGTACCCTCTAGCAACCGGTTCTCGACTCTCAGTCACCTTGACGTGAACGATTGACTATCGGTGACCCACCCCTGTTCTTCTAAAAAGGAGAGACCAAAGGCTGGAAATGTCCACGCTGAACGTATCTGGGACATAGGAAAGCCTGACTTGGACCTGAAAGCTCCTATAAACACTAAAGTTCTAATGTCATGTCCTGTGTCTAGACCATTAACTCTGCTTAGCTGGAACATAGCAGGGCTGCGATCCAAATCTGACAATTCGGACTGGAAGAGCTTCATTTCCTCCTACGATATAATCTGTCTACAGGAGACCTGGTCCAAAGATACATTCCTCCTGAACGGTTTCACCTCTTTGTGTCAGCCGGCATTAACCTCCCAGATGGGGAGAGCTAGTGGCGGCCTCTTAGTTCTCGTTTCCGTACATCTCCCGCTTTTAAAAGTGTCTTTAATCTGGTCTTCCCTTTATTTTATGGTTGTCCTTGTCTCTATTTGTGGCCAAAAGGATATCCTTATTTTAAACTTTTATAACAATATCCCTCGGGGCTTCCTTATGGGTCATTTGGAAGAGGTAATGGATTTTTTAGATTCTTCACATGCTTTGCAGAATAGTGACCTAATTATTATATGGGTGGGCGATTTTAACACTTCTCTGTGCAGCAAAGAACACATGGACCTGTGTGCCTTTCCTGCTGAGGGCAGAGAGTCAGTATTTCATTTTAACCATACATCTGAAGGAGAAGCCTTAAATCTTTTTACTTGTAAATTTGACTTGGTCCATGTTACCGAGAAATTGGCCCCTGACGCCTGCAATATACCAACCTTTACTGGGAATTTGAGGGGGAGTATTATCGATTTCATACTTATCAGCTCCTCTGATTTTTACGTAATTCAAGAATTCAAGATTACGCCCCACTGTGCGAGCGATCATAACCCCCTTAGTATTATATTGGACCTAAAAATTATTCAGGCACCCAATAATAAAAGCTTGAGCGCTGCTACTGTTTATAATCCAAACTGTGGCATACGTTTAAAATGGGACAAAATAGATCCAAAACTTTTTAACCAGGAAATTGTAAGAAGTAGGTCGGACTCAATTCATATGTGTCTCTCCCAGCAGTTAGATTCTGACCGCATAGTGCGTGAATTTGAATTTTTAAGCACTGACATTTCACGCGCCTTGGCGGTGGACAGGCCTGCGAAGGGGCCGGCGGCCCACAGATGGTTCGACTCCGCGTGTTCATCTGCCCACAAAAAACTCAAAGATGCACTTAAAGCAATTCCTCTCTCCCGTCAATTAGTTAAAATAGCCAGAGTTGATTATAAGGCTGCCATTGACAAACGGAAATCAGAAATTAGGTCCAGGGCCTGGGGCGATCTTTTGGCTGCATCTGAGCAGAAGGACACTTCTAAATTTTGGAAAGTGATTAATCACTCATACTTTTCTGGTCACCACTCTTTGGCCGATGACTGTCTTATTGCTGAGGATGTCTGGTTAACTCATTTTAGGAAAGTCTTCTGTTCAGGAACCTATGAGAATTCACATGTAAATCCTTCTGCACTTTTCAACTTAGATTCCAAAACTAAAGCCCCAAACATTATTTTTGACCTCCACGAGGTCAAAAATGCTATCAATAGATCAAGGCAGGGAAAAGCTCCCGGCCCCGATGGGGTTCCCGCTGATCTTTTTAAATCAGAAATTGATCTTTGGGGTCTGCTAGTTACAAATGTTTTGAATAGTGTGGTAAACAGTAACGTGCCCCTCTCATGGAAATCGGCCATTATTGTTCCTATCTTTAAAAAAGGTAATAGACAAGATCCTTCCTGTTACAGACCAATCTCTCTTATTGATTCGACGGCAAAGATTTTAGGTAGTGTGATCCTGTCCCGGTTAGAAGACTGGGTGTCCGAGGCCTAGATTTTATCCCCTATTCAATTTGGTTTTAGACCTGGTGTAGGCACAGTCGAGCAAGTTTTAAACTTGCAGCTGATACTCAGCAAATATGTGACAGTCAAAAAAGAGTCTATTCACATGGCTTTCATTGATCTAACCAGTGCCTTTGATATGGTTAATAGGTCAAAGTTATGGCAAATTTTGGAAGCCTTAGGCTGTGATCCGCCTCTACTGGAGCTTATTAAACGCCTACACACAGACCTAACAATTTCTGTTCAGGTCGGCTCACATGGGCAGAGAACCTCCCCCATCCCGTCAACTAGGGGCGTAAGGCAGGGATGTATCTTAGCCCCTTTTCACTTTCTGATTTATATAAATGGGCTTTATGATTCACTTTTAAAACATGCAAAGGACATACCGAAGATGGGTCAGAGACACCTTCCAGTTTTATTATACGCTGACGATGCAGTTTTAATTGCCCGTACTGCAAACGGTTTACAGGGACTACTGGATGTATTTTACGATTTTATGCTGAATCTGGATCTGAAAGTAAATTACCCCAAGACCTTTGTTATGACTTGTGGCCCACGCAATACAAAGTCTAAACTATTTTCTATGGGAGGGCACACTCTTAATAAGGTCAAAGAATTTTGTTATCTAGGCATGTACATGAGTTCTTCTTTGTCCTGGAAGACACACATTAATTTTAAGCTCCAACAGTTGATAAGGAACAATGAAGCAATTTTTCGCTTTTCAAATAAACTAGGTCACAGACCCCCTGCTCAGTTGAAAACTCTTTATAATTCCAAATGCACTGCATCAGTCCTTTATGGGGCAGGCGTCTGGGGCTATAATAAAATACCGTCTCTTCAGAGTGTAGAAAATAAATTCCTGCGCAGATTATTGTTGGTTCCAAAATGCACCGCAAACATAATCTGCCATGAAGAACTGGGTCAGTGCTTTTTGGAGGATAGGGTCTTTATGGCTCCCCTACTGCTGTGGATCAAATGTTGGTCAAACCCTATGGCAAGTTTGGTCCAAGACTGTATCTCTGATTGTCTTCAATTGGAATACTCAAATAGGATTCCCTGGCTTATGTTTCTGCAAAACTCCTTTGAGAACCTAGGGCTTAGATATATGTTTGATGACCCTCATCTGTTAACCACAAACTCTAGGTCTGTTTTGAAGTCTACTTATTCCAAGCACATATCAGAGCTGAGATTTTATAGTTCCCTGAAATTGAAATCTTTTGATTCTTATTCTCGGATTGTGACTGTTCCATGCCTTGAACCCTATTTGTCTTGGTTTTCAAGTTTTAGAATAATTTCCTTTTTAACACTTTTTAGACTTAATCTAATTCATTTTAAGGTAGCTTTCCCTGAACCATGTTTCTGGAAAAAGGATTTACCACTTTGTCCCTGTGACTCCAAATCAACCCAGAGCACTTTGCATTTTTTTCTTTTTTGCCCTTTATATGCTGCACCTAGAGGGGCCTTTATTTTACCCACGTTACGTCTTTTTAGACCTATTCATTATAAGGAAGCCCTGCTATACCTTCAGAGATTGCCTAATATCCAAATTTGTCACCATGTATTAGACTTTGTCACAGCTTCTTTACGTATTAGGAAAAGGCCTATTCCTTTTTAAATATTTTATGTACGTATACTATATCTTTTTAACGCTAACATTTGTACTTTTCTGATTTTGTGATTTTTAATCATGTCTAGGATATTTATCTATGTATGTTAAGGGGTTTTAGATTGGATGTTCATCTGGTGCTTCCAGTAATGGTTTTAAAGTTTTATTTTACTATTTATAGATTGGGAAATGTGTCTTGGTTTGTACTTTTATGGCAATTGCCGAATAAAGTTATTTGACTGACTGACTGACTGACTGACATTGGAGAGTATCATATTTTCAATCTGAAAAACATTTCTGTTTGATCTCTCTTTGCCCTAGAAGTACAAATGTACCATTTATAGAGAGTGCTGGCAAATCTAAAAAAACTGCTGAAAAATTTATCATTCTTCTGATAAGTCATCATGCGAATCTTGGAATCACATTTTCATTTAAAAATCAACTTACCTTTAAAAAGAACTAGGACTCCTTGCTTTATTAAAAAAAACATTTTTGGAGGTTGAGAAAGTGTCTTGCTTTGAGATGGGACCTTCTATATAATTCCTAATTTTTTTTTGAATGATCAGAAATGTTCATGATTGATAAAGGGTGATGCTTGTGAGGGTTTTTTCATCTACTGCTCAAGTCTGCATTGTACAGAAAGCAAATAAACCCCCAGAGAGCTCCCCATTGTTTTCTTATTAGAGTTTAAAAAACATAGGCCCATATTTATACTTTTTGATGCAAACCAGCATCATCGCTGGTTTGCGTACTTTTTTTTACCGCCGGCTAATTCCATTCCAACCTGCCAGGCAGGTGCCTTATTTATGGATTCACATTAGCCGGCGCTGCGGCCTAGTTAGAGTTAAAAAAAATGACTCTAACCGGGCAACACAGGCGTTGGGAAGAATGGGGGTTGGGTGTCATAAAATGGTGCAAGTCAGGTTAGAGTAAAAAATCATGGCTCTGACTGGCCTTGATCCATCTTTTGATGCACAACCCCCATTGAAATGACTCCTGTCTTAGAAAAGACAGGAGTCATGACCCCTGCCCAATGGCCATGCCCAGGGGACTTCAGTCCCCTGGGCATGGTCATTGGGCGCAGTGGCATGTCGGGGGCCCATGTTAGGCCCCCCTATGCCACTTAAAAAATATATATATATCTACTTACCTGTACTTACCTGGGATGGGTCCCCCCATCCATGGGTGTCCTCCAGGAGTGGGCGAGGGTGGCAGGGGATGTCCCTGGGGGCAGGGAAGGGCACAAAAATGTTGACGCAAATTTGGGGCAAACAGAGTATAAATATGCCCCTTAGCATCTTATGTAGAAAGTGTTTTAATAGATGAAAACCCTCAGATTCAGTAAGCCTGATGTTTGTGACAGCTTGATCAGTTTTGAAATGTACAAAATGAGGTTAATGATTCAGAAAATGTTTTCTGAATAATTAAATAGGAATCGGTATTTGAAAGGGGCATATTCATGCAGCACTTTAAAAAAATGATTCACTACAAAATGTATTTATGCTTTGTGACCAAAGTCCTGCCACAAAACATTAATATTTTCCACGAACTCAAGTGACCACTGACTACTCCTAAAAAAAGTTTGTTTAACGTTTTTTTGCATTAGGCTTTCTTTAAAGGTAAATGGGTTGCATTTAAAAAATATATTTTTCACAAAAACAGTCACAGACATAGTGGTCTGCTGCATAATGACAACAGCAAAAATAAAAGTATCACAATACAAAGAAAGAGAGAGACTAGGCGGGCTACACCAGATGAAACAGGGCTACCTGACCACCCCATCCACATTTTCAGGCACTGTAGCCTTTTCAGTTCGCATTGATTTCCATCAGGGGCTGTATTACACAAAGTCCCCTGGAGACACATGGGCCATGAGCGCCCGCTTTGTCCACCCCATAACATTTTGACATTATAGAAGTTGCTTCAGACCATTGTGTTGCCCCCTTCTGCAATACTGATAGAGCTGGTGTACATGTTGAGGCTGCACTATCTTAAGAGGACATTCCCCCATTTGTATGTCATATTATGTTTGCACCTGGTGCACCTACTCAAAGGTGTGCTGTGGAGCAAACATGACCAGCTCGCCTGATACATAATACGGGCCCAGTTAGCCATTGTTCTGTGTTTGCTAAGGGAAGCAGAACTACAAGTTCTATAATAGAAAGTGCTGTATACAAATGCCCCAGGACTCACTCCATAGGTAACCACAGACATGAACATACTTGTGATTTCTTTCAGATGACCGTCTGATCGTCCTGGAACTCATTCGACTGTAGAAAGGCTAGTTAAACAGATGCTTAAAGCTACAGAGAATATTAGAGCCTGGTACTAGCCATGACCTAAATAGGGAAATTAAATCGAAGCAGTTACTACAAAGTTACATATTTACAGTGAAATTCACAAACAATTACAGCCCACACAATAAACCTAAGAGATTAGGTTCCTGATTCATAGTTATTTCTTGCAGAATCACTGATGTTCAGGGATGGAAGGAGATGTAGTCTATACGAAATATATTGTATAAAATGGTTTCTACAACGCCCTACCTCTCAAATCACATTTCCATATAGGTTCCCACCCATCCTCCTATTATCACCTCTCCAAACCACATCCAACCAAAACAAGCCAAAAGTATGTTTATACTACAGCGGGATCAGCCTTCAAGCAATGGTTAACACTCATTTACTGCAGTAAGATCGCTCTCTCAGCAATGGTTCACTTTCATTAACTTTTACAACAAATGGCTCACCCCATTGACTTCAGTAGCATTATTGTCCAATGCACCTTCATGACCGTCCTAGAAATGAGTCTCCGCTAGAGCCTCACAATTGCTCCAGAAGTATTTCTTTCTCACGCGCCTACAAAAATCCTCCACCTATAGCGCATCAATACTGACTTTCCTGCATCACTCTATGAATAATGGCTCATCTTCTTTTACTTCAGTGCATCACCTTCTAAACTCTTCATAATCTAACTACGGAATCAACTTTTCAACATCTCCATTTGACGGTGCTATTATTGTCAAAATGTTTTAGGTTTCACTTTAATGAAACATGCTTTCATGTTAGTTTTGGCTCAATGGCACAATGATGTAGATGTATTACCTGAAACTAGGATAATTGCTGAGCAGGAAGTTGCTGTGACAACCTAATAACAATATTATGCATAGACAGTCCTTCGTCTCACATTGCATGTAGAACAATGCTAATCCATTGGCCCACGGCTGCACTTTCTGTTCGTGCTGGTAAGAATCATGCTGCTAGAGTTGGCATTTAATAACTCTGACAATATGCTGGTGCCAGCAGGACTGGTGACTTCGGGGCCATCTACTTGGGGTGTGTATGATCACACACAGTCTCATCAATTGAATTTTAAGTAGTTGGCACGCATCTGCTCCTTCCTGAGACACCTGGACTTGGTGCTAAATGAAGGTGACTTGTTTTTTCCAGCATTGCTGCAAACTGGTAGTAAGAGATGGCCATTGATGCTCTCTGTGTGTGGCCAGTAATGCTTGTTACTATACGAGGCCATTAAAGCTAGTTAGTGTGTAAAACCATTAATGCTCACACCAAGTGTGTTATTTAATGGACTGATAAGTTTATTACTCCCTTTGGCCAATAATGTTGGTTTCAACGTAAAACAATGAAATCCAATTACCACATGCGTACATTGCAGCTCATTCCTATGTGGGACCATTAATGATGTTAACGGTGTGCACCGAACCTAGGCCCTCATGCTGCGGTGGCGTTCTCAAATCACCAAATTATGAGTCCGGTGGTTTGGCTGAAGCCAAGCCGCCAGCACTCTGCCTGTCCCGCTGCTTTTCATGGTCCGCTGGACTGAAAATGAGCAACGCTTAGTGGTATTACGACACAGGAGACCACCAGCATTTTTATGGCAGTCGCACCGCCAGAAAAAGCTGGCCATCATACATCCTGTTGCCATGAATAAGCATTACTGTCACCAGGATACACTTGCACACACGTCCACATCCCTGCACGCATGCACTCACACACTTCTACACACAAGCACACCACCACTCACCTACGCAAATGTGACAAAGACACCCATTAACACTGACATACGTACACAAACACCGCCGACATGCATGCATTTACTCCTCTGCCACCTCCTCCAGTGCATACCCACGTTCACACCCTTCTCTCCCTCCTAACCCGCATGCACACATTCATGCCCCTCCTCCGTACTGCTGTCGCGTGGGCTCTCATTATCCTAAATGAGACTACTGGATTTCTAGGCAGCAGGATCGATAACGGTGTTGGGGACTGAGTCTGACCCACGTGTAAAGAACTCTGTCACCCTAAATCCGGTTTTTGCTCCGGCTAACTAGCAGTGCCTCATTTCTCCCACGGGGAAGAAATGATTGGGCAGCCGAGCGCATGACATCTTTGGAACTTCTCAGGGAAGTCGTAGTCACTCAGATCCAAATCAACTCTCTCATTTACAATATGATCTAATATACAAATGATAAAGACAGTATAAGTTTTATATAATGTTTTAATAAAACAACTGTATTTTAGATAATAAGGCGTGAGCCGCAATAACCAGAACAATACAACACAGTAGGATTGAAATAGTCACCAGGAGAGTAAAACATAAGAACAAAGCTATCATAGTGCCTAACAGTTTCTACTCTCCCTCTGCTTGTTCTATTTAGAGCACAGCATGTTAAGCTTCTAGCTTGCCTTTCCGAATCACTGGGGAGACATCAGCCCTCATACCTGAGCAAAGGCCTGTGATCTGGTTCAGCATCTGCAACGAGGCAGTCAGCGTCTAGTTGTGGTTCCCTGGTCGGAATCTCCCTCTTGCGTGTATTGGGACAAGGAAGTGATTTTATAACTAACATGTCATCGTGATCACAAAATGTCCCTACGCAGGAATGCCAAATCTAAACTCCTACCACGTCTATCGGCAATGTACCAGACTGTATCCTTGACTGAAGCACGGAGTGAATATGTTATGGAGAACTCCAGTGCTGAAGTAGGCAAAACAGTGTGATATGAATAAAAAACAACACCGTAGAACTGGCTATTTGAAAAATAACAGTACGAAGCCTAATAAAAAGCATTTAGAGCAAAGTGCACAGAGGCTCTAAGCTGCCAGCAAATGAATAAAACACATCCAGGGCAAAGTGCACAAAGGCCTAAAGCCTGAAGCTAATGCGCAAAGGATACGTAAAACTAACCACACTACACCCTCCCCTTGTCGGTAGCAAGTGGTTCCAAAAATATAAAAGTATGCCCCAAATATAAACAATACATAAAACTACATATTTCGACGAGGTCAGAAGACAACAAAGTCATAAATTTAGGAAACATGCGACGATAAAGCCAAATTCAATATAGTGTAAACTTTGCAGGAGAGAAAAAAAAATCCAATCGTCAGACAGAAGCAATAGAACGTAGGAGCTCCTCCACTTCGATATATGTTAATATCGGAAGATCCACGCCACAAAGTACCATGGAGCAGGTGTGTTCCAAAGCCCCAAAACCATCCAGGGCGGCACCCCGTGCAGGGCCTATGAAAGAGACAACACCATCTTCCTCCAGGAAGGGAATCTCATAAACCGCCTCACGAAGCAAACGCAACCGTAGTGCACAAGTCTGGGAATGAGCCCTAATCGGGAACATCAACAGATCAGTTTCGACCACTGGAGGGCGCTGCAGTGAGAGACAGAAAGCCAGTGCATGTTCAAACGAGCACCAAAGGCACCGAAACACGGGTTGCACATAATCCAAAACTGGTCGGAATGACAGAGACTAGTCACACTCCAAATGTCCCAGGAGTGTTGCTCCAAAATGCTGCATCATGCGTTCACGACACAGCTGCGCTGACAGGAGCAGCAATATAGGATCTCGTCGTGGTGGGACGGCCATTGCGAAAAAATAGCAACAATAGCAAAACTCCAGCCAACAAAGCCAATGTAATCGGGAAACCCCAAAAAATGCTTCAAAAAATAGAGTGTATAGCCGAAGGTATCAAACCGAATATGGAAGAGAAGGTGTGAGCAAAACCAACACCAACGGCTTTGAAAAAATGTGCAATACCAGCAGTGCTGGATGCATTAAATATACGTCCCACAAGTTCACCGAAGTGACTCGGAAAGTTAGTATTCAAAAGGGACTGTATCTCCGCCGATGACCTTGCCACCTGAAGTGCGTAGGTCTCAGTAGCAGATGTAAGGGCCACATGCTTTTGAAACAATGAAGCTTTCAGACGACTCAACTTGTCGAAATTAACCTTGGAAGTAGCAATATGAGGCCAGATGTCCGCTACCTCCCTAATTTGAGTGGGGGAAACAACACATTCCCGTAGCACGTAACGCCTTGTTGACAACGACAACGTAAACTATTCCGGCACGCATGCCACAGCAGCGTTCGCTGTTAAGAACAATGTAACTGCCGTTAGAAAGCACCTGGAAAGTGTTTTTAATAAACGGGACTGGAACTCCCTTCAGATAACAAGCTAAGTTAGCAATTGAAGCGTTACACGCTCCATGCAAGGACAGCTGTTTACAAACCATAGAATGGCTGACAGAAGTTTCGCATTCACTACCGCTAAGAAAAACCTCCCTCAAACCATTAATACATCTGTATTGAAAGGGAAGCTCCCACACCTCGTGTATGTAACTGTCTCCCAATAGTTCATATCTACCCACCGGAATGTGCTACAAACAAGAAGTAAATTGCAGAGTGGAGATAGGCAGATTAATAACCCCATGAATCAACCACTCAGCTGATGGAATCTCAGCAACCGTGAAAGGCAGTTTCTCCAATTTCTCAATATTCAACATGACATACGTTGCTTCCTTTTTAGCCATCAGCTGTTGTTGATGAGTCAAATTAAAGCAGATAAAGATCTCTCTGGCACGAATGTGCTGCCATGGAACGCGACCTGCCTTCAAGGTCTGAAGAGTCCAACCCAGCTGCATGATGGACCGCGTCTGACTCTGCCCATGATGTAAAGAAGACATGTCCGATTTAATAATGTCAATCGCAGAGGAAACAATGCTGTCAATCGTATAAACACGGTCAGAAAGGGTATGCATGCCATTATCAACAACAGACAAAGGGGGTCATTCCAACCCTGGCGGTCGGTGATAAAGTGGCGGCCAACCCGCCAACAGGCAGGCAGTCAAAAAAATGGAATTCTGACCCTGGCGGGAACCGCCAACACAGCCCGCCACTTTAACACTCCGACCGCCACAGCGGGACAGACAAACAGCGCGGCGGTCACCGCCAACAGACAGGCGGCAGACAATGTACCGCCCACAGTATCACAACTCACCAATCCGCCACCTTTTCCGGGGCGGGAGCCCTGCCGATAAAAACACGGCGGAAACAGAATATGAACGGGAAAACGCTCACCTCTATACACTCCACGAGGACGGAGGACAGCATGGAACCCAAATTAAACATCCTACCAGCTCTTGTCTACCTGCTCATCTACCACGAGTACGAACTCCGGCGCAGAAGACAACGGTGAGTACTGCACCTACGACACAGGGGAGGGGGAAGGAGGAAAGGTTACGGGCACACACATATGCCCCCCCCCAACTATCAACATACCAATGCAGAGCAACAACTGAGTGACACCCCCCAAACACCCCTGAAAAATGCACAGACATAATAAAAATGTCAATTAAAATTTATGTATAAATTAGGTTCATTGAAGTCATGAAAAATTATCGTCATGAAATATCAAAGCAAAAATAATGAACAGTGCGAAAGCTATGTACATTGTCAATAAGTCCTGCTCAGTGTGTCAAATATCCACAGTCCGTGGGCCAATGTCTACCAAACACATGGGCACAGCCCACACAGGAGACCTGAGTCCGTTGGAGAGAACACTGCTGGGGCATCAGATGACAAAACTACAGGCACCTCAGGGGGAAGGGAAGGGGGGGCACCTCAGCCACAGGAGTCCACGACGCCAGATCCACGAAGGGGCCACCATGCCCACTGTGCCATCCTGGGGAGTGCAAAGCCACAGTCTCTCAAGTCTCTCCAGTGGGTGGAATGCCCACTGTGCCATCCTGGGGAGTGCAAAGCCACAGTCTCTCAAGTCTCTACAGTGGGTGGATTGCCCACTGTGCCATCCTGGGGAGTGCAAAGCCACAGTCCATCAAGTGGATTACAGACTCCACTGGTCATGGAGGAGGCAGGGTGCCCAGAGTGCAGCGTGAACACTAGCTCGACACAGAACCGGCACTGTCAACGGTCCAGCGGTGCGTGACAGGAAGGGCCCAGCGGTGCTTGACACGGGGGGCCCAGCGGAGCGGTGCTTGACAGGAAGGGCCCAGCGGAGCGGTGCTTGACAGGAAGGGCCCAGCGGATCGGTGCTTGACACGGCGGGGCCCAGCGGAGCGGTGCTTGACAGGAAGGGCCCAGCGGAGCGGTGCTGGACACGGCGGGGCCCAGCGGAGTGGTGCTTGACAGGAAGGGCCCAGCGGAGCGGTGCTTGACACGGCGGGGCCCTGTTCAGCGGTGCCTTTCTTCACGGCGGGGCCCTGTTCAGCGGTGCCTTTCTTCACGGCAGGGCCCTGTTCAGCGGTGCCTTTCTTCACGGCGGGGACCTGTTCAGCGGTGCCTGTCTTCACGGCGGGGCCCTGTTCAGCGGTGCCTTTCTTCACGGCGGGGCCCTGTTCAGCGGTGCCTTTCTTCACGGCGGGGCCCTGTTCAGCGGTGCCTTTCTTCAAGGCGGGGCCCTGTTCAGCGGTGCCTGTCTTCACGGCGGGGCCCTGTTCAGCGGTGCCTTTCTTCACGGCGGGGCCCTGTTCAGCGGTGCCTTTCCTCACGGCGGGGCCCTGTTCAGCGGTGCCTTTCTTCACGGCGGGGCCCTGTTCAGCGGTGCCTGTCTTCACGGCGGGGCCCTGTTCAGCGGTGCCTGTCTTCACGGCGGGGCCCTGTTCAGTGGTGCCTTTCTTCACGGCGGGGCCCTGTTCAGCGGTGCCTGTCTTCACCGAGGGGCCCTGTTCAGCAGTGCCTTTCTTCACGGCGGGGCCCTGTTCAGCGGTGCCTTTCTTCACGGCGGGGCCCTGTTCAGCGGTGCCTTTCTTGTCTATCAAGGGAGCCAGACCTGGCCAGGACTCCCTGCTTAGTCGCCCTCCGACCATGCAGTTGCTGGACCCTCCTGTGACGGAGTCCTGGGCCCGTGGGTGTCCTCCGTCACACCCGGGATGGGGCTTGTGGGGCCCTCCTGGTCCGCGCCCCTGCTGGCTGACTTCTCCGCCCTGCTGCCCTTGCCCTCCTTCGATGAGGCTCTCTGGCCCTTGCCTCCCCTTGATGTTGTGGCAGGTGACGGGCCACGACTTTGCTCCTTGGGGGCAGCTGTGTCAGCCTTCTCACGGCGGGCCTTGGTCTTACGGGTTCTCTTTCCAGGGGGGGGCTGGCTGTCCCCTTGCTGCTGGCCGATGTATCTGTGCTGGAAAAGGGTGGACTCCAAAACCCGTGCACAATGGTCAGACTTGATGCAGGGCTGGTGGTGGCTGAGGTGCTCTTCGGACTCTTACCAGATGGAGGGGGTGCTGTCTATGGGTGCAGGTGCTTGTGACGTAGGCTGTCGTGTGGTGGTTGGCTGTTGTGTGGGTGGCTGCCTGCGTTTGTGTGTTTTGGAAGAGGGGGTGACAGACACAGTGGGAGAGGACACAGGGGACGTGTAAATGGCAGTGGGGGTGGTGACTACAGGTGTGCGGACTGTACTGGAGGGTGTGCTCGTGATGGAAGTACTGGCTGATGGTGGTGTGCATGCAGGTGTGAGTGGAGACGTCACAGGGAGGGAGGAGGGAGACGAGGAGGAGGGGGACACAGAGGTGGTAGTGACTGTTGCCATTTCTGCATCTGGATGTTGCTTGGGTGAATGCTTGTGGGATCTGTGGTGCTTATGTCTGGATGAGCTGCCCTTGGGTGTTGAGGTGTGTGAAGGCTGGTCTGATGGTGTGGATGGGATAGGCAGAGGAACAGGAGACTGGGACTGGGTGGAGGCAGTTAGAAGAGGGAGGCTGGAAACAGGGACAATGGCTGCCGTCAGTGCTGAGGCCAGAGCATTGAACGATCGTTGATGGGCAGCCTGACCCGAATGAATGCCCTCCAGGTATGCATTGCTCCGATGCACCTCCCTCTCTACCCCCTGGATGGCATTCAAAAGGGTAGACTGCCCAACAATGATGGTCTGGAGGAGGTCAATGACCTCCTCACTGAGGGCAGCAGGGGTAACTGGGGCAGGGCCTGAGGTGCCTGGGGCGAAGGAGATGCCCGCCTTCTTGGGCGAGCGGGCACGGAGCGAAGGCTGAGGGGCTGCTGGGAGGGCGGAGCTGGTGCGCTGGGTGGCGGCTGTACCTGTTGTGGCGGGGGGAACGGATGCTGCCGCCACCGCTAGGGAGCTCCCTTCCGAGGACGTGTCAGTGTCGCTGGTGTCACCGTTGTGGAGCTCCCCTCGCCCTCCGTATCACTGGTGACCTCGGTGTCTGTAGCATGGCCCACCGGGGCCTTGTGAGTTGCAGCTCCCTTGTGCTCCAATGCCAATTCTCCTCCGCCTGATGATGCTAATGCACACATGCACAAGAAGATAAAGAAAAAGGGTGGGGGGAGAAATAAAGACAGGTTGAGTGCATGCATTGTCAACACCGTTGGCGGAGAGGACAGACACAGGAGCCTCCAGCACTACGCTGCGCAATCGGGGTACACTACTCAGTACTTGTGACTAGGCCTACAGGTCTATCGACAACAAATGCACACATGGGTGATGCTGGACCATGGATTGCTGAACTTGGCACCCTACAGAGGTGGGGTGCGGGGGCACAGGGCCATGCCTAAAGGAGGGGACTAGACTACAGAAAGCGCCCTGGCCTAAAGTCAGCCACAGCCCTCCTCCCCCACCCAGACACCTCCACTGCGCGTAAATATAGCAGAATGTGCTGGTACTCACCCCCTTGTGTCTGCTGTGATGTCCTCACGCGCCCATCCAAATCGGGGTAGGCCACCGCCAGGATCCGGGACATCAGGGGGTTCAAGGTACGACTGGCACCCCTCCTACGTTGGGAGGCCATCCCCAGCAGTGACTCAGCGGTCTTCCTGGTCCCGCGGCGGATGTCCTCCCACCTCTTTCGGCAGTGGTTGCCCCGTCTGTTGTGGACCCCCAGGGCCCGGACTTCCTTGGCGATGGCACGCCAAATGTCGACTTTCTGATGGGCGCTGACCTATTTGACATGTACAGGGTGGGAAAGGAAAAATCAACATTTTTCTGCATGTTAGATGTGATTGCCCCCCCTCCCCAACCTTGCCATGTGGCACATGCTCGCATCTGTCGTGCCTTGCACTCCTCATTCGCTCCCCACCCCACCATCTTACATCCCCCATACACAACCCAGGCATAGCCCATTCAACGTGCACCCAGTGTACTTACCTGTTGGTCTGGAGGACCGTAGAGTAGCGCATACTGGGGCAGGACCCCATCCACAAGTTTCTCCAACTCTTCTGAAGTGAAGGCATGGGCCCTTTCCCCAGTCGCAGCAGCCATTGTCTCTTCCAGACCGAGGTCACAGCAGCACTTGCAGTATAGGTCCTCTCCTGTGGATGATCAGGTCTCGAGTGATTAAGCAGATAGAAAATGGCGGTCACGCCCGCGGCGGTGCGTACCGCCGTGGTGCGTGCCGCGACCGCCGGCGCACATCGTCATTGGCTTCTGAGACCCATAGGGTTTAATGTTAACCAATGCGCCTTCGCACTGCGGTCTTCGACCGCCTACCGCCACGGTGTGCCACGCCAGCGCGTTGACCTCACATCCCACTGTCACACTTCTCAGGTCAGGCAGCCGCCATTACAAGGGACCACATGGCTTAATTACTACTGCGTCACACAGGCCTAGGCCTTGCATTGCCACTCATACAAGCCTTTCAATGCATAGCGATTCGTGTACTGTGCAAGCTGTGTGAACGTACCTGTGGGTTGCTTGACTCTGTACTCCATGTTGTCCTTCCTAGGCACCGTCCGCTGGGACTTGCGAGGAGAAGGATGAATCCTCCCGTGTACCGACCGCTGGTGGACCTGTCGACAATGGAAGAACGACATATTATTCTTTGATACCGACTTGACCGAGCCACTATACATGAACTGTGTGCCCATCTGGAGCCAGACCTGATGTCCCCCATCCGCCAACCCACAGGAATTCCCCCTCTGGTGCAGGTGCTGTCAGTACTCCATTTTTTGGCAAGTGGGTCTTTTCAGACAACAGTGGCCATGTCATCAGGGATGTCTCAGCCTATGTTTTCAAAGGTTTTGTCCAGAGTGTTGTCTGCCCTGATGAAATACATGCGGAGCTACATTGTTTTCCCTGAGGAGGGTGATTTGGCCACTGTGAAGGGTGATTTCTATGCCCTTGGACATATCCCCAACATCATTGGGGCCATTGATGGGACCCATGTGGCTTTAGTACCCCCAAAAGACAATGAGCAGGTGTACAGAAATCGAAAAAATTACCATTCGATGAATGTCCAGGTGGTCTGTTTGGCTGACCAGTACATCTCCCATCTAAATGCCAAGTTCCCTGGGTCAGTGCATGACGCGTATGTCATGCGAAATAGCAGCATCCCTTATGTGATGGAACAGCTACAGAGACACCGTGTGTGGCTAATAGGTGACTCTGGTTACCCTAACCTGCCTTGGCTATTGACCCCAGTGAGGAATCCCCGGACCAGGGCAGAGGAACGTACAATGAGGCCCATGGGCGAACTAGGAGGATTATAGAACGGACCTTCGGCCTCCTGAACGCCAGGTTTAGGTGCCTGCATATGACAGGTGGATCCCTAATGTACTCACCAAAGAAGGTGTGTCATATCATCGTGGCCTGCTGTATGCTTCACAATCTTGCATTGCGACGCCAGGTGCCTTTCCTGCAGGAGGAAGGTCCAGATGGTGGTGTTGTAGCAGCTGTGGAGCCTGTGGAGAGTGAAGAGGAGGAAGACGACGTGGACGACACGGACAACAGGGACTCAGTTATACAACAGTATTTTCAGTAGCACACAGGTAAGAATCACCAACGCCATTTTACATTTACTTACAGTCTCCTGCCTCTCTACTGTCTGTGTTTCCCCCCAGTTCCTTTTAACTGATTTTTGACTTTCCCTTCCCTTTTCAGAGCTGTATGACCCACAGCGTGACTTCTGCTTTGTTTGCCCATGGACTAATGCTTATTGACATTGGTATGTTGTCATCACAATGTAACTGAACATTATTGCACCGTTATGTGTAATATATTTGTTAAGAATACAAGCAGACTCCTGATTTTTGTAGTGCAATTGGTGATTTATTTTAAGTGCTGCATATAGGTCCATGATAGTTAAACGGTGATGGGTGGGGGTGGAGTAATGTCCATGGCAGAGTCCAGTTCTCAGTCTCACAGGTGCATTGTCCAAATGCCTGTGGAAGGATGGAGCAGGGGCTGTTTAAGGTTTGACAGGGTGACAATGTGGGACAGTGGGATGACATCAGGGGGTATCTTATGCTGGCGGTGGTCTTGGCATCCTACTCTGTCTTCTTGTGCGATCTCAGGTTCCGCTTCCGGGGTGGTTGATCTTCAGCAGGAGGTGGGGTTCTGGTGGCCTGTCGTTGTGTGGGGGCCTCCTGTCCACTAGCGCCGGCGGAGGTGGTAGGCTGTTCGTGGTCCGGGCTAGTGACAGGGGCCCTTTGGAGTGCCACATGGTCCCGCAATGTGGTGACTATCTGGTTGAGGGCCAGGACGATGGTCCCCATTGCAGAACCGATGTTCCTGAGTTCGTCTCTGAACCCCATGTACCGTTCCTCCTGCTGTGCCTGGATTTCCTGGAACCTGGCCAGTACTGTCGCCATCGTCTCCTGGGAGTGGTGGTATGCTCCCATGATGGTGGTGAGGGCCTCTTGGAGAGTGGGTTCCCTGGGCCGGTCCCCCCCTCTCGCACAGCAGCCCTCCCACTTCCCCTGTTTCCCCAGGCCTCTGTCCCCTGGACCCTGTGCCCACTACCACTGCCCCCAGGTCCCTGTTGTTGGGGTGGTGGGTCAGCCTGGGTGCCCTGTAGTGGCGGACACACCGCTGATTGACGCGTCCTGGAGACAGAGGCATGGGCCCGCTGGGTGGGAGCTGTGCTGGTATTCCCAGAGGGGGTTGGGTCTGCTGTGGCCTGTGTCTGTGTGTGGGGAACCGACTGTCCAGAGGTCCCCGATGGTCCAAGCTGGTTATCAGGTTCTAGGTCGACAGAGCTGCTGTCATCAGTGGGGGCCTGTTCTGGGGGTGGGATGGACAAATCTGGACCCTCCTGGCCGGTGTGTTGGCGTTCGGGCCCTGCAGGGGTAAAAGAGTATGGTTATTGCTTCTGTGTGTGCCATGGCGTGCGATTTGTTGGTGCCCTTGTCCCCCAGTGCTGGCATTCCCTTGTGGGAGGAGTTGTGAGGGTGGTTTGTGGGGGGGGGGGATGGGTATGTGCAGTGGTCATGCTTAGGTGATGGGTGTCCATGGTTTGTGTTGGCATTCAGGGATTGGTGTTGTGTTGGGTGGGTTGTGCTGGTGAGACATTGGCAGGGAGGATGTGTGCTGGGGGGTTGGGGGTGAGGATGGGGGTGTGGGTTGGCATGCTGGTGGTTGGGGGGGGTGAAGTAGTTGAGATTAGACTTACCAGAGTCCATTCCTCCGCCTACTCCAGCGAGGCCCTCAGGATGCAGGATGTTCAAGACCTCTTGCTCCCATGCTGTGAATTCGGGTGGAGTGGGTGGGGGTCCGCCGCCAGTCTTCTGCACAGCGATGTTGTGTCTTGACACCATCGACCACACCTTCCCCCGTAGGTCGTTCCAGCGCTTTCGGATGTCGTCCCGATTTCTGGGATGCTGTCCCACAGCGTTGACCCTGTCGACGATTCTTTGCCATAGCTCCGCCTTCCTGGCTATTGTGGTGTGCTGCACCTGTGTGCCGAAGAGCTGGGGCTCTACCCTAATTATTTCCTCCACCATGACCCTGAGTTCTTGGTCCGAGAACCTGGGGTGTCTTTGGGGTGCCATGGGGTGGTGTGGATGAGGTGTGGGGTGGTGTTTGTGGTGATGTGAGTGGTGGTGTGTGGTGATGTGTGCGTAGATGTGGTGTGGGTGATGATGTTGGGTTCCTGTGTGTGTTGTGGTTTGCGTTCCCTGTGCTCTCTCTCTGTGTATTGCGCCTTGTCTCTGAATTTTGATTTGGGGGGGTTTGTGGGTGATGTGGGTGTGTGTTTTATATGGTGATGGGTGTGTGGGAGTGTTGTGTGTATGTGTATCAGGTGTGTGTATTTTGAATTGTCCAATGTGGCTGTGTTTTGTATGGGTGTGTGTATTTTGACCGCAGCGGTGTGTACCGCCAATGGAATACCGCGTTTGAAAGACCACTGCGTGGATTCGTGGGTCGTAATGGCATGGGCGTGTTTGTGTTGGCGTGACGGTGGAGGTTTGGTCATCTCCAGTTTATCGCTGACCGCTGATGAGGCGGCCTTCCGTGGATGTCGGGTTTTTGGCGGTTTGGCAGTTGTGGGTCAGAATGACCGTGGCGGTTTACCGCGGCCGCGGCGGTAGAATGGCGGTCTTCTGACCGGCGGTAAGAGCCTTTTACCGCTGAGGTCAGAATGACCCCCAAAGTCTGCAGCAGATTTTCCTGATCAATCTGCCTCAACCGGGCTGCAGCCTCCTGTTGTGAAAGCTTCCAAATCTCATTATAAACTTCGTACAAAAATATTTTCTTCCGTGGTACCTTGGGACCTGACAAAAAATCTTGTAAATCAGTATCATTAGACAGTAACGTGAGATGTGACTTAACTGCATCCAGCGTGGATGACTTCAACCATTGCTGACAAAGCTTCCCCACGCTGTATGTAGTTATAATATCAGCATGTTCTGGTGAAATGTAACGAGGGTCTGCCCTACTAGTCCTGAACCCCCCTGAAGAGGTGACAAAACGTTAATGACACTTATTAGTGTCTACAGGCCATAATAACCTCCCGCCCGGATGTAACGATGAAGTGATAAGCGTACCATTCTGGACCCAATGTGTAAATTCACTAAAAGTAGCATTCACATAGTGCTGCCAGGTTTTTTATTTGGAAGGGACAGGTATACTAGGCAAATTCAACTCTCTAATTGTCGCCAAGCCCAAACAGCTAGTCTGTTGTACTGTGTCATTGAGGAAAATCATCTGCACAGGGATAATACATGCTCCAAATAATGTATCCCTGCCTTGCATCTGCCAATTTTTCGTACCCCAAACACTTTTCAAGTCAACAGTCTTAAACCAGTATTCATACCCCTCGACCGAAAGTTTAGATACAAACAAATTGGAATACAGCAATTTAGTATCGGTCAATAACATTTGCTTATTAGAATACCGTGTAACTTTAAAATAGTAATACTTAGCATTTCGCTGATCATGCCCAGAAAAATATGCAAATTTATCATAATACGTTTTCGAACTCCCTTGTGGAGGAGTCAAGCAATGTTCCCATTGCACATAATTAACCGCTTCTATGCCTTGGACGAGATGATCTCGTCCAAGGCTACAGTTCCCCTGTGCCTTGGACGAGATCATCTCGTCCAAGGCACAGGGGAACGTGGGGGAGCGCTAGCGCGCCCCCCGTGCACCTCCCTCCCCCCCAAGGCGGGAATGGAAGGGGAACACCTTCCCCTTCCACTCCCGCCCCCCCCTGTGACGTCAGCACGCGAGCGCGTGCTGATTTGTCACAGGGGCCTCCCCAATCGCGCTGGAAGCTCTGCTTCCAGCGCGATTGAAAGAGAAATGCAAAAGCATTTCTCTTTCAATCACTGGGGGAGGCCCGGAGGGGCTTCAAAGGGAAGGAAAAGTATTTCCTTCCCTTTGAAGTCTCTCCGAGGGTTTCAAAAGCCGGATTGCTTGCAATCCGGCTTTTGAAACCCCACTAGACACCAGGGATTTATTTATTTTTTACTGAAATTCACATAAGGGAGCGACCCCTTGGGCAAGGGTCGCTCCCGGGGGGGGGGATTTGGGGGGGGAATTTATTTTAGGCCATTTCTGCCCCCGGGGGGGGGGCAGAAACCTGTAGGCGCCAGGGCAATTTTTTTTTTTTGTTTTTTTTTTTTTGTTTGTTTGTTTTTTAAGAGATGGGGAGCGACCCATCAGGCAAGGGTCGCTCCCCAGGGGGGCAAATTGTATTTAGACCATTTCTGCCCCCCTGGGGGCAGATTGGCCGAGTTTAGGTCAATCTGCCCCCAAGGGGGCAGAAACCACTAGGCACCGGGGATTTGTTTTTTGGCGCCAATGTCACGCAGGGGGAGCGACCCCGTAGGCAAGGGTCGCTCCAGGGGGGGGGGTCTGGGGGTTGGGGGGGCAAATTTATTTTAGGGCATCTCTGCCCCCCCCCGGGGCCGGCTGAGCTACAGGCCAAACTCCACAGGTAGGCACCTTGCAAAAAACACCTCTGTTTTCTGTGATAAAATATGTTGTGTCCACGTTGTGTTTTGGGCCATTTCCTTTTGTGGGCGCTAGGCCTACCCACAGAAGTGAGGTACCATTTTTATCGAGAGACTTAGGGGAACGCTGGGTGGAAGGAAATTTGTGGCTCCCCTCAGATTCCAGAACTTTCTGTCACCGAAATGAGAGGAAAAGGTGTTTTATCTGGCCAAATTTTGATGTTTGCAAAGGATTCTGGGTAACATAACCTGGTCAGAGCCCCGCAAGTCAGCCCATCTTGGATTCCCCTGGGTTTCTAGTTTTCAAAAATGCGCTGGTTTGCTAGGTTTCCCCAGGTGCCGGCTGAGCTACAGGCCAAACTCCACAGGTAGGCACTGCTTTTTATAAAAAAATGTGATGTATCCACGTTGTGTTTTGGGCCCTTTCCTTTCGTGGGCGCTAGTCCTACCCACACAAGTGAGGTATCATTTTTATCGGGAGACTTGGGGGAACGGTGGGTGGAAGGAAATTTGTGGCTCCCCTCAGTTTCCAGAACTTTCTGCCACAGAAATGTGAGGAACATGTGTTTTTTTAGCCAAATTTTGAGGTTTGCAAAGGATTCTGGGTAACAGAACTTGGTCCGAGCCCCGCAAGTCACCCCTCCTTGGATTCCCCTAGGTCTCTGGTTTTCAGAAATGCACAGGTTTGGTAGGTTTCCCTAGGTGCCGGCTGAGCTAGAGGCCAAAATCTACAGGTAGGCACTTCGCAAAAAACACCTCTGTTTTCTTCCAAAAATTTGGATGTGTCCACGTTGCGCTTTGGGGCGTTTCCTGTCGCGGGCGCTAGGCCTACCTACACAAGTGAGGTATCATTTTTATCGGGAGACTTGGGGGAACGCTGGGTGGAAGGAAATTTGTGGTCCTCTCAGATTCCAGAACTTTCTGCCACAGAAATTTGAGGAACATGTGTTTTTTTAGCCAAATTTTGAGGTTTGCAAAGGATTCTGGGTAACAGAACCTGGTCCGAACCCCGCAAGTCACCCCTCCTTGGATTCCCCTAGGTCTCTAGTTTTCAGAAATGCACAGGTTTGGTAGGTTTCCCTAGGTGCCGGCTGAGCTAGAGGCCAAAATCTACAGGTAGGCAGTTCGCAAAAAACACCTCTGTTTTCTTCCAAAAATTTGGATGTGTCCACGTTGCGCTTTGGGGCGTTTCCTGTCGCGGGCGCTAGGCCTACCCACACAAGTGAGGTATCATTTTTATCGGGAGACTTGGGGGAATGCTGGGTGGAAGGAAATTTGTTGCTCCTCTCAGATTCCAGAACTTTCTGCCACAGAAATGTGAGGAACATGTGTTTTTATAGCCAAATTTTGAGGTTTGCAAAGGATTCTGGGTAACAGAACCTGGTCCGAGCCCCGCAAGTCACCCCTCCTTGGATTCCCCTAGGTCTCTGGTTTTAAGAAATGCACAGGTTTGGTAGGTTTCCCTAGGTGCCGGCTGAGCTAGAGGCCAAAATCTACAGGTAGGCACTTTGCAAAAAACACCTCTGTTTTCTTCCAAAAATTTGGATGTGTCCACGTTGCGCTTTGGGGCGTTTCCTGTCACGGGCGCTAGGCCTACCCACACAAGTGAGGTATCATTTTTATCGGGAGACTTGGGGGAACATAGATTAGCAAAACAAGTGTTATTGCCCCTTGTCTTTCTCTACATTTTTTCCTTCCAAATATAGGAGAGTGTGTAAAAAAGACATCTATTTGAGAAATGCCCTGTAATTCACATGCTAGTATGGTCACCTCGGTATTCAGAGATGTGCAAATAACCACTGCTCCTCCATACCTTATCTTGTGCCCTTTTTGGAAATACAAAGGTTTTCTTGATAGCAATTTTTTACTCTTTATATTTCAGCAAATGAATTGCTGTATACCCGGTATAGAATGAAAACGCACGTCAGGGTGCAGCTCATTTATTGGCTCTGGGTTCCTTGGGTTCTTGATAAACCTACAAGCCCTATATATCCCCGCAACCAGAGGAGTCCAGCAGACGTAACGGTATATTGCTTTCGATAATCTGACATTGCAGAGAAAAGTTACAGAGTAAAACGTAGAGAAACATTTATGTTTTTTTACCTCAATTTCAATATTTTTCTTTTTCAGTTGTTATTTTCTGTAGGAAACCCTTGTAGGATCTACACAAATGACCCCTTGCTGAATTCAGAATTTTGTCTACTTTTCAGAAATGTTTAGGTTTCTGGAATCCAGTATTGGTTTCATGCCCATTTCTGTCACTGGCTGGAAGGAGGCTGGAAGCACAAAAAATTGCAAAAATGGGGTATGTCCCAGTTAAATGCCAAAATTGTGTTGAAAAATTGGGTTTTCTGATTCAAGTCTGCCTGTTCCTGAAAGCTGGGAAGCTGCTGAGTTTATCACCGCAAACCCTTTGTTGATGCCATTTTCAGGGGAAAAACCACAAGCCTTCTTCTGCAGCCACTTTTTCAATTAAAAAAAAAAAAAATGAAATTGTCCCTGTATTTTGGCCAATTTCTTGACCTCCTTCAGGGAAACCCACAAAGTCTGGGTACCTCTAGAATCCCTAGGATTTTGGAAAAAAAGGACGCAAATTTGGCTTGGTTAGCTTATGTGGACAAAAAGTTATGAGGGCCTAAGCGCGAACTGCCCCAAATAGGCAAAAAAAGGCCTGGCACAGGAGGGGGAAAAGGCCTGGCAGCGAAGGGGTTAAATATGGACTTAGGGCTACTAGCTTTATGAATAAAGTGGTGTCCATAATAGTTGTAGCAAAACATGTCACCATGATTATCTCTAAATTGGTAAGCATCTTCATCGTCATAGACAGTATAATATTGCAAATCTGTTAGCATAGAATCTACTGTCTTCACATCCCAATCATCAGAAACAATGCCTGGTATAACAATATCATTCATTGATAACTTAAGGACATACGGTATTTGAATCAATTCAGTGGGATCATATATATCAAACATTACTTTATCCCACACAATCCCATCTGGAATCGGTATTGCAGAAATGTTTACATTGGACAAGTCTCTTCGAACCATGTGAGACGAAAAATGTGGTTTCAACACAATCTCCACGTGCTCAATGTCAGATCGATCAGGAAGAAAATTACCATGTATTACCAGAAAAAAAGTAACCACAAATCCCAACCACAAAAAAAGAGTCATCACAGCCATAAAAAGCCACAAATAGTTCCAAGGAAAAACAAAATACGTGTGTTTAAGCCAACACAGCAGCTTACGTGGACCTCGGACAGAAGACATCGAGGATGAGGAGTTGGACACTGCATCATTAGTGTCATTGAAGCAGCCAGAGGCAGTTCTTGCAAAAGGTGCAACTGTGAACAAAGAAGCAGATGGAGGCTCTCGCCTTGGCACACTATAAACCACATGCTCAGAAACCTCAGTAGAACGTACAGCAACTTGATCAAAAGATACCAAATTAATCGTCGTCTGTGGAACAATCGCAAGATCATCATCCACCCTCCCCAAGCTCGGAGAGGAAACAGCGTCGGTGTAAATCACCAGCAGCGGGGCTTTTTCCCCTGTAGCAAGAGGGATTCCGGAACTACTGGGTGTCCCTCTTGGTCTGCTGTGCAGAATCGGCCACATGTTGTAACTTGACATTATCAATGGAAACAAAGCGATTTCCTTTGGCCCCTTGCAGCGGCGGTAAAATCACAGTTCCCGTGCCGCTTACCCCTAAGATGCTCGATAAGAAGGACCAAATTATTTCTTTACTGCGACCTTTTCACGCACTAGATCTCCAATCCTGGGTATCCAACCAGTAGGTGTTACTGGCTCATCCTTAATTCCTGAGGAGGCAGCACTTGCAGAAGAGTTATCCTCACAGAATTGTTGTAAATCCTGCAAAATAGTGACACGATCATTTATGTCAAAGGGCATAACTGCCGCCTCCACACCAGGACCATCTAGATCAGGAACATACATTCGTGTTCCAAACAGGCACTCATATGAAGTATGACCCCCCAGTGACCTTCTAGGCAAGTTATTAAGTGCTCTCTGTACTCCATACAGGTGGGCTAGCCAACTACGACCCGTACCTATAACTCTGGCCGTTAAGGATTGCTTTAAATCACGATTTAAATGCTCCACGACAGAATTTCCCTCGGGATGAAATGGAGACGAGAATTGGAGTTGGACCCCCAACGAAGCCATGGTGTCCCTGAATGCCTTAGAGGCAAAAGCAGGGCCCTGGTCCAAATGAAAAGCCGCAACTGCAAATGTATCGACAAAGATACGCAAATCTTTAATAACAGTTCGAGTCTCAGCCGAGCGTTGTGGCCATACCCACACAAATCTGGAGCACGAATCTACAGCAACCAATATATATTTGTATGCACTATCTGGTGTCAGCGGACCACAGTGATCCAAGTACACACACTGTAAAGGTTTATTTGAAATCAGAAGGGGCGTCTGCTGCGGGCGTCTAGCCGACGAAGCTTTAATCTGTTGACAAACGTCACAACAAAGGACATACTGCTTTGTCTCTTTATAAGGACCAGGCCACCAGTAACTAGCCTGTAAAAGTGAAACCGTGGCAGCCACACCAGCATGTGCAGACGCCACCCCCTCATGTGCTGCAGAAATTAATCGAGGTCTCTCAATTTTATTGGGTAGTTCACGTATACCAATGCCTGGAATATTAACAACAGCATTCAGCGCACTACTCAAGCAGTAACTATATTTAGAAGGAAATCCTTTAGGAAATGGTGTGCCATCAGCCGTAGCCTTTATGGCAGCCGAAATCTCTGTGTCTGGTTTGGAACTCGAACGAGTCACTGCGGCCACAGTGGCGACAGCCACTGCCGACTTTGCGGCTTCATCAGCCAAAGTATTCCCAGCAACATGTATTGCAACGCGCTGGTGTCCAAGTGTATGCACAACATGGACCTTAGGAAGCGTTTCTTTCAGGTCCGCAACCTTACCCCACAACAATTTATGTTTAATGGTGTTGCCTTTAGAATCTCTGAACCCTGTTACTTCCAATAGTGCAGATATTCATTGAAAGATTGAACACAGTAGTAGGAGTCACAGACCAGCAAGGTCAAAGTCGCCGAATCCGCGTGAACTTCTACCTTTTCTGAGACTTTTCGTAAATTTTGTTTTATGTCTGAAGGTAAACACTGACTGGTCCTAATCCACTTCTTGTATCTGACACATACCCTATTGCAGTTAGCCATATTTTTCAATTTCGACCGGTCACAGATGACTAAATATCCACAGTTGGCACTTTCATAATTTAGTCACTAGTTTTTGCCTTAATGTTAAAAAATTCATAGGTCTGGTTTCTAAATTTGTGAGGAATTTCTCCTGTGTTGTGTTTCCACTTTAATAATGTTTCTGTGCTGCATAAATACTTTACACATTGCCTCTAAGTTAAGCTTGACTGTTTTTGTGTCAAGCTACCAGAGGGCTTAGAACATGTTAATTTAGTGACTTTTGTGGTTTGCACTGGCAGAGATTACAGCTGTTGCTTGAGTAGTGTTAACACCTCACTCAACCAACAACCCAACTTCTCACAAAGATCAACAGAGTACTCACCATAGTTGGTGAAGTAGGTGGGTGGGAGAATTGTTGCCACTGGGGACAATCCAGGTAGTTGGACATAGACATGAGCTACATGTGTGGTTCCTAAAATTTAGCTATTCATAACAATTATATCTTGAATATTGATTCCACATAAATCATGTTATGTGGAGAGTTAAGTAATATTCCATACTTTTAATATATAATGGTGAGAGTTTGGTGTACCTTTTCCTACCCAAGATGGCGCCCATGGAGTAAGACTCATTTTCCAAATGAGAACAAACTTATCTAGAATCTGCCAGCCAACTTTGAACTGTAGTATTTCTAGGTGTTTACCATGGAGGACCTTGCTTCCTAGCAGCTGTTTATTTGTCTGCTCTCATCTCCATCAGTTTGCAGTCTGAATTGTGCTCCAATCACAACCTAAAAACGCTCTTTGAAGTATCAGCTGAATTTCTTCAGTGGAAAGTATTGCTGCTGGAGTGCCACCATCTGTTTTTGTATGGATTGGACATTTCTTCAAAAGTGTTTTTGATTCATGAATGATTGTATCGAACTGAAGTTATGCTTCATCTGCAAAGTGACACTCTCATGTTCCTTCTAAAGACTTTAAATTATGTACTTGATTTGGTTTTCTGTATGTGGTATTCTAAAATATATTCACATTAGTTAAGTTATTTAGTTGCACATGCATACATCATCACCCCTTGAATAGTTAATCTTTAGAGTCACATTTCACATTATACGTTTGCAGGAAAACCAGTTATATTCACAAGCAGATATAGCTGCAGAGTGTTACTTAATTAAAAAAAGAATATCATACATGGTTTTTTTGATTGTGTGAGAACGCTCAGTTCAGAAGTCTAAATGCTAAACGGTGTTTGCTTATTCTCCTCAGGACCCAAATGCATGAAATTAATTCATACCTGGTCCAAGAGAGGGTACTATGCATTGACAAGTGTCTTTCTCAATTCCCCTCTTACCCAGTGCTCTTGGGAGTGGTTTCTTAGCCTCCTCAGAGTATAAGGTGGGCGAGACAGAGTAGTATCAAAGTTGAGCTTTCCTACAGTGGAATTGAAAGTCTGACACATAGACACTTACAGTTTATGTCACATATTTGTTTTGCTACATTGCCTGTTTCCACCATTAGCCACATTATTAACCTGGCCGATTTTCCTGCATCCTATATATCACAACAATTATATTTACCAAATTGAATCTAGAGATGGAGTTGAATAGATCTTGAAAACATATATATCTGAGAGGGGTTAAGACAGAATAAAGGAGCAAAGGGCCACAAGCATCTAAAAAGCAATTAATTAAACTAAATAAAGGGTTAGAGAGGAATGATAGGAACAGAATTAAAAAGGTAGATGAAGTGTAAGATTCTTTCAAAATATAAGAATATTTTACTCTGGAATGGTTGCATCAGAATGACCTGGCACAAGCCAAAGATGGAAAGCTTATCAGTTCAAAATTTCATTGGAGGGCAGCTTACTTTACAGTGATACTTCAGAGCCATGAAGTGATGTGCACCTTGGCCATATCTCTATCGCATAATGCATCAATGACAGGACCTTTAGGGTTAAGACGAGCTAAAAGACACTTTTATTTCCCTTTTGTGAGTCCAACACAGATGAAAGAATTGAACAGTTTTTACATATGTGCCACACCTATGTAAAGAATGGGAGTTTGGACGACAGACAAATTCACTTTTAGCTCCTCTGTCAGTGCTAACAATAGGAAACAAGATTGTTACACCCTTGAACTCTCCCATAACTGCATGGACCAACAGTATCTTGATATCATTCCACAAGGTAGATAAATAGATCTACAGTGAGCAAATTTGCAGCTATGGTAGCCAGCGCTCTGGTTTTTATGTTTTTTTTTTCATGAGGTTAAATACCCCAGAGAGGTGGTCTCCAACCATTGAACTAACCTCATGGCTACCTACATGAAAGCCATGTGAGAGGACCTTAGATAGAGATTTTTTATACCTCTTACCTGCCCCATGAAATGACAGGCTTAACATTACTCTGATGGATGTCATGGTGCGGTGGGGCTTCCACCTATCATGATTATGCTTTACAAACCATAGTAGGAAGTGCCACAGCAGGTCTCCTTCTGCCTACATATTTTACCTGAATCCAGTATAGGGCTACCTATTAGATTAGATATTAGATAAGGACGATAGACGCATGAAGATGGTGGGAATAACATCTCCATAATGGACAACTGCAATTAGACTAGCAATTAATTTTGCTACATACAGCTAGGACCCATTTATCTACTCTCTGACCCAAGGAGTTGTTCCTCTCCACAACTTGCACTTCAAGAACTTTCAAGTGAAAGCCTTCAACATGGATAATACTTTTATATTCTAAAGAACACAATGGAATGTAGGGCCTGATTTAAACTGTACGGTTTGTACTCCTTCGGGGAAATAGAGTAAAATACTCCAGTTGCCCAGGCAGAGTAACCATCTCTGCTTTTAGAGATGTCAGCCAGCCCTGCAGCTATCCTTAGGCATTGACAGGAACTGCAGTCATATCTGTTATTGTCAATGATAGAACTTGGATGGATGGTACAGTTGAATTGACAGCCACCTGTCAAAGTTTTTTACATAAAAAAAAAAAAAAAATCAAAGGAAAATTTTGTTTTAAAAATTAAAAAACTAATGATCCCCACATGATGGGAATTTTCTCCCATAGCGCAGGGGTCATTTTATAGTTTTCACTGTCCCTTACCAGTATGATTTACCCAGCAGTGAAGGACAGTGAAAACTTGCCATTTGACTACTCCTTTAAAGAGCAGATGGTTGAATAGCTAAGACTCTGACAGCCCATACTATTTTGGCTGTTGGAGCAATATAATAAAGGTCCACCCAGTTGTAAATCAGGCAGAAGGACCCAGGTTTTAGTGGAGAGGGTACTCTGTCACAGTTGTGAAGATGAACTCTCTCTACACAACTCCAAATCAGCCCCTAAATATAGAAATGTTAAAAGATGACAAACCAGAAACTGAATGGTGTATCATAATGAAAAATATATGATGTTGTGTTATGTAGATTTATAAAGAACACGTTCACCTGGGAGGGGATCCTGGTGCTAAGCAGGTAAGAGCCTGTCCATGCCTCTGGGGGGCATTCCATTGGTCAACCCTGGGTGTTCCCACGCATTCACTCTTGGATTTTGGCTCATTCCCAGAATTCCCAGGATTCTGTAGCCCACTTAGAAAGAGAAAAATGCCTCCTATGATTGTTTTTGTGCAGGAAGGTGTCTTTTCCTGCAGAACAACAATTCTGTTGGCAACACAGAAGCCCTTCCACCATGGTACAAGTGTGCCTGCGTAGGAGGAAGGCAGCACACTGTGAGCCAGCATAGCGTGAAACAAAATTGATGTTCCAAATCTTGTTACATATGGTGCATCCCTGCCCTTTCATACAGCACAGCACTGCAAGGTGGCTTGCTGCACTGTATGAAATAATTATAAATATGGCCCCCTATGGCATATTGAATACTCGAAAAGCCAGTTCTTCCTCTTCTTGATTAATTTAAGAAGTGAGGACGAGGTTCTAATGAGAAGTGGCTGGTGGACTGCCGGATCTAGTTTTCCCTATGAATAGGATGTGTGCCAGTAGGAATCTGGACGAGTGGAGTCATCTTGAATGTTTGTGAAAGCAGATGCCATTGCTGAGGTATGCTGGGCTAGTATTATGTAGTACCTTGAAAGTGTGGGTGAGGACTTTGAGTTGGGATTGTCTGTAGGGAATCAGTGGAGTTTCATGAGGTGTGGTGTGATGTGGTGTGAGTGTGGCACTCTCTCTGAGTTCGAATGTCATTCTGGTTGCTGAGTTCTGAATGTTCTGTAGAATTATGGTGAGCTTTTGTTGATGAAGGGGATTCCTGTAGTCCTACTTGCGTATGACTAGGGTGTCTGTGTTAGTTTTCCTGGTGCTGAATAGGAGCAATTTGAATAACTTCTTCAGCATTTTCAGGGCATGGAAGCATGATGCGGTGACAGCACTGACTTGGACATTCATGGCACATTTGCAGTTGATTCTAATGTACTTGACATGGAAGAGAGTGTGAGTCCAAGCTCTGTTGCCCATCAGGTGGAGTCCCAGGAGAAGTCTTCTTCCCAAAGTTTAAAACTATGGTCATTGTGGTGTTCGGCTTCAGACAGCCACTCTTCATCCATTTAGCAATTTTAGTTATTCAGGCGATGAACTTGATTTGAATACTGGGAGCCTGATTTATATTTTTTTAGCACCCCATGTGTGTCATTTTTAGATGCAAAATGGCGCAAACCTACAAAATCTAACTGAATTTTGTAAGTTTGCTCTGCTTTTGGGTAAAAAAATGACACAAATGCGGTGCTAGAAAAGTATAAATCAGGCCCTGGGTGTCTTATTTGTGAGGGAGAGAATGACTTGCATGTTGTCGGTATAGGGAAGAATGTTGATGTCATGAGAGCAGAACATGTATGTGTTGAAGAGGATCAGTCTCAGAGAGCATCCCTGCAGAACTCTGCAGATGAGTTTGAGGGTTTCTGAACTGTACATTGCAAGAATGACTTACTGAGTTTTTCTATGCAGAAGGAACAGATACTTCAGATGCTGTGTCCTTGGATTCTAATGTTGTGTAGGTGTTGTAGGAGGATGAGGTGTGGAAGACCATATTTAACGCTGCACAGAGGTCCAGGAGCTTGAGGGCAGCTTTGTCTCCTCTGTCCAGAGTCATGCAAATGTCATTCATGGTGGTGATGACAGCAGTTTCTGTAATGTGGTAGGGTCTGACACCAGATTTTGTAGTGTTGATAAGTTGGTGGAATATGAGGTATTTGGTGAGGCATTTGTTGGCAAGCTCCTTTAAGACCTTTGCTGGGAATAGTGGCTGGGGATTGTTTTGTAATCAGTGAATGTTGAGGGGTCAGCAGAGGTTTTCTTCAGCGGGGGGCACTGATGCGTGTCTCCAAGCATTAGATAAGGTTGCTGTAGAGGTGGAGGAATTCAACATGAATGTGAGCCTTGTGCTGTTTCATTGCAGTCCCTGGAGCAGATGTGGTAGGGGCAGGGTTCCAATGGGTCCCATTAGTTGATGGACTACCTGGTGGCAGTGGTTTACTCTGGGGTGATGATGGGCCATGTGGTTAGCATTTGTTCTTTAGATAAGATCAGGAAGCATTTGATGAGGTCCATCAGTTATAGTTGCAGGTTGACTTTGCCATAAATGGCAGTATTTTCTTAACCAAAGAAATGAGAGAGATTGTACTAGTAGTATTAAAGTTAGTAAAGTTAGATTTTTGGTCAAAGTTAGACTTTTGGTCTAAACTTTGATCAAAAGTCAAACTTTACTACTAGTAAATTAGACTTTAGGTCTCAACTTAACCTTCAGATATAAGCTTAGACTTTCGATCTAAGTTTACCTTTGAGAATCGGACCCCTAAACTGTGGCCAAGCTTATGGATTTTTGCAAAGGGTTCCAAATGTCATCAAACACTTCCCCCCCAAAGGTAGGGCTGCAGACGACCTTGAGGGCCTGGCAGTGGTCCAGAAAAGAGGAGCATAGGGCCCAGAAGAGTAGGCACAAGAAATTGTGGATCAGGATGAGGAGCTGATCCTGGATTATCTGGATCTGGGACTGTCTATTGCAGGGGCCAACAACTTGCTGGAAGCCATAGTGGGTCCCAGAGCAGGGAGCAGCATCTCACCAAGGAACCTGTCTCCAGAAGAGCTGACAGATAGGAGGGAGAAGAGAAAGCTGAAGCTACAGCTTGCCAGAATGAAATGGTAAAAGGAGCAATGTCTAGAGGAAAAGAGGCAGGCTCTGGAAGAGAAGAAAATAACCCATGACCTCAACCTGAGAGAGTTGGATATCAGAGCCCTACAAGTGGCTGTCAGCAACTGAAATGGTGTGAGCTTACCTTCAGTGTCTGCTACCGAAGTAAGAGACCAGATACCCAAGGATTTCTGGCCCAGTTATTTGGTGGCGAAACACAGTCAAATAGGAAGCAGCCTATGAAGAGACTCTAAGAGAACACAAGGTCCCAAGGAGTTCTAGGGTGGTGGTTTGTAGAGGTGCATGCCCACAGTGGGGAGAAACACAATTAGTATATTCCACTTCTAAGACCTTTGCAAAGTGGTATACCATATACCCAGGGCCTATACGTTAAATGCTACTAGTGGGCCTGCAGCATTGCTTATATCATCCAGACAAATAGCCCTTTAAACATGTCTAAGGCCTGCCACTGCACAGCCTGTGTTTGCAGTCTTATTGCTACTTCTACTCTGCATTTAAAACTGTCACAAGCTTTAAACTCCCATTTTATTACACAGAATTCACTCCTAATGTAAGCCCTAGGTAGTCCGCAGGGCACTGTATAAGTAACAGTTAGGGCATGAGCTTTTAAGATTTGCATGTCCTAGTAGTGAAAAGTATCTAGTTTAATTTTGCACTATTGTGAGGACTACTCCTCTCATAGGGTAACATTGGGAATTCCTTATTACACTTTTAAACTGTAACTCTTTATTCAGAAGTAGTGGCTATGACATGTTTCATATAATTGGAATGGCAATGATAAATCATACTCACTGGTAAAGTCATATTTAACATTACTATCTAGGGACTGCCGCCTTTAGAAAGTGATCTACAGATAAAATATGTTCTCAGAGGAATTATTTATGCCCAACTCAGTATCATACTGGTCATTAGCATTATCTAACTGTACACCATCAGTAAATCACTCATGCACTGTATCAATGACTTGTTGTTATGAACATGAATAAATTTATAGAAAATGCATTATCATAACACCACATCAACTATACATAATTACAATACAAAAACAAATATTATATACAGCAATACATCAGTATAACAATACTAGCGCCCTCCCACGATTCCCGTAGTTAATAACATCCATTCAATCTAGGGGTATATCTATGGGTATAGTGAAGGACAAACATCCTCTTAACTGTCGAGGTTCACAAATCTACAGGCCACATGATTCAAATCATTCTAGTTCAACTGTTTGAAAGAGGACTGGAGCACCAAGAGTGTGAGCAGTGATGTTAAAGAGGGCCAATAGTCAACGTTTCAGTCTCAGATGGCACAACTGAGTTGAGCATCAATAATTCCTCTGGGAACATATGTTTTCTGTAGATTACATTATCTAATGCCATGGGGTAAGATTGGGTTGCTCTGTCGTATAAAGAATATCTTTAGAAATTGGACATTTCTCTTGTCTTAGATCTCTGGGTGCCTGCACTCTGGCTCCAATGCACCACTGGGGTGGGTGACAGATACACTGTGTGCATTCCCTCTACACAGCCACAAACCCAGGAACATCTGCAATCTGATGCCTCTTTCTGGGCAGGATGGAAGGGAGGGGCTGAAATGTACATCTGAATAGGCAGTACCTGTCCCCACACAAGAGGCTGATTACTCCCTACTGATATTCTGGAGCTAGGACAAGGAAGAAAGGACATCTGTGCACTTCAAAGACCCTTCTTTAACGCCACCCCATTTCAAAGGCACAACTGGGTACAAGTACTGGGTCTCTGATGTTACCAAAATCAGACACTTCTGGATTACACCTAGACTCTGTCAGGAGAGCCTCTGTGCTTTATGAAGGGCTAGCACTCTACTTGACTGCTGACCTGGAAGGACTGTTGTTCTGCTGCGCTGTGCTGCCCTGCTTCATGCTGCTCTTGCTCTTGCTGAGGGAGAGCTGGACTGTGCTCAAAAGTGATCTCCAAGGGCTTGCTGGGTTGCCTCCTGTTGCTCGAGATTCAGGGATGTCAAAGTCTCTACCCCTGCTCATCTTGTTTGGTGGACATGGACCTAGATACTTGCACCAGTGGAATCAATGCATCTCCTGTCTACTGGAATCATCAACCAACACATCAGCCCTATTATAAGAGTAAAATAAGTGCATCGCACTTGGGACCCATGCAGCACCTCAGAAACTGGTAGATTGACTGACACATTTCCTGCCTGCTGGAAGCAGCACCTGGTGCATCAATGCAGCACTGAAACTACTACATCACAACACCATTGAAGCACAGCAGTGCATTTCTTTGCCCACATAGAGAAACCCAGCTCATCGGCTTCAGAATCAATGGATTATGGATTCGACCCTTACCTTCTGAAACAAGCGAATCACCATCAACGGGTTGGAAAAATCAACACATCCCTAAGCTGCAAGAGTGACATTGACACATCTACCAACGCCTTATCCTCGCATCTTGTGCTTGTGGACAGGATCAAGGTACTCTGTTCCCTGGGCCTGCATGGTTCCTGTACTCGTCCCAGGCTCCATCGTGAGTGGCTTGAACTGTTGACAACGGCAAATCTTTCTGTTGGTGCTGGCTGTGACGTGGCCCACCATAGCGGCACGTTCATTTGGTTGTAACATCTCAGGCGGGTTTGAATGTGCTCCTGTCTGTATTGTACTGGCTTATTCTTCATTTGTGCCCTGGTAGTTTGCAGTGGTGTTTCATCAGTCTGAGTTCCACTATGTACTCCCTGGCTTGCAATTTAAATCTCATTGTTTTGCTGGGTTTGAGGGTCTCCATGGAGTCAGCACAGGAGGTGATCCTATTGTTGAAACATTGCTCATTCTGATGAACTGGAAAGCATAGTTTCAAACCTTTCTGATTTAGCAAATCTACAGTGGGTAAGGATATGCAAAGTAACACTGTAATTAAGGCTTTTCTTAGAGACAATAATCATTATCAACTGTGGTATTACACTATTGAAAAAATGAGTGATAGATTAATCAAGAAATATAAATCACATGTAGCATTAGCACTATATGTGTGCTGTTTGTTTCCCCACCCTTCTTCACAGGGTTGTAGATCATAATGTAGAGAATAATGAGGGCTTAGCTGAAATGCCCACATCTTGCAAAAATGGTCATACTATTTTTACTATATCCTCGTGTAGTTTTTTTCCTCAGGAAAAAGTGTAACTCTGAAAAAAAAGCAGTGGCAAATTAGTAGGGCCTTCCAAACCCTAGGTTACACAACAACGATAACCCCAATGCTGGG
This sequence comes from Pleurodeles waltl, assembly GCF_031143425.1. Lineage (NCBI taxonomy): Eukaryota > Metazoa > Chordata > Amphibia > Caudata > Salamandridae > Pleurodeles > Pleurodeles waltl. The sequence continues at coordinate 1,042,465,388 of NC_090447.1, read as the reverse complement.
GAAGAAAACAGCAAATATGTTTCAATTAATTTAATGAGATTTACTCCTATCCGAGGTGGCAATGGGGATTAGGAAAAATGTAAAATAATAGTTTAAGTACTACAATACGAGAATGCATATTCTGATTTGTTGAACTATATAAGGTCTTTTAATATTATGCAAAAATAAGCACCAGTTCACTGACATTGTTCTCTCAGACACCATGACTTATATTGCTAATATTTTGAGAATACTAAGGACTGTACATGTCACGCAATTAATCAATGTGCCCTGAGTATTATATTCCACAACACTACATGAAATCTAATATATAATTACATTCCTAATTTTAACATATAATATAGTAATTGGAAAAAATAAAATGTAATGAAAATAAGATATCTTTGTCCAGGTAGCTTAAACTCTCATAAAGCGCTATGAGAGATCAATCTGCTGCCATCATATGCATGGTAGATGGAGCATGTTAACATGGTGAGAAAAGAGTACCTAAAAAATGGGGACCATGCTCTGGGCAGATACAAGGTCACTGCCAACTTTTAAGTTGAGCATTGTCTCCCTTGCTATTTGTGCTCTACTCAAATTGATCTGAGCCAAGCATATATTTAAATCACCCAAAGAACAATAATTGTAGAATAAGTAAATCACTGTGAACACATGCATATCAGTAGGAACACTGATATTGGAACATGAATACAGCAGTTTACACTGCATGGAATCCCACTGAATTCCCAAAAGGACAATCAATTAGCAAGAGGAGAGAGAATAACAGAGTGCATCTTTTCCAGAGGAGACTATTAATACTGCCTTTTGATGCACTGAGTACATGTTTTGCTACCCTTGGTATTAGGGCCTTGATGGCATCAGCAGGAGAAGAACAGCACAATCTACTTTTGGTGCCCTGTAATCATTCAATAATTTTGGAACTTGGGTTAGTGTAGTGAAGCAACAGCAAATAGACTGCTGATGTTTGAAGGCAGGACAAGAAGCCAACTGTGTAATGTCATGTGAGGTCAAAGATTATGTGGTGTCTGTAAGAAATGGGGTCTCTGTTTGGCAGGCAGATGACACTCTGTCCAAGCAGGATCCTCAATCTAGTCAGGGTAAGGGAGTTACACTCCTAAGACAACCCCTGCTCACAACTTGGTTGCTTGGCACAAGCAGTCAGACTTATCTCAAAGGCAATGTATAAGGTATTTGTACCAACACACACAGTAATACAGTAAAAACACTACAAGATGGACACCACACCAGTTAAAAAAGTAGCCAATATTTATCTAAATCAAACAATACCAAAACAACAAAAAACCAACATAACCAAGTAGTTATGAATTTTTAAAATAATAGATTCTTTCTCCATAGAAATCAATGGAAACATTATTACACAAAGTACCTGGTTTGCGTAAAAAATAAAGCCACATGAGCAAGCGTTTGTTGAAAAAGTCAGCAATGCATAATTTTTCTCTCCCGCAAGGGAGTGATGCGTTGATTTACATATGGGGCACCTGGGGTCCAAGCAGGTTCATGTTGATTTTGATGCCAAGCGATGATGCATGCGAAGTCCACCATCTTTGGTGATAGAAAAAATGCACTGTGAGGGGTTTGCGTCATTTTCAGAAGCCCCAAGCAGGTGTTGGGTCATTCTCCAGCCGCAATGCAGATGATGCATCGATTTTCCAGCCTCGATGCAGGTAGTGCATTGATTTCAGCCAAGAGGCTGGTGGCGCATCATTTACACAGCTGCGTTGCAGGTAGTGTGTCAGCGTTTTCCCTGCACAGCTTTCTGTGCGTAGTTTTCAGGCCTTGCTCTACCAACTTCACCTTTCAAGGGCCCAGGGACTGGATAGGGCACCACTTGGCAGTGCAGGAGTCCTAGCAGAAAGTCCATGTACTGGCAGAGGAGGTCTTTGATGGCCCTGATACTTTAAAACAGAAGGTAAGCTCAGCCCAGGCCCTTGGAGACACTTCACAAGCAGGAATATACCTCAATGTCCAGTCTTTTACCTCTTTCAGGCAGAAGCAGCAACTGCAGGCCAACCTAGCAAAACACAGTCACAAAAGGGCCAGTACTCCTCCTCTAGCACTTCAGTTCTTCTCCTTGGCAGAGGTCCCTCTTGAATCCAGAAGTAATCTGAAAATCTGGGGGTTTGGGTCCACTACTTATACCCCTTTCTGCCTTTGAAGTAGGCAGACCTCACAGAAATGTCTCTGTTGTTCACAAGCTCCTGCCTTGCCCAGGCCGGGCTCCAGACTGACACCAGGGGGTTGGATACTACATTGTGTGAGGGCAGGCATGGCCTATTCCTGTGTAAGTGTCAGCTCCTCCCTCCCCACTCTAGCCCAGGAGACTCATCAGGATAGGCAGGCTACACCCCAGCTCCCTTTGTGTCACTGTCAAGACAGATTTCACAACAGCCCAACTGTCAGTCTGACCCAGACGTAGAATACACAAGCAGGCAGAGGCACAGAATTATGCAAGCTAGAAAACGCCCACTTTCTAAAAGCAGCATTTTCAAACAGACAATTTAAAAACCAGCTTTGCCAAAAGATAGATTTTTGAATTGTGAGTTTGGAGACCCCAAACTTCAGATCTCTATCTGCTCTCAAAGGGAAACTCAACTTAAAAGTAATTTAAAGGCAGCCCTCAAGTTAACCTATGAGAGAGATAGGTCTTGCAACAGTGAAAACGGAATTTGGAAGTATTTCACTTTTAGGACATGTAAAACACATCAGTATATGGCCTTCCTTTAACATACACTCCACCCTGCCCATGGGACTACCTAGGCCCTACCTTAGGGTTGCCTTCCATGTATAAAAAGAGAAGGTTTGGGCCTGACAAGTGGGTACACTTGCCAGGTCGAATTGGCATGTTAAAACTGAACATACTGACACTGCAGTGGCAGGGGTCTAAGTCATGTTCACAGGGCTACTCATGTGGGTGGCACAATCAGTGCTGCAGGCAGACTAGCAGCATTTGATTTAGAGGTCCTGAGCACCCCTAGTGCACTTTACTAGGGACTTACTAGTAAATCAAATATGCCAATCAGGGATTAACCAATCACTAATACAATTTAGACAGAGAGCATATGCACTTTAGAACTGATTAGCAGTGGTAAAGTGCCCAGAGTCCTAACGCCAACAAAAGCTGGACAGAAAAAATAGGCGGAAGGAGGTAAAATGTTTGGGGGTGACCCTGTAAAAATGGCCAGGTCCAACAGTGTCACTTCTTTTACTGCTGACATTGTGGTGAATTGGCATTCATGGGTGGTGAAACTTCATCTCTGCTCCCACCTAAGGTAAACAAGATGGCAATAAACAATGGCTTTCTTTCCATTTTTTAAGAACGACCCAATTGTCAACATGGATGGGATCCACCCATTTTCTATAAGATGTTAATAACTTTGGTAATAGGAATGGCACAGGTTTTCACTTACCTGACAGATTGTTTACCTCAAGTAACGCATTTCTTCTTTTCCAGGGCAGAGGAAAACTTACCAAAAAGACAAACCCTTGGTATAACATCTTTTATGTACAATTTAATTGGCAGCATTTAATTTGCCTGATTATATGAATTTGTATATATGTATCTACGTATGTGGTACTGGTAGTGCAAAGATAGCCAAAAGACAGCTAAGACCTGTAGACGGTTAGGAGAAATTGTTAGGGGTAGCTGGGCTCCGAGAGTGAAGGCATGTATTTAGTTACCTTATTGTGATGTAGTTATTCTTTCAAGAGGAGTGTCCACATCTCTTCGCCTAGGTGGACTAGAGTTGTGGCAGCCCTGATGTCTATATGGATGTTGCTTTAGATCCTGGAGTGCATAGTCATGATTTTTGACACAATGCTATGGCCACCAACAGACCACCACAGAGGCGGTAATCCATCTGGCAGATTATGACACACAAACACAAAACTGACAGAAAACTGCCACAACCACAAGTCCACCAGACCCAGCAAAGCTGAAAACTATCAGACCCACCACCCACACCGCTACGCCAGCAAAACACAACCTTACAAATCACCACAGCAGACATTCAACGGTGGTCAACCATTGGTGGTGCACACCGCCGCAGTGGAATTGGGCATCCATCACCACTACAAGCCAACATTGGCCAGTTCAAGAACTCTACACCTGACACATAAACACACCCTACACACCCACCATCAGCACTATAAAACATCCCCCACACAACCCACAATCCCTTGCAAACATGAAAAGACTGCAACAGCTTGCAAGGCCAATCCCTTACAGAACTGCACACACACACACACACACACACACACACCCCAGATCCACCTATACATCCGTCACATATCACAAACCACACACCCTACCACAACACTGAACATCCTCTGCACAACACATACAACACACAATAGGCACGTCCCCACAAAAGCACCTCCATTTCACAGATGAGGATTTGCGGGCGATGGCAGAGGAAATCATCAGGGCAGAGCTACAGCTGTTTGGTGCACAGGTCCAGCAGATCTCCATTGCCAGGAAGATGGAGCTATGGCAGAGGATCGTGGACAGGGTGAACTCTGTGGGACAATATTCACACAAGGGATGACATCCGAAAAAAGGCAACGACCTACGGGGAAGGTGCGTTCCATCATGAGGACTGGCGGTAGACCCCACCTCCTCCCCCTACAGCTGACAACATGGGAGAAGCAAGTCATGGCAATCCAGAGGGCCTCACTGGAGTCACTGGAGGGCTGGACGTGGGTAAGTCACAATTACTATCCTACCTCCACCAATTCATGAATGGAATGTCACCCCCTCACCCAAACTCCCCACACCTCACCCAATCCCACACAGTGCACCACCCCAATGACCACACGTAAATCTGCACCCCTGCATGCCCTACCCACTGCAGGCACACACCTCCCCACACTGCATGCGCACTCACCAGCAATGCATGGACAGCATGTAGTACTAGCAATCCCACAATCCAACACCAAACACTACCAAAGGTGGGAGGACAACACCAAACCCATAGGGAATGGTAGAAATGCGAAAAATGTGAGAGACAATGACCCTAACAAGTCACCAACATCCCCACAGGTGACCCAGCCAATGTCAGCGGCGAGCAGGTGCCACGGCAACCCAGTCCTCCACCAGAAGATACCCCCAGTGATGACAGCAACTCCAGATGTCCTGAGCTTGGTAAACTCCCTGGCCCATCTGGGACCACAGGCCAGTCGGCTTCCACATCCCACAGTCAGTCCACCACAGGGCCCCCCTCTGACTCAAACACCACAGCAGCCATCCAACATCCACAATCCACTATCCCCAGGACATGTTGATCAATAGTGTACCCACCTGTACAGGTCCTGAGTCGACACTACACAGGCAAGAAAAAGAAGGTCTTGGTGTAAGTGGGATTGGGAACACTGTTCAGGGGACAATGGCACAGGGAGCCAGGGACAGTGGGAGGTCAGATGTGTTTCAGGGGGGCAGGACCAGGGAACTCACACATGTCCTGGGAGCATACCAAAAATCCCAGGACAGGATGGGCTAGGTCATCACCATCATGCAGGAAAACTAGCCGCTGCAGGGGGTACACCACAAGGAGGTCATGCAACAGTCACAGGGCCTAAATGCCAACATGGCCCCCATTGTAGGGGTGCTGGGTGACATGGCCAACATCATGCGGGAGAACACAGAACACCAGCTGTCCAGTACCACTAGCCACTCCACTGAACAGCCGTCAACATCTGGTGCAGCTAGTGTACAGGAGGACCTGCCACAGGACCCACAGGCCACCAGCACCCCTCCCTCTGCAGCAGCAGAACCACACCACAAACGTTCCCTGCGACCCAGACAAACACCAGAGACTGTTACAAAGACCAAGACCACCACTAGGAAATGAGCCCCTCCAGAATGTCCCCCTGGTGTGCCACTGAGTCACCATGTTCACTTTGGACTGCCATTGCTCCTCATCCTGTGGCCCCATGGACATTGTACCTGTGCTCCAAACCAACTGGACCACCCTGTGCTTTTCCTCAAACATCAGCCCACTCTATTGCACTATCCCTTCATTATTGTCACTTCAATAAACACCCTTTAACACAACTGGAGAAATAGTGCTGTATCAGACAGAAATGTGCGAAGTAATGAACTATATTATCCTGTGCAAATGTCATGTAAAATGTGAATCCATTAAACAAATGTTGTTAGGTAGTCTGTAGCTATCACATCAGTACACTATTGTGACCACACCAACATCTGCTAACGGTGAAGGCATAAGTGACAGTCAAATGGAAGGATAAGTGATTGGCTCAACATAGCTGACATACAGCACTCAGCAGAACACAGCTGGCACACAGCATTCAACAGAAATGGAGACATGAACAGATCTACAGTCTTCCCTAAGTGTCATTGGAAGTACTGTTGTATCATATGTGCCCTGTTGTCCACATCCTCCTCCCACTCCTCCTCACTGTCCTCAGTGTCCATTGCTGCCACAGGTGCATTGTCATCCCCTCCTCCTGTAGATAGGGCACATGGCGTCTGAGGGCCAAATTGTGCAGCATGCCTCATCCCACCACAAGCTGGCAGACCTTCTTAGGGCCCTAGCATAGGGACCCACCTATCAAATGGCACTTGAACCTGGCTTTCAGTAGGCCAAATGGGGGTCCTACAACCCTTCTGATACGGCCATGTCCCTCATTGAACAGATTTTCAGCCTCTGTTCTCAGATTACTAACAGGGGTGAACAGCCAGGATAGGTTTAGGTAGCCAGAATCACCTTGAAGTAGTGAGGGACACCCATTACCCATTTACAATGGCATGGAGTACATCTCCAGTTGCCATACACTGACGTACATTGTGTGAAGACTCATGCTCACCTATTAGCCACACTCTTTGCCTCTGCAGTTGCGCCATCACCTGTGGGACGCTGCTATTCCTCAAGACATAGGCATCGTGCACAGATCCAGGATACTTGGCAGTGACGTGGGAGATGTACTGATCTGCAAGGCACACCATCTGAACATTAATTGAGTGGAAACTCTTCCTCTTCCTCTTCCTCTTCCTCTTCCTCTTCCTGTATACCTGCTCATTTGCACTGGGAGGGAACAAGGCAATATTGGCGGTCATTATGAACACAGCGGGAAACACAGCTGACAGCCGTGGCGGCAATGGACAGAAAGCCGCCATTGGTGGTGAATGGAAACCCGCCATATAAATAATGAATGAAAATCCCAACCCCGCCAAAAATCACCAGATCACCACTCCCCGCCATGACCCTGTCAGCGGGAATCCCAGACCTCCCTACCCCGCCACTGCCAACCACACCCACATCCTGCCCTCCAAACAATGATGGACAAATCACCTTGGCGGACAGTGGAGGCTCAGACCGCCACGGGTCGCAAGTGGACTTAACAGCAAGAAGTGCACACATTGGATAAGCGTGTAACCCACACACTTGACACACATCCATAACCCCATAAAACACCGCCAGACATACCCCACAATCCTTTGCAACAAAACCAGGCCAAGAAGATGGAGAGCACCAGAGGCAGACATCGAACGCCAGCATACAGGAGACGCACACAGACCCACAGAAGAGCACCCTCTCCACGTTCCCAGCCCAAACACCATTCAACACACTCACCATGTCACCCCCCAAACATCCATGCTTCACCGAAAGGGAGTTAAGGACTATGGTGGACGAGATCATGAAGGTAGAGCCACAAATGTTCGGGCCGAGGTGCAGTACACACCCATCGCAAAGAAGATAGAGCTATGGCAGACCACTGTGAACAGGGTCAATGCAGTGGGACACCATCCACGCACCAGGGACGACATCTGGGGGACATGGAACGACCTGCGTGGGAAGGTCAGAGCATTGTATCAAGTCACCACATCACAGTGCAGAAGACTGGGGGAGGACCGCCACCAACACCACCAGAATACACAGACTGGGAAGAAAAGTTACTGGCCATCCTGCACCCTGAGGGACTCACTGGAGGAATGGACTTGGATAAATCATCAACATATGCCCCATATACACCATACCTGTAATGTATGCACCACCCTACCCCACCCACACGCACCAGGACAAACACCCCACCCAGGCATCAGCCACTAAATCCACCCCCCCTGCATGACCACAAACCCACCAACAGGCCCACATCCCTCCCCCTGTGCACAGTCACCTACCCCTGCAAGTACCCACAATGGAACGACACCCCCACTACAATGCAACCCCACCGTCAATGCTAAATGCAGTGTCAACCACACAAAGGCACCCTGTAAGGCCACGGAAAGTAACCTCAGCACAAAATAGCCCAGTCCTGTTCACCCCAAACATTCATGCAGCTGTAACAGACAAGTCTATGTCCCCCAACAGGCACCACCACCCATGCAACCCTAACGGACGGGACAAGGAGTGCCACAGCCCCCCAGGGAGACAGAGGCACCTCACAGGACACTGGTGAAGGATCCTTGGACACTGATGAGCAGGCAGGCCCCTCACACAGTCCTGGACTCTAACCATGCAGCAGCCCCACCCAAGAAACCACTGTCACCCCTACCACCCAGCCAAGACCAGCAGCCCAGGGCAAGTGTCCCCACACCAGTGTATCCAGGCCACAGACTGGTGGAACACAGGTACAGAGGCCACAGTCTCCCACTCCCAACATGCAGGAAGGCGAGGGCCCCAGTACAAGTGGTGCTGCCAGACCTGTGCAGGGGACACAGGTACAGGGGGCTAGGGCAAATGCAAGGGTGGCAGTGGGCCAGGGGGGAGGCCACAGGATGGATGCAGCAGCCCAGGACGTGATATCAGAGGTATTGGAGGCCTACCAGCATATCCATGACAGGTTGTCACAGATTGTGTCCACCCTGGAGCACAGTCAGAGGATGCAATAGGAACACCACCAACTGGCCATGGAGCAGTGGAAAGAGCACCATGCCACAATGGCCACCATAGCAGGAGCACTGCTGCAGCTGGTCCAAAACCAGTCTGACACCCACACAGGACAAGAGGCCCCCACAACAGCACCGAACACCCACCATGAGATTACACCATCAGCAGAAACATCCCAGGAACTACCTTCACAGGAAACCCAAGGGCCTACCATGTCATCCCCTGAAGATCAAAAGCAGGCGCCCAAACGGACCCTCAGGCCAAGATATGGCACTGGAACCCCAGCAAAGAACAAGGCCCCCTTCAAGAAGTAACTCAGAAACAATCTGCACAGCGACCATCCCACCCAATCAGCCACCACACATTGCTAAGAGGCAATATGAACTAATGTAAGAAAAGATGGACCCATCATTAGTACCAACAAGGCTGCCACCATGTTGGTCTTGAGGACACGCGTCCCTTACGACTTGCCATCACGGTAAATAGCACTATTCACTCACTTCAACCAATAAACACATATCACACCTGTAACACTGTCCCCTGGGTTAAATTGTGAACAAAGTGAAGTATGGATGCAACTGGCTAATAACTACTTTATTGTCAAATCTGTGCATGAAGGGAGTCATGTGTGCCTAAATGTTGGCAATAAGTAAATGCAGAAAATGTCAATCTATACCATGCAGAAGTGGACCATGTTTCAGCTATTATTACCAACCCCACCTATATGACTGAGCACACTGACAGTATGTCTCACAAACCCCAATGTCAGGCCCAAGTCCCACACAGTTACTGGAATTAGAGTTGTATCAGTTGGGTCGTAGAATTAACATCATCCCCTCCCTCATCATCATCATCACTCTCCTCACCTCTCTGAGGTAGCTGGTCAGGACATACAGCACCCTCCACCTCCAAGAGGGGGATAGAATGCCTCACTGCCACGTTGTGCAGCATGCAGCAGGCCACCACTACTCTATACACCTTTTCAGGCCCATAGGCCACAGAACCCCCATAGATATGTAGACAATGAAGTCTAGCCTTCAGGAGACCTATAGTTTTCTCTACCACCCTCCTAGTACATCCATGGGCCTCATTGTAATTCCTCTCTGCATCCGTCCTGGGGTTCCTCACTGGTGTCAGGAGCCAACGCAAGTTTGGATAGCCAGAATCACCCAGAAAAAGGTGCAATACAGAGTCATCATTGTTATGCCCCTTAGTCAGCCAGCCTGGATGTCTGCTATGTGTCAGTTAGTGACAGGCACACTTACCTATGATCCACCCTCTGTCCTCTTGGAGTTGTTCCATCCTGTGCGGCACACTACTGTTCCTCAACACAAAGGAATCATGGACTGAACCTGGGAACATGGCATTCACATGTGAAATGTACTGGCCTGCAGTACATACCAATTGGATGTTCATGGAGTGAAAGTTATTTCTGTTTCTGTACACCTGTTCACTCACTCTTGGGGGGATGATCGGTATGTGGATGCCATTGATGGCACCTATGACATGGGGTATGTTGGCAAAGGCATAGAATTCTGACTGGATGGCAGGGAGGTCAGTACTTTGGGGAAACCTCACATAGGACTGCATGTGTCTACAAATGCATTCAGAAATCTTGTCAGTACCATGCTGAACATTGGCTGTGAAAATCCAGCACCTATGCCCACTGTCACTTGAAATGAGCACGTGGCCTTGAAATGAACTTCAGTAGGGATGGCATGCTGATTACGATTTCTCGGAGTTAGTGCAGGATCCAGTAAAGCACAAATTTCCTGAATTGTTTCACGTGTGAGTCGGTAATTGATTATGATCTGTCGCTCCACTATGTTCCTCATATCCACAAGTGGTTTGTACACCGATGGTGCCCTTCCTTACCACAAGTGTCGGTACCTACGAGGGGTTTCAAAAAGGTGTGATGAAGACACATACATAGGCCCACATTTCATCATTTGTGCTCTGCATAGTTCATTGTAGTGACTCTACGTTAACTGCTTCCTGACAAATCTGCATCTGCATCACAATGAGGGAATAGAGTATTTCATGTGTGGTATATTACGGAATGGACACATGCTTAGGTGCTTCATGTGGCTAGTGGGGCCTGCACTGTGCAATGTTTTATTTATAGATGCGTAGTTACTGCCAAAATGTCTGTCCACTGTAATCCAGCCCTTTCGTTGTAGTAGTGACCTTATACCACTAGCGGTTGATGTCACAGCGTAAGGCGGTGTTTACCACCGTTCGCATTGTCATTGGTTAACATGGATGCCAATGGGGAATCCTGGCGTATTATGATCGCCGCCGGAGGTGATGGTGCACACCGCTGCGTAAGGTACGCGAGTTCGTCATCGATTATTTACTTGACTCCCTTATCTAGTGCGGACAGGTACTCCACTGTGTGTACTGCTGTGGCCTGCATCTGGCAATGGATGTGGCTCGTGTTGTAGGGGAAAGGGCCCCGGCCTTCACCCAGGAGAAACTGGAGAGGCTAGTGAACAGGGTCCTGCCCCTGTACGCAAAACTCTACGGACGGCCAGAGGTACAGGTGAGTCTGGGTTTGGGGGACACTGTTTGGGTGTAATGGATGGTGATGAATGGGCATATGTGTGCACCTCTGAGCCTGCATGGGCCGTGGTGCATGGAATACTGCATGCATATGGCCTGTAAGTCTGAGAGTACTGTCTGTCCTATAGTGTGCAATTAGCCAGCTGTACCTATCTTGCAAGTGCCTGACCTCTGTGTTCCATATCTGTGTCACCCTTTTTAGGTCAGCACCCACCATAACAGGGCACTTTGGTATGCCATCGCCAAGGAAGTGCGGACCCTGGGGGTCTACAACCGGCGGAGCACCCACTGCAGAAACAGGTGGGAGAACCTGCCGCGCTGGGCGCGTAAGATCTGTGAAGCCCAGCTGGGGAAGTCCTCCCAACGTGCAAGGGATGCCCGTCGGGCACTGACCCCCCTCATGCGATGTATACTGGTGGTGGCGTACCCAGACCTGGATGGGCGGTTGAAGGCTGCACAGTAGTCTCAAGGGGGTGAGTACTCATTTCACAAACTTCAATCTGGAAGGATGTCTGTGTGTGCATTAGTGTTCATGCTGCTTATAGGCAGACTCCATCTGGTGCCCATCTCCTTTATGGTCCCTAAAGGGTGTAGGGGTGTCTTTGTCAGGTCTCCCACACGTCGCCTCCTTAGGTAGTCCAGGGGATGGCTGTAGAGCAGTATTCTGGTTAGTAGTCAGGGGCATGGCCATGGGCATAGTGAACAGTGCTGTCTGTTGGTTGTGTCTTCTGGGTGGGTGTATGTCTGGCCATTATATACCTCCATTCAGCTATTTACAATTGTCTCTCCTGTTTTGACTCCCCATACCAGTTCTTTTGTGTTGGTTTGGTACAGGAGCAACACCCGGCGAGGGAGCTGAGGTACCAGCAAGTGGGGAAGCAGCGACCCACGGATCTTCGGAGGCAGAGACAACCGACACCCAGGGGACCAGTGGGTGGCAAGGTGAAGGGAGTTCCATGGGGGAGGCACTACCACAGGAGGCAGTGACTCTGATACCTCCTGCAATGGGGGCTCCCCGGCGGTGGCGGACCCTAGTAGCCACACCACTACAGTGACATCTTCCGCCACCCCCATTCCATCACCGCCCTCCCTTCTGCTCCCCACCGAGTTGCCTGTGCCCGCTCACCCAGAAAGGTAGGTGTCTTCTTCACCCCAGGCACCTCCTCCCCTGCCCCAGTCAGCCCTGCTGCCCTCACAGAGGAGGCTATTGACCTCCTAAGAACATCTCTGTAGGGCAGACAACCATTTCCAATGCCATCCAGGGGCTAGCATCAGCGGTGCAGCAGACAAATGCGTATCTGGATGGCATTCACAGTGCTGTGTCTGCCCTACAGAGATCTTTTCAGGCTCTGGCCTCCTCTTGGACGGCAGCCAGTTTCCCTGGTCATTCCGTCCCCCCCTAACCTCCTCTACCCCTTACAGCACCCCACTCCCTTCACCCGTCCAAGGCACACATTCAGAAATGCAGTCAAGCACATCAACACACAAGAAGCACACTTTTAAACACAAGCACCACACCTCCCACCACAAGCATTCACACAGCCAACAGACACATGCACACACAACAATATCCACTTCCCCCAGGGTGCCCACCTCTTCCGCCTCCCTGTCTGTCCCATCTACATCCACACCCTCATGCACTGCACCTTCAGTCACTGTTGCTGCTCCTCTTACTGCACTCACCACAATAGCAGACATCCATACATGCACCCCATGCACCACACCTGCACTCACCACAACTACTGTAGTTGACATATGCAGCACACTCACCAGACTTGCAGACACCCACACAACATACATCCACACTAGCTGCCTGTCTTCTCCCACTGTGTCCACCACCTCCTCCAAAAACACACAAACACACCAAGACACCCACCCATCACACATCCCCCACACCACAGCATACTGTCCAGTCACCTGCACCCACTACACGCACCCCTACACCACATACATCCACTGCCTCTGCCTCCACGCCCTCATCCAGGACCACCCCAATTGCTCTGAAGAAGCATTGCCTCTCCCGTGCTGACCTCTTCCAACCCACTGGCCCACCCGTCTTGTCCCCAAGCGTGCTCACCTCCTTGCCCTTTCCACTCCTTCCACTTCACAGCCCACCCCTGTCCGCCCTTCACATTCCCATGCCCCTTCCCCCGAGCCGAGTCCATCTGGCTCCACCCACTCTAAACACCCTCCTTCAAAGGACAAGCCCACCCCCTCCACCTCAAAACGAAAGTCCAAGGCCCACCGCCATCGCAAATCCCCACCATCCCTTGCCCCCGTTCCGTGAGGTGCCTGGATGCCCCGCTGTTGCCCCATTGCGTGGAGTACCATGCACTTGTTGGAGTCAGGTTGGGTCCATTGTGGCCCCTGGCAATTGTAGCCATACAGACTGGCCATTGGCCCTTTTTGGACTATTTGGCTCTGTGAGCTTTCATTAAAGATTTCTGTGTGGCCTGTGTTTTGGCGGCACACTGTTGAACCGTGGTCTTTCTTTTCATTGTTTCTGGATGTGGGGCATTTGTATGTACTATGGTCAAGTTGCATTAGCCTTGTGTCGGGTAAGTACCTCTTGCTGTCGGGTGTATGACTTGTGCTGCTGTGAAGGGTTGTGGGGGCGTTGCAGAGTGGGTGGAGTGGGTGAGCATGTGACTGTACCCTTTCCTCCCTTGTTTTGTAGATTGCGGTACTTACCGTCATCGTCTTCGTCGGCGGTCTCAGTCGTGGAGGTATATGGCAAGGAGCAGGGCTGGCATGATCTGCAGCTCTCTACCCATGTCTGCTTTGGCGTGTTGTGTGGTCCTCCGGTGAGTGTTTCCTTATATTTGGTTCATTTCCGCCTGGCTTTGCGTGGCAGTAGTTCCCGCCCCGGAACTGCCGGCGGACTGGTGGTTCATTATTTGATGGGTGGGTTGGGCCTTTCCGTCGGCCTGTGGGCAGACTCTGCCGTTGTCGTCGGCACTCCTCTGCTGGCGGTGGGTAGTTTTCGGGATGCCTGTCTTTCGTTTGGTTCATTATTTGGCGGTCCGGCCCGCTCCTCTGTTGGCGGTTTTTAATGCCACCGCCGGCGGCACGGATCGGACTGCCGTGTTCATAATGAGGTCCATAGTTCCTGTCAATAGCCTCGATCACATGTGGTATTTGTCCCATGTCATAGTATCCAGCCTTCACAGTGGGCAAATCTTCACTCTGGGGGAATGCGTTGTAGCTGCACATGTGTGAGCAAGGCAGCCAAAACCCTTCCAAGCACTATCGAAAACATTGGCTTTGACATTCCTGCAGCCAAGACCACTGTCACCAGGAATGAACCACTTGACAAAAACTGGAGCACTGAGAGCACTTGTACTACAGGGGGAATAGCTGTAGCGCTATGAATAGCAGGCATTAGATCTGGCTCCAATTGTGCACACAGCTCAGCAATGGTGGCTCTGTCCAGACAATATGTGAGTATGTGGCGTGCCATTGCCAAAGACGTGCGAACCCTAGGAGTCCATAGCTGGTGGAGCACCCACTGCGGGAAACTGTGGGAGGACCTAAGATGCTGGGCCTGGAAGACTGTGGAGGTCCAGCTGCGGACTGCCTCCCAACGAGGGAGGGGTACCCATCTGATCCTCACTCCCTAATGGCCTGATTCACTACAAAATGTATTTATGCTTTGTGACCGAAGTTCTGCCACAAAACATTAATATTTTCCACGAACTCAAGGGACCACTGACTACTCCTAAAAAAAGTTTGTGTAACATTTTTTTGCATGAGGCTTTCTTTAAAGGTAAATGGGTTGCATTTAAAATATATATTTGTTACAAAAACAGGCACAGACATAGTGGTCTGCTGCATAATGACAACAGCAAAAATAAAAGTATCACAGTACAAAGAAAGAGAGAGACTAGGCGGGCTACACCAGATGAAACAGGGCTACCTGACCACCCCATCCACATTTTCAGGCACTGTAGCCTTTTCAGTTCACAGTGATTTCCATCAGGGGCTGTATTACACAAAGTCCCCTGGAGACACATCGGCCATGTGCGCCCGCTTTGTCCACCTCATAACTTTTGGAAATTATAGAAGTGGCTTCAGACCATTGTGTGGCCCCCTTCTGCAATACTGATAGAGCTGGTGTACATGTTGAGGCTGCACTATCTTAAGAGGGCATTCCCCCATGTGTATGTCATATTAAGTTTGCACCTGGTGCACCTACTCAAAGTTGTGCTGTGGAGCAAACATGACCAGCTCGCCTGATACATAATACGGGCCCAGTTAGCCATTGTCCTTTGTTTGCAAAGGGAAGCAGAACTACAAGTTCTATAATAGAAAGTGCTGTATACAAATGCCCTAGGATTCACTCCATAGGTAACCACAGACATGAACATACTTGTGATTTCTTTCAGATGACCGTCTGATCGTCCTGGAACTCATACAACTGTAGAAAGGCTAGTTAAACAGATGCTTAAAGCTACAGAGAATATTAGAGCCTGGTACTTGCCATGACCTAAATAGGGAAATTAAATCGAAGCAATTACTACAAAATTAGATATTTACAGTGAAAATCACAAACAATTATAGCCCACACAATAAATCTAAGAGATTAGGTTCCTGATTCATAGTTATTTCTTGCAGAATCACTGATGTTCAGGGATGGAAAGAGATGTAGTCTGTACGAAATATATTGTATAAAATGGTTTCTACAACGCCCTACCTCTCAAATCACATTTCCATATAGGTTCCCACCCATTCTCGTATTATCACCTCCCCAAACCACATCCAACCAAAACAAGCCAAATGTATGTTTATACTACAGCGGGCTCAGCCTTCAATCAATGGTTAACACTCATTTAGTGCAGTAAGATCGCTCTCTCAGCAATGGTTCACTTTCATTAACTTTTACAACAAATGGCTCACCCCATTGACTTCAGTAGCATTATTGTCCAATGCACCTTCATGACCGTCCTAGAAATGAGTCTCCGCTAGAGCCTCACAATTGCTCCAGAAGTATTTCTTTCTCACACGCCTACAAAAATCCTCCACCTATAGCGCATCAATACTGACTTTTCTGCATCACTCTATGAATAATGGCTCATCTTCTTTTACTTCAGTGCATCACCTTCTACACTCTTCATAATCTAACTACGGTATCAACTTTTCAACACTGGTTCATCTCCATTTGACGGTGCTATTATTGTCAAAATGTTTTAGGTTTCACTTTAATGAAACATGCTTTCATGTTAGTTTTGGCTCAATGGCACAATGATGTAGATGTATTACCTGAAACTAGGATAATTGCTGAGCAGGAAGTTGCTGTGGAAACCAAATAACAATATTATGAATAGGCAATCCTTCGTCTCACATTGCATGTAGAACAATGCTAATCCATTGGCCCACGGCTGCACTTTCTGTTCGTGCTGGTAAGAATCATGCTGATAGATTTGGCATTTAATAACTCTGACAATATGCTGGTGCCAGCAGGACTGGTGACGTCGGGGCCATCTACTTGGGGTGTGTATGATCACACACAGTCTCATCAATGGAATTCTAAGTAGTTGGCACGCATCTGCTCCTTCCTGAGACACCTGGTCTTGGTGCTAAATGAAGATGACTCGTTTTTTCCAGCAGTGCTGCAAACTGGTAGTAAGAGCTGGCCATTGATGCTCTCTGTGTGTGGCCCGTAATGCTTGTTACTATACGAGGCCATTAAGGCTGGTCAGTGTGTAAAATCATTAATTCTCACACCAAGTGTGTTATTTAATGGACTGGTAAGTTTATTACTCCCTTACACCAATAATTTTAGTTTCAACGTAAAACAATGAAATCAGATTACCACATGTGTACATTGCAGATCATTCCTATGTGGGACCATTAATGATGTTAATGGTGTGCACCGAACCTAGGCCCTCATGCTGCGGTGGTGGTCTCAAATCACCAAATTATGAGTCCGGTGGTTTGGCTGAAGCCAAACCGCCAACACTCCGCCTGTCCAGCCGCTTTTCACAGTCTACCGGACTGGAGGTGAGCAACGCTAGTGGTATTACGACACCGGAGACCACCAGCATTTTTCTGGCAGTCGCACTGCCAGAAAAAGCTGGCCATCTTACATCCTGTTGAAATGAATAAGCATTACTGTCACCAGGATACACTCGCACACACGTCCACATACCTGAACGCATGCACTTACACACTTCTACACACAAACACACCACCACTCACCCACGCAAATGTGACATACACACCCATTAACACTGACATACATACACAAACACCACCGACACGCATGCATTTACTCCTCCGCCACCTCCTCCAGTGCATACCCACGTTCACGCCCTCCTCTCCCTCCTAACCCGCATGCACCCATTCATGCCCCTCCTCCGTACTGCAGACCTATTCACTCCCCCCTTTCGCACCACACAGACAAACTCACCCATCAATCTGCATTTACCGACATACACGCACCCACCTCCCCTGCATTCAAAACACTCACACACGCATCCCCAACCCCCTCTCCTGTCAAACAGTCACTTACCTCGCCCGATTAGGAGGTCATCCGGGAGGATACGGGTCTCACCGTTTCCACCACTGGCAGCGCCCCTCCATCAGGAGACTGCCACGCAGTATTACGGGTCATAATACGGCATGTGGCATCCCCTCTGACCACCAGCATCACTGCTGTCAGATTTCAACCCGATTTCCTAATGTGTCAGCCCCTTTCTGCACAAAAATAATAATCCTGTTTACAACACAGGCATTCTTGCACCATGATGGAAGGGTGCCTGCATTGGCAATAAACAGCATATAGGCCCTCATTACAACCCTGGCGGTCGGTGTTAAAGCGGCGGTAAGACCGCCAACAGGCCGGCGGTAAAAAAAATGGAATCACGACCATGGCGGAAACCGCCAACATAGACAGCCACTTTAGCACTCTGTGTCAACACCAGGACAGTGCACGCTCTACGGGTGTCTAGAATGCAAAAACCAAACACTCTCAAGATAAAGTAATCTATGCAGTGTAATGATATGTTATTGTTTAACCTTTTGCATTGCAGAATTCAATCCAAAAGATTCATTTTTAAGGTGCTTATAAATAATGTACATTTGCAATGTATTGCTGCAAGTTTTCAGAATGAGTCAGGGTGTGGTCCCTTTCCAGGACCTTCTAGAAGCTTTCCCTGCAGCATGCTTGGGTGTGGCTGTGGGCTGTGCCAAAACTCTATAAAAGGGAGTCAGCCCAGTTCCATGTGCTCACTATTCAGAGGTCCCAGTGCAGAGCAGCAGCAACTTCCTGAGCTCCTGTTCCGGTGGCCTACCTTGACCTCCCAGGCCTCTGTGCTTCATTCTTCAGTGGTGATTCCTAGTCAGGGCGGTAAGACGGAGGTTGGGCTGGGTCCCCGACTCCGTATTCGTTGACGCTCTAATTCTTGGGCCTAATTTTGGATGCTAATAACATTTTGCTCCTCCAAGTGTAACTGTGCATTTAAAACTTTTCATGGCATTTGTATGCACGCATTTGAATCAGCAAGACGTTCAATTCTTTTCTTGAGATTAATTTGTGTTATTCATTGTGCGCTACCATTCCTTGACAGTTTCATGGTAGCATTTGAATCGACAATGCGCGCGATTCCCTCATGGTGTGTAATTCTTGATATTCACTGTACGCTACCATTTTCTTGGCAGTTCCATGGTGACATCCGAATCGGCAACATGCGCGATTCAACTCTTGTGTGAAATTCTTGGAATTCATTGTGCGCTACCATTTCCGAGGCATTGAATTGTGGCATTCGAATCGGAAAGAAGCGCAATTCTTTTATTGTGTGCCTTTCATGTTATTCATTGTGCGCTACCATTTCTTGGCAGTTTCATGGTGGAATTCAAATCGGCAACACGCGCGATTCCTTCCTTGAGTGTGAATTCTGATATTCATTGTACGCTATCATTTCCGAGGAATTTAAATGGTGGCATTCGAATCGGCAAGAAGAGCAATTCTTTTCTTGTGTGCCTTTCATGTTATTCATTGTGCGCTACCATTTTCTGGCAGCTTCATGGTGGAATTCGAATCAGCAACACGCGCGATTCCTTCCTTGAGTGTGAATTTTTCTATTCATTATACGCTATCATTTCCGAGGCATTTTAATGGTGGCATTCGAATCGGCAAGACGCGCGATTCTTTCCTTGTGTATCAAAGATGTCAATTACTGTGCGCTATCATTCTAAGACATTTCCTTGGTAGCATTTTGAGTTGACAAGTTGTGTGATTTATTTCCTTGAATATACATTGTGTAATTTCATGGTGCAAAATCCTTTTATGGTGTTTAGTACACATATAAAAACCTGCAATGTGCGCAATTTATTTTTCCCATGCTAAAGAAAGTTCTTGAATCTGAAAGTTCTATTTAACCTTTTCTTGTCTCCTTCCCAGGTATTGGGTCATCAAAAATCCTAGTCAGTTCTAGAATTATTCTAGGGTTGTTTCATGTTTTCAGAAATGACAAAGCTTAGAGTTATAGCATGGTACTAATTTCATGAGATGTAATTTTGATGTTGTGTTTTAACCTCTTGCTTCCTACAGGTCTCCTTCCCAGCTGTTCCCTTCCTAATCCCCTTTTCACCGATTGGACTCTCTTAGACTCTGTGATAAATCTAATCAGAGTATTGGAGCTGTCTAGTGGTGGAAGTGTTGGGAACGTGCACAGACCCCGAGGATCTGGTGACTCTGACACTCTGACCACCACAGCGGTACAAACAAACAGCGTGGCGGTAACCGCCAACAGACAGGCGGAAGACAATGTACCGCCCACCCTATCACAAGATGCCAATCCGCCACCTTTTCCAGGGCAGAACCAGCGCAAACAAAATCACGGCGGAAACAGGACTTGGAAGGGAAAACACTCACCTCTCCACACCCCATGAGGAACTAGGACGCCATGGAGCCAGAACTCCAGATTCTCCCTGCGATGGTCTTCCTGCTCCTCAATCAGGAGCACCAAAGATGGTGGCGACGACCACGGTGAGTACTGCACCTACAACACAGGGGAGGGGGGAGGAAAAAGAGAGTGACACACACACACAACACGCAACATGCAACACCCCCACCCCCACCCTCACCCACAACAACATACACACAAATACATGCAGCAACATTACATATACAAACCCTCATCCCCCCTGTAAGAACGCAAGGACAAAAGGAAATGAGTTGAACAATTCTAATCATGAAAAATCCAGTAGTCAAAACTCGAAATACAAGTATGTACACCAACTACACAAGTCCGGATAGTTCACCAATTATTGTCCGTGGACCACTGGTCGCAAAATGCATGGGCGAGGCCCACACATGATACCAGACTTCAAACGGAGAGAACACTGCAGGGGCATCAGATCAAAATGAAACAGGTACCTCAGGGGAAGGGGGGCACCTCAGCCTGATGAATGCACGACGCCACTGCTCCACGAGAGGGCTCCATGCCTACTGCTGTATCCTGGGGAGTGCAAAGCCACAGTCTCTCAAGTCTCTCTAGTGGGTGGGTTGCCCACTGCTGTATTCTAGGGAGTGCAAAACCACAGTCTCCCAAGTCTCTCCAGTGGGTGGGTTGCCCACTGCTGCATCCTGGGGAGTGGAAAGCCACAGTCTCTCCAGTGGGTGGGTTGCCCACTGCTGCATCCTGGGGAGTGCAAAGCCACAGTCTCTCAAGTCTCTCCTGTGGGAGGGTTGCCCACTGCTGCATCCTGGAGAGTGCAAAGCCACAGTCTCTCAAGTCTCTCCAGTGGGTGGGTTGCCCACTGCTGCATCCTGGGGAGTGCAAAGCCACAGTCTCTCAAGTCTCTCCAGTGGGTGGTTTGCCCACTGCTGCATCCTGGGGAGTGCAAAGCCACAGTCTCTCAAGTATCTTCAGTGGATGGGTTGCCCACTTCTGCATCCTGGGGAGTGCAAAGCCACAGTCTCTCAAGTCTCTACAGTGGGTGGGTTGCCCACTGCTGCATCCTGGGAGTGCAAAGCCACAGTCTCTCAAGTGGATAACAGTCTCCACTGGTTCTGGAGTGGGCTTTGTGCCCAGAGTCCTTCATCCTGCCAAGGACTGAGGTAGTGGTTGTATCTCTCCACTGGTTCTGGAGGGGTCTTTGTGCCTAGAGTGCTTCATCCTGCCAAGGACTGAGGTAGTGGATGCCTTCCTCCACTGAAAGTGGTGCATCATGGAAGCTGCCCAGGCTTCTGGAATTGACCACCAGCCTCGGACGACTGACCACTGGGGATGGCAGCCATGTCTGCGGTGGTGCCACTGGCTCAGGATGTCGTGGGCCGCTGGCGGTGCTTGCGGCGGGGTCAGTCGCGGCGGTGCTGGTGGTGGCCTATGTGGCAGCGGTGCTGGCGGCGACCTCTGTGGCAGCGGTGCTGGTGGCGGCCTCTGTGGCAGCGGTGCTTGCGGCGGGCTCTGTGGCAGCGGTGCTTGCGGCGGGCTCTGTGGCATCGGTGCTTGCGGCGGGCTCTGTGGCGGCTGTGCTGGTGGCGGGCTCTATGGCAGCAGTTCTGGCGGCGGTGCTGGTGGCGGGCTCTGTGGCTGTGGTGTTGGTGGTGGGCTCAGTGACTGCGGTGCTGGTGGCGGCCTCAATGACTGTGGTGCTGGTGGCGGTGCAGGTGGCGGTATTCTCCACTGTACAGGTTGGCATCGACGTGGACAGAAGGTGTGATACTGGTCCCATTGTCGGTGCCACCATGCCCTCTCCTGACCTGCCGTTTATTTTCTGACCCTTCCCCCCCTTGGATAGTGGTGCAGCTGTCTTGCCACTATCCCCTTTTGTTTTCCCTGAGGCCTTGGGGGCAGGTGTTTTCTGCTTCTCCCTCCGGGATGTGGGCAACTTTTTAACTTTTGCAGGTGGCGGAATGTCCTTGCCCTCGCTCCATGGCACACTGGCAGCCCTGTTGGTTGGCTCACTCCAATAGCCCGCAGTTGCTGGCACCACGGTGTCTGGTGATGTGGTGGCTGAGGTGCTGGGTTGGGACCTGGAAAGCCTGGCCCTAGAGACGGACGGGGGGGTGTAGGGAAGAGGTCAATATTAGCCAGGAAAAGTTTTTTAGACATACTGGGATGGGTAGATGGAGGGGGTTTGGGAGTGCAGGAAGAGCTAGTGTTTGTGGGAGGTGTACGTTTGCTGAATTTGGTTGAAGATGCATGGGCTGGAGGCTGTTGTGAGGTGGATGGCTGTTGGGTGGGTGTGTGCCTGCATTTGTGTATTTTGGGGGGAGGGCTCACAGACACACTGGGAGAGGACATAGGGGATGTGTGAATGGTAGTGGGGTGGTGTGTGCACGTGAGCGGTGGGTGGTGATGGGCATGCTGGTGATGGAGGTAGTGGATGAAGATGTAGTACATGCAGGTGAGAGTGGAGATGAGACAGGGAGGGAGGAGGTGGACACGGAGGAGGGGGACACAGTGGAGGCAGTGGATGTTGGTATGTCTGCATGGGTATGATGCTTGTGTGAGTGCCTGTGGGATGTGTGGTGCTTATGTTTGCCTGAGCCAACCTTGTGTGTTGAGGTGTGTGCATGCTGGTCGGATGGTGTGCTTGGGATAGGCTGAGGTACAGGGGATTGGGTCTGGGTGGAGGAAGTAGGAGGGGGGAGGCTGGACACAGGGACAATGGCTGCCATCAGTACTGAGGCCAGAGCCTGAAATGCTCTCTGTTGGGCTGCCTGGCCAGAATGAATGTCCTCCAGGTATGCATTTGTTTGTTGCAAATGCCTCTTGACACCCTGGATAGCATTCACAATGGTAGATTGCCCAACAGTGAGGGATCTCAGGAGATCAATAGCCTCCTCACTGAGGGCTGCGGGGCTGACTGGGGCAGGGCCTGAGGTGCCTGGGGCGAAGGAGATGCCCACCCTCCTGGGTGAGCAGCCATGGGACACACGCTGAGGGGCTACTGGGAAGGAGGTGCTGGTAGGGGGGGTGGCGGCTGTACCTGTTGATGCGGGGGCATGGAGGGGCCCACCACCTCAAGGGAGCTCCCATCAGAGAAGGAGTCGCTGTCGCTTTTGTCACCTCCTGTCCCCGCCGTGGAGCTCCCCTCGCCCTCCGTCCCACTGGTGGCTTCAGACTCCGTTGTCTCGCCCTCCAGGGCCAAGTGGGATGCAGCTCCCTCCTGCTCTGGTGCCACTGCTCCGCCGCTTGAGGATGCCATTGCACACAAGAACAGGGAGACCACAAAAATGGGGGGGAAAGACAGAAGAAAGACATGTTCAGTGCATGCAATACCACTACCGTTGGCGGACACTGCAGACACAGCAGCCCTCTGCACAACGCCAAGCACTTATAGTTCCTAGATAATTCACAGGGCCATGGGGTACAAGGCCTATGCCCGATTGCTGCACACATGGAAGTCACAGGACCCTGACTAGGTGTAGATGGCTGTTATCATTGGTGGGGTTGGGGTGCCACATAGCCTGCCTCACAAAGGGACCTTGCCTACAAAGCTCACCCTGGCCTAGGGTAACCTACTGATCCCCTCCCCCACCCAGGCACCTCGTAGTGCGTGCAGAGTCAGATGGATGTGACTGTACTCACCCCCTTGTGGCTGCTGTGATGCCCTCAAGTGCCCATCCAACTCCGGATACGCCACCGCCAGGATCCGGAACTTCAGGGGCGTCATGGTGCGACGGGCACCCCTCTCATGTTGGGAGGCCATCCCCAGCTGGGCCTGCGCCGTCTTCTTGCTCCAGCGGCGAATGTCATCCCATCTTTTCCAGCAGTGGGTGCTCCGTCTGGGGAGGATCCCCAGGTTCCGGACGTCCTTGGCGATGGCACGCCCAATATCCTTCTTCTGGTGGGCGCTGACCTACAGGAATAGTACAGGGGAAAAGGAAAAACTTTAACCGCCTGGACCGTCACAGTCATTGGCCCACGTTCCCGTCCTTGCCCTGACGCACATACACTCACCGTCCGCTCATGCAGGGCTCAGTCCCCCCCCCATGTATCTTCCATCCACACCACTCCAAACAGGCATTGTCCATGCAGCATGCTCACAGTGTACTCACCTGTTTGTCTGGAGGACTGTAGAGTAGCGTGTACTGGGGAAGGACCCCATCCACTAACTTCTCCAACTTCTCCGAAGTGAAGGCAGGGGCCCTTTCCCCAGACACATGAGCCATTGTCACTTCCAGACTGAGGTCACAGCAGCACTTGCAGTGTAGGTCCTCTCCTGTTGAAGATCAGTTATCATGTGAGTGTACAGATGGAAAATGGCGGTCACGTCCGCGGCGGTGCGTACCATCACCGCTGGCATACATCGTCATTGGCTCCTGGGACCCATAGGGTCCAATGTTAACCAATGCAGGATTGCGCCGTGGTTTACGACCGCCTACTGCAACAGTGTAGAACGCCAGCGCAGTTACCTCATATCCCCTTGTCCCACTTTACAGGTCAGGCAGCCGCCATTTCAGGGGGCCACATGGCATTAAGAATAACTGCATCACACCTATCTAGGCCTTGCATACACACAGTAACAGGCACATTGCGGATTAACAAATGTGTGCAAATGACATTTTATAATACCTCAGTGTTGGCTGACTCTCTGATCGCTGTTCTCCTCCATAGGGCACGTCCGCTGGGGCAGATGATGAGATGGCGGCATCCTCCGGTCTACAGACCCCTGTTGGACCTGTCGACAATGGAAGAGAGACACGTAATAGTCACCTACAGACTTGATCGTGCAACAATCCATGAACTGTGTGCCCAGTTGGAGCCTGACCTGATGTCAGCAATCACAGGGATACCCCCTCTAGTGCAGGTCCTGTCAATACTCCATTTCCTGGCAAGTGGGTCTTTTCAAACAACAGTGGCCATTGCATCAGGGATGTCCCAGCCAATGTCCTCTAACGTGTTGTACAGAGTGTTGTCTGCCCTGCTGAAACACATTCACAGCTACATCGTTTTCCCTCAGGTAGAGGATTTGCCTACAGTGAAAGATGACCTCTATGCCCTGGGACATATCCCCAACATCCTAGGTGCCATTGATGGGACACATGTGGCCTTGGTACCCCCAGCAGGAGTGAACAGGTGTACAGAAACCGGAAGAGCTACTATTCGATAAATGTGCAGATGGTATGATTGGCAGACCAGTACATCTCCCATGTGAATGCCAAGTTTCTTGGCTCAGTGCATGACGCTTACATTCTGATTAATAGCAGCATCCCTTATGTGGTCGGGCAACTCCAGAGGCACTGTGTGTGGCTAAATGGTGAGGACAAGGACCCTATACCCTGTGAATAGTTGTCTGGGTCTGGGGTTGTCCCTACGGGTTATTGTGTGTCTAACAGTTGTCCCTCGACATTTGCAGGTGACTCTGGGTACCCCAACCTGTCATGGCTACTGACCCCAGTGAGAAATCCCAGGACAAGGGCAGAGGAACTCTACAATGAGGCACATGGGCGAACTGGGAGGGTGATCGAATGGCCCTTTGGCCTCCTGAAGGCCAGGTTCCGGTGCCTCCATATGGCAGGTGGTTCTCTCTACTACTCACCAAAGAAGGTGTGCCAGATCATCGTCACCTGCTGTATGATGCACAACCTAGCTTTGCGACGACAGGTGCCTTTTCTGCAGGAGGATGGTCCAGCTGGAGGTCTTGTGGCAGCTGTGGAGCCTGTTGACTGTGAAGAAGAGGAGGCAGAAGAAGTGGATTTCGACAACAGAAATAACGCAGACACAGGTAAGAAGATGTCACTGACTAACACATCTCATATAATTGTTTGACCTATCATAAGTCTGTCATTTTCACTCAGTGTATGGACCCTGACTTGTCACTTTGCCTTTCGATTTAACAGATGTGGGCCCCACTGTGTGACCTCTGCTAAATTACCTCATGGACTACAGCTGTATTACATCGGTATGTTGACAATACATTTGACAATAAATTTGACATTGCTATATTCCATAGTTATTGCAAATACACATTTGTGAAAGCACAGACTGACTCCAGATTGTTTTGTGATTCAAGGCTGTTTATTTCTGTGCAAATAAGTGGAGGGGGTTGTAAAATGGTCAGGGGTGATGGTGGAGGAATGTCCATGGCAGAGTCCAGTCTATTTGTTTCACAGGTGCATTGTCCAAAGGGGCATAGGAAGTGGAGCTAGGGCAGTTTAAAGATGGACAGGGTGACAAAGTGGGACAGAAGGATGACATTCAGGAGGGGTCTCTTTCTCCTGGTGGGGGTCTTGGCATCGTTCTCTGTCTTGTTCCTGGATCTCAGGGACCGTTTGCAGGGTGGTTCTTCATCTGAAGGGGTTGGGCTGTCGTGGTCCTGTGGCGGTGCCTCCTGTCCACTAGTGCCGGCGGAGGTGGAGGACTGTTTATCATCCAGGCTAGTGTCAGGAACCCCTTGTTGTGCCCCAGTGTCCCTCCTGGTGTTGACAAGGTCCTTCAGCATCCCTACAATGGTGACCAGGCTGCAGCCGCCGGGTCTCCTGAAAGTTGGCTAGTACCGTTGCCATCGTCTCCTGGGAATGATGGTACTCTCCCATGATGTTGGAGAGTACCTCGTGGAGAGTGGGTTCCCTGGGCCTGTCCTCCCCTGTCGCAAAGCAGTCCTCCCAGTTCCCCTGTTTTCCTGTGCCTCTGTCCCCTGAACCATGTGCCCACTGCCCCCAGGTCCCTGATTTTCTTGGGGTGGTGGGTTTGCCCAGGTTCCCTGTAGTGGTGGACACACTGCTGCTTGACGTGTCCTGGGGACAGAGAGATGGGCCCGCTGGGTAGGTGCTCTGCTGGTGTTTCCTGAAGGAGGAGGATCTGTGGTGGCTTGTGCCAGTGTCAGGGGAACCGACTGTACTGAGGTCCCAGATGGGCCGGGCTGGTCATCTTGATCCATTTGGACAGATCTGCTGTTGTCAATGTGGGCCTCTTCTGTGGGGGAGTGGACATGTCTGGAACCTCCTGTCCGGTGACGTTGGGTAGGGGTCCTGCAGGGGTGTAAAGGCATGATTATTGCATCTGTGTGTATCATTGTGTGTAATGGGTGAGTGACCCTGTACTCCAGTGCTTGCATTCTTGTCTAGGACCTTGTGTGATAATTGGTTTGGGGTCTGTGTGGGTATCAGTTGTGGACATGCTTTAGTGATGGGTGTCCATGCTTTGGTGTTGCATGCAGGGCTTGGTGTTGGGATGGGTGGGTTGTAATAGTGGCACATTTGTGAGGTGCTGGATTGATGGGGGTGACGGCGAGGGTGGGGGTATATGATGGCATGTGGGTAGGGTGGGGGATGTAATAGTTAAGAGTTGACTTACCAGAGTCCATTGTTCCTGCTACTCCTGCTAGGCCCTCAGAATGCAGGATAGCCAAGACTTGCTCCTCCCATGTTGTTAGTTGTGGGGGAGGAGGTGGGGGTCTGCCACCAGTCCTCTGTACTGCAATCTGGTGTCTTGAGACCAGGGAAAGCACCTTCCCCCTTAGGTCGTTCCACCTCTTCCTGATGTCATCCCGTATTCTTGGATGCTGTCCCACTGAGTTGACCCTGTCGACGATTCTGCACCATAGCTCCATCTTCCTAGCAATGGAGGTGTGCTGCACCTGTGATCTGAATAGCTGCGGCTCTACCCTCTACCATGACCCTGAGCTCCCCCTCAGAGAACCTGGGGTGTCTTTGAGGTGCCATGATGTGGTGTGGGTGATGTGTGAGGTGGTGTGTGTTGTGATGTGTGAGGGGATGTGTTTGTGTGTGTTGTTTGAGGTGCGTGGATGGTGTGTGAGTGATGGTGTTGTGTGCCTGTGGATGCTAGTGTTGTTTCTGGTGGTGTCTCTCTCTGGCCTTCTTTCTCTTTCTCAAATTTGGTAGTAAGGGTTTGTCGGTGATGTGGGTGTGTGTTTTATATTGGATTGGGTGTGTGGCAGTGGTGTCTGTATGTGTATCAGGTGTGTGTATTTAGATTTTTCCAATGTGGTTGTAGTTTGTAAATGAGAGCGCAGCGGTGTGTACCGCCAATGGAATACCGTGGTTGAAAGAACGCCATGAGGATTCGTGGGTCGTGATAGTGTGAACGTATTCCTGTTGGTGTGACGGTGGAGGTTTTGTTATCTTTGGTGTGGCGGACTTTTGTGGGTGTCTGGATTTTGCTGGATTCTGAGCTGTGGGTCGTAATTGCTGAAGCGGAGTTCTGCCGCCGCAGCAGTGTGTTGGCCGTCTTCTGCACGGCAGTACGCGGGATTTACCGCCAATGTTGTAATGAGGGCCAAAGAGTCCCAGTGAAGGCAGAGAGCGGGAATGCACAATATAATGTTAAATATGTTGCATTACTGCACTCTCCCTTTCATGCAGCACAGCACAGCATGGTGGCTTGCTCCATTGTGCTTTGTGAAAGTTTGATAAATTTGCCTCTAAGTTAGAATGTGGAAATCATCACTGCAACTTCATTGAGCAGATCCCAATGATGACACTTCCTCCTCGCCTTGCCCTGCTGAACTTTTACCTTCTCTGAGTCTTTTCGTAAATTTTGTTTTATATCTGAAGGTAAACACTGACTGGGCCTAATACACTTCTTGTATCTGACACATACCCTGTTGCAGTAAGCCATATTTTTCAACTTCGACCTGGTCACAGATGACTAAATATCCGCAGTTGGCACTTTGATCATTTAGTCACTAGTTTTTGCCTTAATCTTAAAAAATTAATAAATCTGGTTTCTAAATTTGTGAGGAATTTTTCCTGTGTTGTGTTTCCACTTTAATGATGTTTCTGTGCTGCATAAATACCTTACACATTGCCTCTAAGATAAGCTTGACTGTTTTTGTGTCAAGCTACCAGAGGGCTTAGAACATGTTAATTTAGTTATGTTTGTGGTTCGCACTGGCAGAGATTATGGCTGTTGCTTGAGTAGTGTTAACACCTCACTCAACCAACAATCCAACTTCTCACAAAGATCAACAGAGTACTCACCATAGTCGGTGGAGTAGGTGGGCAGGAGAAATGTTGCCATTGGGGACAATCCAGGTAGTTGGACATAGACATGAGCTACATGTGTGGTTCCTAAAATTTAGCTATTCATAACAAGTATATCTTGAATATTGATTTCACATAATTCATGTTATGTGCAGAGTTAAGTAATATTCCATACTTTTAATATATAATGGTGGGTGTTTGGTGTATCTTTTCCTACCCAAGATGGCACCCATGGAGTAAGACTCATATTCCAAATGAGAACAAACGTATCTAGAATCTGCCAGCCAACTTTTAACTGTAGTATTTCTAGGTGCTTACCAAGGAGGACCTTGCTTCCTAGCAGCTGTTTATTTGTCTGCTCCCATCTCCATCAGTTTGAAGACTGTATTGTGCTCCAATCATAACCTAAAAATCCTCTTTGAAGTATCAGCTGAATTTCTTCAGTGGAAATTATTGCTTCTGGAGTGCCACCAACTGTTTTTGTATGGATTGGACATTTCTTCAAAAGTGTTTTTGATTCATGAATGATTGTATCGAACTGAAGTTATGCTTCATCTGCAAAGTGACAATCTCATGTTCCTTCTAAAGACTTTAAATTATGTACTTGATTTGGTTTTCTGTATGTGGTATTCTAAAATATATTCACATTAGTTAATTTATTTAGTTGCACATGCATACATCATCACCCCTTAAATAGTTAATCTTTAGAGTCACATTTCACATTATACGTTGCAGGAAAACCAGTTATATTCACAAGCAGATATAGCTGCAGAGTGTTACTTAATTAAAAAAATATTATCATACATGGTATTTTTGACTATGTGAGAACGCAAAGTTCAGAAGTCTAAATGCTAAATGGAGTTTGCTTATTCTCCTCATGACTCAAATGCATGAGATTAATTCATATCTGGTCCAAGAGAGGGTAGTATGCATTGATAAGTGTCTTTCTCAATTCCCCTCTTACCCAGTGCTCTTAAAAGTGGCTTCTTAGCCTCCTCAGAGTATAAGGTGGGCGAGACAGAGTAGCATCAAAGTTCAGCTATCCTACAGTGGAATTGTAAACTTACAGCTTATGTCATATATTTGTTTTGCTACATTGCCTGTTTCCACCATTAGCCACATTATTAACCTGGCCGATTTTCCTCCATCCATATTTATCACAACAATTATATTTACCAAATTGAATCTAGAGATGGAGTTGCAAAGATCTTAAAAACATAGATATCTGAGAGGGGTTAACACAGAATAAAGGAGCAAAGAGTCACAAGCATCTAAAAAGCAAATAATTAAACTAAATAAAGGGTTAGAGAGGAAGGAAAGGAACATAATTAGAAAGGTAGATAAAGTGTAAGATGCTTTCAAAATATAAGAATATTTACTCTGGAATGGTTGCATCAGAATGACCTGGCACAAGCCAAAGATGGAAAGCTTATCAGTTCAAAGTTTCATTGGAGGGCAGCTTACTGTACAGTGATACTTCAGAGACATGAAGTGATATGCACCTTGGCCATATCTCTATCGCATAATGCATCACTGACAGGACCTTTAGGGTTAAGAAGAGCTAAAAGACACTTTTATTTCCCTTTTGTCCAACACAGATGAAAGGATTGAACAGTTTTTACATATGTGAGACACCTATGTAAAGAATGGGTAGTTTGGACGACAGACAAATTCACTTTTAACTCTTCTGTCAGTGCTAATTATGCCTTAGTGAGAGTAGGAAACAAGATTGTTACACCCTTGAACTCTCCCATAACTGCATGGACCAACAGTATCTTGATATCATACACCATTCCTCAAGGTAGATAAATAGATCTACAGTGAGTAAATTTGCAGCTATGGTAGCCAGCGCTCTGGTTTTTATGTTTTTTTTCATGAGGTTAAATACCCTAGAGAGGTGGTCTCCAACCATTGAACTAACCTCATGGATATCTACATGAAAGCCATGTGAGAGGACCTTAGAAAGAGATTTTTTATACCTCTTACCTGCCACATGAAATGACAGGCTTAACATTACTCTGATGGATGTCATGGTGCTGTGGGGCTTCCACCTATCATGATTATGCTTTACAAACCATATTAGGAACTGCCACATCAGGTCTCCTTCTGCCTACATATTTTACTGGAATCCAGTATAGGGCTACCCCAGTCATTATCATTAGATAAGGAAGATAGACGCATGAATATGATGTGAATAACATCTCCATAATGGACAACTGCCATTAGAATAGCAATGACTTTTGCTACATACAGCTAGGAGCCATTTATCTAATATCTGACCCAAGGAGTTGTTCCTCTCCACAACTTGCACTTCAAGAACTTTCAAGTGAAAGCCTTCAACATGGATAATACTTTTATATTCTAAAGAACACAATGGAATGTAGGGCCAGATTTAAACTGTACGGTTTGTACTCCTTCTGGGAAATAGAGTAAAATACTCCATTTGCCCAGGCAGAGTAACCATCTCTGCTTTTAGAGATGTCAGCCAGCTCTGCAGCTATCCTTAGGCATTGACAGGAACTGCAGTCATATCTGTTATCGTCAATGTTAAAACTTTGATGTATGGTACAGTTGAATTGACAGCCACAAGTCCAAAAAAAATGTCATTAAAAAAAAACAACATTCAAAGGAAACATTTGTTTTAAAAATTAAAAAACTAATGACCCCCACATGATGGGAATTTTCTCCCATAGCGTAGGGGTAATTTTATAGTTTTCACTGTCCCTTACCAGTATGTTTTACCCAGTAGTGAAGGACAGTGAAAACTTGCCATTTGACTACTCCTTTAAAGGGCAGATGGTTGAGTAGCTAAGACTCTGACAGCCCATACTGTTTTGGCTGTTGGAGCAATATAATAAAGGTCTACCCAGTTGTAAATCAGGCAGAAGGACCCAGGTTTTAGTGGAGAGGGTACTCTGTCACAGTTGTGAAGATATACTCTCTATACACAACTCCAAATCAGCCCCTAAATATGGAAATGTTAAAAGATGACAAACCAGAAACTGAATGGTGTATCATAATCAAAAATGTTTCATGTTGTGTTTTTTTAAAAATATTTTTTTAATTAACAATTTGCTGTTATACACATACAGTATGATTTATGACAGCTTCTGGTCTCTCTTCTATATCTCAGAATGTTACATGATCTGCACTGATATCACACAATTTGTTATACCTTTACATTAGTTTTGATTACTCTAGGTCCAGTTCTTTGGAGCCTCGTACGTTTAACTGAAAGCCATACAAGATCTATGCCACCAGTCTAATTTCTAAACATCTAAAACAGTCTTTAACTAAAATTGAACAAACTAATAATGCGATGGTGCCTATGTGGGCAGGTGGTTCCGTTTTCCGGAGTTAGCCTCTTCTCCTTTTCCCCTCAGAGCAGGGTTAATTCCCTTCGTGCTATCCGTCCCTTTTTAATCCTAAAACGGTATCTCCTTCAAGCAATAACCGACTCCTTCTATCCCCATCCGGTCATTTCTGTGTCCTTAAGCCGTGTATCCCCTGTCTACATTCGTTTCACTTCTATCATCTGCTAGGATGCAGGTCCTGGGTTCACCCTTCCTTGCCATATGCGTTGCGTCACTGCTGTCTTCTATTTCTGTCCCTCAGTTTATTTTTATGTCAGTCCCTCAGTAGGCGTGTCCACTCTCCTCAACATCCCCTCCCATTTTGTCAGTATCTCCTCCCACTCTGAGGCTATGGGTGTCTGGCGGAGTCCACGCTCCTCCTCTCTCTTCAGTATCTGTAATTCTGCTCCGGACCATTTCTCAACATCCCATCTCCATTCCATCAGCGAGGGGCATCTGGGGGATTTCCACCCCAAAGTAATCAGTCTCCGGTATAAAACCAGAGCCAGGAAATGACCCCTCACCTTCCCATGTGGAAGTCCCGTTCTAAGACCCAGGAGACACACAATAGGGGATAAGGCCAAATCCTTTAAGAGCAGACCAGACAGGTCCACTAACACATTGCCCCAGCCCTGTTGTAGTTTGGGGCAGTCCCACACCATGTGATCGAAGTCTGCATTCACATCACTGCATCTGGGACATGTCCTGGGGTCCCCTCCGTACATTAAGGATAAACGGTGTGGGGTAAGGCACGTCCTGTGTGTAATTATACTGTGTATATCTCAGTCTCATGTTTCTCAACACCTCCCTTGAATACGCTAACACCCTACTCCACTCTGAGTCTGTTATCTTGTTTTCCAGGGATCTCTCCCATCTCTCCCTTAGTGATTGCATTGGGTCAAGGGCCCCCTCCTGTTGGGCTCAGTACAGTCTTGTGATGCGGTGTGCATCGTCCCCTAGTGTGAAGAGGAGATGTAATATTTGGTGGGTTGTAGGCTCTGCATTCACTTTTTTCCCAGTGTACCCGTAGACTGTGTGTTAACTTCTGGTACAGAAGAAATTGCCCCGGCGGGACTCCCCCGTTATTCACTAGGTCAGTAAAGGGTCTCACCACCCCATCCCAGAATAAGTCACCTACTGTCTCTACTCCTGCTCTTTTCCAAATAACAATCCCTGTACCTACCAAGCCTTCCTCCCCCAGATCTAGTATTAGGGCAGTCAATGGTACAGCCGGGGAATAAGGGGATCCCACCCCCACTCGTCTTGTGCACCTCTTCCAGCAAGATATGGCTACTTACATCATCAGACTGTCCGTTTGGCGTGCCACCTTCTTATTAATCATCTGCGCTGTGACCCGATCCATACCCTTATCGCCAACGGTAATCCATCTGTCCAGGTATCCCTTCCTAGTGAACCAGCTGGCGGCCCATTGCAGTTGGCATGACAGGTAATAGGTCTCAAAATCTGGGACCTCCAGGCCTCCCGTCAACATTGGGCTACAGAGGGTTGGGAGTGCTGTACGTCTGCGGCCATCATCCCAGATAAGTTCTCTAAGTAGTGTATTCAACTCCTGAAACCATGCCGAAGGTATCAATAACGGTAAGTTAGCAAAGTAATAGAGGAGGCGGGCAGCATGATCATTTTGGATAAAGAAATTCTGGGAATTATGGATAATTTTAATAAGTGCCAGAAGCCGACCGAAGCCCTCAGGGAACGGAGTGCCCTCCCAATGTTTCCATCCCTCAAGTCTCCGATCCCATGGTATATTTGTATACCCAGGTACTTAAAGGTGCGTGGAGCCCAAACCATGTCCACCGGGCAAGAGGAGGGCTGCTCATAATTTTGTGCTAGGGGGAAAACAAATGTCTTACTCCTATTGAGGCATAAACCTGACAGTGCACCGAAATGGTCCAGCGTCAGAAAGGCCCAAGGTAGGCCCAACTCTCCGTCTCTGATGTATATGAGAATTTCGTCAGCATACAATGATATGATATATTCTGATTGACCCCATTTTATTCCCCTGCCAGCACCTCTGTTTTGCATCCCGGCCGCCAGCGGCTCTATGGCCAGGGCGAATAGTAGTGGCAATAGCGGGCAACCTTGTCGCATCCCTTGGTATATAGGGTAAGTATCCGATATTATTCTGCCCGTCCTCACCCTTGCCAATGGTGCCATATACAGTAAGTCCACCCATTCTATCCAGCCCTCTTCCATACCCATCCGCCGCATCACTGTTCTTAGGTAGGCCCATCTGACCGAGTCTAAAGCTTTCTCAAAGTCTTCTGTAAGCAGCACTCCTGCCATGGGTCTCTCCTCTTCGGGCATGTGCAAAATAGCGAATAGGCGCCTCAAGTTCAGAGAGGTGCTGCGGTTCAGGACAAAGCCATTCTGACCTGTATGCACTAACCCAGTGATGTAGCGCAGCAGTCTGTTGGCCAAGGCTTTGCTAAGGACTTTAAAATCGTTATTCAGCATCGATAAAGGCTGAAAATCAGTTACCAAGGCTTCCTTCGATTTGGGCATGGGGACCACCAATGCCTCCCTGAGTGAATCTGGCAGCATTCCACATTGCAATGCTTCCATGCACATCTCCACTAACTGGGGGGCTAACAGTGTAGAATATTTTTTGTAAAAGTCCATTGGAAGTCTGTCCGTCCCTGGGGTCTCACCGGGAGCTAACTGCGCTATAGCCTCCTGTACCTCATCCACCGTCAGTGGGCCACCTAGACTATCTTGTTCATCGGGTGCCAGCGTGGTAAGAGGGAGTGGATGTAAGAAATTATCGAGGCCTACATAGACGTTTCCCCCCTCTGTCAGAAACACTCGTAATTGGTTCGCTGTCCCCTTCTGCCCTTACTAACCACGCCAACATTCTACCTGAGCGGCCCTCCTCAGCTTGGAGTGAGGCAGGGTATTTCCGAAGGCTGTGACAGCGAAGCTGTTCATTCACCTGGGCATAGGACTTCCGTGCCTGGACATGTCTGCCCTGTTCCGCATCCCCGTTCCCCCTTCCACGCTCCCCTTTGTGCATTATCATCTCCAAACTATTCAGTTCGCGTTCTAGGGTGTGCCTCACACCGGCTGTCTGACCTAGACAGAAACTTTTAGTTGCTACTTTGAGGGCCTCCTATTCCAAGGATCTTGAGGATGCAGATCCCTTGTTAGTTTTAATATGGTCGGAGAGGTATAGGCGAAGGGATTCTCTATATGCTTGGTCCTCTAACGAGGCCGGGGTCAGTCTCCATGTCGGGACAGGGGGCCTATCCATTGTCACCCTACAGGTAACCAGTAGGGGGTTATGGTCTGATAATGTGCGAGCAAGGTATTCTGAGCAGGTCATTCCTTGTGCAAGATCTGCTGTGCACACTAATCTGTCTATTCTGGTATGTACTCTGTGTAGTCCTGAATAGAATGAGTAGTCTCTGTCAGTGGGGTGTTGTTCCCGCCATACATCCATAAGGCCCCACGCATTCATCCATTCTCTTAGTTTTCTTGCCACTCTATGTGTCGCTGCCCCTGTAATCAGTGGAGAAGAACGGTCCAAATCCACATCTAATATACCGTTAAAATCTCCTCCGATCAGCATTCCCCCAGTTTGTTGGCGTGTGAGATGGCTCAAAAGTTGGGTTATAAAGGGGAGCTGATCTTGGTTGGGGGCGTAGACACTGCCCAGGACAATTGGGGTTTCATGCAGCCTCCCCTCCACTATCACAAACCTTCCCTCCCGGTCTATGTCCTTGGATATGATTTCATAGGGTACCCCCGCCCGTATCCAGATCAAAGTGCCCCTCGCATATGCTGAGTAACCAGTGGCAAACACTTGCCCTCTCCACCTGCGCCTCAATTTCTCTACCTCTCCCGTGGTTAAGTGGGTCTCTTGTAGCATCGCCACTTGTACACCACTTCTTTTAAAAAAGGACAGTATTCTATGTCGTTTGGATGGGGACCCCATACCTCATATATTCCATGTTAGTATATTATATTCAGCCACAGGGTTGTCTTATTAGCGTTCCAGTTTGCCCGCCCTGTGTGCAGTCTCCTCATGATTCCGAGTGTATACCTGAGGTTATCTCTCCAACTTGGCCAGTGCACCATCAAAATTTGTAACTGTAAAACCCAACTCCCTCTCCCCAGGGCGCCTCGCAAACAGAAGATTGCCCAGAAAACTGTGCAACAGTGCAGCATGATCAACAAAGTGTCTAAGATTCTTGCCAGTCTAACTGGTTGGACGAGAATTCAGGTGGGGGGACCATGTCTGGAGGGGCCTCATATTTATACAATTCACCTCACCCCCAGACCGTAATACCACCTCTGCTATCCAAGCTTGTCTGATGTCTGGGGGGTCACCTTCGGGGCCCTCATTGAAGACTCCAAATATCCTATGGAGGACATGGCTGTGTCATCCGATTCCACCCTGGAGCCTCCCAGGGGTGACGCCTCTCTGCTCATGGATGCCGCCGCCTCCAGGGCCGCCTGCCTTCCAAGTTCTTTCTGTGTCTGCGTTGGTATTCCACGAGAGTGCCTCTTGTTCCTCCGTCTACCCAGGTCTCTGTGCTTTCCATTCTCCCCTGTGTTGACTCTTGCCCTCTGGGCCGACTGGCCCCCATGGGCTTCAAGCCATTCCCGTGCCTCCTCGGGGTTCTGGAAGAACAAGGATTTATCCTCACGAATCACTCTCAGGTGAGCTGGGAAGAGGAGCGAGTACTAGATCCCTTCCGCTCTGAGGGCCCTCTTGACTGCCGTGTACGAGTTTCGCCTGACCTGGACCTCAAAGGTGAAATCCGGGATCAACGTCACCTCTCCATTCGCAACTCTGAAGGGGCCCGCCTCTCTGGCCCTCTGGAGTAGGGCATCCCTGTCTCTGTAATGCAGTACTATGTCAATCAGTGCTCTGGGTGGTCTGCCCGGAGCAAGGGGTCTTGAAGGCACTCGGTGTGCTCGCTCAAGCGTGAAAAACGGAGTCAGGTTATCTGGTGCCACAGCCGTGCGCAACCAATTTTCCAAGAATGATGCCATGTTCGTCCCTTGTGCTCCCTCCAGCAGACCTACCACTCAGACATTATTCCTTCGGTTTCTCCCTTCTGCGTCCTCCGCTCTCTGTTCCAGCCGCTTCACTCTGTCTTTGAGATTCTCTACCATAGTTGTTAGGTCTCTTTGTTTGTGTGTGAGGTCTGCCAGTGTGATCTCCGCTTCTTTGACTATGTCGGATAGTTTTTGATGGTCTGCCCTCAAGAGCCCCACCTCTACAGCCACTTGATTGATTTTGTCCCGTAATGTAGCTTTGGTGTCTTCAATTGCCCCTAGGATCTTGTCTAAGGTATCCTGCACTCTAGCCTGCGAGAAGTTCTGGGGGTCCCCCTCTTTGGGGTCAGTATGTGACGGACGATCCACAGCTTTGGTCATGTGCCGGCTTTTGGATGACATCAGACTTGCAGTGCTCCACCTCCGCGATGGTAGGGAAGTGAACAGATCTGTTACAGTTTGCTCATCTACATAGGCTTAAAAGTCTATCTTAGGGCAGTAGGCCACATCCAACAGTTCAGATCAGCTTTTCCGCTCAGCAGTATCCTGGCTCCTTTGGAGTGCTCCCCCCTTTCTCCTGGTTCTCTCCTGGGGGTTCCACAAACTTTTCTCATTGTCGCCTACAGCTCCTAGCCCAGGTCTCTACCTCCCTCTGCTTCCAGTGTTTGCATAACTCCCAGGGCGATATCGGCGATCGCAGGCCTTCTTTATTTACTCCCTTACGTTGGTCTTAGTGCGCTCCCTCCTCTCATTGTAGTGGGGTGAATCCCACCCCACCGCTTCTCCTTCGTGTCCTTAAAGGGGATGGGGCTCATTTCAGGTTTCCGCAGAGCGTGGGCAGTATGGCATCGCCCTGCTTGCCCAAGATGTTTCACTTACTTTGCTCTGGGGCACTGCCCCGCCCCGACCGTCGAAACCACCGTCCGCGGGGGGTCCAAGCCCCCACCGTCACAGTATTCTACCTGTGTGCCTCGTAGCTCCTATGTCATGCGGGGGCGCCACCAAGTACGTCCTCTGCGAGGTCACCCCGGCGACCTGGGGCGCCTCCAGAAATCCACCAGGGCATTGCCCCGCGCCCCGCTCCTCAGCGTCACTTCTTTGTTGGGGGAGCCGGTTCCAGACCAACGCGGCAGACGGCCTGCACCCCCTGCTGCACTTTCAGTGCACAGGGGCGCTTCACTTTGTTCCCTGCAGCTTGTTTCCAGCTGGGCTGCGGCGGGTCCGCCTTTCGGCGTCTTCTTCCGGTAGGCACAGGAGTCGCCGGCAGGCTCGCGTCACTACATGAGTCCGCGGTCCCAGCGGCGGCCGCGGGCCCTACGAGACCGGCCCCAGCGGCGCCTCTCACGCTCTGGGGTCGGATTCCCCCGCACTCCTCTGCGGGCCGGGGGTCCCGGGGGCTGGGCTGCTTACAAGTATTAATCACAGGCCCATACGGAGCCAAGTTCTTAAGCATGCACCATCTTGGCTGCCTGGCCACACCCCGTATCATGTTGTGTTATGTAGATTTATAAAGAGCACGTTCACCTGGGAGGGTATCCTGGTGCTAGGCAGGTACGAGCCTGTCCATGCCTCTGGGGGGCATTCCATTGGTCAACCCTGGGTGTTCCCACGCATTCACTCTTGGATTTTGGCTCATTCCCAGGATTCCCAGGATTTTGTAGCCCACTTAGAAAGAGAAACATTTCTCCTAGTATTGTTTTTGTGCAGGAAGGTGTCTTTTCCTGCAGAAAGACAATTCTGTTGGCAATGTAGAAGCCCTTCTACCATGGTACAAGTGTGCCTGCATAGGAGGAAGGCAGCACACTGTGAGCCAGCATAGCGTGAAACAAAAGTGATGTTCCAAATCTTGTTAAATATGGTGCATTCCTGCCTTTTCATACAGCGCAGCACTGCAAGGTGGCTTGCTGCACTGTATGAAATAATTATAAATATGGCCCCATATGGCATATTGGATACTTTTAAAGCCAGTTCTTCCTCTTCTTGATGAATTTAAGAAGTGAGGAGGAGGTTCTAATGAGAAGTGGCTGGTGGACTGCCGGGTCTAGTTTTCCCTATGAATAGGATGTGTGCCAATTGAATGTTTGTGAAAGCAGATGCCATTGCTGAGGTATGCTGGGCTAGTATTATGTAGTACCTTGAAAGTGTGGGTGAAAACTTAGAATTGTGTTTGTCTGTAGGGATCCAGTGGAGTTTCATGAGGTGTGGTGTGATGTGGTGTGAGTGTGGCACTCTCTCAGAGTTTGAATGTCATTCTGGCTGCTGAGTTCTGAATGTTCTGTTGACTCATGGTGAGCTTTTGTTGATGGAGGGTATTCCTGTAGTCCCACTTGCTTATGATTAGGGTGTCTGTGTTAGTTTTCCTGGTGCTGAATAGGAGCAATTTGAATATCTTCTTCAGCATTTTCAGGGCATAGAAGCATGAGGCGGTGACAGCTCTGACTTGGACATTCATGGCACATTTGCACTTGATTCTAATGTACTTGGCATGGAAGAGAGTGTGAGTCCAAGCTCTG
This sequence comes from Pleurodeles waltl, assembly GCF_031143425.1. Lineage (NCBI taxonomy): Eukaryota > Metazoa > Chordata > Amphibia > Caudata > Salamandridae > Pleurodeles > Pleurodeles waltl. The sequence continues at coordinate 1,042,425,163 of NC_090447.1, read as the reverse complement.
TTGCCAATCAGGTGGAGTCCCAGGAGAAGTCCTCTTCCCGAAGTTAACAACTATGGTCATTGTGGTGTTCAGCTTCAGACAGCCACTCTTCATCCATCTAGCAATTTTAGTTATTCAGGCGATGAACTTGATTTGAATACTGGGGGCCTGATTTATACATTTTTAGCACCGCATGTGTGTCATTTTTAGATGCAAAAGTGGCACAAACCTACAAAATATAATTTAATTTTGTGAGTTTGCTCTGCTTTTGGGTCACAAAATGACACAAATGCGGTTCAAGAAAAGTATAAATCAGGCGCAGGGTGTCTTATTTGTGAGGGACAGAATGACTTGCATGTTGTCTGTATAGGGAAGAATCTTGATGTCATGAGAGCAGATGATTCTGGCTGGAGGGATCATGTATGTGTTGAAGAGGATCGGTCTCAGAGAGCATCCCTGCAGAACTCTGCAGATGAGTTTCAGGGGTTCTGAAATGTACATTGCAAGAATGACTCACTGAGTCTTTCTATGCAGAAGGAACAGATACTTCAGATGCTGTGTCCTTGGATTCCAATGTTGTGTAGGTGTTGTATGAGGATGAGGTGTGGAAGACCATATTTAACGCTGCACAGAGGTCCAGGAGCTTGAGGGCAGCTTTGTCTCCTCTGTCCAGAGTCATGCAAATGTCATTCAAGGTGGTGATGACAGCAGTTTCTGTAATGTGGTAGGGTCTGACACCAGACTGAGTAGTGTTGTTAAATTGGTGGAATATGAGGTATTTGGTGAGGCATTTGTTGGCAAGCTCCTTTAAGAAGTTGGCTGGGAATAGTGGCAGGGTATTGTTTTGTAATCAGTGAGTGTTGAGGGGTCAGCAGAGGTTTTCTTCAGCAAGAGGGGGGGACTGTTGTGTGTCTCCAAGCATTAGATAAGGTTGCTGTAGAGGTGGAGGAATTCGACATTAATGGGAGCCTTGTGCTGTTTCATTGCAGTCCCTGGAGCAGATGTGGTAGGGGCAGGGGTCCAATGGGTCCCCTTAGTCGATGGACTACCTGGTGGCAGTGGTTTACTCTGGAGTGGTGATGGGCCATGTGGTTAGCATTTGTTCTTTAGATAAGAACAGGAAGCATTTGATGAGGTCCATCAGTTATAGTTGCAGGTTGACTTTGCTGTAAATGGCAGTATTTTCTTAGCCGAAGAAATGAGAGAGATTGTACTAGTAGTATTAAAGTTAGTAAAGTTAGATTTTTGGTCTAAGTTAGACTTTTGGTCTAAATTTCGATCAAAAGTCAAACTTTTCTACTAGTAAAGTAGACTTTAGGTCTCAACTTCACCTTCAGATCCAACCTTAGACTTTCGATCTAAGTTTACCTTTGAGAATCGGACCCCTAAACTGTGGCCAAGCTTATGGATTTTTGCAAAGGGTTGCAAGTGTCATCAAACACCCCCCCCCCCCAAAGGTAGGGCTGCAGAAGACCTTGAGGGCCTGGCAGTGGTCCAGAAAATAGGAGCATAGTGCCCAGAAGAGTAGGCACAATAAATTGTGGATGAGGACGAGGATCTGGTCCTGGATTATGTGGATCTGGGACTCTCTATTGAAGGGGCCAACAACTTGCTGGAAGCCATAGTGGGTCCAAGAGCAGGGAGCAGCATCTCACCAAGGAACCTGTCTCCAGAAGAGCTGACAGATAGGAGGGAGAAGAGAAAGCTGAAGCTACAGCTTTCCAGAATGAAATGGTGAAAAGAGCAATGTCTAGAGGAAAAGAGGCTGGCTCTGGAAGAGAAGAAAATAACCCATGAGCTCAACCTGAGAGAGTTGGATCTCAGAGCCCTACAAGTGGCTGTCAGCAACTGAAATGGTGTGAGCTTACCTGCAGTGTCCGCTACAGAAGCAAGAGACCAGATACCCAAGGATTTCTGGACCAGTTATTTGGTGGTGATGACACAGTCAAATAGTAAGCAGCCTATGAAGAGACTCTGAGAGAACACAAGGTCCCAAGGAGCTCTGGGGTGGTGGTTTGTTGAGGTGCATGCCCGCAGTGGGGAGAAACACAATTAGTATATTCCACTTCTAAGACCTTTGCAAAGTGGTATAACATATACCCAGGACCTATAAGTTAAATGCTACTAGTGGGCCTGCAGCATTGCTTGTGTCATCCACACAAATAGCCCTTTAAACATGTCTCAGGCCTGCCATTGCACAGCCTGTGTTTGCAGTCTTATTGCTACTTCTACTCGGCATTTAAAACTGTGTCACAAGCCTTAAACTTGCATTTTATTACACAGAATTCACTCCTAAGGTGAGCCCTAGATAGTCCATAGGGCAGGGCACTGTATAAGTAAAAGTTAGGGCATGAACTTTTAAGATTTGCATGTCCTAGTAGTGAAAAGTATCTAGTTTAATTTTGCACTACTGTGAGGACTACTCCTCTCATAGGGTAACATTGGGAAATCCTTATTACACTTTTAACTGTAACTTGTGATTCAGAAGTAGTGGCTATGTCATGTTTCATATAATTAGAATGGCAATGATAAATCATCCTTACTGGTAAAGTCAGATTGAACATTACTATCTAAGGACTGCCACCTTTAGAAAGTGATCTACAGATAAAATATGTTCTCAGAGGAGTTATTTATGCCCAACTCAGTATCATACTGGTCATTAGCATGATCTAACTGTACACCATCAGTAAATCACTCATGCACTATATCAATGACTTGTTGTTATGAACATAAATATATTTATAGAAAATGCATTATCATAACACCATATCCATTATACACAATTACAATACAAAAACAAATATTACATACAGCAATACATCAGTATAACAATACTAGCGCCCTCCCATGATTCCTGTAAGTTAATAACATCCATTCAATCTAGGGGTACAGTGAAGGGCAAACATCCTCTTAACTGTCGAGGTTCACAAATCTACAGGCCACGTGATTCAAATCATTCTAGATCAACTGTTCGAAAGAGGACTGGAGCATCATAGATTGTGAGCAGTGATGTTAAAGAGGACAACTTGTCAACGTTTCAGTCTCAGATGGCACAACTGAGTTGAGCATAAATAAGTCCTCTGGGAACATATGTTTTCTGTAGATTACATTATCTAATGCCTTGGGGGAAGATTGGGTTGCTCTGTCGTATAAAAAAGTATCTTTAGAAATTGGGCATTTCTCTTGTCTTAGAGCTCTGGGTGCCTGCACTCTGGCTCCAATGCACCTCTGGGGTGGGTGACAGATACACTGTGTGCATTCCCTCTACACAGCCACAAACACAGGAACATCTGCAATCTGATGCCTCTTTCTGGGCAGGATGGAAGGGAGGGGCTGAAATGTACATCTGAATAGGCAGTACCTGTCCCCACACAGGAGGCTGATTACTCCCTATTGATATTCTGGAGCTAGGACAAGGAATAAAGGACATCTGTGCACTTCAAAGACCGTTCTTTGACACCACCCCATTTCAAAGGCACAACTGGGTACAAGTACTGGGTCTCTGATCTTACCAAAATCAGACACTTCTGAATTTACACCTAGACTCTTTCAGAAGAACCTCTGTGCTTTATGAAGGGCTAGCACTCTGCTTGACTGCTGACCTGGAAGGACTGTTTTTCTGCTGTGCTGTGCTGCCCTGCTTCATGCTTCTCTCTGACCTTGCTGAAGGAGAGCTGGACTGTACCCAAAAGTGATCTCCAAGGGCTTGCTGGGTTGCCTCCTGTTGCTCGAGATTCAGGGATGACAAAGTCTCTACCCCTGCTTATCTTTTTTGGTGGACATGGACCTAGATACTTGCACCAGTGCAATCAATGCAACTCCTGTCTACTGGAATCATCAACTAACCAATCAGCTCTGTTATGAGAGTAAAATAAGTGCATCACACTTGGGACCCATGCAGCACCACAGAAACTGGTGGATTGTCTGACACATCTCCTGCCTGCTGGAAGCAGAACCTGGTGCATCGATGCAGCACTGAAACCACTACATCACAACATCATTGAAGCACAGCAAATCATTTCTTTGCCTACATAGAGAAACCTAGCTCATCGGCTTCAGAATCAACGGATTATGGCTTCGACCCTCACCTTCGGAAACAAGCGAATCACCATTAACGTGCAGAAAAAATCAACACATCCCTCAGCTGAAAGAGTGACATTGACACATCTACCAATGCATTATCCTCGAATCTTGTGCTTGTGGCCAGGATCAAGGTACTCTGTCCCCTGGGCCTGCATGGTTCCTGTACTCGTCCCAGGCTCCATCGTGAGTGGCTTTAACTGTTGACAATGGTAAATATTTCTGTTTGTGCTGGCTGTGATGCGTATGAAAATGCTGAGGCACCCGTTAAACAAGTATACAATTATCCTAAAAATACATGCTTTCACCCTTATGATAAGATTGTATGTATATAAAACAATTTTTTCACCAAATATTTTACAATAAACGGCTCAATGAAAAGCAGTAGAGCAAAAAAGTAATAACTCATAAATTTCCTGGTTCTTTAATTTCCAAATGGGTACATCCATACACGCCCTTATAATTCATTGCTCTATCCCTCAAAAATAAAAAAATATGAGTCCAATCTCTTTCAAGTTCACTGAACAGTCTAATAGTAATCCATGTTGTCTCCAAAGTCCATTATGTTGCTCTGAGTACCACTATCCTACATTAAAAAATACAAAGTAAGCAAAAACATTATACACATGAGACAATTTAAATCCCAAAGAGGTCATAGTATTAACACCATTCCCTTCCCATAAGAACAATCATAAGTATACATGCTTTTATCACCAGAATAAAAAAATACATTGCAAGAACATACATTATATTTGCAGATGAACTCGTTTCCCCACATAATCACATAGATACCACGATTACCAACCAGATCACAATCGTTTAAAAAAGAAAAAGAAATTCTTTGTCAGATAAAAATGAGCGTAACAAAACTGAACAACTTTCAACTTAAATTGTGTCATAATTAGGTTCCTAACACAAGAGGTGTAACCCATAACCGATTCCAATTGCATGTCAATACTTAATTCGCCAAGAAGTATTCCAATTCCCTATCCGAATTCAACCCATCCTCCACTGCCCTTAAGCGTAATATCCACATTGCTTCCCTTCTCCGTAATGTCAATTCCCTATTCCCCCCTCTCGGGTCTTTCAATATCTGTTAACACCCAAAAAAAGTAAAGCCAGTTCTTATATTCTGAGACTCACAGTTCATTATATGTGCCACCAAAGGGTATCTGGTGTCTTGTTGTCCTAGGGCTCTTGCATGTTCCCCAATTCTCACTTTTAAAGGTCGAATTGTACTACCTACATATTATCGCCCACACTTGCAAACAATTATGTACACCACAAAGGGAGTATTGCAATTCATACTCGACCTAATATTAAATGTTTCACCTAATGAGTTAGAGAATTCTTTCTTACCGTGACAAACCCATTTACAGAGTCCACAATCTCCACATTTATAGAAACCTACTCTCTGTGCTGACAGCAGGTTAGCTTTAGAAATGGTTTTAGGAAAGCTAGGACTGAGAATTTATTTTAGTGTTCTCCCCTTACGGAAAGTGAAAGTTGGTTTATTAGTCAAAAACTCAGTCACTATTTCATCTTGAAGTAAGACATGCCAATGTTTAGTGGCATATTTCTTTAAAATCCCAGTACAACCTGTAAAGTCCACAATTAGTCTCCCTTTTCCTCCATTGTTCTGCCGTACATTATTATTTTTTTTTTTTGATTTCAGTGTCACATGTCGTGGAACGTGTCTTATCCTGTCCTGTGCCTTTCTAATCGTACATTGCTGATATCCTCTTGCTTTAAAACGATTACCTATTTCCTCAACACATTTTTCAAATTACAAATCATGACTACAATTTCTCTGTGCTCTGATCATCTCACCATAGGAAATTAACTCTATTTGGTGTCTAGGATGTACACTTTCCGCACGTAACACTGAGTTACACGCAGTAGATTTCCGAAACAATTTACTCTCTATACGACCCTCATCAATATACAATTCTACATCTAAAAATTCCATGCGTGTCGCACTATACTGAGATGTAAACTTGACATTCATGTCATTGGAATTCAGATAGTCAACAAAATTCAACAATTGGTTGGCACCTCCTGTCCATAACATAATACAGTTGTCTATATAACGACCCCAATAAAGAATGTGTGTCTGCCATTGAGCAGCTCCTGGACCCCAGACCCACCTCTACTCATACAGGCCCAAACCAAGTCCTGCATAAGAAGGGGAGAATCTGGAGTCCATAGCCACCCCCTGTTTCTGTCTGAACCAATCATGTTCAAAGATAAAAAAAATATTGTCAAGAATCATGGATATACTTTCTAATAACATCCTCGTGTGTTGCCACCAATTGGCAGGTTATTTATTCAAAAAATACTCTACGGCTTCCAGGCCCACATTATGTTGAATACAGGTATATAAAGAAACCACATCCAGAGTAACCAGTAACATAGTTTCCTCCCATTCCACATCATTAAGAATACTCAAGATATGCGTTGTATCCTTAACATATGAAGGTAGATTTTGTACAATAGGTTTCAAAAATACATCCACATATTCAGATAGTTTTTCAGTTGGGCCACCAGTACCTGAAATAATAGGTCTGCCTGGAGGAAAAGGTAAGTTTGTGTGAATTTTAGGTAATGTGAAGAAGCATGGAAATCTAGGTTTCACCACCTTCAACTACAAATATTCATCCCTACTCAGTAAATTGGATTGATATCAAATCTCCAATTGTTTATTAATGTTAACACACAATTTCGGTATTGGATTAGAGTACATCTTTTCATAACATTGTTCAACATCCAGTTGGGATCTTATCTCCTGAGCATAGTCTGATCTATTCATTATGACAACATTACCTCCCTTATCGGCTTGTCTTATCATAATCTGGTCATTCTCACTTAACTTCTTAAGTGCTCTAAATTCTCCTCGATTTGAATTACTTGTAGATCTAGGTAAAGCCTGTTTAGATTTGTGTAAATTCAAATCCCTGCATACTAAATAAAGAAAGAGTCGAAATTTCTATTGGCAAATGACTTAGGAATCCATTTTGACCTACTCTTAAAACCACTCCTTCCACCAATATTACAGGTAATGTCTAAATCCTCTAATACCTGTGGAAAATATAATAGGAACTTCTTCATGTTCTGTAATAGAAAGCAACATAGCTGTATCAAACACTTCTTGAATAGAAGGTATATTGTCAACATTACATACTAAAAAATCCTTAGTCTTTGGACCAGTAGGATTGAACTTGAAATATTTCTTCAATTTTAACCGTCTAATAAACTTAAATAAATCCAACTTGGCTCTACAAATGTCACCCCTACTAGTAGGGCAAAAACGTAATCCCTTCTCCAACAATGATGTACCATCTGGAGATAATGTCTCATCCGATAAATGAACTATATTAATAGCTGAATCCCTAAGCATCACATTCTTTTGTCCTTGGATCTGGTTACCATACCCATTTTTCCTGTTGTCCCGACCCCTTCTGATCCTCCTATAGCTCCGTACCTTTTGTTCATATCTCGTTGGCCTTGTCTCATCCTCAGAAGTTCCTGTAAAAAAAACACTTTTATTGTCAGATTTGGCCTGCACAGATGTACCAGCTACTCCTTCTGTTTCACTTTCACTTGATACCACTCCACTTATGGATGTAGAGTCAGAGGAAAGTGATGTTTGGGATCCCCCTCTTGGCAGTGGAAGATACACCAAATGCTCATATTTTCTAGCAAACATAAAAATCCTACCTGTCTGATAATCCCTCTTGTCCCTCTTAAATTTCCGAGTTTTTCTCTGCATAATTTCATCTTGATACTTCAGTAGTACTTCCTACAAAATCTTGTAATTCTTATCTGTGGCCTCAGGAAGGTTTAACTCCTTAATTTCACCCTCCAAGGTATCAATTTCCTTTTGAAGTGAGGCCACCTTCCTTTCTGAGTTAATTATTAGGATTTCCATCAGTCTAAGTGAGCTAGCTGTTAATTCTTTATCCCATAGATTCAGTAAGTCAACATCGATCTCATCGTATGTGGGGAAAATCTGAGATCTCAAACCTCTCGGGATCTGATTCAATTTCATATATTGTTTCAATGTAAAACCATCCCACCACTTTGAAAGTTCATTTTTCTTTAACCTCTCCAATTTAATGAATTTCATCTTCAGACGCTCATTCTGCAGGCGATTAGAGAACGTTATTGTACTGCCCTTCTCAAGATTGCCGAAAAGTTCCTCTGCCATCTTAATTCTATCCATCACAGTTCAAACCCCCTTGTGCTGCCCTCCCCTTTAAACAACCTGTAGTCTCTACCAGAAGGAGTGTATTTTAATGGGAGAAATGGCGCACCGAGGAGACCTAGCTTAAATTGTATTAGTCCGACTTCTAAATCTGCAACGGTGCACTACAATGGGGAATACACCCTAAAATCCCAAATGTTGACTGAATAAACAGTCCATTGTACTTATGAAAAGGCTGAGGCACCCGTTAAACAAGTGTACAATTATCCTAAAAATACATGCTTTCACCATTATGATAAGATCGTATGTATATAAAACGATTTTTTCACCAAATGTTTTACAATAAACGGCTCAATGAAAAGCAGTAGAGCAAAAAAGTAATAACTCATAAATTTCCTGGTTCTTTAATTTCCAAACGGGTACATCCATACACCCCCTTATAATTAATTGCTCTATCCCTCAAAAATCAAAAAAATATAAGTCCATTCTCTTTCAAGTTCACTGAAAAGTGTGGCTGTGATGCGGCCCACCATAGCGGCATGTTCATTTGGTTGTAACATCTCAGGCGGATTTGAATGTACTAACAAAGAAAGAGGGACTGGGAGTGTTGTTGGTCCAGTGCACAGTCTCCCTATAATAGTAACTATATAAAGGTGCACTGTTCCAAAAATAGGAAGAGAAGAGGTTGAAAAACAGGGAAAACCTGTATTCTCAGGAGCAAGAGCCCTCAAGCATCACTCTGGATGACTGGTATCATCATCGGGAGTTGATCCTCACTAGGCCGGCGCTGCAATGCCTAGTGGGCACCCCGAAATGGGGTCTCTCAGCCGGGTTCTGAGATGGTGACTAAAAAATACAATAGTGCAAGACACGGGTGCTGTAAGTCACCGTCAAAGAAAAAAAGAGGTAAGAAAGGAATTTAAAATTGGTTATTCATCCATAAACTTCATCATTTAATTAGTCAAATGTAACAAGGATGAAGACCAAGGTTAAAAACAGTTGAAAGTTAGGTTGAGGATTATGCTCATATGCCTTTCAGAGAAAAATTGAGTAAATAAATATATTAGAGAGACCTAAGATTTTAAGGCACCTCTATTGTATGGTCGACATGTTTTGCGTCTATTGGTCTATACAGATCCACTGACGCTTTATCAGGACCTACGTAACTGAAAAAACAGACCTCTTTGAAAATGTGTGTAAAACCAGTCACTTACTTAAGTTGGCTAATAGTACAGGTACCCACCCCCTACTCGAGAACAGGTTCCATGGGTAAGGCGTCTCTAGGGCTCATGGTGACGGTAATTATCGTCATGGGTCCTGCATTTAGACCTAACCTCGGAGACCGCCTCCCGACAGCAACGATTTGAATGTACTCCTGTCTGTATTGTACTGGCTTATTCTTCATTGGTGCCCTGGTAGTTTGCAGTCGTGTTTCATCAGTCTGAGTTCCACTATGAACTCCCTGGCCTGCAATTTAAATCTCATTGTTTTGCTGGGTTTGAGGGTGTCCATGGAGTCAGCACAGGAAGTCATCCTATTGTTGAAACATTGCTCATTCTGACAAACTGGAAAGCATAGTTTCAAACCTTTCTGATTTAGCAAATCTACAGTGGGGTAAGGATATTAAAAGTAACACTGTAATTAAGGCTTTTCTGAGAGACTATAATCATTATTAACTGTGGTATTACACTATTAAAAAAATATTGTGTTTTAATGATAGATTATTCAAGAAATATAAATCACATGTAGCATTAGCACTATGGGGGTCATTCTTACTTTGGAGGGCGGCGGAGGCCGCCCGCCAAAGTAACCCCGTCAGAACACCGCACCGCGGTCGAAAGACCGCTGCGGTGATTCTGAGATTTGCCCTGGGCTGGCGGGCGGCTGCCAAAAGGCCGCCCGCCAGCCCAGGGCAAATCAACCTTCCCACGAGGACGCCGGCTCAGAATTGAGCCGGCGTAGTGGGAAGGTGCGACGGGTGCAGTGGCACCCGTCGCGTATTTCAGTGTCTGCATAGCAGACACTGAAATACTTTGCGGGGCCCTCTTACGGGGGCCCCTGCAGTGCCCATGCCATTGGCATGGGCACTGCAGGGGCCCCCAGGGGCCCCGCGGCACCCCCTACCACCATCCTGTTCATGGCGGGTTTCCCGCCATGAACAGGATGGCGGTAGGGGGTGTCTGAATCCCCATGGCGGGGATTAGGAAAAATGTAAAATAATAGTTTAAGTGCTACAATACGAGAATGCGTATTCTGATTTGTTAAACCATATAAGGTCTTTTAATATTATGCAAAAATAAGCACCAGTTCACTGACATTGTCCTCTCAGACACCATATCTTATGATGCTAATATTTAGAGAATACTAAGGACTGTACATGTCACACAATTAATCAATGTTCCCTGAGTATTACATTCCACAACACTACATGAAATACATTCCTAATTTTAACATATAATATAGTAATTTGAAAAAATACAATTTAATGAAAGTATAATATCTTTGTCCAGGTAGCTTAAACTCTCATAAAGTGCTATGACAGACCAATCTGCTGACATCATATGCAATACAAACTCTGACTTGTAAGCATGGTAGATGGAGCATTTTAACATGGTGAGAAAAGAGTACCTAAAAAATGGGGACCATGCTCTGGGCAGATACAAGGTCACTGCCAACTTTTAAGTTGAACATTTTCTGCCTTGCTATTTGTGCTCTACTCAAATTGGTCTGAGCCAAACATATATTTAAATCACCCAAACAACAATAATTGTATAATAAGTAAATCACTGTGAACTCATGATATCAGTAGGAACACTGATATTGGAACATGAATACAGCAGTTTATACTGCACGGAATCCCTCTGAATTCTCAAAAGGACAATCAATTAGCAAGAGGAGACAGAATAACAGAATTCATCTTATCCAGAGAAGCCTATTATTACTCCTGACTTGCCTTTTGATGCACTGAGTACATGTTTTGCTACCCTTGGTATTAGGGCAATGATTGCATTAGCAGGAGAAGAACAGCACAATCTACTCTAGGTGCCCTTTAATCATTCAATAATTTTGGAACTTGGGTTAGTGTAGTGAAGCAACAGCAAATAAACTGCTGATGTTTGAAGGCAGGACAAGAAGCCAACTGTGTAATGTCATGTGTGGTCAAAGATTATGTGGGGTCTGTAAGAAATGGGGTCTCTGGTTGGCAGTCAGATTGCACTCTGTCCAAGCAGGGACCCTCACTCTAGTCAGGGCAAGGGAGTTACACTCCTAAGACAACCCCTGCTCACGACTTGGTTGCTTGGCACAAGCAGTCAGACTTATCTCAAAGGCAATGTGTAAGGTATTTGTTCCAACACACACAAGAATACAGTAAAAGCACTACAAAATGGACACCACACCAGTTAAAAAAATAGCCAATATTTATCTAAATCAAACAATACCAAAACAACAAAAAACAACATAACCAATTAGTTATGAATTTTTAAAATAATAGATTGTTTCTCCATAGAAATCAATGGAAACATTATTACACAAAGTACCTGGTTTGCGTAAAAAATAATGCCACATGAGCAAGCGTTTGTCGAAAAAGTCAGCAATGCATAGTTTTTCTCTCCCTCAAGGGAGCGATGCATTGATTTACGGATGGGGCACCTGGGGTCCAAGCAGGTTCACGTTGATTTTGATGCCAAGTGATGATGCATGTGAAATCCACCCACATGGTGATAGAAAAAATGCACTGCGAGGAGTTTGCGCCATTTTCAGCAGCCCCAGGCAGGTGTTGGGTCATTCTCCAGCCGCAATGCAGATGATGCATTGATTTTCCAGCCTCAATGCCGGTGGTGCATTGATTAAAGACAAGAGGCGGGTGGTGCATCAGTTACACAGCTGCGTTGCAGGTAGTGTGTCAGAGTTTTCCTTGCACAGCTTTCTGTGCGTAGATGTCAGGCCTTGCTCTACCAACTTCACCTTTCAAGGGCCCAGGTACTGGATAGGGCACCACTTGGCAGGGCAGGAGTCCTAGCAGAAAGTCCATGTGCTGGCAGAGGAAGTCTTTGATTGCCCTGATACTTTAAAACTGAAGGTAAGCTCAGTCCAAGACCTTGGAGACACTTTACAAGCAGAAATATGCCTCAATGTCCTGTGTTTGTCCTCTTTCAGGCAGAAGCAGTAACTGCAGGCCAACCTAGCAAAGCACAGTCAAAGGCAAAGGGCCAGTACTCCTCCTCTAGCTCTTCAGTTCTTCTCCTTGGCAGAGGTCCCTCTTGAATCCAGAAGTAATCTGTAAATCTGGGGTTTTGGGTGCACTACTTATACCCCTTTCTGCCTTTGAAGTAGGCAGACCTCACAGAAAAGTCTCTGTTGTTCACAAGCTCCTGCCTTGCACAGGCCTGGCTCCAGACTCACACCAGGGGGTTGGATACTACATTGTGTGAGGACAGGCATAGCTGTGAAAGGTCAGAAATTACTCACATCTGAATGTATGTATCACATAATTGTAAATTAAGTGCCAAGTCACTTATGGTTATGTACAGACCTGCCAAGTTTCTCATATGTATATGTGATGTGTTGGACCAGTCCAGGTTGTTCATTTAAACCTGGAAATTCTAGTGTAATCTACAACATGATAGACTAGTACTAGAAGTCCCAAAATACAAGTAAAAAACAGGACTGGAGCAGCACAGAATGTATGGAGCTTGGAATTTGTACAGATATGTCAGTGGAAATGCCACCCCCATTGTGCCATGAAGCAACCGTGCTTGTATTGGGGCTATACAGCCAAAAGTAGAATGTAATCTAATGCTAAGTAAGGTGCTTTGTCAGAGAGCTAACGTTTCATCCAAGAGGGTATCCAGGTGCTGAGTATGTGCTGGATCTCCAAAGAGAATCATCTTGAAGAGCAGTTGTACAGTCACTAGGACTTAACCATACTGCACGCAGCTGTCCTGATGTTCTGGGAGAGGTTTTTACAGGGGTTGGCTACCATGTAAGAGACGATCGAACCTCATGCACCGCTCATTTGGATATTGTGGGTGGGGGATAATGTAAGTGATGCACAACAGAGGTCCAAGATAGTTGGTTTGAAGCATAGATGTTGTATGAGCTTGGTGGAGCCCAGCTAGTGTAGTGCCTTGTAGGTGTGGTAGAGCATATTGAACTGCCAGTTTGTCTGGAGACATTGGCCCGTATTTATACTCCGTTTGCGCCGAATTAGCGTCGTTTTTTTCGACGCAAATTCGGCGCAAAACGAACGCCATATTTATACTTTGGCGTTAGACGCGTCTAGCGCCAAAGTATTGGCAAATAGCGTCATTTTTTTGCGTGAACGCCTTCCTTGCGTTAATGAGATGCAAGGAAGGCGTTCCCGTCTAAAAAAATGACGGCGACGCAAATGCGTCGTATTTATACTCCCGGGCAAAAATCACGCCCGGGAGTTGGCGGGTCAAAAAACCCCGCATTTGCGCCACTATTTAACACCTGGGTCAGGGTAGGCGTTAAGGGGCCTGTGGGCTCAAAATGAGCCCACAGGTGCCCTCCCCTGCCCCCAGGGACCCCCCCTGCCACCCCTGCCCACCCCAGGAGGACACCCAAGGATGGAGGGACCCACCCTAGGGACATTCAGGTAAGTTCAGGTAAGTATAATTTTTATATTTTTTAATTTTTTTTGGGTGGCATAGGGGTGCCTTATTTGTGCCCCCCTACATGCCACTATGCCCAATGACCATGCCCAGGGGACACAAGTCCCCTGGGCATGGCCATTGGGCAAGGGGGCATGACTCCTGTCTTTACTAAGACAGGAGTCATGAAATGGCGTCTGGGCGTCGTAAAAAAATGGCGCAAATCGGGTTGAGGCGATTTTTTTGCCTCAACCTGACTTGCCCCATTTTAAGACGCCCTAACGTCATTTTTTCCCAACGCCGGCGCTGCCTGGTCTACGTGGTTTTTTTCCACGCACACCAGGCAGCGCCGGTCTGCTTGCGCCGGCTAACGCCATTCCATAAATACGGCGCCCGCATGGCGCTTCAGAATGGCGTTAGACGGCGCTAAATTTTTTGACGCTAAACTGCGTTAGCGCAGTTTAGCGTCAAAAAGTATAAATATGGGCCATTGTATCTCAAGGAGGGTAGGGGTGATGGGTTTGCCACAAGAGAGGCTGAGTAATAGTCAGCCACTGCAGTATCTGATAGTTTGCCACTTGCGTCTCAGCTGTGCAGTGATGCTGCGGTACAGAGCATTTATGTACTACAGTCTACATGTGATTAGTGTATGGGGTATGGTGCCACAGGTGGCACAAAGGAACCAGAAGCAAATAAGGCTTAACATGCAACATATGTGAAAACAGGTAGAGGTGAAACAGGGAATTGTTAAGTGTCAGGGTGAGCTATTTGTCCAGGATCATGGGCAGGTGTCTGAAACAGTTGCAGGATGAGAGGTTTGGGTCTATTCGTGTGGGCAACCACCATAAGTAAAGGATGCGGAATATCCTCACTAACATTTAGTAAGACCCAGTATGATCCATTACTCTAACATGCAGGTAGGCATGCTGAAAAATAGCATAATGTAACAAATGTTTGTTGTGTTTGAGACTTCTGAGAGTCAGTGTATGATGTGGGTGTCATGAGTGTGTGAGAAGAAGTAGAGTCCCTAATCTGAATGATTGCCAGAGGAGTCATGTACAAGCACAAATGAGTGGGGCTGAGTGAAGAGATTAGCGGGACTCTGCAAATGACCATCTTGGCTTCTGAGGAAATGGAGTGAGCTTGAGATGTTGCATATTTCCAATTATGATGGTTCCCAGTGTCTGCAGTTCTAAACTCTGGAGACGAATGTGTGTGCCAGGTAATTATTGGATTTCACGAAAAAATTGAAGTATGTTATATACATGTCCTTACCCATTCCTTCAGTGTAGCAAGGTTGTTTGCTGTGTACAGTTACATTAATGTCTGTCTGATATGAACCCTATGCCTCATTTGCATTACAATTGGGTGCAAGACAGTACATTAAGGCATAGTGGTATGTTTTACTGTGTGAAAGGCAGAGTGCAGGATCATTTGTAAAACACAACAAAATAACATGACTTGGACCCAGCTGTGGTGTTAAAGGATGGCTAGAGGGAATCCTGGCACGCTTGTAACATAGTGAAATGTTTTCAGTAGTGGTGTAAAGAAGCTAATGTAATATCAGTGTAGATAGAAACCGGTAAAACAACATTATATTAAAATGGGCCCCTTACCTGCACTCACTCTTTCAGGCATGATATCCCAGCAAACTGCCAAGTTGCATTGTGTTGTGTGTCATTAAACCCATATGCCCTCATTACTCGTACCACCATCTGACCGCAAGTATGGCCAGAACACTGCCGGACGTATTACAAGTTTCCTACTGGGCCGGAGGGTGGAAATAGTGTTTCGGCCTGCCAGCCCAGCTGGGCACATGGCCTTAACATTCCTGCTGGCTCATAGCTGATCCGGCAGCAATGTGGCGGTGCGCCTGGTGCAACAGCACCCGCCCTTTCCGTTGCTTGTAATTCAGGCAGTGGAAAGCATGACGGAGCTGTCCATGGGGGCCCATGCACTGCCCATGCCAAGTGCATGGGCTCCCAAGGGGCCCCTTATGCCCCAATTCCACAAGCTTTTCCATGGTGGTCAAACCGCAATGAAAAGGCTGTCAGATTGGGGAGTCGTAATCCGGGAGCGCCGCCCTAGTGGATTAGAACCGCCAAGACCACCAGGCTGTTGACTGGGTGAAACCAGGCGGTGTCGGCAGTCGGACTGTGCCGGCTCCGCCACAGTTGCAATGTGGCAGTCCGACCGCCATAACCGCGGAGCTCCGACTACCACCACGAGTCTGGCTGTCTTAATGTGAAAGGTAACAATAGTCTAACATGACCTCATCTACTTCTAGTAACATATGCTCCACATATCCATGTGTACTTGAAATTTAAACCATATGAATGTCAACAAAATCACTTCTGTCTACATCTATCAATGACCATTATTGACATATTCCTATTTATTTCCAGAGGGACAAACAGCCCCTCTTGTAGAGCAGCCTGTCCACGATGACCAACCTGTTGAGGACACCATCCTGCCCCCTATGGATGATGACACCTTCCAACAACTCCTGGATTCTATTATTTCACTTTCTATGGTCTTGGCAAGTGAAGATGTTGCAGAGTCTCCAGAGGAACAGTCATCTACAGGACATGCCCCCCACTAGCTGTGCAATCCCATCTGAGAAAGTAGGGGACCCCAAAGTTGAATTTCAATGGGGGGTGGTACAAGTGCAGCATTCATTGGCTGATGAGGTATGGATGGGAATGGAGACCATAGAGGCCACCCTAGAAGGTGTCCATAGGTGTCTGAGCCCTAATAAGGGTACACCTAGGGCTGTTACAGATACCTACACTTGGGTCTATTCAATTGATGTGTCCCTAGCTGACATCACTGGTTTTGTGATGCAGAGGGAACAACATCAGCCCTCTACTGCTGACACTAGTGAAGTACTCATGCAGCTGGGGGCCATCTGTAGCAACATGGAATGCATGAAGCACAGGTTAGACTCCTACATGGCAACTATGGGTGACCTCAATCTTACATTTTGTTGCTGTGTTGACAAGCCATTAGACCCTTGTAATGGAATTGGTGGTATCCTTATTGGCATGGATAAATGCTGGCGAGACAGGGGAGCCACTTCTGCCTCTGATGTGTGTGTACCTCAAATGCCTCCCATACAAACACTACAATTTGCAGGCAAGCCACAACAACCATCAGAGGAGGAAGATGTGGAGTTTCCCAATTTATGTTGGTGAACTGCCAGAAAACATTTGTCGGTGCCTCATTGCCAGTTTCCTAGAGGTCTTGTGTTTAACCCCTTCTGTGCCCAGGACGTAATGGTTACGTCCTGAGGCACAGTGCTGCTGTGCCCAGGACGTAACCATTACGTCCTGTGCACAGAGCCCAGAGGGAGCGCTCTCGCTCCCTCTGTGGGGTTCCCCCCCACCCCCCCAAGTCAGGGATGGAAGGGGAAGCCCTTCCCCTCCCACCCCGACCCCCCTCAACCCCCCCCTGTGACGTCAGCGCGCGAGCGCGCGCTGATTAGTCACAGGGTCTCCCCCATCGCGCTGGAAGCAGAGCTTCCAGCGCGATTGAAAAAGAAATGCTTTTGCATTTCTTTTTCAATCCCATGGGGGAGGCCCCGAGAGGCTTCAAAGGGAAGGAAATGTATTTCCTTCCCTTTGAAGTCTCTCACAGGTTTCAAAAGCCGGATTGCTTGCAATCCGGCTTTTGAAACCCCACTAGACACCAGGGATTTTTTTTTTTTTCCTTGAAATTGGCAAAAGGGAGAGACCCCTTGGGCAAGGGTCGCTCACAGGGGGGGCATTTTTTTAGGAAGGCCTTTTCTGCCCCCCCTGGGGGCAGATTGGCCTATTATTAGGCCGATCTGCCCCCAGGGGGGGCAGAAACCTCTAGGCACCAGGGACCTTTTTTTTTGTTTTTTGTTTTTGTGATGATTTCTTTTTTTTTAGGTGGGGAGCGATCCCTTAGGCAAGGGTCGCTCCCCTACGGGGCAATATATATTTAGGCCATTTCTGCCCCCCTTGGGGGAAGATTGGCCTATTTTGATAAGGCCAATCTGCCCCCAAGGGGGGCAGAAACCATTAGACACCAGGGAGTTTGTTTTTGCGCGCGTATGTCACGCAACAAAGCGACCCCTTTGGCAAGGGTCGCTCCCAGGGGGGGCAATTTTTTGGGAAGGCCTTTTCTGCCCCCCCTGGGGACAGATCGGCCTATTATTAGGCCGATCTGCCCCCTGGGGGGGCAGAAACCTCTAGGCACCAGGGATTTTTTATTTTTTTTTTATTTTTGTTATGTTTTCTTTTTTTTTTAGGTGGGGAGCGACCCCTTAGGCAAGGGTCGCTCCCCTATGGGGCAAATTATATTTAGGCCATTTCTGCCCCCCTTGGGGGCAGATTGGCCTATTTTGATGAGGCCAATCTGCCCCCAAGGGGGGCAGAAACCATTAGACACCAGGGAGTTTGTTTTAGGCCATCTCTGCCCCCCCTGGGGGCAGATCGGCCTATTGGTATTAGGCCGGTCTACCCCCAGGGGGGGCAGAAACCTCTAGGCGCCAGGGCAATTTTTTTTTTTGTGTTTTTTTTATTGGTTTGGTGTTTTTTTTAGAGAAGGGGAGCGACCCATCAGGCAAGGGTCGCTCCCCTGTGGGGCAAATTGTGTTTAGCCCATTTCTGCCCCCCTTGGGGACAGATTGGTCGATTTTAGGTCAATCTGCCCAAAGGGGGCAGAAACCACTAGGCACTGGGGATTTGTTTTTTGGCGCCAATGTCACGCAGGGGGAGCGACCCCGTAGGCAATGGTCGCTCCGGGGGGGGGGGGGGGTTCAGGGGGCAAATTTATTTTAGGCCATTTCTGCCCCCCCTGGGGGCAGAAACCTCTTGTTGCCAGGGCACATTTTTTTTTTGTGTTTTTTTTTTGTTTGTTTGTTTTTTTTTAGAGATGGGGAGCGACCCATCAGGCAAGGGTCGCTCCCCTGGGGGGCAAATTGTGTTTAGACCATTTCTGCCCCCCTTGGGGGCAGATTGGTAGATTTTAGGTCAATCTGCCCAAAGGGGGCAGAAACCACTAGGCACCGGGGATTTGTTTTTTGGCGCCAATGTCACGCAGGGGGAGCGACCCCGTAGGCAAGGGTCGCTCCGGGGGGGGGGGATGGGTGTTCGGGGGGCAAATTTATTTTAGGCCATTTCTGCCCCCAGGGGGGGCAGAAACCTCTTGTTGCCAGGGCAAATTTTTTTTTTGTGTTTTTTTTTTTGTTTGTTTGGTTTTTTTTAGAGATGGGGAGCGACCCATCAGGCAAGGGTCGCTCCCCTGGGGGGCAAATTGGGTTTAGACCATTTCTGCCCCCCTTGGGGGCAGATTGGTAGATTTTAGGTCAATCTGCCCCAAGGGGGCAGAAACCACTAGGCACCGGGGATTTGTTTTTTGGCGCCAATGTCACGCAGGGGGAGCGACCCCGTAGGCAAGGGTCCCTCCGGGGGGGGGGGAGTGGGTGTTCGGGGGGCAAATTTATTTTAGGCCATTTCTGCCCCCAGGGGGGGCAGAAACCTCTTGTTGCCAGGGCAAATTTTTTTTGTGTGTTTTTTTTTTTGTTTGTTTTTTTTTTTTTAGAGATGGGGAGCGACCCATCAGGCAAGGGTCGCTCCCCTGGGGGGCAAATTGTGTTTAGACCATTTCTGCCCCCCTTGGGGGCAGATTGATAGATTTTAGGTCAATCTGCCCCAAGGGGGCAGAAACCACTAGGCACCGGGGATTTGTTTTTTGGCGCCAATGTCACGTAGGGGGAGCGACCCCGTAGGCAAGGGTCGCTCCGGGGGGGATGGGTGTTCGGGGGGCAAATTTATTTTAGGCCATTTCTGCCCCCAGGGGGGGCAGAAACCTCTTGTTGCCAGGGCAAAAAAAATTTCTGTGGTTTTTTTTTTGTTTGTTTGTTTTTTTTTAGAGATGGGGAGCGACCCATCAGGCAAGGGTCGCTCCCCTGGGGGGCAAATTGTGTTTAGACCATTTCTGCCCCCCTTGGGGGCAGATTGGTAGATTTTAGGTCAATCTGCCCCAAGGGGGCAGAAACCACTAGGCACCGGGGATTTGTTTTTTGGCGCCAATGTCACGCAGGGGGAGCGACCCCGTAGGCAAGGGTCCCTCCGGGGGGGGGGGGAGTGGGTGTTCGGGGGGCAAATTTATTTCAGGCCATTTCTGCCCCCCCTGGGGGCAGATCGGCCTATTATTAGGCCGATCTGCCCCAGGGGGGGCAGAAACCTCTTGTTGCCAGGGCAATTTTTTTTTTTGTGTTTTTGTTTGTTTGGTTTTTTTAGAGATCGGGAGCGACCCATCAGGCAAGGGTCGCTCCCCTGGGGGGCAAATTGTGTTTAGACCATTTCTGCCCCCCTTGGGGGCAGATTGGTAGATTTTAGGTCAATCTGCCCAAAGGGGGCAGAAACCACTAGGCACCGGGGATTTGTTTTTTGGCGCCAATGTCACGCAGGGGGAGCGACCCCATAGGCAAGGGTCGCTCCGGGGGCGGGGGTGGATGTTCGGGGGCAAATTTATTTTAGGCCATTTCTGCCCCCCCTGGGGGCAGATCGGCCTATTATTAGGCCGATCTGCCACCAGGGGGGGGCAGAAACCTCTAGGCGCCAGGGCAAATTTTTTTTGTGTGTTTTTTTTTTTTTGTATGTTTGTTTTTTTAGAGATGGGGAGCGACCCATCAGGTAAGGGTCGCTCCCCTGGGGGGCAAACTGTGTTTAGACCATTTCTGCCCCCCTTGGGGGCAGATTGGTCGATTTTAGGTCAATCTGCCCCCAAGAGGGCAGAAACCACTAGGCACCGGGAATTTGTTTTTTGGCGCCAATGTCACGCAGGGGTAGCGACCCCGTAGGCAAGGGTCGCACCTGGGCAGGGGGGGTTTGGGGGGGTGGGGGGTCAAATTTATTTTAGGGCATTCCCCCCCCCCCCGGGGCCGGCTGAGCTAGAGGCCAAAATCCACAGGTAGGCACTTTGCAAAAAACACCTCTGTTTTCTGTGAAAAAATATGTTGTGTTTTGGGCCATTTCCTTTTGTGGGCGCTAGGCCTACCCACACAAGTGAGGTACCATTTTTATGGAGAGACTTAGGGGAACGCTGGGTGGAAGGAAATTTGTGGCTCCTCTCAGATTCCAGAACTTTCTGTCACCGAAATGAGAGGAAAAAGTGTTTTTTAGCCAGATTTTGATGTTTGCAAAGAATTCTGGATAACAGAACCTGGTCAGAGCCCCGCAAATCACCCCATCTTGGATTCCCCTAGGTCTCTAGTTTTCAAAAATGCGCTGGTTTGCTAGGTTTCCCCAGGTGCCGGCTGAGCTAGAGGCCAAAATCCACACGTAGGCACTGTTTTCTATGAAAAAATGTGATGTGTCCACGTTGTGTTTTGGGCCATTTCCTGTCGCGAGCGCTAGGCCTACCCACACAAGTGAGGTATCATTTTTATCGGGAGACGTGGGGGAACGCTGGGTGGAAGGAAATTTGTGGCTCCTCTCAGATTGTAGAACTTTCTGCCACAGAAATGTGAGGAACATGTGTTTTTTTAGCCAAATTTTGAGGTTTGCAAAGGATTCTGGGTAACAGAACCTGGTCCGAGCCACACAAGTCACCCCATCTTGGATTCCCCTAGGTCTCTAGATTTCAGAAATGCACAGGTTTGGTAGGTTTCCCTAGGTGGCGGCTGAGCTACAGGCCAAAATCTACAGGTAGGCACTTTGCTAAAAACAGGTCTGTTTTCTGTGATGTGTCCACGTTGCGCTTTGGGGTGTTTCCTGTTGCGGGCGCTAGGCCTACCCACACAAGTGAGGTATCATTTTTATCGGGAGACGTGGGGGAACGCTGGGTGGAAGGAAATTTGTAGCTCCTCTCAGATTCCAGAACTTTCTGCCACAGAAATGTGAGGGACATGTGTTTTTTTAGCCAAATTTTGAGGTTTGCAAAGGATTCTGGGTAACAGAACCTGGTCCGAGCCCCGCAAGTCACCCCTCCTTGGATTCCCCTAGGTCTCTAGTTTTCAGAAATGCACAGGTTTGGTAGGTTTCCCTAGGTGCCGGCTGAGCTAGAGGCCAAAATCTACAGGTAGGCACTTCGCAAAAAACACCTCTGTTTTTTTCCAAAATTTAGGATGTGTCCACGTTGCGCTTTGGGGTGTTTCCTGTCGCCGGCGCTAGGCCTACCCACGCAAGTGAGGTGTCATTTTTATCGGGAGACTTGGGGGAACGCTGGGTGGAAGGAAATTTGTAGCTCCTCTCAGATTCCAGAACTTTCTGCCACAGAAATGTGAGGGACATGTGTTTTTTTAGCCAAATTTTGAGGTTTGCAAAGGATTCTGGGTAACAGAACCTGGTCCGAGCCCCGCAAGTCACCCCTCCTTGGATTCCCCTAGGTCTCTAGTTTTCAGAAATGCACAGGTTTGGTAGGTTTCCCTAGGTGCCGGCTGAGCTAGAGGTCAAAATCTACAGGTAGGCACTTCGCAAAAAACACCTCTGTTTTTTTCCAAAATTTAGGATGTGTCCACGTTGCGCTTTGGGGTGTTTCCTGTCGCCGGCGCTAGGCCTACCCACGCAAGTGAGGTATCATTTTTATCGGGAGACTTGGGGGAACGCTGGGTGGAAGGAAATTTGTAGCTCCTCTCAGATTCCAGAACTTTCTGCCACAAAAATGTGAGGGACATGTGTTTTTTTAGCCAAATTTTGAGGTTTGCAAAGGATTCTGGGTAACAGAACCTGGTCCGAGCCCCGCAAGTCACCCCTCCTTGGATTCCCCTAGGTCTCTAGTTTTCAGAAATGCACAGATTTGGTAGGTTTCCCTAGGTGCCGGCTGAGCTAGATGCCAAAATCTACAGGTAGGCACTTCGCAAAAAACACCTCTGTTTTTTTCCAAAATTTAGGATGTGTCCACGTTGCGCTTTGGGGTGTTTCTTGTCGCCGGCGCTAGGCCTACCCACGCAAGTGAGGTATCATTTTTATCGGGAGACTTGGGGGAACGCTGGGGGAAAGGAAATTTGTAGCTCCTCTCAGATTCCAGAACTTTCTGCCACAAAAATGTGAGGGACATGTGTTTTTTTAGCCAAATTTTGAGGTTTGCAAAGGATTCTGGGTAACAGAACCTGGTCCGAGCCCCGCAAGTCACCCCTCCTTGGATTCCCCTAGGTCTCTAGTTTTCAGAAATGCACAGGTTTGGTAGGTTTCCCTAGGTGCCGGCTGAGCTAGAGGCCAAAATCTACAGGTAGGCACTTCGCAAAAAACACATCTGTTTTTTTCCAAAATTTAGGATGTGTCCACGTTGCGCTTTGGGGTGTTTCCTGTCGCCGGCGCTAGGCCTACCCACGCAAGTGAGGTATCATTTTTATCGGGAGACTTGGGGGAACGCTGGTTGGAAGGAAATTTGTAGCTCCTCTCAGATTCCAGAACTTTCTGCCACAAAAATGTGAGGGACATGTGTTTTTTTAGCCAAATTTTGAGGTTTGCAAAGGATTCTGGGTAACAGAACCTGGTCCGAGCCCCGCAAGTCACCCCTCCTTGGATTCCCCTAGGTCTCTAGTTTTCAGAAATGCACAGGTTTGGTAGGTTTCCCTAGGTGCCGGCTGAGCTAGAGGCCAAAATCTACAGGTAGGCACTTCGCAAAAAACACCTCTGTTTTTTTCCAAAATTTAGGATGTGTCCACGTTGCGCTTTGGGGTGTTTCCTGTCGCCGGCGCTAGGCCTACCCACGCAAGTGAGGTATCATTTTTATCGGGAGACTTGGGGGAACGCTGGGTGGAAGGAAATTTGTAGCTCCTCTCAGATTCCAGAACTTTCTGCCACAGAAATGTGAGGGACATGTGTTTTTTTAGGCAAATTTTGAGGTTTGCAAAGGATTCTGGGTAACAGAACCTGGTCCGAGCCCCGCAAGTCACCCCTCCTTGGATTCCCCTAGGTCTCTAGTTTTCAGAAATGCACAGGTTTGGTAGGTTTCCCTAGGTGCCGGCTGAGCTAGAGGCCAAAATCTACAGGTAGGCACTTCGCAAAAAACACCTCTGTTTTTTTCCAAAATTTAGGATGTGTCCACGTTGCGCTTTGGGGTGTTTCCTGTCTCCGGCGCTAGGCCTACCCACGCAAGTGAGGTATCATTTTTATCGGGAGACTTGGGGGAACGCTGGGTGGAAGGAAATTTGTAGCTCCTCTCAGATTCCAGAACTTTCTGCCACAAAAATGTGAGCGACATGTGTTTTTTTAGCCAAATTTTGAGGTTTGCAAAGGATTCTGGGTAATAGAACCTGGTCCGAGCCCCGCAAGTCACCCCTCCTTGGATTCCCCTAGGTCTCTAGTTTTCAGAAATGCACAGGTTTGGTAGGTTTCCCTAGGTGCCGGCTGAGCTAGAGGCCAAAATCTACAGGTAGGCACTTCCCAAAAAACACCTCTGTTTTTTTCCAAAATTTAGGATGTGTCCACGTTGCGCTTTGGGGTGTTTCCTGTCGCCGGCGCTAGGCCTACCTACGCAAGTGAGGTATCATTTTTATCGGGAGACTTGGAGGAACCCTGGGTGGTAGGAAATTTGTAGCTCCTCTCAGATTCCAGAACTTTCTGCCACAGAAATGTGAGGGACATGTGTTTTTTTAGCCAAATTTTGAGGTTTGCAAAGGATTCTGGGTAACAGAACCTGGTCCGAGCCCCGCAAGTCACCCCTCCTTGGATTCCCCTAGGTCTCTAGTTTTCAGAAATGTACAGGTTTGGTAGGTTTCCCTAGGTGCCGGCTGAGCTAGAGGCCAAAATCTACAGGTAGGCACTTCGCAAAAAACACCTCTGTTTTTTTCCAAAATTTAGGATGTGTCCACGTTGCGCTTTGGGGTGTTTCCTGTCGCCGGCGCTAGGCCTACCCACGCAAGTGAGGTGTCATTTTTATCGGGAGACTTGGGGGAACGCTGGGTGGAAGGAAATTTGTAGCTCCTCTCAGATTCCAGAACTTTCTGCCACAAAAATGTGAGGGACATGTGTTTTTTTAGCCAAATTTTGAGGTTTGCAAAGGATTCTGGGTAACAGAACCTGGTCCGAGCCCCGCAAGTCACCCCTCCTTGGATTCCCCTAGGTCTCTAGTTTTCAGAAATGCACAGGTTTGGTAGGTTTCCCTAGGTGCCGGCTGAGCTAGAGTCCAAAATCTACAGGTAGGCACTTCGCAAAAAACACCTCTGTTTTTTTCCAAAATTTAGGATGTGTCCACGTTGCGCTTTGGGGTGTTTCCTGTCGCCGGCGCTAGGCCTACCCACGCAAGTGAGGTATAATTTTTATCGGGAGACTTGGGGGAACGCTGGGTGGAAGGAAATTTGTAGCTCCTCTCAGATTCCAGAACTTTCTGCCACAGAAATGTGAGGAACATGTGTTTTTTTAGCCAAATTTTGAGGTTTGCAAAGGATTCTGGGTAACAGAACCTGGGCCGAGCCCCGCAAGTCACCCCTCCTTGGATTCCCCTAGGTCTCTAGTTTTCAGAAATGCACAGGTTTGGTAGGTTTCCATAGGTGCGGGCTGAGCTAGAGGCCAAAATCTACAGGTAGGCACTTCGCAAAAAACACCTCTGTTTTCTTCCAAAAATTTGGATGTGTCCACGTTGCGCTTTGGGGCGTTTCCTGTCGCGGGCGCTAGGCCTACCCACACAAGTGAGGTATCTTTTTTATCGGGAGGCTTGGGGGAACATAGATTAGCAAAACAAGTGTTATTGCCCCTTGTCTTTCTCTACATTTTTTCCTTCCAAATATAGGAGAGTGTGTAAAAAAGACATCTATTTGAGAAATGCCCTGTAATTCACATGCTAGTTTGGTCACCCCGGAATTCAGATATGTGCAAATAACCACTGCTCCTCAACACCTTATCTTGTGCCCTTTTTGGAAATACAAAGGTTTTCTTGATAGCAATTTTTTACTCTTTATATTTCAGCAAATGAATTGCTTTATACCCGTTATAGATTGAAAACGCACGTCAGGGTGCAGCTCATTTATTGGCTCTGGGTTCCTTGGGTTCTTGATGAACCTACAAGCCCTATATATCCCCGCAACCAGAGGAGTCCAGCAGACGTAACAGTATATTGCTTTCGATAATCTGACATTGCAGGGAAAAGTTACAGAGTAAAACGTAGAGAAACATTTATGTTTTTTTCACCTCAATTTCAATATTTTTCTTTTTCAGTTGTTATTTTCTGTAGGAAACCCTTGTAGGATCTACACAAATGACCCCTTGCTGAATTCAGAATTTTGTCTACTTTTCAGAAATGTTTAGGTTTCTGGGATCCAGCATTGGTTTCATGCCCATTTCTGTCACTGACTGGAAGGAGGCTGAAAGCACAAAAAACTGCAAAAATGGGGTATGCCCCAGTAAAATGCCAAAATTGTGTTGAAAAATTGGGTTTTCTGATTCAAGTCTGCCTGTTCCTGAATGCTGGGAAGCTGCTGAGTTTAGCACCGCAAACCCTTTGTTGATGCCATTTTCAGGGGAAAAACCACAAGCCTTTTTCTGCAGCCACTTTTTCCAATTTTTTTGAAAAAAACGAAATTTTCACTGTATTTTGGCCAATTTCTTGGCCTCCTTCAAGGGAACCCACAAAGTCTGGGTACCTCTAGAATCCCTAGGATGTTGGAAAAAAAGGACGCAAATTTGGCTTGGTTAGCTTATGTGGACAAAAAGTTATGAGGGCCTAAGCGCGAACTGCCCCAAATAGGCAAAAAAAGGCCCGGCACAGGAGGGGGAAAAGGCCTGGCAGCGAAGGGGTTAACATCATGCCACCTCCTTTGTCTCCCAGTACTGTACTCTTTGTTGGTGCACACGTTGATCTTATCTAGTTGTGGACTTTCTAACAACCCTACCTTTCCTAATGGCAATTTGAAACTCCTCACTGTCATGCTCCTCACCTCAACATGTCGCATGACATGTCTTCCAAATCGACTATAATCATCTAAGCTTTCAATAAGTGTTGGTGTTCCCCAAAATTAACACCAAATTAACAAACAATGAGTAGGACCTACAATTTCCAATAAAAATACCTCTAAAACACTGATTTATTGTATGTGTTTGTGCTGAAAAGACTACATATACTATGGTGTAAATGCACAAATATAACCTCCTTCTTTGCATCTCAAGAAGATGGAGCTAAAAACAATTTTACATTCTGTCCTTGGATATACACCTACAACAAAAAGATCAACAGCACTGGCATAATGAAGAATGTGCTGTCTCCCAAAGGAACATCAGAGTGTAACAACAAGCTGCATTTACTTGAATGACACAGTGAAAAACTCTTTCTAAACACGCAAATACTTGACTGCTATAAATGGGATATGTGAGGCTTGAGAGGCCATTATTCTGCTCTACTCATCCACATATGTTTGGGACAGTCAGCATGACAACATGAGCTCCCTAATATGATAACCTCAATGGTCCCACTGAAGAGATTCTACAGTACCTGCATTTGCATGGTTGTATTAACAATAGCCAGATACTCATGCCCATACTCCTCAAGAATTAACATACGGTCTCTGCCACACATGGATGAACAAGGTCAATCCAATACCTTGAATATCAACAAGCAAGAAATGCTTGGGCTTCTTGCCAAGTCCCTGTGTCAACTGATGTGTGGTGGATAATGCTGCAATGGGATAGGTAGGGTAAATGTGTCCCTCTGCCTCTGTGAGGCCCCATGTGTGCTGAGTGTGAGAGCAGCCACATATTACATCTATTGCACATTGTACACATATATTGTGGCATAATAGTGGAACCAGAAACAGTTCAACTCCCCCCCAGGGGAAGAGGACATGAGAGACTTATGGGGATGAGGCATTGAAAGTAGTTAACCAAAGTGAGCTGCATGTATTGCCACACTTAGCAAGTAGACAATGCCAATGATGATATAGGTTATCCAGGCAGGTGTGGATACATTCAAAATTTGTGACCAACCAACAGCAATGACCCACTTGAACAATGGTGCAAGGGTGTGCACATTATTGGCAGGCAGTGTGTATCTGAGAGCGGCCAGGGGCAACCTCTAGTGACAAAGCCATCCCAGCTATATCTGTCCTATCACTTTCACACAGAGTGCTACAATAGGAGACTACCTGCGTTGTGCTGCGTGTAAAATCACCAAATGAGACCCATTGTAGTGCCAAATGAATGGAAATGGGTCCATACTTGACTCACATGTGGAGTAGACTAAGGGGCTAAGGGGGTAATTCCGACCCAGGCGGTCAAGGACCGCCGGGGCCGGGGTTGGCGGGAGCACCGTCAACAGGCTGGCGGTCCCCCGCAGGGCATTCTGACCGTGGCGGTTTGGCCGCGGGCAGAACAGGAAAACCGGCGGTGTCCCGCCGGTTTTCCGATGCCCTGAGGAATCCCCCATGGCGGCGCAGCTTGCTGCGCCGCCATGGGGGATTCCGACCCCCTCACCGCCATCCTGTTCCTGGCGGTTCCGACCGCCAGGAACAGGATGGCGGTGAGGGGTGTCGTGGGGCCCCTGGGGGCCCCACATAGAATTTCAGTGTCTGCATTGCAGACACTGAAATTCGCGACGGGTGCAACTGCACCCGTCGCACCCTTCCCACTACGCCGGCTCCATTCGGAACCGGCGTCCTCGTGGGAAGGGGTTTCCCGCTGGGCTGGCGGGCAACCTTCTGGCGGTCGCCCGCCAGCCCAGCGGGAAACACAGAATGGCCGGTGCGGTCATTCGGCGGTTCCCGCCAGGCGGGCGGCTCCCGCCGCCCGCCGGGGTCTGAATGACCCCCTAAGACTTGTCCATAGGCCTATGACAAAAGACTCTCTACCTTTAAAGACTGCAGGCCATTAGCTACATCATGAACTCAACTCAGCTTACTCAAGGGTACCAACTCTTAATTATGAAATGAAGATGAACTAGTGAAAATAGAAAGACATCTAATGCTATAAATCTATCTAAATCACCTGCATATCATAGCTTAACTAACCTTAACACTACCTTACACTATCTTAACTCACCTTAAACTCCCTACACCTACCTAGCCTACACTGCTAACCTTAACACTAGCCTAAACTATCTTAACTTATCTTAAATACTATACACAAGTGACAAATTAAACAGCAGTCCCCACCTCCCTTAATACACATAAATAGGTACAATACAAACAGCAACTACACCTAAATATATATTACACTATACATGTAAACCTAAACAAATATATATGTTTTTGGTATATTTTTATTTTTCTTATTATTTTTGTTTTTGTAAACACCAAACTTCCCCCTCCACCCACTTTAAAACCTAAAAGTATGTAGCAGACTCAAAAACAACTTTCTACTAAAATATCTAAAAACTAATACCTAACTACATTATACCTGTACAAAACCCTAACTAACACTAAGCCTAATAACAATAAGTTGAGTGCGTGAATGGATGCAGGTGTGGTGGGGGATGTGCAAGTGTATATGTGTGTCTGTACGAGTGTGTGAATGTGTGATGGTGTGTGTGTGTGTTGCGTGAATGTTTGGATGGGGTAGGGGAGGGGGGTCTCTAGGGACTGAGGGGGGGCTGCAGCTGTGTGGGGGGGTTGGGCGGAGTCGCATACTGGCGAAAGGAATGTAAATTACTGTTTCCAGTATCCTTTCCGTCAGGGATTTCCTAGCGGTGTTGCCGCCGGGGAATCCCTGGCAGAAAGGAGGCTCCAAATATCATCGGCGGTCTATGGTGGACAGCTGGTGTGAAGGTGATCCACCTTCGCCCTGGCGGTACAGGCGGTGAACTGGCTGCTTTGCAGCCTGTTCACTGCCGTGGTCATAATGTGGTGGTCCAGCACCGCCATGCTGTCGTCAGTGTTACAGCCACCACCAGCGTTTCAGAGCAGGACCGCCAATGTTGTAATGAGGGCCTATGTCATTTCAGAGTTTTCAGATATATTCAACACTTTTGACACATGTATGTATACACTGTATTAATATGGGATGCAGCTAGTCACCTTTTAGGGCTGAGCTGGATGGATGCTGAAGGTCAGAGGCATCTATTATCCCATGCCTGAAGCATGCCTCAGCCATGTGATGTTTTAAGTAATGCTGCTTATCATCATGTCTGGCCTCCCTGCCCCATGACACATGGGTGAAACCATCTGCCCTAGGCTCCCCGAAGTTGTGCTGTAATGGGACAGGTATATACCATATGTAACATTGTAAGGGCCATTTCAGAGTTATAATGGTGCTAGTGTTTTGAGTGCTGACTGGTGGCAAGGCATGCTATCTTACAACATGGTACAAGGGTGAAAACCTTGTAAGCATGTTTGTTTTGTTTTGTGCTGTAAGGCCCACATTCCTGCACAATAATATTTATCTGTAGCATAATAACCTGTGTATGTGTGCTGCACAATTCAGTACACATGGAACGTTTAGCATAAATGGAGACTGAACATATATGTCTGGCTCAGCCATGAACTGTGGAGTTCTGTGATTTTTCGAGCATTCTCTGGTCATTCTTGCATGTTAAATCCAAAATTGCGTATAATTCCATGCATGTTCAATAACAACAACCCACAACCCATTGACCAGCCCCTTGGGCCAGGGTATAGCAATGCATCCATTGGTTCTGGGTTGCTATATGCTGGGTTTATGTAGCCACTCTGAGACACACAAATTGCCTGGATGTTGCTTCAAAAGTTTCACTTCATTCATTGCAGTGAAGATGATGCAAGTTGCATGATGCAATGTAAAACTACAACATTTCAAATGATGTCCCTTTAATGTGTAGGTTTTGCATGACTGCTGTAGCTACATTACTACATGCAGATGGTATATATGACCATAGCTACAGGTCCTCCAATCTCCAGTCCAAGCAGGTCCACCAGATTAGCCGCAAGTGTCACTATGTCAGTTCAATGATGTTCAATTTGGGTGACGGTGCAATCCATGCCAAAATATGTTGTCAAGTGCCAGTACATATGCTCCGCCTGTTCTTCCTGTCCTTGTAAGGGTACCCATGGCTGGCCCTACTTTTTGAGGCCAGTATCCTGGGCAGGTAGTCAACAGTGAGCTATAACAGGGCCCCACCCTTCACTCAGAATATTTCTTGCACCTACCCCTTCCAGATATCCTTATCCCTCCGACATCCAACACCCCAAACACCCCTTAAACTAATACATGTCCATAGTTAATAAAACCCCTCAACACATGTATGCCCAACAATACAAAGAAAAATAATAATAAATATAATCCAAAAATACATAAAAGGTATATCAATTTATTCAAAACAAGGACAGATAAGACACCTACAAGACCAAAAATTCTTCCAAACCACCAGAAACACTCAAAAACACCTCAAACACCCAGCACAAACTAATAGACTGTAATAGAAAGGGAAACTGACTTTTACACTTCTTAGTATGCAGCCTGCCACACCCATTGAGTAATTTCCTGGGTGTGTACTGCACTTTTGCATCATTTGCATCAATTGTTCTGATGCATTGCTACACAAATGGACATGGCATGATGGATACACTGCACAGTAGCACTTTTTCAGTACAGTTAGTTCCATGTAATGGTGGAGATGCACAGGTTCAGACCCATGCAACAGGGGTGATGTGCAGGTTCTGAGCTGCACAACAGATATGATGTATGGGTTCTGAGCAACTCAACAAGGAGAGTGCGCTGGATCCACAGTAGAAATAGAGCTTCTGCTGGATCAAACACCTCAGGACCACTTCCATAGTTCCTGGACTGGGTGGCCCCACGTGGCAGGTCAGAGTGACAAATAGAAGTGTCCATGTGCTAAATTAGGGTGGTTGGTAGTCTTTTATGCCCCTACACTTAGGGGACTATTTACAAGTGGAGTAGCATCATTCTTGCCCTACACAAGATGGTGCAATAGGTACACAAGTCCTAAAAGAGATTTATGAAGGCACGCAAGACCACTTTACATGGCCCTGAGTGTCACCATAAATCAGGAGTAAAGGAACACAGTGTAAATCACAGCGATGCCTTATTCTGCCCTAAGAAGGCATACCATGGGTGTTGCATGGGTGTTCTTACATAACTCCAAAGTGCTTGGGGAAGTTGGTATTTAATAGGGATTGTATCTCGGATGATGATCTCGCAATCTGGAGAGCATGCGTCTCTTTTGTGGATGTCAAGGAAACATGTTTTTGAAACAATAGAGCCGTTTGCCTGCTCAACTTGTCATAGTTCACATTAATAGTATCTATGTGGGGCCACATATCAGATACTTTTATCTCTCGTGTGGGGGGGAATAAAACATGTCCACAACACGTAACGACCTTGGAGACCGAGATTGCGTACTCAATTCCTGGTCGCATGCCGCAACAACTTTGATCGTTCAGTACCACATAACTTCCATTGGAAAGTACATGAAATACAGGGTAAATCAAAGGGACGGGAGTACCCTTCAGTAAACAGGCCAAGTTTGCGATCCCCGCATTGCAAAGACCATGAATGGACACCTGCTTGCATATCATTGAATGAGTAACAGCAGTCTCACATTCGCTTCCGCTAAGAAAGACCTCTGTTTCACTGTTCAGACAATTATAATCAAAGGACAACTCCCCCCTCTTCCTTAATATAGCTATCTCCTAGTTTCTCGTATCTTCCCACTTCAAGATGTTTCAGGCAGCTTGAGAAACTAAAGGTCGAAATGGTTAAATTAATTATGCCATGTAAGAGCTAAATAGTTGAAGTACTCTCTGCTATCGTGAAGGGCAACTTATCTAGTTTTTCTACGTGAAGCATGGTGAAACTAGCCTCTCTTTTAGCCATTGTCTGTTGTTCTCTGGAAAAATTCAAAGCAGTGAACAATTCACTCCTGTTAATGTACTTCCATGGAATATGGCCATTTTCAGTGTCTGTAAAGTCCAACCCAGCTGCATGATGGAACGTAGCTGTGTTTGTCCATGATATAACCGTGACAAGTCTGTCTGAGTGATATCACTAGCAGACAACACTATGTTTGATAGTGAATAAATCCTATTGGACAGAGTATTCATGCCGTTGTCAACAACTGCTAAAGCCTTCTCTAAATTATCCTTATCCAATAGCCTTAAATGTGCAGCAGACTCAATCTGTCAAAGTTTCCAAATTTCATTGTACATAGCATATAAGAACCTTTTTGAGCGCTGTTTTCTAGGACTTAGCAGAAAATCCTGCAAGTCTACATCTTCAGAAAGAGTCTTCAGATGTTTCTTAACTGCGGCTAACATGTTAGTCTGTACCCATTGCTGGCACAGTTTACCCACACTGTATGTCGTAACTATACCTGTATGTTCACCCTATACAAAGCGAGGGTCTGGCCCCTTGAAGAGTTCAAGAACTGCCCTTGACACTCATTGGTGTCAGTGGGCCATATTAACCACCCGCCGGGACTGGAAGGTGGAGAATTATATGTACCAGCCTGAACCACTACAACTAGCCTTTCCCCGGTGATGTTAAGGAAATATTGCCAATCTTTAAACCTTGCCGGAGTGGGGATACTGGGTGTGTCCATGTCTTTAATTTTTGCTAACCCCAGACTTAACGTTTGCTGAATGGTATCATTTAAGAAAATAATTTGCACAGGAATCAGGCATGCTCAAAATAAAGCTTCCCTGCCCTGTATCTGCCAATCTTGTCTTCCCAATACACTTTTCAAGTCAATAGTGCTCTTCCAGTATTCGTAACCTTCAACTGTGAGCCGGGAAACAAAGGGATCTGAATAAATCAGTTTTGTGTCAGTTAGCAAAATTTTCCTAATTTGTGCTGGAGGTATTTTTAAATAATACGACTCTGCTTTTTTTGTATCATGCCCAGAGAAATATGTAAATTTATCACTATAGTATTTTGGGCTCCCCACTGGTGGTGTAGAACAGTGTTCCCACTGTGTGTAGTTTAATACTGAACTGTATCTAGTGGCACGGTGTAGGTAGTAATGTCCCCAGTTGTTATAGCAGAACATTTCCCCATAATTAATTGTATGTTCATATAGATCATCACTTTTAAAAGCGGAATAGTCCTTCATTTCAGTTAGCATGGAATCAACTGTTTGGACATCCCAATCATCAGATACAACATCAGGTGTTATTACATCTGTCATAGAAATTTTGAACATGTATGGTATTTGAATAATCTCTGTCGGCCTGTATATATCAAAGGGAATTTTGTCCCACACAATCCCACCAGAAATCGGTATTGCTGTAACATTTACAGGGGACACGTCTCTTCGAACCTTATGTGAGGAATGATATGGAGTTAAAACTTCACCAACATGCTCAACAGAGGAGCGATCAGGAATATAGTGACTATTTATGGGCAAAAAGAAAACAGTCACAAAACCAACCCATAAAAATAATGGTGAGAATGTCAGACCGAACCATAAGTAGTTCTATGGGTATATTAAATAGTTCTTTTTAAGCCACTGATACAGCTTACTTCTTTTTAAAACATTGTCAATCACAGTAGTGAATGAGTCTGAAGGAAAGCCATCAATGTCAATGAAATAGTCAGAGGTAGTCTCTGCAAACAAAGGAGCCGGTGCATTATCTGTACTTTGGTCCACTTCACGTGGCAGCTCTTTGTAGACAGTGTCAACAGTCTGTGAGGTGTTTGTGTAAAAGACAGCCAAATCTTGGACAGGAGTGGCCATCGAAGTGGTGAGTGGAACTAGCAAAAGTTCATTTTCCGCCCTCCCCAAAGTCGAGGAGATATCTGGAACAGCATTGGACATTGTTGCATAGTCCGTAGTATTGTTGTTCATCCTACTATGTAGATGTATGTCCTGTTGGGTAGTGAGAGGGGATCGGGAACCACCCAAGGGACCTCTTGGTCTACTGTGAAGGATCGGCCACATTGTGTAGTATGATGTCACCAATGGGAATGAATCTGTTCGTTCGAGAATGAGACAGTGGTGGTAAGATGACAGTCCTGGTACCCTGTATTCCCAAGACTGGTACAGGTGCTCTGTATGATGGACCAAATTCCTTCTTCACAGCGATCTTCTCATGAACCAGATCCCCAACTTTAGGAATCCAGCCAGTCGAAGTTTTCGCTAAATCCCTTATTTGCAAGGTGGCAGCACTGGTAGATGATTTATCATCACGGAATTGCTGAAGCTCCTGTAAGATGGTGAGACGTTCATTTATGTCAAATGGCGTTTCTGCTGCCACCATACCAAAGGCATCAAGATCTGGAACATATATAAGTATCCCAAAGAGAACCTCATAAGGAGTGCGTCTCTCCAAGGCCCGTCTTGGCAGATTATTCAGTGCTCTCTGGACCCCATATAGGTGATGTAACCAACTGCGGCCTGAGCCTAGTACTCGAGCGGTTAAGGACTGCTTTAGATCACGATTCCGCCTCTCCATGACCAAATTTCCCTCGGGATGGTATGGTGAGGAGTAATGGAGTTCAACACCCATCGTCCCCATGGTGTCCTTGAATGCCTTTGAGGCAAATGCAGGGCACTGGTCTGAATGGAATGCTGCAACCGCATATGTACCGATAAAGATCAGCAAGTCTTTTATAACAGTCCGAGCGTCAGCCGACTGATGTGGCCATACCCACAGGAATCTAGAACAAGAACCTTCAGTGACTAAAATGAATTTTTATGCACCATTAGGCTGTAAGGGACCGCAATGGTCCAGGTACACACACTGTAGTGGCCTGTTGTACACTAAGAGGGATGTCTAAGGTGGGCGTTTGATATTAGAGCCCTTTATCTGCTGGCAAATGTCACAGCAAAGGACATATTTCTTTGTCCGTCTGCATAGAACAGGCCACCAGAAGCGTTTCTGTAAGAGTGTTATCGTGGCTGGTATAACAGCATGTGCAGAAGCGACACCCTCATGCGCTGCTTTTACTAGATCTAATCTCTGGTCTTCGTTGGGGATCACTCGATCTTCAACCCCAGGAATTGTTGCGTAGGCAACATTCTGTGCACTGATATGGTAAATATAATTTGTAGGGTGTGCCTTTGGAAGGGGCTTGCCTGCAGCCAAAGCTTTCACTGAAGTCAGTATTTCATTATCCAATCTTGTTTGTGAACGAGTCACTGCAGCCACAGAAGCCCTAGCTACTGCTGCTTTGCCCGCTTAATCAGCCAATGTATTGCCAGTATTGTGTATTCCTACACGTTGTTGGCCCAATGTATGTACTACATGAACACACTGTAGATTTAGAATCTCTAAACCCGTTCAGCTTCCAATGATTAAGATAATCGTTGTATGACTGAATGCAGTAGTATGATTCACAGACTATTAAAGTCAGGCATCCTGGCTCAGTATGCTTGAGCGCTAGTATAAGAGCTTTAAGTTCAGCCAGCTGGGCTGTGCAGTCCCCTAAGGTCTGCGTGTAGGCATTGTGAGGGTGGAAGACTCCATCTTCCATCACTCCGCTCATGGCTGCGCAAGCTGCTGAGTATTGATGTTTAGTACCTACAGCCGGTTGTGCTGAACCTTCAGTATATGTGACAGTATGGTACCTGTCTAGAGGCAAGATATTCAGAGGAGCGGTGTACTCTTGTTCGTACTGGAGAAACTCTTGTGTCTGACGTTTTGGATCAAAAATTTAATCAACATCAGTGGCGGTCAAAGACGTTGTCCATTGAATCCAATGTGGATGTAATGCTTTAGCGTTAGGAACGCTTGCTTTGGTGACAGCCTCTAAGGCTGCCACCGGGGAGACAACAATAATACATTTCCCCTGGGCAAGTGGCTTCTCTTTTATGACGGCCATCTGAACTGCCATCAGAATCTTTTCTGTAGGTGCAAAACGTTGTTCTGCATTAGAATGTAAATGTGATTTATATGCTACGGGTACCGTGTCACCCTCGTTGAAGGTGACATAAGTGAATCCAATGGCACCAGCAATTATTCTGAATACCAAATTTGTTTTATTATCACGTGTGTGTAAGTGTTTAGCTTCTAACATGTCCTGTTGCATTTCCCTAAGGATGCGTGTGTGTTCAACTGTCCAGTGTCTGCTAGAAACAGTGGGCTGAACCAACTCATGAAGTGGCTTGATACGTTGTGCATAGTCTGGAATGTATGTTCTGTCAAAGTTAAAGAAACCTAGTAATGACTGCAGTTTCTTAAGGGTGTTAGGAGGGTGCAGTTGAGCACATTTCTCTAGAAAGTGCAGGCCAGGCTCTTTCCCTCGTTTGATAGCTCATATCCCAGGAACAGTACACTGAGAAAGGCTATTTTACATTTTTTAAACTTGAATTAGTCACCAAGGTCTGCAAATTTGAAAATTATTCGATCGACCCTTGTAAGATGAATGTCGAGGTCGTCGTCTGTGAGATATATGTCATCCATATAGGATAATGCCTCGGAGTCAATATAATGTAATATTGATGTTACACGGGCTGAAAATAGCCCAGGCTGTTTTTTATAGCCTTGAGGTAAACGACAAAAGCGTTTCTGAGAGCCAAATGAGAATGCACTCAGGTCCCGACTTTCTTGTGCTACATTTTGGCAGAAAAAGCCATTGGATATGGCTAATGTTGTTTTATATTTTTTATGCACTATATTGTTTATTAGTGCTGTGCTGTGTGAGTTTCGTATAGCATATGTGCGTGTATAACTATTTAAATGTCTATAATCAATGACTATTCTGTATGAATGGTCTGGCTTTGCAACGGGGAATAACAGGTTATTCATTGTAGATGTACAGGGCTCAATTACTCCCTGTTACTCAAGCTGGGTGAGGATTTCCCTCACCGGAGCTTTCGTTTCATGTTTGACAGGATATGTAGCTGCGGTTGGGGTGTAGACCTAACGGGAATAACAAAATATCACACTAATGGTGCACTCCACGTCTCCCTCTATCTGAATCTTTAAATCGTAAACCCTGTCGGGTGGGAGAACGCGGCTGTCCGCAGTCTCAACTGCGATGAAATCGCTAGATGCTGTCGCATCCAGATGATCTTTCAGACTCTGGTGACATATCGTGACCTCTGCTGCGCTGTCTAACAGAGTCACTGCCCACATCTTGTTCCTCAACAGTGTTCTCAAGTATACTGCCATTTTTAGCTGTCAGTGCTGCCACCTTTTTCTTTTTAAACTGTGGCTTTTGCTGAGGAGTCTTTTCTTCTTTTTTAATGGTAGACTGTGGCGAATCTTTCTTTTGTTTCATGTAGTCAGGACGTCAATCAGGGCGGCCCCCTCTCTCGCTACGTCTATCCAGTGCGTCCTGAAAGGATTGAGAGGGACGTGAATAAGTATATCTGTCTGGAGTTTTAATGTTCTCCCTATTTCTGAGATTGTATCTCCTTTCGGAGTTCTCCAGGTGTGGAGAATCAGCTCTCTTATTTCTTCTATCTTTAAAATCTTTTTGTTTGTCCCAGTGCTTCTTAGGGCCCTCTTGTGCCTGCTTTGTACCCTCCTTATGGGTGGTAACTTGTAACTCCAATTTCTTTGGCTTGGCTCCCAAACTATCCCGCCCTATCCTAGTATAAGTATCGGAAATTATTTTCAGTAGCTGTCTCTCTTGTTCCAGGTGTGGAGTTTCCCAGAGACGCTGGCGTATTGCCAGTGCTACCACTTCCCCTTTAATAGTATTGAGTATTATTGAGGAAACAGCGTCAAAGTTACGCATTAATTTCATCCCCAAATACAAGGCTGGTGCAGCCCCGTGCTCATTCTGTATTTGTTTTAACACCTCCGGTAAATTGGCAAGTGTCGGGGTACCATGTGTGGTAGTGTATATAGCAGCGAAGACTGTACCCCATGTGGCGCAGTCATCCACCTAGGGAACCATTCTAAAGGGCAAGCACATAGTGAACAGTCTATGTTTTTCCTGTGGTCCCGTATGGGGGAAACACAGCTTCCAGCTGATTCGTTTTCTGGGCAATCCAGAATGGTATGTTTTCCTGTTCTGTGGGTATTTACCCATGATAGTATGCACTGTTTGTGGATTAATCCAAGTAGCCAATTGGTAACCACCAGGTGCTGGCGGTGCTGGACGCACTGGTGTGGTGTTCAATGTCCGCATTACGAACTGAACTAATCATCTATATAATGTCACTAATTCATTATATAAATCTCGCAGATCTGCAATTGTCATATTTTGTATGTCTGGGTGAGGTGTGTATGTGGCAAACATAGGCCACGTTGGTCCGTCATTACTTAAGGGACCTAGCCTCACTCTTTCTAGTACATGTGGTAGGGCACCTTCAAACCAGTTCTGGTGCCCCTGGTATGTGAGTGATATTTCATGATACTGGTATGCTAGATACCGTTGAGGTACGTTTGCAGTTTCATATGTGTGGAATGTATGTGTTCTCTGCTCCACCTCAGGAAAAGTGACCCAACAACAAAATGTTTCTGTTTGGTATGCTTCATTAGCCTCTATTATAAGAGTAACACCCCTGTCATCCTCTATAAGGCCATGCGCTAATAAATGTTGTGTTAGAGCTTGTCTAGCATTTTCAGGCATGTCAACGGCAGCTGCCATCTTTGTTTAGAAAAACGGAACACCAAAATAGGGAGTAATGTCCTTTTATGAGTTCAAGCTCAAACAACCTACAGCTTAATCAGGTGTCACCTTTTCAGCTGAGGAGGAATTTCCCAAAGACCACAGACATCTCCGTATAATGGTACTTAGGGTACCTGTTGTCTGTGAGACAGTGCTAGTAGGGGATCCGTAAATTAGTGCCTAAACACCATAGTTGGTGGCGCCATGTTGTAGTTTGGACTCTTGCTCTAGGCAAGACTGCTGGTTTAAGGATGACAGTACTTTTGTCTGTAGGCGACTACGCCTATCCTACAACAAATCGCAACTGTTGTCCCAAACTTACAGGCTCACTAGCAGCACCTCATCAAAAACACAATAGTAAAAGTTCGTTTGTGGCAGCTTTTACAAATGGACTAGAGAATAAGACATCTCATGGAATGTCGTAGTTAAACGGAGATTACCCTTTCTCACAGATATATCATGTCTCATACAAACACAGGATATGACGAAGATGCAGTAAAGCTTCAATAGTTTTTTTATTTAATACAACTGCAATTTGCGATATGTTGCATGGGCTGCAATGATTAGGATAATGAATAATGCAAGAAACAGAATTGTGAAGACGAGAGTCATTATTACAAAGACCCCCACCATCTTGCAATGCATGTAAAAGACATACGCGATGTAATATGCCCTAATACCCTAATGTGATAGGCCTACCTAAAGGAGAGCTGGATTTGCTAAACCTAATCTGCCAATGCCATGTCCATGAGAGGAGCCCCCAACCCTTGTTACCTTGGAATGAGGTCTCTATCTCAGACTCCCCAGGGACAGGAAGATTGTGTCAGCGTCAAGACGATGTGCAGCATCAGTATCAGCGATGGTGGCGATGCCCTCTGGTCGGAATCCCTCTGATTATCTGTCTAAAGTGCGATGTATTTATACAGATCTACCAGGACCCCTGACATAGGTGTGTTCCCAAATAATAGATAACAGACATGCTTGGGACGGCAATTATTATAAACAAATCCATTGAAAGTATAGAGAGGAAAAATCCC
This sequence comes from Pleurodeles waltl, assembly GCF_031143425.1. Taxonomy (NCBI): domain Eukaryota; kingdom Metazoa; phylum Chordata; class Amphibia; order Caudata; family Salamandridae; genus Pleurodeles; species Pleurodeles waltl. The sequence goes on along the minus strand of NC_090447.1, from coordinate 1,042,384,848 downwards.
TAAGTGTGAACACCCACTGTTTGTCTTTGTTACTTGATCTTGACACCTTAGCGCGGTGGCACTGATAATGCAAAGCATAACAAGTGGCCTAACTATAAATAAGCCAGCCATCTTAGATGAATTAAATAATTAAATCAGCTAAGACAGAGCAAGCTAAGTAGGTTAAAAGTCACTAGGTGACAGGGGCACAAGTCTGCAAGCCAAAGACTAAGCTAACTCCTGTAATCCCATTAAAACTAACTAGGATTCACTACACCATGTGCACTTGTTTAACGTTTCAAACTATGTGTTGTGTATGTCTTACACAGACACATGCATTCTACACATGTTTTCGTCATGCTCACATTTCCTGAACAGCTTGCTGTTGGGCAGGAGTGAGTGTGATGTATGGCAACATACCATTTAAAGAGATAGGTGAGTCAGTGGGCCTCACTGCTGTGAACCATGCTTGAATTAATACATACTGTAAATGTCCAACAGGTGACATGTATTGTTATATAATTTGTGGTCAACCAAAACCTAATGCTTTTTGTAGCGCAAGGTTCCATCAAGAACCTAGATAGACACGTAGGTATGGCAATGTAGGCCAATTTTATATAGAACAAACTGATGTAAATACAAATAACTTTCTACTATAGACCTGGATACAACACTTTAGGATTTCACATGTATGTATGTGATTTTTACTTGGGCGATTCAGTACTCTTATGCCTTGATTATTTCATCATGTGGCAAGAGAGTGTTGAGATTTGGATCCTGAGTACACTGTGATACCTTACCCTGGTTGCATTTGATTCTATATTAGTGACTAGTGTATGACATGTGTGACATCATATTGATTGACTTTGTGAGTTTTACATTAATGGACTCAGAATCAGGAAATGTAGCTAACGTGTATCACAAAACTGGTCATATATCACATTGATGAAGTATATCAATGTGGGTTGATAACTATGTTTGTGTTTGGACCTTGAATGTATGAGTGGCTGAGACAAATTTGCACTTTGTACTGCTGGTATCATATATGTACCTAAAATTTATATTTACACATGAATTCGGGCTCCCCTTGCAGTGCATGGCACAAATATAATTTAGAACTACTGCTCCCAGTATTGTTCAAGATACTTTGGTCAACATACAAGTTTACTGCCATGTGTGACACATTTACTTAAGAACACAAGATGCATTCAAAACCATTATTTCAGTGGAACTTTAACTAATACCAAGACTAGGATACCATTGAACATACACTCATATCACACTTAGCTAATATGTACCCTTGTGTACCACATGATTTGAGCAGTGACTTGTTAACAAGTGCAGAATATGTGGCTCTGTCCACTCACACAATGTGAAATGACACAATACTTCTTACATTTTTATTTTGCTACTATAATTGCAGGATTAATGATGGACCGGCACAATGGAGCATAATTGTCTACATGGAATGTGTTATTTTCACTATGTGCACCTGACACATACTCCATAGACAATCACGTACATGGTTATTATGTTGCACATTCAAGTTTCTCAGTTAGTATGCTGTGTATTTCTACTTTCCTTATAAACATGTAGGCCATTGCCTACAGAGTGAATTAGAGTGACTTGACATTGGATGAAAGTTGAGTTTTGAATCTGCCTGCGTTCAAGTCATTGTTCCAGGTTTGGAATAGTTGTTGTTTGTATTTCTCTGTGAATAGGAGGAATTCTGTCATGATGGAGCCAAACTTCAGGTAGATGGTTGACATTCAGGTTTGCATGAGGTGCTGGCAGTTTTGGGGCAATTTATGTCTGTAACAGAGAAGACTTCAAAGTAACTTTGTATTCTAGGCATACTGGTGTATTTTAATGCAGTATTAAGGGAGTACATTTTCAGGTGATTCAGATAGAGGTTGAAGGTGTCTTGTGACAAGATGCAAACCTGGCCACTCCAGAGTGATAGGCATCTACTGGTCCTTGTCATGCCAATGTGAACAAACTTGTGTTGGTTGACAAGATGGAAAGTGAATAAGTCAAGTTGCCGGAGAATTGAATTCAAGGCCTTGTGGTGTGGCTAAAGTTGGGATGATCAATACTGTATAAGGTGACTGAGTGGTATAACAATGCCGAGAAGCACCATCTATGATTTGTAATATACCTTTCTTTGTGCTGCAGCTTGATCTTTGGCTGGACTTATTTCCTTGTAGGAGAGTATTGGCATTGTTGTGCTATTGGAGTTGTGAGTAGACTGCTTTTTCAAAGATCCTGTTGATGAATGGTAGATGGTGATGTACCAGTAGTTGGCAAGGTAATCTGGGTCTGGTACCAATTTTTTTAGAATTGGAAGACCTGAAGAACACATCCACTGAAAGGCCTTGTCACAGCATATTGGACAAGGTGACAGGGATATTGCTTCATATATCCCAATGCTAGTTTCAGCTACATTGTAAATCCAAGGCATAGAGTACTACAGCAAGCATTTCTGGGGTCAAATACACCAAAGCAAACCTCCATACAAAAAGGCCCAAAATTGAGGAACATTATACAGCAATCGATGGAGAAACACACTTCTACAGTTTATTTCTCATTGTATGAGACAGTTATATTACAACCTAGAACTTGCGATACAAAAGTATTGCTAATGCCAGTGAGAATTACCACACCACATTTATCATGGTACTTGTAATAGAAACAGCACTGTCTATATTTTCCGTGCGCTCAAAAAGTCTTTTACTTCCATCAATACAATGAATTCCTAGTACAGATACTACTTCTCCTTCATGAAAATTAAATCTTGGCATGCGTGCTACGATGCAAATTCAGCCTGTAGTGAAAAGGATTGAAGGATAAAGTTGGCATGAAAGATGTTTTGTAACTTTGAATGTACTCCCGCTGACTATTCATCTGTGAAGGTAATTATTTATTATTCAGGTTTCTGTCCTCCTGGTTACACAACATTATTAAATGACGACTATCTAGACAAACAATTATGCAAATTGAAAATACTCAGCGTTCAACACTCAAGAACACTGCAACACATTTAATTGGTACAATTGTGTACAAAGAAACAGTTAATGCCAGAATAGTTCAGCATCTGTTGATGAATTAGGTTATTTGGAATAAAAAAAATTACTAGGTTTCTTGCATATTTGTAAGCATTTTGTATCTTGGCAGGTGGTCTTTCTATGGAAAAACCGAAGATAAAAAAAAAAGTATGACTAACTTTTCATGAAAGGCGCATTGTTCTTGCTGTATTTATTAGAAATATTATAGTGTAACCTTTTCTTGCCCAGCATTTATCACTGCTCTGAAGCCTACTGTAGCCGATATTGCTACATGCTGTGATGAAATTGCTATCTCTGTGATTCAGGTACTGCAATTTTGCATAAAAGTGAAATCCATCAAATACAATTTATTTTCAGGGAAATTCGCTACGTTTTCATCTTTTGCAAAGTGAAAGGAGGAGGTGTCAAATTATCTTAGGCAGGCCAATGTCTACACAGTTTTGCTTGCTTAGAGAGAAACAAATGTGTTAAAATCCCGTCCTGGAAATGTAAGAGGTAATAGCCCAATTGTCAGCTGTGATGATGATGCACGTTGTGAGAAATTTAAGTTTCTGACAGATAGGATGAAGACTGTTAACTAAAATAGATGCAAACACTTAACAATAATTTGAAGCATCAAATTTGTTAATTCAGAATATTAGGCACTTAGGGGCGTGTTTAACAATCTTTCATGCAGTGCAACAAGCCACCTCTGTGCTGTCTGAAAGGGCATGAATGCATTGTTTTTAGTTCCTGGGTTGTCGAGAGGATGGTTTAAGGGGCTCTTTCCTGTCAAGTACAATCCTGGGAGGCATTTTCCTCTTTCTACATGTGCTGCAGAATGAATAAAGAGGAAACATGAGGAGAAATAAAGACATTCCTTATTGTTATGTCTTGCATAGGAAGGCATAGGATTTTGACGCATTACCAGGTCTAGTATATCTGGGAATGTGCCAAATTGAAAGGGACAACCAGGCTCCAGCCATATGATACCTCCCTAGAGCACAAGGTAGCTATTTGCACTGCCTTGCTTACTCCAAATTTATTAAGCTACTTAGGGCTATGCAAGACAGTGCTTTGGGCTGTCTCTTTGACATTTTGTGGCTCCAGATATCACAATAGGTCTTTCAGCCATGTGCAGTGGGGTGTTGCCCCAGACCCACCAAGGAAGGCCAATCCAGAGCAGCCTGCTATCCATGGTCAGCTTGCTGTCCCTGCACCCCTCGTGCGAGTCCTCCATTGTTTGTCTGAGTGCCTCTGCCACCTCCCTTCATGCCCTCCATGGTCAGCTTGATGCCCTTTCCCATGCCCGCCTGCTCTATTTAGTCAGCTTTCTGCCCCTGCATCCCCCAGACTGCCCTACATTCTCTGTGCATATGTCACTGCCCACTCCCTTTACCCTCTCTGGTCCATTTTACAGCTCCTGTCTATGCCGGCTTCCCTTCTGTGGTCAGCTTGCTGCACCGCTGCCCTCCATTGTTTGTGTGAATGCCCCTGTAACTTCCCTCCTGCCCTCTACAGTTTGCAGTGCTGCCACTGCCCCTGTCACCTGTTTGTCTTTATTTTAGCTTTCTAGAGCACTCTCCATCATTGCTATGACTAAAAGAATCAACATCATGTTAATTTCTAAAGGAAATGATTTAGGTTATGCAGTTTTAATTCTATTATTTAGGTATGCAACACTTCTATCATAAATACAGAAGCTAGCGTTCTAGTTTTTTATTAGCATACTATGGGAAGCTTCAGTAGCACAGCTACTGCTGGTGTTGAAAGTATCAGCTTGCAAAATGTTTTACTGACATGGATGAGAAATACATTTGTGAACTCATAGAAAATGTGTTTTCATTTAAGCTTGCTATAGAATTAGCCATAACTTCTATGACAAAATTAACCGCTCATTTGGTTAGTTTCTAAAGGAAATACTTTAAGCTCTGAATCAATCAAATGGTTTCTGCCATTCTTCTGTGATAATACAGAATGCTAGTGCTCTAGTTAGAACACTGTGGAAAGCTGCACAAGTACCCCACTGGGTAGTTAACTGACAGACTGTTGATTTTGTTGGGAGTACGTTTTCCTCAGAATGACACACATTATTTTCACATAATTTAGCAGATTAGTGTGAATGTATAGCAAATGTGCTTGCATTTGAGATTCTGGAGCATTTTCCATGACCTCTGTGAGAAAATCATGAGAGAAAGCAGATATCTCTCCAACATGGCTCATCAAATCTCAGCAGATGTTCATCGTTGATGAGTATGGAACCACCAATACATGTTTTATTTGGTGACTATAGTCTGTTATCATCTTTAATATATGCTCATTTTGTAGGATCCTCAAAAACTGCCCTTGACTACAATACATTCCAATGGGGACCCCAAGTTCTGAAATGGCTGTCACAACATGTTGTAGATGTTGTAGCCAACCATTCCTCTTGGGTTCATGGTGTTGCTTAGAAGAACACAATTTTTTTTTAGTTTCATCCTATTTTGCCTGCCATACAATTAATCCACTTCTGGTATTCGATTGTTTGGAAATGTCTTAATGAAGCAGAAGTTAAATGCTGAGAGGTCTAACTTCTTGCATGGTCTCTAGATAGTTTCATTTTCATTCTTGTGGTAAAAGCTTTAGTGGAGATGTTTAAATGGAAGGAGATGAGGTTGCAGCAAGGCCAGATTTCTGAGAGGTTTTCAGTTATTGGGATGAGATGTGTTCTTGGACAATGTGTGCCCTACATGTGCCAAAGACATATGATGTGAAACATCAGTACTTCAAACATTTCCATGCACGCCCCATTTACAACAGTAAAAACATTTTCTAATCTGTTAATGTGATACAGTAAAGGCTTTACTATCAATACAGTAGCATACTCATTACATGTGTTCACTGATTTCTCTCTTCTCTGAACATGTGCAAACTTTAATTAATTCAAAATTAGTTGCATTTGTATCTTGACACTGTCATACCATGGCTAACTACAAAAATCTGGGAATTGCCAATACAAAACCCGGGCCAGTATTATGGCAAGGTGAGCATCATATGCCACGCCTATCCATTTAGGGGCCCACAGAATAGCAGGTGTAGATGCAATGGAATCCCATGGTATGGCAGGCAGTATGACCATTTTGCTATGCTTAGAATGAACATTAACTATTCTATGACTGTTTGTTAACAAGAATTACAAGCATTGTGCAGGACAAGAATTTTAAAAAGGTGAGCAATGAGCATTATTTAATGAATGTCCATAAGTTTCCAAGAATAACTACTATTATGAAATTGTTAGTATTTTCCTAGGAAAGGAAATGGGAGTTACCAATTATGTATGCTTTTGTTCCAGGTCTGTCACTTCATATGGGCTGTAAATTGGCACCATCTTATGGACAGACTCAAGTTTCTAATGATTACCACCATTATGCAATGGACAGCATTTTACTAGGAGAGGGTAATGGGAATTAACTCATTGATGCTCACAGGTTTCCAAACATGGCCCCAATTATGCCATTAGAATCATACAATTAGGGTGGGCAGTAGGCAAAACATTTCCCCTCACGCGACCAGCTGCTGCTCCCACTAGGTTCCTGGAATGAGGAAGTGGTGGACAGAAAAACCTTGGGGGGCATGGGGAGTGGTAGGTGTAGTGCATGGGTAGAGTGAAGGAGAGAGCAGGTGTGTTGATGTCCTTAAAAGCGAGAGCTTCTTGGTGTGTTGATGGGGGGCCTTTCAGGCAGACATTTCTCAGGAAGAGAAATAGGAAAACCCATAAAGCATAAAGCAGGATTTCCTCAAGGAAGAATGCAATCACATGTAAGCAGTGTGGCCACTGGTTGCAATTAAATGGTGAGAGGGGCAGAGGCACCATTTGGTATTAGTTGGTGGCTGTGGGTCAATTATGTCCATTGCATAGGTGTGTGTACTCTCTAGTAGGTGAGCTTTAGATCCAAAAACTTACACAGTGGAAGAAGGATTCTGTTTTGAATATGTTTTCCACCTTGTTTGAAAAAGCAAGCTGTTATGACTCTTTTTCTGACTTTTGTGATAATGGCTGAAGGTTTTTCACAAAAATAAATCAATGTACTGGCGTTTGTGCATTTTGCAGGTAAATACATTTTCAAGGACCTTATTCAACTATTTACTACAAACATGTTATATATATAATTAAGGCTGTGAATGTTACATCTTGTCTCATTCAACACGTATTGCTGACAATAGAAAGAATATATTGCTTTTTGATAACTTGCATGAAACATTGACTCACTTTACTAGAACCCATAATGCCACTCCTCAGAATTTCTGGAGAATGTTATAGGCTTTGGGGCACTGCTTTTGTGTTGGACCCATCATCTTATCAGCTCACCAGTGCACTGAGTGCTCTGCCTCCACCAATGCAGCAGATGGCTGCCTGTGTTATTTTGTGATGCTGGTGGTGTGTTACAGTGGAAGGAACTTTAGCAAAAAGTTCAATGCAAGCTTCCATGTTTAAGTATTTCAGAAACAAATTCACAAAACAATAAATTATTTCTTAAATACAAAGAAAGCAATAGCCTTGTCAAACAAAGGGTTTTCGGGTTATGCGTGGGGGTCATTGGTAATTTTTCCAACTCAAGGCTAGTATGCCTCATCTGGCAGATTCAGGAAGCGGAAACCAGCAACATGGGGAAACATGCTGAGGCTCTGCTGTCAGAAGCCAGGATGTTCCCCCACCTCCCAAGGGCTATGAGGAACAGTTGGTGTTCCATATCTGGAAAACTCTAAATAACCACCTCTGATAGTTCTCTATATTTTTGGTGCACTACCCGTTGTCCTTAATTTTGTAGCACAGGCATTTCTTTATGGTGCTGAAAAGGTATGTTAAAGATACATCATTTGGATTGTAAGGTCAAGCAATTTATATGATCTCAATGTGCATTGCTGAGCCTGTCTGACAAGATTTGTATTTTTTATAATCATGCTTGTATTACATCCAGTGTAGGCTTCTTTGTTACTTATTACACAGTGTGATTTTTTGATATGCCTTTTTTTACTGTTTTACCAAAAGATACATTTAAGAGACCATGGCTTTTGTGGCTTCTACTATGTGTTTAGGGGTGGAAGATTTGGCAATAGTGTTTGTTTAGTCTTCAGGCTAGCTATGTGTCACAAGTACATTTTTAGCTTTTCAAAACCTTAATTTACTTTTCTGACAATGTCATTCTTTCATTCGTGTGTATTTTCCTTTAACCGTTAGAAAGTAATTAAAGTTTTTGGTAAAATTTGTTTTCTACATATTGCTTCTGAGAACAGTTGGTAAAAATATGTTGGTAGATGGATTTTTTTACTAGCATGTTTATGGAAGGTCTGTGAAAGAAAGACTATGTAAGAACACAGATGAAGTCTCTAACATATCTTTTTGTTCTTTAAACTCCACCTGTATTCAAATTTGGTCAGGATTATGAAAATTCGCAAACTTTGTAAATTGGTCACCCAACTCCACGTATACATTTTAAAGATTTGTAAAGATGTTAAATATAATTCTTCCAAAATTGTATTGTGTTTAAAGGATCTCTACTAAATAAGTAAACTTTCAATTGATTTCTTTCCACATAACCTAAAAAATAAACCACCCTCCTATTTAGAACATCCCTGTGTACTGAAAGTGTGATGGAGACATTCATTCTCTATGGTCCTGCTCCCAAGAAGATTGAAGGATGTTTGTTATGTGTGCCAGGGGTGGCGTTAACTCCCTAAACTGAGTTCACACCTATCTTTACCAGGCTGCCCATAAAAAGTATTTGTGGGTATTTGTGGGTAGAGTGGTCCTTCAGTACCTTTGGGAAGTTGAATCTGGTGAACTCTAATGATGTGCAAATATCCCAATCCCCAGGTTTTGGTCTGATGGCTCAATTTAAGAGACATTCTCTCAGTATTTCCACCATTGTCCTTACACCCTGGGTGATCTCTGTTACTGTTTCTGATATGTCTTTCTGTTTTCAGCTCATTCCTAATTCCTTCCTGTTATACCACGTACCCTGCAGCATCTTTATATTATTTGTTCTTATGTCCATTTTTGCTATTTAACTTTTCTTCCTTGCTATGGATGTCTTTGTGAGTGATGAATGCTCCTAGGCCATGTTCCATTCATACTACAGCTGGCAAATACAAAATTAGCTTCATTCAACAACATCCACAAGTATCTTTTCTTTGAAGCATTTTTTGTATTTACTAGGATCTTGGAAATATACAATAAAAACATTAGTGCAAAATATTGAGTCTTAAAAAAATAGGAAAGACATCCCTAATCATGATGAGTTCTGCCCTGGATTTGGTTTTGCCTCTTTGTACCGATTCTGAAAGGTCTTCCTCATCGTATTCTTCTAACACTGCTTAACACATTACACTATTTGGCATTTTTACAGACATTGAAAGAGCATTGTGCCCGATGTGACCCATCTCACCCATGTTTACTTTGACTCACCTAATGGTTATGAATTTATTTTTAAAGCATCCAATATAAAAATATCTGTAAACAGCTTGTCCTTAATATGTAACACATATAGTAGCACGGTCAAGATGCATACACAGTAACATCTTCAAGATGCAGGACTCAAGCTTATGGATCGTAGCCTATACACCATAGTTGTTACCAAACTTCGGACCTGATTTAGATTTTCATGGAGAAGTAATTGGGTTACAAATGTAACTGATATCTCATCCTACTTATTACAAATGCATAGAATATAAAGAACTTTTAATAAAGTGGTGACAGAGTACCCTACTGCCAAACTCTCAATCAGGCCACTTTTTAATGCTTCAGCTAATCTTTTTACATACAGCGCACATTCATTTATTGCTGGGCAATCTTGCACCTGTCAGTTGTAATTCCCACGTGTGTTAAAAGGGTATGAGTGGAATTTGACAATTGTATTTCCTGTGGGTTCTAGTGTTCGCTATTAATATTATGTTATATGGTCATAGCCTAGCTAAGCAAAGTCACTCTCAAGGCCTCATTTACAAGGCTGCTGTGGACCTGCAACCTTCAATAATGAGCTACGGCAAGTTGCTGTTGATACATAGGAAGCTAAAATAACTAATCTGAATGTAATTGGATCCAATACAGTTTTGTCTTATAATACAAATGGAAATAATGCGCTTTGAACTTTCAAATATGGAAATGCATTGAAAACACCTGAGAGCCTGACCCAGCGGGAATGCTCACCTCCCATTACCAAACAGCCTACATATCATGATGGTGGCCTGAGCCTCGGGAGGCAGGGGGACTGAGTCTTCGGGCTGTAATTTTTTTGACGCTCCAGTGGCTCAGTGGGCCAGTTCATATTTACAAGGCCACACAAAGCCACCTTGCATGGCTTTTCATGGCCTTCTAAAGATGGACCTCCTTCACTCATAACTCTGCATGAACAGGGCGTTCCATGGATGTTGCTTGGGGTGTTCCCAGGAAACACCTATAGAACCCAAAGGAATCCAACACTTTTCCAGATTTACAAGTCTTGGAATGTTTCTGATTCCTATGCCACCTCAGGCATGGTGTAAGAATGATGCAACGGGCAGAAATATCTTTATTTCTTTCCAATTTTTCCACTTTCTATATTTACTGCATTCTGAAGCAAATATGGAAAGAGGAAAACACCTCTTGTGATTGTTGTGATCTTATGAACAATCATCCCCACAATGCAGGTATGCTCACACTATGGTGCAAGGGTACCTGCATTGGTGCTAGGCAGCAATTTGTGTGTCATTGTAGGGGGAGAGGACAGACATGCGCCACATTGTGTAGATGTGGTGCATTTCTGCACTTTCCTGGTAGCACAGGGCAGTGCAGCACGGCACTTTCTTTGCCTCCCTGCACCACGGGCCTTGTAATTGAGGCCCCTGGATTGGCGATCCCAAAGTGGCCCTACATCACTGAGTATCCAACAGCTGGCCCTGGTCTGTGCTAGACTGCTTTCCGGTGTTGTTTGTGACTACCGCTGATTCAGTGTTTCTGCTACACTTTGGCCCTCCAAGGAGCTGGCCTCACCGAGTGCCGGCATTGGGATGCTCGACTGAAGACCACCAGAGGCAGGCCCGGTTGGCTAGATGCTCCCCACCACGATGAGATATCACCACTGCCACCCTGCAAGGAGACATTTACCCATATCCCTCAAGATAGACTTCTCTTAGACCCTGATCTATCACTTCAACGGGACATGGTGATGGGGGTGACAAGAGTTGGCCATGAGGTGGCCTCTGGGACCACTGTCTTCCTCAGATCCATTGGCAACAGGCACATGGGCACAGCCTAAAAATACAGGAACATGAGGCGACGGCCTGGATGAAACCACTTGGTCAGAGAAAACTTTGATCCAGGACATTGGACCGAGGGGTCAAGTCCTGAAAATGGGCAAGGTCAAGACTGCAGCCCCAGTCTAGGGGAAAATTGACAAGTTCACTAAGCTCATAGTGGACACGAAGGATGGCACAGATGAAGCCTCTCTACCAAGCCTGCCCTCATCGGAACTCACAGCAGTGATATTACAAGCAGTAGAGGATTCTAGTTCATTCCTCGAAAGCAAGATAGGGGAGTTGAGCATAGCTGCTTGATCTGACAGCCTTAGGGTGGTCATCCCCCAACTTTTTGCCTGCCCCCCTCCCATTTTCTGACACTGTTTTTGCTGGTTTTAGGACTTTGCGCACTTTACCACTGCTAACCAGTCCTTTAGTGCATTTGCTCTTTCCCTACAAACATGGTAACTTTGGTTCATACCCAACTGCAATATTTGATTTACATGTAAGTCCCTAGTAAAGTGCACTATATGTGCCCAGGGCCTGTAAACTGAATGCTACCAGGGGGCCTGCAGCACTGGCTGTGCCATCCACAGAAGTAGCCCCTTAACCATGTCTCAGGTCTACCATTGCAAGGCCTATGTGTGCAGTCTCTGAGCCACTTTGACTTGGCATTCAAAAGTATTTGCCAAGCCCTAAACTCCCCTTTTTCTACATATAAGTCACCCCTAAGGTAGGCCCTAGGTAACCCATAGGGCAGGGTGCTATGTAGTTAAAAAGCAGGACATGTACCTGTGTGTTTTATATGTTCTGCTAGTGGAAAACTTCTCAATTGAATTGGTTTTCCACTACTGTGAGGCCTGCTCTTTTCATACGATAGCCTTAGGGCTACCCTCATATACTGTTTGAGTGGTAGATTCGGATTAGAAAGGGGTAACCAGGTCATATTTAATATAGCCAGAATGGTAATACAAAATCCTTATTGGGGAGGCTTGGTGAGGTTGGATTTTATATAACTATTTTAGAAATGTCACTTTTAGAAAGTAAGCATTTCTCTGCACTTAAAAGCCATCTGTGCCTTACAGCCTGTCTCCAATCCACATCTGGGCTGGGCTGGTTGACAGTTCCCTTGTGCATTTCACCCAGACAACCACAAACACATGATATTCAGTGACACCTGCACTCATCAGCATACTGAATGGGTCTTCCTGGGCTGGGAGTTTGGATGGGCTGTCACTTACATTTCAAAGTCTAGTGCCTGCCCTCACACAATGGACTACCACACCCCCTACTGGGAACCTGGCAGACAGACCTGTACTGGAAGGGGACCTGGTGCATTTCAAAACCACTCTTTGAAGTCTACCCTACTTAAAAGGCATGTTTGGGCATATAAACTGGGTCTCTGACCCAACCAACTAAGACACTTCTGGACCTGAACCTGCAACCTGTCAAGAGGAACTGCCTGGATGCCTAAAGGACACATATGGACTGCTTTACTAAGAAGGACTGCTGCCTTGCTATTGCCCTGCTGCCCTCTGACTTTGCGGAGAAGCACACTTCAAGTGCTTGGATTGAGCTTGCCTTCTGTTTTCTGAACTCTCAGGGCCAAAAAGACTTCATCTCTCTAAGGAACTCCTAGTGTGCTGAAAATCGATGCAAAGCTTGCTGGATACGATGCACCGCCTGCCTTGCGATGAGAAAATCGGCACACAGCTGAACTGGAATGACGCAGCCTGTCTTCCTGAGTAAAGAATCGACGCAGCGCCTGCCATGCTCAGAAAATTCGACACATCGCCACATCGGAAAGACTGTGACTTCGTCCTGCACGCCCAGGATTTCCACGCATCGTCCCTGGACATCAAAAAGATTCCTGCATCGCAGTGAGGAACCAAGCCTGCAAGCCAGAAATCGATGCAAAGCCCATTGCAGCGTGAAAGGAAACAACGCATCATCTGTGCCGCGCTGGAAAGTCTGATGCACAACCTATTTTTTCACGCATCTCCTCCTCTGCGGTCTTCATGCGTGTTATTTTTTACGCAAACCAGGTACTTTGTGAAACCAAAGACAACTGTTGATTTCTATGATTTAAAACTCTTTAATACTGCTAAAGTGATATCTCAACTTGTGCTTATTGAATCTTTATTTAACCAGATAAATAGCTCATATTTTTCTAAACCTGTGTGGTGTATTATTGTGGTGGTTTCACTGTGTTAGTGTATGGTTTATTGCAGAAATATTTAAACATTGCCTTCTAAGTTAAGCCTGACTGCTCAGTGTCAAGCTACCAGAGGGTGGGCACAGGATAATTTGGATTGTACGTGATTTACCCCGACAAGGATTTTGTTCCCTATTTGGACAAAGATGAATACCTCTGCCAACTAGAGACCCCATTTCTAACAATAGCCATCTCCTTACTCTTCCAAGATCTTCACAAAATACAGTTGAGAGAGTCATAGAGGCAGAAGGATAGCTTTCTGAGTTCTACATCGGGTTCGACATCGGGTGGGCCTCCTGGAATCCAGAGTGGAAAACTCTGAGGGCAGGTGTTGATGCAAAAATATCTCCATTGTGTGCTCCGTGAGGAAACCTACAGTCTACATCTCTGAGTGGCTCCGCTCCTCAGTTCTACAGAATTTGCTGTTGGCCTGCTTTGTGGTGGAAAGAGCCCACAAGTCCCTGGTGCTGTGGCTGTCTCCTGCTGTGCCCTTAGCTTGGCTTTTCAACTTTGTGGACTGAGACACAGTCCTGCGTGAGACCATGCAGAAAGGAGAACTATTCTGCACAGGTCACAAGGTCATGCTATACCCAACAATACAACAAGTGGGTCATTACGACCCTGGCGGTCGGTGGTAAAGCGGCGGTAAGACCGCAAACAGGACGGCGGAAAAAGAAAATGGAATTATGCCGCGGTAATCCGCCACTTCACCGTTCCAACTGCCATGGCGGTGAAGACCGCTGGGCTGGAGATTGTGGTCTCCAGCCCGGCGGTCGTCACTAGACTGCCGACGGTATCAGGACCCTGCATACCGAAAAGGATCTTGGGTGGTTGGGAACCGCCATGAGATCCATGGCGGTAGGCACTATCAGTGCCAGGGAATTCCTTCCCTGGCACTGATAGGGGTCTCCCCCATCCCCTGCTACCCTCCTCAAATCCCCCCCCACACCCCACACCCCCCTGCCACCCCCCCAAAGGTGGCACACCCCCTTACCACCCGAACATGCACATATACACACCCCTACACTCACACACCCCCAACATGCACATATACACACCCCTACACGCACACATACACCCCGACAACACATACCCGCACACATACAAACAGACATGCACATCGTCCGACCTGCAAACATTTCCCATACACACAGCACCCCCCGCACGCATACACTCACCCACTCACCCCCTCTACACACTCACACGCACACCCCCATGCACGCACACAACACACAATACCATGGAATGTGATTCAGTGGGTGGTGTTCTGTTGCCATGGCGGTGGAGGTTGGGTAATCTCCACTTTCCCGCCGTCCGCCAGTTTGGGGGCTGGCGGCTTTCTGTATGAAAAAGGATGGCGGCCTGCCAGCGGTCATAATATGCAGCGCAGAAGACCGCCACCACTGGCGGTCTTCAGAACGGTGGTACCTCGGCGGTTATGCGAAAAGACCGCCGAGGTCGTAGTGACCCCCTAAATGTCCAACAACAAATGTGCACATTTTTGGCAGTAAAAGAAAAGCTCAGCACCATGCAGATCACCTATATATTACAATTCCCAGCATGCCTCAAAGTTGTCTTTAATGAAAAGACCCTGTTTTCTTAACAATCTGGAAATTGTCTGGGCCTGGATAGAGACGCACCCTGCGATGGGCTTTGGGGAACCATAGGAAATCTCCTGCAAAGTGGGGGGGACTCAGCAGTGGTGACCTGGAGAACACTCTCCAGATGACACACGAAGGACAGACGTCACCACAAATCAGCAGATACAACATCCTACCGCCAGCATGGACAGCGCTTGACTTCAGCTGATGGCTCCCTGGACCCAAAAGGAGGCCAGGAAGTTAAGTAGTTACTGTGCCTGTCAGATTTACAAAGGCTTGTCGAAAAAAGCGTTAAGTTGAAAAGCTGTGACATTTTCATGAGGGTCAGAGGACCTCCCCTCTCATAGCTGTATTTTGTTTAGGAGTTATGTTTTTATTCCAACGGTGACAGGTGCTTCACGGGGGAGAGTGTAGAAAGGAGGGATGGTTTGGGGAACAGTGGCTGCCAGTTGCAGCTCCACTAGAGTTGAAAAAGAGAGTTCATATGATTCATTCACAGTTACATGAGCCTTATATTGGGACTCACATAGATTTATTACTGGTGCGAGCAATAACACATTTTCCACAACACTGGAGTAACCAACAATTGTGAGTCATGCAGGGGAACACTGCATAGTCTACTGGAATGTCAACGACCTCAATGATAAGATTAAGCTGCAGTAATGTCTTACTTAAAAAATGTGCACCCATGGTGGTTTACTCCAGGAAACTCATCTCCTGGGACCCTCTGGCCCTTCCTGAGTCATCACAGCTACTCTTGGGTTTACCACTCGGGCTACAGGAGTGGGTGAGGGGGGGACTATGCTCCTCCACAGCATTTTCAAATTGTTTTTTAACACCATGACCAGCAAGGCAGATTTGTAATCCTCAATGGTATGCTGGATGGAGAGGCATAGATGCTGGGAAGTGAATATGTACTGCCACAACTGTTGGTAGTGACCCTTGAGGCAGTAGCAGCTCATTTAGCCGCAGCCACCCCTGGGTTTACTCTAGTAGGCGGGTGACTTTAATGCTTTGATGGGATCCCGTGATGAACACGACTTCCATATCAAAAGCCCTCCAAGCTACCAGACTTTGGCCCTCATTATGACATTGGCGTAAATCCCACTTACCGCCATGCCGACTGCCGCCAACTTAACGCCACTGCGGCGGAAAACCACCAAGCATATTATGACACACACATACAAATCCGTCACTAAACAGCCACACACACAAGTCTGCCAGCCCAAAGGTCAGTGATAAACTGGCGGTATCCAAACCCACACTATTACGCCAACAGAACTACGTCTACAGTCTTATGTCAAAATACACACACTCAAACAAAACTACACCACATTGGACAATTCAAACTACACACACCTGACACACACACCATAAACCCACACCACTATAAAATACACACTACCTGCAACCCTTTACAACCAGAAAGAATTGCCACCAGAGAGAGACGGCAAGAGCACCCACACAACCAGAGCCACATAACATCATCACCTATACACCATCCACGTACCTTAGATCACACACCCCAACACATCACCCCACACACCCTCACCCACACCACTCATACTACACCCATGGCACCACAATGACTCCCCAGATTCTCTGCGGAGGTGCTGAGGGTCATGGTGGAAGAAATCATCCGGGTAGAGCCACAGCTATTTGGAGCACAGGTGCAGCAGACATCCATTGCTAGGAAGATGGAGCTATGGCGGAGAATCGTGGACAGGGTCAACACCGTGGGACAGGACCACAGAACAAGGGATGACATCAGGAAGAAGTGGAACGACCTACGGGGGAAGGTACGTTCCACAGCAGCAAGACACCAACTAGCTGGTGGCCCTGCATGTAACACCAATGCATGGACCCCCCTCACAGACCTGCATGGACACCTATCTCCACTGCATGCACACTGGTGAGAATCACCTAGTCCACCAAATAGCTACTCACTCAAAGGCAAATCTTCCAGGGCATCAACAACCATAGAGGGCAACACACCCATGCACATGATGTCACACGCAGAAACACTAACACTGCATTTAAATCCTCACAGGTCCCCCAGCCAATGTCATGAGAGAAGAGGTGCCAGCAACATGAAATCCCCCCGAGAAGAGGCCCACAGTGATGACAGCAGCTCTGCTCGTCTGGATCTGGATGACCAACCTGGCCCATCAGGGATCTCCGGACAGTCGGTTACCCAGGCACAGTCACACAGCACCACAGTGCCTCCCCTATCAAGAAACATCACAACATCACCCACCCAGCGGGGACACGGTTTAGGGGACAGAGGCACAGGACAACAGGGAAGCTGGGAGGACTGCTGTGCGACAGGGGAAGGACAGGCCCAGGGAACTGACCATCCAGGAGGCACTCACCAACATCATGGGAGCATACCAACATTCCCAGGATATGCTGGGCCAGATCATGGACAAGTTGCAGGAGAACATGCAGCTGCAGGAGGGACAGTGCCTGGGGATCAGGGAGGACTTGAAGGACATCATCACCACCCTGGTCTCCATTGCAGGGGTGCTGGCAGACATGGGCAACATGATGAGGGAGGCAGTGGCACCCCAGCGGGCTTCTGCCACTATCCAAACTGAGGAACAGCCCTCCACCTCTACTGCCGCTAGTGGACAGGAGGCCCACAGGCCACCAGCACCCGTGCCCCCTGCAGAAGGTGAACCACCCCGCAAACATTCCCTGTGATCCAGTCAGAAGCCAGAGACTATTACCAAGACCCCCACCAGGAAATAAGACTCTCCTGATTGTCCCACTCTGTCACCCTGTCCACCATGAACTGCCATTGCTCCCCTTCCTATGCCCCCTTGGACAATGCACTTATGATACAAATAGACTAGACTCAATCCTGGACTTTCCTCCATCATCCCCCCAGCCCATTGCACATCCCCCTCTACATCTTGGCACTTAAATAAATACCCTTTGAAGAACTACAAGTATGGAGTATGTCAAATGATTTAAGTATGTATTCATTTAACAAGGTTTAAACATTGAAAATCAACTGTACAAAATGTATACATAGGAATGACCTGTAGTTGGCTGCAGTCAACACACCAGGAGGGACAGTGGGCCACAAATATCTGCAAATAGAGATGCCAAAGGTTACAGTGAGTGGCCATAGAAGTGGGAAAATCAGCCTGCCAGTGACAATGTCAAACACAAAACTGTCAATTAAATGTGAAGTTACACTGTCTTACCTGTGTGTCATTGGAAGTATTGATGACTTGTTTCATTTTTGTTGTCCTCATCCACATCCTCTGTCTCCTCATCTTCACTGTCCACAGGCTCCACTGCTGCCTCATGGCCATCTCCAGCCTCATCCTCCTGCAGAAAAGGCACCTGGCGACGTAAGGCAAGGGTGTGCAACATACAGCATACCACGATGATCTAGCAGACCTTCTTGGGTAAATAGTACAGGGATCCACCTGTTAGATGGAGGCAACAAAACCTGGCCTTCAGGAGGCCAAAGGTCCTCCCTATAATTCTTCTTGTTTGCCAATGTGCCTCATTGTAACGTTCCTCTGCCCTTGTCCTGGGATTCCTCTCAGGGGTCAGTAGCCATGAGAGGTTGGGG
Organism: Pleurodeles waltl; assembly: GCF_031143425.1. Taxonomy (NCBI): domain Eukaryota; kingdom Metazoa; phylum Chordata; class Amphibia; order Caudata; family Salamandridae; genus Pleurodeles; species Pleurodeles waltl. The sequence goes on along the minus strand of NC_090447.1, from coordinate 1,042,366,164 downwards.
TAACCAGAGTCACCTGCAAATATCGAGGAACAACTGTTAACCACACACCAACCCTTAGGGCTCACACCATGCTCATACACCAACATATACTGGGTGGGAACCAGGGCTCACCTATTAGCCACACCCTGTGCCTCTGAAGTTGAGCCATCACATATGGGATGGTGCTATTCCTCAGGATAAAGGACTCATGCACAGACCCAGGATATTTTGCATAGACGTGGGAGATGTCCTGGTCCGCCAGGCACACCATCTGCACATTCATGGAGTGAAAGCTCTTTCGATTTCTGAACACCTGTTCTTTTCGCCATGGGGGGGGGGCAAATGCAATATGTGTACCATCAATCGCCTCAATAATGTTGGGGATATGTTCCATTACATAGAAATCAGCTTTCACTGCGGCCAAATCCTCCACCTGGGGGAAAAGGATGTAGCTGTGCATGTGTTTAATCAGGGCAGACAACACTCTGGTGAGCACTATTGAGAACATTGGCTGAGACATTCCTGCTGCCAAACCCACTGTCACTTGGAAGGAGCCAGTTGCCAGGAAATGGAGCACTGATAGTACTTGCACAAGAGGGGGGATCTCGGTGGGGTGACGGATGTCAGAGATTAGGTCAGGCTCCAATTGGGCACACAGCTGTATGATTGTGGCCTGGTCCAGTCTATAGGTGAGGATTATGTGCCTGTCCTCCATTGTTGCCAAGTCCATCAGGTGTCTGTACACGGGGTTATGTCTCCATCTCCTATTCATCCGCAGCGGTTGCAACTATGGAGCAAAATGGTGAGCAGCTGGTCAGTATCTCTTATTTCCAACTACTACACTTCAATGCATGTCGAGATTGTAACAGTATTTTGTTGGAGGGCTCCAAATGGTGCATATGTGTACTGTGACGTAGTTCGGAGCCATGGCCTGCACCCCCCCTGAAATGGCGTCTGCCTGTCCTGTTTGGAGGGACAGGTGGAAATGAGATAATTCCGCTGACGTTGTGCGCCGTTGCGGGAGGTGGTCAAAAACCACTGTGCAACTCCTTATTGGTTAACATTGGGCCCTACGGGGTACAGTGGCCAATGATGATGTACGCCGGTGGTGACAGCATGCACTGCCACAAACGTCACCCCCATTTTCTATCTGTTCACTCACTTGCAACCTGACCTTCAACAGGAGAGGACCTACACTGCAAGTGCTGCTGTGACCTGTGTCTGGAACTGACCATGGCTTGTGTGATTGGGGAAAGGGCCCCTGCCTTCACCTCAGCGGAGTTGGAGCGACTGGTGGATGGGGTCATACCCTAGTACCGAATGCTGTATGGGCCTCCAGACCAACCGGTGACTACACTGTGAGTACGATGCATGGGGCATGAATGCATGGAGTGCTGTGTGTGAAGGCCTCATGCAGGGTGGTGTGTGGTAGATGGGCCAAGGGCAGCGTGCTGCGTGTATGGTGGGCCATGTCTGTGCTAATGGGGATGGGAAGGGGCATGGTGGGCCATGAGTTTTACAGGCAGGACGGTTGGACCAATATCTTTTCCTGTGTCCATTTTCCTGCAGGTCAACGCCCATTAGAAAAAGGGTAAATGGCGTGCCATTGCCAAGGATGTGCGGACCCTGGGGGTCTACGGCAGGCAGAGCACCCACTGTCACAAACATTGGGAGGACCTGAGACACTGGCCCCAGCTGGGGATGGCCTCCCAATGAGAAAGGGGTGCCCGTCGAACCCTGACCCCTGAGCCACAAGGGGGTGAGTACAGTGCCCCAATATACAATGTGCACCTGGTGAGGTGGTATCTGGATGGGGGATGTGAGCCTGTGGGTGCCCCTAGGCCAGGCCTGACATTGCAGAGTAGGTCCCATGTTGGGCAGGGTTCTGATATAAAATACCACCAACCAAGCTAGCAGGCATCCTCTACCTGGAAGGGGTCTGTGGGTCTCAGGTATGCTGCAATTGGTGTTAGGTGTCCCTATCCATGGGCTGGTGGCTAGCATTGTGACTGGTAGTGCATTGCCTAGTGCGTAGGGCTATTCCCTGTGTGTGTGTGTGTCATGTTCGCCAATGGTGGTGTTGTTGCCACCATTGACCAGGTGTATCTTTTGTCTCTCTCCACCCCTTTTTGTTTTTTCACCCTGTCCTTATGTGCATTAGCATCATGTGACAGAGGAGCTGAGGCACCGACGAGGAAGTTGCATCCCACAGGGCCCAGGAGTCCAAATCCACCGACGATGAGGGCACCAGTGGGACGAAGGGCGAGGGGAGCACCACGGCGGAGATGGGAGGGGACAGTTCGGACACAGATTTCTCTTCCCATGGAAGCTCCCTGGTGGTGGTGGACAACTCTGTGCCCATCCCAGCTACAGGTACAGCTTTCACCCCCCATACCAGCCCCACCCTCCCAGCAGCCTTTCAGTGAGTTTCCTGTGCCCGTCACCCAGGAGCATTGGCATCTCCTTCGCCCCGGGCCCTTCAGGCCCTGCAACAGTTAGCCCTGCTGCCCTGAGTGAGGAGGTTATTGATCTCCTACGATCCATCTCTGTTGGGAAGTCAACCATTGTGAATGCCATCCAGGGGATGGCAGCCCAAATGCAACAGACAAATGCATTCCTGGATGGCATTCACACTGGCATGGCGGCCCAACAAAGATCAATACAGGCTCTGGCCTCCTCTCTGATAGCAGCCATTGTCCCTGTTTCTATCCTCCCCCCTCCAACTTCCTCTACCTAATCCCATTCCCCTCAACCCCAACCTATCCCAAGCACACAGTCATAAGAGCATGCACCCAGAACAAAATACACAAGAGTGGACATAGCAAACACAAGCACCACACTTCATCCCACAGGCACTCACACAAACTCCATACAGATGCAGACATACCAACATCCACTGTCTCCACTGTGGCCCCCTCCTCCTCGTCCTCCACCTTAGTTTGGGCGTACATTGTCTTCCGCATGGCTGTTGTCGGTTACTGCCGTGGTGCCTGTTGGTTTCGCCCTGGTGGTCGGTGTGTTAAAGTGGCTGTATGTCTGAGCGGTTTCCACTGTGATTATAATTTCATATTTATTACCGCCTGCCTGTTGGCAGTATTACTGCTGCTTTATCAACGACTGCCAGGGTTGTAGTCAACCCTACTTCATTTTAATGGGATTACAGGATTTAGCTTAGCCTTTGGCTTGCAGACTCGTGCCTCCGTCACCTAGTGACTTTTAACCTACTTAGCTTGCTCTGTCTTAGCACATTTAAATATTTATTTCTTCTAAAATGGCTTCCTTGGTTAGAGTTAGGCCACTTGTTATGAGTTACATTATCAGTGTTACTGCACTAAGGCGTCAAGAACAAGCACCAAAGACAAACAAACAGTAGGTGTTCACAATTAGGGATTTTCCCTCTCCATACTTTCGAGGGATTGTTTATATTAATTGCCGTCCCAAGCATGTCTGTTATCTATTGTTTGGGAACACACCTACGTCAGGGGTCCTTGGAGATCTTTATAAATATATCACACTTTATACCGATAATCAGAGGGATTCTGACCAGAGGGAATCGCCACCATTGCTGATATCGATGCTGCAGTCGTCTTCACGCTGACCCAGTCTTCGTGTCCCTGCGGAGTCTGAGATAGAGACCTCATTCCAAGGTAACGAGGGTTGGGGGCTCCTCTCATGGACATGGCATTGGCAGATTAGGTTTAACAAACCCAGCTCTCCTTTAGGTAGGAGGTTAGGCCTTTCACATTAGGGTATTAGGGCATATTACATCTTGTATGTCTTTTCTATGCATTGCAATATGGTGGGGGTCTTTGTAATAATGACTATCGTCTTCATAGTTCTGTTACTTGCATTATTAATTATCCTAATCATTGCAGCCCATGCAACTTATCGCAAATTGCACTTATATTGAATAAAAACTATTGAAACTTCACTGCATTTTTGTCATTTCCCGTGTTTGTATGAGACATGATATATCTGTGAGAAAGGGATAATCTACATTTAACCACGACACTCCCTGAGATGACTTACTCTCGAGTCCATGCGGAAAGGCTGCCACAAATCACCTTTTATTATTGTGTTTCTGGTGAGCTGCTGTTAGTAAGCCTGTAAGGTTGGGACAACAGTTGTGACTTGTTGTAGGAAAGACATATTCACCTACAAACAAAAGTAGTGTCATCCTTTAACCAGCAGTCTTGCCTAGAGCAAGAGTCCAAACTACGACATGGCACCATCAACGATCGTGTTTAGGCACTAATTTACGGATGCCCCAACTATCACTGTCTCACAGACAACAGGTACTCTAAGTACCATTGTACAGAGACGTCCGTGGTCTTTGGGAAAATCCTCCTCAGCCGAAAAGGTAACACCTGATTAAGCTGTAGGTTGTTTGAGATCAAACTCATAAAAGGACTTTACTCCCCATTTTTGGTGTTCTGTTTTTCTAAACAAATATGGCTAAAGACATTTACATTGCTGACAATGCTAGACAGGCACTAACACAACATAAATTAATGCACGCCCTTACTGATGGGGGCGGGGTTGTTACTCTTATAATAGAAGCTAATGAAGCATACCAAACAGAAACATTTTACTGCTGGGTCACCTTTCCTGAGGTCGACCAAAGAACACGTACATTCCACACATATGAAATTGTAAATGGACCTCCACGGTACTGAGCATACCAGTATCATGAAATATCGCTCACATACCAAGAGCATCAGAACTGGGTCGAAGGCGCCCTACTACATGTACTACAAAGAGTGAGGTTAGGTCTCTTAAGTAAAGACGGACCTACGTGGCCTATGTTTGCCACATATACACCTCACCCAGGCATACAGAATATGCCAGTAGCAGATCTGCGAGATTTAAACAATGAATTAGTAACATTATACAGATGATTAGTTCAGTTCGTAATGCGAACATTGAACACAACACCAGCGAGTCCAGCACCGACAGCACCTGGTGGTTATCAATTGGCTGCTGGGATTAATCTGCAAACAGTACATACTATTATGGGTAAAGTACCCGCGGAATGGGAAAAAATACCATTCTGGATTGCCCAGAAAACTAATCAGCTGGAAGCTGTGTTTCCCCATACGGGACCACAGGAAAAACATAGACTGCTCATTATGTGCTTGCCCTTTGGGATGGTTCCCTCGGTGGATGACTGTGCCACATGGGGTACAGTCTTCGCTGCCATATATACTACCACACATGGTACCCCAACACTTGCCAATCTACCAGAAGTGTTAAAACAAATACAAAATGAGCATGGGGCTGCACCAGCCCTGGACTTGGGGATGAAATTAATGCGTAACTTTGACGCCATATCCTCGATAATACTCAGGAACATTAAAGGGGAAGCGGTAGCACTGGCAATTCGCCAGCGTCTCTGGGAAACTCCACACCAGGAACAAGAGAGACAGCTACCGAAAATTATTTCCAATACCTATACCAGTATAGGACGGGATAGTTTGGGGGCCAAACCAAAGAAACTGGAATTATAAGGTACCGCCCATAAGGAGGGTACAAAGCAGGCACAAGAGGGCTCTAAGAAGCGCTGGGATAAACAAAAAGATTTTAAAGAAAGAAGAAATAAGAGAGATGATTCTCCACACCCGGAGAACTCCGAAAGGAGATATAGGTGGTCATTACAACCCTGGCGGTCGGTGTTAAAGCGGTGTTTAAGCGGAAAGACCGCCAACAGGCCGGCGGTAAAAAAAATGGAATTACAACCGTGGCGGAAACCGCCAACATAGACAGCCATTTTAACACTCCGACCGACACGGCGGTACAAACAAACACAGCGGCCGTCACCGCCAACAGACAGGCGGAACACAATGTACCAACCACAGAATTACATCCTACCAATCCGCCACCTTTTTCGGGGTAGATTCACCGCGAACAAAAACACGGAGGAAACAGGACTTCGAAGGGAAAATGCTCACCTCTGCACACCCCACAAGGAACCAGGACACCATGGAACCAGAGCTCTACATTTTTGCAGCCATTATCTTCTTACTCCTCTACCAGGAGCACGAACGCCGGCGGCGAAGACCACGGTGAGTACTGCACCTACGACACAGGAGAGAGGGAGGGAAAAAACAGTGACACACACACGCAACATCCCCACCCTCACCCACGACAACACACACTAATACAGCATGATACATAACAGTTACACCCACCAATCCCCCCCCCCCGGAAGAATGCAAAGACACAAGGAAATGAGGTGAACTATTGTAATATATTAAAATTCAGTATTAAAAAAATATACATACATTATTTACAAATATATACACCAATAATATTGGTCCAAGGTATTCCACCATTAAAGTCCGTGGACCACTGGGCCCAAAATGCATTGGCGAGGCCCACACAAGATACCCGAACAAGACAGAGAGAACACTGCAGGGCATCAGATACAAATAAAACAGGCACCTCAGGGAGAAGGGTAAGGGTGGGCACCTCAGCCGGTTGAGTGCACAATGCCAAATCCACGAGGGGGCCCCATGCCAACTGTTCAATCATGGGTAGTGCAAAGCCACAGTCTCTCAAGTCTCTACAGTGGGTGGTTTGCCCACTGTTCACTCCTGGGGAGTGCAAAGCCACAGTCTCTCAAGTCTCTACAGTGGGTGGATTGCCCACTGTTCAATCCTGGGGAGTGCAAAGCCACAGTCTCTCAAGTCTCTACAGTGGGTGGTTTGCCCACTGTTCAATCCTGGGGAGTGCAAAGCCACAGCCTCTCAAGTGGATAACAGTCTCCACTGGTTTTGGAGGGGGCCTTGTGCCCAGAGTGATTCATCCTGCCAAGGACTGAGGTATTGGATGTATCTCTCCACTGGTTCTGGAGGGGGCCTTGTGCCCAGAGTGCCTCATCCTGCTCGTGGCGGCCTCAGTAGCATCAGAGCTTTTGGCGCTCATGGGCCTGCGGTGCTTGTGGCGGTGGTGTCCTTGGCAGCGGTGCTTGTGGCGGCGGTGTCTTTGGCAGCAGTGCTTGTGTCAGCAGTGTCCTTGGCAGCGGTGTCTTTGGCAGCAGTGATTGTGTCGGTGGTGTCCTTGGCAGCGGTGCTTGTGGCTGTGGTGTCCTTGGCAGCGGTGCTTTTGTCGGCGGTGTCCTTGGCAGCGCTGCTTGTGGCGGCGGTGTCTTTGGCAGAGGTGCTTGCGGCAGCGGTGTCCTTGGCAGCGGTGCTTGTGGCGGGGGTTTCTTTGGCAGCGGTGCTTGTGACGGCGGTGTCTTTGGCAGCGGTTCAGCTGCTGGCGGTCCTCTCTTGGGCAGGGGGGCTGCTGCTGGTGGTCCTTTCTTGGGCAGCGGGGCTGCTGCCGGCATTCCTATCTTGGGCAGCGGGGCTGCTGCTGTCGGTCCTGTCTTGGGCAGCGGGGCTGCTGCTGTCCAGCTCCTTGGCAGCGGGGCTGCTGCTGGCGGTCCTGTCTGGGGCAGCGGGGCTGCTGCTGGCGGTCCTGTCTTGGGCAGCGGGGCTGCTGCTGGCCGGCTTATTGGCTGCGGGGCTGTTGCTGGCGGACCTGTCTGGGGCAGTGGGGCTGCTGCTGGCAGTCCTGTCTGGGGCAGTGGGGCTGCTGGCGGTCGGCTCCTTGGCAGCGGGGCTGCTGCTGGCGGTCCTGTCTGGGGCAGTGGGGGTGCTGGCGGTCGGCTCCTTGGCAGCGGGGCTGATGGCGGTCTTCTCCGCCGTGGCGATCTTCCCAGACTTGCCGGTTTTCTTGTGCCCCTCCCCCACCTTGTAAGGTGTCACAGCTGACTCCACACTCCCACCTGTACCCCTGGGAGCGGCTTTGGTGGCAGGTGTCTTCCCCCTCTCCCGCCAGGCACTGCCCAACTTTTGATGCTTGACAGGTGGGGGACTGTCCGTGCTGTGGCTCCTTGCCACACTGGCTGCCCTGCTGCTTGGTGCACACCATAATCCAGTGACTACTGGCACCACTGGTCCCGCCGATGTTGTGGCTGAGGTGCTAGGTTGGGACCTGTAGAGTCAGGCCCTAGGAGACTGACGGGGTGGGGGAGGTGAGGGAAGGAGGTCAAGGCTGGCCAGGAAAAGTTTCTTAGGAACACTGGGACGGGTAGATGGAGGGGGTTTGGGAGTGGAGGAAGAGGTAGTGGTCGTAGGAGGTGTACGTTTGCTGAGATTGGGTGAAGGTGCATGGGATAGAGGCTGTCGTGAGGTGGATGGCTGTTGGGTGGGTGTGTGGCTGCGTTTGTGAACCTTGGGAGGTGGGCTCACAGACACACTGGGAGAGGACACAGGGGATGTGTGAATGGTAGTGGGGGTTGTGACTGCACGTGAGCGGGGTGTGGTGGTGGGTGTGCTGGTGATGGACATAGTGGCTGAAGATGTAGTGCATGCAGGTGTGAGTGGAGACGAGACTGGGAGGGATGAGGGAGACGAGGAGGAGGGGACACAGTGGAGGCAGTGGATGTTGGTATGTCTGCGTGTGTGTGATGCTTGCGTGAGTGCCTGTGAGATGTGTGGTGCTTTTGTTTGCCAGAGCTCCCTTTGTGTGTTGAGGTGTGTGCATGCTGGTCTAATGGTGTGCTTGTGATAGGCTGAGGTACAGGGGTGTGGGTATGGGTGGAGGAAGTTGGAGGGGGTGGCCAGAGACAGGCACAATGGCTGCCATCAGTGCTGAGGCCAGAGTCTGAAAAGTCCGCAGAAGGGCTGCCTGACCAGAATGAATGCCCCCCATAAATGCATTGGTTTGTTGCAACTGCCTCTCTACACCCTGGATGGCATTCAAAATGGTAGACTGCCCAACAGTGAGGGACCTGAGGAGGTCAATGGCCTACTCACTGAGGGCAGCAGGGTTGACTGTGGCAGGGCCTGAGGTGCCTGGAGCGAAGGTGATGCCCACCCATCAGGGTGAGCGGGCATGGGGTAAATGTGAGGGGATGCTGGGAGGGCGGTGCTGGAGGGGGTGGTGGCGGCTGTACCTGTAGATGCGGGGGCACAGATGGGCCCGCCACCGCAAGGGAGCTCCCGTCAGAGGACGAGTCCATATCACTGGTGTCAGCTCCTGTCCCCGCCGTGGAGCTCCACTCGCCCTCCGTCCCACTGGTTAAATAGGAGTCTGTAGTCTCGTCCTCCAGGGCCATGTGGGGTGCAGCTCCCTCCTGCTCCGGTGCCACTGCTCCTCCACCTGATGATGCTAATGCACACAAGTACAATTAGACCACAAAAGGGGGGGGGATAGAAGAAAGACATATTGAGTACATGCATTACTGCTACCGTTGGCGGACACGACAGACACAGAAGCCCCCTGCACTACGCTGCATGCTTGGGGTCCACTATTCAATCCCTGAGACATGGACTACAAGGCTATGGCCAATAGCTGCACACATGGATGTCACAGGAGCCTGACTAGGTGTAGTTGGCACTGTACCCAGGTGGGGTGGGGTGCCAAAGGGTCTGCCTGAAAAAGTGGACTTAACTAGCACACTCGCCCTGGCCTAGGGGAACCCACAGCCCACCTCCCCCACCCAGACACCTCCACTGCGCGCTGAATCAGCAGAATGAGAGTGTACTCACCCCCTTGTTGCTGCTGTGATGCCCTCAAGCGCCCATCCAACTCCGGATACGCCACTGCCAGGATCCTGAACATCAGGGGGGTCATGGTGCGAGGGACACCCCACCCACGTTGGGAGGCCATCCCTAGCTGGCCTCTGCCGTCTTCTTGCTCCAGCGGCGAATGTCCTCCCATCTTTTACGGCAGTGGGTGCTCCGTCTGTAGTAGACCCCCAGGGTCTGGACGTTCTTGGCGATGGCACGGCAAACATCCTTCTTCTGGTGGGCGCTGACCTACAGGAATTGTACAGGGGAAAAAGAAAAGTTATTCCCAACTGCACCGTCACAGTCATTGGCCCGCATCCCTACCCTTGCCATGTGGCACATGCACTCACCGTCGTTTTATGCACGCCTCATTCTCCCCCCCCTATCTTTCATCCACCCCACTCCACACAGGCATTGCCGATACAGCATGCTCACAGTGTACTTACCTGTTTGTCTGGAGGACCGTAGAGTAGCATGTACTGGCGGAGGACCCCATCCACGAGTTTCTTCAACTCCTCTGTGCTGAAGGCAGGGGCCCTTTCCCCAGACGCACAAGCCATTGTCTCTTCCAGACTGAGGTCACAGCAGCACTTGCAGTGTAGGTCCTCTCCTGTCGAAGATCAGGTAGCGAGTGATTGAACTGATAGAAAATAGCAGTCACGTCCGCGGAGGTGCGTAACATCACTGCCGGCGTACATCGTCATTGACTCCTGGGACCCATAGGGTTCAATGTTAACCAATGCAGAATTGCACCGCAACGGTGTACAATGCCAGCCAGTTACCTCATATCCCATTGTCTCACTTTACAGGTCAGGCAGCCGCCATTTCAGGGGCCCACATGGCTTTATTTTTTACTACGTCACACATACCTAGGCCTTGGCTCAACACTCATACAGGCACATTTCGGGTTATGAATAGTTTTCTGAGTAAGCTGTGTTTACGTACTTCTGATTTAGTTGTCTCTATGCTTGCTGTTGTCCTCCATAGGCACCGTCCGCTGGGACATGTGAGGAGATGGCGGCATCCTCCGGTGTACAGACAGTTGGTGGACCTGTCGACAATGGAGGAAAGACATGTAATCATCACCTACAGGCTTGATCATGCCACAATCCTGGAACTGTGTGCACTGTTGGAGCCAGACCTTATGTCAGCTATCCGCCATCCCATAGGGATCCCCCCTCAGGTGCAGGTGCTGTCAGTACTCCATTTCCTTGCAAGTGGGTCATTTCAAACAACAGTGGCATTGCATCAGGGATGTCTCAGCCTATGTTTTCCAACGTGTTGTCCAGAGTGTTGTCTGCCCTGCTGAAACACATGCGGAGCTACATCGTTTTCCCTCAGGTGGAGGATTTGCCAACAGTTTAAGGTGACTTCTATGCCCTGGGACATATCTCCAACATCATAGGTGCCATTGATGGGACACATGTGGCCTTGGTCCCCCCCCCACAGGAGTGAACAGGTGTATAGAAACCGGAAGAGTTACCATTTGATTATTGTGCAGATGGTGTGTCTGGCAGACCAGTACATCTCCTGTGTTAATGCCAAATTCCCTGGCTCAGTGCATGACGCTTTCATCCTGCCAAATGGCAGCATCCCTTATGTGATGGGGCAACTAAGAGGCACCGTGTGTGGCTACTAGGTGAGCACCTGGAACCAAATCAGTGGGAATAGTTGTCTGGGTTTGGGGATATCCCTAAAAGTTAGTGTGTGTCTAACAATTGTCCCTCGCCATTTGCAGGTGATTCTGGTTACCCCTACATGTCATGGCTACTGACCCCAGTGAGGAATCCCAGGACAAGGGCAGAGGAATGCTACAATGAGGCCCATGGGCGAACTAGGAGGATTATAGAGCGGACCTTCGGCCTCCTGAAGGCCAGTTTCTGGTGTCTCCATATGACAGGTGGTTCCCTATTCTACTCACTAAAGAAGGTGTGCCAGATCATCGTGGCCTGCTGTATGCTTCACAACTTGGCTTTGCGACAACAGGTGCCTTTTCTGCAGGAGGATGGTCCAGATGGAGGTGTTGTGGCAGCTGTGGAGCCTGTGGACAGTGAAGACGAGGAAGCAGAAGAAGAGGACATCGACAACAGGAACTCTGCAATACTTCCAGTGAGACACAGGTAAGAAGACAAACCTGCCTACTACATGTACTTTAACACTACTACCTCTCTACTGTCTGTCCTTTTCACCCAGTGTATGGTCACTGAGTTGTCACTTTCTCTTACGATTTCACAGATGTGGGTCCCACTGTGTGACATCTGCTTTGTTTCCTCATGGACTATAGCTGTGTGACATAGGTATGTCGACATTACCATTGAAAGAGCATTTTGTCACTGTAATTGCTAATACACTAATTTGAAATCACAGACAGACTCCAGATTGTTTTGTGCTTTAAGGGTATTTATTTAAGTGCTCAATATTGGAGGGGGTTGTAAAATGGTGAGGGGTGATGGTGGAGGAATGTCCATGGCAGAGTCCAAGCTATTAGTCTCACAAGTGCCTTGTCCAAAAGGGCATAGGAAGTGGAGCTGGGGCAGTTTGAGGATGGACAGGGTGACAAGGTGGGACAAAAGGATGACAATCAGGGTGGTCTCATTTCTTGGTGGGGGTCTTGGCATAGTTCTCTGTCTTTGTCCTGGATCTTAGGGACCGTTTGCGGGGTGGTTCTCCATCTACAGGGGGTGGGGTGATGGTGTGGTGGTCCTGTGGCGGTGCCTCCTGTCCACTAGCCCCAGCGGAGGTGGTGGGCAGTTCATCATCCAGGCTAGTGTCAGGGGCCCCTTGTTTTGCCACAGTGTCCCTACTGGTGTTGAGGACTTCCTTCAGCACCCCTACGATGGTGCCCAGGGTGAAATTGATGGATCTGAGTTCCTACCTGAAGCCCAAATACTGTTCCTCCTGCAGCCACTGGGTCTCCTGAAACTTGGCCAGAACCGTTGCCATTGTCTCCTGGGAATGATGGTAGGCTCTCATGATGTTGGAGAGGGCCTCGTGGAGAGTGGGTACCCTGGGCCTGTTCTCCCCCTGTCACACAGCAGCCCTCCCAGTTCCCCTGTTTCTCTGGGCCTCTGTCCCCTGAACCGTGTGACCACTGCCACTGCCCCCAGGTCCCTGTTGTTGTTGGGGTGGTTGGTTAGCTTGGGTTCCCTGTAGTGGTGGACACACTGCTGATTGACGTGTCCTGGGGACAGAGGTATGAGCCCGCTGGGTGGGTGCTGTGCTGGTGTTTACAGAGGGGGGAAGCTCTGTAGTGGCCTGTGACTGTGTGAGGGGAACGGACTGCCCCGAGATCCCAGATGGGCCGGGCTGGTCGTCTAGATACAGTTGGACAGAGCTGCTTTCATCACTGTGGGCCTCTTCTGTTGGTGGGTTGGACATGTCTGGACCCTCCTGTACGGTGACGTTGGGTAGGGGTCCTGCAGGGGTGTAAAAGCATGATTATTGCATCTGTGTGTGCCATGGTGTGCAATGGGTGGGTGACCGTGTACCCCAGTGCTTGCATTCCTGTGTGGGATCTGTGTGATGATGGTTTGGGGGGTGTATGGGTATGTGCAGTGGCCATGCTTTGGTGATGGGCATTCATGCTTTGGTGTTGCATGCAGGGCTTGGTGTTGGGATGGGTGGTTTGTGATATTGGGACATTTGTGAGGAGTTGGGGTGATGGGGGTGAGGGCGAGGGTGGGGGTATGTGATAGCATTCAGGTAGGGTGGGGGATGTAATAGTTAAGATTTGACTTACCAGAGTCCATTCCTCCAGCTACTCCTGCAAGGCCCTCAGGATGCAGAATAGCCAAGACTTGCTCCTCCCATGTTGTTAGTTGTGGGGGAGGAGGTGGGGGTCTGCCACCAGTCCTCTGAACCGCGATGTGGTGTCTTGAGACCACGGAATGCACCTTCCCCCCGTAGGTCGTACCACCTCTTCCTGATGTCATCTCTACTTCTTTGGTGTTGTCCCACTGCGTTGACCCTGTCCACTATTCTTCACCATGGCTCCATCTTCCTAGCTATGGAGGTGTGCTGCACCTGTGATCCGAATAGCTGTGGCTCTACCCGGATGATTTCCTCCACCATGACCCTGAGCTCCTCCTCAGAGAACCTGGGGTGTCTTTGCCGTGCCATGGGGTCTTGTGGGTGATGTGTGGGGTGGTGTGTGTTGTGATGTGTGTGGTGATATTTAATGGTGTATTGTGTGAGGTGCGTGGATGTTGTGTGAGTGATGGTGTTGAGTGCCTGTGGATGCTTGTTTGTAGATTGTGGTGTCTGTCTCTGGCCTTCTTTCGGAATTGTTGGTAGAAGGGGTTTGTGGGTGATGTAGGCGGGTGTTTTATATTGTATTGGGTGTGTGGGAGTGGTGTGTGTATGTGTATCAGGTGTGTGTATTTGGAATTGTCCAAGGTGGTAGTGTTTTGTATGTATGGAATACTGGGGTTGAAAGACCGCCGCGTGGATTCGTGGGTCATGATAGTGTGGGCGTATTCCTGTTGGCGTGACAGTGGAGGTTTTGTTATCGCCAGTTTATCACTGACCTGTGGTGTGGCGGACTTGTGTGGGTGTCTCAATTTTGGCGGATTCTGAGAAGTGGGTCATAATGACTGTGGCAGAATTCCGCTGCCGCCGCGGTGTGTTGTCAGTCTTCTGCACGGCAGTAAGCGGCTTTTACTTAGAAATAGTGAGAACATTAAAACTCCAGACAGATATACTGATTCACGTCCCTCGCGTTCCTTTCAGGACGCACCGGATAGACGTAGCGAGAGAGGGGGCCGTCAAGATCGACGTCCTGAATACATGAAAGAAAAGAAAGACTCCGCAGTTTACCATTAAAAAAGAAGAAAAGACTCCTCAGCAAAAGCCACAGTTTAAGAAGAAGAAGGTGGCAGCACTGACAGCTAATAATGCCAGTATACTTGAGAACACTGTTGAGGAACAAGACGTGGGCAGTGACTCTGTTAGACAGTGCGGCAGAGGTCATGATATGTCGCCAGAGTCTGAAAGATCATCTGGATGCAACAGCAACTAGCGATTTCATCGAAGTTGAAACAGCGGATGGCCGCGTACTCCACCCCCAGTGGGGTTTATGACTTAAAAATTCAGATAGAGGGAGACATGGAGCTCATTATTAGTGTGATATTTTGAGATGAACTTACTAGTGATATCCTATTGGCCGAAAGAGACTGGCCACCTGAACACGTCTGCAAGCTCCTGCAAGGGGATGATGTCATTTTGCCTTTTTTCTCCGATCTTGTTCCGGAAGCAGACAAAGAAGCCTATGCTTCTGAATGGGCTTTAGGGCAAGCACCTGCGTTATACCGCAATCATGTAGGTTGGGACAAGGAGTCTCCTCGTCATTTTATTCCTGTTAGGTCGACACCCCAACTGCAGCCACAATATCCTGTTAAACATGAAGCAAAAGCTCCGGTGAGGAAAATACTCGCCCACCTTGAGTACCAGGGAGTAATTGAGCCCTGTACATCTGCAATGAATAATCCGTTATTCCCCGTTGCAAAGCCAGACCATTGATATAGAATAGTCATTGATTATAGACACTTAAATAGTCATACACGTACATATGCTATACAGAATTCACACAGCGCGGCACTAATAAATAATATAGTGCGTAAAAAATATATAACAACATTAGATATCTTGAATGGATTCTTCTGCCAGAATTTTGCACATGAAAGTTGGGACCTGAGTGCATTCTCATTTGGCGTGCAGAAACGCTTTTATTGTTTACCTCAAGGCTATAAGAATAGCCAAGGACTATTTTCAGCCCGTGTAACTTCGATATTACATGATATTGATTCCAAGGCGTTATCCTATGTGGATGACATATATCTCACAGACGACGTCCTCGACATTCATCTTGCGAGGGTCGATCGGATCATTTTGGGATTTGCAGATCTCGGTTACAAATTCAATTTTAAGAAGCCTTTCTTAGTGTATTATTTCTGGGATATGAGCTATCAAACGAGGGAAAGAGCCTGACCCCACACTTTCTAGAAACATGTGCTCAACTGGGCCCTCCTAACTCGCTAAAGAAACTCCAGTCATTATTAGGTTTCTTTAATTTTGGCAGCACATACATTCCAGATTATGCACAACGGATCAAGCCACTTTATGACTTGGTTCAGCCCAAATTTTCTAGCAGACACTGGACAATTGAACACATGCACATCCTTAGGGAAATGGAACGGGACATGCTAGAAGCTAAACACTTGCACACACGTGACAATTAAAAAATGTTGGTCATCAGAATAATAGCTGGTGCCATTGGATTTACTTATGTCATGTTTAATGAGGATGACACGGTACCCATAGCATATAAATCACATTTATATTCCAATGCTGAACAGCGTTTTGCACCTACAGAAAAGATTATGACGGCATTTCAGATGGCTGTCATAAAAGAGAGGCCACTTGCCCCAGGGAAACGTATTATTGTTGTCTCCCCGGTACCGGTTCTAGAGGCTGTCACCAAAGCAAGCTCTTATTCAAGCACTCGGACATACTGAGCCAGGAATTGTCATCTTACCACCACTGTCTGGTTCTATAACGAACAGATTCATCTCCTTTGATGACATCAAACTACTTGTGGCCGATCCTTCACAGTAGACCAAGAGGTCCCTTGGGTGGTTCCCGATCCCCTCTCACTACCCAACAGGACATACATCTACGTAGTAGGATGAACATCACTACTACAGACTATACAACAATGTCAACTGCTGTTCCAGACACCTCCTTGACCATGGGGAGGGTGGAAAATGAACTTTTGTTGGTTCCAGTCACTACTTCAGTGACCTCCCCGGTTCAAGATCTAGCTGTTTTTTACACAAACACATCACAGACTAACGACCCTGTCTATCAAGAGCCCCCACGTGAAGTGGACCAGAGTACGGATGGTGCACCGGCTCCTGTGTTTGCAGAGACTGCCTCTGGCTATTTCATTGACACATTTTCTTCAGTCTCATCCACTACCTTGATTGACAATGTTTCAAAAAGTAGTAAACTGTATCAATGGCTTAAAAAGAACTATTTGAAAAACCCATGGAACTACTTATGGTTCTGTTTGACATTTTTTGCATTATTTTTATGGATTGGTTTTGTGACTGTTTTCTTTTTGCTTATAAATGGTCACTATATTCCTGATTGTTCCTCTGTGGAGCCTGTTGATGAAGTTTTGACACCACATCATTCTTCACACAAGGTCCGGAGAGATTTGTCCCCTGTAAATATTACAGCTATACCGATTTCTGATGGGATTGTGTGGGACAAAGTTCCATTCAATATATACGGGCCTACTGAAATTATTCAAATACCATACGTGTTCAAAATTTCAATGACTGATGTAATTGCACCTGATGTTGTCTCTGATGATTGGGATGTCCAAACAGTTGGTTCCATGCTAACTGAGATGAAGGACTATTCTGCTTTCGAAAGTGATGATGTGTATGAATATACAATGAATTATGGGAAAATGTTCTGCTATAACAATTGGGGACATTACTACCTACACTGTGCCACTAGATACAGGCCAGTATTAAACTACACACAGTGGGAGCACTGTTCTACACCACCGGTGGGGAGCCCACAGTATTATAGTGATACATTTATATACGTTTATGGGCATGACACAAGAAAAGCAGAGTCATATTATTTTAAGATACCTCCGGCACAATTTAGGAAAATTTTGCTAACTGATACAAAACTGATTTATTCAGATCCTTTTGTTTCTCGGCTCGCAGTTGAAGGTTACAAATACTGGAAAAGCACTATTGATTTGAAAAGTGTATGGGGAACACAAGATTGGCAGATACAGGGTAGGGAGACTTTATTCCGAGTATGCCTGATTCCTGTACAAATGGTTTTCTTAAATGATACAATTCAGCAGACATCCTGTCTGGGGTTAGCAAAAATTAAAGACTTGAATACCCCCCGTATCCCCACCCCGGCAAAGTTTAAAGATTGGCAATACTTCCGCAATATCACTGAGGACAAGCTAGATGCAATGGGTAAGGCTGGCACTTATAATTCTTCAATTTCCAGTCCCGGTGGGTGGTTAATATGGCCCACTAACACAAATGAGTGTCAAGCGTGTTTTTTTAACTCTTCAGTTTTTTTTTCAATTAACAGGGCAGAGCCTCGCTTTATATCGGGTCAACATACAGGTATAGTTACAACATACAGTGTGGGTAAGCTACGCCAGCAATGGGTACAGACCAACATGTTAGCCGCAGTTAAAAAACATCTGAACACTCTTTCTGAAGATATAGACTTGCAGGATTTTCTGCTGGGTCCTAGGAAACAGCACTCGAAAAGCTTTTTATATGCTATGTACAATGACATTTGGAAACTTTCCCAGATTGAGGCTGCCGCACGTTTAAGGCAATTGAATAAAGAACATTTAGAAAAAACATTAGCTGTTGACAACGGCATGAATACACTGTCCAACAGGATATATTAATTGTCAAATATAGTGTCGTCTGCTATTGATATCACTCAGACAGACTTGTCCCAGTTATATCATGGGCAAACACAGCTACGTTCCATCATGCAGCTGGGCTGGACACTACAGACACTGAAAAATGGCTGCATTCCATTGAAGTGAACAACAGACAATGGCTAAAAGGGAGGATAGTTTCACCATGCTCCGCGTAGAAAAATTAGATAAATTGCCCTTCACAGTAGCAGAGAGTCCTTGAACTATCTGGCTCTTACATTGCATAATTAATTTGCCGATTTCGACCTTTCGTTTCTCGAGCTGCCTGAAACATCTTCAGTGGGACGGTACGAGCAACTGGGAGATAGCTATATTAAGGAAGAGTGGGAGTTGCCCTTTGACTACAGATGTCTGAATGGCGAAACAGAGGTCTTTCTTAGCGGAAGCGGATGTGAGACTGCTGTTCGTCACTCGATGATATGCAAGCAGGTGTCTCTTCACGGTCTTTGCAATGCGGGGGTCGCAAATTTGGCCTGCTTGTTGAGAGGTACTCCCGTCTCTTTGATTCGACTGGTATTTCATGTACTTTCCAATGGAAGTTATGTGGTACTGAACGATCAAAGTTGTTGCGGCATGCAACCAGGAATTGCCTACGCAATCTCAGTCTCGAAGGTCGTTACGTGTTGTGGACACGTTTTGTTTCCCCCCACACGAGAGATAAAAGTATGTGACATGTGGCCCCACATAGATACTATTAATGTGAACTATGACAAACTGAGCAGGCTAAAGGTGCTATTGTTTCAAAAACAGGTCGCCCTGACATCCGCAAAAGAGACGTATGCTCTTCAGATTGTGAGATCATCAGTCAAGATACAATCCCTATTAAATACCAACTTCCCCAAGCACTTTGGAGAGCCGGTATCCAGAATATTCAATGCTTCAAGCATTACTGGGATTGTTCACTTCTCTAAGGCTGTCGGGTTTGGTTTCGTATCCATCTTCAAGGCTGTCTTCGGAGTCATCCCGTCAGCCATCCACTCGCTCTTTTCAAGTGTATTTGGTGGCTTTCCAATTATTTTGACTTTGGTTGTTGGACTACTACTGCTATTTCTTCTGATTCGCAGTGGTTGTTTCTTTCCAGCTACGCAGAGCAATGGAGCCGCTCCCACCAACTCCACTGTGCCGTGAGTGCATGGTTCGGATCTTCGGTGCACCCCTGCTGGTCAAATTGGAGCAGGACTGGTCGTTGCCATTTTGGCCCCTTCTCTGGTGCGTACAACCAGTCTTCCACTGCATATGGTGTCTCTTTGAACATCTGCCTTTGGTCTGTCTTGCTGTTGCACCAACATCTCCTGTAGACCACGCACTGCTGATGTCCCCGATGAGGGTTTATACACGGTCATGCCCCTTGAGACTGAGGTTGCTTCGTGAGGCCACCTATGAGCCTTCCGTTTTGAGAGCTACAACGGATGGGGACACTGCAACGGATAACGTTACACCGGGAAATACTGCTCACTATTGCTCTGAGGATCCGTTTGTCCGCCCATCACTCGATTTTACATCATATGATGTTGACTCATTTTTGAGGTCCTTGGTTGGTGACTTCGATGACACTCTTCGAGATCATACATACAGCACATAATTTGATAATTTCATACAACTGGCCCTTAATTCCTGCTTCCGACTAATATAGCACATTGAAGCAACAAAGATAAGGTTAGAGGCAAACATGGATTGCACATGATTTTATTAAAGTCATAGTCTCATCATATGATTTATATGATTTAAACAATATATTTAAACAGTGCAAAAACTATTCACAAACATATATATATATATATATATATATATATATATATATATATATATATATATATATATACATACATATATATATATATATACATACATATTTATATATATATATATTCTTGGACATGATGGTATATGTAGAAAATAATCGGATTAAGACAACTCTCTTTCGGAAGGAAACTTCGATTAACAGCATTTTGCATGGAGATAGCTTCCATCCAGTTTCATTGAAAAGAAGTGTACCCTATGGAGTATTTGTCAGGATAAAACAAAATTGCTCCACGGAGAGAGAAATGGAACAAAAATTTATTGAGACAAGACAGAGATTTCTCCAAAGAAAATATAAATATAAAGACATCAGAGCTGGGGAATTGAAAGCAAGAGCTCGATCCAGAGAGAATATATTGAATAAATCTGTGATGGCAAAATGTCAGGAAGATTCAACTATTAGATTTGTAATGACATATACCAAGGAGAGCCATCTGATTGTAAAGATTTTGAAAAAATATTGGGATGTTATAAGGAAGGACCCAGAGGTGAAAAACCTACTGTTACTTATAAGAAAGTACCATCTCTACAGGACCTTTTGGTCAATAGCCACTATCAGATCAAAGAGCAGCTGAATTGGCTCTCCAGCCAAACAGTTGGTTTTGTTTGCTGTAAGAAGTGCAAAGCATGCCACATTGGGATGAACATGAAGGAGTTTGAGGACTCTGGTGGTAATAAGATTATTATCAACAAGCGGATCACGTGTAACTCTAATTACGTGGTATATGTAATTCAATGTACTTGTGGTCTGCGTTATGTGGGCAGCACAATTTGTCCTCTAAAAAAACGCATTTTAGAACATATTAGAGTTGTGCAAAATAAGGACACAACCTATGCTATTGCAAAACACTTAGGGGGTCATTCTGACTTTGGCGGGCGGCGGAGGCCGCCCGCCAAAGTCCTGCCGGCAGAATACCGCCACGCGGTCAAAAGACCGCCGCGGGTATTCTGGATTTCCCGCTGGGCTGGCGGGCGACCGCCAGAAGGCTGCCCGCCAGCCCAGTGGGGAACACCCTTCCATGAGGATGCCGGCTCCGAATGGAGCCGGCGGAGTGGATGGGGTGCGACGGGTGCAGTTGCACCCGTCGCAATTTTCAGTGTCTGCATGGCAGACACTGAAAATCTTGGTGGGGCCCTGTTACGGGGGCCCCACGACACCCCATACCGCCATCCTGTGCCTGGCGGTCAAAACCGCCAGGAACAGGATGGCGGTATGGGGGTCGGAATCCCCATGGCGGCGCAGCAAGCTGCGCCGCCATGGAGGATTCCCCAGGGCAGCGGAAAACCGGCGGTACACCGCCGGTTTTCCGTTTCTGACCGCGGCTGTACCGCCGCGGTCAGAATGCCCAAGGGAGCACCGCCAGCCTGTTGCCGGTGCTCCCGCGGTCGTTGGCCCTGGCGGATTTTACCGCCAGGGTCAGAATGACCCCCTTAATGACTCATGATGGAGCTAAATGGACAGACATGAGGTTTTTTGGTATAACAATGAAAGGGGAGGAGATAGAGAATTACAACTGAGACGTTTGGAGTCACGTTTTATAATATAGCTCAAAACCAAGAGTCCGAGGGGCCTGAATGGGGATGAAAAATTGCATTATCATCTGTAACTCGAGGAGAAATAATGTTCTTTTTAATGGCTATTAGATGATAATATCTGAGGATGTATAGACAGAGTGCATTTACAGAGAAACATCAATGAGATAATTAGGTAGATTCAGTATACATGTGATAACTTGTGAAAATAGAACAGGAAGTGCACCAATCCATCATCAGAAGTATAGAAAATATAGCAATATTCTCATGGAGTAAGGCTGGAAGTTTGCATAGGGTAGGTTTAGGAATGGACCTGGTTATTATTTTTGTTAATAGCGACATTCTCTGCACATATTAATTTATGTATTTTGTATGATGCTGGGTGGTTGCTGGTGTGGTTGGGATCTTGGTTTTTAATGTACAACACTTTATTGATTTTTAATAGACTACATGTCCCATAATGCACTAATATGGGTAATAGGAGAGACACTATAAATAGGGGGCATGGAGATAGGACTAATTTACTGTGATCAACACCAGTAGGTTGAAACGCGTCAGTGGTGAAGGATGGTGACTTATTTTTGACTGCAATAAAGAAAAAAAGAGAAAGAATTTCCTCCTGGAGTGTGGTGGTAAAGTTGTATGCAACTGTTTGTTTTTGGATATATATATATTATCAATACAAAACCCTTTCAGGGTTAGAGTGACAAAACAAAGAACTCTGGGTAGTTCCCAAGTTTAGGTGAAGAGCAGCTCCTGTAAAGAGCACCCTGCAAAACCAGTGACACTCTGGATTTGCTCACCTCAAATGTCTGTCTTTCTAGCAAAGGTTTTAAGCACAGGATTGGCACAGTGTCGTACACGCTGAGGTAGAAAATGACAAAGTGTTTTCACATTTGTACAGCAGGTGTTGCAGGGTGCTCTTTACAGGAGCTGCTCTCCACCTATACTTGGGAACTATCCAGAGTTCTTTATTTAGTTTTGCATATATATATATATATATATATATACATATATATATATATATATATATATATATATATATATATATATATACACACACACAAAATAGGGTCGAGTGCAAGGGAAAGAGCCTGAGACACATGATATGCCTGTACATCTGGGTATCTGGGTCATAGACAAAAAAAATAAGTTACTAGATACAGGCACTCACACTCAGTCATACCACATGCATAACCCAAGCGTGATTGAATCATACCACACTAAATATTCTTTATATACCTTAATAAAGACCTGATACATCCATGTAGGAAAAAACAATAAAGGTAACACATGTTTTATGGCAGTTGTACCATCTGTATAACAGTAACAAGAGAAGGCTATATCACATATATGAACACAGATCTCGATCAGAAATATACAGAAGTTGGTGCTACAATATTACATAAGGTGTAATCCTTCTTTCCTCTATATTGTGCTGACGTGAATTTAGGTGGTAGCAGGCAGAAGGAGCCACCTTCTTCAGGGAGCAAAGGTAAGAAATAGTACATCTATGGGAAGTGGAAGATAAGTCCATAACAAAAGAGTATAAAGAAGCCAAGCCTCTAGTTGCTCCAACACCTCAAAAGTTCTAAAAATAAAAATAAAGAAAGGAATAAAAGCCCCTACGCGTAGGGGATTTTGTACTGTGTAGAGCCTAAATATAATAGGCCATCCCCTCATGCTTTGATCCAACGGTTATATCAAAGTGCACCTGTGCTTAATGCCCAAGTAATAGAGCACCTACACCTGCACCAGCCCATGCATAGGTATATTTACATCCTACTACAGATTGAACCTCTGTAGTTATCATTAATCACAGCGCCCACAGGAAGTGAGAATTTAAGATTGAGTTCTAAAATAAGGAATCATACTGCTAGTAAGTCATTCCATCACACAGGGCACCGACAGAGAAAGTATATTTAAAATCCCCTCCGGCGGGTAGACCTACCCTTGTAGGGAGAAAACCTCAAATAAAGCTTGGTACTTGATGCAAAGTATCCAAAACTATTACTGAACTCACTCTGCCCCCTGGGAGGGTCATGAGACATCAAACAAAGGTGTACTCAAATTCTACAAAAAACAAAAACATAAGAAAACAACTTGTAAGGCAGACAAGTAATTACGTTTACAGAGGATGAGGTGTGTCCACACAGACCAGGGGTTATTGGGCTATCGTACCAAAAGGAAGATATATATACTCAGGAGAGGAGTCTCCAAAAAGCTTGCCACTAGGTGATACCAGGCCCAGGCCCATCTGTGTACATTTAAAGGACCACGTCCATCCTTTCAGCACAAGTCCCATGTCCTCCTCCCAAAGGGATTGTGCACCATGTTACTGTGGTCAGAGTGTCCCCCAAGGAAGTCTGGTATAGTTTGGAGATGAGTAGTTTTGCAGATTAGCAACCAGGAGGATATCAAGTGCCCAGCATGGTACAGGCTTTGCTGGAAAATTGGGGGTGCACATACCAAAGGTCTAATACCGTAAATCATCTAGAGGGATATCAGGATCTGTTCCTGTGTTTACTTTTTTATTAATGTTGAAGTCTCCACATTTTCAGAGACCTCTGTGAGTAAATTGGGTTATTGCTTTGGGTTCATGAGTGGCTGAAATCTGCAGATATCAATGAAGAGGGAGGGAGGATTCATTAAGGGCTTGCATCCTATTTGTCTACAAAGTAGGCTCCAGGCTCTGGAGCTGCAGTCTGCAGTCAGCATACGCATCAAGTAGTGTGTGGATGGGCCCTAAGGTGCGTCTGCAGTGGGAGCAGAGCAACAACATCATATTCAACTGTAACATGTGGGGTGAAGGTGTCAGAAGGAAACCAGTAATGTGTGAAGTTAACCTGGGCACATAGGTAGAGTAGCTCACATTCTGGGGCCTCAAACCCCTTGATATGAAAAGGACGGTGAGAGTCTCCCAATTGTTGTGGGGTTGCCTGTCATCAGACGATAATTTTATATGTTGGGTGCAGATTTACTTGGGAAGACACTGTGTGAGTGGTAAGGGGATGGTGGTAAATAGATAGAGTACTTTGGATTAGAAGTACTATTTTAATAAGGCAGATCATACCCTCCAGCAATAGCAGGAAGGATACCCAATGTAACATCTGCTCTGTCATTTTATATAGTGCTTGACCGTAGTTTTTCTGTGCTAATATGTCCATAGCTCTTTTTAGCCAAACCCTCAGGTATATCACAAAGCCCCAACACCACTCAGAGAGAAATCAGGAGCGAAGCAGCATGTATTCTGTCGCAGTGAGAAAATCTGGGATTTAGTCAAGGTGATGGCAATCCTATCACACATCCAAAAGCACAGGTATTCAAAAGGTATCTCATCAAGACTCAAACTAGGATTTCTCAGATATAGGTTCATGTCATCAGTGCAGAGCGGGATGAATATGTGTTGTGATGTGTTGGAAATGGTGTATTTCGTTTAGTGTTGCCGTAATTTGGCTTAAAGGAGTTCAGTAGCCAGGGTGAGAAAAATCGAGAAGAGGGGACACCCCTGACTAGTGCCCCTCGATATAGTGAAGGGATCTGAAAGTCTGTTATTAACACAAATTCTGGCAGTGGTTGCTATGTACAAGAGCTTTATTCACTTCAGGAAAATGCTATGGATTTCCAATCGATCGACAGTAGTGGATAGGTATTCCAATTCAAGTGAGGATAGTGGATAGGCAGTCCCATTCCAGGGAGTTAAACTCATTAGAGGCATCCAGAAAAAATGCAATAGCATCAGCAAAAGGGCAAATGGGGCATGCGGATTATGGGCAGTTGATCGGCCAGGTACAAACCTGCTTGATTGTGTCTCGTATAGAGCCCGATTGAGATGTTGGCAGTTGCATGGCCAAGCTGCGTCAGGAGCAGGCCTGAATAGACCATCACATCGGCGGTCCCCTACCTACTGTATTTAGATGTCTTGTGGCTAAGTCAAAAACCCCTATGATGGAGTGTACTCTGTCATGCCAGCTGCATCCCACAGCTGACATGGCTGACTCCAATGCTGATGGGTAGGCCTCCGTCGACATTTGACGGCCACATCCTGCCAAGCCTATTTATATCACACAGTTGTGTTGGCAGTGTGTCAGCTGCTGGCCCATAATGGTGGGATTATGTCTCAGAACCCGTATAGTGTAGCACTATGGATGTGGCCATTGGTTGGATGCTAGCAGCCCACAGCTGTTGTAAATTAGACAATTGTGAACACCTGCAAAACATACTATAAATCACACTCCATTTCAGACCATGATCCTTTGCCATCACTCTGCAGCAGATCAGATAGCCATCAGAATTTACAACACAGGAGACAGTGTTTTTTCAGTTTTACTCTCCCACTGTATTTGTTGTGTTGAAACCATACTTAATTAATTTTCCCTTATCCTTTTGGGCACCAGTTTAGTTTTTCTACTTAATTCCCTATGGCAGCAAGGATAAAGCCTCATTTTTCAGAGGGAGAGTTGTCTGTCTTGGTGGGTGAAATCATAACAGTAGAGCCACAGTTGTTCAGAGCACAAGTCCGAAATACTACCATCTCAAAAGAGACAATTGTGGTTCAGATTAGTTGACAGTCAATGCTGTAGCTAGCAATCTACGCACAGGAGGAAATGAGGAAGAGGTGGAATGACCTGTTGGGGAAGGTTCATTAACTGGCCTTCAAGCATCCCCTGGAACCCCAGAGGACTGGTGGTGGTTCTCCCCCAATGATAACTTATTCCCTGGAAGGAGAAGGTCTTGCAGATCCTACATCCTGAAGGCTTGACTGGAATCCCTGGTAGAGTGGAGACTGGCAAGTTACACCTATGTATGTCTCAATATTCACTAATAGAGTCATGCCCTTAAGTTAGAAGGTTATAATTCTACAAAACCCTTAGCAAAACAGATATAACTAATTTTCGCTACACAAAATATGTTGTGCCATACCAATTACTAGAAGCATGGTTGTAGTTTTCCTTTTAACAATGTTCAATATATATAGTCAGATTGTGTGTAGCTCCCCATGGGTCATCCCTTGAATTGGCTCCGCCCATTGGTTTCTATCAATGTATATTGTTGTGCTTCCAAAAACAGATCCAAAATGACATCCATTTTCACAATTTTCACAGGAAAGTATAGCTTTTCTAAGTGGTATTTTCTCTTAGTTACATCATATCTAGAAGTGTGTACATGTTGCAAAAATGTGCTCATCTCCAATATAGTCATTGAAAGTGATATGTGTAACTTAATTTTCAAACAAGTATTGTCTATGATGTCAACAGAGAAGTACAACTACCATGATGCTCAGATTTTGGATCTGAAAAACAATAGTGCAATGTAATGTTGTTCCACCATCCTCTACTTCCATATGTGCACACATTTAAAAAACTAGTACATTTGTCAGTGACCATGTCATGCTATGGACTAAAATGTTGCTTCCTGTGTATCACAATCATACTGACACTTGCTCCTAGCTACCTTGAACTGATGAGAATGCTTACAAAGTGCTTTGTCTGTTGTCTATTAGTTTTCCTAAAATGTGTTTTGGTATGCTGAAAAGTAGCAGTAGCCATAATCATGTTAATTTGCACTGTCCATATGATGACCAAATACAGTGATATTTGAAAGTAGAACCACTTTGAGTCCAATGTTTTGTTGCCTGCTATGCCTTGGAATGGCCCGTACTCCAATCTACACATCTCTATGTTGGGTTCAAGGTCAGCTAAACATAACATGCAATTGCAATTCTGAAATAACACTTTTAGGACATCTCAACAACGACAGTGTTGCACCAGATATTCTAATGTGAGAATATTTTAATGCTTTGCGTATACATACTAATGAGAAAAACGACATTTGAAAACAAATAAATGAAAATAAACTGTAATGTGCAAAATGTGCCCACGGGGTGGTCACCATCTGTGTTAAAAGTACTAAATAATGTGAACATTTAAAAATTTGGTATTAATATACCATAACTGATGATATAATCTATGTTTCTGATGCTTCATGTTCTTAACTTAGCTAAACTAGAGGCCTGGTCAGCGCTGGGCCTTGCTTGCTTAAACGTGGAGCCGCGATGAGCCGCCGAGGACTGGGACTGGAGAAAAGAACCTTGAACTTTACAGAGTTCAGTGACAAGCTCTGCTAGAGAAATCTGCAAACTCACTAGCAGACAGGAGATGATGAGAACAAATTGATACAATTATGTGTAGAGTAGGTTAAATGTACTTTCCCAGGACATGAACAATGGAGCTACTGACTAACAGCTGGGGGCAACAATTTTGTTACCTGAAGAGCCAGATGATGTTCTCATCGACAGAAGAACCAAACATGTTAATGGAACTTGACTCTCAAAATAACATATACAAGAGGTAAACCCAAATTATAGGTTAGAGTCATAACCCCTGGTAAGGTTGACCGATTGGCAGATTGTGGAAAGGACTGAGAGACCCTATTAAAACGTCATGACATGAGAGGAAAAATCAGAACGGAGAGGCGAAAGTTGATGACGTCAGGAGATGCTGTCCGAAGTGATGAAATTTGGGCTTGCTTCCTGTGAGCCCGAGCCCGAGCCTTGCTGATCACTGATGACCAGGAGACGAAGACTGACTCATTGCTGATCTATCTTGGATAGGTGGCTATAACTTAACTGACTAATACATGTTTTTTTCTTTCTATGTACCAACTGCACTGTTTTAAAATGTCTTTCTCTTTTAGTTAGATTTTTCCAAATTAATGATTTTTGACTAAAATTGTTTTCGCATGAAGACTCACATGCTGATGCTAATTGAAGATAGGTAGGCTGACAGGGGTGACTAATGGTGATTTTAACTTAGACTGACTGACATATTGTTGAATTATTTAATGCTCATGAATTGCAATGCTTCAATTAATATTGGTTGCATATTAATAAAATCTTGATAATTCATTGCTCATGTTGCTAATAAGGTTTGGTAATCATGGTTTCGTTGAATAAAAGTTTTTGATTAGAATTGTAATTAATAGGGAATAAAACGAACTAACCTTCTTATGAGTGATGGTATTTTCTTATTAGACTAGTCTTTGGTATTATAGGGGTCATTACGACCCTGGCGGCCAGCGGTATGTTGGCGGTAACACCGCCAACAGGCTGGCGGTGTTCCGCCAGCAATTATGACCGTGGCGGAAAAGCCACGGCCATACCGCCAGCCCCTCCACTTTACTGCCAGGATTCCGCCTGGCGGTCATAATCCCCAGGGCAGCGGTGCATGCACCGCTGCCCTGGGGATTATGAGTCCCCGACCGCCGGCCTGTCCATGGCGGTACACACTGCCATTGAAAGGCCGGCGGTAAGGGGACTTGGGGTGCCCCTGGGGGCCCCTGCACTGCCCATGCACTTTGCACTTTGCATGGGCAGTGCAGGGGCCCCCAGGCATAGCCCCATCACGCATTTCACTGCCCTAATTTCGGGCAGTGAAATGTGCGACGGGTGCTACTGCACCCGCTGCACATCAGCATTGCCGCCGGCTCTATTACGAGCCGGCTGCAATGTTGATGTGACATTTCCGCGGGGCCAGCGGACGGTAACACTGTTACCGTCCGCTGGCCCAGTGGAAATGTCATAATAGGGAGACAGAAATACCGCCGGCAATGGCGGTATTCTGTCTCCCGCGGCCTCGGCGGTCTTTTGAAAAGACCGCCGAGGTCGTAATGACCCCCTATGTGTTGATTGAAATTATTATTGTGGATGTTTCTTACTCACTACACTTGACTAGGATACCCTATGCGATCCAAAAGATTCATCGACCTATACGCGTCCCCTTGTAAGTTTACTTACTAGGGACAAGGCATGCTAGCAGTTTTTGGTGGCAGTTTGATGGTTAATTTCCTTAGGGAACTAGTTAAGTGGTGAGTAAAGGTTATGGCAGTAGTTTAAAATTGAGTATAGTTGTTTTGATTTTATGAGGTTTGAATTTTGTTTTTCAAAAATGTCAATGGTAGCAAGGATGATGTCCCCTTAAGCCCAGAAATGACTTTCCCAGATCCTGTATCCCATAGATAAGGTTGAGTATGTTCCTGCGTATTTTGAAGTGGTATGAGAATAGTAGACTGTGCTTGCCTAGGCTTAAGCAGACTGCAGGTGAATTGTGATGTATGTGAGGTAAAAAGTAGGGAGTTTGCATACTCCAGTTTAGGGTTAGAAGGAGTGTGCGTACTCCAAAAAGTGTGAGAGTAGGGAAGTCGTCAAACTTCATGTGTATGTGGAACTTCGTGCTCAAAAATTGTCAGACCCTGCGTGGTCTAAGACTCCGGAGTATATTGACAAGTGTAGGAGACACTTGTGTATATGTTGTAATCTGTCTGGTTTAGTAGGTTGATCAGGCATGGTCAACAAGTCTGAGTGAATGTTAGGTGAATGAAAGAAACTTTGACTGAAATTTGGCGAGTCTTATGTGCACCAGGACACACCCAAAGACCATTTGAGAGTAAAGTTTGTGGGTTGAATTTTACTTGTGGATGTGTGGGACTGAGAAAGAAGAATAGCTGAGGTCCCAGAGAGTGCGTTTTAGTGAAAATCTGTAAGGTCCCTGAAGCGAGTGTGTCCCTTCCTGTAGTAAACCAGTGGGTTTGTTTTAGTTATTATTTGGTGAAGACGCTTGCAAATTAATTGCATTAGTTGAATGAATTTGAGTTGAGGGAGGCGAAGCCACAAGACTTTGTCAGCTGCTGTGTGTCAGTGTGACATCAGTGTGTGCCGCGCTGGGATAGGTCGGATACTGAGAAGAGCTGCGACTGGAATGGCAGCCGCCCGTAGGAGGCAATTGGTTGAGAGAACGGGTGAAGGGAATCTTGGGAGTAAAAGTAATTTCATTTATTGAATCATAATACATAACACAGGCGAAATCAAGTTTTTCAAGGCATTTAGGAGTGCGATGAAGGGTGAATCTTACATTAAGGCTTCAGTAGGGGAACCAATCACCCCCGGAGGATAGTCCAGCACATCTCGTAATGACAGAGAAGGGCATAGCTTTGTGTCTTTGGTTGAAGCAATGGAGTGCATTGACTAAACATCAAGGAACCTTAGCATTTCCAGAACATGGAACATTTAATTTGAGGGTTCTGGATCAGTTGCGATTATCATTGTATGACATGAGACCATTACCGAGACCGGCACAGTTCGAGGCTTTAGCAGTTTGGGAGCTAGTGGCCAGACATCAGCATGAGCTGAAAACTAACAGAAGGATAAAGAAGATAGAAAAGTCACTAGCCGAAGCTAGATGGGATTGGGAACAAAAGAGATGAAAAATGGCAACCATGAAGGAGATTAAGATGTTCCCTGCAATCACAGTAGGCGATGATTCAGACAAAGGAAATGATAGCAAGGGAAGGGAGAACAAGGAAAAGAAGAAAAGAAAAAAGTCTTATATAGATGATGACGATTCTGATGTTGAGGTTTATATCACAGTTACTGAGGGATAGACCTCCACCTATGATGACTTATACAGGGGGTCCAGGGACTAGTGCTACAGCCCCTCCTGCTACTCCTGGGACATCCCAGGGAGCTGCGGGCGCTGTGCAAGCAGAGGTAGGACAGTTACCTGTGGCAGTGCAGAGTACACCAGTTGCGGGAACAAGAGCGGAAGCTCAAGTGCAGGTAACTGCACCTTCAGCACTAGGAATTTACCTGAACATACCAACTCTTGAGACTGTTTCAAATATTGTGGTGCCAAGGGAGCAGGTGCATCCACAGCCAATGTTAGTTCAGACTGAACCGACTCCAATGTTATTGCCAATGGCACAGATACAGAATGTGTTGAGGTTTAACCAATTAACAGGGACATCAGAGGATCTTGCACTAGTTATGAGTCAGGTGATGGGAGTACCACTTACACAAAGTGCAGGATCCAGAGCAGCTCCAGTTGCAATATCACTACTGAGTACTGTTGGTCCAGCGGTGCCCTTATATGCTCAGAAGAAATCAGAAGCATGGGGGCAAATTGAGACATCACAGGACTTAGGGAGAAGGGGAATGGGAGACTCAGTATAGTCGACATCATCCTCAAGTACTTGTCCGGGTGAGCTTAAGTCTCCTGTGGGATTTAGTCCTCTTGTAGCATTGCCAGATGCCAATCAAAGTCTGACACTTTTGACACCACAAGTTTCAGTAACAGGGATATAACAGCTGTCAGCGACTAATGCGGGTAACATTTCATTACAAGGGTTAACAGCACAGCAGTTAACTAGTTGGCTGGATAGTTTAAATTCTTTGCAAGGTGCCTCTAAGGGTGGAAGATCAACTGAATCGAGTAGGACTAAATATCGAGGCAAATGAATCAGTTGAGGGAACAATGGGATTGAATAGGTTAGAATCCTATACTGAAGAAGAGCTAAGGTATTTGTGTCCAAGGATTACAAAGGAAGTTGGGAAAATACATCAGAAATCAGCGGAAGTAGCAGTGAAGCATGACATTGATCTTAAGACAACAAAACATTTGAGACTAAGCTACAGATTAGACTTCGAGGCAAAAGATTTTGAACACATGAGGTCGGCAGGAATGAAAGCACATTTAAGGGACTTGCTGCAGAGTGCTCAGATTTGGGAAGCACTAGAAAAGTGGGAAGGTAGATGGGCAAAGAGAAAGGATAAACAAAAAAGGGACTCAGAAGGGGAAACAGAGGGAGCAGATAAAGGAGAAGCAGTTAGAATGTTACCGATGAGGGAAATTCCAAGAGGACAGTTTGTTCATGTCCCAGGGCATCGAAGCGACATATTGTCTTTTACAAATGATTATCCTAAATTGAGAGAGAAGCCAGTTGAATGGTATCAACAGACTGAGAGGTTCATGAAACTTTCCAAATGTTTGTGGAAAGACTTGAACACTTTGTTTGAGATAGTTGTGCCAGCTGATTTATGGGTCGAGTGCAAAAGGGCAGTAGACTGGCCAACAAGTGAGGCTGAGAGGCATAGGATTACAGGCGCATTGTTACCTGAGGTAATGAAAAATTATTATAAGGTGATTGAGTTTCTGAAAACTAGAATTTCTCTGAAAAACATTGATTGGCAGTTCAGGAAACCAAGGAGTCCATACATACTCATTATGAAAGATTGTTAAAGGCTTTCAAGGAGTACAGTGGTAATGAAGCAGTCGAACCAATGTTGCATTTCGTGTTCAGATTTGTTGAAGGGTTAAGACCTAAAGTAGAACAGATGATTAAGAATCATTTGATTTGTTGGCAGGCAATGCCGATAGATGAGGTGTTGCAGTATGCCAAATATTGTAGTGATGAGACTGAATTAAAGCAAAATAAATTGAAGAAAAAGGCAATGGTGATGTAGATTAAGGCAGCACAATCAGGAGTGCAAGGAGCTTTAGTGCCGGCGATGCCTCCCCAACAGAAAGCTATCGTGTTTCAGCCACAAGTGAGGGGTAGGGGACGTGGTATGGATGTGATGTGTGGTCCGGATCTGAATACAGTGGTTGTTCAGAATGACATGCAGGGCATGAAAAGGATGTTGCCATGTCACCTGTGCGGAAACGTGGGACACTGGAAGCGGGAGTGCCCATTGATGGTGCAGGAAGGAATAGTTCAGCAAGGTGATGTCAGTACAGTCCAGACAGTGAGAGTCCCCAGAATGAGGGGCCAAGTTTTGAATGTTCAAACCCGAGGTCAAAACGTTTTGCCTGTACAACAGATGCAGGTGCCCCGAGCACAATTTACTTCCTTAGCGCCGGTACAGCAGCAGATTCCTATGGTGCCTAGACAGCAAATGCAAATGCACATACCCCAAGCCCCAATGGAGCAGCAACAATTATGCTCAGAGATCAATTAACAGTAACAATGCAGTACACCAATTCCCATTTCACAGTGAGGATGAAATAAACGATGAATGGATGAGTGACAGTTTGGATGAAGGAGCCTATATTCTTGCTGCATCAGTAGAGGTAGATCAGAGAGGGCCTTTTGTGAAGGGAAAGGTAATGGGACATAAGGTTTCATTCTTTGTTGACACTGGAGCTACATGCTGTAAAGTGAGGAGGGGAGAAGTACCAGATTTACCCCTTTCCGGAAGAACAGTACCGGTTGTGGGAGTGGAGAATAGGCAGTTAACGAGTCCTATTACCGAATCAGTACAGATCAAAATTGGAAATTTTACAGGACTGCATAGATTTGTGGTGTGCTTATCTTTGTTAGGCAGAGACTTAGGCCCATATTTATACTTTTTGAGGCAAAACTGCGCCGACGCAGTTTTGCAGCAAAAATAATACCGCCGGCTAACGCCATTTCTGTGTGACGTGCGGGCATCAAATTTAGACTTTGACGCACGGCGGCGCAATCCACAGGTGTGAGACATTTTATTTGACGCACACCACAGCGTCACATCGTAAAGGAAAACAACATTAACGCTGTGGAAATGACTGTGAGACAATTTACGACACCGCAAACCGGATATGTGGTGTTTTTTGACGCAATAGTGTCAAAACTCACCGCAAACACAGCCTTTTGTGCAAAGGAGAGCCAAAATGGATCCCAGATGCCTGTACAGACCCCAGGAAGATGACAACAGACCAGGAACCAGCAGGAGGACCCACACAAGACCCACAACAGGGAGAAGAAGAAAAGAAAGTGTTGCTTCAGTTCAGAGGAGCAGGAAATTCTGGTTAAAGAGGTGACGGAACACAAGCACCAACTGTTTGTCACCTCAAAGTTGCCAATCAGTAGGAGAGAGGCAATATGGCAACAAATTATTGACAAGATTAACAGTGTGGCAGAAGTACGCAGAACAGTCATCAAGTGAAAGAAACGCTGGCATGACTGCAAGCTCAGGACCAAGGAAAAGATGGCCAGGAACAGGAAGGCAGCACTGCAGACTGGAGGTGGGAGTCCAGCACCACAGGAGTCCCTGGACCACATGGAGGAGATGGTGGCAGCCGTCATCCCTGAGAAGATCGTCACAGGGATTCAAGGACAGGACAGCGCAGACTACCAGGAGACAACACACATGCAGGGTAAGTTGCATGGGGAATTATAATGCACTAATGTTAACTGCAACCGGGGGGGGAATACCTACTACAAAATGTATGTAAGTCATCATATACATGGAGTGGCATAGGTAAAGGGGCACGGCACGGGGGCATGGCCCGTTTTCAGAAAACCTGGGGCACACCATTACACAACACCAACAACCTTTCCATGGGGGTATGCTGCCATGCCAACTATGTAGCAAAGGTAAAGCCAAGCCAGGAGGGAAGGACACAACGTAAAACTGACATCCCATCATACGTCAGCCACTATACTCCCTACATTAACTAGGGCCCAATTAACAACCTCTAGCCTTACCGACAACTGGAATGTAACATTGACAACAGTTGCCACTACCACCTCTGCTGTGTGTGCTGGTCAAGTAGCCAATGGCAGTAACGTCCCCATGGATCATACATACCCAAATTAGAGATTGTAGGATGACAACGTTAACAATGCCATGAAACAAGAAAAACTTTCCAGTCCTGTCAAATGTGAATGCCCATAGTTGCCCCAAACATCAGCCATTGTCATCAACATTAGGAGGTACACAGAACTAATGTCACACCCATGTTGCATATGTCAGGGTCCATCCTGTGCATGGGTCACAATGCAACATCCCAAATGTCATACTGCTGAGACAACAGCATTGAGGGGGAGGACACATGTAACTGGTCACTGAAATACACCTGCACAGTCAGAGGAGGAAATAGGACACTGCTACAACTATCAGGGCAATCCAATGTACAACACATTCCCCAACATCAGCAGTACACATTACCAATGCTGACATCCATATCATGCGATAACAATGCTATACATAGTATAGGCTACATTTCAACTACATATGGGTGGATGTGAAAGATCAGAGACTGGGGCAGGTCCAGATTGTTAAGTGTGCTGCTAGTGGCATCAGAGCACCCACAGCCAGTGAAAGGCCTCACCATGAGAATGGAAGTAGGGGGAGGGTTGAGTAGGACAAGAAGGTGGCAATTTACTATTTGGCCAGAACCAACACCTAGAGGAGATGATGCTGACAAGTCCACAAACTGACCACAATACATGTGACATGCAGGTGGGGCATAGGCCTGGGAGAATGCTAATATGAAAGACTGGAGCAATGAACAGGAACCAAGATCACAATGTGAAAAGCATCACAAGGCAGGCATGTCACATCACAAATGCCACAACAAAGACACACTACTTGTACCCTATTTCATTGCAGAGGACGAAGGACCTCCTGCAGATATGGCTGTCCGGGACTACCCTAATGACATGGATGACGAGCTGACAAACATCAGCCACCAGACCCTCCAAGAGGTCCTTGGAACCCTCCAGACCCCACCTTCAGTCACAAGGAGGAGCACAGATAAAGCAGCCATCGCAGAGGATCCACCCACCACCCCAATTGTACCACCTGCCAGCTCCAATACAGCTGAGGACTCTGAAGACACTGGCACCAGCTTTGAGAGAACTGTAGTCGGACAACAGCGGGAGCTGGCCAAGGAGGTTCGGGTGAGGATGCAAAATATGGCAGCCAGCCTAGAGGGGGTGTGTTTGTGCATGATGTCAACTGAAGAACAGGCAGCAGCTATGCAAGGGTGAACAACTATCTTGCAGGAACTTGAAAAAAGGCTGAAGGAAATCAGCACAGCTGTTATACAGTTGATCCAACACCTACAACAGCAATCCTGTCAACGCATGCACAAATGCAACATTGAACCCCTCAGGGCTGACCTGGCTGCCTACCATTGTGATGTGGCTGCTATTCTAAGAACCAGCAGATCCTCCTTGCAGCAGTACTGCCCTTAAAACCCCCACAGGTAGCAGCTACCGGGATGTCTGACTCCACGTCTTCACACACTGAGGTGTGTGTTGCCCCTTCACAACCACCACCACCAAGGGCA
The DNA here is from genome assembly GCF_031143425.1 of Pleurodeles waltl. Lineage (NCBI taxonomy): Eukaryota > Metazoa > Chordata > Amphibia > Caudata > Salamandridae > Pleurodeles > Pleurodeles waltl. Next base: position 1,042,329,907 of record NC_090447.1, on the reverse strand, counting down.
GAGGAGGCAAAACACACATCAGAAGATGAAGACCAGGAACAGATCACCTTCACACGTAAATGTACCCAGAACCACTAGTCCTTGCCACATGGCCACCTATTACCAAGGTCCTGCGCTTTGTAACATGCCAGTCTTGCAACAACTGTACTCAAGCACTGTTCTGCAAACCACTGTCTATCTTGTCAGCCTGCCCAGTGATTGTCTCTCACTAACTCATTGGCAAGTTCTGTCCCTCTGCACTGTCTGACACTTCACCCCAGCATGTCTAATGACATGTCCTTTTGCGCTTGTGTAGGATTACAATGGAAGATGTCACAATAATGGACTCAAAATCATGGATAATGTACATATAGCACTACAGCCCTTTTCAATAAATAGCACTTACACAACCACTTTGTCTCTGTGTAATGTGACACATCAACCGTGCAGTAGATCACAGAATTTTGCCTCCTGTCAAATATCATAGATTGTCAATACAACTGTCCTGAAATAATGTGGGCTGATAACCATGCACAGTGGCCTGGATTCTAACATACTCTGCCCTTCCTGCGGGTAATTTCTGAGGAAAAGAGAAACTATACACCATAATGCTGTGTTGGACAGATTAACGCTTCCTCAAGGGATGTCAAAACCAGAAAATAGTGCCTTCAAAATATTTCTTCAATGCAAAACTAACATATGTAACATTGCCCACAAATATAAGCGAACACTCACTAAACTGCATGAATGGAGGTGTATGAGTTTACATCCAAATAAGTAATCATGCTGAACAGTGTAACAAATGATCTATGTGAGTTATATACACTATACTACAAGAGAGCTTAGTACCACTCACGTTATAAGGGTTTCCTTGGACATGAGACTGCAATCAGACATAACCCAGTGTCCCCAATCCTAAATCTGGAAGCACAGTATGTGACATTGAAAACATACATTATGAAAGAAAACATACTTTGGGATCCATAGTAACTGTGATTGGAGGTTGCAATGAATGGCCGAATCTTAGCTAAGTAGCTTTGGGGTAGCTGCCAATGTTAAAGCTCAGTTGTGATTTGTTTGCAGCATAGGACACAACATGTAATACAAAAGAAACACTGTACACTCAAGCCAAGTCCCTGATCTACAAGCATGTGACACATACTGTAAAGGGTTATCTACATATTTATTAAACAGTAAAAACAGAAGTGAACTTTCAGGGAAAAGCCTTACCTACCCTAATCTACTCTTACTACTCATTACCCACAACTGTCCCTAACTAACCTAAGATAAACTTACTTATCACATTTAACGAAACGTTCTAAACATCAACCCCCTTATGAGACGGGACACATGGAGGACAACAGATACTAACCTAAACACATACTATCCTATTCTAAACAAATATATATTTTTGGGGTTTTTTTGTTTTATTTTTTAATTTTTGTTGTCATTTTATTTTTGTAAAGACACAAGAACCCCAACATTGCTAACACACACACCCACCCACACACTTAAGAATACACAGTAGAAATATTCAGGACCCCCCTCCCACTAACACTAACTAAACTAACAGCCTATACTAACCTACCACTAAGCCCCCTAAACCCACAAAGTGTAAGAACCAGGAAAGATGAAGGAGTGGAGGGAATCATGTCCGTCTCATTATCAACAGGTTGGCCCTCCGGAGGGTCCTCTTGATCGAACGCACCCACTGGTTGACCTGTCGCACCTCCTGCTGCAGTTGGCTCATCTTCCTAAGGACACAGTCCAATTTGTGCTGCATTTGTCCAAAAGCAGCAGGGTCAATGGCTGCAGCAGGGGTGGTCTGGGTGCCAGCTGAGGAAGTATGGGGCCGTGTAGTATCCATGGCTGTGGGCTGCCCTGCAGGTGGTGCTGTGCTTGGGCCAGGAGCAGTTGCTGTGGATGGTCCCGCAACAGTCCCAGCTGCTGGTGGTGCCACCTGGCTGGTAGTGGTGGTGGTGCTGGCGGTGGTTTTTAAGCAAAGAAGGTCCGCCTTGTGGAAATGCCCTCCAGGCTCAGGAGGCTCGGTAATGGCGATATCTGGGGGCCATTCTTCGGTACCCAGACTCAACTTTACGTATGTGTTGGTACCTCATTGCCCGCCGTTGAAACGCCCTGACCTGGATGGGTATCAATATTTGCAGCTGTTAAGACAAATAGAAAATCTAACATTAGGTACTGCATTGTGTGAAATGGCACAAGAAGTAAATCAGACAATACATCTATTGTACTTGTAACAGCTCATATCATCATACAGATCATTGATTGTCCCTGAGGAAGTGCATGGCAAGCCAGCCTACAAAGGTCCTATCACACATAGCACATCCAAACCCTACAAGATGGGTAACAACGCCCATGGTTTTGGCATCATTGTTCTGCCAGTTGTCAGGTAAAAATCATGCTGCACACCCTCCACCACTGCCAGGGCTACAAATGTCACTGTACAGGGTAGAAATCTAGGTCCACATGATCTGCGAGTTGTAAATGGACTTGCCAGTATGGGAAGCATGTGCTAAACATGAGTGTGTATACTAGGTTCAGACAAGTGATTCACTGATTTACATGTCTGTGTACCAAAGATGTGTCATCATTCCTAGGTACACTAGCCACAAACCTATGCCTGTGTCTGAGGGGGGGTGGACTAACAACTAATAATTTCTAACAGCAAGGACACCCAGGAAGCTTAGGAAAGCTGGACATGTGTTTGGCTCAGCACACACACCACAGGTAAGGAGGATCTCCAAATAGGAGACAGCTAACCCTTGACCAATCCCATCCCCACTCATGTTTGGAAATGCAGACCTTTGTCCACATCATTTACTACCAGTAAGCCATGACTTACAACAAACACAGAGATGCAAGAACACCCCTGGCCATGAGTTGCATGCACACCTAGGCCATTGCACTCAAGTGCCACATACTCGTAGCACTACATGTGGAGCTACATGCTGCTAGGAAGTTTAACCTACAGTTTAATAAGTTCATTAGTGAATTGGGAAGCAGACGTCTGTGGGTAAGCATTTGGCAGCCCCATTCTGGGAGATTTTGGGTCTGACTGGCTGACTAATTCACTAATTTGGTCTAGTGCGACTCTTTCTGATTCAAGTTTTATCCACATGACTCATCCCTATTCACATTGCCGTGCATACAGGACTGACCTAGAATACCTAAATAAGACAATAGGATAAGGATTGGCCAACTCAAAGATGGTGATAAATTGATATTCCACTCATGGAACAAAACAAATGATTGGCCAGTGCATCACACCTTGGTATGTGTCCAACACACAGAAGTCCATCACACATTACCAGCATACACAACACATAACAGACACATCAACACTTACTGGAGTTGCCTGGTTTCTTGAATCGAGCCACCTCGCAAACGGTGTAGGATGCCGGTCCACCTGTAAGGCATGGAAGGGAGAAATGTGCTCAATGTCTGTGCACTGTAGAACAATTCCAAAGACAAATACTATGTATAAGATTACATCAGAAAGTAAAGCTTCTCAGGCATGATGATACTGCATCCTACATAGCACGGCTAGCATGTACATACCATGGGTCTCCAGTGAGTGATACACACATATCTGCACACATGCAGTGGCCCTAACTATCATGTGTTGGCAAACATTCTCCTACATTAGTTAGCAGACATAATAATGGAGTGTATTCGTCTCATCATGTGTATCCATGAGAGACATCCAAAGCCGCTTTCCGTGAGGACTGCATTACCAGTCAACGAGCCATTGTGACCATGACAAATTTATGACACACAGGTACAATGTAAAGAGGGGCAGGGACAGTTGTTAGCCCTCATGTTTTTACAGTTTCTTCATTTGATGTGGCCCAGCTATGATGAGTTGCACCAACCATAGAGATATGAACCCATGTGTATACCTTTGGCCAGCCATCCCTAATCGAAATGTGGCACTACAAACTCCAAATACCAGTCTAAGATGTTAGCTGAGTGCAGCTAGAACTTGTTCCCTATGTGTCCAAATCCAGATCAGCCATGTATCCAAAATGAAGGAGGGGCACAATAATCCCTAAGATTTTTGGAATTTCCATGATCGGTTTCCTTACACACTCACCAGACACACATGAGACATTTGTTCGGGCCACATTGCTATCATCAATTGACATGAAGCCTGCACTCATTTTTAGCCTCATGTTGTATTTAGAAAGTCAGTCTGGCTGTTGCATCAACAAATGATGGTAATGATTTGGAAGTTTCTATACCTCACAGGCAACTGTGGCCTATATCTATACCTAATTGGCTCCTGATTTGTGTTGCTGTTTGACACAAAGGCGGCACTAACTTACATAATGCAAATGTATTCAGTAAGTTTGCGGAGCTCTTGCTTCCTAACAGCTAGCAATTGTGGCCCTTAACAAAGTAGATATATGATCCTGTATGTTTCAGTAGCATTCCACACACTCAACAACATTGCCGGCAGATATTGTAAAAATCAGCTGATGTCACTACAGAGCATTTAAACGTGCACATTAACATGATTTGTACTCCGCAACAGGGCCACCAGTCACAATCCCCAGGTGGTCCAGCAGATCTTGCTCCCTGGAGACAAGGTCAGCCCAGCGGTGCTTCAGCTGGTGGTTGTTTCCGGGTGTGTTGTAAATTTGTTGCAGATGATGCAAAACCTTTGCCCACCGGAGCCTCTGTGCCTCAGTGTGATACCCCTGTATCACACGCCCACCTCCCTCAATTATTAGGGGTAGGAAATGGCACACCAGCCATGTGAATCCACCCAGCTCCTCCTCTCCAATCCTGCGAAGACGAGGCCTACCCAACATATTTGTAGCAAAAGAGAAAGAGGGGATAAATGGGAACAAAGGAGAATAGGGGGAAAGTAGAACAGGAACATTTCAAAAAAACAACTAACACAGCCCAACTATACCCAAACTAACACTACCCACAACAGACTCCCAACAAAACAAAGACAATAATTTACAACACAAATGAGCACAAAAAACACTCAGACAGGATACTACAACAAGTTTTTAATCACAAAAAGACAATAAAAAGGCCACACAGGAGACAAAATCCCTAAATATACAGAGACAAATTGAGACACAGCCACACAGTCAGGAAATATCACAGACTGCAAAGTGAAAGTGAAAGTACACCCACTGTACATATTCTGTAAACAGGATATCCTATTACATCACTTCCTGCCTAAAATGGCGGGCGTTTTTATCGTCATGCGTCAACATATTTTGACGCATACAGTCTGCACATCATTTTTTGGACGCCCAGGAGTAGATTTGAGCCCGCATCCATATGTTTGGAAATAGATTTACACTTAACCAATTTTCTGAGGTACAGTGTGAGAAGATACAGCTCAGGGGCAATGATTATTTCAGGGCATTATGCATCGTTTTTCAGCCATAAGCGTCATTTTTTGACGCATGTGCCTTGTTTTCTGACACATATGCAGCAAAATTTCAGGCATTGACTAGGTTTGGGTCATTTTACCATTTTAATGTAATATTACAGTTGTGACAATACTGAGATAGGCTGGTTGAAACCACTTTGGTCATGACGGTGTATGGGCACATGTGACACATCATACTACTGCGGACCATGATCCGCTACTTCATGTACAGGATTTTCACTCTTGACTGATGCAATAGCTGGCCAAACGTGTGGCCTACATATATGTATTGTACAAAATGGGCATGTTTTGCGTCAGGAGAGGATAGCAAGGTGACACCCATAAGTACAATACCTCAATGCCTATGATTTAATGTGTGAGCATTGGCTACTAATATTTTTGTTGAACCACTGTGTGAGCATCACAAGATGCATTATTGCAAATATGCTTGTGTGAATTTGGAGTCAATGTGTCCAACCCTCAGATGCAAGTCAGTGTGGAAATGAGAGTGGACATGTGCAACATCTGTTGTGTGTACTTTCTAGTTTTTGGGTAACGTAAACACCACAAATGACAAAGCATGCACTGGATAGATTGCAGACGCTTGTTCATGTCAATGGTCCAAAACTTGGCCATCACATGTCCTGGAATTTTGGATACTGCTTCCTGGGCACTTGTTGGTGAAACCACCATGAGTCAGGCACATGTACAGACTAAGGGGGTCATTCTGACCCCGGCGGTCTAAGACCGCCGGGGCCAGGGTCGGCGGGAGCACCGTCGACAGGCCGGCGGTGCCCCGCAGGGCATTCTGACCGCGGCGGTTCGGCCGCGGTCAGAAGAGGCAAACCGGCGGTCTCCCGCCGGTTTACCGCTGCCCTTAGAATCCCCCATGGCGGCGCAGCTTGCTGCGCCGCCATGGGGGATTCTGACACCCCCTACCGCCATCCTGTTCCTGGCAGTTCGCCCGCCAGGAACAGGATGGCAGTAGGGGGTGCCGCGGGGCCCCTGGGGGCCCCTGCCGTGCCCATGCCAATGCCCGTAAGAGGGCCCCGAAAAGTATTTCAGTGTCTGCTAAGCAGACACTGAAATACGCGACGGGTGCAACTGCACCCGTCGCACCCCTGCAACTACGCCGGCTCAATTCTGATCCGGCGTCCTCGTTGCAGGGGTATTTCCTCTGGGCCGGCGGGCGCTCTTTTGGAGAGCGCCCGCCGGCCCAGAGGAAATGTCTGAATGGCCGCCGCGGTCTTTTGACCGCGGTGCGGTCATTCAGCGGCGGTACCCTGGCGGACGGCCTCCGCCGTCCGCCAGGGTCTGAATGAGGCCCTAAGTGGGTACCGTGTTATTGACACAGAGATCCAAAGATGAACCACATTTGTAATATCACGCCACAGTTGTGCTCATATGACAGAGCAACAACTCTCCTGTGACAGAGGAGGACCAGCAGACCAAGCAGCACGTGGCCACATATTTTAGTGATCAATTGCACAGAGGTGCCTGGTTCATGTGTGTGGGCCAATGTTAATCCTCTATATTTTTAGGGGTCTATGTTGTCACAGTTACGTCCAGGTCTAGTCATGAGTCGGTGGCGGCTAATTCTGTAACTACTGAGTATCCTTCTGAGATCAATGGAAGTAAAGCCAATGAGGATTTGAGAACCCACATGGTGATGGACCCACCCTGTCACTGCAGACGTGTTATGAGACTGTCAACAGGGCAACCTTGGTGTGCTGAGTGAGATATCTCAGGAGTCTTGTACCAGCAGGTGTCATTACAACATTTGTACACAGGTTGGCATGTAAAGTTCCCACTGCATCTGGAACATCATAGCCTCTCTGTTGATTAATCTTGCAGCTTTTCATCACGCACGGCCCATCAATATGCTGTGAGCTATGTGAATCACCGTGTGAACTGTCAGGGTCCTAATATGTGTGGACATTTCATGCACATTAGCTGATGTTGCTGGTTCTGCTGGAGGCACCATACCCAATCCCTGCATACGGCCATGGTACACTGTCACACTTTGTCGCTCATGCATACATGAGACTCAGACAAGGGATAGGCCATGATTTGGGTATTTGGAGACAAGTTCCCAATTATGGTATGATAAATAAGCAGATTATGCTAAATAACTTATTTGAGTATGCATTGAAGAACCACCTGACAAAATACCCCAGGAGGAATGTGAGGGTTGGGAAAGCAAGTATGATACATATATAGCCACAAGGAACCTTTAGGGTAACGCACAGACAGGTGCGAGTCAGGCTGACAGGATGCAGGGTCAATCAGGATCCAGCAATTTCACAAGGTACATACTCAGTGGTCTGACTAAGACTGGTCGGAGGAAGAACAAGACAGTTGACATGGAATACTGTGTTTGTCCTGTGTTTTGGAAGGTGATACATAAACCCAAGGGCTGTGTTACACAGCTTATTTTTCTAGCAATGCATAACAGTGTAATTAAAAAAATGGCAGCTTCTAAGCTGTTCCAAGCATCTGCAAGTGCAGTGCATGTTCAAATGGCTGGTCTGCATGGAGGTGCTCACAGGTGAGTGCTGCATTAGTTTCTCACAAGTCCTGTAGGTGAGATTTGAGTTCAAATGGCCAACAGTACCTTTCACATGGGAAGCAAACTACAGATGAGAACAGGGCTTAGACACTACAAGCCGGTGCATTATTTAACCTGACGTCCATGCAGACAGATGTAAAATGACTATGGCATACCATACTAAAGGGTGAAGCACAGTGGATTAATATTGTTAGTCTGTGTGTGTGTAGAGGAGGGAATATCTGGGTACACATATTACCATTCCAGGGACCTCTTAAGGCGGGTGGGGTGAGACCGGGAACATGGGTGTGTCAGGACTTAGGACATGGGCTGACATGTACATGGAATGTCATGTGTGCAATGCTTGTCATAGGTGTGGCACTTGTGCTCTCTATGTTCTGCTTTTATGGAATTCTAGTCACACATGGTCCTTGCAAAGATAGGTGGTTTAACAATTACTTCTGTCAAGGGTGTGGCCATACATTAATGTTACTGTTGCAATTGCACATCCCCTGCCTCATGTATGATGCATTTTGTTCCATCATTGACTGATGGTGTCTTAGTTGTGTGCCATATGCTGCAAAGGATCATGTTGCCAACATGTATGTGTGAAATAGGTGTGGTCCTCTGCTATTGCCCTTCAAAGGTGAAATGTACAGGATATATGTCATTTACAGTGTGTGTGAATGTGACTGTTGAATAATACGCATCACAATTGCTTTGGAAATTTCTGTGTCCTGATCGGTATATCAGCAATGCTCCATGAGGCTACACTCTTATTCTGATAGTTAGAGATAAAGGTGAGCAAAAATGATTACCCAGACCATGATATGGTGATTATTATAGGTGTTTATTTACATATGTTAATACAGTGGTGATGGTGAGTTTATTCAAAAGAAATTGTTGACAATATGTTGGCACCTACACAATCCTGCAGCTGCGTTTGGTTGGTCCCCCTCATGTTGATGGCCAGCATCCTCCTCTTCCTCCTCTTGAGGCATCTGTGGCTCTGGTTCTAATAGGGGAATGTTCCTTCGTACACAAATGTTGTGCAGGATGGCACATGTTAAAATGATCTTGCAGACCATTTCTGGTGAGTATAGGAGGCTGCCACCAGTGATGTTGAGACACCTGAATCTCAACTTCAGGATGCCAAAGGTCCTCTCAACTATGGTGCATGTCCTCCTATGTGTATCATTGTAGGCATGCTCTGCTGCAGTGCTTGGGATGCCAAATGGTGTCATAATCCATGGCTGGATCCCATACCCCTGATCAGCTGAAAGAGAAAATGATTGAGATCATGGTGATATAGCTTGCCCCATTGATATCACCTTGCATTGCAGTAGTTGTCTTGTGTTGTCTGTGACTCTTTTGTGTTATTGTGTTGATTCCTAGGCTTCTAGGATGCACCATCAGCACTGGGTTGTTTCCTTGGCTGAACGAGTGTTTGGCTGCTGACCGGTTGTCAGCATTATATTTTGGGTGTTGCAGTACAGTGTGTACTCCCTAGCATTGTGACTTGTGATACAGGTGTCCCTGTGTCTTAACTGAGTGTGAGATGATAGTTCCATACACAGATTTAATTTGACAGTGGGTGTAACACATTTGCATCTATGTACCCTGGACATCCCATACCTTTAGACATATGCAATGGATTATTTAAACATCAGTGAGACGCTTACATTTTGCAAGGTGACAATTAGCCAAACTTCTCCATACGTTGTGATCATTGTTGTCTTAACATTTGACTGTACACTAATTTCACATGTGTGACAAGTTCACTGCAGACCTATTTCTCTGCCCTTGGCAAGTTGACTCAGGTTGTAACGTCTACCTAGACTACTGCACATGGTCTAGTTCAGGTGGCTAACTTAGTTGTGAGGTTGTCGGTTTGATTTTCAGAAGGTCCGTATGGCAGTACATCTGTTGTGTGTGTGTTAATTTGTCACAATGCGTATGTGTAGGAATGTGCACCTTCCATATAGTTGCATCAAGATGTGTTCTTCGCACAGTCCACTTGCCTCTTGGTAGTAGGCAATGTGAGAGCAGGAGTGATGTGAGATATTGGAATGGCCTCAATGATTGCATGTGACCTTTATTGTAGTCATCATAATGCTATGTATATCACGGTGTTTGACCTGCAGCAAATTACATTCCACACCCCTTACACAGTATGTATTGGCTAGAAGGGTGTTTGTTTGCGTGTTATTGATGTGTTATTGGAGTTTTATCTTCACAGATGTCATGCCACTTGTCACCATGTGTTTGTCATTGTGTTGTTTACATTTTTCCCTTGTGTCTGTGGAGTGGCATCAGTTTTTATTTGGAACTGTCATTTGTCCCTAGGTGTGTCTCCCATTGGGTGAGGATATCAAACATGCCTAGCGGTGTCACAACCTCAGTGTGTTCCTGTTCACATGTCGCTGTCATGGTGTATGTGTTGTTTGTCCTAGAGGGTTGCTGTGCAGTGTGTATATAAGTAGGTTTCTGTACTTACCAACAAGTAGTACATTGCCATATCGTCCCTCCTGGAAGTGTTGATTGATGGTACAGTGACAGAAGATGAATGAATCATGTACACTCCCAGGATACTTTGCCACGACGTTGGTGATCAATCCCTGGTGATCCACAATGGCCTGAACATTGATAGAATGTGTGTGTGCTTCCTGTTGCGGTATAGATGTTCAGTTGCAGCAGGTGGCACAAGGCGTACATGTGTGCAGTCAATGGCACCAAGGACGTCTGGAAATCCATTCATGAGGTAAAACCCCTGTTTGGTCTCCTGCTGCTTCTGCTGTGTGTTTGGGAAGCAGATGTGGCAGGGTGTGAGTCTGATGATGGCATCCAGTACCTTGGGCAGGAAGGCGGAAAATGATGGCTGTGAGATCCCAGCAACCAGGGTGCCAGTGGTTTGAAAGGAGCCACTTGCCAACATGTGTAGTGCAGCTAGCAGCTTGGTTTCTGGTGGGATAGTGCGGGGTGTCTGCAAGCTGGGTGCCAACTGTGGCTCAATGTTGTGCAGAAGCTGCTGAATGGCTTGCCAGTTCAACCTGTACCTCTGGATGATGTAATGTTCCCTGAGGCCATGAAGGGTTGTCCTGGTGCGGAATATCCCCTCCTGCCTTCTGCGTTGCCTTTGGGGTCCCTGCTGGTGTTGTGGTAGCTGCTGTTGTTGTTCCTGTGCTCTGTGTCTGCGTGCACGCTGAATGAGAAGCACTTCCATGCCTTCATTTTGCTGCTCTGCTGTTGCTTCTGTGTGGTTTCATTAAATACAGGTGTGTTTGCCCCATTTTAATGCCGGCCCTGACCCAGGCGTTAATTTTTGACGCAAATCGGGCTGTGCGTCATTTTCTGACTCCGCCTCCCGGTCGTGCGCCATTTTTGCCCAGTAGCATAAATACAGCGCACGGGTGTTTGTGTAATTTTTTGGACGGGAACGCCTACCTTGCATATCATTAACACAAGGCAGTTTCCCGCATCCAGAAAATGATGCACACAGCGGGATTTTGACGTCCGCAGGCTCGGGCGTCAAAGTTTAAATATGGGGCAAGGTTTGCGCCGAATGTGCGTCAAATGTTTTGACGCACATTCGGCACAGACGGAGTATAAATATGCCCCTTATTGTGCAAAACCAAATCTTCCATAAATTGTACTGATGCAGGAATAGAAGTCCAGACAAACAGTGATGGTGAGGAAGAGCAGGCGTCAGCTGTGGTTCTTAAAGATGCATTTGAAGAGTACCCTTTGATTGAGATTTTTCCAATGTTCACTTTGAAAGAGTTGCACGCAGATTTACAGGGAACAGTAAAAGAGAGAGTTTGGGATTTGACAGGGAAAGAAGTGGGTTTGATCAAGGGACTGGAACCAATTAAAATCACCTTGAAGCCGAATGTTGAGTTTCCAAAACTGCCTCAGTATAATATGCCACACGATGTGATGATGAAGGTGGCACAAATAATTGGTGATTTCCTGAAACAGGGTGTTCTAAAAGAGGTGTTGAGCAGTCCATGTAATTCACAGATAATGGGATTGAAAAAGCCTTGTGGAAAAGTTCGAATTGTGTAGGATTTGCGAAAAGTGAATGACATGGTGGTTAAGTGTTGTCCAATTGTGCCCAATTCAGCAGTGATACTGCTTCAGATTCCATGCGAGGCAGAGTGGTTCACAGTAGTCGATCTGTCACAATCTTTATTTCAGTGCCACTTCACGAGGATAGTCAGTTTCTTTTCAGTTTCAAATTCCTAGATAAATTCTACAGCTGGTGCAGGCTTCCACAAGGTATACGGAGTGACCATCCCTGTTTAATCAAATTCTGAAAAAGAACCTGGAGTCATTGGAATTACCTTGCCAATCGACTCTTGTACAGTACATTGATGACTTATTGATTGCATCCATAACAAGGGACGAGTGTAAACATGATTCGATTGTCCTATTGAATCATCCGGGAGACTTTAGTCACAAGGTCTCACCTGCAAAGCTTCAATACTGTCAGAAGTCTGTCAGATATTCGGGTCATCAGATTGAGAAAGGGTTGAGGAGAATTTCCTGAGAGAAGATTACAATGATATTGCAGAGAAATCCACTGACTTCCCAGAAAAATGTGCGCATGTTCCTGGGAATGGTAGGATACTGTAGACAATGGATTCCAAATTTTGCTGAGATTGCCAAGCCCTTGCAACAGTTGACACATGAGGGAGTTACGGATCCCATTACTATAGATGAAGATCAGATGAGGGCTTTCAATGAATTGAGAGAGAGTTTGTTCAGAGCTCCAGCATTGGGAATGCCTGATTATACAAAGCCTTTCACACTGTTTTGTCATGCTTGTTCTTTGTCTGTCTTGACACAGGTCCATGGAGGTGCTTATCGCACAGCAGCCTATTTTTCAGCTACCTTGGACCCCGTTGCAGCTTTACCAGGTTGTTTGCGAGCAGTAGCCGCAGTTGGTCAAAGTCTTTCCCAAGTGAAGGGGTGGTCATGGGATACCCAGTGACGGTAATGGTGTCACATTTAGTTGAAATTTCAGCGTAAGGACTCTGCTAATTCCTGTGCACATAGGAGGTACACACCATTCCTTTGTTCCGAGTTCTGGCTGCTTTTGAGACGCCACCAACACAGCCTCCAGTTCTGCTAGGACCCAGTCGGATAGGGCTCACTTCCTCAACTGGATAGTCTAGTGGGGGTAGGGGTAGTGGAAGCGCATCTTGGAACTACTGAACTACAATGAAAAATAAGTTAATTGATTTGGGTGCTATTTGACATCTATTAGGATATGGGCAGGGCTTTTCCCATTCCGTCTGTCCCTGTCTGTGGCTCCTCAACATCTGGGCAAAGTACACCACTGCCAGTAACAGACAGGAAGGCCCTGCCCATGAAGAGCCTGCTCCTACCACCCTAGTCCCTGTACCTGTGCCGTCCCACCCTTCTCCCCGGAGGGGGCAGTCATCAGGACCAGCAGGAGAAGAAGCAAGACCAACACCACCACCTTCAAAAGACTTAGAACCTATTTTCCTCCTGAATGTGTCTACCATTCACTATGTTGACTATTTCATGAACAACATTACCTTTTCTGATGACATTTGTATTTTGGACTTTGGATTCCAATTCGTTTTCAGCTCTACTTCCATGTTTCCATCCACCATGATAGACTCTATTTTATTTATTTCATCTTTTTTGGTTCACCTTACTCTTTTTTGTGCCACGATGATAACTGTTATGGATACAGACTACAAGACTCTTGTTAGATTATTTGTTGCCTTTCATTTGTTATGTCTGTCTTCCACCCTCAAGTTGTCGAATCTTTTGAACATTAATTTGCCAAAGATATGTTGAAATCACAAAGAGGTAACGTGTTAACCAATTTATTCAAAGAAAACAAAATCAACTCAGAATGTATTTGTAACATTCACATGTTGTCAGAAAGTCCTTGTAGAAAATTAAATCTGGGTTTCAATAACCAGGCCTAACCCCAATAGTCTGTGCCATTCAGTGTTATATGTTCCATGACCTTGACACCAAGGAATACTCGATGATATCAAATAAAATAGGCAAACTATCACTGATGCATGACCTTAGTTGCTGCCATACATCCTGCTCTCACAATAGGAAACCTAGATCAATAACACCAATAGTCTCCATCATGGCAGTAACAACATTTAAGACCACATGACCATTAAAGCACACCGTGGCAGTATCTGGTTCAATGACACATTCATCAATCAGTGGTGTGCTAACAAAAAGTTCAATCACTTATGAGAAAACATATCAACAGCTAACCCCAATGTCCAAAAATTGAAGATTTAGCCAATGTGTAGGAAGAACAGTATCCCAGGGCATGACACATACATTCGGTTTAAGCTAGTTAAATGGTAGCATCACACAGAAGATAGGTCCGATACAATCTACTGACATTCCATACTATCATACTGCACGTTGTCTCTAGAAAAAGTGTGTTCATCTCAAGAGGATGTCTGTCCCAGGATCAACACATGTTCACTTTGTACTTTCCAACAGCAGCACATAACAGTTAATGTTACAACTTTGAAATGTCCAATTGAAGATGACATGGTGTAGGGCCCTGAAATCGAATAATAAGGGGAATATTGTTTTACCACATATTAAATTTAACTCAATTGACAAGTCATGAAGACACACATACTTAGGACAAGCACAGTTAATCTAAATCATTGACTACAGTAGTCAATGTAGGGAAAGTATAATCTACTAGCATCATTGCCTTGAACTTTCCTATTCTGACCATTTCAAACAAATTACCATAGCAGACAGATATGTTCCCTATGTCAAAAGTTGTACTGACATCGGAGATTAAAGGTAAACTTACAATCAGGTGAAAAGTGGTCAATTACATCTTGACATAAGTCACCTCCTTTTTCTCCATCACTGTCATTGGGCATTTCAAAATCCTCACCCGGGGCTCATCACAGTCTCCCTCCCCTGCAATTCCAGGGAATATCTCTGCATGGCAAAGTTATGGAGAATGCAGCAAGCAACCGTGATGTGGTGCACCTTATCAGGTGAGTAGAGGAAGGATACCGGTCTTGTCGAGGCACCTAAACCTGACCTTGAGCTCCACTTGCCTCCATGTTCTTCCATGGTCCTCATTAAAGCATACTTCCCCTAGTGTTAGTGGATTTCTCACTGGTGCCAATAACCACGAGTGGTTAGGATACGCTAGGGGCCAGATTTACAAGGCTCTATCACCACCAGAGAATCACTTTTAGAGATGCTCCGGTGGCGCTATGCACTGCGCTGTATTTACAAGGTGAAGTTAACCCACTTTTTGTGGCTTAACGCCATATTGTAAATATGGCCTCTTCACACGCAACACTTTACATAGAAGGGGCATGCACCGGGTGTTGCTGTGGGCATGCCACAGCACCACCCATTGTATTTTGACTCTGCCTAGATTTAAGAGTTTTTGTAAACTTGAAGTAGCACCAAAATCTAACGCCACCCCAGGGGGGGTGTTAGCATGGCGCAAAGAAGAGAAATGCTTTAATTTCTCCTTGTTTTTTGCTCTTTCTATGTGTGCTACATTCTGCATTACACATACAAAGAGCAAAAGGCAATTGAAGATTGTTTTTGTGCAGGAAGGTGTCTCTTCCTGCACAAAAACAATCTCCCCGGCAGCGCCACCATCGGTGGCTGCGTTGGTGCTCAGCAGCTAATTTAGCGTCGCTGCAGGGGGCAACACAGGGGTACTCCATATTCTATTAAATATGGCGCATCCCTGCATTTTGAAAATGACAGAGCGTAGTGCTGCCAAATTTGGTGCAGTGTCAAGTTCTGCCATTCTTTCATAAATTAGGGGCCTAAATCTCCTCCACAGAAGCAACACATCAATAGATTACTCGCCTATCAAGCCATTGTTCCTTCCTAAAGTAGGGAATAGGCAAAAGATAATCAAGTCATATTGTACTTACCAACAAGCCGGGCCCTCTCTGGTCCAAGTTCTGACACCTGCATGTGTATGTTGTTGTTCCTTAGTAATTAATCATTTGTTGACCCAGGGAAGCGGGCACACACACAGTTGAGATGTATAAGTCTGGTAGGCAGACAACTTGCACATTGATGGAATGGAAGTTCTTCCAATTGAGGTAGACCTGTTACCTTGTGAGTGGTGCTGCTAAGGCAATATGAGTGCTCTCTATTGCTCCAACCTCAAGTGGTAGTCCACCCAAAGCATACAATTCTCCCTTTACAGTGGCCAAATCTTGTGGATGTGGAAATTGGATCTAGTTGTTGATGTTTTTCATCAAGGAAGCAAGGACTTCCTGTAGCACACCACTGAAAGTTGGCTGAGACATGCCCCAATACTGCCACAGTGTATTCAGAAGTGCCAGTGGCAAAAAAATCAATACTGCCATGAATTCTACTATTGGGGTTTTCGCTGTTGGATTCATATTGTGATGCAGGAGATGAGTCTCCAAATGCTGACACAAATCCAGGATAGATTGCCTATTTAATCAAAATTGTTAGATGACGTCCCTTTCTTCCATGGTGGCAAGGTAGGGAATGGCTGGAACACCTTAGGCCATCTCCTCCTGCTGATTGCTGGGTGTGATCAGACATCTGCATGTATGGAAAAGAAAATATCAGCTGAAATGGTCACACCATACTTTTGATGTAAAAACGCATCTGACTTCTTGGTAATAGTAGATATGTCATTGGGTAATGCATGTAAACACATTCACATCTAATTTTTGGAACTCATAAATTATTTACAATTTTTAAAATGTATTTCTTTCCATTATGTGCAAATAATACATTTTACATGTATTATTTTCACATACTTTTTATTTTATTTCCTTAAAAGATACTGTCAATGGATAAGTACTTCCCCTACAGCACTATCAGTGTCAAACATAGTCACGGTTCACATTTTATTGTGTCATATCTTGCCAAGAAAAGTGTTGTTTGTATCTGACATTTATAAATGCACTAGCCTCCATTTTGAGTGCTGGTGATGCACAAACAATTGGAAAATGTGCAGCTTCACACCCTAAAATGGCTGCTGCTGTAATTTGCAGTCGGGACATTGGCTACCCGACGGCCACTGGAAGAAGTTGACAATTTAGTAAGAAGTATCCTCCATGATGGTCCCTGCCGTAGGCTAAAGTGTGTGATGGCTGTGCACAAAAACAATGACTGTGTCCATCTCCGTCATGGATTGCGTCTGCCATGTACTTGTATGCCGCTTTGTAAAAAACACTCACTTACCTCCTACCACTGCACCCATCAAGACCTCCTTGATTTTTTACTGTGGTTACCAACCTCTAGGAATCACGATACGGGGTGAAGCAGGTGACAGGGCCCCTGCTTTGAGCACAGAGGAGATGGAGCTCCTTGCCAGGGAGGTTCTGTCACTGTGCAGCCATCTTTATGGGACCCCAGAGGAACAGGTACATATGTGATTGGGGACACATCTAACTGAATAAAATCTTACTTTCCGATATACAGGTTATTTTGTTCATTTTTAGTAATGAGTGAAGTGGTGTGATTGGAGTTGACAGAATGATGCTGGGACAAGTTGTTTTTTGCCACTTTCTGAAATGTCTGTACATTGCAATGTTAATTCACCTGAAAGTAGAAGCTGTAATGTGTTTCCATTTAACACACATATCCTATTTCATAACACAAACAGCAAACCACTGACTACCAGTGGCCAGTAGACAGTGTACCAGTAGTAAGACCGACAACAGACAGCAACTTGGGAGTTTAGGCAGGAAGACATTGTAGTTGAGAAGGTGAACATGTGCAAGGATTGTGCATTTGGTTTGGCATTTAGTTTCTCACAATGATTGTGAGTAATCATCGTAAACAATAGTAACGTGACAGCTTGCGTAGCTCTGGTCAAGGTAATGTTGTAGGCCTGATTATGTAACATGAGGTGCTAGCAAGTACTGATGATGCACATTAGATCACTGCAAATCAGCATTTCCAATCTACCTGTAACATTTTGCTTGTAAATAATATAGTGACTGTTTGATGAATGTGCATTTGGAAATCCAAAATGTAAAGTCGCAGAAGTACTGCCAAACAGAAACGTTGAATTTTATATTCTTCTTGTTTTATGTCATTCATATAGTTAATGCCTGTCAAAAGCGAGAGATCTGGAAGGCCATAACAAAGAAGGTGCAGACCTTGGGGGTCCACTAGCGGCATAGGCTGCACAGTCGAAAGAGGTGAGAGGACATTCATCGTCCTGCAAGGAAATCTACGAAGAGCCAAGTCGGGGGGCAGTCCTCTCAGCGAACCAGGTGGGTGCACCGCACCCTGACCCTCCTAATGGCCTGCATCGTTGCGGTACCTTACCCGGAGCTTGATTGACAGCTAAGGCCCCCAACAGCAGCAACAAAGGGTAAGTCAGTGTCTGTAGATATTGCTGTGTTTTGATCTCTTTGCTTTCCAGCTATTTTGTATGCCATCAACACTGAGGATGACAATCCTTCAAAGACCATGAGGATTTCTGGAGGTGTAAGTTGTTCAGACAGTGTCTGATGATGGGTGTTATGTACTGCTTTGTAGTGAAGGATGATACTATATTCCACCTCACAAGGCAAATACTATTGTGGCCAGACACATGGCTGCATGCAAACAAAGAGATTGCCAGCATTTTCATAATGACATAATAGACAGTTTAACAAAACATGTCCCATGTCATGATTGGGTTAGGTTGGATGGTACAACACAAATGTGTATAGTGAATGTAGGCACCATTACTGGTAACTGCAGTAAACTGCACATTTAAAATGAAGCTGATATATCAGAGTTGACATTGGTAAGTTGGTTCTATGACAATATGAGAAAATGCATCTGCACCAAAACTGTGTGTATTCTGTCTACAGTGGCATCATTCCTTATCTAGTTTGTCCAAAACAATTCTAGTAAGTTAATGTGGATAGTAGCATGTGGACCTGAGTCCTTAGGCCCTCACAAATGTGCATGTGCAAGGGGACATGTGACCTTCATACATCTCTGCCATGTTTGCAGTTCACAAGTAAATATTGTACTACATTCTGTGTACACCCATCTGTAGCATGTCGTAGTGTAGTTGCTACATTATCATGGGATTATTTGTTTCAGATTGAGTATACTGCTTCAGTGGAAACCTTCGAGATTTTGGGGACATTATTGCACACACCTCTGTGGATACATTGCTATTTGTGATTGTTGAGACTTTTTGTGTAGGTGTCCATTGCCATGAAGGCAGTCTATACCAGATTGGTGGGTGTTACTTATATCTTGAGGTCTGTTCTCATGCATTTGCTGACTACAACATTACAAACTTCAGCAATGTGTAGCAATATAGTGGTGTTTGCACAAATTATTGAGCCGTGCACGAGTCCAGTATTACTGTAATGCTAAAACTTCGTGGGTAACAGGAATGCCAGTGACTTACCTTCTGTTCTGGCAATGACAGGGTTGATTTCCATCTTGGACCTGCCACAGGAGCAATGGGAGGAGTGGTAGAAGGGGGATCCTGACGGCAGGATACGTGGAAAGGGTTAAAAGGTGAGTTTTGCCCTTTTATCCTTCCCGGTCAGTTAACTCACAGTTGCGTCGGCAGGACTGCACATTGTGATTGGCTCAGCGGTAAAAGGGGCTGTTGTCCTGCCACCAGCCACTTTTGCCTATTGCGTTGTCAACGTGGGTGAAGTTACTTGGCAGTAACGGCGGGCCACTGGCGGTCTTTCGGCTATGCTCCCACTTGCATCTAATTAGGGCAGGCGGACAGTCACATCAGCAGGTGCTTTTCCAGTTGAAGTCAAAGGAGGGACCATTACCGCCAACATCTAAATAAGGCCCTAAGCCGGAGAGCACAAAGTTCAGATTGTTCAGTATTAATTTGGCTAAGATTTTTATTATGACAGTTTAATAGTGAGAGTGAGTGATAAGAAACACAGTAATGTGACAACTTCCTTTTGGGCAATATGACCAAGATAGCCTCACATAGAGTTGGAGGGAGGAAATGGTATAGTTTTAGTAGAGGGGGAAGCAGGTTGCTAATAGAATTCTGCAAGGAAACTTTCCAGCTCTGGTGTGTTTTGTGTTGGCAGGCCTGAGTTTACCCTGAAACAAACACTGGAGTTCCCAACAGGACCTGATTTAGAAGTGGGACAGGAAAGACACAACAGAATAAACAAAAGCAACCCACCTCCAAATGGGGAGGCATAAATTGCACTACATTACATTATCAAATTGATGCAATGTACAGTTTACCAAAGACCAATGTTCATTCAAAAATGTACTTTTACACATTTACAAATGTTAATGATAATATCAAAAGCAATAGCTGCCCAACATCACCAACAAATGAAGAAACACACACTCACAGCTTCAATGTATACAATTCCACTGACCATATCATACTACGTTCTACACCAGTAAAATCATTAAATGAATTCAGTCCCATACAGTGCCAAATTATTTTAAATAAAGTTAATCCTCAAATTAACAATTGTAATGGGTGTACCAGCAATGCAATGTTTTACAAATTAATTTACATATCCAAATATGCATCTCTATAAACAAATTACATTCTTGGATTACTTAAATAGATTTGTTTTATGAATCAACATGGTAGACAAGTTCACCATGATATACTAAAATATTAGAATGGTATCTGTATGGCTGAGGAAAAGATGTCGGTCTTTAGAAGTCAGCCAATAATCTAATCTAGGCCATACATCATAGACTGCAAAGTAGAAGGTTCCCTCCCACCTGTAAGCATGCCATGGTTGCCAAATATCCACCAGCATACGGTCACTATGATGACTCTCGATGCTCAGCGTTAGTGTGCCACCACACAGAAGGACCAGAGACATATTCAGGGCACCTTGCAGCATACAATTAAAGTCTCCCGCCTGGAGCAGCAAGTTTGGGGATGAGGAGGCTATCATCTCCCTTAATTCATCAATAAAATGGGGGGGGGGTCATCTCTGTTAAGGCCATAACACTTGAATAGGGAGGGCATTTTTCCCCATCGGCCTCAAAGCATCTTGTAGTCACTTTGGTTTTCTGACTGGAATTCCTCTACAGCAAAAGGTGTGCCTTTCTTAATTAGTATGCCGACACCCCAAATGTATGAGGATAAGTATTTATGCAACAGCCATTTCCTTGCAAATGCAGTTGGTCGGGATTTGGTCAAAGGGAATTTCCTGCAGTAGAACTATCAAGATCTTGTGCCCGACCAGGATGGCCAACACTTGTTGCTTTTTACTGTGGTTCCCCAGGTCTTGCACATTCCATTTTTTGCATGGATATCGTCAATAAACTTGGAGTGAATTCAGTGAAGGTATCACCCTCTATAAATCTAGTTCTCCGGCCATCTTCCAGAACTAGACCCCTCAACCTCGATAGAGCTCTCTGTATGCACTCACTTGGTGCTACTATTTTGCCTAAAAAGCTGTCAACACATCCAATGTTCTTGGCCTCTGGCCATAAGGGATCACTGAGGGAGGAGATATACCTAGCAGTTGTTCAGAACATGGAATGCATGTGGAGTTATGGTGGGCCCAGACAATCCAAGTCAATTCACAGAAGTCTTATTAAACACTTCAGAAGGTACAATTCTATGTAAGGCAGTGGAAACTCCCTGTAAGAAATTGACAACCAAGCCTTGGGTCCTAATCTTCTCCATCGCCTAGCCAATGGCCATGGACCAAATGTTCTTGCCACACCTGGCCGATCCCTGCCAATTGAAGAGATCCTATAGTAAATACTAGATGAAATCAGGTAGATAAAAATCTCAAAGGAGAAGTCCCATATAGAGTCATTCGACCAATCAGGCCTGATTAACTCTAACATTTAACTATTAACTTCAGTGGGCACACAAGTGGAGCAAATCGTTTCGACCACACTGTTTTCAGGGATGAACTAGACTCTGTGGCCCAGATTTACAAAACAGGCAAGGAAGGCAGTGAACCATCCCAAAATACTAGGCTGACTTGCATGACAGGGAGGGAGCAGGAGAATATCAGATCTCAGAGATATGGCTCTCTACTCCCCTCTCCCTAGCATAGATTTTGCTTCTGTGTGCCCCTACACATACACCTTTGCACCATAGTGCAAGGGTGTGTGCATAAGTCTAGCATATATATATATATTTTTTTTAGTGAAAGGGTACCCTTTCAGTACAAAATACTATGCCTCAACAACTTATAACACTTTTCCTACTCTGTATGTGTGCAGTACAGTACAGCACATATGCACAGCTGGAAAAGAAAGGATAAATGAATACATTTCTCCTTTTAATGCCTCCCTGTAAATGGTGTTAACTTTTAGCACAAAACTCTGACTACTAGCCTTTGTAGAAAGGGTTTTAGGTCAAAAGATATGGGTAGTTGTATGGGAATGCCCATTTACCACTCATGTATTGTCCCCTTGGTGCTAAGTACAGTGGTCTAGCTGCTTTGCAGTACTTTAGTGTACTTTCCGGTGCAGAGGATAACGTCATTTATTAGCAATTACAAACTAGGAAAATATGGATGTACTGTTGGGGGATGAGCGTGCATCTATATGAGTTATGTATATTATATTTTGCTGCATTTGGAAGGAAAGCATTTATTTACATTTATTTTTTTCTACGTCCATTTAAGTAGGTTGTTCTTGGCTAGGCACATCCTCAGTTTCTGTTTTGTATGGGTGCCCAATTTAGTTATGGTGACATTACGGTGGAGACAACATTATATTTCAATTGATTTATTTAAGCATCGTTATACACTGTCTTGGTGTTTGATTAAGGCTGTGCTGTCGGCCAAAAGGCATCTTTGGTCAAACTAAATTATATTTTCAAAATCGCATTAGCGTGAGCGTGCTCCTATTCGTGTGTTGGATCTATCTATTGTGGGAAAGTAGATTATTGGTAAGGGCAGGTAAGTACCTACACTTAGTAATGGGCCACTAACCCCCACTAGGTCCAGTTAGGTCTCAATATATTAAAACCAGCTCAACCCTTGGTAGCTTGGCAACCAGCGACAAGGCTTAACTTAGGAGACACATTTGAAAATTACAAGACTGTAAATAAGTAAAACACAAAACACAATAACAACCCAACTCTTATTTATAAAATTAGATTATATTTTAAATGACATTGAAATGATTAAAAGAGAATAAGGGGAACAGGAGATATGAATTTTTAGAGAAGACATGTTTTTTAACGAATAGAAAGTAAAATCACCAATCTGAACATCTAGTTGCACTCTAACGGGACAAGGTCAAAATGTGAGGCTGACTGCAATGGAGCCCTGCTCAACTACAGTGAGCGTGAGGCATCGGTCAAAGTTTTAAATTTGGATTTAGGGGCATATTTATAATCAGTTTGCGCTGAAGTAGCATCATTGTTTTTACGCTAATTTAGTGCAAACTCAACACCATATTTATATTTTGATGCTAGACATGTCTAGCTTCAAAATATTAGTGATAACATCATTTTACGGATGCGTGAAACTTCCTTGTGTCAATGAGATGCAGGGTAGGCATTCCCGTCCAAAACACCGTAGCGCCATCTTTATCCACCCGGGCAAAAAAGACGCAGGGCTGGGAGGTGGACCCAAAAAATGACGTTTACACCGATTTGTGTCAAAATTTAACGCCTGGGTCAGGGCATGTGTTAAAATTAGGCAAACACACAGTACTTAAGGAGAACACACATAAGCTACATTGCACCCCACAGGAGAAGATGGAGGTGATAATGATCCAGCTTGCTAGACGACGCAGAGGACAGCAACAACTCCTGCACTTATCACCACGACAACGCGGCCCACAAAGGCAACGCAGAAGGGAGGAGAGGGTGTTCAGAACCAGGACAACTCTCCTTGGCCTCAGGGCCCTAGGCATTATTAGGACTTACAGACTGAACCGACAAGCCACACTACACCTGCTGCCCCACATTGAGCCACAAATTACAGCCAGCCTGCAGACTCCACACAATATACCACCTATGACAAAGCTGCTTGCTTTCCTGCACATGCTGGCAAGTGGTTCCTTCCAAATAACGGGTGCACGGGTTGCTGGTGTCTCACAGCCGTCATTCTCTGCATTCCTGCCAAAGGTGTTAGACGCTATCATCTAACTGACACCCCACCACATCAGCTTCCCCAACTCCCAGCAAAAGCAGCAGGAGAATAAACAGGGATTCTATCAAATCAATGGCTTCCCACATGTGCTCTGTGCAATGGACTTCACCCATGTCCGGCTTGTACCACCTGCAGCAACAGAGCACTTATACCAGAATCACAAGCACACACATTCCATTAATGTACAGGGCATAGTGGACCACTGGGGACTATTCATAAACATTTTGTCGAAGTATCTTGGGAGTGTCCATGACACCTACATATTTAGGCACAGCAGGATCAACAAACAATTCCAGGATGGGCAGTTTGGAAATGGCCTACCTGTGGGTAATTCAACAAACATAGCAATGTACACACGACAGACCAACCCTGTTGGACACACAAGACATACACCACTACAGTAACATATGGCTAGGGTAACACACATGTGCAGATGATAACACGTATGCACCATGCTGCAGTGCAGTACAATCAGTGCACAACACTGATACATACACCCACATATATGTAACACGCCCACAACTTGACAGGCACACCACAGTAAGGCCAGGTGAAGACATGTACCCTTTGCTAACAGCAGAACTACACAGACCACTACAAGTGGCCACAGGTTGCCTGCTAGGTACACTTCACACACAGTACACCAAACAAAGATTAGCACAGACATGTCAATGGCATACACCATGCCCGTGTCATGTAACTTCCAAATAGGCACAGATGCCTGAAGTCGTGCCGTGCAAATCACTGCCAGAACAAATATCAAACACCACACAACTTGCACCTATATCAGCTGCATCTCATCAACACATACCTAAATTACCTGTAGGGTGCAGGGACATCTGCCTGATGCATTGGCTCACACACATAGGAATACAAGATCAATGCCCTTCACATACCATGAGCCATATATGTGAGAAGTGGTACCATACCTACTGTAGTGCAACCTCACATGCAACACTCACTGACTCACAACACCATCATGTCTACACCAGATACAATAAATGGCCCAACAGGGGGCAGAGTCACTGTCAGACAGTGAAGATCATGGATGTCATAGTGGGATCGAGTAGGAGAAAACAGGACATCACTAACCTCAGATGCACTGTGCCAAGGGACACATTTGATAAGTAGCTGACCTCCATTCCATAGCCTGCACTGTGCATGTGTCGACAGAACAAAATCACATTAATGTTTTGGAAGATAGGAGAGACACTGGTAGTTATGTTGATCATCCTGTCACAATGGGATACACACCCTTGGACACCTCATGGCTGCCACAAACATTAGCTGCCACTCTGGAATACCAAGGGACCTATGTGATAGCCCTCAGTTTCATTCTCATGGCCTGCACTGTATGTACAACTTGGCAGATGAACATTTAATAATGACTTGAAGTCACATTGTAAATTGGCCACCCACCCATGATGTATGTAGTGTGGAAGGGGTGTTCAAAGTTTCTTGACGCAGGTCTGTCACCACGAGACACATAGCATGATGATGCTGACTCACATGTGGCTGTCACCTAAAACCTGAGAAAGTGCCAACAACAAACACCAACCCAGGTATGCTGTAAGCAGGTTGCAAAAAGGAAGTAGAGTGTGCAACAAACTCATATGATTGCGGCACCAATGAATGCTGCATACTGCTGCACACACAGAAAGAGCCAATTGGCCATCAAAACAGCATATGTATAGGGTGGTGTACCGTCCTACACAGATACATCCACCTCCACAAGGCAGCTAGCCAAGTACCCTGGTGCAGGGTAGGTAGTGTCGGTGCACGGTTGCACATGAGCAACTGGTGCAAGGGACAACAAAGGGTTGCCAAGTAACTTGTCACACATGGGGCATCCTTGCATAGTCGAAATGTTGCAGGACAGTGCACCCAATTTTGAAGGCATGCTGTGCATTCTCACTTACCAATTTCAAAGGCTCTA
This sequence comes from Pleurodeles waltl, assembly GCF_031143425.1. Classification (NCBI taxonomy): domain Eukaryota; kingdom Metazoa; phylum Chordata; class Amphibia; order Caudata; family Salamandridae; genus Pleurodeles; species Pleurodeles waltl. The sequence goes on along the minus strand of NC_090447.1, from coordinate 1,042,303,928 downwards.
AGTGTCACATATCATCTGCAATGACACATGTCAAAAGGGATGGGATGTCTAGGCTCTGTAGTGCTACCATGTTGCCACTACATCTGACCCCATTGTGTTGTGAGGATGTGTCATGTCCTCTCTAGTGATAGCACACGGATACAGAGGTGCACTACACAACCCATGAGACATACATATTGACTATCAGTGTTAAATCCAAATCATATGTCCCAGGTCCTTGAGCCAAACACAAGATCGTCATGTCCAACAACCTAGTGCAGAGGAAACATTATACAAGGATAGGAACTCACATAACACAAATACATATGAGCCACAACCAGCTCTAAATATAAATTGCCATGCTACGTGACATACCTGTTTCAAGCCCTAACAACAACTTATTCCTTTAATCTTTTACAGTGGATCAGGGTTATGGCATATAGCCATGGATAATGACCCCATTGTCCAACCCAAGCACAGCAGCAGAGCGTGCATATAATGAGGAGCATCGTGGGACACGGACTATTGCGAAGAAGACATTTGGCATCCTGAAGTCCGGAATGAGGTGCCTGGACATCACAGGAGGGAGTCTCCTACATGCCTCATACAACGTCTGCAAGATAATCTTGACATGTGCTATCCTGTACAACATATGTGTGCAGAGGAATGTCCCATAATATGAGCAGGTCGATGACCTGCCTGAGGAGGAGGATGGTGGAGAAGAAAATGAGGGGGAACAGCACAACAAAGCTGCTGGGATACACCACAGACTGCACATCGTTGAAACCGTCTTCACTCAATAATCATGCAACTTACCTTGTAGATTTTGTCAATAAACACCTAACATATTCACAAAATCCGGCTTTGGTCTCTTCAATCTACACAATTTATACAAAAGGATTGTGAGCCTAACATCAGGGACCATGTCATAAAGACTAATCTGATGAGTACAGTAGCAACATCACATGTGATGCTGAAGATTGAACTGCTACCATCACTCATTTCACAAATAGACTTACCACTTGAATGTATCACTTGAAGGACACAATCTATGGACCACAACATATTATTTACATTCATGTTGACAACGTGTACAACAATAGCTTATCACACACAACTACAACATGTCCAAATAGGAGCTAAACACGCATGAGGCAGTGGATGTCAATTCATGGTGAGACTGTATTGTTTGAAAAGACCAATGACACAACTCTGTGTGAGAGTTGCAATGGCTGTGTGGAGCATGTGTGACAAGGGGGAGAAATCATTGGTGACAATGGTCATCATGATTAGGCCAGGTATGATGAGCAATTGGAGAAATGGAGCCTGCGCAGTACATCCATGGAAATCAGTCCAGCCACTGCCATGGTGCCCAATCCTGTCACAGGGTACACATGACCTCACACTTTGGACTGACACGTCTGTGGAACTCACATCAGAATGTATGATAAAATATGCAGCTACGGCTGCAGGTCTATCACACAAAAATTGAAATTACATTGCTAACTGTAATGACTTTGAACTGACTATTGTGTTCAATACATGATATGATTGGGATGTAGACAGCATGTGTCAATCACAGTATGTACCAAATATGTACACATGTCAGACATATGTATAGTCCACACACAAGTCACCATATACTCAAGATCAACATATGGAGACAGTTGTCAGGTAACATTTGCTAGATAGCATTCATCAGAATCATCACCAATGCCCGAGCTGTGTATGTCATCTTAAATGTGATGCTCTGTAAGATATCTACACACAGCACATAAGTGAACACAATTCACAATCACATACCATTACTCTTGCAGAGTACTGACTGCCATATATATGTGGATGCACTGTTGTCACACACACATACATATGCATACCTTGAATACATTTGCATGCTGTTGATTCTATAACACACACATTCATGTAACAGACCAATCACACTCAAATCAGATTGTTGTATTGACTACCACATGTGGTCATACAACAAAATGCCTCACTGCAGCCCAGCCCATTCATGGGCAAATTTATGGGCCCCTAGCGCAACCTTGAGCCATATTAATGTAATTTATTCTGATGTTAATGTGGCCTAACAAGGCCAAAATACATGCACCATATTTACAGGGTGGCGAAAAGCATGCATTGCACCTTCCTGTAACCCTTTGCGCTACATTATGCCTGCAGCAAGCATAAAGTATGAAAAGGGGGCGTTCCAAAATTAGGGGAGCTGAAAAAATCGCGTAAGGAAATCTATGAGATTTACTTACACTTTTTTATGCCATTTTTAACGCCTGCTCAAGAGCAGGCATTAAAAGGCGCCATCCATACTTTAAAATGGGGACCTATGTACTCTGCAGAAGGAGCGCCAATATACTAGTGTCATGAAAGATGATGCTATTGCCCCCTACCCTGTGCCATTGTGTGCCCTATTTTAAATATGGCGCAAACATGGTGGCGGTAGGGGGGTGCTACGGGGCACATGGAAATAGGTGCTGCACTCGGTGCAGCGCCACTTTCCATAAATCTGTACCTCAATTTGTATGTTGATATAGGGGGCATCCATTGACAATGGACAAAATCACACAATCATGAATAGAGTAAAGAAAAAATGATGCAAATGCATCGAAAACATCATCAAACGCAAAGTATACAACCCTTGGGCCATTAGTGTGATTTCCACCTTCGCACTCACCTCAATGCTGATTTACTGTTGTTGGAAAATGGGTTATTGGTAAGGGCAGGTAGGTACCTACACCTAGCAACAAGCCACCAACCTCCACTTAGGTACAGTTAGGTCTCAGTAAATTAATCCCAGCTCAACCCTTGGTAGCTTGGCAACGAGCGTCAAGGCTTAACTTAGGAGACAGTGTGTAAAGCATTCAAATATCACAAAACAGTAATTAAATAAAACACAGGAAACAGTTTAAAAATCCAAAACCAATTTATTACAATAATTTATATTTTTATCTGTAAAATGACACAAAAACAAATAAAATCGGATAAAGGGAACCGGAGATATGAATTTTTAAAGAATTATTATTTTTCTAGCGCTTAGAAACAAAAAGCGCCAATCGGGTCATCTGGTTGCACCACGACCGGGGCAAAGTTAAAGTTTCAGGCCGACTGCGATGGAGCCCTGCTCGGCTACAAGTCGCGGGAGGCCTCGGTTAAAAAGTTACCTTCTGACTTAGGGGGTCATTCTGACCTCGGCGGTAAAAGGCCCTTACCGCCGGTCAGAAGTCCGCCATTCTACCTCCGCGGCCGCGGTAAACCGCCACGGTCATTCTGACCACCAACTGTGAAACCGCCAAAAATCCGACATCCAAGGAAGGTCGCCTCATCCGCGGGGCGCGGAAAACTGGAGATGACCAAACCTCCACCGTCACGCCAACACAAACATGCCCATGCCATTCCGACCCACGAATCCACGCGGCGGTCTTTCAACCGCGGTATTCCATTGGCGGTACACACCGCCGCGCTCAAAATACACACACAGCTCCAAAACACAGCCACATTGGACAAATTGAAATACGCACACCTGAGACACATACAAACAACACTCCCACACATCCAATCAACTATAAAACACACACCCACATCACCCACAAACCCCCACTAGTTGGAAATCGGAGCGAAGGCGAGAGCGAGAGAGATAGAGATAGAGAGAGCGAGCACAGCAATAGAAAACCCCAACACACACAGGAACCCAACTTCATCACCCACACCACATCTACGCACACATCACCACATATCACCACGCACATCACCACAAACACCACCCCACACCTCATCCACACCACCCCATGGCACCCCAAAGACACCCAAGGTTTTCGGACCAAGAACTCCGGGTCATGGTGGAGGAAATCATGAGGGTTGAGCCCCAGCTCTTCGGCACACAGGTGCAGCACACCACCATAGCAAGGAAGGCTGAGCTATGGCAAAGGATCGTAGACAGGGTCAACGCTGTGGGACAGAATCCCAGAGATCGGGAAGATATCAGAAAGCGATGGAACGACCTACGGGGGAAGGTGCGCTCGATGATCTCCAGGCACAACATCGCTGTGCAGAAGACTGGCGGCAGACCCCCACCCACTCCACCCCAATTCACAGCATGGGAGCAAGAGGTGGTAAACATCCTGCATCCTGATGGCCTCGCTGGAGTACACGGAGGAATGGACTCTGGTAAGTCGAATCTCAACTACTTCACCCCCCCCAACCACCAGCATGCCACCCCCCCCCTCACCCCCAATCTCAACCCCCAGCACACAACCTCCCTGCCAATGTCTCACCAGCACAACCCACCCTAAACAACACCAACCCCTGAATGCCAACACAAACCATAGACAGCCACCACCAAAGCATGACCATTGCACATACCCATACACCCCCCCCCCCAAACCCTCACAACACCTCCCACAAGGGAATGCCAGCACTGGGGGACAAGGGCACTCAAAATGCACGCCATGGCACACACAGAAACAATAACCATACTCCTTTACCCCTGCAGGGCACGAACGCCAACACACCGCCACTGAGGGTCCAGATTTGTCCATCCCACCCCCAGAACAGGCCCCCAGCGAGGACAGCAGCTCTGTCGACCTAGAACCTGACGACCAGCCCGGACCATCGGGGACCTCTGGACAGTCGGTTCCCCACACACAGACACAGGCCACAGCAGACCCAAACCCCTCTGGGAACACCAGCACAGCTCCCACCCAGCGGGCCCATGCCTCTGTCTCGCGGACGCGTCAATCAGCGGTGTGTCCGCCACTACAGGGGACCCAGGCTGACCCAACACCCCAACAACAACAGGGACCTGGGGGCAGTGGTAGTGGGCACACCGTCCAGGGGACAGAGGCCCGGGGAAACAGGGCAACTGGGAGGGCTGCTGTGCGACAGGGGGGGGAGGACAGGCCCAGGGAACCGACTCTCCAAGAGGCCCTCACCACCATCATGGGAGCATATCATCACTCCCAGGAGACGATGGCGACGGTACTGGCCAGGTTCACCGAGATCCAGGCACAGCAGGAGGAACGGTACATGGGGTTCAGCAATGAACTCAGGAACATCGCTACCGCTATGGGGACCATAGTCCAGGCCCTCAACCGGATAGAAACCACATTGCGGGACCATGTGGCACCGCAAAGGGCCCCTGTCACTAGCCAGGAACAGCCTACCACCTCCGCCGGCGCTAGTGGTCAGGAGGCCCCCACAGAACGACGGGCCACCAGAACCCCACCTCCTGCTGAAGAACAACCACCCCGCAAGAGGAACCTGAGATCTCAAAGGAAGACAGAGTAGGATGCCAAGCCCCCCGCCAGCCTAATATCCCCCCGGATGTCATTCCACTGTCCCACAGTGTCACTTGAACTGCCCCTGCTCCATCCTTCCACAGGCATATGGACAGTGCACCTGTGCGACCGAGAACTGGACTCTGCCATGGACATAACTCCACCCTCACCCATCACCGTTTTAATATCATGTACCAATATCTAGCACTAAAAATAAATCACTCATTGCACTGAAATCATTCTGGAGTCAGCCTGTATTATTTACAAATGTATAACACATTACTTATCAATAATGTTCTGTTATTTATGTGATGACAACATACCGATGTCAAAAAGCATTAGTCCATGGGCTAACCAAGCAGAAATCACGCAGTGGGTCATACAGCACTGAAAAGGGAAGGGAAAATCAAACATCAGATTAAAAGAACTGGGGGGAAATACACAAAGTAAAGATGCAGGGGGCTTTCAGTAAATGTTAAATGGCGTGGGTGATTCCTACCTGTGTGCTACTGAAAATACTGTTGGATAACTCTGTCCCTGTTGTCTGGGTCGTCCTCTTCGTCTTCCTCCTCTTCACTCTCCGCAGGCTCCACAGCTGCTTCAACACCACCATCTGGACCATCCTCCTGCAGGAAGGGCACCTGACGTCGCAATGCCAGATTGTGAAGCATACAGCAGGCCACGATGATCTGGCACACCTTCTTTGGTGAGTACATCAGGGATCCCCCTGTCATATGCAGGCACCTAAACCTGGCCTTCAGGAGGCCAAAGGTTCTTTCAATGATCCTCCTAGTTCGCCCATGGGCCTCATTGTACCGTTCCTCTGCCCTGGTCCGGGGATTCCTCACTGGGGTCAATAGCCAAGGCAGGTTGGGGTAACCAGAGTCACCAATTAGCCACACACGTTGTCTCTGTAGCTGTTCCATCACATAAGGGATGCTGCTATTTCGCATCACATACGCGTCATGCACTGACCCAGGGAACATGGCATTCACATGGGAGATGTACTGGTCAGCCAAATAGACCACCTGGACGTTCATCGAATGGTAACTTTTCCTGTTTCTGTACACCTGCTCATCGTCTTTTGGGGGTACTAAAGCCACATGGGTCCCATCAATGGCACCAATTATGTTGGGGATATGTCCAAGGGCATAAAAATCACCCTTCACAGTGGCCAAATCAACCTCCTCAGGGAATACAATGTAGCGCTGCATGTGTTTCGTCAGGGCAGACAACACTCTAGACAAGATTTTTGAAAACATAGGCTGAGACATTCCAGATGACATGGCCACTGTTGTCTGGAATGAGCCACTTGCCAAAAAATGGAGGACTGACAGAACCTGCACTAGAGGGGGAATTCCTGTGGGTTGGCGGATGGGGGACATCAGGGCTGGCTCCAGCTGGGCACACAGTTCATGTATAGTGGCTCGGTCAAGTCGGTATCGTAGTATGATGTGGCGTTCTTCCATTGTCGACAGGTCCACCAGCGGTCGGTACACGCGAGGATTCATCCTTCTCCTCGCAAGTCCCAGCGGACGGTGCCTAGGAAGGACAACATGGCGCACAAAGTCAAGCAAATCACAGGTACGTTCACCACTGCATGCATAGCACACGATTATCTATGTATTGAAAGGCGTGTATGTGTGGCAATGCAAGGCCTAGGCCTGTGTGACGCAGTACAAAATATGCCATGTGGGCCCTTGAAATGGCGGCTGCCTGACCTGTGAAGTGGGACAATGGGATGTGAGGTCAATGCGCTGGCGTGGCACACCGTGGCGGTAGGCGGTCGAAGACCGCTATACGAAGCCGCATTGGCTAACCTTGAGGCCTATGGGTTTCAGGAGCCAATGACGAGGTGCGCCGGCGGTCGCGGTACGCACCGCCGCGGTACGCACCGCCGCGGGCGTGACCGCCATTTTCTATCTGCTTAATCACTCGAGACCTGATCATCCACAGGAGAGGACCTATACTGCAAGTGCTGCTGTGACCTCGGTCTGGAAGTGACAATGGCTGCTGCGACTGGGGAAAGGGCCCCTGCCTTCACGTCTGAGGAGTTGGAGAAACTTGTGGATGGGGTCCTCCCCCAGTATGCGTTACTCTACGGTCCTCCAGACCAACAGGTAAGTACACTGGGTGCACATTGAATGGGCTATGCCTGTGTGGAGTGGGGTGGATGTAAGTTGGTGGGGTGGGGTGCGAATGAGGAGTGCAACGCACGACAGATGAGAGCTTGTGCCATATGGCAAGGTTGGGGAGGGGGGGCCAATCGCATCTAACATGCAGAAAATTTATGATTTTTCCTTCCCACCCTGTACATGTCAAATAGGTCAGCGCCCATCAGAAAGTGGACATTTGGCGTGCCATCGCCAAGGAAGTCCGGGCCCTGGGGGTCCACGTCAGACGGGGCACCCACTGCCGCAAGAGGTGGGAGGACATCCGCCGTGGGACCAGGAAGACCGCCGAGTCACTGCTGGGGATGGCCTCCCAACCTAGGAGGGGTGCCAGTCGTACCCTGACCCCCCTGATGTCCCGGATCCTGGCGGTGGCCCACCCTGATTTGGATGGGCGCTTGAGGACATCACAGCAGACACAAGGGGGTGAGTATCAGCACATTCTGCTATCTCTCTGCGCAGTGGAGGCGTCTGGGTGGGGGAGGAGGGTTGTGGGTGACATTAGGCCAGGGTGCTTTCTGTAGTGTAGTCCTCTCCTTTAGGCATGGCCCTGTGCTCCCGGCCCCCACCTCTGTAGGGTGACAAGTACAGCTATCGATGGTCCAGCATCACACATGTGCGCCTTTGTCGTCTCTAGACCTGTTGTCCTAGTCAGAAGTACTGAGTAGTGTACCCCGAATGCGCGGCTTAGTGCATGAGGCTCCTGTGTCTGTCCTCTCCGCCAACGGTGTTGACATTGCATGCACTCAACCTGGTCTTCGTTTTTCTCCCCCCACCCTTCTTCTTCATCTTCTTGTGCATGTGTGCATTAGCATCATCAGGCGGAGGAGAATTGGCATCGGAGCACGAGGGAGCTGCAAGTCACAAGGCCCCGGTGGGACCAGGAACAGACACCGAGGGCACCAGTGATCCAGAGGGCGAGGGGAGCACCACAACGGGGACCGGTGGTGACACCAGCGACAGCGACACGTCCTCGGATGGGAGCTCCCTAGCGGTGGGGGCAACATCCGGGCCCCCCGCCTCTACAGGTACAGCCGCCACCCAGCGCACCAGCCCCGCCCTCCCAGCAGCCCCTCAGCCTACGCTCCGTGCCCGCTCGCCCAGGAAGGCGGGCGTCTCCACCGCCCCAGGCACTTCAGCCCCTGCCCCTGTTACCCCTGCTGCCCTCAGTGAGGAGGTCATTGACCTCCTGAGGACCATCATTGTTGGGCAGACTACCCTTTTGAATGCCATCCAGGGGGTAGAAAGGGAGGTGCATCGGAGCAATGCCTACCTGGAGGGCATTCATTCGGGTCAGGCTGCCCATCAACGATTGTTCAATGCTATGGCCTCAGCACTGACGGCAGCCATTGTCCCTGTTTCCAGCCTCCCTCTTCTGACTGCCTCCAGCCTGTCTCTGTCTCCTGTTCCTCAGCCTATCCCATCCACACCATCAGACCAGCCTGCACACACCTCAACACCCAAGGGCAGCTCATCCAGACACAAGCACCACAGAACCCACAAGCATTCACGCAAGCAACACCCAGATGCAGACATTCCAACAGTCACTACCACCTCTGTGTCCCCCTCCTCCTCGTCTCCCTCCTCCCTCCCTGTGACGTCTACACTCACACCTGCATGCACACCACCATCAGCCAGTGCTTCCATCACCAGCACACCCTCCAGTCCAGTCCGCACACGTGCAGTCACCACCCCCACTACCATTTACACGTCCCCTGTGTCCTCTCCCACTGTGTCTGTCACCCCCTCTTCCAAGACACACAAACGCAGGCAGACACCCACCCAACAGCCATCCACCTCACGACAGCCTCCAGCACAAGCACCTGCACCCAAAGACAGCACACCTGACTCTCCTACAACCACATCCTCTTCCTCCACTTCCATCACCACTTCTCCTACCTTTTACCTCGGTCCTAAGAAAGTTTTCCTTGCTAATCTTGACCTCTTTCCCTCCACTGACCCACCCCCTCCATCTGCAAAGAGTCCCAAGAGCACCTCAGCCACCACCAGCCCAGCTTCGAGTGTCACTGTGGTGCATGGGTTCTGGAGCCCACCCTTTGCCAGCAGTGACACTTCAATCAGCAGCAAGGGGACAGCCAGCCCCCCACCAGGCAAGAAGACCAGGAAGCTAAAGGGCCGCCGTGAGAGGACTGACACGGCTGCCCCCAAGGAGCAAAGTTCGGCCACTTCACCAGCCACAACATCTAGGGGAGGCAAGGGCCCGAGAGCCCCATCTAAGGAGCGAAAGGGCAGCAGGGCGGAAAAGTCAGCCGGAGCGCGGAGCAGGAGGGGCCCACAAGCCCCATCCCGGGTGTTAGGGAGAACACCAAAGGGCCCAGGACTCTGTCACCGAAGGGTCCAGCAACGGCACGTCGGAGGGCGACTGAGAAGGGAGTCCAGGCCAGGTCTGGCTCCCTTGACCTACTGGACGAGCACCGCTGAACAGGGTCCCGCCGTGGAGAAGAGCACCGCTGAACAGGGCCCCGCCGTGGAGAAGAGCACCGCTGAACAGGGCCCCGCCGTGGAGAAGAGCACCGCTGAACAGGGCCCCGCCGTGGAGAAGAGCACCGCTGAACAGGGCCCCGCCGTGCAGAAGAGCACCGCTGAACAGGGCCCCGCCGTGCAGAAGAGCACCGCTGAACAGGGCCCCGCCGTGGAGAAGAGCACCGCTGAACAGGGCCCCGCCGTGCAGAAGAGCACCGCTGAACAGGGCCCCGCCGTGCAGAAGAGCACCGCTGAACAGGGCCCCGCCGTGGAGAAGAGCACCGCTGAACAGGGCCCCGCCGTGCAGAAGAGCACCGCTGAACAGGGCCCCGCCGTCTCAAGCACCGCTCCGCTGGGCCCTTCCTGTCAAGCACCGCTCCGCTGGGCCCCGCCGTCTCATGCACCGCTCCGCTGGGCCCTTCATCTCAAGCACCGCTCCGCTGGGCCCCGCCGTCTCAAGCACCGCTCCGCTGGGCCCTTCATCTCAAGCACCGCTCCGCTGGGCCCCGCCGTCTCAAGCACCGCTCCGCTGGGCCCTTCATCTCAAGCACGCTCCGCTGGGCCCTTCATCTCAAGCACCGCTCCGCTGGGCCCCGCCGTCTCAAGCACCGCTCCGCTGGGCCCTTCATCTCAAGCACCGCTCCGCTGGGCCCCGCCGTCTCAAGCACCGCTGAACAGGGCCCCGCCGTCTCAAGCACCGCTCCGCTGGGCCCTTCCTGTCAAGCACCGCTCCGCTGGGCCCCGCCGTCTCATGCACCGCTCCGCTGGGCCCTTCATCTCAAGCACCGCTCCGCTGGGCCCCGCCGTCTCAAGCACCGCTCCGCTGGGCCCTTCATCTCAAGCACCGCTCCGCTGGGCCCCGCCGTCTCAAGCACCGCTCCGCTGGGCCCTTCATCTCAAGCACGCTCCGCTGGGCCCTTCATCTCAAGCACCGCTCCGCTGGGCCCCGCCGTCTCAAGCACCGCTCCGCTGGGCCCTTCATCTCAAGCACCGCTCCGCTGGGCCCCGCCGTCTCAAGCACCGCTCCGCTGGGCCCGCCGTCTCATGCACTGCTCCGCTGGGCCCTTCATCTCAAGCACCGCTCCGCTGGGCCCTTCATCTCAAGCACCGCTCCGCTGGGCCCCGCCGTCTTAAGCACCGCTCCGCTGGGCCCTTCATCTCAAGCACCGCTCCGCTGGGCCCCGCCGGGCCCCGCCGGGCCCCGCCGTCTCAAGCACCGCTCCGCTGGGCCCTTCATCTCAAGCACCGCTCCGCTGGGCCCCGCCGTCTCAAGCACCGCTCCGCTGGGCCCTTCATCTCAAGCACCGCTCCGCTGGGCCCCGCCGTCTCAAGCACCACTGGCACAATGACAGTGCCGGATCTGTCTCGAGCTACTGTTCACGGTTCACTGTGCCCACCATGCCTCCTCCTTGACCGGTGGAGACTGTTATCCACCTGATGGACTGTGGCTTTGCATTCCCCAGGATGGCAGAGTGGGCAAGCCACCCACTGAAGAGACTTGAGAGACTGTGGCTTTGCACTCCCCAGGATGGCAGAGTGGGCAAGCCACCCACTGTAGAGACTTGAGAGACTGTGGCTTTGCACTCCCCAGGATGGCCGAGTGGGCAAGCCAACCACTGTAGAGACTTGAGAGACTGTGGCTTTGCACTCCCCAGGATGGCACAGTGGGCATGGTGGCCCCTTCGTGGATCTGGCGTCGTGGACTCATGTGGCTGTGGTGCCCCCCCCTTCCATTCCCCCTGAGGTGCCTGTAGTTTTTTCATCAGATGCCCCTGCAGTGTTCTCTCCAAAGGACTCAGGTCTCCTGTGTGGGCTTTGCCCTTGTGTTGATACACTTTGGCCCACGGACACTTGGAATATCGTTAGATGTGCAGGACTTATTGCCTCGGTTTATCGTATGCACTGGATATTGATTTGTTTTTTTTAAATTGTTATTGCTATTTGACTGTGACTTATCAGTGGTTTTTATTTCCCATAAATTTCGAGTCACAATTTAATTATGTCCTTGCTTTTTTTACGGGGGTTTGGGTGGAGTCACTGTGACTTGTTGCTCTGCATTGGTGTGTACATGGTTTGGGGGGGTGGGTGTATCGCGTATGTGTGTGCACGTAACCTTTCGTCCTCCCCCCTCCCCTGTGACGTAGGTGCAGTACTCACCGTTGTCGTCTGCGCCTGCGTTCGTACTCGTGGTAGATGAGCAGGTAGACGAGAGCAGGTAGGATGTTTAATTCGGGTTCCATGCTGTCCTCCTTCCTCGTGGAGTGCGTAGAGGTGAGCGTTTTCCCGTTCGTAGTCTGTTTCCGCCGTGTTTTTATCGGCGGTGCTCCCGTCCCGGAAAAGGTGGCAGATTGGCCGGTCATAATAGTGTGGGCGGTACATTGTCTGCCGCCTGTCTGTTGGCGGTGACCGCCGCGCTGTTTGTCTGTCCCGCCGTGGCGGTCGGAGTGTTAATGTGGCGGGCTGTGTTGGCGGTTCCCGCCAGGGTCAGAATTCAATTTTTTGCCGCTTTATCACCGACCGCCAGGGTTAGAATCACCCCCTTAGTCTTTATTTTGAAGATTTTCTTCAGCGGGACGAACCTGCCAGTCGAATTCGACCTCCTGGAGCCCTTGTCCGGATACGCGATGCTGGATTCCTCGGTGGAGATTTTTACCTTCGGACTTAGTCGTTTTTTCGAGGTGAAAATCCTTCGACCGGGGTAAACCTGGATCTTGATCCGACGTCCGTGGAGCCCTTCTCGGATACGATGGCTGGGAGGTCCCGGTCAACATTTTACCTTCGGACTTAGTCTCTTTTTCAGAGTTTTTTCTTTACCGGGACGAACCACCAAGTCAGGCCGGGTCGCGGTTGAGACAAGCCGGCTAGAATTTCCGCGGCGGGTCGGTCCCTCTATGGAGCTTTTTTACAAAAATTCTCAAATCTTCTCCAAACTTCTGGGGCTTCACCCAGATGTTCTTTTAAGGTTCTTTTGGGGTCCACAGCTCACCCCAAGGGTCCAGAAGTTCTGAGATGGTCCTTGGGGGGTGCGGACTTCAACTCCCAGAATGCACCTGGCGCAAACTCCTTTTTGGCCACTGGACAGTGGTCAGCTTGTCACTTTTCAGGAGTTGGTGCAGGGGACTCTGGATAGCAATTTTTCACCTGTAGCAAACAGGGAGTCCCTCCTTGAACCAGTTGAAGCCAGGCAAAGTCCTTCTTGTGGTGAAGCCCAAGTGTGCAGCTGGTGCAGTCCTTCTGAGTGCAGGTTCCAGGTGCAGGCCAGGGGTCCAGCAGGGCAGTCCTTCTTCTCCTTCAGTTCTTTTCTTGTTGAATTCTGGTAGGGATCTGAGGTGTGGGTGCAGGTCTGCCAGTTTTATCCTTGCTCCTGGGTGAAAAGCAGGGGAGTCCTGGTTCTCCAATCAGGTACAGGGTCGTCCCCCTGTGATGACCACTTCCTGGGAAGTGTGGCAAAAATCCATCCCAGTGGGCAACATTCTCTAAAAATCCAACATGGCTGAATCTGATTTTTGGAGGTTACATCTGGCTGAGCCCACCCACTGGTGTGGCTAAAAATCATAAACACACCCCTCTCCTGCCCTCTCCTAATTTAATCAAGGGGGCACCTAGTTGTCTGGGGTTGCAGGATGTGGGGGTGTTGCTGGTTGCTCCAAATGTCCTTCTCTGCCTTTGAAGACCGGTTTGGCAGCCCTCCCCCTTCCTGCCTCACCATCTGCTGAGGGGAGATTCTCTCCCACAAGCACATTCCTTTGTGTGAAGCCAGGCCACTTCACACCTCATCAAGGCAGCTTGCCTATTCTGCTACAGGCTGGCCAATCAGAGCACAGCAGCAAAAACAATGCAGGGCTGAAATTGGCAACTTTTTAGGTAAAGTCTATAACTCTTTACCTGAACAAGTTATATTAAATCCCACAACTGGAAGTTGTGGGATTTATTACAACAATTAATTTGATACCAAATTCTTGGTATGCATCTTTTAAGGAGACTTTAAAATGTAAAACAAAGTCTCCCCATTCTAGCCTATGAAGGCCATTTACTTCAATGAGGGAAAACGAATTTGGCTGTTTTTACCTCACCAGGGTTTATAAATCTATTTTTATAAAGTCCCTGCTTATAGTTACATGGCACCCAGCCCTAGGGGCACATAGGGCACACCTTAGGGGTGACTTATATGTAAAAATAAGGTAGTTTAAGACTTTGGAAGTACTTTTAATTCCAAAGTCGAATTTGCATATAACTTTAATTTAAAAGCAGCCAGCAAGGCAGGCCTGCCTTCAAAATGACACTGGGCACCTCAGCAGTGCACCTATGGGTGCACCACCTGTGCTGTGGTCCCTAAACCTACATGCCCTACCATATACTAGGGACTTATAGGTAGGTTAACTTAGCCAATTATAATTAGCCTAATTTGCATATTGATTTTACACAGAGCACAGACCCTGGGACTGGTTAGCAGTACCCAGGGCACCATCAGAGTCAGGAAAACACCAGCATAAAGTGGAAAATGGGGGCAAAAAGTTAAGGGGCCTCTGCAATCAGCCCTGTTTTCTCACAACTGTTAAATCGACGCTTAAAGGTAATGTGTCAATAAAAAAAGACACACGTAAGTCATGCATCATAAATACTCACGCAAATATCAGATGCGTCAAATAAGTACATGCATTACAGAAAACGTGACACACGGGGACAGGAACTGATGAAATAGAATATCCGTTTACAGGAATGGTACAGTGGGTGTACTTTCACTTTCTCTTTACAGATTGTGCCTCTTTTGACTGTGTGGTTGTGTCTTGGAGTTGGTGGTGTGTTATTGTTCTGTTTTGTATATTGTGGTGTCCCTCCAGTTGGGTTTTCTGTAGTATTTGATTGTACTTTTTACAAGTGTTAATGATTTTGTGTGTTCTTTGTATTTTTCCTTGTACCTGTACTGTGGGGTGTCTCTCCGGGTTAGTTGTTAAGTTTTCTTTACTTTTTTTTTTTTTTTACAATCTTTATTTTTTGTCAACCTGTACCGCAGTGATATGTCTGGTAGGGGGAGGCATATTAGGATGGGGAGGAGGAGCTGGGAGGCTTTGTGTGGCTGGTAGCCCACTACCTCCCATTAACGTTGGAAATGGGGAGGCATGTGATACAGAGGCGGTGGACAGAGGCAAGGCAGCTGCGGTGGGGCAAGGTGCTCCACCACCTGAAGAGGGTGCACCGCAGCAGCTGCAACAAACGCCAGTTCAAGCATCGCTGGGAAGATCTGGCAGCCAGGTAGCAGGATCTGCTAGACCAACTTGTGTGGTGATCGGTGGCCCTGTGGTGAGTCTCCCATTGGCAACCTATTTACTGTTCACCACACTTGAATGACAGTAGCAGATGTCTTGGGGTGCAGCATGCAATGCTTGTCGACAGGTTGCATGCAACCAGATTGAAGTGTCACTGTGCCAGTATAGACAAGTGGTTCACATATCCTACCATTTTACCAATGCAAGTCAGATGTTAGGTGAGTTATGCAAAACCATCACTAAGTCACACATATCAGGGGCCATGGCAACATCTGTGCCCCAGCATTGTGTCATGTATGATAGGCCAAGACACCGCCAGCATACCATATGTAACTGGATTGTGATTACAAAGTAGGGCATTCCACGTATGGCGCTACGTTGTCATAATTTCACATATATCATCCCTGCCATTATGTTTTGAAAGTGGGCATATCAGCCTTAGGGGACACTGACAATGGGACATTTAATACCACCAGACAACAGTGACACATCAGTCATGGATTACTCAGTGTATGGAAATTGTAGACTAAAAGAGGCGCTTGTCCTTTTCAAAATGCCTCTGTGTGTCTTGCAGGACAAGCCAGAATACCTCAGTCAGTTGTCTTGCAGAACACCAGAGTAGTGCCATGTATCTGTTACCCAACTCCCCCTCATTCCATGGAGTTCTATCTTCTACTGATTAGCCACATATGTTTGTTGCAGGGTGTAGTACTACATGAGTCGCAGTCCCAGTGTAAGAGTGAAGATGTGTGGCTCTGACCTGAGTGTCAGTCTCATCGTGAGTTTGCAGTGGTGTGACCTGGCTTGGCAGTTCGGTCTGGACTGTTCCCATGAGGAACATGATCAAGACTGATTTGCATATGGCTGGGTCCAAACTGGGCTGGCATGGTGAGCAAAAGAACGATGGATTAAACCCAGATCTATGACTGGGGGTGAGTGTTTGACAATGTTCAGCATTCCGTCCATCTCTTGTTGTTTTTGCTTTGTCGCCCTTAGTGGGAAGGGTATACCCAGATGTGGGTCCCGTGCTTCCCATGCCACTGGATTCAAGCTAGCCTGGCTGATGAGGGGTGAAACCCCGAAACCGGTCCCAGGATGCTTGTTTCCGGTCCAGTGAGGACCTGGCTTGGCAGTTCGGTCTGGACTGTTCCCATGAGGAACAGGATCAAGACTGATTTGCATATGGCTGGGTCCAAACTGGGGTGGCATGGTGAGCAAAAGAACAATGGATTAAACCCAGATCTATGACTGGGGGTGAGTGTTTGACAATGTTCAGCATTCCGTCCATCACTTGTTTTTGCTGTGTCTGTTGTACTGTCCTTACCCTGGATGATTAGCTCACTCCTCTGAAATAGTACACACTGTACTATGTTGTCCACTAGTAATGGCAGTGAAATGATACTAACCATAGTTTTCCATCCCTATCTTTCAGGTGGACCTCCCCCGTACACCAGGGGTGAAGTGGCAAGATGTGGGGATCCAGATGTATCTAGTAAGTGTGATTATGTCTGTCCAGTGTATTGAATAAGGCTTTTGTGTGAGGGTGTAATGTGTCATGTGTCACTCTCCTGCCACCTATCTCCATTGAAAGATCGAAAAAATCCACAACAGCTTCAACCCCCAGACCCACGAGCCAACCAGAGAAACCCACGTGCCCAACGCACCAAGCGACACCAACCTCCTATGCGCCTGGACCCACGTCAACAATGAAGACACTTTACCAATAGCTGCAATATTTCTGAGGTACCACTGCGTGCTCACTTTAAGTGCTTAACTTGTAAATATAAACCTACCAGTGACCAAAGCTCTCATCTGAAACACGCAGCTGCTTCAATTAAGGGCCAGATTGATAAGGCACATTTACCACTAGAGCATCCTTTTTTTGATGGTCTGATGCCACTGTGAGTGGCCGCATTTATGAGGTGGCACTAAGCCACTTTTGTGGCTTAACGCCACTTTGTAAATACAGGTCCTCTGACGCAGCTTTCTGTGTCAGAGGGCCTTGCAATGGGTGTTGGTGTGGCTGTTCCAATAACTCAAGGCTGATTACAATACTGAATATCTACAATATAGAATATTTCCCCTGATGGAAACTTTTTCTGCAGAACCAAGACCCTTGTATGGAACATACTAGATACAAGCCTTGAACAGTCATCAGTACACAGAGTTACTCTTTGATACAAAGATTTATAATGTGCACAACATCCCTACATACCTATGATGCATTAGAAGCACATGTGTTTTGTGAACACTTATACTCATTAGCTTGACACAGGCTATACAAAATTAGGTGGAATCATAAAATGGTACTTACCCATCACCATGTGAATTATTACAAAATCTAACACACTCATTGGTTGATGTGATCAGCGATATTATCAGTGTGATGTCATACATGATGTATTTTGAGACCAGTGATGTCATAAATTATGTCATAGAACATGTCATGAGTGATGTAATATGTTAGGTTCATAAGCAGTGCATCACGGGGCACAAGCTGTATTGATTAATAGTTAGTTCTGCTAAATATTACTGGTGAATGTCTGTGTTTTTTTCATTCAAAATGTTAATGATTTCCCTGCCATATTCACCTAACTATAATGTTACTTTAACCTTTGGTTTTATATATGTGCTTATAGATGATTGGTCACAAGAAAAGAACAGCCAGTCAGGGATCTAGATACCTTTGGATACGATGAAACACAGAGAAATGAAATATCCAAGAAAGAAAGAAGTGACTTAAACAGATGGACCCACCAAAGACTAAAAATATATTTCCACTAAGATTTAGCATCTGAGTTACTCAAGTAGTGCAAGGGTATTTGCTTAGAGGCTGCTCAGCTGACACTAATAGATTTTCAAAAATAATCATGTGTGAAGATTCCATTTGTAATGTGGAATCCATGCAATCCTGGGCTGAGATCTATAGTATTATGCAGAATCAGATGGTGTTGTCAGTGATGTTCAGTCCATCTGCATTAAATTATTTTTAAAACTACATCGAGACATTTTCGCTGGAGTTCAGTAGTTCTACCTTTAAAACATGTTTCACAGGGAAAACATTCATAATTGATAGCAAATCATCCACAAGGGTAAAATGATTAGCTACAAGCTGCTCAAGTTTCTTATTAAATATTGCTGATCAGTGATTCACGAATTGTGTATGAAGGCCATTCACTGTTTGGCCTACATATTGTTAATAAATCACATAGCCAATGCATTCCAAGCAACATGTAAGATGCTGTCTTATGACCCAGATTCTTTCTGTGACAGTATTTGTTATTGATAAACTTTCTAAAATGTATTCACATTAGATGCACATTTTAGGATTACAGCCCACTGCATTTTTTACAGTGTGTTTGACACTGTTCTCACAATAATAAATTGTACATTTGGAGCTCTAGGATAAGCAATGACTAGTATGTTTGGAAACATTTTTTTTAATTTTTCACAAGTGTAAATAAGGTATCTTTTGTATTATATTTTTGTATTTGGGAGCTGATGAGTGATAGTAAACCACAAATGGCATTCTGTGACTTTTGGTTCAGATGTTTGTATTAAAAAATATGTTTTTGCCTGGGTAACTGAAAAGACTTGCCATCTTGTTGCTGTATGTTATACAGAAGATAGACTCTGATTTAAAATAATCTAACAAGATCCTGTAGATGTTCTTAACAAGTCCCCCATTGCTGAATATGTGCCTTATTCTGAGTGCTTGGCTGCAGATTAGTAACATGAATTCCAATTTAAATACAAATGAGCATCTGTAGTCTTGTGGGAAAGATGGGTTGCAATGTTCCGTTCATAAAAGGTGAGCAGCATATTCAGAAAAGGGAAATGATGGTTCTGTGTAGTACTGCTGCTGGTGAATTTTGTGGTATAACTAATACTGTTGACATAAGCTGTAAATACTTCCAATTTATCACTTCCTGCATTTTATACTTTAGGATGTCAACAATGTATCTTAGCCATATTAGTGTCTGATGTTGGAAATAAAAAGTTGATGGTCCTCTGGTTTGCCCAGGAAGATATTTGCATGGGATGGAACCATTTGAGTACCTGCGAAAGCTCCTTGTCGCTGCAGGTAGCGTTTACCATTGAAGGCTAAATTGTTGGATTTAGGGATAACTATTGCAAAGTTGAAAGCATTTTGATTCATGGCTTTTTTCAAGTTTCAGGTTTCAAGTTTCAAGTTTTATTTATTATGAAAAAGAACTCCACTGGAGGTCCATATAAGACGATACATGTTTATGAAGAACCATTAGAAAATCTTTTATAGACAGATGATTAAATTAATACAATGATAAAAAACACTTAAAATAATTAAAAACTCTGACACAAAACGATTCATTTGACAGGATAAGGAGGGCATGTAATAACTCAGAGGTGGTACTTAAGGAAAAAGTGAAACAAATAGGGCAGAGACACCTGGGGTGATGAAGTGATAAGGTGGGACAAATTAGTACAACATGTTTCAAGCCTTGGGCACCATTATGGCAAAGATTACAAATAGCAGAGGAACCAAACAATTTAGCCTGTAAAGTATTGAGGGGAAGTAGCTCCTGTTGCAGCAGGAGCCAGAATCTTCTCACCCCGTGGGGCATGTTCCAGATGAGATAGGACTGTGTCATCTTCAGCCTTAAGGTGTCAGATATGATGTGAAAATGCTGCCTGTGTACGCAAGCCTGGCTGTCCAGACGGAAACTCGCTGCCCAAGCTGCGTTCCTGAGTGTGGATTTGAGCGATGTTGTAGAGAGAGTGAGAATTACAGAAGAATCTAATTGCAGAAGATCTAGGGCATATAGAAAATTCCTGCTGATGGTATATTTTTCTCTATGGCCTTTTTTAAGCAGTGATTGCAAGGAGTCATCGCTGCACATCATCAGGCTAACCATCCAGCAAATTACCGCGGCCAATCCTTGAATGAAGGAACTGCGGAAGCCCAACTCAAGTCGTAATGTTGTTGCCAAAAAGGCAGAGTTTAAAGGTAAGAGATCCCTCAAGACACATCCCTCGAGTTTATCGAGAAAGACCCATTTGAAAACCACAACATGCTTTATGCCATAGAGTAAGGACGGAGGTATCTTAGCCCGATAAACCCCTAGGAGATGTTTAAAGTGCCTTCTGCCCGTTGCCCTATGTAGGGCGTTCTGGCCATTAGCTTGAGATTGAGCCTTCCTTTGATTGTGCTTAATATGCTCTCTATCATTAAGGGTCCCAGAGACGATTTTACCCAAAAAGGTGTATAAGTTTACTCTTACTAGTTGTTAGACTACCAAACTCCAGCTGAAATTGCTGTACTTACGTCTTTTTTTTCCCATGGAAGCACATGATTTTGCTTTTAGAGCAATTTACCTTTAAAAAGTGGGCTTCAGTGTATTGATTGAGGGCTTGAAGGGGATTATTGAGACCCTTCGGTGCGATCTTAAATGCTTATGTCATCTGCGTAAAGAAGACAACATAACGGTCTACCTCCGAATTTGGGGGCAAAACTCTCACACTGAATTAAATGAGTAGGTAAGTCTAATAGATGCAACCTAAATAGCAATGGGGCCAACATACACGCTTGTTTTAGGCTGTTTTTAGTTGGGATGGCATGAGATAAGCCTTGTTCACCCCCTAGCAATACTCTGCACCAGGTGGAGGAGTGAAGGGCTACCACAAGGTCAAGGAGAATATCAGGCATGCCTAGACTTAAGAGCTTCTTCCACAGCGAGACACAATCTACTTTATCAAATGCTGTGGAGAAGTCTGCAAAAGTTGCATAGATCACTTCCCCTTTCAGAGAGACGTATTTCTCCTTAATTACTTGCAGGAATGAGTTTTTATCAATTGTGCCATGATTTCCCCTGAAACCTGACTGTTCCATGAGGATAATTGTATACCTTTCTGCCCAATCGTTGATCTGTGAAAGCAAACATTTGGCCAAATATTTTCCAACCGCATCCAAAAGTGCAATCCGGCTATAATTCCCAGGGCAGGTACTATCTCCTTTTTTAAACAGGGGAACAATGATACACAGTTTTCACAGTTCACTAACTTACACCTTCAGATAATGCGTACTACCATCATCATGTGGTATGTTGGTGTATAATGATGTAACATCAAATATATCCAAGACAGTGCCATCATAAAATAGGCAGGTTTGTAATTTTTTTAGTAATCTAAGGACAGTGACTAGTATCCTTAACAAACACTGGAAGTTCCTCAACAATGGGCTGGAGGTGCAGGTCATTGCCAGAGATAACGGAACTATTGTAAATGTTAGGAAGCATATAAAATCACCAAAGTCATGATTGTGGATGAACAAGTATACCTGTTATCGTTCATCAATGAGATTTAAACCCTGTACTTTACAACCACGTTCTATATTTCTTTGTTCAAGTCATTAGTTGTCTCATTCCCTCCTTAATATCACTTACTTTCATGGCAACCACTGCACCACCTTTGTCTGCTGGTTTTAGAATAATTTGGCAGAAATCTTTAAGTTGAAACATTTACACATATATTTTCAATATACAAGTCAATGAATGATTATAAAATGGACAGACAAAGGTGGTGCAGTGGTTGCCATGAAAGTAATTAGTGATATCGTACTTGATGTTAAAAAACTTAGGAAATTTACTGAGAAAACAAAGGTTAAAAGGCTGTTATAGTTAGGTGAACATATTAGTTAAAACATAAAATGTTAAACTAAAAAAACACCGTAATTAACTATCTAACCAGTTATAGTTTACTGAGCTACCTAAAACATGCCCAGCATGGCCAGTTTTTCCATCAATGATGTCATCCCAGATTTTGTTAGTGATATCATCAATGATGACATGGAACTTGTCATGAGTGGTGCAATTAATGAGGCATTAATCAGAAAAGCTCATCCACCTCAGCTCCTTCCTATAAAGTTGTGAGGTGATCTGTCAAGGGGATGCAAAAAAATGGGGGTTCCATTAACACAATTTCCCCATGCAATATCCAGAGGGAAATTTAGACAATAATACAGGTAAAATGGCTGAACAGAATTCCACATGTGAGCAAGTCATCTTTTGGCCCTGATCACCTTCAAATGTTTTGATTGATACTGGTGGTTACTGACTGACTGTGCCCTGGGCTCTGCTAACCAATCCGAGGGCCACTGCTCTATTTAAATGATATAAGCACATCAGGCATAATTATAATTGGGTGATACCCCAAATGTTGTCCTAGAATGCATGTTTCCTTTCCAGGAAGGACCTCACTTGGTAGTTAGGGCTGGAATGTTCCCAGAGAGAGCAGGGTCAAAATTGATTTGCCTAGGGCTGGGTTCAAACTGCGGTGATGTAGCGAACAAAATGACAATGGACTAAACCCAGATCTGTGACTGGGAGTGAGTGAAAAGTTTAAACACTCCATTCATCTTTTTATTTTGTGATCTTGCTATAATTATAATTGGCTCTGACAGCCTACCTATAACACCCTGGTATATGGTGGGGAATGTAGGTTTAGGGACCCCAGTGGACGTACGGCACCCAACGTGCACTGCTGTTGTGTCTGGTGTTATTGTAAAGGCAAGGTTGCCTTGCTGGATGATCTTAAAATAAAATTAACCCAAATTTGACTTTGGAATGAAAACTACTTCCAAAGTCTTAAAGTACCCTATGTTTACATATAGGTCATGCCTGAGGTCTGGCCTTGGTGCCTAAGGGTTGATATAGTGTAAATATAAGCAGGGATAGAGGGAATTCGTTTTCCACATTGTAGTACATTAGCTTCATAGGCTAACATTGAGAGGCTTTATTTAAAAATAATAAAGCTTCATTTCTACTAGAAATGAGCTAAATATATCATGTTTGAAATCAAATTACAAATTCAACAACTTGCAATGTTACATTTATTATAACTAGTACAGGGAAAGAGTTTTAGAACTCTATCCGAAAGTTACCAAAATCAGCCCTGTGGTGCCCTTTCCTGTTTGGTCAGCCTCTGGCAGCCTGAGACCAGTTACCTCAATGAGGTGTGAAGTGGCCTGGGCTGAAGCCAAAGAAGCATTTTTGGGGAGGAGAACTGCTTTAGCAGATGGCAGCGCAGGAAGAGGGTAGGATGGTCAAACCGGTTTTCAAATGAGGAACAGACACCTGGGACAGAAACCAGACCCCCACTATGTCCTGCTCCCCAACCAGATGGGAGCCCCCATAATTAGATTAGGAGAGGGGCTGAAGAGGGTGTATTAGGGAAATGTAGCCACACATGTGGGTGGGCTCAGAAAGATGTAATCTCTAAGGAGAGATTTTCTCCATCTTAGATTTTTGAAGAATATTGCTTTCTGGGATTGTATTTTGCCACACTTTGCAGGAAGTGGTCACCCCAGAGGGTGGCACCTGCATCCCATTGGTCAGGGGTGCCTCCCTGCTTGCCAACCCAGTAGCAAGGATACATTTGGAAAAGCTGTCCAGCAGTGCATATCCATACTGGAAGAAGTTCAAAAGAAGAAGGACTGCTCCACAAGGTGACCAACTCATCAATGAAGGTCAAGCCGGCGATGTCGAACCGGGACTCAGCTTGATTTTTAGGTTTGTCTCATAGAAGCCCCAGAGCTTTTCCCAGTTGGTGAGACTTCCAGGAGTTGACCTGGACCCCGCGCTGAGCCAAGTCGACAACGTCACATCCCAAGCCGGCCTGAAGAGAATCCTCAATCGACGATGAGAGAAAAATCTCCAGAAAAATGAACAATGTCTGATTTAGGTCTTGGCAGAGGAGATACTCCAACATAAATGTGAAGGGCATCCTGTCCGCCGTATTGCAATCCCAAAGGATATAGTGGATCATAATATGGCAGACAACAAATATATCTCTTGTTTCTGACTATTTCCCTCCGACAACACTTAAATCAGGCCTTAAGTCCAAAAGTAAAATTTTAACTGAGGCCTACCGTTCAGTGTATCTGACTTGGGATCCATTGCGGTTTGCTTTTAGGCACTATAAATCATCTTTTACAGTTAATCTTAAAAATTTATATCTCTAGTTCCCTAAAGTTGGTGTTGGATTTTTTTTTTGTGTGTTGCGTTTTAGTAACATTGCTGTGTTGATATTAAGGGGAATATGTATAGGCCCATAGTGCCACCGGATCATCACCTTTTGTGATGCTCTGGGGGGCGCTATGCCCTGCGCCGTATTTACGAGGTGGCGTTAAGCCACTTTTTGTGGCCTAATGCCACCTTGTAAATACGACCCCTTCACGTGCAGCACTTTTCATGCAAGGGGGGTTCAATGGATGTTGCTGTGGGCATACCACAGAAACATCCATTGCATTTTGACGCTGCAATTACGTGTCTTTGTAAACCCGAGGCAGTGACAAAATCTAACGCCAACCCAAGGGTGGTGTTAGTAAGGTGCAAGGAGGAGGAATACTTTCATTCCTCCTTGTTTTTTTCTTTTTCTATGTATGCTGCATTCTGCAGCACCCATTGAATGACCAAAATACCAGACATGATTGTTAATGTGCAGGAAGGTGTTCCTTCCTGCACATAAACAATCATTTGAAAATTACGCTTTGGCACTTTTGTGTGTGCTGATTCTGAAGCACGCACAGAAGTGCCAAATCACCATTAGTGATTGTTTATGTGCAGGAAAGGACACCATCCCTCGCATAAAGAGTCACACCCCTCAATGAAGACATTGTTGCAAGATAGTGCATGGATGCCTGTGTTGGTGCTGGCAGCTAAATTTAACACCAGCACAGGGTACAACAAAGAGGTGCCCAGTATTCAATTAAATACAGTGCATCCCTGCATTGTAAAAATGAAGCCTGGCACTGCCAATTTGTGTGCAGTGTTGTGCTCTGTCATTTTCCAATAAATATGGGCCTGAATGCTTTACACACCTGTCTCCTAAGTAGAGCCTAACTGCTTGTGGGCCAACCTACAAAGTGTTGAGCAAGGATTCAGTTACTGAGACCCTGACTGGACCTAATGTGAGATTGTGGCCTATTACTAAGTGTAGGTACCTACTTGCCTTTACTAATAATCCACTTTACAACAACACCAAGGGGGTCATTACAACATTGGCGGTAAAAGACGCTTACCGCCGTGCAGAAGACCGCCAACACACCGCTGCGGCCGCGGAATTCCGCCACAGCTATTATGACCCACATCTCGGAATCTGACAAAATTCAGACACCCACACAAGTCCGTCACACCAAAGGTCAGTGTTAAACTGGTGAAATCAAAACCTCCCCCCGTCTTGCCAACAGAAATACGCCCACACTATCACGACACACGAATCCACGTGGCGGTCTTTCAACCGCGGTATTCCATTGACAGTGCACACGGCAGCGCTCAAAATACACACACATTTCCAAACCACCACCACATTGGACAATTCGAAATACACACCCCTGATACACATACACACACCACTCCCACACACCCAATACAATATAAAACACACATCCACATCACCCACAAACCCCTACGACTACAATTACAGAGAGAAGGCCAGAGAGAGACACCACCATCAACAAACTAGCATCCACAGGCACACAACACCATCACCCACACAACTTCCACACACAAACACCACACCCCATTACATATCACCACACTTTTCACCACACACACCATCCCACACATCACCTACACCACCCCATGGCACGGCAAAGACACCCCAGGTTCTCCGAGGAGGAGCTCAGGGTCATGGTGGAGAAAATTGTCTGGGTAGAGCCACAGCTATTTGGATCACAGGTGCAGCACACCTCAATTGCAAGGAAGATGGAGCTATGGCGAAGAATAATCGACAGGGTCAACGCAGTGGGACAACACCCAAGAAATCGGGAGGACATCAGGAAGAGGTGGAACGACCTACGGGGGAAGGTGCGTTCCGTGGTCCCAAAACACCACCTGGCGGTTCAGCGGACTGGCGGCAGACCCCCACCTCCTCCCCCACAACTAACAACATGGGAGGAGCAGGTCTTGGTGATTCTGCATCCTGAGGGCCTCGCAGTAGTCGGTGGTGGAATGGACTCTGGTAAGTCAAATCTTAACTATTACATCCCCCACCCCACCTGCATGCTATCACATACCCCCACCCTTGCCCCCACCCCTTTCACTCCAACTCCTCACAAATGTACCAATGTCACAAACCACACATCCCAACACCAAGCCCTGCATGCAACAACAACGTATGGACACCCATCACTGCATGCCCACTGCACATTCCCATACACCCCCCTAAACCATCATCACACAAGCTCACACACAGGAATGCCAGCACTGGGGTACACGGTCACCCACCCATTGCATACCATGGCACACACAGATGCAATAATCATGCCTTTCCACCCCTACAGGACCACTAACCAACGTCACCAGATAGGAGGGTCCAGACATGTCCACTCCACCCACAGAAGAGGCCCACAGTGATGACAGCACCTCTGTCCACCTGAATCTAGATGACCAGCCCGGACCATCGGGGGCCTCGGGACAGTCGGTTCTCCTCACACAGGCACAGGCCACCACAGACCTTCCCCCCTCAGGAAACACCAGCACAGCACCCACCCAGCGGGCCCATATCTCCGTCCTCAGGACACATCAATCAGCTGTGTGTCCACAACTACAGGGAACCCAGGATAACCCACCACCCCAACAAAAGGGACCTGGGGTCAGTGGGCACACGGTCCAGGGGACGGAGGCCCAGGAACACAGGGGAACTGGGAGGGCTGCTGTGTGACAGGGGGCAGACAGGCCAAGGGAACCCACTCTCCACGAGGCCTTCTCATCCATCATGGGAGCATACCACCACTCCCAGGAGACGATGGCAACGGTACTGGCCAAGTTTCAGGAGACCCGGCGGATGCAAGAGGAACAGTATTTGGGGTTCAGGGAGGAACTCAGAACCATCAGCTCCACCCTGGGCACCATCGTAGGGGTGCTGAAGGAAGTACTCAACACCAGGAGGGACACTGTGGCACTACAAGGGGCCCCTGACACTAGCATAGATGATGAACTGCCCACCACCTCCGCCGGCGCTAGCGGACAGGAGGCACTGCCACAGGACCACCACACCAGCACCCCACCTCCTGTAGAAGGAGAACCACCCCGCAATCGGTCCCTGAGATCAAGGAACGAGACAGAGCACGATGCCAAGACCCCCACCAAGAAATGAGACCACCCTGATTGTCATCCCACTGTCCCACTTTGTCACCCTGTCCATATTGAAATTGCCCCAGCTCCACTTCCTATGCCCATATGCGCAATGCTCCTGTGAGACTAATAGACTGGACTCTGCCATGGACACTCCTCCGCCATCACCCCTCACCATTTAACTTCCCCCTCCAATATTTTGTATTTAAATAAACACACCTAAAGCACCAAAAGATCTGGAGTCTGTCTGTGATTTCGAAATAGTGTATTTGCAATTACAGTGACAAAATGTTCTTGAAATAGTAATGTCAACATACCTATGTCAAAGAGCTCTAGTCCATGAGGAATCTAAGCAGATGAGACACGTTGGGACCCATACCTGTGAAACCGTAAGGGAAAGTGACAACTCAGTGACTATACACTGGGTGAAAACGACAGACAGGATAGAGGTAGAAGTGTAAAAGTACATGTAGAAGTCAGGAATGTATTCTCACCTGTGTTTCACTGGAAATATTGCTGGATCACTGACTCCCTGTTCTGCATGTCTTCTTCCTCTGCTTCCTCCTCATCACTGTCCACAGGCTCCACAGCTGCCACAACACCACCATCTGGACCATACTCCTGCAGAAAAGGCACCTGTTGTCGCAAAGCCAAGTTGTGAAGCACACAGCAGGCCACGATGATCTGGCACACCTTCTTTGGTGAGTAGAATAGGGATCCACCTGTCATATGCAGACACCTGAACCTGGCCTTCAGGAGGCCGAAGGTCCCCTCGATCACCCTCCTAGATCTCCCATGGGCCTCATTGTAGCGTTCCTCTGCCCTTGTCCTGGGATTCCTCACTGGGGTCAGTAGCCATGACAGGTTGGGGTAACCAGAGTCACCTAATAGCCACACACAGTCCAGTTGACCCATCACATAAGGGATGCTGCTATTCCACAGGATGTAGGAGTCATGCACTGAGCCAGGGAACATGGCATTCACATGGGAGATGTGCTGGTCTGCCAAACATAACATCTGTACATTCATAGAATGATAACTCTTCTGGTTCCTGTACACCTGTTCACTCCTGTGGGGGGGACCAAAGCCACATGGGTCCCATCAATGGCACCTATGATGTTGGGGATATGTCCAAGGACATAGAAGTCACCTTTCACTGTAGGCAAATCCTACACCTGAAGGAAAACGATGTAGCTCCGCATGTGTTTCACAAGGGCAGGCAACACTCTGGACAATACGTTGGAAAACATAGGCTGGGACATCCCTGAAGCTATGGCCACAGTTGTTTGAAAAAACCCACTTGCAAGGAAATGGAGCACTGATAGCACCTGCACTTGAGGGGGAATTCCTGTGGGATGGCGGATTGCTGACATCAGGTCAGGCTCCAACTGGGTACACAGTTCCTGGATTGTGGCACGGTCAAACCTGTAGGTGATAATCACATTTCTTTCCTCCATTGTTGACAGGTCCACCAGCGGTTGGTACACCGGAGGATTCCGCCATCTTCTCACATGTCCAAGCGGACGGTGCCTATGAAGGACAACAGCGAGCACAGAGTCAAACAACTCAGAGGTATGCACCCACAGTCTACACAGAACACCACTCTTACACAAAATGTGGCCTGCATGTGTGTTGAGACTAGGCCTAGGTATGTGTGACGCAGTTGAAAATTAAACCATGTGGGCCCCTGAAATGGCGGCTGCCTGACCTGTAAAGTGGGACAATGGGATGTGAGGTAACTGCGCTGGCGTTGTACACCGTCGCGGTAGGCGGTCGAAGACCGCCGCGCAATGCTGCATTGGTTGACATTGGACCCTATGGGTCCCAGAAGCCAATGACGATGTACGCAGGCGGTGATGGTACGCTCCGCCGCGGACGTGACCGCCATTTTCTATCTGTTGAATCACTCGATACCTGATCTTCGACAGGAGAGGACCTACACTGCAAGTGCTGTTGTGACCTTGGTCTGGAAGAGACAATGGCTCGTGCGTCTGGGGAAAGGGCCCCTGCCTTCACATCGGAGGAGTTGGAGAAGCTTGTCGATGGGGTCCTCCCCCAGTACACGCTACTCTACGGTCCTCCAGACCAACAGGTAAGTACACAGGGAGCATGTTGTATGGGCTATGCCTGTGTGGAGAGGGCTGGTTGAAAGAAGGAAGGGGGCAGAGTTCTGCGTGCATGAAAGACGGTGAGTACATGTGCCACATGGCAAGGGTAGGGATGAGGGTCACTCACTTTGACGGCGCAGTTGGTAATGACTTCTCTTCTTCCCCTGTACATTTCATGTAGGTCAGCGCCCACCAGAAGAAGGCTATTTGGCGTGCCATCGCCAAGGACGTCCGGACCCTGGGGATCCATCACAGACGGAGCACCCACTGCCGGAAAAGATGGGAGGACATTCACCGCTGGAGCAAGAAGACGGCGGAGGCTCAGCTGGGGATGGCCTCCCAACGTGGGAGGGGTGCCCGTCGAACCATGAATCCCCTGATGCTCAGGATCCTGGCGGTGGCCTACCCTGAGTTGGATGGGCACTTGAGGGCATCACAGCAGACACAAGGGGGTGAGTACACTCTCATTCAGCTGACTTTTTTTGCGCGCAGTGGAGTTGTCTGGGTGGGGGAGGAGGGCTGTGGGTTTCTCTAGGCCAGGGCGAGTTCCATAGGCTAGGCCCCTCCGTAAGGCATGGCCCTGTGGCCCCCCACCCCACCTCTGTAGAGTGGCAAGTACAGCTATTCATGCACCTGTGTCATCTATGTGTGCAGATGTTGTCCATAGCCCTGTAGGCCATTTCCCAGGAATTGCACTGTAGAGCCCAACAGCGCGACGTAGTGCAGGGGGCTTCTGTGTCTGTCTTGTCTGCCAACGGTAGTGGTAATCCATGCACTCAACATGTCTTTCTTCTGTTCCCCCCCCCTTTTTTGTGGTCTCCCTGTTC
The DNA here is from genome assembly GCF_031143425.1 of Pleurodeles waltl. Taxonomy (NCBI): domain Eukaryota; kingdom Metazoa; phylum Chordata; class Amphibia; order Caudata; family Salamandridae; genus Pleurodeles; species Pleurodeles waltl. The sequence goes on along the minus strand of NC_090447.1, from coordinate 1,042,273,691 downwards.
TTGTGTGCATTAGCATCATCAGGCGGAGGAGCAGTGGCACCGGAGCACGAGGGAGCTGCATCCCACATGGCCATGGAGGGCCACACTACGGACTCAGAATACACCCGAGGGACGGAGGGCGAGGGGAGCACCACGGTGGGGACAGGAGCTGAAACCAGCGACACGGACTCGTCCTCCGATGGGAGCTCCTTTGTGGTGGTGGTAACATCAGTGCCCCCTGCATCTACAGGTACAGCCGCCACCCCCCTACCAGCACTGCCCTCCTAGCAGCCCCTAAGCCTTCGCCCCGTGCCCGCTCACCAAGGAGGGTGGGCGTCACCTTCGCCCCAGGCACCTCAGTCCCTGCCCCAATCACCCCTGCTGCCCTCAGTGAGGAGGCCATTGACCTCCTCAGGTCCCTCACTGTTGGGCAGTCTACCATTTTGAATGCCATCCAGGGTGTAGAAAGGCAGTTGCAACAAACCAATGCATTCCTGAAGGGCATTCATTCTGGTCAGGCGGCCCTTCACCAAGCCTTTCAAACTCTGGCCTCAGCACTGATGGCAGCCATTGTCCCTGTGTCTAGCCTCCCCCCTCCAACTTCCTCCACCCAAACCCAATCCCCTGTACCTCTGCCCATCCCAAGCACACCATCAAACCAGCCTGCACACACCTCACCACACAAGGGAAGCTCAGGCAAACATAAGCACCACACATCCCACAGGCACTCATGGAAGCTTCACACACATACAGACACACCAACATCTACTGCCTCCACTGTGTCCCCCTCCTCGTCGTCTCCCTCCTCCCGCCCAGTCTTGTCTACACTCACACCTGCATGCACTACCTCTACAGCCACTGCGTCCCGCACCAGCACACCTACCACCACACCCCGCTCATGTGCAGTCACCATCCCCACTACCATACACACGTCCCCTGTGTCCTCTCCCAGTGTGTCTGTGACGCCCCCTCCGAAGATACACAAACGCAGGCACAACAGCCATCCACCTCACAACAGCCTCCAGCGCAAACACCTGCACCCAAAGCCACAAAACTTACACCTCCTACAACCACCACCTTTTCCTCCACTCCCAAACCCCCTCCAGCTGCCCGTCCCAGTGTTCCTAAGAAACTTTTCCTGGCCAGCCTTAACCTATTTCCCACCCCCACTCCCGCCCAACCAACTCATAGGTCCCGAACTTGCACCTCAGCCACAACATCTCCGGGACCAGTGGTGCCTGTGGTCACAGATATGTGGAGTGCACCGGCCACCAGGACAGCCAGTGTGGCACAGAGCCACAGCACAGCCAGTCCCCCCCCTGTGAAGAACCAGAAGTTGGCCAGTGCCCGGCGGGAGAGGGGGAAGACTCCAGCCACCCAAGCCGCTCCCAGGGGTCCCGGTGGGAGTGTGGACTTAGCTGTGACTCCTCCCAAGGTGTGGAAGAGCCACAAGAAACCCGGCAAGTCTGGGAGGAGCAGCACGGTGGAGAAGACTGCCATCATCCCCGCGGCCCAGGAGGGCCCCGCCAGCCCCATCCTCGCTGTACAGGAAGGCCCCGCCAGCCACAGCCCAGCTGCCCAGGAGGGCCCCGCCAGCCCCATCCTCGCTGCCCAGGAGGCCAGCGCCAGCCCCATCCTCGCTGCCCAGGAGGCCAGCGCCAGCCCCATCCTCGCTGCACAGGAGGGCCCCATCAGCCACAGCCGAGCTGCACAGGAGGGCCCCGCCAGCCACAGCCCAGCTGCCCAATGAAGGACAGCCAGCCACAGCCCAGCTGGGCAATGAAGGACCGCCAACTCAAGCACCGCTGAACAGGGCACCGCCAACTCAAGTACCGCTGAACAGGGCACTGCCAACTCAAGCACCGCTAGCCCATGAGCAGCAGGGGCACCGACGCAACTGGGACCGTCACGGGGTGCGTGATGCACTCTGTGCACCAGTCCCCCTCCAGAACCAGTGAAGACATGCATCCACTCCGTCTATCCTTCACAGGATGAAGCTCTCTGGGCACCAGTCCCCCTCCAGAACCAGTGGAGACATGCATCCACTCCGTCTGTCCTTCACAGGATGAAGCACTCTGGGCACCAGTCCCCCTCCAGAACCAGTGGAGACTTGCATCCACTACCTCTGTCCTTCACAGGATGAAGCACTCTGGGCACCAGTCCCCCTCCAGAACCAGTGGAGACATGCATCCAGTACCTCTGTCCTTCACAGGATAAAGCACTCTGGGCACCAGTCCCCCTCCAGAACCAGTGGAGACATGCATCCACTACCTCTGTCCTTCACATGATGAAGCACTCTGGACACCAGTCCCACTCCAGAACCAGTGGAGACATGCATCCACTCCGTCTGTCCTTCACAGGATGAAGCACTCTGGGCACCAGTCCCCCTCCAGAACCAGTGGAGACTTGCATCCACTACCTCTGTCCTTCACAGGATGAAGCACTCTGGGCACCAGTCCCCCTCCAGAACCAGTGGAGAAAGGCATCTACCTGAGAGATTGTGGCTTTGCACTCTCTATGATGAAGCAGTGGGCAACCCACACACTTGTGAGACTTGAGAGACTGTGGCTTTGCACTCCCCAGGATTGAACAGTGGACAACCCACCCACTGTAGAGGCTTGAGAGACTGTGGCTTTGCACTCCCCAGGATTGAACAGTGGGCAACCCACCCACTGTAGAGACTTAGGAGACTGTGGCTTTGCACTCCCCAGGATTGAACAGTGGGCAACCCACCCACTGTAGAGACTTGAGAGACTGTGGCTTTGCACTCCCCAGGATTGAACAGTGGGCATCCCACCCACTTGTGAGACTTGAGAGACTGTGGCTTTGCACTCCCCAGGATTGAACAGTGGGCAAACCACCCACTGTAGAGACTTGTGAGACTGTGGCTTTGCACTCCCCAGGATTGAACAGTGGGCAAACCACCCACTGTATGGACTTTAGAGACTGTGGCTTTGCACTCCCCAGGATACACCATTGGGCATGGAGCCCCTTCGTGGATCTGGCGTTGTGCACTCATCCGGCTGAGGTGCCCCCCCTTCCCTTCCCCCTGAGGTGCCTGTTGTATTTCTATCTGATGCCCCTGCAGTGTTCTCTCTGTTTTGATCTGGTATCGTGTGTGGGCCTCGCCCATGCATTTTGGGGCCAGTGGTCCACGGACTATAAATGCTGCAATACCTGGACTACTATTCTTGGTGTATGTTTTGTAAATAGTGTTTATATGTATATTTTTGCGTACTGCATTTTAATATATTCCAATGGTGACACTCATTTCCTTTTGTCTTTGCATTCTTCCGGTGGGGTTGGGGGTTGTTATTATAATGTATAGATATGTCTTAGTGTGTGTGTTGTAGTGGGTGAGGGTGGGGGTGTTGCATATTGCGTGTCCCTGTTTTTTGCCTCCCTCCTCCCCTGTGTCGTAGGTGCAGTACTCACTGTGGTCTTCGCCGCCGGCGTTGGTGCTCCTGGTACAGGAGCTGGAAGAGTATAGAGGGTAGGATTTGGAGTTCCGAGTCCATGGTGTCGTCGTTCCTCGTGGAGTGTGTAGAGGTAAACGTTTTCCCTTCGAAATCCTGTTTCCGCCGTGTTCTTATCCGCGGTGAATCCGCCACGGAAAAGGTGGCGGATTGGTAGGTTGTGATACTGTGGGCAGTACTTTGTCTTCCGCCTGTCTGTTGGCGGTGACCGCCAAGCTGTTTGTCTGTACCGCCGTGGCGGTCGGAGTGTTAAAGTGGCTGTCTTTGTTGGTGGTTTCCGCAACGGTCGTAATTGCAATTTTTTTACCGCCGGCCTGTTGGCGGTCTTACCGCCGCTTTAACACCGACCGCCAGGGTTGTAATGACCACCCAAATTTTTAAATTTTGCAAGAAGTTAGATCTTCACCCAGAATCATTTGCTTGTATATTTGGTGTAAATCTGTCCGCTATCTTAGGGAAATTATGGTTACAATTATAAATGTCTAGGTGAGAGGTGTCCAGATATACTCTGATTGGACACTTCAAATTGAACTAGTCAATCCTGATTGATTGGTCACAGTTTGAACAATATGTTGTAACAGCCATTACATGACTCAGGAATACAGTATCTGTGTCCTGAAAAGGAATTGTAAATAAAATATAAAGTGGCAGAATGTATAATAGATCATGCTTGCTTTGTCTGCATTATAAAATAGCTGTATCAGTGGCTCCATTTTCACACTTTTATACTCATATGTATACAATTGTTATAGTTTATGCTATTTGACCCACCCTAACAGAACTAATGCTGTATAATGTTGAAATCATTCAGGTCCAGTATTTGCAGTGTTCGGACCAAACAAAATACTACCAGCATGAGTGCTCTTTATATGTTGAAAAGACTGGCCAATACTCAAATTTTTTCTGTAGTGAGCAATGCATGGCTTTGTATATGATCCCCAGCACATCGTAAATGAGAAAAAAATGTGAATGTTCATTTATAATTATTATATACAGAAAGGACTGTGCTCTCTGGGAGCTTTAACAATTAGGACATCCAATATTTTAGGGGACATTAAAAAAGGCATGTGTGAGTGTGTAAATTAGCACTGGTACAATACTTCTTGCCTAATTCTTAAATCTGTTTATAGGTTTACCTCAGGCAGTTTTCAAGATTTTGCATCAGCCATAGGTGGTGCTCTAGGGTTCATGCCCAATGTTGACTTATAAAAGTTTCTGTGCTGCTTAGTAGGTCTCTGCTGGCAGAATCTATGATGAAGGTATATGTAAAATATGTATGTATTATGGGGATATTTTAGTAAGCAAGTTATGCTCTATAATTTGTAAACATGTACAAAATATCATTCCATGTTCCCTGCTAATCCCGCTCAAATTAGGATTGGAGAGTATTTCCTTGAATTTATTTTGACTATTCCTCACTTTACTTCAAAACACATCCTGGAATATATTGAATTATTTCATATATAGACTTCATAGGGTTCAGTTTATCAAATACAAACACATTTTTCTAGGCCTCATTACAAGGTACCACTTAATTCTTAAAGTGCCAGTAAAATTCATAGCCCACCTGAATTATCAAATATATTGTAGGAGTCTGGCCTGGCTTGTAGTGGGCACCTAAGGTACTTATACCTTATACCAGGTCCAGTTATGCCTTATTTGTGAAATGTAGTCAGTGTTCTAGTAGCTTAGGCTGTCTATGGGTAGCTGTAGCAGAGCAGCCAAGGCTGAACTGGGAGACATGTAAAACTCTTTCAATACCACTATTGCCACACAGTACTTCTACCCAATAAAGGACAATACTAAGCGTTACCAAAAATGAAGGTACTTTATTTTTGTGACAAAAGGCCAAAAATATCTTAGAGGCAATACTCCTACTGGAGGTAAGTATTATACACAATATATAGACTAGTAACCAAAATCAGGTAAGTAAACAGTCATAGAATAGTGCAAACAGTAGAAAATACAATAGATTGCAACAGGCCTAGGGGCAACACAAACCATATACTAAAATAGTGGAATGTGAATGTCGAATTCCATCCTAGGCAAGTGTAGTGTGGAGAGGGGCACTGGGAGTGTAAGAAAACACCAAAGGTAAGTAAAGTACCCCAACTCAGTGCCCAGGAAAGCAGGAGTAAAGAACAGGTTTCCTTAGAACACACTACAAATCGTGATGAAGACTTATGCAAGAACCAAGCAAGACTGCAAGCAATCAACAATGGATTCCTGGACCTGAAAATGTGTGCAGAGAGGAGCCCAAGTCCAGAAGTCTAAAAAGAGTCCAGGAAGAACAGAAGCCCCTGCCCACCTGGAAGAAGGCGCAAAAGTGAATTCTCCGGATGGAAGACAAGTACAGAAATTCAGAAAAGGAGATAGCTGCAGGTTCCTGCTTAGTGCAAGAGATATCCCACATCGAGTTGTTGGAAGCAGTCTGTTTGCATCGCTGGAGTCCACCAACAAGTCTTGGTTCATGCAAGTATGCGTTTTGGGTCAAAGAGGAGCTGCCCGGACCCAGGAGGGACCAGAGGGTCTCAACTCAGACGGAGGAGACAGAGGGGGGCTCTCAGCACTTCACAGAGACCAAAGAAGACCAGGCAGCACCCATGGGAGTCCCAGGACATGGGGAAAAAGGAGTTGCAAAGTGCAGTCATCGCAGCACTACACAGGAGGATCCTACGCCGCCAGAGAACAACTCGGAGAGCTCTGCGTCACGGGATGGATTTCTGGGGACCTGGGCTATGCTGTGCATGGAGATCTTTTGGAAGAAGTGCACAGAAGCACAAGGAGCTACAGAAGACGCGGTGCACTTGGGTACTGTCACTGCATGGGGAGGCAAGCTCTTACCTCCACCGAATTTGGCAGCTGGACTTTTGGACAGTCAGGGTCACTTCGGTCCACCACCTGTGTTCCAGGGATCATTCTCGTCAACAGGAGAGGAGTCCCAGAGTACCAGTTGTCATCACAGAGAGGTACCTCCTCAAGCAGGTAAGTGACTCCGTCACTCCACTGGAGATTCCTTCGGTTCTTCTGGTGCAGGGTGAAGACAGGCAGTCCACAGAGCATGCACACCTTGGAAACTGCGCAATTGCTGGCTGGAGCTGAAGTTGCAGGTCACAGGAGTCTTCCTGAATACTTTGTTGTAGTTCCAGCAGTTCCTGGTTTCTGCAGTTGATCCGATGGTCAGAAGCTAAAGCAGAGGATGAGGAGGAGTCTTGGAGGAATCTTGCAAACCGAATCTGAGGAAACACCCAGAGGAGAGATTCTAAATAGCCCTGAAAGGGGGATTGGCTACCTACCCATGTATGCACCTATCAGGAGGGGTCTCTGATGTCACCTGCTGGCACTGGCAACTCAGATGCTCCCAGAGGGTCCCGACACCTTGGAATCCAAGATGGCTAATGCCAGGGACACTCTGGAGGAGTTCTGGCACCACGCCTGGGGGGGATGGACAGGGGAGTGGTCACTCCTCTTTCCATTGTCCAGTTTTGGGCCAGAGCAGGGACTGGTGGTCCCTGAACTGGTGTAGACGGGACTATGCAAGGAGGGCACTGTTTGTACCCTTCAAAGCATTTCCAGAGGCTCTGGAAGGATACCCCTCCCATGTCTGTAACACCTATTTCCAGTAGGAGAGGGTGTAACACCCCTCTCCTGAAGTAAATGCGTGGTTATGCCTTCCTGGGATTGAGCTGCTCAATCTCTAGGAGGGCAGAAACCTGTCTGTGAGGTGGCAGCAGCTGGGGCTGCAGTGGAAACCTCAGAGAGCTGGTTTGGCAGTACTGGGGGTCCATGGTGGAGCAATCAGGGTGCATGGAATTGCCCCCCTAATAACAGATTTGGATTGGGGGTTCAGTTCCACAATCTTAGACACCTTACATGGCCATATTCAGAGTTACCATTGTGAAGCTACATATATGCATTGACATATAGGTAGTGCACTCTTATAATGGTGTCCCAGCACTCACGAAGTCCTGGGGAATTGGCCCTCGACAATGTGGCGGCACCTTTGCTAGTGCAAGGGTGCCCTCACACACAGTAACTTTGCACCTAGCCTTCAGGAACTAAAGGTTAGACATATAGGTGACTTATAAGTTACCTGGTGCAATGAAAAATGGCTGTGAAATAGTGTGTGCACTATTTCACTCAGGTTGCAATGGCAGTCCTGAAGAAAGGTTTGTATGAGCTCCTTATGGGTGTCAAAACAAATGCTGCAGCCCAGAAGGATCTCCTGGAACCCCGATGCCTTGGGTACCTAGGTACGATATACTAGGGACTTATAAGGGGGGCCCAGTGTGCCAATCAGAATTGGAATATGGAGTCACTAAACTATTGTGACAAATTTCATACCCAGAGAGAGCATAAGCACTGGAATTCTGGTTAGCAGAACTTCAGTGACACTGTCAAGCATACTGAAAACACAAATGCCACAAACTATGAGCACTGGGGTCCTGGCTAGCAGGATCCCAGTGAGACAGTAAAAACACACTGACAAATAGGTTTCAAACTGTGAGCACTGGGATCCTGGCTAGCAGGATCCTAATGAGAGAGTAAAAACTCATTGACAAACAGTGACAAGCAGGCCAAAAATGGGGGTAACCATGCTGGAATGAGGATACTTTCTCACATAACACCCCCATCCCCCCAAATACGAAGGGAAATAAGGCTAACCTTGGCCAGTTGAGACTTTATTGTCTAAGTGGTGAGAGGTGAAGAGTAGACCTGCAATGCTTTTTATCATCCACTGTTTGGTTACTTCCCTGGGGGATGTAAACCACCCTGTTTGGAGATTTTTACCTAGAAATCAGTGCAAGTGTTAATTCCCAGATTCTCTATTTGTAAGTTCTAAAGTGGGGCAGTGGGGCTGTTCCACTCTGCCTATGTCAAGACAGGGCTGCTGTCCTAAGGATAAGAATGCTAGACAGGGATGCTGTCTCAGTAAGGCCATAGCGGGGCAAAAAGTTTGTCCAGATGGCTGAAAGGGAGAACAGGGTTGCTATTTCTCTTTGGTTGGAGCAGCACAGTGCTGCTGTTCTTAAAGCTCCACAGCAGGACAGGGCTGTCGTCATATGTGTCTAGAGATAGTGAAGGGCTGCTGCACTAAAGGTTCTCTGGGAGGGCTGGAGGGGTGCTCCAAATTTACTAAAACAGTGCAATTTGGCACATCTGGTTTAGTGGTTCCACAGAAAGGTACTTTTACCTCTGGGAGTTTAGCTGTGTCCTCTGTGGGCTCCCTTGGTACAGGTTCCACCCCAGGAGAGGTTTCTCCCACCACAGGAATGGTATCCATAGTGGGAGGGCGGGGAAGGGATACTGGGAGACCCTTTTTACCTGTTGGTTGAGAAGGATCCTGAGACTGCAGGCCTCTTTCTCTTCTTTGCTTTTTCATTTCACCTGAAATGAGAGGAAGTAATTCCTCAGGAATACCCAGCATGGATGCATGGGTCCTAAACCCTACCTCGGCCCAACTTGAAGCCTCTAGGTCGTTACCTAAGAGACAGTCTACCGGTAAGCTAGGTGATACTACCATCTGCTTTGTGCCAATAACTCCACCCCAACTAAGTTGCACTACAGCTAATGGGAGATACTGAGTTATTGACAGTCAGCTAAATCTTTGCTCACTGGTGGCTGTCAGCCTCATTACTCAAATAATCATGAACAAGAACATGTATGGGTATATTGGAATAACTTGTGCTGTCATGATTACTTTCAGATTACTTCTGATAAACATTGTGTAACACAATCCTACACCCCCAGAGGGTACCTTGTCATTTGACCTTTCAGAAAGCATCCTATTGTATTCCCAGAATATGCTAACATTTCAACTAATGCTTTAAAAACACTTGCAATTACAGCCTTTCACCCCTTGAGGATGCAGTTGCATAAGCGAATAATTAAAGTTCCAGCAGTGATAGTCTGATAAATACATTGTACCCTTTTAAGGTTATAATTCTCGTGTCCTACCACACCTAGGGTGGGGACACAAAGCTTTGTGTTGGGGGAAGCTGCGCTGCTCATGCAGCTTCCCCTATCCATGGACATTCTGTTGGTGGTGACCTCATCTTCCTGAGGCCACCACAAGCTGAGAAAAGAGCTAAGGAAAACTGAGTGCCTCGCAAGGGATTTTAGGGCATTGTAGGGTGATATGCATATTTATGTGCGGCTCTGCTGTTGTGCTAGGGAGAGCCGCAATGCTGCAGTGGATGGATCGACGCCTTGGTGATATCCAGTCCCACCTGGACTCTCCCCACATCAGGTAATGGTTCTCCTTGTTAGGGCGTGGGGTGGGGAGCCCACTGCTGGTTGCTACCTCCAGCTCCCTGCAGGTCAGCAGCTCTAGATGCTGCCTCAGGAGCCGACCTTCCATTTGGCATCTTCCAGCGGGCAGATGCATTCAGCTCTGGCCAGGTGGGCCACCTTGGGGGAGTGTGGCTGCACTCCTCCTTCTCCTTGCCACTGTCAGCGCCTCAGGATGGGGTCCGTGGCTCCTCCCCACTGACAGTGATCCCTGTCCTCATCCTCTTCATGGGGCCCCTCTGGTCTTTTTCACAGGAGGTAAGACGGTGTCCCCTGAATTCATCTTCGGTGCAAAGCCCAAGGATGTTGTCTGGGGCCCCTCTGGAGCATTTTCACAGGGAGCATGCCGGCATTCCCCGGCTTTGTCTTCGGCTGCCAGCCTCTCCCACTGTCTGTGGGCATTTTTTGGGGGACCTGATTGAGCCCTCCAGCTTCACTTCTTGGGAGGGCCCCAGGTTGGGGTTTGGGGCCCCTTTCACATTTTCGCACAGAGCGCAATGGCGCTCCTCAACTTGGTCTTCTCAGTGGAAATAAGGATGGGTCGAGTGCCACTTCCAGCACCTTCACAGGGAGGGGCACAATGTCGCCCTTATGCTTTACTTCGGGCCCATGACCCTGCACATATCTTCATAGTGACCACTACGGTGCTCCCTGGATTTGCTTCTTTGTGGGACCCTGAGATGGGGATCTCATCTCATCTTTGTGGGGGGGCACAACAGCACCTCCTGCTATATTTCTTTTGGGGGCAGCCCCCGGGACCTTGCCCATCCCAGGAACACAGAGCAGTGGAGCACCCCATGTGATTTGCCACTCCCATCTTGAAAGGTCAAAAGTCGCAGACCTTCTCCTTGTTATAGCTTGATCACCCAAGGGCCATTTTGGATGATCGTGGTGGCAATTCACTCCTGGTGGTGATCATGTGCCACCAGAAGCACTTACAGTAGGCCTCCAGGCCTAGACGATCCCCATGTTGGTAGGGAGCTAGTCCCACTAGCTCACTGAACCAGTCTGTCATCTAGGTGCCTTCCTTTTCTACTCAGCAGTGCGCTCTCCTTGCGCCATCCCAGTCTTTCCCCTACCTGTTGCTCAGGGGAGGTAAGGGGGCCAACACACCTATCCCTGGCAGGTGCCTCACTGGGTCTGAAGTCATTTAGGGGCAGAGTCCTTACCCTAGTGGGCAGTGAAGGGGTTCTTCCTTTCAGTTGTCCATGACACCTGTCTTCAATCCCACTGTCCTGCAGTGAAGCACAGCCAAGAGAGAGAGAGCCCTCCTCTGTGCAAGACCTTTCAAGTGAGGGTGGAAGTGACCAGCAGGCCTGCACCTTTGGCTTATCCAGATGTGCCACATCACTTCCTTGACCCCGTCCCCTCCTTCCTGCACAGTCCTCTGGGATAGCTAAAAATTGCATTGTCCGGAGTGAGTGCCACAGGTGCACAGAAAGCCTCAGCCCCTCCTCCTGACATTCCTTCCAGGGCCTCTCCTCCCAGTTCCTGGCAGGGAATGACACCTAGCTGATTGATGCAAAGCCCTGCTCAGGCAGCTGGACAGAGCAATACTGGGCCCTTATCTGGAGTTGAGTCAAAGAAGGATGACATTCCTGGATGACATTTGAGTGGTACAACTAATCTTTTGTAACCTACTGCATTATTCTCTTCATAAAGATTACAGTGTACATTGGTGTGACTCTGGTCTCTGTGGACCCTAGGGGACTGAAGTTGCGCCCTAGGCCATCCGTTCTTATTGACATTCAATGGAGTGTCTCTACAATGAAAGCACAGAAGGCACACTGACTATCCTTCACATGTGTACACCCATCTCACGAGGCCTATTACAGACCACCACCCACTCTGCATAGTTCTTTCTGTGCCAGGCTACCTAAGCACAGTTCTTGGGCGGCACATGCCAGGAACCTTCCTCACACAGCCTTCCCCAAGATGCACATATGTTTCCATACATGATCACGTGTAACCAGCCTGGGGCCTCCTACCCTTGCTGTATCACAGCAGCCATTGTTTAGTAAGGCAGCACCAGCAGTAAATATGTGGAATCCATTTTACCATACGTTTACTGTGAGGAAGTACCAAACTATGAGGTTTCCTCAAAGTAAAAGGTCAAAAGCCAGGTGTTTCTAAAGCAAAAAATCCAGGTGGATCAGATAGTCAGAACAGTCCTCTCACAGTCCCAAAACTTCAGGTACTTATCGAATTTCTTCTTCGTCAGCCCAAAAGTATCCTGCAACTCCTAGAAGGTTCACATTTGCCCATTATCTATAGATCTCCCAACTTCACAATCCTGCAAGCCTCATAATGTTCACACAAGGCATCTTGAAGAATACCTGGCAAGGCAGAGACATTCTAAAAAGCGATATAGTGGCTAAATTTGTTTATGTTAATCTTCCTTCTGATCTGATGCCAAACCTTGAATGCCCCATCAACAGTTTTAAACCTATTTTTTTTTTTATATTACTTCTCTCTAAATGCCTCATAAATCATCCCTTGACCTCAGAGCCCAACATGAGTTGGTAAACAGAGGGCAATGTAGCAGGATTAATGTTGTATTTCCAATTATCAGAACTGCAACATGCGGTAATGTAACATACATGACCAATAATAAAGCAAAAAACTTTAAACTGCCTACCCTTTTCGCTCTCCTTGACTTCCTGAACTCCCATATGAAGGTAAAGCACAAACTTTCCAGCTTAGGAATCCAGCACCGATAAATTTCCAAAGATATAGTTCTAAATAAATATAATACTCCTGGAAGGACCATCACTTTTAATACATTGCATCCCACCACCAGTGTTAGATGCAAGTTATTAACTCTGTATAGGTCTTGCTTAATCTTACTAAGCAATGGAGCCAGATTTATTCTGACTAACTTCTCACTAGATGAAAGGTTCACCCCCAGGTAAGTTACACCTTCTACCCAGCATTGATAACCAGGGTTATGACATAGAGTGCTCATCACTTGAGTCTTGTCCTCGTTAAGATGGTATCCTGCAATGGCATGGAATAGGCTGGCTTCCTCTTCTATAGCCCCTGACGACCTGCAGAGGTTGTGTGCTACAACCAGTATGTCTTCAGTGTATGCCAACACTTTATGCTGTATTTGAATGAATCCTATTCTTATTTTCCAACCGGGTAAATGGATTGATATATAGAACGAATAGCAGGGGCGAGCAAGGGCACCCCTGCCTTGTTCCTCTAGTGATAGGAAACAGACCCAACCCCCTACTGTTGATCTGTACTATAGCCTTAGGGTCTTGATAAAGAACCCTGATGGATTTAATAAAGCCAGACCGAGTCCCTTCCACCTCAATACCTCCCAAATATAACCCCAAGAGACTCATAGATATCTTAGTTGCCTCTGCAATGTCTAAAAGAGTAATTACCCTACAGATGTGATTGGCAGGCCCCCGTCCTGGGATAAACCAATGCTGATGAGGAGAAACAAGCTTGGCTCTGACCTTCCCTAGTCTGCAGGCCAAAACTTTGGCATAGACCTTTGCATCTGTAAATGAGTCGATATGACCACAGATTCAAAGGGGGTATGCCATTTGTCTTAAAAACCACAATACTAGTATCCTCCCACTAGGGCGTTATTACCTCCTTTTCCTGGGCAGAAAGAAAAGTAAGAGACATGGCCTCTAGAAGCTATGAAATTCCAAGGGGGTTTTATCAGACTTTGCTGCCTTCCCCCTTGCCAAGGAACCTACCACGGCCATTTTCTCTTCACAAGCAATCGGCTGTTCAAGAAGAGCCCTTTCCTCACCATTCAATAAGCCCTTTTTAATTGATTTTAAAAACCTGAAGCAACAATCTAATTGTCGAGAAATAACCGCCTCATACAGCTCTGTATAATAGTTACCAATGGCTTCAAGAATCTCTGTGGCGATTTCCATCCTCCTCCCTTGTTTATCCTCAATGGCTTTGACCCCTCTTTCTGCCCCCCTCTACCTTACACAATGTGCAAACAGCCTGCCACTGTTCTCTCCATGCTCATAGCAGTCAGCCCTGCGGCTCTGATAGTTGGCTGCCACCTCCTTGCTATAATGACCATTCATTTTTGCCATCATTACTGAGATTTTCAGCATAATTTCTCCACAATCCTGCCCCTGATTTATTAACTTAGCTAATTCAACATCATGCTTGAGGAGGGCCTCCGACCAGAGATATGTTTGATGTTGTTCAGTTAAGCTAAAACTCAGTGTCTCCTCTCTTACTCCTGCTTTTGAAGAGTCCCAAACCATTTTAGGAGTAGCAGTTCCCTGAATAAACGAAAGAAACTCATTTAGCCATTTACACATGTGCAGCACAAAATCCTCTTCATACAGAGGTTTCCTATTGAATGTCCAGATTCTAGGCTCTCTATCAAAACCAACTACTGCACAATCCAATACTAAGGGATTGTGACCTGAAAGCACCCTGGGAAACCACTGAATACTGGTCTGTCTCATTAGGGATGTAGAGATGAAAAAATAATTGAGTCTTACCAGCTTATTACAGGGGTAAATTGTAGGAGGCTGTCCTGGCTTATAGTGGGTACCTTGTGGTACTTACACCTTGTGCCAGTAAGGTGTAGTAGATTATCTCTTATTAGTAGATTAGAGGTGTTCTTGCAGCTTAGGCTGATAGAGGTAGCTATAGCAGAGCAGCTTAGGCTGAACTAGAAGACATGCAAAGCTCCTACTATACCACTTGTATCATTTAGTACTATATCATAAGAAAACACAATACTCAGAGTTACTAAAAATAAAGGTACTTTATTTTAGTGACAATATGCCAGTATATCAGAGGATATAGGCGCATATTTATACTTTTTGACGCTAAACTGCGCTAACGCAGTTTAGCGTCAAAAAGTTTTGCGCCGTCTAACGCCATTCTGAAGCGCCATGCGGGCGCCGTATTTATGGAATGGCGTTAGACGGCGCAATCAGACCGGCGCTGCCTGCTTTGCGTGGGAAAAAACCACGTAGACCAGACAGCACCGGCGTAGGGGGAAAATGGCGCATGGGCGTCTTAAAATGGGGCAAGTCAGGTTACGTCGAAAAAATCGTCTTAACCCGACTTGCGCCATTTTTTAACGACGCCCATCCCCCATCAACATGACTCCTATCATTGTAAAGATAGGAGTCATGCCCCCTTGCCCAATGGCCATGCCCAGGGGACTTCTGTCCCCTGGGCATGGTCATTGGGCATAGTGGCATGTAGGGGGGCACAAATAAGGCCCCCCTATGCCACCAAAAAAAAATATAAAAAATAAAAAATTATACTTACCTGAACTTACCTGAATGTCCCTGGGGTGGGTCCCTCCATCCTTGGGGGTCCTCCTGGGGTGGGCAAGGGTGGCAGGGGGGGTCCCTGGGGGCATGGGAGGGCACCTGTGGGCTCATTTTGAGCCCACAGGCCCCTTAACGCCTGCCCTGAGCAGGCGTTAAAAAGTGGCGCAAATGCGCCGTTTTTAGCCACGCCAACTCCCGGGCGTCTCTTTTGCCCGGGAGTATAAATACCACGTAAAGGCCTGGGAGTCATTTTTTAGACGGGAACGCCTCCCTTGCATATCATTAACGCAAGGAAGGGGTTCACGCTAAAAAATGACGCACATTCCGGGAACTTTGGCGCTATTCGCCTCTAACGCCATAGTATAAATATGGCGTTAGTTGGCGTTAGTTTTGCGTCGAAATTGCGTCAAAAAAAACGACGCAATTTCGGCGCAAACGGAGTATAAATATGGCCCATACTCCCTTAGGAGGTAAGTAATATACACAAAATATACACACACAAACCAAATCAGGTAAGTAAACAGTTAGAAAGTAGTGCAAACACTGTAGAACACAATAGAATGCAATAGGGACAAATAGGCCTAGGGCAACACAAACCATATACTCCAAAAGTTGAATGCGAACCAAGAATGGACCCCAGACCTAGTGTAGTGTGTAGAGGGTCGCTGGGAGTGTAAGAAACCACTAAGGGTGTCCTAGATACCCCACCCCAAGACCCTGAAAAGTAGGAGTAAAGTTACCCTTCTACCTCAGAAAGACAGTAAAGTTGAGACAGGGGAATCTTGCAAGGACAACAAATGGCTGCAAAGCACTGAAGAGGAATTCCTGGACCTGATGACCTGCAAAGGAAGGGGACAAAGTCCAAGAGACACACAAGTGTCCGGGGGGGGGCAGGAGCCCACTAAACCCCGGATGAAGGTGCAAAAGGGCTGCCTCCAGGGGGAAGAAGCCAAGGATTCTGCAATAACGGAAGGTGCCAGGAACTTCTCCTTTGGTCAGAAGATGTCCCACGGCATGCTGGAGGATGCAGAGCTGTTTCCACGCAGAAAGATCGCAAACAATCCTTGCTAACTGCAAGAGTCGTGTTTAAATGTTTTGGGTGATGCCAGGACCCAGGAAGGACCAGGAGGTCACCCCTTGGAAGAGGAGACAGAGGAGGCGTTCAGAAACACAGAGAGCCCACGCAGAAGCAGGCAGCACCCGTAGAAGCACCTGAACAGGCGTTCAGAAGATGTGAGCATAACGGTCAACTCAGCACAACAAAAGGGAGTCCCACGAAGTCGGAGTCCAACTCAGCGAGATGGCCAATGCAGGACAGAGTTCTGGGGACCAGGGCTAGGCTGTGCACGAAGGAAGTCTTGCAAAAGTGCACAGAAGCCTGAGCAGCTGCAGTTCACGCAGTACACATGATTACTGTCCGGGGTGGAGAGGCAAGAACTTACCTCCACCAAATTTGGACAGAAGGGTCACTGGACTGTCGGGGACACTTGGACCCAGCTCCTGTGTTCCAGTGACCACGCTCGTCAAGATAAGAGGGGACCCAAAGGACCGGTGATGCAGAAGTTTGGTGCCTGTGTTGGCAGGGGGAAGATTCCGTAGACCCACAGGAGATTTCTTCTTGGTTTCCAGTGCAGGTTGAAGGCAGTCAGCCCTCAGAGCATGCACCACCAGGAAACAGTCGAGAAAGCCGTCAGGATGGGGCGTTACAATGTTGCTGGTAGTCTTCTTGCTACTTTGTTGCAGTTTTGCAGGTGTCCTGGAGCAGTCAGCGGTCGATCCTTGGCAGAAGTCGAGGAGGGAAGTGCAGAGGAACTTTGGTGAGCTCTTGCATTCGTTATCTAGTGAGATACCCACAGGAGAGATCCTAAATAGCCCTCAGAGGAGGATTGGCTACAGAGAAAGGTAAGCCCCTATCAGGAGGGGTCTCTGACCTCTGGTCACCTGCTGGCACTGGTGTAGAATGGCTTATGCAAGGAGGGCACCATCTGTGCCCTTCAAAGCATTTCCAGAGGCCAGGAGAGGCTACTTCTCCCAGGCCCTTCACACCTATTTCCACAGGGAGAGGGTGTAACACCCTCTCTCAGAGGAAATACTTTGTTCTGCCTTTCTGGGACAGGGCTGCCCAGGCCCCAGGCCCCAGGGGGGCAGAAACCTGACTGAGGGTTGGCAGCAGCAGTAGCTGCAGAGAAAACCCCGGAAAGTTAGTTTGGCAGTACCCGGGCTCTATGCTGGAGACCCGGGGATGCATGGAATTGTCCCCCCAATACCACAATGGTATTGGGGTGGCAATTCCATGATCCTAGACATGTTACATGGCCATATTCGGAGTTACCATGGTGACGCTACATATAGGTGACTTATAAGTTACTTAAGTGCAGTGTAAAGTGGCTGTGAAATAACGTGGACGTTATTTCACTCAGGCTGCAGTGTCAATCCTGTGTAAGAATGGTCTGAGCTCCCTATGGGTGGCAAGAGAAATTCTGCAGCCCATAGGGATCTCCTGGAACCCCAATACCCTGGGTACCTAGGTACCATATACTAGGGAATTATAAGGGTGTTCCAGTGTGCCCATAAGAATTGGTAACATTAGTCACTAGCCTGCAGTGACAATGTTAAAAGCAGAGAGAGCAGAAACACTGAGGTTCTGGTTAGCAAAGCCTCAGTGATACAGTTAGGCACCACACAGGGAACACATACAAGGCATGCTTTATGAGCACTGGGGTCCTGGCTAGCAGGATCCCAGTGACACAGGCAAAAACAAGCATACATAAAGTAAAAATGGGGGTAACATGCCATGCAAGATGGTACTTTCCTACATAAGTGAACTCTGAATTGCATTTTTTAAAGACAACCCATACATCGATCAAACCATGGTCTTCAATTACTTGCCGAACGGCCCAATACACTAATGGTTTCCTACACTTATACATGGGACCTCCCCACAACTCCCCTCCTACTTCAATATGAAGGTTAAAGTCCCCACACAAAATCAGAGTGCCTGGCCATGTTTCTAATTTCACATTGAGAGTAGAAAAACAGCTGGATCATCCAGATTAGGGCAGTATATTGAGCAGAGTGTACCCCCCCCCTGTGCCAATGCGGAGGTCCATAATGACCCATTTCCCCATTTTAACATATCTCACCTTAATTGGCATCCCTACAGAGCTGTTGGCCATTATAGCTTCCACCCTTGTTGTGCTTCCTGCATCTTAAAGCTTAACAGTGAACACCACAACTCTTCAAGCTTCTTCCTTTTCTCACATGGAACATGAGTTTCTTGTATACAAATATCGGGCTTCATAGCCTTGAGTCTCAGAGCCAATCTATTCCTTTTACCATGGTCATTGAAACCACAGACATTGATTGTACAAATGTGTATTCTATCCTGCATCTGAAATTCTAGTAATTTCATTCTGGACTGCGCAACCCATAATATGTGTCATGCTGAAATCATTCACCGACTAGGCTCTTTGCTCCCACTGATATCTTGCTTATCCCTAGAGGATATGCCACCCATACCATTGCATGTAGGCCACACCACTCCCCCCAGGTACCCCAAGACCATTCTCGTCCCTGCAACTCATCCAACCCCCCCCCCCAGGCCCACTCCACACCCTTTTACTCCTCTTCTCCCAACCTCTGCCCCCCCAAGACAACCCGACCTCCCACCTTCTACTAATTTTTGTGCACGATTGAACCACCCAGGTCTGTTGATGGAGATGTTTACCCCTTCTAACATGTGCTATACCAAAGACAACTTCATAGTGACCATTGATGCATCTTCAACCTCCACAACAGGGCCCCCTACCAATGACCCTTAGCCACCCCCTTATGACCAACACCATCATTGTTGAATCAGTGGAGTCAGCTCTGCTCGGTCAGCCCAGCATTTGTGTGCAAAACATAGCACAAAACTAAAACACCTAGCTGGGGCCCATAATATTCAGAAATTACTTAGCCTTAATTTCTGAGGTGCAAAAAGGGGTTGCTATCCTGCACTACAATCTTAAGCATTGCTGGATTTATTAGGTAAGCCTGGGCGCCCTTTTGTTGAAAGGGCTGGATCAGTTGCTTGAGGCACCATCTTCTTTCAACTGTTACATGGCACAAATCTTGTCTAAGATAAAAAAGTACAGCCATTGAAAGATCACTTCCGGTCTGGGGGGACCAGATCAAAAACTGCTAGGCACAGCAAAACATTTCCAAAAAATACCAGCACCGCCCTTGGCTTGTCACCCTCCTGGCATAACTGATTTCTAAATTTGAAAGGGAATCTATGGGCTCACTGGACCTCTGCTTCCCAATGCCACTCAGAGAGTTCAGGGAAAGCCCCCTTAAAAAGCCTAACAATATATTTGTGACCCCTCAGGGAGGCCCAGCACTCTTAGGTTTTTCCACCTTGATCTATTTTCAAGGTCCTCAAGTTTTCACTGGGCATCCGACATCCGAGTCTCCAATAGGTCTGTAGTTGCTTTATGTGCTAATGTCTCAGACTCAAGAGATACAATTCTCGTTTCTGGCTCACCCATCCTCTCTGAAAACTCAGAGCAGGTCTTAGTCAGCCACCGGATAACATCTTGCAATTTCTGATAAGCAGTTTGGGGCCTGCAGCTGTCTGCCTGAGTCTCTTCTGGGTGAGCCATAAGGGTCTGGTAAATTGCTTTAAAAGAAACAGGGTCCTGAGATGGATTACCACATCCGGAGGTGTTTCTCTCCAAACAGGGTGGCACAGAATTGTCCCACAGCAGTTATAGCTGGCTTGGCCCCAGCGCTCTCCTCTTGCAGGAGGATTCCCCTCTTTTTAGCAGTGTTAGATAAAGAAGGTCGGGCGTCAAGGGAAACTGACCAATGACTCCCACACCCACTACCTATACTGTTCATGCCAATTGTTACACCCCCCCAAGCTTCTTCTGCCATGCATAAACTCTGATTCATCATCTGACCTGTCAGACAGAGAAAACAAATGGTCAGCCATGTCCGCCCCTGTGCACGGCCTTATCTGTGTCAAGTCACTGGCATCTGCTGCCACTGTTTGCAAGGGCTCCAAGGAGTTTGCAATGCTCACAGTTATGCCAACTATACCCACTGTGCAGGCAGGATCAGCGATGACGTCCTTACCAGATCTGATTCCAGCTGCCATCTCCCATGGTGCAGCCATGCTACTCTCACTCTCGCCTCCAGTGTTCTGCCCCTTATTTCTTGCAGTGATGCAGAAAACTCCTCTTCTGATTGCGTCTTCCCCCGAGGGAGATACTGCTGCTGCTGCTGTGCTGGCTGTCTCCACGAGCCCCGGAGAACCACCTGGCCAAAGAAAGAAGGTGGGCTCAACAGGCCTTAGCACTTCCTGTGTAGGCTCATAGTCAGAGGCAGCCACAGAAGCTCCCTGCACATTGCCATCAGAGGTACCATGATGCAGACCACCTCCAGGCTCCCTCATTGAAGACATCAGGGAAGTTCCAGGGTCAGCGCAATTACCCCCAGCCCTGAATCAGTCATTCAACTGGATCGGCATTGCTTCATAGTCGGGTTAAAGAAGCCTGAAATAGAGCCTGAAGTCTGCTGCAGACTGACAGGGTTTGCAAGTCTGGCCTCCAACATTTGCAGATCAGAACCCCCCTTTGACTGAGGCCATCTCCTCTTGCCACAAACCTGTTGTTTTGACAGTAAAGGTGACTCAGCCTGAAAGGTGCTCATGTGAACCAGAAACCGGCACAATAGTTACACAATAATTGCTCAAGTTTAGTCGTCGCGTCAGGGTGGGTGACACCAGAGGGGTTTAAACATGCCAGTCACAATGTCTTGGGTTACGAACAGCACATGCAGAGAGTCTGAACTTCGATTAGATTAGACGGGAATGTAAGTGGGAACAACCGACCGTTTTCACACGGCCGCTATCTTGCCCCGTCCCTCCTAGTCTGTAAATTCTGATGTGTCCGGTAACTAGAGTTACTGGGCCTATCTGAAATCTCTTTGTGAAAGACTGAGTGAAATTAAGCGGAAGCCCGTGCTGAAACGCCGATTTGTGCACGTTATTGCCGAAAAACGTTCAATTAACAATATTTGTAAACCTAGAATTATCCCGACTTTCAGGAGTGGTAATTCTAGTGCCTGGAAATAATTCAAATTTTTGATGCTTTCTGATAATCAAGACTCACTCATCCATTTACTTTCACTCAGTGATTGTGGGTGCTGAAAGTTGAAAGTCCGGGTAAAATGAAGAGTTACCCAGAAAATCTGACCCAGAATTACCTTTTTACTTGATGGACCCACAAAGTCCAACTCGTAATGGTCCAGTTTTTTTCCTGTCCTTATGTTCACCGGTACCCCAGGTATTGGAACTCGGGTGTTGTGGAAATGATCACTATTTCCTAGGCTCTTCATATTCAGAGCCATAATTGATAAAGGTATCCAGACGCAAAATAAATAGCACCATAAAGCGTCACTTTTGAGAAGTTCACAACATTTTTGTTTATTCGGGTTCTAGTTAATCAAAGGCCAGTCAATAAAGAAATACAACCCTCACATGTGGAAAAAACATGCTTAATTTGTATCGAATAATCATTTCTGACTATATGGCACTCGTACTAAATTCTAATTACATTAATATCAAAGGCTATGAGCAGAGAGCAATGTTAAAGGTTATGCGCAGAGAACACACGTTCATGGCCCTTGAAGCCGAACACGCAGTGCATTTGGTTGCTAAGGAAATTCATACAAAGAAATGCTCCGTTATTAACCTCAGTTGATGCCGAGTTTTAATTATATTCTTAATTTAACGAGGAATTGATTTTCAGAGGTTTGTTCAGTTAAACACCAATGTTAATTATTGACCTTTGTATCTAGTGTTTTTTCTGAATGTAGCACATAGCCGTGCCAAGGTACAAATTGCGTGAATAATTAATGATTTTTTTATCGTTACAACTAACAGCTTTTATAGGGAAATCAAATTAGCACACGATTAATTTTAATTTATTTTGTTATTCATTTCTCGGGATTCGATCGAGAATTTACCCAATCATAATTATTGACATCACAATGCAAGAAACGTTGCATATGTTGCTAATAAAAATATTATGTTTGACAACAATAGCTCAACAAAGGGACCCTGAAACTCAAACAGGAAATAAATAAACACGGTTTACAGTAGTGGCTTCAGGTTCTTGGGTTAAGCAATGCGTAACTTGCTTGAGAAAAAAACAAAACACAGGTAGAACATGACCCGAAGTAACTGAGTATGTAAATGCCTAGCAGTGCTGATCTACAATCTTGGTTAAATGGGAGTTTCATTCGTGTCACCGGGCACTCAGGAATTAGTTTATTCTGGAGGTTTTAGTTCTTTTTTTAGGCAATCATGCACTCTGACATGCACGCGGTCCTTACATATGTTCTGTAGTTCGTCTATATTTTCAAGATCATCGGCATTGTGCCTGTGGTGTCGCAGACTGGTGACGCAACCGGCCAGTGCACAGCACCAGTTACGGGGGTGTCTCCTCATGGGGTGTGTCCCCATGATGCTGCATGGGCCCACATGCAACCAGGCGTATGTTGGTTTTGCCCTGAGGTCAAGGGCTGAGTTAATGAATAAAGAGGCGTGGTCAGGTTGGAGGCAGAATGGCACGATCGTAGAAGCAAGGAGGTAGCTACTGGGACCGAGCAGGCCTGATCAAGGCCTGGACACGTACGCAATTGAACTCACCATCTTTGCCCGTGTCATTTATTTCATACCCGCCACGGGCACTCACATGGTGTTGTAAAACACCACATTGACGATGACGGTGGGGTGGCATCCTACCTCGCTCCTCACCCATTCTGCGGCGGCCGCGACCTACGCGGTGCTCGTGCCGCTTGTACGCGACATCAACAGATCATGCGCCTCATCCTGCGGCGGCCGCTACAAACGTGGTTCTTGTGCCGAGTGAGCGCGCACCCGGCAGGCCCCCTGCCGATTCAAGTCTCCACGTGTCCAACGGCCCAGAAACGCCGATGAACACTAGTTCCATAGTGCCTAATCACCCCACAGCACACGTGAGTGTCCCCACCCAGCAACCACAGGACCCTGATCACACAACGTGATCATAAGGAGATTCACGCCCAGCCAGCCCAGGGCTGTCGACCGCACACCAGCACCTTCCAGTGTAGGGCCCCAAGGGACCACCAAATGTTACTGTGAGTACAGAGCGCATCAGGCTGCTCCCACTCACCGTGCTGCCACATACTCTAAACCTACCTACTCGGCCCAGCAGCGCCCCCAGAGACTGCAATAAGTGCACCACCCTGCTGCCCCTGTCTCACTATTAATCCAACTCACCATCATGTCTGCCATACCACCCGTGGAACCGTTCCTCGTCGAGGGAGCCCTGTCTGCGCAAGTCCCAAAATGGAAAGATTGGGGAGAGAGGGTCCTCCTATATTTTGAAGCCACTAAAGTCGAAGATGATATGAAACGCGCCATGCTCCTCCATGTAGGGGGGAAAGAGGTATATAAACTATAAAAAACCTTGTTGAAGATGCGCCTAAAATGCATACGACTCTGATAGCGGCTTTAAACAGACATTTTGAACTGATGGCTAACACTGATTACGAGCGGTTCATATTCAGGCAAGTGAGACAACAGGCGGAGGAATCGCGGGACGCCTTCCACATGAGACTGAAAGAGCTAGATAGCACCTGTCGGTTCACCGACGAAACGGAGGAAATAAGAGGACAAGTCATCCAAGGATGTGCGTCACTGAGGCTTAGAGAGCTCATATTGGAAGAGTCCAGCAGGTCGCTACAGGATATTCTACAAATGGGACAGAAAAAATAACTCTCAAAGGCCTGCGCATCCCACATGGAGGCGGCCCTACAGAGGCCCATAAAAGAGGAAGCAGCTAACGCCGTTGCTGTGTCCGAGAACAAAACCAAACAAAGGGCCAATACATTTCGAACAAGACAGTGTGGATACTGCGGGGGAAACCCACACCGATCAGCAGAGTGTCCAGCGAAAGGAAAAACATGCTCCAACTGCGGGAAAATAAACCATTTCGCGAAAGTGTGCAGATCCAGAAGAACCCGAGCAGGAAATGAATCCGTCAACTCTGCGTCAAACAAATCCAAACATGAAAGCGATATGGACAGCGATGAGGCCATGGTGCACGTGGTTCACTCTCTGTTCACGGTTGGAAATACCAACACTCGACGATCAAAACTACCATGGTGTCAAATTCACATAGGCACCCATGAGACCATCGCAGTCGTTGATACCAGAGCGTCGATCAACCTCCTTGTGGCAGAAGAACACCGCCGGATGGTGCCAGTACCGACACTAACGAAAGCCCACGTGACAGTCTATGCATATGGGCAGAGCACACCACTTGCCCTGAAAGGTGTGTTTAAAACTACTCTCACCCATGGGTCACAAACCATCCCCGCAAAAGTCTACGTGACAGAGGAAGGACAAGGAATGCTGCTTGACTGCAAGGCTGCAGAGGACTTAGGAGTAGCCACATTTGCATTCAGTATTCACCAAGAATCCGTAACGGACCTGTTAGCCAAATACAAAGGTGTGTTTGAAGGAATCAGGTGTCTCAGAGACCGACAAATCAAGCTCCACATTGATGTGACCATGCAGCCGTTGACTCTCCACCACCGGCGCGTCGCATTCCATCTCCGGCCACAAGTGGAGAAAGTGTCCGGACCCACACCATGGGTTTCACCCATTGTGGTAGCGCGCAAACCAAAACAACCAGGAGAAATCCTCATCTGCGTGGACATGCGCCTCCCAAATGCCGCCATCAAGCGGGAGCGATACCTGACGCCCACCATCGACGACATCCTGGGAGAACTCAGTGAATCCCGTTGGTTTTCCAAACTAGACCTTCGGTCCGGATATCATCAACTAGTGTTGGCAAATGAGTCACATTACATCTCAACGTTCTCCACACACATTGGACTGAGAAGGAACTCCAGTGCCACGGATGTTTTTCAGAACGTCATAGAGGAGCTGCTGGCCGATCTACCTGGGACAATAAATGTCAGCGATGACATCCTCATCCAAGTACCCACCATCGCAGAGCACCACTCTTGCCTTCAGAATGTACTTCACTCACACTACACTGCAGAAAATGTGAATTCCTGAAGGGCAAGATACAACTCTTTGGCTACGTGGTCTCCACAAACGGTGTTGCACCAGACCCAGCCAAAGTGAGCGACATCAAGGACGCACCCACTCCCATGAGCATGGCAGAGGTCCGGAGCTTCTTAGGCATGGTTAACTACTGCGGCTGCTTAATCAAGGACTTATCCACTCTTACCCAGCCCCTCAGGAAATTAACCAAAACCTCAGAGACATGGACTTGGGGATCTGAGGAGCAGGCGGTGTTTGAAGCCATCTAGGACGCACTATCCAGTGAAACCACCCTGAGGTACTTTGACCCTAAAAGGAACACCAAGGTCGCCATAGACGCAGGGCTGAAAGGACTAGGAGCCGTACTGTTGCAAGAACAATCAGAGGGCATATGGTCGTCCGTCGCATATGCCAGCAGGTCACTCACGGAGACAGAACGAAGATAATCTCAGATAGAGAAGAAGGCAATAGCTGTGCACTGGGGCTGCAAGCACTACCACATCTACATCTATGGGCGCCCCTTCATAGTGACCACTGACCATAAGCCTCTGCTCCTTTTGTTCAATGGCAAAGCCTCGAAACCTCCACAGAGAATAGAGAAGTGGATGCTTCAGTTGCAGGACTATAGATGTAAACTGGAATACCGCCGGGGTTCTGAGAACCCTGGGGATTACGTATCAAGACACCCTCGAGCAGCTTCGGACAGGGAAGTGCATGAAGCATTAGAGACAGAGGAGTACATCAGGTATGTTACTGACCGGTCCCGACCCATACCCATGTCAATGAGTGAGATTGTCCAAGCCACCAAAGAAGACGAATGTCTGCAGAAGGTTCTGACAGCCGTTCAGACCAACCAATGGCATGTCCTCAAGAGACAACTACCCCTGTTGAATTCGGATGCGCAGCGCATTCTTGGGAGTTTGTATAACGTGCGGGACGAACTCACAGCAGACGTTGAAGGGCGTGTGCTAAGAGGGTGTAGACTAGTCATCCCGTCTTTCCTCACTGCCAGAGTTGTACAATTGGCTCACAATCGCCATCAAGGCATGGTCAAAATAAAGAAACACCTATGGTCGAAGGTATGGTTTCCCCTCATGGACGAGCAAGTCAAGGACATGGTGAGGTCATGTGTGTGGTGCCAAGCCATGGTAGAACCTAAAAGACCAGTCCCTGTAGAGACTGAGCCTGCCCCGAAGGACCCTGGGTATCTGTGAGTATGGACTTTGGAAGTCTACCCGATGGCCGCCACACCATGATCCGAATCGACGATTTCTCCAAATACCCTGAGGTAGAAATCATCCTGACCCTCACGGCAGAGGTAGTGATATCCAGTTTGGAGAAGGCAATGGCTACCCACAGCCTGATCTCAGAACTTAAGACCGACAATGGGCCACCATTCCAAAGCCGGGAGCTAGCGGAGTACCTGAGCAACACTGGCACTCGACATCGGGGAATCACACCAAGATGGCCTCAGGCAAATGGTGAGGTCGAAAGATTCATGAGGACGCTAAACAAGGTAATTCGCATTGCCCATGCGAACAACCAAGCAAGCGACTATGCCATCTACTTGTTCCTGCGAAATTATCGGCAGAACCCCCATTCGACAAACAAACAGAGCACCAGGGCACACCACGCTCGGGAGGGCTGCTACTGATTCAATACTGCACCACCATTCATGGAAGCCTCCAGCAATGAGCCGAGAGCTCTCCCAGGAGAAACGGCAGCGTGCCAGCCTGAAGCGATGAGCAGTGACGTCCGACCTTGAGGTGGAGGATCAAGTCCTACTGAAGGAAGTTTCTTCCGGGAGCAAATTCTGCACGCCATTTAGCACCACTCTGTGGACGATCATTCGCCGGAAGGGATCTGCGATCGTAGCCAGGCGCGGGGAAGATGTTGTCGCCCAGAATGTGTCACTATTCAAAAGGCCCAGAAGCGAACGTTCCTGCCTAGAAGAGGATGAGTCCCTGTTGTCACCTAACGAGAACAATAGCAGCAGTCCAGGTACCGCTGAGACACAGGAGAGACTACCAAGTCTGACTCAGGCCGAGTCCCCAAGTCCAATATCTGCTCCAAGTCCTGCCCAAGGATGGTCAGAATCCACCTGATACAATCAACGCAGTAACCCCCGTCCCTCTACACGAATGCATGACCATCTGTGGGACGGATGAAGTGTCATCAAATGTTTGTCTTGTTTTGTTTGTTATGGTTTTGGAGGATTGTGGTGTCACAGACCGGTGACGCAACCGGGCAGTGGACAGCACCAGTTACGGGGGTGTCTCCTCATCGGGTGTGTCCCCACGATGCTGTATGGACCCACCAGCAACCCGGCGTGTGTTGGTTTATCTCTGAGGTTAAGGGCTGAGTTAATGAATAAAGAGGCGTGGTCAGGTTGGAGGCAGAACGGCGCGATCGTAGAAGTGAGGAGGTAGCTGCTGTGACTGAGCCGGCCTGATCAAGGCCTGGCCACGTAGGCAATTGAACTCACCATCTGTGCCCGTGTCATTTATTTCATACCTGCCCACGGGCACTCACATGGTGTTGTAAAACACCACAGTGCCATGGGCTTTAGTAATTTCCAGGAAAGTAAGAAAGATTGGGTGGCTCGCCTTTATCACTTGGAAAGGTGTGGTCGTATTATCTGTGGACCCTACTTGTACCGGACGAAGAATATGTTTTACTGTCTTCTGGAGTGTGCATATTTTCAATAGATATGTTTTTATGCCATTGCGCGAAAGCTGACTACAGCCTTGCTCTTGATTTTTTGTTTCAGAGTTGGATGATCTGAAGTCTTTTAATCTTGCCTTCTGTGGATGCATTTTTTGCTTAAATCAGGGGATATATTATACAAGTGAGGGGGATTCTCATGAGCCCCAGGCATTCCTGGCAGGAAGTTGCAGTTACATTTTCCACATATCTGCAGGGAAATCCCTATCCTGCCCTTGAAAGGGATGTTGGGCCTGAAGCCAGCACCAAAAGGCAAAGGGATGGCTGGTCTCCGTTTTACTGATGTACTGTTCCGAGCACCTACATTAGAAACAGCACATTTGTTGTAATAGAGCACACACTCCTGGTCTGCGGCTGGGTCACTCAATTAAAAGTGCTTTGCGGTGCAGAGCAGGCCAGTGTGCCCTATGTGTAATTTGACTCCAGGGTGCTTTTTGTACAAGCCCTGTGGTTCAGGGCAACACAGCAAATTACCTTGCTGCACTGCCCTGCACCACAGGGAAAGGGCAGAAGGACATCGTATTTACAATATATAGGCCCTCATTACGACTTCGGCGACCTTGAAAAAAGACCGCCGCAGGCGCCACAATACCGCCAGTGCTGGTGGTATGCGTGGCACCCTATTTTGACATGTCCGCTGGGCCAGCGGACGGAAACAGCGTTTCCATCCGCTGGCCCAGCGGAAAAGTTACATCAACATTGAAGCCGGCTCATAATAGAGCCGGCAGCAATGTTGATGTGCAGCAGGTGCAGCAGCACCCATCACGCCTTTTGCTGCGCGAAATTCGGGCAGTGAAATGCGCAATCAGGCTGTGCCTGGAGGCCCCTGCCGGCCCATGCCAAGTACATGGGCAGTGCAGGGGGCCCAAGGGCACCCCGAATCCCCCTTACTGCCAGCCTTTCCATGGCGGTGTTTACTGCCATGGACAGGCTGGCGATTGGGAACTCATAATCCCCAGGGCAGCACTGCTTACAGCGCTGCCCTGGGGATTATGACCGCCTGGCGGAAGCCTGGTGGTATAGTGGATGGGCCGGCGGTATGGCCGCGGCTAATGCGCAACGGTCATAATACACTAGCAGAACAGTGCCAGCCTGTGCCGGTGTTACCGTCAGTGTTCCGCTGGCTGCCAGGGTCGTAATAACCCCCATAGTGCTTTTTTGTCCTTTTACCCCTGCCAGGCGCAAAAATTGCTACCTAGGGCCAACGCAGGTACACTTGCACCATGGTGCAAGGGTGTCTGCGGTGTCAATTGGAATGTGGTGTCTTTTCCTGCACAAAAAACAAACCAGAGAGGCATTTTCCTCTTTCTCTGTGTGCTGCAGAGTGCAGCACACATGGGAAGAGGAAACAATGAGGAGAAATAAGATATTTCTCCTTGTTGCACCTGCCCTGTGGAGGCATACTGTTTTGAAGCGTTCCCAGGTTTACAGATTCTTGTAAATCTGGAAATGAATCAAAACCCATGGGTGTTGCGTGGGAACACCCACCAGAGCACCCCTGGTGCGCCTTCCTGACGCAGTGCAGGGCAATGCAGTGCATTGACTTGACTTGCAACATAGCTACAAGGCCATGAAAAGCCAAGCGAAGTGGCTTTGTGTAGATTTGTAGATATGGTTTTTCACAAAAAGTGATGTTGATGGGGCACAGGGCTTCTATATATGCCCCTTTGTCTTTTTCTTTCTAATGCCTTGCTCTCATCTAATTCTTGGCTAAGTTATGTCTAGATCTATCAAGGGTGATGGAAGGGCATATATGCTTGACCTACATCATGTCTGATACCTAGGGCCATGTTTATGAGAAATGACCCAACACTGTGGCAGCTTTGCATAAAAAAAACATGCGCAGTGTAGCGCCAATTATTTGCAGCATGGATGCACTGGATTTATGGATCAGTGCACCATGTTGCAAGCTCTGATGGTGCATCAAAAATTTTGATGCATCTTCTAAAAAGGTGACAGAACGTGTCAGAACGCAACTGGCCCTTAAATGATGCAAAGCTAATTTGTGTGTTCTAAGGCACTTGTGCATGCTGTTAATTAGCATTATGTTACTTAGGAGTGCTTTGCATGGCAAGATGCATAAAAAGATGATGCATTTAAAAAAATTGAGCTGCGGACAGATCACCAGAAGAAAAAATAACTTAAAAAATGGACTGAAACCCAATCACCAGTCAGGAGGGTAACAACCGCAGCTAAGATGACCAGACAGCTGGGGAGGAGGAAGAGGAAGACAAATTTCAGTGAGGAGGAGAAGCAAATATTAATAGCTGAGGTGACAAAAAAAGAACACCTTCTCTTCATCACCTCCAAATTGCCATTTTGAAATAGGGAAACCACTTGGCAAGCCATACTGCAGAAAGTCAACAGTGTAGGGCAAACAAAGAGGAATGTGCAGAGTTAAAGAAGAGGTGGCATGACCATAAGTGCAAGGACCAAAAAGAAACCGTCCAGAAACCTTAGGGCAGTCATGAGGACCAGGGATGAACCTGATGCCATGAGGAGTTGGACCCATTGTAGGAGCAGTGGTGTCACAGCAGTGTGTCACCCATCCCAAAAAAGTTGGTGGCAGGACCTGTCGAACAGGACAGTGCTTTGGCCAAGGACCAGGAAGAACTACAGCGTCAGTGACAACAAGGGACCATGGGGCATATTAATGAGATTTGTAATGCAGCACAGCAAGTCACTTTGCTGTGCTGCACTATGTGCATTAGAAATGGCAGGAATGTCATACTTATGAATTCATGCATCATATAACTCTAAAACAATTGCCCTTTCACATATGTTTATCTTTAGCCCTGCCAAGTTTCAGAGATCTATGTGTGATGTGTTGGTCCAGTCCAGGTTGTCCAATTTTTTCTGGGACTGTAGTCTAATCATCAACATGATAGACTTGATCAAAAAATCACAATGCAAAGCAAAAAAAAAAAAAAAAAAAAGGCTGGAGCAGCACATCATGCATGATTAATGGAAACTGTGCAGATATGTCTTTGTCAATGTCTACTCCCTTGCATCATGTAGCACATGTGCTTGCCTTAGGGCTATGTAGCCAAAAGTTGAATGGAATTCAATGTTTAGTAATGTGCTTTGCCAGAGTGCCAATTTCCTATCAAAGAGGGTATTCAGCTGCTGAGTTTGTGCCGGCTCACCAAGATCACCTGATGAGCCAGATGTGCATTGATTTGAACTAAACCATTTTACACCCAGCTCCCCTGATGTGCTGGACGGGGTTTTTACTGGTGTTGGCTGCCATGTAAGAGACAACCCTTTCTCCTGTCTTGCTCTGATGGATATTGTGGGTGGTGGTTAATGCAAGTGATGCACAGCAGCGGTCCATGATCGCTTGTTGGTTTCTGAATGGGGAGACTTTATTGTATTTCAAGGAGGCAAGGGGTGATGTGTGTGCTGCACAGTAGGCTAAATAATAGTCAGGCACTGCTGTGTTTAATAGTTTAAAACCTGTCTTGCAGCTGTGAGGATATGCTGTGGTAGAGGGTATTGATGTACTACAGTCAACATGTGAATATGGCTTGGCAGATTGTGTCACATGTGGCAGGAGGGAGCCTGAAGAAGAGAAGTCTGACTTTGCAACATATGTGAAAGCACGTGGAGTTGAAAAAGGGTTTTGTGAAGTGCAAGGACGATGTACATGTCCAGAATGATGGTCAATTGTCTCGGATGGTTGGGGGTTAGGTGTTTGTACCTAGTAGTGTGGGCAACTGGGGTAGGTACATGTTGCAGATTATCCTCACTAACTTCTACTGAGGTTCAGTATAACCCATTATTCTCAGAAACAAGGAGGCATGCTAGACAATAGAATAAAATAACACATGTTGGTAATGATTATGTCTTCTGAGAGTCATCATATGATATGTGTGTCATCAGTGAGTGAGATTAAGCAAACTGCCTGGGCCTGAATTATGATTGACTGAAAAACCATGTACAAATACAACTAAATATTGCTGAGTGAAGAGATTAGTGGGACTATGCAGATGTGTATCTTGGATTCTGGGAGAATTGGCTGAGCTTGAGATGTTGCTTTTTCCAAATTTGATGGTGACTATGCCATTCAGAGACAAGTGTCAGTGTCTTCTGTACTGGTCTCGGGAGATGTGTGTGTGTTCTAGGAAATTACTGGATATCAAAATGAAATTTAAGTATGGTATATACATGTCTTTAGCTTACCTGAGTTCTGCTGTATGGATGTTAGAAATGGGATCTCTAGTTGGCAGTGGTTTGCACCCTGTCCAAGTAGGGACCCTCACTCTAGTCTGGATAAGGGAGTCACACAGCTAAAATAACTTTTTCTCACCCCCTTGGTATCTTGGCATGAGCTGTCATGCTTATCTCAGAGGCAATAAGTAAAGCATTTATACACACACACACACACACACAGAGTAACAAAGTGAAAACAGTACAAATGTAAACCATATTAGAAAAATAGCTAATATTTATCTGAATAAAACAAGACCAAAACAGCAAAAATCCAACATACACAAGCAAAGATGAACATTTTCAATGATCAAACCCTAGTATGGTGCTTAGAAACACAAATGCTCCTAGTGGGGCTATCACAATTTCTTGGCAGAGTCCTTCCCAACAGTCCGAGGCCACTCGCAAGGGAGTGCAGATTGGTCAAGGAGTTGCGCCGACTACAGTTACAGTACCTTGGAAAATAAGGAAACAAAGACATTGCACGGAGTTGGGAAGGTGAGGCATCGCTAGAGCTACTGCGGCATCATTTCTTTACTGCTACTGGGAAGGAGTGGTGTCGGTTACTTACTGCTAGGCAGGGGAGGTGAGGTATTGGTTCCTTACAGTGGCCGGGGAGGTGATGGGGTGTCAGTAACGAGGGGTCAATGAATCCAGCAGGTCAAGGCATCGACTTCGCAGTCTCGTGATCACACCATAAGTCCACAGTTTCTGTAGTAGAGTCGGGTGTCAAGAATTTCAGCGACACAGCACTGAGGACTCAAGCTGTGGTGGGACTTTGTAGGTGCTGCAACAGCTTCCGGTCTGTGACATTGGTCATTGCACTCAGTGAGGACCACAGCTTCGGTGCAGGCAGCAGCGTGGAGTCGGACAGCGGTGCCGGTTCTGAAGTTGCTTTGGAGTCTAGGTGCTTGTTTCTTCTCGTTTACACCAGAACCCACTCCCAAGGACCCAGGAACTGGACTTGGCACCACTTGGCAGTGCTGGCAGAATAAGTCTTTGATGTCCCTGGGACTTCTTAACAGGAGGCTATCTCAGTCTAATGCTTTAGAGAACCTTTGAAAGCAGGATTTAGAAAGCAAAGTCCAGTCCATTTACGCGAGGACAGAAGCAACAAGCAGCAGGCCAGCACAGCAAATCAACAGGCAGAGTGGCAGCACCAAGCTCTTCTTCCTTACAGAGTATCCCCAGTACAGAAGGATTCTAACTATTTGGTGTCAGAGGTCCAGTATTTATGCCCATTCCTGCATTTGAAGAAGGCAAACTTCAAAGAAAAGTCAGCTGTGGAGTTCCCCAAAGATCATCGCTGAGCCCCACGCTTTTCAACAACTACATGACCTCGCTCGCCCCTATTGTCAGGAACTATGGTATAAACATCGTCTCCTATGCTGATGACACCCAACTGATTATCTCCCTGACTGAGAACCTATGAACAGCCAAGAAGAACTTTAGGGACGGGATGGAAGCAGTCACCACCTGGATGAGGGAGAGCTGCCTTAAGCTGAACTCGGACAAGAACAATATCCTCATCCTGGGACCTTCCTCCCCAGCCTGGGATGACTCCTGGTGGTCCTCAATACTCAGCAGGTCTCCCACAGACCACGCACGAAACCTGGCATCATCCTCAACAGGTCAACTTGGTCCCCTCCACCTGCTTCTATACCCTCTGACTCCTACAGATTTTTTTTAGATGGCTACCAACTGATTGCCTAAAAACTGTGACACATGCCCTAATCACAAGCAAACTTGAATACGGCACTGCCCTCTATGCCGGAAACTCCAAGAAGAACTTGAGCAAGTTTCAACAAATTCAGAATGCTGCCTCCAGACTCATTTTTAACATCCCTGCTGAGAACACATCACAGAGCACGTGAAAGACCTCCACTGACTCACCGTCGAGAAGACAATCAACTTCAAACTCCTTGTACATGGCTACAGAGCCCTCCACAACATCAGACCCAGCTACCTCAACCACTGCATCACCTGGCATTCCTCTTCCAGTCCTCGCTGCTCATCCCAGTAGTCGCTCGCCAACATACCCCGCATAAAGAAGTCCTCGGCTGGAAGAAGATCTTTCACCTACCTGGCAGCAAAAGGTTAGAATACATAACTTCTTCACCTCAGATAATCGTCATTGCAGCCTCAGCTCAGGAAAAACCTCAAGACCTGGCTCTTCAACTGAGTTCTGAGGACACACCCCTCAACGCCTTAAGACACTATGGGTGAGTGGTGCGCTCTAAAAATATCGGATTGATTGATGTGTAGTACACAAGACCCTGCCTTTCCTGCGTGGCCCCAGATACACTCCAGGGGTTGGAGGCTGCTTTGTATAAGGAGAGACACAGCCCTTTTCAGGTGCAAGTGTCAGCTCCTCCCACCACTCTTGCTCAGGAAGACCCATCAGGATATGTAGGGCAAACCTCAGCTCCCTTTGTGTGACTGTCTAGACTGAATTCAGAACTAGCCCAACTGTCATCCTGACCAAGAAATGTATTCAGCAGACAGGCAGAGGCACAGAACGGCTAAAAAGAAAATGCCCACTTACTAAAAGAGGCATCTTCTAACTTACAGTTCAAAAAACAACTTCACCAAAATATATATTTTAAAATTGTGATTTCAGAGACCCCACACTTCAATTCTCTGTCTGCTCCCATTGAGAAATTACACTTAAAAGATACTTCAAGGCAATCCCTATGTTATATATTGGCGAGATATTCCTTGTGATAGTGAAACCTGAATTTAGCAGTATTTCATAATCAGGACATGTAAAGTACTCCAGTACATGTCCCACCTTTCTAATACACTGCACACTGCCCATGGGGTTGCATTGGGCCTATTTGAGGATTGACTTACATGTAGTAAAAGGCAAGTTGGTGCAATCCCCAGGTCAAAATGGCACTTTAAAACTCCACACACACACACATACACACTGCAATGGCATGTCTGAGACATGTTTACGGGGTTACCCATGTGGGTGGCAAAATCAGTGCTGTTAGCCCACTAGTAGTATTTGATTTACAGACCCTGGGCACACATGATTAAAAGGAAATGGTTTGGGGATAACCCTGTAAAAAGGGAAAGTGGAATTCAGCAGAGTGGCTAAAAAACTCTGCAAGAGCACTGCCTTGCTCCACGAACGTGCAGAGTTTTGTGCAGTTGCCTGTTAGCTCTGATTGGTGCACATAATGCCTTCTGTGTTGCAAAGCGAGTGCATATGGCACAATGAGGTTTCATGCACATTATCTCATTTTGTTTTACCTGTTCTGTGCATGGTTCTGGGCCTCATTTTCAGTCTCTGTAATCCTTCCCCTATCCCACTTATCTACCCCTGTTTTACCTTTATTATATTTCTGTGTGTATACGTGTTTGTGTATTTTACATTTTTGTCTTTCTTTCTGTGACTTTTGTCCTTATTTTTTGTTTTCCGTTCTCTTCCTTTCTTGCTTTATATTCCTTCTATTTCTTATTTCTTTTTTCCCCACCTAGCAGCATGGCAGAGCATGGTCGAGGTGGCCCCAGTGCAAGAGGTGCTAACAGCCTGTGCCATTTACTTAGAAGCAGTGGTGGCTGCACTTTATTTTTTGTTTAGTGTCATCTCCCCTCAATGCTGACAGCAGGCAACAGGCCTGAGAGTGGGTACAACCTGGAGGAGTTTTGACTTTTATGGGGGAGGGTGCACCGGTGTGTGTAGGCATAGTGGAGTTCAGCACCCCCTTGCACAATGTGATCGAAGGATGCACCAGAATGGAGAAACTTGCTTTGACACCCAAGAGTCACAAGTGTAAATTGTTAAAAAAATTGTTGGAATATCTGCGTCACATTCTGTCTCATGATGGCGTTGTACCAAAGAAGTCCAATGTGCAAGCCATTGTGAATTCCCCTGTTCCCACAACTAATGAACAGTTGCTTTCTTTTGTTGGCTTGTATGAGTTTTACTGCAAGTTCATAGAAAATTTTGCAAAACAATGAAACCTCTGAGAGAACTGCTGAGACACAGGGCCTCATTACAAGGCTCATGGTCTTGAGACTATGAACCTTGTGGTGGCACTCAGACCACTGCACTCCAGGCAATCCAACCACCACATTAAGACCC
Source organism: Pleurodeles waltl (assembly GCF_031143425.1). Taxonomy (NCBI): domain Eukaryota; kingdom Metazoa; phylum Chordata; class Amphibia; order Caudata; family Salamandridae; genus Pleurodeles; species Pleurodeles waltl. Next base: position 1,042,237,532 of record NC_090447.1, on the reverse strand, counting down.
TTGTGGTCGGACAGTCGCCACCTCCAGCAACAAGGTTCTTGATGGGGTGGTGCCGGTCAAAGTCGTGTTCAGCATCAGTAGCGAGGTGTCAATTCCTTACAATGAGTCTAGCTTCTGTCAACCTTTTTTCACAGCAGGTGCTCACCATGAAAAGGCTGGCGGAAACCCAGTGCAGGGGTCCCCCTGCACAGCACCGTCTGAATGTACACTGTCTGCTAAGGCAGACAGTGTGTATTCTGAAGGAGCTGGGAGCACCTTCTGTGTGATGACATTGGCCTTTGCATCCATGAGGAGCTCAGGCCAATGCCACTGAACAGTTTCCACTGGGGTGAACAATTAAGACCTCCGATTTCAGAGGTTTCTGCTGGTCAGCCCAGTGAAAAACTTTCAATTGGCCTAGGGGGAGACTGCCAGCTCTGCAGAAGGCAAACAGTCGGCCCGCCAACCTCATAATGAAGCCCATACTGTTAAATATGTGAGTTAGGACTGGCAGAAAGTGCTATTTGAGAATGTTAAACAAGATATTTTGAGAGCTCCCACACTGAGACCATTCTGTATGAGGAACAATTGTGTTATCACAGTGAAAACGAGTATGTACAGTGTGGTGGCATTTGGTTTCAAAGGCATGGCAAGGTAGAGTAGAATGTTGAATTTACCTCCCCCAGTTTGAATGAGACAAAACACAGGTATGCCGTGATTGAGTGAGAACTTGTTGCCTACGTTTGGGCCATTGAACACTTTAGAAACTGTGTGGGTGTTAGAAATTGGGTTTCTGGTTGGCTAGGGTATGCAACTAAGCCAGGCAGAACCCACCCACTCCAGTCAGGGTAAGGGAGTTACATGTCAAAGATAACCCCTGCTCACCCTCTTGGTAGCTTGGTACGAGCAGTCAGGCCTGAACCAGTGGCAATGTGTAGAGCGTTTGCACAACACACACAACACACGTGATGCAATCTGTACACCACAAAATAAAAACAACACTGAGCTATGTAAAAATAAACTGTATTGCACAAAACATAATTAGATCAAACATTACATGTCATCAATACCCTGCTACTTTAGCAGTTGTCAGAACGTTACCCAGGTTACTAATACTCTGCAAAAATAAGCAGTAGTGACATTAGGACACACAACCACTCAGAATTCTGCAACATAAGCAGTAGTCAGGAATCCCTTTCAGAAAGGAAATGCACTTGTCGTAAACATCTCATAAATACCCATAAAAGGAACATTAAAGAACATATGGCAAGTCATAAACACATATTATCATGTGATGCCCATAAAAGGAACAGCCATGTGTGTAACACATCATGTATAAAACACGCTGCCTACAAGTCCCAGCATGCCCCTACCGGGAACATCTCAAATATGTACAGTCTCCTTCAAAGTACCTGATTTGTTGATGTGGGCACTTCCAGTGCCAGGAAATCAAGTAAGGGGGCCTCTGGCTCTCCTCTGTGCACAAAGTGGGCCTCATGGTAGCATCGGGGGAGGAGGGTGGCGTACACACTCCCTCTGGGTGGTGGTGGTGGGGCCCCTCCTGGGGCCTGTGCCTAAATGGGCTTCGGTACGTTCTGTGGGCCCTCCACGGTTTACGACTGACCATCCAGGGGGGGCCTGAAGTGAGGCTTGAGGTCTCTGGGGCATCCGCGCCCCTAGGGCAGGGGCCGGAGGGAAAGGAACTCCCTTTTCACCCATTGCCCTGCAATGCAGTAGGCAGCCACCTGTGTCCTCAAGGCGGCTGCCAAAAAGACAGGGAAGAGGCAACCACCTCCCCGTGCCAGCCACGCTCCTCCTGGGGTGGCAACGAAGACCTTCAGTGGCTCCACTACTCTTTCCATGCGGTGGCGGTGGTGTCTCCAACAATCTGAGCTGGATTGTGCCCCGGGGATGGCTCCCTCGACACTCGCCATTCCGGAGGCACTCTTAGGAGTATGCTCGCTCCTACCTTCCTCTGCCCCCAGGCTTTTCGGACGCGCTTTGAGACAAAGCCTAACCGGGTCACGGCGGTGATTTTAGGATACCAGAATCCGCTTGAGAAGCACTGACAACAACTTCAATGAGCCCGGGTTGCGGCGGTGAATATCCTTTATGGCAATTGCAATTAGAAGAGCAGGGGAGGCCAAAGAAGCGCTCTCCAAGCACTATAAATATAAAGAAACAGCCCTCCTCGTATTTTTGGATGGTTGCAGGGGTCAGGGGCCACAGCACCCTGCTCCTGGAGACAGAAGAGGGGCAGGAAGCACAGGGCTAGCATGCCCAATAACAGGCCAGCACAAGGGATGCAGATGGTGGCAGTTCCTCCTAGTGACCAGGCAGGTCACAGGTCAGCACAGCAGCAGCAGTCCAAGGTGGATCCTGGTGAGTCCATTCAGCAGCATCCTGTATCCAGTTCCAGAAGAGTCTCTGGAGTCCCAAGAATGTCTAAATTGTGGGGAAAATCCCCTGTACTTAAACTCAGTTTTACTGGGTATGACAAAGAAGGTTAGAGGAGGTTCTAACCAGTTACAACTGGTTCTAGGACTGCCCCTTCTCTCCTCCAGCACAGGCTCCAAACATCAATGGGGGTAAAGGATAATTTTGTGTGAGGCAAGGGCACAGCCTTTACAAATGTAGGTGTGCCCCGCCCCCCCTTCTCTCAGCCCAGGAAGACTATTCAGTATGCAGATGCACCTCAGTGACACCTCCACCCTCCCTGTGTACAGGCTGTCTGAGAGGTATGCACAAAGTCCAACTGTCACTCTGCCCAGATGTGGATTGGAGTCAAGCTGTAAAACACTAGAGTCATAAGCACAGAGAATTGCTCACTTTCTAGAAGTGGCATTTCTGTAATAGTTATAAAAAATTCACCTACACTAGTAAGCAGCATTTCTCACCACTATTACAACCATACCAAACATGCCTACGCTAGCCCTCATAAAGCAGACAATACCCCCTATACATAAGGCAGGGCATTTCCAATGCAATCCTATGAGAAGGCAGCGCTCACAGCAGTGAGAAACCACGTAGACTGTTTGTCACTACTAGGACAGGCCAAACAAACAGGCACATGTCCTGCCTTCTTCCTACATAGCACCCTACTGATAGGGCTAGCTAGGGCCTACCTTAGAAGTGACTTATATGTAGTAAAAGGGGAGTTCTGGACCTAGCAAGTAAATTTAGATGCCAGGTCCCTGTGGCAGAAAACTGTGGATGCAGGCCGTGCGCTAGCAGGCCTGAGGAAGGTTTGACAGGCTACTTCTGTGGGTGGCACATGCAGCGCTGCAGGCCCACTAGTAGCATTTAATTTACAGGCCCTGGGTATAGGAATACCACTGTCCAAGGGACTTACAGGTAAATTAAATGTGCCAATCAGGTATAAGCCAAACATACCAAGTTTACAAGTGAGAGCACATACACCTTAGCACTGATAGCAGTACTAAAGTGATCAGAGTCATAACGTAATCTAAAAGGGTCAGAAAAATAAGGAGGAAAAGGCAAAAAGTTTGGGGAATGACCCTGTAAAAAGGGCCAGGTTCAACACTGGGGTAGTAATTATATCTCAAGGACAGACCATAAGAATATCTTGTATCCTGGAGGTGGGTGGAATTCACACGCACCTATTGCCAGACTTACCTAAAGACTACAGGAGTATAGTTTTAGAACTGAGGATGTTCCTGGGAAGAGAAATGGGACGGCTGATTTTCTCTCACGGTTGCTATGACCACAGTATGACACATGTGAGATGGTTGCCACCAATAAAGGTGTAGTTAGCAAGGAGTTTGAAGAGATTCCTGTATTTTTCTGGAACAAGCGTGAGGGATCTGAGAAAGTATGGCAAACTACTAAGAAGCATGTTTTGGAAGGGTGGCCAAGATGAGAGGAGTCAAACCCAAGTAGCTATCCATTTATAATGTAGCAGAGGAATTGAAAATTGAGGGTAATTTATTGTTCAAAGGAGGGAAATGTATTCCTCCTATGGTAGAACAGGAAACCTTTCTAAAGTTCGCTCTCAAGGGAAATCCAGGGATGTTCGCCATGAAGCATTTTGTGCACATTGCTTACTGGTGGCTTGGAATGGATATAATGATAGACAGAATGTTAAGAGAGTGTTAAGTGTGTGGTGGCAGTGAAAAAATGTGGAAAGTCAGTACACCTCTGCTTAAAAGTAGTGAGTGGCTGGAGTTGCCATGATAAAGGTGACTTATGATGTATTTGGCCCTCTCAATTTTCTCCCTATGGACACTCGGTTTGAGTTAGTTAGGATAGATTATCATTCTAAGTGGCCAGGGGTTAACTTTGTGTCACAGACTATCACAGGTGCTGTGGTTCAATTTTCCAAAGAGGTGTTTGCTAGGGAAGGGTGTCTGTCTGTTTTGGTCACAGACAATGTGGAGAAATCAATCAATCAATCAATCATTTGCATTTATAAAGCGCGCTACTCACCCGTGAGGGTCTCAAGGCGCTGGGGGGGGGTCAGTGCTCGAAGAGCCAGGTCTTGAGCTGCCTTCTGAAGGAGAGGTGGTCCTGTATGGCGCGAAGGTGGCTGGGGAGAGAGTTCCAGGTCTTCGCTGCTAGGTAGGAGAAGGACTTGCCTCCGGCGGTGGTTTTGCGGATGCGAGGTACGACTGCCAGGGCTTGTCCCGTTGAGCGTAGGGTGCGAGGAGGAGTGTAGAAGGAGACGCGGTTGTTGATGAGTTTTGGTCCGAGATTGTGCAGGGCCTTGTGTGCGTGGGTGAGGAGTCTGAAGGTGATCCTCTTGTTGACTGGAAGCCAGTGGAGTTTCTTCAGGTGTCCGGAGATGTGGTGGTGGCGAGGTATGTTCAGGATGAGTCGTGCAGCCGCGTTCTGGATTCGTTGAAGTTTCCTTTGCAGCTTGGTGGTGATGCAGGCGTACAGAGTGTTTCCGTAGTCCAAGCGGCTGGTGACGAGGGCGTGGGTGACGGTCTTCCTGGTGTCGGTGGGGATCCAGCGGAAGATCTTGAGGAGCATGCAGAGGGTGTTGAAGCATGCAGAGGTCACTGAGTTGACCTGTCTGGTCATGGAGAGGGATGAGTCCAGGATGAAGCCGAGGTTGCGTGCGTGGTCGGTGGGTTGGGGAGTGCTGCCTAGGGCGGGGGGCCACCAGGAGTCGTCCCAGGCGGTGGGTGTAGGGCCGAGGATGAGGACCTCCGTCTTCTCTGTGTTTAGTTTGAGCCGGCTGTCTGTCATCCAGTTCGCTACTTCCTTCATGCCTTCGTGTAGTCTGGTTCTTGCTGCGGTGGGGTTGTTGGTGAGGGATAGGATGAGCTGGGTGTCGTCGGCGTAGGATATGAGGTTGAGAAATGAAATCTTTCTTCAGGCATTGTAATATTAAACATGTAACAACTGCATTATATGAACCACATGAAAATTGTCAAATAGAGATGTTCGACTGAGTGTTGAAAGGATATGTGGAAGAGGCACATCATTGTGGAGATGGCTGGAAAAATGTTTGCAGGAAGAGGTTCTGGTTGTAACGTATAACGCCTCACAATTGAATCGTCCATTCAAATTGTTGAAAGGTAGAGATCCTGCTTCTAGCTTATGTCCCAGGTGGTTTAAGGATAAGTGTGGAGGAGCTGAAGAGAAATGTAGGTTGAAGGACATTGCAGAAGGAGTTACAAGGAAACAAAGCTAACCTAAGGAGTGGTATGATGCCAAGTGGAAGGTGAGATTAAGATCGGAGATTGTGTGAGGATACTTAAACTGAGGTTCATTAATAAAGTGTTGTCCAGGTTTGATGAGCGTTTGACAGTAATGACGGGGTTTACTAAATGCGTTTACCCAAGACGGGAAAGTGTGGATTGTGAAAAGAGTTGCAAAATATACTGGTACCAGTGTGAATGGGAATGATGGAGGAGAAGATGAGGATACAGAGAGTGAGAGTCTCTTAGATCATGCCCTCTTCTAAGCTCTTTTTGAATTTTCTGTTGTATGGGAGGGAGTTTTGTTGTGAGAGGGTGGGAATTCGGCAAGCCATTTTATTTTTTGGGAATTTGTTTTGGACTTTTATGGCCATTTACATTTTGGACATTGGTTGGGGAGATATTGTTTTAGAAGAGGGGTGGTCCTGGTGTGGATAGAGAGGGTGGGTTTACTTTTGGACTTTTTTTTATTAAAGGGAAAATATTCTATTATACGTTATGCCTGAAGAAGTTCTTTTGTGTTTTACTGTAACTTTGCACTGATGCCTTTTGGCACAGCCTGCAGTTTTAATCTGCTTCCTATAGTCTATGACAGTTAGTTATAGTTAGTTATACCCTTGTCCTATTAACCTCTGTAACAATATTGACCATTAACAGAATATGCTGCAATTTCCTATATTACCTACACAAAGTTAGATAAACAATTATTTATCTCATCAAAGTAGAATTTAGTTATGTAGTAACTAAACTATTTCACTTCACTTCATAGTTCTCTTACATGACAAGATGAAGCGATGGCTGCTACCTCTCTGAATCTTCCAACACCTTATAGGAGGGATTCTTAAGGTGCCTTCTTAATGGTATTGTCAGGACTCTACCAGGTAAGGCATAACTAACGAGGTCCCACTCCCACCCAGGTGAGTTCCAACTGTAGGATTAATCAAAAGGATAATCCATCACAGGCAACTCAATTCAAAGAAAAGCACAGAGTTAGTGGGTTTACACTTGTATCATAGCTTCAGAAAGACTGAGACCAGACCACTTCTATAACCCTGACACAACAAAAAATACCGTACACTACAACAAAAACTTGCAATAGTAAAGTGTTCTGAGCAATGAGGAACATGGAATTTAATGAAAACCAAGTACAAAATCCTCATGTCAGAAAAGTGTACTCAATGTCTGGCGTGGACAAGGTTAAGCGTTTATGCATAACAAAGGCCTGAATGATGATGTTAATGCTGACAAATGATGTTCTTTTATGTGTGGTTAGGTGAGCGATGTTGGTGTGGGCTAAGTAATAGAAGATCCTGCAGTGAGTTGGTATCCCACTTAACCACATGTGCCCCTTTAAGAGTATGATCTATTTGCTGTAAATTAACTCACACCTCAATTAATCATACGTCTTGGGTTAAGATGGTTTGGGGTTTGATGAATCAATGGGAAAGAGGGTTTAGGGAAAGGTGTGACAAAGACAAACACTACAGAACACAACAACAATATTCATCAGATCGATGAGTAGCACATCATCATCAATCTGTTGTGGAAGGAAATAAAGGAATGAGTATGACACCGTTCATTTAAATGCATTGCAAACAGTCCGTCTGCCCCAGACACCCAAGTTATTATTAGATATTTAAATGTTCAGTCATTTACAATTGCAAACAAATCATATTGGAAGAGTGAAACGAACCCAACCAATTTCTAAAAGATATGATTTTTAAAAGAAAAATGATACTGTATTGCCAAATTGGGTGGTGCAGCTGCATTCTATTAGGAATGTCCGTCACTCTGGGGTGCCTGGCTGAACCAGTCCAGAAGGTAAGCAGGAGTGTTGAGCTTAACTTTTGCCTTTTGTTCATGCAGGAGAGGAAAAAGCATACAGATTGTAAAACAGAAACTGTATTGTAGCATCAAGAAGAAGGAGGGAAGGAAGGTGAGCTTCATGAGGAGAATTTCAAGACGACTCAGAGGCAGAGCAAAAACAAGTTTGCCAGCAGTTCAGCCCACACACTCAGCAGCAATTTAAAACTCAACGTAACTCCCTCATTTCCACTGAGCTGAATACCAGCCCTCAGAGTCTTCATAATGATGATTTCCGTTTGAAGTCGATAACGTCTTTCTACTGGCCATTGAGGTAGTCCTACCCTGAGTCCTTCCATCCTTCCCCTGACTCAGAGTAGCTTTGTCTCAGACCTGACCTGAGTGAGATAGACCTGTAGTACACTGCTGTTGAAGAACAGTGAGAGAAACAGAACTGAAGTATTTTGTGTGGATTTGTGTTTGTTAAATAAAGTGACTGATCTGGTCTCTGAAGAACGAGAAAAAGGAGTGGGTGTTGCAGGTAAATTCTTACTAAGTTTGAAACAGCCAATCATCTTAAAGAAATTGGTCACCGGTCCGGCCCCACACATTGCAAATCACCAAAATCAATTTTACTGATTAGTTGAATACCCTCCCTCACTGTCTGCCAACACATAAATCATCAATCATGACTCACAATTACTCAGTAATATACTATAACTCATTGGTGCAATAGCTAGTAGTTACCTCTTGCAATCCAAGCACAGTGTTAGGTACATAATTGTATCTCCTCTTTGTTACAAGAGGCACATTGGAATTGGGCAGTCTTGTAAATTAATAATCTTCTGAGGCAGCCCTGTTAGGGGATGCAAAAAAAAAAAGGAAAAAAGGATAGGTATTCCTGAAGGGAATGGCAAGGCTTCTTCACTTCACACTGGTCCAACTTCAATCCAGCCATGCCTGTGACTGAAAAGGTGCCCTAAGATAATTATAACTCATGCCATCACCAGGCACAGAGGTTTTATTAATATTTTTACAGCAAATGTTACAATGGTATTATCACTGATGTTTTAAAAGATGTCATGTGTGCTGTAATATCTGGGGTGATTAGCAGTTCATGACGAGGGCGCAAGTTATAGTTACTTGAAATAACTCTAGTAGAAAGTGAACTACTTGTAAGGGCAGGTAAGTACCTACACTTAGCACTAGGCCACAAACCCCCACTAGGTCCAGTCAAGGTCTCAATGAATTAATGTTGGCTCAGCCCTTGGTAGCTTGGCAATGAGCAGTTAGGCTTAACTTAGGAGACAGGTGTGTAAAGCCTTTAAAATCAACAAAATACAAAATAAGTAAATCACAAAACAATAAAAACCCAAGACAAATTTATAAAAATAAATTACATGTGTATCTTTAAAATGACACTGAAACAACAAAAATTAAATAAAGGGAACCAGAGATATGAATTTTAAAAGATTAAGGCCCTCATTATGAACTTGCCAGCAATCACCGCCGACCGCCGTGCTGAGGGTGAACAAAAGACTGAACACCATCGTATAATGGTGCCAAAAAGATAAACCTCCAAAAATCTTGCAACCTCCACCCACTGCCAGGGCCAACGATGGCAGAAAGGCAGTACAGCTCACCCACCACCGCCATGCAGACAAATCCCCCATCCACCAAATAATGATCCAGAAATCAGCTTGATGGACAGTGAATGTCGAACGACCATTGGCGGTACGGACTGCCGCAACCAGCAATGGGACCAGCCAACAACAAATGCACACATTGGCAAGTTCAAAAAGCACACACCTGACACACCCGCACAACACTTTAAAACACACACATACACACCCCACAATCCTTTGCAACGTCAATAGCACAACACCACCAAAACTCATACATTGCACACCCACCATCACAGGCCACATACCCAACTACACAACAGCACCATCACCAATACACCTACAACACACTACCCACAACACACACCATGGCACCCCATAAGCATCCCCGCCTAACCGACAGGGAGTTACGGACCATGGTGGATGAAATACTCAGGGTCGAGCCACACCTATTTGGGGCACAGGTACAGCAGACACCCTTGGCCATGAAGAAGGAGCTATGGCAAAGGATAGTCAACAAGATCAATGCAGTGGGAAACCATCCACGCACAAGGGACGACATCAGGAAGAGATGGAACGACCTGCGGGGAAAGGTGCATTCCATGGCATCCAAGCACAACATCGCTGTACAGAAGACTGGGGGTGGTCTCTCCTCTTATCCCCTCGAATACACCAACTGGGAGGAGAAGCTCTTGGCTATCCTGCACCCGGAGGGCCTCACTGGACTCGCAGGAGGACTGGACTCGGGGAAGTTAACTCCATTACCCCAACAGTCACCACACCTGTAATGCATGTATCACCCCATCACTCTCACTACCACCAGGATCCAATTCCCTACCCAGTCCACAACACCCACACACTCTAATCCATGTCACCTGCATGCCCACAATCCCCCATACAAATCACAATCCCCCATACAAATCACCATGCAGCCCCCTGTGCACAATTAGCAACCCATGCATGTAATCTCAGGAGCACCACGACACCCACAATCCACCGCCTCCCCACAATAAATGCATCAAAGAGAAAATGAAGGGACCCTGCATGCCACTACATGGGAATCCAACCACCAAATACTGCTGACCAGTGCTGTAAATGACAAGAATGTGCAGGACACCCACATCTCAATTCTCTCACACACAGGCACCACCACCCATGCCACCCGGATGGAGATATTAAGGAGTGCCAGTCCACAACCTGAAGACAAAGGGCCCACTCAGGAGAGTGCAGATGGATGTCTGGACACAGAGGAAATCCCTGGTCCATCCCACACCCCTGGACAGTCATCCTTCAGAAGCCCCACCCAGGATACCACTGATACCCCTACCAACCAGCCACCACCATCAGCTCTGGTCCAACACCCCCACACCAGTGTACCTAGGCCACACACTGGCTGCCCACATGTACAGAAGCCTGAGTCCCCACCCACCACAATGCAGGATGATGAAGGGCCCATTTCAAGTGGGACTTCCAGACCTGTGCAGGGGACACAGGCACAGGGGGCTAGGGCCAGTGGGAGCGTGTCAGTGGCCCAGGGTGGTGTCCCAAGGAGGGATGCTGCTGCCCAGGAGGCCATTGCTGAGGTACTGAGAGCATGCCACCATTTCCAGGACAGGATGGGCCAGATCCTTGCCACCTTGGAGGAGAATCAAAGGCTGAAGGTAGCACACCACCAGGAGGCCATGGAGCAATGGAAACAGCTCAATACTACCATGGTCACCATTACAGGGGTGCTGCAGTGCCAGGCAAACATCCAGCCTGAGTCCTCCACCCACCTGCAGGCCCTTTCCACTAGCCAGGACACTGCTCTGCAATCTACAGCTGCAGCAGCTACTGGAGTGGTGGCATTGCCGGAGGGCTCACAGGACAGCAACACCTCTTCCCCTGCAGCCCAGCTTCACCCTCACAAATGTGCCCTCAGACCCAGACAACCCACTGAAGCACCAGCCAAGACCAAGCTGACCGCCAGGAACTGACTCTGCTCTGAACTGTCTCCCTTGGTTACCACTGAGCTACCTTGTTAACATACCACTGCCACTTCACCTTCTTCCAATGACCCTATGGACTGTGCCCCTGTGCTACCAACAGCTGTTCAAATGTACCAAAGAATATTGTTAACCATGTGTCCACTCCCTTCCACTGTCCCATCACTCATAGATGTTTTGACGTGGAATAAAAAAAGTGTGCATCCTAAATCTCTGTCCTTATTGATTATGAACAATCAAATGTGAATGTGTGTGCAATAACCAGTTTCCATTATGATGCTGCTTGCATTTCAGGAGGGTGTCTAACAGACTGTACATTCCATTGCGTTAACTCATATCTGCCACTTCAGTCATGAGTTTGCTATATCACTGGTAGGGGACACCACAGCACTTACTACATGAGTCACCCTGAAACAATGCAGTGAAGCCATCAGCATTATAGGAAATGTACCTGAGAGTCACTGGAAGTACTGGAGCTGGATTAGCTGGGTCCTGGAGTTGATGTCTTCCCCCTCTTCTTCACCATCACTCTCATCCCTCCTCTGAGGTGGCAGGGCTGGTTGGATAGCATCCTCCTCTTCCAGAAGTGGGATAGCTTTCCTCAAAGGCATGTTGTGCAGCATGTTGTGCAGCATGTAGCAGGCCAACACTATCTTACACACCTTGACAGGGACATAGCACAGGGATCCTCCAGGGAGGTGCAGGCAACAAAATCTTGCCTTCAGGAGTCCTGTGGTCTGCTCAATCACCCTCCTACTTCAAATATGTGCCTCATTATAATGCCTTTCTGTTTCTGTCCTGGGATTTCGCACAGGTGTCAGGAGACATTGCATGTTTGGGTAGCCATAATCCCCTGCATAACTGTGTGAAAGAGGGTTGAAACAAACAGTATTTACTTGCATACAGTCTGCCTGTCATCTATGTAACTGGTCCAGTGTCATACACACTCACCTATGAGCCAAGCTCTGTCCCCCTGTAGTTGTCCCATCATGTGTGGCACACTGCTGGGTCTCAGGACAAATGAATCATGGACTGATCCTGGGAACCTTGCACTGACATGTGAAATGTACTGATCAGCAGTACGCACCAATTGGACATTCATGGAGTGATAGTTTTTTACTCCTCCATTCCAAATCTGGTATTGGGGAGCCAATTCCGTGCATCCTGGGAGCTCCACCATGGACTCCCAGTACTGCCAAACCAGCTCTCTGAGACTTGCAATGCAGCTACAGATGCTGCCAACTCACAGACAGGGTTCTGCCCTCCTGGGGTCTGAGCAGCTGAGTCCCAGGAAGGCAGAACAAAGCACTTCCTTTGGGAGAAGGGTGTTCCAGCCTCTGGAAATGCTTTAAAGGGCACATATGGTGCTCTGACACGAAAATGGACAATGGAAAGCGTAATGACCACTCCCCTGTCCATCACCACCCCAGGGGTGGTGCCCAGAGCTCCTCCAGAGTGTCCCAGACTTCAGCCATCTTGTTTTCCAAGCTGTGGGGACACTCTGGAGGCCTCTGAGAGGCCAGTGCCAGTAGGTGACATCAGAGACCCCCTCCTGATAGGCCCATACCAGATAAGGTAGCCAATCCCCTTCTCACAGCTATTTAGGGTCTCTCCTGTGGGTTCCTCTTCAAACGATACTTGCAAGTTTCCAGCAGGAATCCTCTGCAACTACTACTTCATCCTCTGACCTCGGATCGACCACAGATTGCTCCAGGAACCGCTGTAACAGCAACAACGTATCCAGAAGGGCTACGTTTCCTCTTCAACTTTAGCTCCAGCCAGCAACTGCAACGGTTTTCACGGTGTGCATGCTCTGGGGACTCCCTGTTTTCACCCTGCACCAGAAGGACCGAAGAAATCTCCTGTGGAGTGACAGAGTCACTTCCCCGCTAAAACAGGCATCTTCTAAGTTGACAACCGGTTCTCCTTGACTCATTTCCTGGCGACAAGCTTGTTCCTTGGAACACAGGTGGTGGACCCCTTAGACACAGACGTTCCTGCTGTCCTGCTGTCCCAATTTGGAGGAGGTAAGACATTGCCTTCCCCAAGTACGACAGTATCCCTGTGCACTGTGTCTTCTTCACCTCCTGAGGCAGCTGGGCACTATTTGCTATATTTCTTCATGCACAGCCTGGTCCAGGTCCCCAGCACTCTATCATGCGATGCTCAAATCACTGAGTTGTTCTCCGGCGGCGTGGGACCTTCCTTTGTAGTGCTGCACCAACTGCAATATTCACCTCATTTGTCCGCATGTCCTGGGACTCCTGTGGGCGCTGTCTGGTATTATGAGGGCTCTCTAAAGTGCTGAGAGCCCCCTCTTCCTCCTCACACAGAGTTGAGGCCCCCAGGTCCCTCCTGGGTCCAGATAGCACCATTTTGACACGAAACATTACTTTGCTGGAACCAAGGCTTGTTGGATGAATCCATCGTTAAAACTCGCCTGCATCCAACTTCTCTTCATGGAACATCCATTGCATCATGCAGCAACCCCCTGACATCTTCCTTGGGTGCATTTCTACAGTCTTCATTCAACCAGGGACTCTTCTTTTGCACCCTCTTCTGGGTTGGCAGGGTCTCCTGTCCTTCCTGGAACTTCTTCAGACTTCTGGACTTGGTCTCCTTCCTTTGCAGGTCTTCAGGTCCAGGAATCCACCATTTGTTGTTTGTAGTCTTGCTTGGTTCTTGCAATAACTCTAATCACGACTTGTAGTGTGTCCTAAAGAAACTTGCAGTACTTTACTCCTACTTTCCTTGGCTCTGGTGTGGTGTAATTTACTTAACTTTACTATATTAATAGTCTCCCAGTGATTCTCTACATACTACACTTGTCTGGGGGGAATTTGTGATTCACATTCCACTTTCTTAGTATATGGTTTGTGTTGCCCCAGACCTATTTTCTCCCATTGCATTCTATAGCATTTCTTATTGTTTGCACTAGCCTATGTCTAATTACTTACCTCATTTTGGTGTCTAGTGTATATATTGTGTATAATACTTCCCTCCAGAAGGAATATTGCTTCTAAGATATTTTTGGCTTTGTGTCACCCAAATAAACAACCTTTATTTTTGGTAACCCTGAGTATTGTCTCTACTTGTGTATAAGTACTGTGTAACTATAAGTGGTATTGCAGGAGCTTTGCATGTCTCCTAGTTCAGCCTAACCTGCTCTGCTATAGCTACCTCTATCAGCCTAAGCTGCTAGAACACTACTACATTTCACTAATAAGGGATAACTGGACCTGGTGTAAGGTGTACGTACCTAAGGTACCCACTACAAACCCAGACCTAAGCCCAAGACCTCCTCTTCCAAACATGATTCACCGCCCCAGCCACCCCCTGCCCCTGATCCCTAAGGTGCCTGGCTACCCTATAGATGCCCATTCTCAGTGGAGTTTCTTTTGCCATTGTAGGAGTCAAGTGTAGCCTATATTTGTGTCCCGGGACTTGAAAATATGGACTGGCCTATGGCCTTGTTTGTACATTTATTTTTAATCCAGTTGGAGTAAATTTTAGTGCCCTGCAGTCCTGTTGGCACAATATTGACCGGTTGTGTAGCGTTTCACTGTGGGGGGGTGGTGTGCACAGGTGTGTGCATTGATGCATGTATTTGTTGGCTTGTGTCTGGTAAGTACATTTTGTTACGGTATGTATGGCTTGCGATAGTGGGAGGGTTTGGGAGTGCGTTGTGGTGAGAGTGGTTTGTGTAACTGTGCCCTTTCCTCCTATGTGTACTAGGCTGTGGTACTTACCATCGTAGTCTTTGTCTTCGGTCATGTCCTGGAGAAATATGACAAGGAGAAGCACTGGGATTATTTCTAACTATTGCTCATGTCGGCATTGACGTGTTCTATGTGCCTCTGGTGAGTGTTTCCCTTTATGTGGGTTGTTTCCACCAAGCTTTGCGTGGTGGTGGTTTCTGTCACGGAACTGATGGCGATGTGGTGTTTCATTATTTGGTGGGCAGTTAGGGCCTTTCCGCCGGGCTGAAGACGGCCTCCCCCGTCATCAGCGGGGCTACCAAAATGGCAGTGGGTGGATGGCCCGCTACCTGTTTCTCATGTGCTTCATTATTTGGCGGTCTGGACCGCCACCCTGCTGGTGGTAGTTACTGCCACCGCCGGCGGCGCAGTGTTTACCACCATGTTCTTAAGGACCACCTATATGTTTCATAGTGCTTAGAAATCAAAAGTAAGACATCTGGACATCTGGTCGCACTCGACCAGGGCTAATTCAAACGTTGAGGCTGACAGCAATGGAGACCTGCTTGGCCTCAGTCAAAGTTTTACTTTCACACTTGGAAAAAACTTCATAGACTTCTCACCAACTCGGGCGAAGTCACAATTTGAGGCCCACTGCACTGGTTACCTCTTTGGATATGTATCAAGGGAGGCCTTGGGCGAGTGTTCTAAGTTTAGACTTAGAAACGTTTTCGGGACAGACATTTTCAATCAGGACTATGTCAAAAAGTTGAAGTTGACATCAATGGAACCCTCATTATATATACTGCCTGGGAAGCATTGGTCAAACTTTTACCTTCAGACTTAGAAACTTATCCTGAGCTATTCTTCCCCATCAGACGACCCTCCTCAGAAAGGTGATTTTGATGTGATATCATCAGATTGCCTTTCCATGAGCCTCTGGTGAAATCCTGTAAGTCTGGGGCTCCGGAGCTTTTCAGTCAGGCTGGATCATGGTCGACGTTTTCAGGCTTGACTCACGATGTTGGATCAGTCCACTTATGGGGATTTTTCCCAAAGTTGCTCCAAACGTCTCCAAACAACTGGATCTTCTTACAGAAGTATTTTTAAGGTCTTTTAGGTGTCCACAACACACCCCGAGGTTCCAGAAGCTCTGAGTTCCTCCTTGGGGCGTTAGGACTCCAACTCCCAGAAAGCACCTGGTTCACATTCTTAAATGACCACTGGTCACTGGTCAGCTGGTCAATTTATGCAGGGATTGATGCACAGGACTTTGGTCTGCTCTTTTCCACCTGTAGCTTACAGGGGGGCCTTTTTTGAAGTAGTGGAAGCCAGGCAAAGTCTTTTTCTTGTTGAAGCTCAAAGTGTGCAGCTGGTCTACTCCTTCTGAGTTCAGTGTCGAGGTGTAGGCCAGGGGTCCAGGCGGGCAGTCCTTCTTCTTCTTGTCTTATTCTAGTAGGGATCTGAAGTGTGGGGCAGCTTTGCCATATGTATCTTTGCTCCTGGGGCGAAAAGCATGAGGGTGCTCCTGTCCAATCACATACAGAACACCACCCCCTTGAGTGACCACTTCCTGACAAGTGTGGCAAAAATCAATCCTAGGGAGCACCATTTCTCCAAAATGGCAAAAATCCAATCCTAGAGTTTAGATCTGGCTTAGTCCACCCACTGTTGTAGCTAGGTTTCCTTTAACACACCCCTTTCCAGCCCGCTCTTAATCTAATCAGGGAGCACCTGGTTGTCTGGGGCTTGCAGGAAATGGAGGAGGTCCAGTTGCTGTCCATAATGTTCTTCCCTCCTTTGAGGTCCAGTTTGGGTGCTCTCCCCCCATCCTGTTCTACCATTTGCTGAGGCAGATCTCCTCCCACCAGAGGCTTCCTTTGTTTCAGCCCAGGCTACTTCACACCTCATCAAGGCAGCCTGCTCAGGCTGCAGAAGTTGATCAATCAGAGAAAGGTACTACAGGGATGAAGTTGGTAACTTTTAGCAATAGTTCTAAAACTCTTTCCAGGTACAAGTTATATTAAATTCAACAGTGGTAAGTTGTTGAATTTATCATAACTTTTAATTCAATATCAACTTGCTATTTTTAGTTACTTCTTATGGAGAATAATACTTTAATATTATAAAATATAGTCTCCATGTTAGCCTATGGACCTGTTCAATACAATGGGTTTAAGTTAATATTAAATCCTACAATGGCAAGTTGTGGGATTTATTATATCAATTAATTTGATACCAAACTCGAAATATCTGCATCCTAAGGGGACTCTATTAATTAAAGCAAAGTCTCCGCATTTTAGCCTATGGAGCCCTTTCACTACAATGAGAAAAATTAATTTGGTTATTCTTCCCTCACTGGAAAGTTGTTGCTTATAGTTACACTGCAGCCAACCCAGGGGACACTTAAGACATACCCTATGGGTGACTTGAATGTAAAAATAAGGTAGTTTAAGAGTTTGGAAGTACTTTTAACTCCAAAGTCGAATTTGCATGTATCTTTAGTTTAAAATCAGCAAGCAAAGCAGGCCTGCCTTTAAAATGACACCGGGCACCTCAGCAATGCACCTCTGGGTGCACTGCCTATGCTGCGGTACCTGCATTCCCTACCATACGCTAGAGACTGATGGGTAGGGTGTCACTGACTACAGTGCACACTACAGTTTTAAGTAAAGCCAATTAAAAACCCTTTAAATTGTCCTAGTGCAAAAATTGTTTTTGATTTTTAATGTGGACTAATTTCAATTATTTTTTTATTTTTTTATTTTTATAAATTCTAGTTTTTTGTTGACACAAAACTAGGGAACCGTGGAGCTTGATCTGGTTAGCCTACCCACAATGACATTTGTCAAGCTTGTGTACTGAGAGGGGGTTGCCTGCAGCCACTAACCTCAGAAAAAATGTTTCGATTAAATCCCTGACAGCCTGGGCTGAGGCCCAAGAAGTAGGCACAGAGGAATCTCCAGTGGAGGTAAAGGTAGGGGAAGATGCCAGCTTTAAACATTCGGGGGGGGGCATCTGAACCTTAATGAGAAGGAGGAAGACCGGTCGTAACTGTACACATCTACCGGGTCCATACTCAAAGCTAGTTGGGGGAAGGTGGTCCCTTCAGAGGGAGAGAACCTGTCCCCTAGAGAGAGAAAGCTGGAAGCCAAGCTTGTATACATAGCTTTGGAGGCAGAAAAGCTGGGTCTGGAAAAGAAAAAGTGGCCAAGAGAGGGGTAAAAAGATAATGGCAATGACAAGAGGCTGAGTTGTCAATTGGTGGAGGGCTTTGTCCCAGACTACCAAAGTGGGTTGTTCCTTCCTGTGTAGAGGGGGATGAAAGATAAATGGCTGGGGACCTTTGAGAGGGCCCTCTATGTTAGGAGAGTTAAGGCCCAATATTGGGTTTCGATCCTGTGGGAGTTGGTCCCCACCTCTGGGAGGGCTAGGCTCCTGACCTTAAGTCGGGAAGATGCAGATTTTTATGAAGAGGTGTTTAACTAAAAAGTTTGGTCTGATCCCTGAACGATACAGGCTCAAGTTTAGGGACACCCAGAAGATTTTGTGGACATCTCAGTTAAGGCGCTAGAGGGCTGGCTACAGGACAACAAGGTAAGTACCTTTGCGGGGCTTTACAATTTGATTATGAGGGAGCACCCTCTAACTAATTGTGCCCAAGAGTAGCTACAACAGTATCTAGTTGACTCCCCGGACAGCAGGGAAAGGCAGCTGATGACTGGTTGAGAACCAGAGTTAACAAGAAACCCCTAGGAGGTGATCAGAGAAAGGGAAGACATGGTTCTTCTCAGGGCAGGAACCAAGGAAAAGATTATAAAAAGTCCAAGGAGTCCTCACAAGAGCCCCCAAAAACCTTCTCAGTGTAGGGGAGAACCAAGCCATGCCACTTCTAAGGGAAAGGGGTACCTGGCGGAAGCATTTTCATCCAGTTCAGGCAGGAAAGTTTCAGGAGCTAGCTAAGGCCGGCGACTGCTTTGAGTGTCACCAGCCTGGACACTAAAGAGAGGATGCTGTCTCAGCTGGTGAGCAGTCCCATGGGATTGCTATGGCCTCCTTCCCTCCCAGCATGGAGAGTTATAGGCAGAGGCATAAAGTCAATGGGGCTGAGATGGAGAATCTCAGAGATACAGGAGCCAGAGTGGCTGTGGTCACAGAAATGTTTTTGTTTTTTTCCAGAACAGGTTTAACTTGATGTCTTCCAACAAGTGACTTATGAAAATAGCAGTACCAAACTCCATCCCATAACCAGAAACCCCTAGGGGTTGATCAGAGAAAGGGAGGACATGTTTTTTTCTCAGGGCAGAACCAAGGGAAAGATGATAAAAAGTCCAAGGAGTACACACAATAGTCCCCAAAAACCTTCTCAGGGTAGGGGAGTCCTGAGCCATGCCACTTCTAAGGGGAAGGGGTGCCAGGGGAAGCATTATGACCCTTTTGAGGCAGGAAAGTTTGGGGAGCTTGCTAAGGCCAGCATGTGTTGTGAGTGTCACTAGCCTGGACACAACAGAGGGGAGGCTGTCTCCACCAGTGGGCAGTCCCAGGGGATTGCTATGGCCACCTTACCTCCCAGCATGGAGAGTTATAGGCAGAGGCCTAAACTTATTGGGACTGCAGTGGAGGCTCTCAGAGATACATGATCCAGTGTGACTATGGTCACAGAAAAGCTTTTTGTTCCATAACAGGTCTTATCTGGTGTCTTCCACTAAGTGACTGATACAATGCAGGCAGCAGAACCAAACTCCATCCAGTGGCCATGATGAGTCTGGAATGGGGAGGTGTGACTGGCCCTAAAAAAGGAGCAGTAGCGCCTGCCCTCCTGGTACAATGTCTGCTGGGAAATTATCTGGAAGCACCAGAATGGTCAGAGATGGAAAGAAGGGTCCATGTGCACATGCTGGATCTCCCTGAATGGATGTGTGCTGTGACCAGGCCACAGGCAGCACAACAGTGAAGTGTTGGACACTTAGAACCTGAAACAATGGATGGGCCAAGCCTCCAAGAAAAAGAGAAAGAGCACTGGGTCTGGCTTTCCAGCCCCATCAAGTACAGAGGTTCAGGGGCAATCCAATACTGAGAGAGAGGATCTGACTTCTGAGGGAAGGGCCCTTCCCCTGCAAGCTCTGTCTGACCTGGCAGAATTGCAATGAGAAGGTGGGCCCACCACAGAAGAATTGTTCTGTCGCGTGGGCTCTCATTATTCTAAATGAGACTACTGGATTTCTAGGCAGCAGGATCGATAACGGTGTGGGGGACTGAGTCTGACCCACGTGTAAAGAACTCTGTCACCCTAAATCCGGTTTTTGCTCCGGCTAACTAGCAGTGCCTCATTTCTCCCATGAGGAAGGAATGATTTGGCAGCCGAGCGCATGACATCTTTGGAACTTCTCAGGGAAGTCGTGGTCACTCAGATCCAAACCAACTCTCTTATTTCCAATATGATCTCATATACAAATGACAAAGACAGTATAAGTTTTATATAATATTTTAATAAAACGACTGTATTTTAGATATTAAGGAGTGAGCCGCAATAACCAGAACGATACAACACAGTAGGATTGAAATAGTCACCAGGAGAGTAAAACATAAGAACAAAGCTATCATATTGTCTAACAGTTTCTACTCTCCCTCTGCTTGTTCTATTTAGAGCACAGCATGTTAAGCTTCTAGCTTGCCTGTCAGAATCACTGTGGAGACATTAGCCCTCATACCTGAGCAAAGACCTGTGATCTTGGTTCAGCATCTGCAACGAGGCAGTCAGCGTCTAGTTGTGGTTCCCTGGTCGGAATCTCCCTCTTGCGTGTATTGGGACAAGGAAGTGATTTTATAACTAACATGTCATCGTGATCACAAAATGTCCCTACGCAGGAATGCCAAGTCTAAACTCCTACCACGTCTATCGGCAATGTACCAGACTGTATCCTTGACTGAAGCACAGAGTAAATATGTTATGGAGAACTCCAGTGCTGAAGTAGGCAAAACAGTGTGATATGAATAAAAAAACAACACCGTAGAACTGGCTATTTGAAAAATAACAATACGAAGCCTAATAAAAAGCATGTAGAGCAAAGTGCACAGAGGCTCTAAGCTGTCAGCA
Organism: Pleurodeles waltl; assembly: GCF_031143425.1. Classification (NCBI taxonomy): domain Eukaryota; kingdom Metazoa; phylum Chordata; class Amphibia; order Caudata; family Salamandridae; genus Pleurodeles; species Pleurodeles waltl. The sequence continues at coordinate 1,042,216,682 of NC_090447.1, read as the reverse complement.
TATGAATAAAATATATTCAGGGCAAAGTACACAAAGGCCTAAAGCCTGAAGCTTAAGCGCAATGAATACATAAAAACTGACCACACTACAGTTCCAGGGACATAGAGTATTCCCCACTCTTGAGGGCCTGATGCAGACTGCCTCCAGGCAGGAACAAGGGGATGTTAGTGGGTCCCACAGGGGTTATTGGGAGGATGGAGTTCTCTACATGGAGTCAAGGGACCACAAACCAGGGGCAACCAGGAGAGTGGTAGTCCCCCAGGAGTTCCTCCTGACATTCAGCCATGACATTCCCTAAGCTGGACATTTGGGGCAGACCAACACCTGGAACAGACTGGTCAACCATTTCTATTGGCCTCATATGTCAGAAAACGCCAAGGAGTTTTGCAGCTCCTGTGTCACCTGCCAGGCCAGTGGCAAGGCAGGGGGCAAGCCAAAGGCTCCCGTGATACCACTACCAGTGGTTGGTACTCCCTTTGAGAGGGTGGGGATTGAAATTGTTGATTCCCTAGACCCACCAACTGCTTCAGCAACAGATACATTTTGGTGGTTGTGGACCTTGCCACCAGGTACCCCAAGGCAACAGTCACTGATTCCACAGTGGCCAGGGTCCTACTTGGTGTGTTCACCAGAATGGGATTCCCAAAGTAGGTGGTCTCAGATAGGGGCACACACCTTATGTCAGCCTATCTGAAAGCAAGGTGGGCTGAGTGTGGTGTTATCTATAAGTTCACCACCCATATCATTCCCCGACCAATGGTTTGGTGGAGACCTTTAACAAGACCCTGAAAGGCATGATCATGGGTTTGTCTGGCAAAACTGTGTTTTCGTCCCATGATTGCTGTTTGCATACAGAGAGGTGCCCCAAAGGGGTTGGATTCAGCCCCTTTGAGTTACTGTTTAGGCATGTTGTAAGAGGCCCATTGTGTATGGTGAAAGAGTCTTTTCATAGAGCAGAATGTGCTGGATTATGTGCTGGGCCTGTGGTCATGCATGGTTGAGTATATGAAGAAAGCAAGCAGCAAGAGCTCACAAAGCTCTGGTATGACCAGAAAGCTACCATGCCTGAGTATCACCCAGGTCAGCTGGTGCGGGTTTTGGAGCCTTTGGCACTTCAGTCCAAGTGGACTGGGCTGTATCCAATTTTGGAGAAGAAAGGTAAGGTCACCTACCTGGTGGACCTTGGCACCCCCAGCAATCCTTATAGGATCCTGCCTAAAACCCCACCAGGAGAAGTTAGATATGATCATGCTTATAGCCGGAGATATGTCCCAGCCACCTTCCAACTGTTGGTGAGCAGAGTCTTGTCTGGGTTAGAATCTTTCATTGCAGCTTATCTGAATGATATAGCTGTATTCATTTCCACCTGTGAGGGTCTCCGGGTCCACCTGAAGGAAGTGGTTCAGGCCTTGCTCCAAGGAGCCCTATCAAGGCAAGCAAGTATTAGATAGGGCAGTGCTCAGTAGCATACATGGCCACCTTGTTGGTGGAGTCCATGTACAGCTTCTCCAGCCTCAACCAGACTATCTTGGATTAGGAGGCTCTTAAACCCCAGACTCAGGTCAGTGCCTTTCTTGGCCTGACTGAGTATTACAGGAGGTTTGTTCAGAATTATGGGACTATAGTGGCCTCTTTGACAGAACTCACCTCAAAGAAACAGCCAAGGAAAGTAATATGGACCCCTGAGTGTCAAAAAGCCTTTGACACTTTGAAAAAGGCTACGCGTTCAGCACCATTGTTAATGGCCCTTGACTATAGCAAGGAGTTTATAGTGCGAACAGATGCTTCAGAGGAAGGGATTGGGGCAGTGTTAGCACAAGTCAATGAAGAGGGCTAGGATCAGCTTTAGGAAAGTACCATCTTTCTTGGCATGTTACGCCCCATTTCTGCCTGTTTGTCAGTGTGTTTTTGCCTGTCTCACTGGGATCATGCTAGCCAGGACCCCAGTGCTCATAATTTGTGGCCTATATGTATTGTCAGTATGCTTGACAGTGTCACTGAAGTTCTGCTAACCGGAACTTCAGTGCTTATTTTCTCTCTACTTACCAGATTTGTCACTACACTTTAGTGACTCCATATTCCAATTCTGACTGGCACACTGGACCCGTTATAAATCTCTAGTATATGGTACCTAGGTACCAAGGGCATTGAGGTTCCAGTAGATCCTTATAGGCTGCAGCGTTTCTTTTGCCACCCATAAGGAGCTCATACAAACCTTTCACCTGGACTGCTACTGCAGCCTGAGTGAAATAGTGCACACACTATTTCACAGCCATTTTACACTGCACTAAGGGCCATATGTACGAAAGCTTTTTCCCAAAGACACAGAATGGGTAAAATCCTTTCGTACATCTGGCCCTAAGTAACTTATAAGTCACCTATATATCAAAAGTTAATTTACTGAAGGCTAGGTGCAAACTTACTGTGTGTGAGGGCACCCTTGCGCCAGCAAAGGTGAACCCACATTGTTCAGGGCCAATTCCCCAGACTTCGTGAGTACGGGGACACCATTATAAGTGTGAACTACATATATATCAATACACATATGTAGCTTTACAATGGTAACTCTGTATACAGCCATGCGAGGTGTCTAAAATCACGGAATTGACCCCCCAGTTCAAATCGGGTATTGGGGGCCAATCCTATACACACAGAGGTGGTGCCCAGAGCTCCTCCAGCAGTCTATGGTTGGTCCGACAGTCAGAAGCTGAAGCAGAGTATGCAGAGGAGTCCTGGAGGAATCTGGAAAACAGAATCTGAGGAAACACCCAGAGGAGAGACCCTAAATAGCCCTTGGAGGGGGATATGAAAGTGTGAATTTCAAAAGTCTGAGGGGTCTCTGCTTGGAAAGAAGCCTAGGGATTGGGAAGAACCCTAAAAAATAATTTCTCTTGAATCTCTTCTTACAAGATGAGCAGGAGCATCCTGATGGTCAGGTACAATCAGGAGGGGAGGTAGAGGAAAATCCTACCTAGGTAGATTCAGGAGAGGGTCCTGAAGATCCAGGGGAGGGTTCTTCCACAGATCTGTCCCTTAAGAAACCTCTTAGTGTAGCTGGTAGTGGTAAGGGGTCACACACAGGTAGGGCACTCTTCACACCCAGAGGCCAAGTCATTAGAGTAACTCAAGTTAGGGAAAGGTCAACCTCTGCTCATTCCAATGTCACTTCTGTATCAGACGTGTCTCACACATCCAACACTGAGGATCAATCCCTAGATAGGGAACTCAGAAAGCTGAGGTTGGAGGAGGCCAGACTGAGGCTGCAGCAGCAACAGTTGGCCTTAGATAGGGAAGCCCTAGCTGTGGAGAGGGAAAGACAGGGGTTGGGGTTAGTTGCCATGGTGGCAACAGTAGCAGTAGTTTCAGAAGTTCTAGTGTTAGAGAAAACATATTTGAGTCTAGAAACCCACACACAATTATCCCCCTTAACAAGGAGGGTGATGACATTTGTAAGTGGTTTGCAGCTATAAGAGGGCCTTTAAAGTTCAAAGGGTCCCTCAGGTACAGTGGGCTGCTCTCCTGTGTTTGTCTTTCTCTGTCAAGGGGAGAGATAGACTTCCTACTGTTAGAGAAGATGACTCAGAAAACTACAATGTTCTGAAAACTGCACTCTGGGATGGATTTGGCTTAACCACTCAACTATATAGAATGAAATTCAGAGAAACCAGAAACAAGTCTTCACAAGATTGGATTGATTTTGTGGACTGTCCAATAAAGGCCTTAGAAGGTTGGTTGCATGGCAGCAAGGTGTCTGACTATGAAAGATTATACAATCTGATCTTAAGAGAGCATATTTTTAACAATTGTGTGTCTGATTTGTTGTACCAATATCTTGTGTACCCAGATATGACCTCTCCCCAAGAATTGGGAAAGGAGGCAGACAAGTGGTCAGAACAAGGGTGAGCAGAAAAGCCCCTACAGGGGGTGATAAGGCCAGCAAGAAGAAGGATGGTAAGTCCCATGACAAGGGTGGGGACAAAGATAAAAAGTCACCAGAGTCTTCATCAGGCCCACAACAATCCTCTGGGGGTGGTGGGTCCAAATCCTCTTCTAATCATCAGAAAAAGCCTTGGTGTTATTTATTTAAGAACAAAGGCCATTGGGCAAGTGACTGCACTTGTCCCAAGAGAAACACCAAGCCTCCCACCACCATAACCCCCACTGCTTCCACTAGTGCCCCTAGTAATAGCATTGGTGGTGGGAAAAACTCTACAAATGGTCATATTTATACTCTGTTTGCAGTGAATTAGCATCATTTCTTTTTTACTCTAATTTGGTGCAAAACTAACTCCATATTTATACTTTGGTGCTAGACCCTCTAGCGCCAAATTTATGGAGTTAAAGTCATTTTTTGGAAATGGAAACCTACCTTGCCTTAATGAGATGCAAGGTAGGCATTCCTGTGCAAAAAATGACTCTATAGCCATAACGCCATATTTATACTCCTGTGCGAAAATGGTGCACGGGAGGGGAGAGGGGTCAAAAAATGGTGCAAAGCTTGCTTTTCCCCATTTGTTAATGCCCGGGTCAGGGCAGGCTTTAGGGGACCTGTGGGCCTATATCCATGGTGGAACACCATGGAATAAGCCCACAGGTGCCATCCCCAGGGACACCCCCACCCACACCAGAGGGACAGCCGAGGATGGGGACTCCATTCCAGGTAAGTACAGGTAAGTATTTTATTTTATTTTTAAAGTGCCATTGGGGGCCCTGAAATGGGGCCCCCTAGATGTCACTGGGTGTAGTGGCCATGCCCAGGGGACCCTGGTCCCCTGTGCTGGCCATTGGGGTGGTGGCCATGACTCCTGTCTTTTCTAAGGCAGAAGTCATGCGGTTTGGATGGTTTTGCATCCGAAAAGGACTCTAGAAAGGTCCCTTCTTCCCTACTTCCAGCCCAACCCGACTAATTAATTTTTTTTTGCCGCCAGCCTACCCTTTGCACTGGCTTGCACCATTCCATAAATATGGTACCTGGCTGGTGCACATAAATGGTGCAAGCCGGTGCTAAACTTTTTGGTGCAAAACTGAGTTGGTGCAGTTTTGCACCAAAAAGTATAAATCACGGCCAAATGATGTAGCTGGGCTCACTTTTGATAATGTAGTAGGTGTTAGTCTAGTTAGGGAGACCACTGAGGCTGTTTTAGTCTTTGATGGTGGCATTGACCTTGCCACCTTAGTTGCTTGTCCCCTTAATATGGATAAGTACAAGCAACTACTCTTAATAAGTGGTGTTCAGGTTGAAGCCTACAGGGACATAGGTGCCAGTGTCACTATGGTGATGGAGAAACTGGTTGCCCCTGAGCAACACCTACTTGGTCATAAGTACCAAGGTACTCATGCCAGTAACAACACTGTTAGCCACCCCATGGCTGTTGTGAATCTCAACTGGGGGGGGGTTACAGGTCTAAAATGGTTGTGGTATCCACTGGCTTACCTGTAGAGTGTCTATTCGGCAATCATTTGGAAACTTCAGCTTGGACTGAGGTGGAGTTGGAGGCCCATGCAGCCATGCTGGGCATTCCAGGGCATATCTTTGCTTTTACCAGAGCTCAGGCCAAGAAGCAAAGAGGACAGGTAAACTTGGATCCTAGAACAATGGACCAAGCGCTCCCAAAAACTAGGGGTAGTAAGGGCAATCCCTTGTCCACTATCCCTCCCCCTTTAGAAGATTCCCCTTTTGATGATGAGGAGTCAACTCCTTGTGCAGAACCTACACCAGAGATGATTTAAGCTGACACAGCTGAGCTCTTGGGTGCAGGGGGGCCTGCCAAGTAGGAACTGAGTGTCCCACACTAGAGGGTTTAAGACAGCAAGCTATCAAACAGCAAAATGGGGATTTCAGTGACTCTCACAGAGTTTGCTGGGATAACAATCTCCTTTATACTGAGGCAAGGGACCCTAAACCTGGTGCTACCAGGAGACTGGTCATTCCTTTGCAGTATAGGGAACTCCTCCTAACTATGGCACACAAAGTTCCCTTGGCTGGATATCTAGGGCAAAGCAAAACCTGGGACAGATTTGCCCCTCAATTTCACTGACCTTATATTTCAGAAGACACAAAAGAGTTTTGTCGCTCTTTTGTGACTTTCCAAGCCAGTGGCAAGACAGGTGGCACCCTAAAGGCCCCCTTAATCCCACTGCCAGTGGTTGGGGTGCCCTTTGAAAGGGTATGGGTTGACATTGTTGCCCCCCTTGACCCTCCAACTGCTTCTGTTAATACGTTTATCTTGGTGGTAGTGGACCATGCCACAAGAAATCCAGAAGCCATCCCCTTAAGGACCACTATAGCACCTGCAGTGGCAAAGGCCCTCCTGGGAATATTTTCCAGGGTGGGCTTTGCTAAAGAGGTAGTATCAGACAGGGGTAGTAATTTCATGTCTGCATACTTAAAAGCTATGTGGAAGGAGTTTGGTGTAACCTACACATTTACCACACCTTATCAACCACAAACAAATGGACTGGTTGAGAGATTTAACAAACCTCTCAAAGGCATAATCATGGAACTCTCTGAAATACTCAGAAGGACATGGGATGTCCTCCTGCCATGCCTCCTTTTTGCCTACAGAGAGGTACCGCAAAAAGGAGTGGGCTATAGCCCAGTTGAACTCCTCTTTGGTCACCTTGTTAGGGGTCCTTTGCTCTTGTGAAAGAGGGATAGGAGCAACCATTGAAGCCCACTAAACAAGACATTATGGACTATGTACATGGCCTAAGATCAAGGATGGCTGAGTATATGAAAAGGGCCACTGAGAACCTTCAGCCCGGCCAAGAGCTTCAAAAGCAATGACATGACCAGAAGGCTGTCCTGACTGAGTACCATCCAGGACAGAAGGTATGGGTTTTGGAGCCTGTGGCACCAAGGGCAGTCCAAGACAAATGGAGTGAACTACATCTTATAGTGGAAATGAAGGGTGAGGTCACCTAATTACTAGACTTTGGCACTACAAAAAGTCCCCTCTTGGTACTTCATGCCAACCGCCTTAAACCTGACTATGATCGGGCAGATTTGACCCTACTAATGGCCACAGAGGAGGGGCAGGAGGAAGATAGTGACCCTTTCCCTGACCTCTTCTCCAACACTGAAGCTCCATGAGTGTCCCTGCCTGGTGTTGGCCATCTTGGATTTCGAGGTGTGGGGACCCTTTGGAGACCTCTGAGTGGCCTGTGCCAGCAGGCGACATCAGAGATACCTCCTGATAGGTGTAGTCCTTGTTAGGTAGCCAATCCCCCTCTCAGGGCTATTTAGGGTCTCTCCTCTGGGTGTTTCCTCAGATTCAGTTTGCAAGATTCCTCCAGGACTCCTCTGCATCCTCTGCTTCAGCTTCTGAATGTTGGATCAACCGCAGACTGCTCTAGGAACCGCTGTACTGGAACTACATATCCAGGACGACTCCTGTGACCTGCAACTTCAGCTCCATCCAGCAATTTCAACAGTTTCCAAGGTGTGCACACTCTGAGGACTGCCTGTCTTCACCCTGCACCAGAAGAACCAAAGGAATCTCATGTGAGCGACAGAGTCACTTCCCTGTTTCTGCAGACACCCTTCTGCAACAACTCTGGTACTCCTCTCCTGATGACGAGTGTGCTCCCTGGAACACAGGTGGTGGACCCAAGTGACCCAGACTGTCACAAGGTCCAGCTGTCCAAATTTGGTGGAGGTAAAAGCTTTCCTCCTGGTGCTGCGACAATACCCCTCTGCACTGCATCCTTTGCAGCTCCTTGGGCTTCTGTGCACTTCTTCCAAACGTTCTTCATACACAGCATAGCCCAGGACCCCAGCACTCATCCTGCGACTCACAGCTCCCTGAGTTGTTCCCTCGGTGGCGTGGGACCTTCCAGTGTAGTGCTGCAACGACCACACTTTGCATCTTCTTTGTCCCTGTGTTTTGGGACTCCTGTGGGTGCTGCCTGGTCCTCTCTGGGCTCCCTGAAGTGCTGAGATCCCCTCTGTCTCCTCAGTTTGAGGTGAGACCCCCAGGTCCCTCCTGGATCCAGGCAGTTCCTTTTTGACACAAACCACGTACTTGCTTGAACCAAGTATTTTTGGCAGAATGCAGCGACGCGAACTGCTTGCATCCAACAACTCGACGTGGGACATATGCTGCACCAAGCAGGAACCCGCAGCCATCTTCTATGGGGCACTTCTATATTTTTCTTCTGACCAGAAAATCTACTTTTGCACCTTCTTCTAGGATGGCAGGGGTGCCTGTCCTTTCTGGACTCTTCTTCGACTTCTGGACTTGGTCTCCTCGCTCCACAGGCCTTCAGGTCCAGGAATCCATTGTTTGTTGCTTGCAGTCTTGCTTGGTTCTCGCAAAATCTATTATCACGACTTGTAGTGTGTCCTGAGGAAACTTGTTGTAGTTTACTCCTGCTTTCCTGGGCTTTGGGGTGGGGTACTTTACTTACCTTTGGTGTTTTCCTACACTCCCAGTGCACCTGTACCCACTATACTTGCCTAGGGGGGAATTAGACCTTCACATTCCACTATTTTAGTATATGGTTTGTGTTGCTCCTAGGCCTATTGTAATTTATTGTATTTTCTACTGTTTGCACTATTATATGACTGCTTAGGTACCTGATTTTGGTAACTAGGGTATATATTGTGTATAATACTTACCTCCAGAAGGAGTATTGTCTCAAAGATATTTATGGCCTTGTGTCACAAAAATAAAGTACCTTTAATTTTGGTAAGACTGAGTATTGTCTTTTATTGTGTATAAGTACTGTGTAACTATAGTGGTATTGCAGGAGCTTTGCATGTCTCCTAGTTCAGCCTAAGCTGCTCTGCTACAGCTACCTCTAGACAGCCTAAGATGCTAGTAGACTACCTACATTTCACTAATAAGGGATAGCTGGACTTGGTATAAGGTGTAAGTACCTTAAGTACCCACTACAAATAGCAGGCCCTTAAGCTCTTCATCCCTCAGGGCAGGATGCAGAGTACCTGTGCACTAGCAGAGGTGCCCCCACAACCTCCCAGACCATTTTCCCGGGTTGGTGATTGTGAAGATGCCATTTTATGCATGTACTGGACATATGTCAATACCTATGTCTAGCTACATAATGGTAACTTCGAATATAGGCATGGTATCAAACATATTGGAATCCTACCACAATGCTTTTGAAAGCAATGGTTGCCTGATTTAATGCACTCTGGGGTCTCCTTAGAGGACCCCCCATTATTGTAATTCCAGCCTGTTGAGGCTTTCCAGGCAGCCCCAGCTGCTGACACCTCTCAGACAGGTCTATGCCCTCCTGTTGCTTGAGCAGCTCAAGCCCAAGAAGGCACAACAAAGGATTTCCTTTGGGAGAGGGGTGTTACCCCCTCCTCTTTTGGAAATATGTGTTACAGGCTTGGGAGAGGTAACCCCACCACACCTATGGAAATACTTTGAAGGGCATAAATGGTGCCATCCTTGCATAATCAAGTCTACACCAGTTCAGGGACCCCCAGTCCCTGTTCTGGCATGAAACTGGACAAAGGAAAGGGGAGCGACCACTCCCCTGTCTATCACCACCCCAGGGGTGGTGCTCAGAGCTCCTCCAGATGGTCACTGGGTCTTGCCATCACGGATTCCATGTTGGCAGGGCACTCTTGGAGCATCTGATTGGCCAGTGCCAGCAGGTGATGTCAGAGCCCTCCTCTGACGTGTTTAGCTGACCAATCCCCCTTTAAGGGCTATTTAGGGTCTCTCTGTTGGGTGGTTGTTCTGATTCGGATTGCAAGCTTCCAGCAGGAATTCTCTGCATCTTTTACTTCACTTTTTTTCCAAAGAAACTGCATCTGGACCCTCCAGGAACTCTACAAACTGCAACAAAAAAGCAAAGATGACTTCTGCAACATTGTATCTTCAGCTCCTGCCAGGAATTGCAACTGTTTCCAGGTACCAGAAGAATGAAGGAATCTCCCTAGGTTTGAAGGAGTCCCTCCCCTGCTTCAGAAGGCACCCCTCTGCAGTGACTACTGGTGGCGTGGGTCCCCTATCCTGACAAAGTGCATGGATCCAGCATCAGGGACTGTGGACTAAAGTTGTCCTGATGGTCCTGACGTCCTACTATCCAGCTTTGGTGGAGGTAAGACCTTGCCTCCCTACGCAAGACAATAGCCCCATGCACTGCATGTTTTGAAGTTAACAAGGCATGTTGAGATCCTTTCACAACGTTCTTCCTGCATTGTTCAGCTCCAGCCCCCAGCACACCTTCCTGTGATGCACCTCTCCCTGAGTTTTTCTCTGGCGACGTGGGATCCCTTTCTGTAGTGCTCCATGGGCCTCCTTTTGCACCTTCTTTGACCCCGTTCTGTGGGAATCCTGTGTGTGCTGCCTGGTATCAGAGGGCTCTCTGAATTGCTGAGACCCCCCTCTGCCACACCCTCCTGGGTAGAGTTAACCAGGTCCCTCCTGGTCCCGCGCACCACCATTTTCTGCCATCTGAGAGTTTTGCGTTTACCAAGGCTTGTTAGCAGAATCCGGCCACGCAAACCAGACTGAATTCATCCATCCAGTGTGGGACATCTTCTGTACCAACTAGGAACCTGCATCTAACTTGTTGGGTGCAATACTGACTGTTGTTCTTCACTGGTGGTTCTTTTTTTGCACCTTCATCCGTGTTAGCAGGGGACTATCATCATCATTGGTGTCTTGCAGTCTCTTCTGGTTCCTGCACAATCTTCTTTTTCATGGTCTTGTGTATTTTAGGAAGGTTACTGTGATTTACTCCTGCTTTCCTGGGCTCTGGGTGGGTTCTATTACTTACCTTTGGTATTTTTCTAATACTTCCAGCACCCCTCTACACACTACACTTGCCTAAGTGGGAAACCAACTTTCGCATTCTACTTTCTCAGTATATGGTTTGTGTTCCCCCAGGCCCATTTTGGAATATTGTGACTTTTATTATTTGCCTTGTTTTCTAACTGTTATAGGGGTGACTTATAAGGGACCTGGTGAAGTGTAAATGGCAGTGAAAGGGAGCATGCACCTTTTCACGCAGGCTGCAACAGCAGTCCTGCAGAAGTCTTTGCATGGGCTCCCTATGGGTGGCAAAAGAAATGCTGCAGCCCATAGGAACCCCTGGAATCCCAATGCCCTGGGTACCTAGGTACCATATATTAGGGACCTATAAGGGGGCGCCTGTATGCTAATTGTTGGTGAAATACTGGATTACTAGTATGCAGTGACAAAATTTAGAGAAGAGAGCGCATAATCATTGGGAACCTTGTTAGCAGGATCCCAGTGAACACATTCAAACACACTGACATCAGGCTGAAAACAGGAGTAACCATGCCAAAAAGAGGGTACTTTCCTACACACCCACCTCAACCAAGGGACAATACCCTTGTCCAGAAGAGTCTTCATTGTCTAAGTGGAAATACCTAGAGAATCCATCTGCATTCGAGTGGTTACTTCCAGGTCTATGTTCCACTGTAAATTCCATCCCCTGTAGGTAAATGGACCACCTCAACAATTTAGGGTTTTCTCCATTCATTTGTATTCACCATAAGAGAGGTTTGTGGTCTGTTTGAACAATGAAGTGAGGCCCAAAGATGTATGGTCTCAACTTTTTCAAGGCCCAGACCACAGCAAAGGCCTCCCTCTCTATGACTGACCAACGTTTTTCTCTAGGAGTCAAGCTTCTGCTAATAAAGGTTACAGGTTAATCCTGGCCCTCTGAATTTAGTTGTGAGAGAACTGACCCAACACCTACCTCTGAAGCATCAGTCTGAAATATAAACTTCTTGGAGTAGTTTGGGATTTTTATGACAGGTCCAATGCACACAGCCTGCTTTAGCTCTTCAAGAGCTTTCTGACAGCTAGCTGTCCCTAATACCTTCCTAGGGATTGTCTCAGAGGTGAGTTCATTTAGAGGGGCAACAAGTGAGCCATAGTTCCTAATGACTGTCCTGTAATACCCAGTGAGATCAAGAAAGGCTCTGACCTGGGTCTGTGTTGTAGGGGAGCCCAGTCTAAAATAGTTTGGATCTTCCCCTGTAGTGGTTCAATCTGATCTCCACCTACCAGGTGTCCCAGATAAACCACCTTCCCCTGCCCTATCTGGCACTTTGAAGCCTTGATAGTGAGACCTGCCTTTTGCAGGGCCTCCAAAACAAACTTTCCATGGTGTACCAGGTGGTTATACCAGGTGGAGCTGAAGACAGCAATATCATCAAGATATGCTGCACTGCATGAAAAGCTTCCAGACCTTGGAGTACTGTGTTCACAAACTCTGAAAAGTGGCAGGTGCATTCTTCAAACCAAAGGGCATACCAGTAAACTGATAATACCCTCCAATGGTATAGAAAGCTGTTTTGGGGTTTTGCATCTTCTGATAGTTTGATCTGCCAATACCCTGCAACCAAATCAAAACTGCTGAGATACTTGTCAGATGCCAGCGTATCAATAAGCTCATCTGCCCTGGGTATAGGGTGAGCATCAGTCTTTGTGACTGTGTTGAGCCCTATGTAATCTACATAGAATCTCATCTCCCTTTTTCCATTCAGAAAATGAGATTTGAGTACAAGCACCACTGGGATGGCCCAAGGACTATCAGAGTGCTCAATCACTCCTAGGTCAAGCATTTTCTGAACTTCTGATTTAATGCCGTCTCTGGCATGGTCAGGCTGTCTATAAATCATACTTTTAATAGGTAAAATGTCTCCAGTATCAATGGTGTGCTAACACCATGTAGTCTGACCAGGTGTCAGGGAAAAGAGTTCTGAAAACTGACCCAGGAGGTTCCTGCAGTCCTCCTTCTGCTCTTCAGAAAGGCAGTCTGCAAGGATAACTCCTATCACTGAGCCATCAGCTGGAAATGTTAGAGAAGAGAGTTAGAGAAGAGATCCGGGAGAGGGTCAATTTCATCTTCTTGTCCCTCGTCAGTGACAATGAGCAGGGTGTGTCAGCCCTGTCATAGTAAGGCTTCAGGCGTTTTACATGAAGTATTCCTAGAGGACGTCTTGGAGTGCCTAGGTCAACTAAATAAGCGAACTCACCCTTTTTCTCCACTATTATGTGTGGTCCAATCCATTTGTCCTGGGGTGCCCTGGGTTCCACAGGCTCTAGTACCCACACCTTCTGTCCTGGTTGGTACACTGTCAGAACAGCCTTCTGGTCATGCCACTGTATCTGTAATTCTTGGCTTGCCTGAAGGTTTCTAGTAGCCTTTTTCATGTACTCAGCCATTCTTGATCTTAAGCCAAGCATATAATCAACTATGTCTTGTTTAGGTGGCTCTAAGTGTTGTTCCTTCCCCTCTTCCACAAGAGCTAATGGACCCCTAAAAGGGTGACCAAAGAAGAATTGAAAGGTGCTACAGGTCACTCCCTTCTGGGATACATCCCTGTAGGCAAATAGGAGGCATTATAACAGGACATCCCATCTCCTTCTGAGTTTTTCAGAGAGTCCCATAATCATAACTTTGGGGATTGTATTAAAACTCTCAACCAACCCATTTGTTTGGGGATGATAAGGTGTGGTGAACTTGTAGGTTACACTACACTCTTTCCACATTGCTTTTAGGTATGCAGACATGAAGTTACTAACTCTGTCTGATACCACCTCTTTTGGCAAACCCACCCTGGAAAAGATTCCCAGGCGGGCTTTTGTCACTGTAGGAGCTGTAGTGGTTCTCAGAGGTATTGCTTCTGGGTATCTAGTGCCATGGTCAAGTATCACTAAAATGAACCTATTGCCTGAAGCAATAGGTGGGTCAAGGGGCCATCAATGTCAACCCCTACCCTTTCAAAGGGTACCCCAACCACTGGCTTTGGGATCAAGGGGTCCTTTGGGGTGCACCAGCCTTGCCACTGGCTTGGAAAGTGGCAGATGAGCGACAAAACTCCTTTCTGTCCTCTGACATGCGAGGCCAGTGAAAGTGAGGGATCAGTCTGTCCCAGGTCTTCCTTTGCCCCAGATGTCCAGCAAAGTGAATGTCATGAGCAAGGGTCAACAGAAAGTCTCTATACTGCAAGGGAGTGACCAGTCTCCTGTTGGCACCAGGTTTTGGGTCCCTTGTCTCTGTGTATAGGAGGTTGTTTTCCCAATACACCCTACGGGTGTCACTGGCACCCCCTGCCTCTTGTTTGACAACTTGTTGTTTTAAACCCTCCATTGTGGGACAGGCTTGCTGAGCCACACTTAACTCCTCCCTGGCAGGCCCCCCTGCACCCAAGAGTTCAGCTGTGTTAGCCTGAATCTCCTCTAGTATAGGTTCTGTCCAGGGAGTAGACTCCTCCTCTTCAAAGAGGGAATCTTCAGTGGAGGGAGGGATAGTGGATAACCTTTTACCCTTTCTAAACCTGCTTTTGAGAAGCTCCTGATCCATTTTCCAGGATCCAAGTTTCCCTGTCCCCTTTGCTTTTTGGCCTGAGACCAAGTCAAAGCAAAGCTATGCCCAGAAATGCCTAGCATGGCTGCATAGGCCTCCAGTTCTACCTCAGTCCAAGCTGAAGTCTCCATGTCATTATGTAGTAGACATTCTACAGGTAGGTCTATGGCCTGTGCCCCTTCTCCTTCACCAGATGATGCTGATGCACACAAAGAGAGAGAGAGAGGGTGAGAGAGACAGATGGGGAAAAGGTCAACATATACCTCCCATAGACAGAGCTAAGCATGTTAAACTGTGACAATACATATCATAGATAGGCATTGGCATTTACCAATACACATTATCTACATCATGTCATTACATGTCACTTGTTCCCACGTCTGTATGCCGACCCTCACACCTACATCAATACCTAGGTAGGACAGCCCTACTAGAGTCATCCCCAAACAAAGCCCTTTTACCTGGCACAGCATGCCCAGGATGAAGTATCAATAGTATGCCTAAATACACATCTTACCTCTCCATAGCCGTTTCACCCACTGAATGTTCAGCTGACTGAAGACAACACTTAAGGCCTCTATAGTAACAACACCTGATAATTCCATGTCCTATGTGACATGTCAATCAAATTGAAGACAACTCCACTCACAGACCACACTGCACCTACCTGTCATATTGAATGGGTGGCCACTCAGTGCAGTATTGCCTTTATGGAAAACAACGTTAGCCAATACAAGTCAGACACACACACAGTTCACATCTGATGTGCACTATATGAATCTGTGGTATAGCCATTTGACCAGGAATACCCTATAACAGAGCCAGTGCAACTGACACCCAACACATATCACACTACTCATCATACTGCTATGTGCACCAACAATAGACCATGTACCACATATAACACATCCAAACATTCACTAAGTGCAGTGTCACAACATATGTGCCACTGGAACCACTTCCAATGCCACCACACATGCAGGTACATCAGCTGGACTACACACCATGACAACTTCAACCTCACACATACACACAGCATTCCACAAATGGTACAATGTGTCATAGTGCCCAGACAATACACATCTCAGAGGAGAAAGTTTTGCATTTGTTGGGCACACATGGACAAACACCACTGGCTGTACACCAATTACACATCCCACTACCACATAAGGCAGTGTGAGGAGACTTGGGGCCAGATGTGGGGTACATTCTGAATTGCGACCCGCAAATTGCGAGTCAGACCGACTCACAATTTATGAGTCGCAATTCAGAATGTTGGATGGTGTCCCTGACACCATCTGCGATTCGCAGGGGGGTCGCAAAGGCCCACCTCATGAATATTCATGAGGGGGGTTGCAATTTGCGACACCCTTGTGAATCGCGGCACTCGCAGGGATGGTGGCCTGCTGGAGACAGCAGACCCCCATGTCTGTGACTCCTTTTAAATAAAGCATTTTTTTTTTTTTTTTGTAATGCAGCCCATTTTCCTTAAAGGAAAATGAGATGTATTACAAAAGTAAAAAATTAAACGTGTTAAAAATGTTTTTAATGCCATTCACAGAGGGGAACGGGTCCCATGGGGACCTCTTCCCTTTTGCAAATAGGTTGGCACCCATTTAAAATGGGTGCTTACTGAGATTGTTTTGCGACCGCGTTCGCGGTCACAAAACAATACAACATCGCGCTGTGACTCGCAATTAGGAAGGGAACACCCTTTCCAAATTACGACTCGCAGTCCCGTTTTAAGATTCAGTAACTAGGTTACCGAATCGCAAAATGGGGTTTAGGCATCGCAATGTGCTTTTTGAGCATCACAAACAGCAAAATTTGCTGTTTGCGACGTGCAAAAAGTTTACTACATCTGGCCCTAAATTCCAAAATTGAATCACATCAACACGCCATGTGTCATGCAAAACCCAAACCACTCCTAACCTGACACTACCTATTGCCCAAGTCAAGCTGTAATAGTCACAGGCCATCAGATGTGACCCCACATATCCATTATGAGATGATATAAGGGAGTTACTCAGCATTGCAGCATAGGAATTGCTAGGGCTTTGTCATACATACAATGTACACACCATTGTGACAAATAAGGGGTCTCCCAGGGTACTTACCACCTCTAGCACCATCCCATAGGTTTATAGGCCACATCCCCTCAACTATAGCTCCTAGGAATGCATGATATGTGCAATCAGGCCTCATATATTCCACATATTTCAGTATCCCAGTTTGGCTACTACACATACCCTACAGTCAGCAGATCACCTACATATGCCTAGTCAGCTATCAGGCCTATACTCCTGTCCTATGAGAGCCATTTCTTTGATGGAACTGTAATGCCAGACCCACAATCTGTCAATACCAGATACAGTACATAATGTACATAGTCCCATTGATAGAAGGAGAGTCACACAGTAGCATATACAAGTAGGCTACACAGATGGGAGTGGACTGACACCTCAGAGGATGGAGCTGGTCATACACAATGCTTAGGGTGAACCAAACACTCACATCCATTGTATGGCCAGGATGGAGTCAGACATGTGCCTATGTCATCAGTGCATTTCCGCACTACAAGCATGGAGAGTTATGGAAATGTGAGATATACATCCACTGACAGTAAAGCATGAAAACACAACTACTAAAGATACTCTGCCAATTTGCCTAATACCCACTACCAATTGATGATAAACACGTAGCATAAATGATAATGTCACTATATCTGCAGTGAGGCACCCGATTCCATTTAAGGCCAGACAAGTCCCAGGTTATAGTCAGTACTCCTCCCCTTGTGGCTGCTGTGCTGCCCTCAAATTCCCATCAACCTCAGGGTAAGCCACCACCAAAATGCAGGCCATTAGGGAGGACAGGGTCCAACAGGCACCCCTCCCTCATTGGGAGGGCATCGCCAGCTGGGCCTCCACAGTCTTCCAGGCCCAGCGTCTCAATCCTCCCACCAACAAATTGGTGCTCCGCCGGCTTTGGACGCCAAGGGTTCATGCTTGCTTAGTGACAGCATGCCATGTTCCCTTCCTCTGATGGGTGTTTACCTGCATGGGTGACACAGACAGAAGGAGAAAGTCATGTAGACTGGCACCATACCAACATCAGTGGACTATAAACATCAGACTCACCAAATGCCCACACATACCAATTGTCACGGTTCACATGCCTTAACTCCGTGCCCCATGCATGCATATACTCCCAGACCGGTACACTTATGCCATTCACCCTCACACGCCCCAATCACACATGACTATGGCATTGGGCTCACCTGCTCCTCTGGTGCCCCATACAGCTGTCCGTGCATGGGCAGGACCCCTTCCACAAGCTTCTCCAGCTCTGCTTGGGTGAACGCTGGGGCCCTATCACCTGCAGGGCATTGCATGATGGCTCCCAGAGACAGTACACAGCAGCTCATGTCATAGAGGTCTTGCTTGCAAGAGTGTCAGGAGTCAAGTGAGTAAGACTCAAGAAAATGGTGGTCATGGCTAATGGAAAAGGACCGTCACCACCAGCGGTGATCGCCATTTGCCCCAGTCCCTCATAGGCAGGAATGTTAACCAATGAGAAGTTGCACCATGGTTGCGACTGCCTACCGCCATAAAGAAATACGCTGGTGGACTTAGGTCACCTCCAACTGTCCTGTGCAGCAGGACAGGCAGCTGCCATTTTATTCACATATCATACCTTGATGCAGCCAAATAAGCGTGTCAGACATATTTTCTGACCACAATGCACAGCAGGCCTATGTTGTGCCATCATGATTAGGCCGATACATGTGAAATGCATGACACAGTGATGTCATATGGCCGGTTGTTAGATGACGTTCATGTCCAGATACTCGGAGCATCATAGGCGGTGTAACCATATAGGTATATAGTATGACTACATACATGATCAGTGCAGGACAGCTCAGTATACCACATATGGAACATTACAAAAGTGATGTGTGTCACAAACTATTGATCAGGGGCAGCAATGTGCAGCAAGGATAGTGCCCATGCACTTCAGCACGCTCAATATAGAGTGTTTTATCAGTGCGAGGCATGTCTACAGTGTTAGGTGTGTGCGATAAGGACATGTTTAGCTGACATGTTTGGAGGGCTTATCACTTTGTACATTCTCTCCTCTCTATCATAGAAGCCCTGTCAGGAGGAGATTGAGACATGCACAAGTGTGCCATCTGCTAGTCGACCTTGCTACCTTGGAGGACAGGCATATCATCCTGACCTATCATCTGGATCGTCAGACCATCATGGAACTTTGCACCCAGTTGGAGCCAGATTTATTGCCTGCCATACATAATCCCTATGCCATCCCTCCCACAGTCCATTTCCTGCCAGTGCCACACTTTATTGCCACCAGCTCCATTCAGAATACAGTGGGTTGGGCAGCAGAGATATCACAGCTCATTTTCATTCTTGTGTTGAAGGATGTACTGTGTGCTTCTTTGAAAAACTTGGACAGCTACATCAGGTTCCCCCAACATGTGGATTTGGCCTACATGAAGGCAGACTTCAATGAGATGGGCAACTACCCTCATTGTAGAAGGCTGGCCCTATATGTAGTGTGCAAAACTAGGCACAGTGTTAAGGGGGTTCAGGCAACCACATATTGGTTTCCAGAGGTAAAAAATTGATAATTTAATGCGCTAATTTGTGAGGTAGCTTGGCCAAGCAGTTAGTTTTTACAAATGCAGTCTTTCTGTGCGACATTACGCACTATAGGAATCAATAGGCAGTCACTTTTAAAAACTCATATAAAATCGCACATTTGTGTTATCAGGTTCCCCTTTTGCAGTTTGGTTGAGGTCGTCAGTAGACACGTTGTGCCAGCTTGAGAAGTTTGGGTGACTCACGGTTCTGGCAGGAGCATTGATGAAAAGACTCTTGAAGCTGGTGCAGGGCCACTGAGGGGTACCACTTGGAAAAAGGTGGTGACTTGAGGTCCCCTTGTGATGTCAAGGTCGCAAGGCATAGGGGACCCTTGGTGTACAGCTGGTTCCTCGTTTCAGAGCACTGGGCGGCCGGGTGCAGGGTGAGTTGCTGATTGAGGACAATGCGCAAATATGCCTCTCAGGTCCAGAGATAAGTCACTTTCAGGGGTGCTTGCAGGTCAACGGGGGTAATCTGGGTGAAAGTCCAGGATGTTCCTGAAGTCCCTTGAAGGGGCCTTCCTCCTGGTCGGCCGCTCAGTTGTCGGGCAGCTGATTTTCTTGGAGTCCGACATCCACTGACCAGTACTGAGGATATTGGGACAGCCCGGATACTGGAGGATGCAGTGTCACCAAACTTGGCACACTTGCAGGGTTTGTCCATGTAGTTTTCTGTGCATTATCAAGTCTAGCTGCAACTTCCAATGTGGGTGTTGTTGGCTGGTCAGTGAAGTGACCCTCAATGGGTTGCTGCTTTTCTTGTCATTGCAGAGTGGTACCTCCACTCTGGAATGAGATCTCGGGCTATTGACCAAGCCTGGAGGTCCCCAGGGTTTCTCATGTTCAGTCCAGTGGTCAGCTCCTCCACAGTGGCGATTGTCAGAACCCAGGTGCAGCAGGCAGGGTTTGCAGCCTTTTTCTCATACAGCAGGTCCACAGTTCTCATGCTTTGGTTCTTCTTGGTGCAGTCTTCTCTTTGTCCTTTAAAATCTAGGGACATATTTATACCCGATTTGTGCCAAATTTGGGTCATTGTTTCACATAAATACAGCGCAAAACTATCTCCAAATTTATATTTTGAAGTTAACGTCAAAATATTGGAGTTTGCACCATTTTTTAGATGTATGAATCTACCTTGTGTCAATGAGATACAAGGTAGGCGCTCCCATCTAAAAAACGGTGCTAACCCCATAGCCCCATATTTATCCCCCTGTGCTAAAATGTTGCACGGGTGGGAGGAGGAGCAAAATAATGGTGCAAAGCATGCTTTGTACCATTATTTAACGCCTGGGTCCGACCAGGCGTTAAGGGAACAGTGGACCAATTTTGTTGGTTAAGCACCATGGAATGGGTCCACAGGTGCCCTCCTCAAGCCTCAGGAACCCCCACACCAGAGGGACACTGGAGGATGGGGGACCCCATCTCAGGTAAGTAGGGTATTTAAAGGTAAGCCATTTTAAAAAAATTAAACTGCCATCGGGGGCCAAACTTTGGGCCCCCTGCATGGCACAGGGTGCAATGGCCATACCCAGGGGACTGGTCCCCTGTGCTGGCCATTGGGTGAGTGGACATGACTCCTGTCTTTTCTAAGACAGGAGTCATGTGGTATGGATGGTTTTGCATCAGAAAATGACTCTAGGCTGGTCATCTTTTTTTACTCTAACCAGCCTAACATAATTTTTTGGTTCAAAACCCCCTACTCCCATATAGACAGCCCCACCCAGCTTTCGTCATTTTTTTTTTTTTTTACTCTAGCCCACCCTTTGCACCGGCTTGTGCCATTCCATAAATATGGCACCTGACTGGTGCTCAAGAATGATGCAAGCCGGTGCTAATCTTTTTGGTGCAAAACTGCATTAGTGCAGTTTTGCACCAAAGAATATAAATATGACCCTTAATCTCTTGGTCCACGGATGCCCACTAAATGCTGAATTTAGTGGGCCTTTTACAGGGAACCTGGTAGTGTTCAACGGGACACTTTTTTTTGGGTGGCTACAACCAGTGTAGTGACCTCTTCCTGTGGGAAGGGTCACTTTCCTAAGCCTAATTGGCTTTTTTCCTTCCACCTAAGATGAAGTAAAATGAAATTGAGGGACAACCTCGCAGGCAACACCTTAGGGGAGGGGCATGCCAGGTGAGGCCACTCCTCCTACCCTTTGTGTGGTTTCCAACCTTTGGTCCCACCAAAAGTAGGGTTTTGCAAAGGCGGAGGCCATCTGTTGTTAGCAGCAGGCCTGGGGGTCGAGTTTCAAGGGCAGTAAGCCCTTTGAAGCTCATAGCCAGGTCAGTACACACTCCGGAGGTAGGGGGTGTTAGCTCGTCCACCCGGGAAAGGCATTGTTTTACAAACTGGAGAGACAGGGCTCTTCCCTATGGTATTTATATTGGCTGTCTGGAGGTGGCATGCTGTATCAAACCAGACAGCAACCATGCCAGGATAGTAAGCTTTTGCAGGGGGCACCTCTAAGGTGACCCCTGGGTACATTTAGGGATAAATCCAATACTGTCACCAGTTTGGATGTATCATTCTGAGTTGTTTTATACCAAACAACCCAGGGTTCAGAGTGGCCATCATGTAGTTGGGAAACCCGTGTTGACCAGTGTCCAGCACATGTATTGTAATGGCTGCTCTGTTTACTCTCCATGTCCCAGGTTTGGCAAGGACACAGTGGAGGCATATTGCTCATGCAGCTATGCCCTAACATATAATATGGATCACCCTGCCTAAGGCCTGTAAGGCCCGCCAGAGGGGTTTCTTACCCATAGTAAATACAGTGTATGGTGGACAGGTCACACAGGTAGTGTGCCATGTGGAGTTTGTGTTTTAGGTTTGCATCTGGACACTCAGTCTGCAATGCCAGTGCTGGGAGAATCTTGAATCATGGCACAAGTGGGTGGCACAATCAGTGGTGCTGCCCTTAGGGGCCTGTCAATAGTGCCCCATACCCTAGGCACATGGATGCCCATTTAAAAGGGACTTATAGTGGTAGATAAGGGTGTATCCAATTGTGCCAATGTATCACAATAGATTTAGAGAAATAGCTCTAGCCCAGGGAACCTGGTTAGCAGGTGCCCTGGGCACTACTACTTCTAGGACACAGCATCATCAGGCAAAACGTGGAGGGCTAACCATGTCAAAAAGAAGCCTTTTCTCACACTCATGTGATAGAGGCCATAGATGGCACCCACATAGCTTTAGTCCCTCCCAATGCCAATGAACAGGTGTATCAGAACTGGAAAAACTACCACTCCATCAATGTTCAGGTGGTGTGTGTGGCAGACCAGTACATCTCCTGAGTGACAGCCAGGTTTCCAGCATCTGTGCATGACTCCTATATTCTGAGAAACAGCAATGTTCCCCACATGATGGCATTTCTACAGAGAGAGAGGGATTAGCTAATTGGTATGTATGCATTTGGATGTGTCTTTCTGTTATTGCACCTGTCATCACATTCTTCCCTGTGTCGGTACCTGTATTGTAACAGGTCCCACCTCTGTGCATACAGGTGACTCTGGCTATCCAAACTTTCCCTGGCTGTTGACACCTGTGAGGTACTCTGCCACAGAAGGAAACTCCATTTCAGTGAGGTCCACAGAATGATGAGGCGTGTAATTGAAAGGACATTTGCCCTACTAAAGGCCAGATTCAGTGGCCTGGATGTCTCTGGAGGTAACCTCCTCTACAGACCTCAAAAGGTACGCCATGTTCCACAATCTAGCCCTGAGATGTCAGATCCATTACTAGCTATGATGACGTGGCTGCTGGACCAGTGGCGGGTGATGCAGACATGGAAAGTGATGAGGAGGCAGATGAGGACAGTGCAGCTGACTCTAGAGCAGAGCTTATAAAACCATACTTACAATAACATACAGGTATGTTTCCTGTGTATTTGCAAGTGCTATTTTCCACATTGATTGGTGGCAATGGTCCTCCTGATATTGATCATCAGTGGTGGTGTTATGTGTTCCTATCCTTAAGTGTGTGTTGTGGAAGGTGACTGATTGCATGTAAGGTGCAGAGTTAAAATATCACATCTCTAACAGGTGCACTCTACGCATGTTGCAAGTATCACATCTCCTATCGACAGACCTGTATTGTACTATGTGGCCAGCATTATTATGTTCTCATTTCATTCCAGTAAGTAACTGTGTTCAGTGAATCTTTGCCTCTCCTACATATTGTTTGAAGCATTTGTGTTCTTTAGCCTTTGGTAATTGATTTCAGAGTAGATTTTTGCCCATGACAGATACCAGTTACAGTGTTTTGTGATGTATTTCCTGAGGATGGGCATATAGAAGTGCCATCTGTTGTGCCCTGTTTAGTTGACAATCCACACTGGGCATGACAATCGTGAGCTGCATGTGTGCTTTGTGTGCCACCATGCCTACTATCCTGATGGAAGTCTCTGTCATGGCCTTTATGCAGGTTAGATAAGTGGATATACTCTGGGGTGTGGCTGGAATAGTGACTCCCTTACATCTGCCCTGTGGCATGTCTGTTGTACTGTGTCTCCTGCAGAGGATGCCTCCCTCTGCAGTCCATTATACTGCCTGCTGGTTTAGGGGAGCATACCCACATAACATTTTGCTAACCAAACATTTGTAGATGTACAAATAATGAAACATATATATTTGCTGTGATCTACAGTGTTTATTGTGCATTAATTGTCCAACAGGGGATGAGTGGGGTCATGGTAGATGCCATCATCAGGCTAGTTGGCACAGCTGTAGGTAGCAGAGGTCCAGTGTCCAAGGGCCATGGGAAAATGGAGAAATGTCATTGAACATTCAACAGGGTGTCTCAGTGGCACACAAGAGAGAAAAATCAGGAAAGGGTCACTTCCTGGCAGTGAGTTTTGTCTTGGCATCTGCTGTAGCCGGATGTCTGGATGGACATCCACGTTTGTGGTGGGGTTCATCAGCAACAGAGGGAGGGGTACCTGAGGGCTGTGGTACCCCTGGCAAAGCCTCCGTTACACTAGCTGCTGCAGATGTAGAGGAATCAGATGTGATGTGGCTAGTGGAAGGGGCCTGCTGGTAGGTGGAGGAAGCACGCAGGGTGGTCTTAATGTCCCTGAGCACTCCTGCAATGGAGGCCATGGTGTCATTGTGGGCCTGGCACTGCTGCATAACCTCCTGGTGGTATTCCCTCTGCAGCCTTTGGTTTATTCCCTACATGTTAATGATCTGGCCCATCCTGGGATTGTTGATGTGATCCCATGACTTGGTTGATGGCTTCCTGGTCTGGTGAGTGCCTTGGGTGCGCTGTCACCTGGCCCCCAGGTTCCCTCCCACACCTCCTACCCCCATGTGCTTCCACCCCTGGCACGGTGTGCCCATTCCCAGTGTTAGCACGACCTTCATTGTCTTGGGTGTGAGGGGTAGACTCAGGTCCCTGTACTGTGGGGCACTCAATAGTTTCAACAGTGATTGGGACAAAGCTTTGGAGATGAAGGGTTGGCTGAGATGCTGGTGCCACAGGGTAGGGATGTTTGATGTGGGCAGGGTGAGGCAGGCAGTGGTAGACTGACCAGGGGCCCTATATGGGCCTGGTAGTTTGTCACTATCCGGACATCCAGTGGTGTTGTCCTCACTTGGGCCTTCATTTTGTCTAGGGCTGGCAGTCTCTGGTATCCTCTCTATGGTGGCACTGGCACGGGTACCTATGGATGGAGTGAGAGAGGGTAAATGGTGGGGGTGTGAATGGTTATCTCTTTGTCTGATGCATACAGTGGCTTGACTAGATTCCCAGGAATGGCACTGACAGGTGCAGCACTGCTAACACAGTTTGTGGAGAGTGGATTGTGACATATGTACCATGCTCCATAGGGGTTGTCGTTGGTCAGGCTTGATAACTTTAGCCCAGTGTGTGGGTTCTGTTCCTGTGTGATGGCTCAGATGACAGGTGTGTCCTGTTAGCAGGTGGCAATTTAGGATTGCTAGTTGTGAGTGGGCATGGCTGTACATTGCAGCATGGTGGCCAAGTGGGGGTAGGGTATATGTGTATGAAAGATTGCATGTGCTGTCTGTGCCTGTTGGGCATGAAGTATTCCTTCTTACTTGCAAGCCCCTGATCAGTCCATATCAGAGTTGTTGATCTGGATAAGTGGCCCTTAGGTTTGGTGACAGTGCTGTGTCTGTGTTTAGCATTGTTTGGCATTGTGTTATGGCATAGCATTGCTGTCATTGCCATGTAGTGGTCCTCAGTCAAAGCATCCAGTTGGTGTAGCTGGTGCAATAATCATACATGCCAGAGATGTGATGTGATGTGCTGATTGTAGGTTTTGATGGAGATGGGCAGGTGCATTGTGGGAGTCATGAAGATTGTGAATGGCACTGGGGCTCGGTGGTGGTGTGGCATACAGGAGAGGGGCGTTACATGATTGGGTCGGAGGTGTAGTGGAAGATTGTGTGAATTAGGGAGTGATTGGTGGAGAGGAGGCATGCTGGACCGGACAAATTTGTGACAGGGAAGTGGAAGTTACTTACCAGAGTCCAGTCCTCCAGGTATTCCACTCAGGCCCTCTGGATGCAGGATGCCCAAGACCTTCTCCTCCCATGATGTGAACTCTGGGGGAGGAGGTGGGGGCCCACCGCCAGTCTTCAGCATGCAATTTGGTGTCTCGATGTCATGGAACACATCTTCCCCCATAGGTCATTCCATCTTTCCTGATGCCCTCCCTTGCTCGTGGATGACTGCCCACTGAGTTGACCCTGTCGACTGTTCTCTGCCATAACTCCATTTTCCTGGCAATGTATGTTTGCTCTACCTGTGCTCCAAACAGTTGTGGCTCTACCCTAACGAGTTCTGCTACTATGACCATCATTTCATCGTCTGTGAGGCGTGGGTGTGTTTGGTGGGACATGGTGGTTGTGTTGTGGGTGGGGGTGGGTATTGTGTATGTGAGGGTGCAGTGCAGGGTGCTAGGTGGTGTAGGGGTGGTGAGGGCAGTAGTGATGTGTGTATACTGTTGATTGTGCAGTTGTGTGGTGTGTGCTGAGTGTGAAATGTATAAGTGCCTATGGTGTCTAAGTGTTAAGTTATATGTTTCAGGGTCCTTGCTGTCTCTGAATATTGTTATTGTGGCAAAGGATTATGGGTTGTATGGTAGTGTGTTATATAGTGCAGTGAGTAGGTGTGTCTAGTATGTGTATGTGTGTCAAGTGTGGGGTATTCGAACTGTCCAATATGGTGTTGTGTTCAGTCTGAGGTGAGTTTTTGAGCCTGGCAGTTCGGACTGCCAATGGTTTTCTGCCATGGAAGAACCACTGTGGTGATTTGTGGGTCGTAAACTGGTGGGTGGAAGGTTGTTGGGCTGGTAGTGCTGGTGGTCGAACCGCCTGTTTCCTGTCCTATAGTGTCCCAGCAGTTTCGAATTTGTGGCTGTTTAGTGTGAGACTCTTAATACGGAAGTCAGAATACTGCCAAGAAGGTGGTCTTTTGGCAGCTGTCTCTGGGGCAGTCTTGCAAAAAGACCTCCAATCTAGTAATGAGGCCCTAAGTCCAAAGCTACTTTTGTCCCAGGCCTCCCGCTTGCTGTAGGGAAGGAGGGTTCCATCACTTTCACCCCCAAACTTTGACGTTGCCTCGGTCTAGTGCGACCAGATGACCATATTGACTCTTTTAACTTCTATGCCCTGAAAAGCATTAATTCTTTTAAAATTCATATCTCTGGTTCCCCTTACCCGATTGTAATCATTTTGGTGTCATATTAAAGATAAAACATATTTCCTATTTTTATACATTAGTTATGGATTTTTAAACTGTTTCTTGTGCTTTATTTTATTACTGCTTTGTGATACTTGAATGCCTTACACACTTTAAACTTCATTATGAGTCTGACGGTCTTGAGACCGCCAGACTCACGGTCTGGTCAGACCGCCGCGGTCATGGCAGTCCGACTGCCACACTATGACCATGACGGAGCCGCCACAGTTGGACCGTTGAAACCACCAGGTTGCCACTAGCCAGCAGCCTGGTGGTCCTGGCGGCTGTAATGCACCAGGGCAGCACTGCAAGCAGCGCTGCCCTCTGGATTACAAGTCCTCATACCACCAGCCTTTTCATGTTGGTTCCACTGTTAAGGAAATGCTGGCATAATGAGGGTGTCGGGAGCCCCTGGGGGCCCCTTCACTGCCAATGCACTTGGCATGGGCAGTGCAGGGGGCCTCATGCACAGCCCAGTCACGCATTCCCCTGCCGGAATTATGAGCAGTGGAATGCATGACGGGCGATGCTGCACCCTCCGCACTGCCACATTGCCGCTGGCTCGATTACGAGCCGGATGCAATGTTAAGGCCGTGTTCACCACAGGGCCGGCAGGAGGAAGCCCTGTTTCCCCCGCCGGCCCTGTGGTGAACTCCATATAGGGGTCGTGGTCTTTGGACCACACAGGCGGTCTGTTGACGGTTTGAGTTTGGCGGGCAGCTTCCCCCGCCAAACTCATAATGAGGTCCTTTGTCTCCTAAGTTAAGCTTTGTTGCTCGCTGCCGAGCTACCAATGGTTGAGCTGGGGTTAATTTTTTTAGACCTACCTGAACCTAATGGGGGTTATTGGCCCATTGCTAAGTGTAGGTACTTACCTTCCCTTAACAATAATCCAATTTCCAGCAGTTAAAAAAACATAGTGAAAAAAACAAAGGTTACAGGGATGTTATAGTTAGGAAATTGAACTAAAAAAAACCCATAGAAATTCACTTAAAAAAATATAGGTTACAAGGCTCAAATTTTAAGCACACCAAACCATAGAAATTCACCTGTTATTGTTCATTATCTCAAGTAACTGTAAATCGTGCCCTAAGGTAACTATAACGAGAACTTGTGCTCTCGTCATGCACTGATAATCACTCCACAAATTACAGCACTCATGACTACTTTGATAACATCATTTATCAAATCAAGGTAGTATGTGCAGTAAAATGTTTGACTGAAGCTTATTCCTAAGATGGCTGCCAACACTTCCTTGTTGAAGTGCTGACAGCCAATCTGATCTCTGCATGGGGATAGTTGGATCCGCAGAGTACTTGCATGCCCAAATGTCTACATTTTTTGGGCTTTAATATCTCTAAAACTAAATGGATTTACACCAAATCAATCAAAAAGTGTGCTTTCTGAACAAAGAGCTATCTTGCTGCCAAATTTGGTGTAATTTTGTTTAGTGGTTCGGGCTGGGTCCGTGTTAAAAAATTTGAAAAATCCCATTAACGTAGAATGGTGAAAAAGTGTTTTGGGACACCCCATTTTCTCGCCCCCTCCTCCCTGCCATTTGACAGATCACCCTGAAACTTTCAAGACAGCAGCTGACCTGATCAAAGTATATGTTTTGAAAATCCTGCTAAGATTCATCAAGTGGTGCCAAAGGTATTAACAGAACAAAAAAAAACAACACTAGGTACCAAAGATCGATAAATAGATAGATAGATAGATAGATAGATAGATAGATAGATAGATAGATAGATAGATAGATAGATAGATAGATACATATGTGGATGTGGATGTTGTGTTTGAGCATATATGTAAGTGGATAACATATTTATATATATATCTGTCCTGTTGAAGGCATTTGCCGGAATGCTTTGACATTTTTCATGGGTGATAGCGTTTTTCTTGTATAACGCGCTTAATAAAGCAGATGAATTTTTTGGAAACACTTTTTCCTTTTTTAATACGTCAATCGATGGTACGTTGTGATACGTGCTGCTGGTCTGGTGAGCGGATGTCACCTTTCTGAAGTGAATATATATATATATATATATATATATATATATATATATATAATATATATATATGAAGGCAGTTGTGCCGAAACGCGTTCCTGTTGGGATCGTTTAACAAATTTGTGAATACATGCTCTTGAGTGCTACTTCTTCTTGAATATGCTGGAGGAAAGTCTTGATTAATAGAACGCGGTGCCGCGCGTTCATGCAGCAGCACCATCGGCGATCAGGTGCGGAGTGACCACGCCAACGAACAGTGTTTAGATATATGTTATATATATGTTATATATAAAACTTATATATAAACACTGTTCGTCGGCGTGGTCACTCCGCACCTGATCGCCCGTGGTGCTGCTGCATGAACACGCGCCACCGCGTTCTATTAATCAAGACTTAAGCATATTAGGTGATGTGCATCTCTGTAATGAGAAGGGGTGTGGTCTAATGACATCAACACCCTATATCAGGTGTGCATAATTATTAGGCAACTTCCTTTCCTTTGGCAAAATGGGTCAAAAGAAGGACTTGACAGGCTCAGAAAACAGCTGAATTTCTATGCTTCTGTTCATGCAACATCTGAAACTAACTAAAATGACCCTGTAAGTGAAATTCAAAGGTTTTTGTTCTTGATAAATAGGATGCCCATCACAATGCATGGTGGGAGTTGGACACAGGGCATGACCTGGCATTTTGCTACCCTCACTCAAGCTTGCTGCACCTACCCCAGCTCCTCCTTGCCATTCATTGACTATGTTCATACCACTGCTCCCTCATTACAGCCCTGTGTGGCCATTGTTCTGCCACTGCCCTTCCTGCCTGCCCTGAACAGTTTCCTTGCTGCCCGTCCATCTCCCTCTAACCTCAGTTGTCTGAGTTCATGTACCAGCCCTCTCCCTCCTGCCCTACCTGCTCTGATGTGCTGCTACTTCTGTCCATTTAGCTTGACAGCCGTACCCATTCCTCCTGCCCTTCATTGCCCAATTCTATGCCCCATTATTGCCCTCCTGTTTAGCCTCTGTGCTTAGCTTGTTGCCCCTACCCTCCTTCCCTTGCCCTTCAATGTCTGTGTGCATGCGCCTGCTCCCACCTTTTTGCCCACAATGTTCCATAGACCAGTCACTGTCCCTCTTATCTACTTTGAATGTTCTGTTGAGATGCCACTGTCTCTCCCACCAGCCTAGCATGGTCAGATGGATGCTGCCTGTCCCTGCTACCACTACCCTGCCTGTCCCAGTTTTGGTCCATTTTGCTGCTACTCTCTTCTGCCCTCCATGCAATGTGGTGCTACAACTGCTCCTCCTGCCTGCCCTGCATGGTCTGTTGTGAAGCCCCTTCCCTGATCTCTCTTGTCCATGCCCAGCCCCTCCCCCTCCCTTCTGTCCTCCGTGGTCCTCTGTGCATGCCCCTGCCCTCTTGCCCACCATGGCCGTGGTGATGCCACTACCCCTTTCTTTGCAATACATGGTCTTTTGTGCTGCCACAGCCCCCCACCTGCCCTGTGTGGTCATATTGCTGCATATGATCCCCTTCCACCTTCTTTCTATTGTCTGTGTGCACTCTACTGTAGTCTCACTGTTGGCCTCCATGGTGCTTTGTGCTTCCAGTGCTCATCTTGCCTGCCCTCCATAGTCAGCTTCCTGGTCCTACTCTTCTCCCTTGACCCCTGCCTTCTGTTTGTCATGCGCAGCCCTCTATCCCCTCCCTCTTGGCTTGTCTGGTCCCTTGTTGTGTTACTGCATCCTCCCTTCTGCCCTTCATGCTCTGTTTTGCTGCAACTGTTCCTCATGTCTGTCCAGTATGGTCAGCTTGTTGCCTTTGCCACTTTCTACTCTGCTTTCTTTTGTCCATGTGCATGGCCCTGTTCCTCTTCCTATTGGTTTCCATGGTCCATTGTTATGTACTGCCATTCCACTTGCACTGTGTTGTGTATTGTGTTGCAGAAACACCTGACGCCTGCCCTGTAAGGCCATTTTGGTGCCCCTGCCCATCTCCCTCCTGTCCTCTGTTATCCAAGCCTATGGCCCTACCCCATTCCTCCTGGCCTCCGTGATCCACTGTGCCACACATGTCAGGATTTTCAGCTTGGTAAGAGGGAGATTTTGAAAAAAAAAACAAGCCTGAGGAATTGATTTTCCCTTTTGACCTACATTGAAAAAGAGTATATTTTAGGCAGGAGACAGATAAAATAAAGCCCTCTTGGGCTTAAAAACATCAGGAGTCTCCTGCTAAATCAGTTTTGTTGACATGTATGGTTGTACTGCCGCTGCCTCTTCTGTATGCCGTCAATCCTCTGTTATATTGCCACAGTCTATCATGACTGTCCTGCTTGGTTAGTTTGTTGCCCCTGCCCTCTTCCCCCTGCCCTCCACGGCCCATTGTGCTGCCAACTCCTTCTGGCCTGCCCAGCATGGTCAACTTGTTGCCTCTGTACCCTCCTACCTACCCTCAATTATTTGATTATGTGTCCATGATCCCTGCCTCCCTACAGTACTCTAATGAAAAACTAGATTGCTAACATTCTTTATTTGTTAGAAACGTGTGGCACACTTGACTGCACCCTAGGAAAACTGCAAAAAAACTAAAATTTCAAGTGTTTTGCACACGTTTGTCTATACTTGGGTTACATTTGAGTGATATTTGTGTTACAGGTCTGCTCCTTTTTCTCTGGTGGCCATATTGGGAGACTTACTTGTAATGAATCTTCCTAATTTCCTCATTTACTGCAGTATCTTCAGTAGAAAATGCTTTCAGTTTTCCACATCGATGCCACCAAAATGGCGTTTCTATCTGCCACGCTTTTGACATGAATTCACAATGTTCGCTCTCTAGTTGCTCATGATAATACTCTAGTAAAACTACTGTTCACCAGGAGGTAAATAGGCAGACTGCAGTTGGTATTGAAAGTGCATGTTTCAGTCTGCATGTCAGAATGATTTAATGAAGTAGAATAGAAAGATATTTGAGAACTCACTTAAAACATGTCCTATTTTTTGTTTTAATAGCTCTAATCATAATTTCTATGACAAAAGGAGCCTCCCACACTTTGGGCCAGATGTATCAAAGGATTTTGCATCCGCAAACGGTGCGAATCGGTACATTCTACCATTTGCGAATGCAAAATCGCCTTTCACAATGTATGAAAGGCATTAGCAGTGCAATTTTAAGGAATGGCTTTTATAGTGATTTCTTACAATTGCAATGAGATATTTCGAATAGCCTACTGTGATTCTCAAAAAGCAATGTGAATTTGCGAATCACAGTATGCAATTCTCAAAATCCGAATCGCAATGCAATGGATCAACAAGTCGCAAATTGCGATTATTCGCAGAATGGGTTTTTGCATGTGCAATTTACCACAAATTGAAATCAAGTGGTAAACAGGTGCAACCTATACAAAGAGGCCCAGAATGACTCAACCTCTTTTCCACAATGGCAGCACTCTACGTTATGGCATGGAGGATGAGGATCATGGCAGATTTGAGGACAGGGAGGAGGAGACAGGAGCGCATTTTCAGAGTGTGCATTACTCTTTTTGACCAGACAGAGGAGGAGATATATGTACAGGTTAAAATCAGCCATGATACCTGACCTGATAGCTGATCTACAACCCCTACTGCAGTGAAACACACACAAGAACAATAGCATACCCATCCATGTGCAGGTATTTTACTCCCTGCACCTATTAGTCTCAGGGAGCTATCAAGGGGTCATTGCAGCAGCTGGAGGTGTCTCACAGAGTGCGCTTTCAAGCTTCTTCAATGCATTCTTCGATGTCATGCCTAGAAAAATTCATCTGCACATAAGATTCCCCAACACCCCACAGGATTTTCAACAAACCAAATACAATTTCTACTAGATTGCCCAATTCCCAAATGTCATTGGCTGCATCGATGGCACACATGTAGCTATCTGTCCACCAAGTGAAAAAGAGTATGTTTATCAGAAGAGAAAGAGTACATATTCCATGAAAATACAATTCATAAGCAATGCCTCTAATGTTATAACAGATCTTGTGGCCAGATACCTAGGTAGCACACATGACTCCTGCATCTTCAGGCACAGTGAAATACACACAAGACTACTTGCTGGGGAGTTTGGTGAAGGATACCTATTTGGTAATGTAATAGTTGACAATTTCACCTGGATGTATATGTGATGTCACGGATAACAATTACTCATTTTACTCTCCTGTCATTCTAGGAGACAGTGCCTATGCAGTGCGGCCCTTCATACTCACACCCTATCTGAATCCTGCCACAGCAGGCAAAAGGAGGTACAATGTAGCATACAATGTAGCACAAAGGATGACACGCAGCATTGTAGAGAGGACCTTAGGCCTGCTGAAGAGCCGTTTCCAACGCCTGCACAAGAGTGGTGGTGCACTGCAATACAGTCCTGAAAACACCTAAAAAATATTGTGGCTACATGTGCTATTTTGCACAACATCGCAACAACGAGGGGCATACCAATGGAACCCACAGAGCCTGAATCCGATGAGGATGACAATCACTTGCCATCCCTTCAGCCAGCAGACAGAACCACTGCAGCAGAGGGCAGACAAAGACGTGCTGAGATCGTGCGTAATTATTTTTGATGTACGTAATGATAATACCACGTCAACTTTTATGCATTGCTGTAGGAAGCATCTTCATTGCCTTGACTTCAGGTAATATATGTGTGATTAGGACATAGGTAAGCACTATACACAAACAGGTGCTAGTTACAGTGTCACACTATTAGCATCATAGTATCACTGCATTGCTACATGATATGTAAGTCCCCTGTACCTCTCAACATTACTTTCTATGTCCACGCACTACACTTGAGTGCTCAGTGGTCTCGGTTGCACCTCTTGTTGCGGGTTCAAAAACAGTACTCTGTCTGGTACTGCGATGCCTAGGATTAATCACAGAGGCTGTGAGACTGCTGAGGCTAGAGAGCTCCTCACTATCCCTATCACCCAGTTGGATGTTTGTAGCACTCCGTACTGTCTGCATTGTCTCCAAAACATTGGTGATTTGCACCAATCCTCGTGCAACGTCCCGACTGCAATGTGCCATCTCCACTTGCATGCCCACAGCACTTGCAACCCCTCAGCTTGGAACAACTCCTGGTGGCCCAACTCTCTAGGTACCGCACCCTCGCCTACCACCCACGCACGCAACCTGGGCTTCATCCTGGACTCCACTCTCAGCATGACTCAGCAGGTCAATGCAATCTACTCCTGCTGCTACAACATTCTCCGCATGCTCCACAAGATCTTCAAGTGGATCCCCATCAAAACCAGAAAAAACGTCACCCACGCCCTGGTCAGCAGCAGACTTGATTACGGCAACGACCTATGTGCAGGAACAAAAGCCAAGCTGCAATCAAAGCTACAACGAATCCAGAACGCATCTGCCCGCCTCATCCTCGATGTCCCACGCCGCACCCACATCTCCCCCACCTCAAAGACCTGCACTGGCTACCCATACCGAAGAGGATCACTTTCAAGCTCATGACCCACGCATACAAAGTTCTCTACAACACAGGTCCAGCCTACCTCAATGACAGACTCACCTTTCACGCTCCCACACGCCATCTTCGCTCCGCCAGCCTCGCACTCGCCATCGTCCGCCGCATCCGCTGCACCACCGCCGGAGAAAGATCCTTCTCACACCTCGCCACCAAGACATGGAAATCATTACTGCTCCAGTTACACTAGACCCAGGACCTCCTGAAGTTCAGGAAACACCTCAAAACATGGCACTTCAACCAATAGAATCCCCCCCAGTGCCTTGAGACCCTAACAGGTGAGTAGTGCGCTCTATAAATATATTGATTGATTGATTGTTGTGACACCCAAGCAGTTGTGGTCGTAAGCCGATTGACACATCTGCTGAACCTATCTATCCTGCCCATCAATTGATGATGGCACCTGCGGTGACTGGCATGCTCCTGCTGCATCACAGTGCAGAGTTCCCTAATAGGATTTGTCATCTCCTTTGTGTGTTCTGCTACTGTTTTCTGTCCCTCATGCAGCTTGCACATGTTGTCATTGAGAGACTCCAACTGCATGTGCATTCATCCCATGTTGTCATTGTGAGACTCAAACTGCCTGTGCATTACTCCCATTGTATGATCAATTGACACTAACTGCCTGTGCATTGACCTCATGTTTTTCATTGCAGGCGCTGCACTTTCAGCATGGAAGCCTCAAGGCTGCCAAACAGTAATGGGCCTTCACCTTTCTCTGTACACTGTCTGCCTTCTTCATGACGTCTCCTGAGGGGAGTGGACTGATGATGGGGCAGGGACTGCTGTCTGTAGGTGCTTCTAGCCTCTGGGGTGGTGTGGGTACTTCATCAGCATTTCATCTGAGTCTAGGTTATACTCAGGGAGGGGTAGCACTCTTGCCCTGTGTCTAGTTGTTACTTGTATGAAGGACTCACTGGTGTTTGAGTCCGACTGTGGCTGACTTTCCCAATCCCCCACAATTCCACCTTCTGCTGCATCAGGGCCTGGAACATCTGCAACAACAATGCGCAACATGTCATTCTTGGATATGTACTCTCACAGTTGCGTAATAGGATTAAATTTACCCTGGCATAGTTTCTCTGAAAGTCTTTTGTGTTGTGTGTCTGTTTCATTTTACACTATCTCACTATTTATGTGGTAGATGCACTTTAGGGATGTGGACTACCACTCCCATAATGCATTGTTGTGTTGCACGTAAAATGTGGCATGGATTACTTATCGCACTGCATAGTGCCATAGCTATTTTCTAAGGGCCATTTGTACATTCAGATATGTGGAAACACATCATTACTGCCCTTGCCTTTGCTTGTGCTGGGTGTGCCTGAGGTGTCAATGTCAGTGACACCACTGGCAGCTTCAGGAAGCAGTATTGACTCCACCATGTCTTCCATTGGTGTAGACGGGGTCTGGGTGGGTGGTCCTCCTCCAGTGCTCCTTGACTCCTTCAGACTGCTCGCTACCCTCTCTTTGGCATGTCAACACAAGTCATAGCAGTGTGTCCGTATCTCCTCGATGGAGCACTGCGCAACACCCACTGCGCAAATTTTGGGCTGGATGTCTGTCCACATTTTTCTCTTCTCACTTTCTGGCACCCGTAGTGAGTTTTTTCAAAAAAACCTGTCATGGTTCCAGACCACTTCCTCTGTGAGCATCTCCAATTCCTGCTCACTGAATTTAAGTTTGTGTTTCCTCTCTCCATTCTACTGAACATTCACATCAGTAGCCATTGTTTTGTTTGGTCCAGGGTCACTCTCAAGACTGCCTCCCCGGAGCTTGGCTGGGTACGTCTGTCTGCTCCTGTGGCTGGGGCTTCTGGAAACAGCATGCACTGACTCACTTCCTGGTTGTGATGTCATCAGGCTGTTCCAGATTGCTGGTATCGTAATTTGCGAATTGCAAATACTAATTCGTTATTTA
The DNA here is from genome assembly GCF_031143425.1 of Pleurodeles waltl. Taxonomy (NCBI): domain Eukaryota; kingdom Metazoa; phylum Chordata; class Amphibia; order Caudata; family Salamandridae; genus Pleurodeles; species Pleurodeles waltl. The sequence continues at coordinate 1,042,180,546 of NC_090447.1, read as the reverse complement.
TGCGATTCGGTATTTGAAACTTGCAAATTGCAATTGCAATTTTTAAGAAATCTCTGTTAACGAATTGCAATTTTCATACATACCATTTTGCATTTCTTAAATAACAATTTCTTAAAATTCTCTATTTAAGAAATGCAAACCGGCTGCTTGATACATCTGGCCCTTTGTTCCTTTCTAAATTAAATGTTTTAAGTTTTACCAGTTTGATTCAATCAAGATGGCTTCAGGTGTGCCACACTTTTGTCATACATAAGACTGTTAGTGCTCTAGTAGTTCTTTGAAACCTCTGGGAGGTTGCAGCAGAACACAACTTACAGACTGTGCCTTTTAGAAGCCAATGTTTTTCTGAGAATATTAGACTTCATTCTCATATGGCTGAGAACAATAGAGTGAATTTACAGAAAATATGCTCTTATTTTAGTTTCTGGAGTACCTTCCATAACCTCTATGGGAAAATCATGAGAAACTGTTTTCTCTCAAACATAATTCATGAAGTCCCAGCAGGGTAAAATCACCTTGTGGTAAAAACAGCACAATTCCTAAAATGAACTTGGTACCATCAACAAATGATTTATATTGTAACTAAAATGTGTTATTACCCTTTATACATCCTCATCTTTGTGACCCTCAAAGTCTGCCATTCATTACAATGCAATTCAGTTGGTGCTTTCATATATATTGGTACCAAGATAGCTGCCAGCATTTTCTGTTTGAAGTACTGTCAGTGAATTAGATCCCACCATGAGATTTGTGCTTAGGCTCCACCCACAAATAAAAATGTGGACTTCCTTTAATATCTGGAAAGCTATTGAACAGATTTACACCAAATAACTAAATGGGCAATCTGTGAACCGAAGGGTACTTTTTTGGTAAATTTAGTGTAATTCCATCCAGCGCTTCGGGCTGCAGGTGCGGCTAAAGAGTCTAAGGGAATTAACATGTGAAATGCACTTTTTTTGTCGCCCCCATGTTCCTCGGCCACCGCTTGACAGATCATTCCGACCATAGAAGGCATTTTTTGGGGAAAATGTCATGAAGATCAGTTGAAGATGCTGAAGATATATGCAAATCAATTAACACTTTTTCTATGGAAACTAGGTTCTAACTATGACTACCGACTGGCAATCTATCTATCCATCTATCTATCTATCTATCTATCTATCTATCTATCTATCTATCTATCTATCTATACAAACAACGTGTATATATATATATATATATATATATATATATATATATATACAGTATATCAGAATATCAAAACAAATCCCTTTCAGGGTTAGAGTGACGCATAAATTATGCAAAAAAGAAGAATAGAGAACTCTGGGTAGTTCCCAAGTTCCCAAGTTTAGGTGGAGAGCAGCTCTAGTAAGGAGCACCCTGCAACACCAGCGAAACTCTAGATTTGCTCACCTCAAATGCCTGTTTATCTAGCAAAGTTTTTAAGCATTGGATCAACACAGTGCTATCCATGCCGAGCTAGATAGTGACAAAGCCTTTTGCCATTTGTACAGCAAAGTCTTTAAGCATAGGTTTGAGAAAGTGCCAACCTTGAAAATGACCTATGCTTAAAGACTTTGTTGAATTCTTTCATGTGCTCACAAGCAAACTGCATTTGTCTACGCCTCCTGGTCAGTTTCCTAGTGGTCCTGTGTTTAACATCATGCCACATCTTTTGTTACCCTGTACTGTACTCTTTGATTGTGCACATGTTGACTTGATGCAGTTGTGGACTTTCTAACAACCCTACCTTCCCTAATGGCAATTTGTACCTCCTCACTGCAATACTCTTCACCTCAACATGTTGCATGCCATGTCTTCCAAACAGAATCTGTCTAGTAATCTAAGCTTTCACTAAGTTTTGGTGTTTACTCAAAATAAAACGTTATACTCCCAATTAACAATGTGTGGAACACACACCACTTGTAAAATAATATTTTGTACTCAGCAATTTGGCCAAATCCACAAAGAGTTTTGTATGTGCTGAAAGGACTCTATATACCAAGTGGAAGTGTAATGTCATTATATTCTTCTTTGCAATTCAAGAAGAGTGAGCATAAGTCACTTGCACATATTGTCTTTGGAAATGCATGTACAAAGAGTATGTATACTGCAATGGCAAATTGAGAAATGTGTTCCATCCAGAAGGATCATCTAATCAGCAGCAGTTACTTGAATGCGACACAGTGAGAAACTCTTTATAAACACACAAGAAAATGTCCACTATAAATGGGATTTGTGAGCCTTGGAAGCGCATAACACTGTTCTATGCATCCACATATATATACAGTTCAGGGAACATGATAATGTTGTCATCCTAATATGATACATGAAATGACCAAAGAGAAGAGATAATACAAAACTGTACATGTTGGAGAAAAACTAGGCTGATAATCATGCACATACTCCACACAAATTAGCATACCTGTGGCACACAAGTGTATAGGACAATCCAAAGCCTTGAATGTCAGTAAGCAAGAAATGGAAGGACTTCTTGTCAGATCTCTGTGTCTACTGATGTCTGGTGGATAATGCTAAACAGGGATAAGTAGGGTAAACGGGTCCCTCTGCCCCTGAGAGTGTGTTTACGGGCAACCACACATTAAATCTATTGTAGATTGTGAACACCTATTTTTGCACAACAGCAAGACCATAGAAGGATAAACAATTTGATACCTCAACAGGAAAAGAGGACATGGGAGACATGAGGCATGAATCTTTGAGAGTAGTTAACCAAAGTGAGCTTCATTACATACCACACTTAGCGAGTAGACAATGCCAGTGCTGATGGCGATTCTCCTGGCAGGTGTGGATACATGCTTAATTTTTCACAAGCTATCAACTATGAGCCACCTGCATACTGGTGCAAGGGTGTGTGTATTAGTGGCAGTCACAAGGGTGGGTCCCATCCCAGCCAGGAATTTGTAAACTGCAAAGGCAAAACTATCCGAACTATACCTGCCTTATCTATTTCACACAGAGTGCCACAGTAGGAAACTATCTGTGTTGCGCTGTGTGTAATCTTACCCGAAGTGGACCACTCACAGTGCCTAAAGAATGGTTAAGGGTCAAATTTGAGATAAACTAACACTTCTCCATAAGCCTATGCCAAGGCAAAATATACCCTCAAAGACTGCAGGTCAACAGCTACATCATGTATTCAACTCAACTTACTCAATGATAACAACTGTTAACCCCTTAGCTGCTGGGCCTCCCCTCCCTCACCGGTGCTGAGGCCTTTTTTGGCTATTTGGGGTACCTTGCGTTTAGGCTCCCATAACATTTTGTCCACAAAAGCTATCCATGCCAAATTTGCATCCTTTGTTTTCCAACATTCTGGGGATTGTAAAGGTACCCAGAGTTTGTGGGTTCCCCAAAAAGAAACCAAGAAATTGGCCAAAATACAGCTAATATTAGATTTTTGGGTAAAAAATGGGAAAAAGTGTGGCAGAAGAAAGCATGTGTTTTTTCCCTGCAAATAACATCAACAAAGGGTTTGCGGTGCTAAAATCACAATCTTCCCAGCTTTCAGGAACAGGCAGACTTAAATCTTTTGTTCCACACAGTTTTGGCATTTGTTTGGACATACCCCGATTTCAATACTTTCTGTGCTTTCTGAAAAGGGTGTGAAATCAACAGTGGATCCAAGGCAGGTAAACATTAGACACAATTCAAAATTGATTAAGGGGTAATTTTTGTAGATCCTTCAAGTGATTCCTACTGAAAGTAACTGTTGAAATTGAAAAATATTGAATTGAGTTGAAAAAAAACAGACATTTCTGTCTACGTTTTCACCCGTAACTTTTTACAGCTATGGTATATTGTTAAAATCAGTATGTCATTATGTCTACTGGGCCCTTCTAGTTGTGGGGATTTATAGGTTTTGTAGGTTCTTCAAGAACCCAAGGTACCCAGAGTCAATAAATAAGCTGCACCTTGCAACGGTTATATAGCAATTTATTTGGTCAAATATAAAGAGTGAAAAATAGGTATCAAAGAAAACCTGTGTATTCTTGAAATGGCCACAAAATAAGGAGTTTAGAAGCAGTAGTTATTTGCACATCTCTGAATTTGGTTGTCCCCATACTAGCATGTGAATCAAAGGGCATTTCTCAAAATAACTTCTTTCTTACACACTGTCTTACGTTTGTAAGGCAAAAGTGTACAGAAAGACAATTGGCAATAACATTTATTCACCTATTCTGTTTTTCCCCAATTCTCCCATTAAAATGGTACGTCACTTGTATTGCTATGCCTTGTTCCTGCAACAGGAAATTCCCCAAACCACGTCACATTTTTTAAATGAAAACTTATGTTTTTTTTGGGAAGTGACTAGCTATAGATTTTGGCCTTTAGCTCAGTCAGCACCTAGGGAACCTAGCAAACCTGTACATTTTTTAAAAGTAGACATATAAGGGAATCCAGGATGGGGTCACTTAGGGGAGCTTTCACTGGGTAGTGTCACCCAGAATCCTTTGCAAATCTCAAAATTGGGCTCAAATACACTTTTCCTCAAATGTTGGTGCTGCAAACTTCTGGAATCTGAGGGCAGCCACAAACTTCCTTCCATCAAGCACTCCCCAAGTATCCCAATAAAAAATGGACCTCACTTGTGTGGTAGGCCTAGGGCTGCAGCAGGAAATGCCCCAAAATACAACATGGACACATCACATTTTTCCAATGAAAACAGATGTGTTTTTTGCAAAGTGCATAGCTGTGGATGATGGCCTCTAGCTCAAATGACACCTAGGGAAACCTACCAAACCTGTACATTTTTAAAAACTAGACATCTAGGGGAATCCAGGATGGGGTGACCTCTGGTGCTCCCATTGGGTTCTGTCAACCAGAGTCATTTGCAAACCTCACAATTTGGCTAAAAACACTTTTCCCTCACATTTCAGTGCTACAAGTTCTGGAATCTGAGGGGAGCCACAAACGTCCTTCCACCCAGCATTCCCCCAAGTCTCCCGATAAAAATAGTTCCTCATTTGTGTGAGTAGGCCTAAGGTCCATGACAGGAAATGCCCCAAAACACAATGTGGATACATCACATTTTTCTAATAAAAACAGATGTGTTTTTTTGCAAAGTGACTAGCTGTGGATTTTGGCCTCGAGCTCAGCCATCACTTGGGGAAACCTACCAAATCTGTACATCTTAACAAAGTAGACACCAAGGGGAATCCAAGATGGGGTGACTGTGGGGCCTTCACTGGGTTCTGCCCCCCAGAATTAATTTCATACCTCAAAATTTGACAAAAAGAATACTTTTTCTTCATATTTCGGTGCTGCAAAGTTCAGGAATCTGAGGGGTGCCACAAACGTCCTTAAACCCAGCATTCCCCCAAGTCTTCTGATAAAAAAGGTACTTCACTTGTGTGGGTAAGTTTAGTGTTCACGACAGGAAATACCCCAAAACACAACATGGACACAACACATTTTCCAATTAAAAAAGATGTATTTTTTGCAATGTGCCTACCTGTGGATTTTGGTCTCTAGCTCAGCCGACTGTTATGGAAACCTAGCAAACCAGTTAATTTTTTTAAACTAGACATCTGAGGAATCCAGGATGGGGTGACTTGGGGGTATCTCACTGATTTCTGTCACCCAGAATCATTTGCAAACCTCAAAGTGGAGATAAAAACATTCTTTCCTCACATTTCGGTGCTGCAAAGTTCTGGAATTTGAGGGGAGCCACAAACTTCCTTCCACCCACCATTCCCCCAGGTCTCCCAATAAAAATGGTACTAATAACTGCAATAAAAACAAAGAAAAAAAGGGAAGGGTGAAGGTCAGAGGGAGCGTTTACATCAGTTTTGCTAACTGCACCATGGCATCTTGCATGTTCTTTACAACTTCCCTAGGGCTGGCCAGCTCCTTTTGTATGGTTACTATCCTCTGATTGATTGTCCACGGTTCTCTCATAATAACATATTTAAATACTGATTCTCAGGCTTGCATTCTTCTCCTGGGCTGTGCAGATGGAGGTTGGGAGGCAGCAGATGTTTCTAGTGTGGCCTTGGGTTTGGCTGACAGCTCCTGCAAATATGAAGTGCCCTTGGCAACCATGGATGCTGTGTTTAGCCTTCTTGTCACTTTTCCACGCCTATGGCAAAAGCACACTGGCTGGCTGAACATAATGGCTGACGGCCACATGGTCAAACAATAACAAAGAGTATGGTAGCATGGAGAACAATAGACACATTCAGGCCTATGAACAGAGACTAAACAAAAATGGCCCCTGGCTACATGGCACTGTCAACAAAGGCAAGTGGTAGCCTATGTCAAACACAGTCACACAAACTGGCCAGATAAAAGAGGCATGGTAACTTTGAGGAAAAAAATGGCATTAATTCAACAATGCCAAACATGAAAATTAACTGAGCTATAAAAATTTACTATAACACACATCCTCTTATGGCATCAAATATTATCCCACATATACGCTTTTTCGCAGGAAAAACCATTAAATAAAAACAATAGCACGCATTTTAATTTAATCCAATGCCATCCCTGCCCTAAATAATTTTTAAGAATATATACCATAGAAACAGTTCTTTCATGCACTGATGACTAGTACTGGGCCTTCTGGCTGCAATGCCCTTTGGCAGACTAGGCCACATAGTAAAAAAATAATAATACAGCAAATGTAACAAACATGGAGAAAAGGTACCTGTGCAGCGTTTTCCTAAACAAAAGGAAAAAAATTAAGTGCAAAAAATAGGACACTACTGAAACTCCAGGCTACCCCCACAATGAATTTTAGAAATCAAATAAAAGTACAAAGAAATACTGGTGCATGCCCTATTAAACAAACAACACCCTTTGTCAATAGTTTTTGAACATGTGTGATATCACAAAAATCAAAGTCCTCACATCCAAAGATATATATTCAGCAGACGAGGAGAATGATCCTCCAACCTCAAAATCCAAGTGAAAAGTAACTAGATAAGGGATAAAGCTGTGGCAGGATCCTGCTGGACAAGAACAGAAGATAAGAGTTGCTAGGGCACTTCCTTCTTGTCTTTTTGAGTAGATGTAGCTGCATCTAAAGTAGAGAAACTACTCTAGGTACACATGTTTTCCCTCGCACACAAGTGGCATTATAATGGAGCCATTGTGGCCAGAATCTGCGCAAGAGAGAAGAAATGTTTTCTGTGCTTCTTGGTCAATTTCCTCGTGGTCCTCTGTTTAACATCATGCCCCATCTTTTGTTACCTGGTACTGTACTCTTTGATTGTGCACATGTTGATTTTATGTACTTGTGGACTTTCTAAAGACCCTAATGGCAATTTTTACCACCTCACTGCAATACTCTTCACCTCAACATATTGCATGCCATGTCTTCCAAACAGACTCTGTCTGGTCATCTAAGCTTTCACTACGTTTTGGTGTTTACTCAAAATAAAAAGTTATACTCCCAATAAACAATGTGTGGAACCCACACTCTTGTAAAATAATATTTTGTACCTAAAAATTCGGCCAAATCCACAAAGAGTTTTGTAAGTATTTTCACTGAAAGCACTGCATATACCGTTGTGGATGTGTAATGCCGGAACACATTTCTTTTCAACTCAAGAAGAGTGAGCTTAAGTCACTTGCACATGCTGTCTTTGGAAATGCACATACAAAGAGTACTTATACTGCAATGGCAATTTGAGGAATGCGTTGCATCCAGAAGTATGATCAGAGTGTAACACCAGGCAACAGCAGTAACTTGAATGCAGCACAATGAGAAACTCTTTATAAACACACAAGAAAATGCCTGCTATAAATGGTATGTGTGAGCCTTTGAAGTGCTTAACACTGTTCCATGCATCCACATATACATAGTTCAGTGAACATGACAATGTGAGCAACCTAATATGAAAAATACAATGACCAAAGAGAAGAGATAGTAGAAAATGTGTGTGGTTGGAGTAAAAATAGCCTGATAATCATGCCCATTTTCCTCACAAATTAAAGTATTTGTGCCACATAAGAGTGTAGAAGGGGAATACAAAGCATTGAATGTCTGTAAGCAAGAAATGCAAGGGCTTCTTGTCAAGGTCTTGTGTCAGCTGATATATGGTGAGTAATGCTACATCGGGATAAGTAGGGTAAATGTGTCCCTCTGCCCCTGAGAGTTCTCACATGTATTGTGTTTGAGGGCAACCAAACATTACATCTATTGTACATTGTAGACACTTATTTTTGCACAACATCCAGACCATAGGAGCATAAACAATATGACACAATATGTCCAGGGAACGAGGGCATGGGAGACACATGGGCATGAATTTTTGAAGGTAGGACCCCAAAGTGGACTTCATGAGGTACCAGGCTTAGCAAGTAGACATTGCCATTGCTGATGGAGGTTCTCCAGGCAGCTGTGGATGCATTCTTAATTTTTTACTAGCCAACAACTACGAGCCACTTGCATACCGGTGCAAGGGTATGTGCATTAGTGGAAGTCACCAGGGTGGGTCCCCATCACAGCCAGGAATTTGTCATGTGTAATGACAAAATGATTCCAGCTATGCCTGCCCTATCTCTTTCAAACATAGTGGCATATTTAAACTTTTTGGTGCAAAACTGTGCTAACACAGTTTTGCACCAAAACGTTTAGCACCGGCTTGCCATTCCTGAGTGCCAGCCGGGTACCATATTATTGGAATGGCGCAAGCCGTTGCTAAGCTTGGGCTACCATCAACAGAAATGAGGCTAGCCGGGTGGGGGTGGAGGGAGAGGAGATGGAGCTTGAACAGCAGAAAATGACGGTAGGCTGGTTAGTGGCAAAACAATACCACAAACCAGCCTAGCGTCATTTCCTGACGCGCAACCATCCATCGCACATGACTCCTGTCTCATAAATGAAAGGAGTCATGCCCATCACCACAATGACCATCACAGGAGACCAGTGTCCCTTGGGCATGGCCATTGCACCCAGTGCCATGCAAGGGGCCCTTGTTAGAGTCCCCAATGGCTCTTTAAAATAAAAACAAAAAATACTTACGTATACTTACCCTACTTTCCTCTGTTGTCCCTCTGGTGTGGGTGGGGGTGTTCCTGGGGCTTGGGGTGGGCACCTGCGGACCTATTCCATGGTGTTTGACCATGGAAATGGGTTCACAGGTCCCCTAACACCTGGTCTGACCCAGGCATTAAATAATGGTGCTAAGCAAGCCGTAAGCAGGTTTGTTTTGTAGATCTTGTAAGTCTCACATTTCTGCACATTAACATTTGTCAGGGGCATATTAAACTATGTATGTGTGCAGCACAATGCAGCACACATGGAACATCTAACATTAATGGCGATTGCACATGTAGTTTCTACTTAGCCATCAAAGGTGGAGCTCAGACATTTTGGGAGTATTCCCTGGGTCAATCATGTAGCTTAAACAAAGGAATGGTCATAACTGAATGCTTTTTCATTGTACCAACCACCCACAACTCATTAATCTGCCCCTTCTGCCAGGGTATGACAATGCAGCATTTGCCACTGGTGTGGTTTATGCTGTCTTAATGTAGACTTCTTGAGAAACACAAAGGCCCATATTTATACTTTTTGACGCAAACCAGCGCCTGCGCTGGTTTACGTAAAAATAAATACCGCCGGCTAACGCCATTCCTATTAAGGATTGACATTAGCCGGCGCTGCGGACTGGTCAGAGTAAAAAAAATGACTCAAACCAGCCAACACCGCCGTAGGGAAAAATGGGGGTTGCGCGTTAAAAAATGTTGCAAGTCAGGTTAGAGTAAAAAATCATGGTTCAAACCGGACTTGCAACATTTTTTGACGCACATCCCCCATTGAAATGACTCCTGTCTTAGCAAAGACAGGAGTCATGCCCCCTTGCCCAATGGCCATGCCCAGAGGACTTCTGTCCCCTGGGCATAGCCATTGGGCACAGTGGCAAGTTAGGCCCCCCTATGCCACTTTAAAAAAATAAACAAATTATACTTACCTGTACTTATTTGGGATGGGTCCCCCCATCCATGGGTGTCCTACAGGGGTGGGCAAGGGTGGCAGGGGGTGTCCCTGGGGGCAGGAAAGGGCACCTTTGGACTGCTTCCATGGCCAGAGATCATGGAAGTGTTCCCACATGTCCCTTAATGCCTGCCCTCACCCAGGCGTTAAAAAACGGCACACCGTAGGAAGCTGAATTTCTTTACATTAAATCATTGCAATGCACATGCAATGCACATGCTGCATGTCGTATTATGTAATGTAAAAATATACAACAATTCATATAAGTCCAATTATTGTTTACTTTTTGCTGGCATTCATGGTCACAAAACAATCATACATACCATTCAGATTCGGTATTAGAAAGGGATGTCTTGAACACGCCCCTTCCTAATACCGAATTGCAAAACCAAATTGGGCTTTGTACATCCCGAAAGGTATTTCTCTAGACAAAAACTGGCTGATTCTGCAAATTGACCTGTTTGTGACTAGAAAAATGCTTTGGACATGTGACCCAACATCCGAAGGTAAACCTTTGACCAAGGGCTCCCGCTTGCTTAGCCAAGTAGGGCTCCATCGCAGTTGGCCTCAAATTATGACTTGCCCAGGTCGAGTGCGACCTAAGGTCCAGTTTGACGCATTTAGTTTCTATGTGCAAAAAAAGTTTTAAAGGCTGATTACGACTTTGGCGGATGGGGTACTCTGTCACAAACGCCCTTAATCTTTAAAAAATCCTATTTCCGGATCCCTTTATTTAATTTTGATAGTTTTAATATCATTGTAAAGATAAAAATATAGGGGGTCATTATGACATTGGCGGGCGGCGGTAACCGCCGTGCGGCCGCCAATGCGGCCGCACTCAGGCGGCCCCCATTCTGACATTCCCGCTGGGCCGGCCGGCGCAAACCAAGTTTGCGCCCGCCAGCCCAGCGGGAATGAGGCCGCAACATAGGAGCCGGCTATTTGCAGCTGTCTGCTGTTAGGGGGCCCCTGCACTGCCCATACCAGTGGCATGGGCAGTGCAGGGGCCCCAGGACACCCCTTACCGCCAGCCTCTTCCTGGCGGTGCAAACCGCCAGAAACAGGCTGGCGGTAAGGGGGCGTAATCCCCAGGGCAGCGCTGCCCTGGCGGATTACATCTGCCGGGGCCATTGTGGCGGTAAACCGCCGGGCCCGGCGTTGCGACCGCGGCGCCGCGGTCAAAATACGCCGGGAGGCACCGCCAGCCTGTTGGCGGTGCTCCCGTCATAATACCGCCAAGGTCATAATGACCACCATAATCTAGTTTTATAAATTGGAGTTGGATTTTTCTTTGTGTTTCGTGTTTTACTTATTTACTGTTTTGTGATTTTTAAATGCTTCACACATCTGTCTCCTAAGTTAAGCCAAACTGCTCGTGGACCTAGTGGGGGTTAGTGGCCTATTGTTCAGTGAAGGTACTTACCTGCTCTTACCAATAATCCACTTTCAAACATTTTTGGTGTGCAGTGGTGTGATCCAGTACTTGTGTTTAATATCGCACTACAGTTTTTAGTGAAATAAGTTACAAATCCTCTAAATTGACCTAGAGCAAAAGTATTATTGATTTTTTACATTTGGACACATTTCTTAATTACTTTATTTTTTATTTTATAAATTGTTCTGATCAATTGGTGCCAAAGCTTTTTTAGTGACACAAAACTTAAGGGAAATCATAGAGCTTGATGTGGCTAGCCTACCCACACACACTGCAGTGGAGCTTGGCGTGGTTTGCAGAAAGAGGGGATTGCCTGCTGCTAACAACCTTAGTGAAACTGTGATGATCGAGTCCCTTGAAGCCTGGGTTGTGCAGATGGAGACAGAGAAGGCTTCAGAGATAGGAAGGGAGGGGGAAGATGCCCTCTCCAACTTCCAGGAGGAGAATGATGATCACCTGTCCATTACTTCAGAGGTTACAGCCCCAACCAGAGCTAGTAGGAAGAGAGGGTCAGTGGTGTAACCCCAAGAAGAAGCTGTCCTGGACCTCAGGGAGAGGGAACTTGAGGCCCAGGTAGCCCTCAAAGCTTTGGAGTAAGAGAAGCTGGTCCTAGAGAAGAAGAAGTGTGTAGGAGTGAACAAAGAGATGGTGGTAGCAAAGAAGAAGTTGAGATGTCCAGGAGTGGTGGATTTTGCCCTAGACTAACTAAGTCTGTTGGTTCCTGCTTATCAAGAGTTAGATGACATAGACAAGTGGCTGATAGCCTTGTGGAGGGCTCTTAGGATGAGGAGGGTTGAGCCCTGGTGTTCACTCCTACGAGAATTAATCCCAATATCTAGGAGAGATAGGCTCCTGACCCTAAGTGGAAGGAAACCGAGTCCTACTCCTATATGAAGAAGTACCTCATCCAGACGTTTGGTCTCACCCCAGAGCAGTATAGGATAAAGTTTAGGAACACCAAGAGGAACAATACCCAATCTTGGGTTGACTTTGTGGATACTTCAGAGAAGGCACTAGAGGGCTGGATACAAGGTATCAAAGTAAATGCTTATGAGAGGCTATCCAATTTGATCATGGGGGAGCACATCCTGACCAATTGTATTTCAGAAAGGTTATGCCAGCATTTAGTAGACTCTAAACTGTCCAACCACACAGTGCTGGGGGTGGTTAAGAACCATAGTGGTTGTCAAATCCCAGAGGGAGACTCCAAGAAGTGGGAGTCAGGTCCCCAAAAACCTAAAGAGGGGGTGGTAAGCCCAACACAGAGACTCCCTCTATACCCCAGAAACCTAAGAATTAAGTCAATAAATCCCACTCCCACTCTGACAGACAGAGACAGGGACACCCAAGGTTAAGCAAGCTCTTGGACAAGTCCTGCTTTGACTGTCAGCAGACAGGTCACTTCAGGGGAGATGCAGCCTGTTTGAAGAAGGTGGTAAGCACTGGGCTGTCCAGTGTACCCATAGAGGAGGACTCCTCAGATGATGAGGTCCTCACAGCATGGGGCTGGAAGATAGGTCCAGATTGTGAGCTGGTGATCCCCGAGGGTGAGAGTAGGCACTTTTACCCCAATCAAGTGAATGCGATACCTAACACTGGCCTGAGAGACACAAGTGCCAGTCACAACTTGTTGAGTGACCGGTTGGTGTCCCCAGACATGTATGTCCCAGGGGAGACAAGGAGAGTCAGGGTAGCCACAGGTGAGTCACCACCAAACCTGAAGCCATAGTGGTATGCTTGACTGGTATAGGGTGAGGGTCAGTGCTGACCTCCCCTTAGATTGTATTCTGGGAAATGACCTCCCAGAGGTTAGTCTGATACCAGATGGGGCAGTGGCCCACCGCCAACACAAAGTTCTGGATTAGGTGACAGGGGTTCCCAAGAAGAGGGAAAAAGACGAAGAAGAGTAGGCCACTCTTTAAAAGCGGTCCAGTGGGCCAAAGGCCTTCCGCCCCTGTAAGGGGGGCCAGATATGGCACTGGTGATGCCTCACCTGACCCTAAGGAAGTCCTGAGTAGTCAGGCAGCTGTCCAGCTGCTGGGTGTTGCCTCTGCACTGGCAGAAGGGAGGGTGGAAGAAGGGTGTCTGCCACTAGAGGTGGTGACCCTCACTGTACACAGCAAGAGGGGTGCCAGGACCCATAGTTGCCCTTAAAGCAGCTCACCCACCTGTCAGTGGAGAGTTTAGGGTGTGGTTCTGTATTCTAACAGGCGTCAGTAGCCTCTGATGGGTGCCAGCCTTCATGGCAGCACTGCACTTGGCCTGAGAAGCAGGCCCCAAGGCCAAAAGCAAAGTAGGTCCCCTGACCCTTTGGTCATTGTTAGTTTGCTGAAAGTTTGGGTAACCTCTGTGGGTAAGCTAGGTGTTGCCCTGGCAAAGTTAGGGATAGGGAAGATAGGCACCTCACTACCCAAGTTGGAAGAGAGAATGCAGGAAGACTCCCCTAGAGGGACTTTTGGTTTAAAATGGGTCCCTTTACTGTTGGGATAAGTTCACTACCCAGATCGAGTGACCCTAACAGAAGGATGTAAGACAGAATAGGTCCTACAAAAAGGACATCCAGTTTTCGTCACTGTCTTCCTCGCCTGACAAGCCAGGAAGACTCTCCCAGGGTTGGGCTGATTCTCCTGGGCATGTTGGCTGGAGGGGGGTAGGTTTTGTGTGGGAAAACTGTACTGATTGCAGAAGCCTCCTAACTATATTTGCACCCATTTTTTTACTTCAGCTGCTGTTTTTCTGACTCTGATGGTGCCCTGGGCACTGCTAAGCAGTCCCAGGGTCTGTTCTCTGATTAAAATGGATATGCAAATTAGGCTAATTATAATTGACTGTACCAACCTACCAATAGGTTTCTAGTACATGGTAGGTCATGTAGGTTTTGGGAGCTCAGCATAGGTAGTGCACCCACAAATGCACTGTTGTGGCGCCCAGGGTAGGCCCCAAATTTGACTTTGGAATTAGAGGTACTTCAAAAGTCTTACACTACCTTATTTTTGCATACACATCACCCCTAAGTTCTGCCCTAGGTACCCCAAGGCTTGGGTACAGTGTACATATAAGCAAGGACTTTATAAAATATGTTTTATAAGCCCTGGTGGGAGAAAAACAGCCACATTTGTTTTTTTCCCATTGTAGTCAATGGGCTTCTTCAGCTAACATTGGAAGACTTTATTTTGAAAGAATACAATTTTGATGTAGAGGAGCTAAATATACTACATTTGGTACCATGAAATGTTATAATAAAATTAACAACTTGCCAATGTTGAATTTAATATAACTAGCCCAGGGAAAGAGTTTTAGTACTTTTTCTGAAAGTTACCAAATTCAGCCCTGGAATGCCCTTTCCTGACTGGTCAGCCTCTGGCAGCCTGAGCTGGGCTACTATAATCAGATATGAAGATTCCTGGGCTGAGACAAATAAAGCATTAGGTGGTTGGATAACTCCTGCAGCAGATTGTGGATCAATATGGGGGAAGAGTGGCCAACTGGACTGCAAAGGAAGGAAAGCCACTTGGGACAGAAACAGGACCTCCTCCATTTCCTGCTCCCCAGACATATGGGAGCCCCACTGATAAGATTAGGAGAGGGGCTGTAAGGAGTGTGTTAAGGGAAACTTAGACACACCAGTGGGTGGACTCAGCCAGATCTAACATCCAAAGATTACATTTTGCCATCTTGGATTTTTAGAGAATGTTTCTTTCTGGAATGGATTTTTGCCACTTTTCACAGGAAGGGGTCACCCCAGATGGCCCTTACTCCCTACCCCAGGAGCAACTATAAGTATGGAAGAGCTGTCCCACAATTCAGATCCCTGCTGGAAGAAGTTACCGGAGAAGTAAAGGACTGCATCAGCTGCACACTTTGGGCTTCACCAAGAAAATGGCATTACCTTGTTTCTGCAACTCTATGTGAAGACTCCCTGTAAGCTGCAGGTATAAATGAGCTAACTAGAGTCCCCTGCATCAAGTCCTTCGAGAAGAGCCCAGCTGACCAGCATCCAGTGGCAATTTGAGGATTCTGACCAGTACATTCTGTGAATTATAGTTCCAACTCCCCAAGGAACACCTCAGAGCTTCTGGAACCTTAGATCAAGTTTGTGGACACTTCAAGGTCCCCAAAAGGATCTCTGGAAGAAGATCCAGAAGTTTGGAGAAGTTTGGAGCAACTGTTGTTAAAAGCTCCATAGGTTGAAGAGGTGCACTGTGGGAGTTGTAGTCCCAGACACCAAGAGGCAAACCAGAGCCTCTGACCCTGGGCTGATGCTGTGGACCACTTCCCTTAATCAAGAAACACTTCTGAAAGTAGGTGTAAGAGTGTTACCTCATCGGTGGCCTGAACTTTGGATTTTGTCCCTATCCAGTGCAACCTTTTTTTTATCCCTTTGAGGGCTGTTTGCTTCTAAGTGCAAGTCTTTCTTTTAATCTTGAAAAAATCACATCTCTGGTTCGCTACATTGAATTCGCTACATTGAATTCTTGACATTCTGGTGCCACTTTAAAGATAAAAAGTATTTCCCATTTTTAAAAACCGGTGTTTGATTTTTTTCTGTGTGTTCTGTTTTACTTATTTACTGTTATGTTGACATTAAATGTTTTTCACACCCATCTCCTACATTAAGCCTAACTGCTCAGGGGCCAAGCTACCAAGCATTGAGCCAGGATTAATTTACTGAGACCTTGACTGGAACTAGCAGGGGTTTGGGGCATTTTGCTAAGTATAGGTGCCTACCTGCCCTTATCAATAATCCACTTCCCAACACTGTTGTAACACACAGAACATTTCAACATCAGTAAGGAATTCTCCAAACCAGCTGTCATTGAAAACAAAATCACACCTTCATAAGAGCTGTACGACAACCTTGCCCACTTCTTCTTTCATGACAAGATAGCAAATGGATACAGAAACATGAAACCCCAGTCCACACATATGGACTGAGAGAGAGAGGCACTACCAGGGTAACCAAGATGGACCACTCACTGACCACCCGGAAAATCCTCTCCACCCAGGACATCACCTTCACCATAAAATCCATCAACTTGGGAGCTCCCACAGACCCATGCCTGCACCACATTTTCAACCCTGGAAATCAAAGGATAAGCCAGGAACTAACCACCCTCATCAACATCTCTATCACCACCGCAACATTTCCTGATGCCTAGATACACGCCAAAGTCAGGCCACTGCAGAGAAACCCTCTGCCAACTCCAGTGAAGCCAAAAACTACTGGCCAGTCTCCCCGCTCCCAGCGAAGGTACTGGAAAAGATCATCAACAAGCAACTCATGACATACCTGGAGCAGACCCTGCTACTCAACACCTCCCAATCCAGCTTCCCAGCAATCACAGCACTGAAACTGCCCTGATCTCAGCCGCTAATGACATCTGAACCCTCCTCGACTGAGGAGAAACAGAGCGTTGATCCTCCTAGACCTATCAGCAGCCTTTAACACAGATCCCACCACATGCTAATTAAAAGACTCCACCACATTGGCATCCAAGGGGAGGCGCTCAGATGGATCATCTCCTTCTTCACCGGAAGAACCCAGATGATCAACCTCCCACCTCTCACCTTTAAACCCAAGGGGATCACCTGCAGTTTCCCCTAGAGCTCACCCCCATGCAGTTCAAAACATATATGACTCTGCTGGCCAACATAATTAGATCCCATAGTCTCCACATTATTTCCTACGCAGATGACACCCAACTCATCCTCTCACTCACTGTCGACGCCTCCACCACCAAAACCAACTTCCACAGATGCATGACAAGCACCACTGACTGGATGAAAAACAACTGCCTGCAGCTTAACACAGACTAGACAGAAGTACTGATCTTTGGCAACAGCAGCAACATATGGAATGACTCCTTGTGGCCATCAGACCTAGGACCACACCTACTCCCACTGATCACACCAGAAACCTCAGAATCATCATTGACAACAAGGCTCAACATGAAATAACAGATCAACTCTATCTCCCCACACCTGCTTCCTCATTTTTTTTTGCTATGTAAGATCTTCAAGTGACTATCCCTACACACGAGACGCACTGTGACACAGGCCCTCATCACCAGCCAACTGGACTAATGTGACGACCTCTGCATAGGAATTGTGGCACACCTCCTACAGAGACTTCAGTCCATACTGAAAGCCGCAGCAAGACTCATTCCTGGCCTAGCCCGATGAACCCACATCCCACTTCATCTCAGGCAACTCTACTGACTCTCATGTACTGAAGAGATGCCAATTCAAGCTGCTGACCCCCAAACACAAGGCTCTACACAACCAAGGACCCGTGTGCATTAACCACCACCTGAACTTCCACCAAACATTGAGAAGACTAAGAGCTGCCTCCCTTTCACTTGCCCATATCTCCTGCATTTACCAATTCAGAAATGGAGGTCGCTCCTTCTCTCACATCACATCAAAAACGTGGAACAGTCTCCCCTTGCACCTTCGGCCCATCACCTCACTTCCGGAATTTGAAATGGCCCTCAAAACCTCGCTGTTTGAATAAGCCTCTGGGACCTGCACACGCCTAGATACCCTGTTGGGTGATTAGCTGTGCTTCATAAATCCTAATAGATTGATTGACAGCACCCGACCTTTTGAAGAGGTAAGCGATACTGAAGGCCTTGCTGCAGCTAACCAGGGTTGAATGCTATTTACACTTCTACGGTTCACTAACTAATATGTTGCCATCCACACTTAAGCCCAGTCGTAATTGTTACAAAGACAATCGTGTAAATCCATAATGGGCAAGGTGTTTGGGTGGCCATCCTCGGCCAAGCAGGCTGCAATCCTTAAAGCAGACCTAGGTCATGGCACACATGAATTATCTCTGTTCGCCTATGGGTGTGTGGTGAGCCAACCAACTATGTAGTTCTAACGTTAGGGCAGGCAGGGGCATCATCAACACCCCCCTTTAGCAGCTAAAGCAGTGGTGGAATGCTTGATGGGCCCCTTCTTTCTGCAACTGGTCAAATAAGGACTCATAAATAATGTGAAAGGGTGGGTGAGTAAGTGAAAGGATGAATTGATGGGTGAGTGAAAGGGTGGATAGAGGGATGGATGAGTGAAACAGTGAATAGATAGATAGAGGCTTGGATGGATGAGACAAGCAGCAAACAGGAATGGACCACTAATATGTAGAATTGTGATAAACTGGCCAGTGGTTGTATGACACAACCACGCATGCTGGTACCAACCATGCAATAACAACGCGGTCAGAACCACGACTGCGTCTTTTTTACACATGCCTTTACCATGCATGCCTCTACAACGAATTTCTTGCAAAAGCATGCTTAGTGAAAGCATGTGTGTAAAAGGCATGGATGGTTGTGTCAGACAACCCCACCTCAACCTAAAATAAGTACCCCAACCCCCACCCGCCTTGTGGTCCAAAACTACCTTTACCCCTAATAAGTAAACTACCCAGACACCCCCCTCCACCCTGAACCCTAAAACCTTCCCTCACCCCAATAACTAAACTACCCCGACTGCCCCACCCACCCTAGGCCCTAAAAACACTACCCCTGCACCTAAAAACTAAACTACCCCGACACCCCCACCTGCCTTGAGTTCTAAAACCTTCCCTCACCCCTAATGACTAAACTACTCCGTCCCCGACCCACCCTGAGCCCTAAAAAATAAACTACCCAGACCCCCTCCACTCCTGCCCCAAACAAATGAACTACCCTGAACCCCCAACCACCTTGAGCTCTAAATCCACCCCATCGCTAAAAACTACCCCAAACCCTGCCCTAAACACACTTACCTCACTTCGTCCTCTCCCGATCCTTCCTCCTCTTCTCTCCTCCCTCCTACCACTCTTCCTTAAACCTTCCCCGTTCCTATAAAATAAACTACCCACCTCCCTATCCTACTCCTAAAAAATAAACTACCCTGACCCCCACCTACCCTAAGCCCTAACAAAACTACTCAAACGCCCTGTCCTTAAAAAATGAACTGGTCAAACCCCTCACCCACCCTATGCACTAAATCCAGCAGCACTTACCTCACTGCATCCTCTCCCAATCCTTCCTCCTCTCCCCTTCCCTTTCTTAAACCTTTCCCACGCTTAAAAATTATTTTTCCCACACTTAAAAAATTATCTACCCCACCACCCACCCTAAGCCCTAAAAAAACTTAAATGCCCCTAGAACAAATATCCACCCAGACAACCCCCACCCACCCTAAGCAATAAAAAATAAACGTACCCAACCCCCACCCCTAAACAAAAAAAAACTACTCTTACCCCCCCAACACCCACCTTAAGTCCTTAATCTACCTTACCCCTAAAACAATATGCTCTAGCCCCACTTACCTCAATGGGTCCTCTCCCAATCCAGAAGATTGCTCTCTGCCTTTATCTTTGCCTTAACCATGCATATGCATAGCTTGGCACATGCATGGTTAAGGCAGAGAAAAATGCAATTGTTGTTCTGTCAAGTTTTGTTCCACTTGCGTGGGAAATGTCCACGTTGTTTACAATGCGTTGGTTAGGACTTTTTCCATGCCCAGTCCCTTGTATGCAGTGCACTGTGTCACTATGGGTTGCTGCATTGATTGAACAATATTTTTGAGTTAATGTGCCATGTTGACATGCCACCATCACACACTGATAAACATCCATGACACCAGATACATGTAACATTGGCACTACATCCACACACAACAACCAACACAATTACACTGTCATCTACACAAACACACACACATACAAACACAACTACACACATCAGGACATCACTGCCACAAAACACCATTCACCTGAATGTTGCAGGCAGCAACAAAACACGCAACACAACATAAACAACAACATCAATGCCATATGCAAGTGGCACACATACTAACACAACCACATCACTTATTTCAGCTCCATCGACCTCACCCAGCCAATCAAATCGCACACACACATACATGTGCTGACTCACACACACAACATACAGCACACTATGACAGCTACAGGTCTCCTGGCAATGTGCACACTTGGACACAGTTGACAAGTATGAATGTACTACCACTGTGGTGCCAGCATTCATTTGCCAATGAATACTGGCCCAATATTGGCAGTTGTGTATGTGTGCAATATGTGATATGTACTTGTGTCCGGGACATGTTCATGTCATAGTAACTTAAAAAGATTACTGTGACATGCACATGTCTTCAGTGGCACTGTGCTCATGTGCAGTGACCCTGCCAATGAACACAGCCAATGTGGGCTCCCTACCTTTCTGTACAGAGATGGGGGGTCATGTTTTCTATGAGGTCCAGTGGCAGCAGCAACGGAGGTCTTTGTTCAGTCCTGTCCAGTCAAAAATGGAAATGGAATGGGAAAGAAAAGTGGTTTTGCACCCCTTTACCCCCTAATGCACCAACTCAGACTTATAGATCGGACCACCATTTTCTCCTTGGCAGAAAGGCAGATCCAAATCTGCTTGGCTGTAAGTGTGGCTGGATTCCTGCCTGAAGCCACTATTTCTCATGACACCATCAATGGCAGACGGGATTCCTTGGCAGATTTGGCAGGACTTGGGCAGGCTTTCACCTATGGGACCACCAACATCTAAATCTGGTGGGCAGAGCCAAAGTAGCGGGTGAGTTTTCCCTGGAAAACCGACAGCGTGACTGTTACTGCCAAGATCAAAATCATGTGTATGTCTGGCCCTAGACTGTGTGCTTATGTGTACTTCGGACTGTTGGTTTCAAACATGTATCTGGAAATTGACATTTACACATGTATTTGGCCTGCACTTACAGTGTATGACAAAAATGGAATTTTCAACTAATTCTTCCATTACTGTTCCTGATACATTAGTCAACATACATGTTTACTGCCATGTGTGACAGTTTTACTTAACCGCTTAGGTGCGGGCGTCGGCCACTGGCCGACGCCCACACACCCTCCCTGGTGCGGGTCACGACCAGTGACCGACACCAGGAAGGGTATCAATAAATCCTCGAGTGCGTCGCACCCGAGGATTTTTTTTTTTTTTAAACCCCCCCCGGGAGACACGGAAGCTTCCGTGTCTCCCCCCGCCCCCCCACCCGCCCCTTTGTGATGTCGTTGCAAAGGTGTTTTCCCCATCAAAGCAGGAAGCAGCCTTGCGGCCGCTTCCTGCTTTGATGGGGAAAACGGCCTTTCTCACGTTCGGGAAGGCCTCGTAAGAAAGGGGAGTGTCTCCCCTTTCTTACGAGGCCTTCCTGAAAGTGTTTCCTGGCCCCCCGGTCGCAGCTGTGCTGCGATCGGGGGCCAGGAAACACTTTCAGGTTTCCTGGCCCCCCGATCGCAGCACAGCTGCGATCGGGGGGCCAGGAAACACTTTGAAAAGGCCTCGTAAGAAAGGGGAGACTCTCCCCTTTCTTACGAGGCCTTTTCAAACTGTTTCTGGCCCCCGATCGCAGCTGTGCTGCGATCGGGGGCCAGAAACAGTTTGAGAAGGCCTCGTAAGAAAGGGGGAGAGTCTCCCCTTTCTTACGAGGCCTTCTCAAAGTGTTTCCTGGCTCCCGATCGCAGCACAGCTGCGATCGGGGGCCAGGAAACACCACTAGACGCCAGGGATTTCACTTTGGGGGGGCGGCCCCCTCGGAAAACGGGCCGCCCCCCCCCGGGGGCATAATTAATAAAAAAAAAAGGTAGGTGCCCCCTGGGGTGGGGGGGGGGGGCGCGGTCGCGCCCCCCCCCCCCAGGGGATTGTTTAAAAAAAAAAAAAAAAATAATAAAAAAAAAAAAAAATGACAGGGGGTCGCCCGTGGGCAGGGTGACCCCCTGTGGGGGCAATTTTTTTTTTAGATGTTGTAGGGTTTCCCTGGGGGCCATTTTGGCCCCCAAGGAAACCATACAACAACTAAAAAAAATAGATCTATATATAGATCTATATTTATATATCTATGTAGATAGATATATCTATGTACATGGATATATCTATAGATATATCTATGTACATAGATATATATATATATATATAGAGGTAGATCTATATATACCAAAGAGATTTATAAAGTGTGCTACTCACCTGTGAGGGTCTCAAGGCGCTTGGGGGGGGCGGGGGGAGGGAAAGGGGCTGGGAGGTTCACTGTACGAAAAGCCAGGTTTTGAGGCCCTTCCTGAAAAGAAGTAGGTTTTGGGTCTTGCGAAGGTGGGTTGTGAGGGCGTTCCAGGTTTTGGGTGCAAGGTAGGAGAAGGATCTGCCCCCGGTGGTGGTGTGTTTAATGCGGGGGACAGAGGCGAGAGAGAGGTCAGCTGAGCGGACGTTTCGTGTGGGGGTGTGGAAGGTGACTCTCGTTGAGGTAGGCAGGGCCTGTGTTGTGGAGTGATTTGTGTGCGAGGATGAGGATCTTGAAGGTGATCCTTTTGTCAATGGGGAGCCAGTGGAGGGATTTGAGGTGTGGAGAGATGTGTTCGTGTCGGCGGAGGTCGAGGATGAGTCGTGCTGCTGAGTTCTAGATGCGTGTAGTTTGCGCTTGAGTTTTAGAGTTGTGCCGGCGTAGAGGGCGTTTCCGTAATCAAGCCTGCTGCTGATGTGTGCGTGAGTGACAGTTTTTCTGGTCTCTGTGGGGATCCATTTGAATGTTTTTCAGTATACGGAGTGTGTTGAAGCATGAGGAGGTGAGAGCGTTGATTTGTTGGGTCATCGAGAGGGAGGAGTCTAGGATGATGCTGAGGTTGCGTGCGTGGTTGGCGGGGGTGGGTGCAGGGCCTAGCGTGGTGGGCCACCATGAGGGGTCCCAGGTGTTTTTGTGTGGGCCAAAGAGGATTATTTCGGTTTTGCTTGAGTTGAGTTTCAGGTGATTGGCTGTCATATATATATCACTTTTGTCAATATGTGTGTGGTTTCCCTGGGGGGAAAAGGGTTCGACTTGTCTAGTGGCAGTTTTAGTGCCATAAAGAAGCGCAGAAGGTTTATATGCCTACTGCAAAGAGCAAATCTGTATTTTATGTAAATAGCTGAGTACATTAGCAAAGTCTATGGAGAGATGAAGGGCACTTTTGCTGGGTGGTAATGAGGGAATCCGAGGAGGAGGGAGTGGGAGCACCAATAATGATTGTTGGACTGGGCGCAGGAGGTGCTAAAGACTGTGACGAATGGTATGTGACAAGGTGTTTTTTTAGTGTCTTGAAAGTACGTGCTGATTGAGGGAAGAAGCGCAGGTAAGGTGGCCTCTACTGTTGCACGTATCTCACACACCATCGATTTTGTGACTGTCTACGTAGGCTAGTGTTTTAGAGCAACAGTTTAGCCAATAGCAGAGATGGCATCTTGATGGATGACTGCTGCCTACACTCGGGTTATAGAGGACCGCTCTGACATAGGATCAGAGACTGAGACATCAGATACTGAGACAGCATCAGAGGGATAGGACAATGGCGCAGACTCTGGGAGTGATTTTTCAGTCAAAGGAGTCACATTCGATAACTCCTCTTCCAGTACATTATGAGGGAGGTGATGAGGACAGTCCTGCTGTCCCTTCGCAAGCTGTTTGTGCAACTGGGTAATAGTGGGTTAGGTCAACCCAGAGAGCAGGTGAATGCGGCGGCAAGCAGAGAGAGAGTGCTCTCTTGGGAGCTCCCCAATTTAGTTCAGCCCCAAATTCCACCACCCAAATCATATTGTGGAGACATCAAAATTATCCATGGCAAAACAAACTGGTTTTGTAAGGCAGGCACCTGTGTTTTTGGTCCTGGATTCGGCGGCCATATAGAGAAACACACTAAACCCAAACATTTCTGGAAACTAGACATTCGGGTGAGTCCACAGAGGTGTGACTTGTGTGGCTTCCCCAAAGTTTTCTTACCCAGAATACCCTGCAAAGCTGAAATGTTGAAAAAAAACTCAATTTTTCTCGCATTTCTGTCACACAAACTACAGGAATATGCTGGGATCCACAATATTCCTACCACCCAGTGACTCCTCACCTGTCCTGATAAAAACACTACCCCACTTGAGTGCCTACACCTAGTGTCTGTGTCAGGAATGGATCACCCCAGGGTCAACAGCTGCCTCACGTAAGGACCAACATTGACCGTTGTGTGATCTATTCCTGTCGCAGGCACCAGGCCTAACCACACAAGTGAGGTATCATTTTTATTGGGAGGCTTGGGGGAACGCTGGGTGGAAGGAAATTTGTGGCTCCTCTCAGATTCCAGAACTTTCTGTCACCGAAATGTGAGGAAAACTTGTTTTTTTAGCCACTTTTTGAGGTTTGCAAAGGATTCTGGGTAACAGAACCTGGTCCGAGCCCCGCAAGTCACCCCTCCTTGGATTCCCCTAGGTCTCTAGTTTTCAGAAATGCACAGGTTTGGTAGGTTTCCCTAGGTGCCGGCTGAGCTAGAGGCCAAAATCTACAGGTAGGCACTTTGCAAAAAACAGCTCTGTTTTCTGTGATGTGTCCACGTTGTGTTTTGGGGCATTTCCTGTCGCGGGCGCTAGGCCTACCCACACAAGTTAGGTATCATTTTTATCGGGAGACTTGGGGGGACGCTGGGTGGAAGGAAATTTGAGGCTCCTCTCAGATTCCAGAACTTTCTGTCACCGAAATGTGAGGAAAACTTGTTTTTTTAGCCACTTTTTGAGGTTTGCAAAGGATTCTGGGTAACAGAACCTGGTCCGAGCCCCGCGAGTCACCCCATCTTGGATTTCCCTAGGTCTCTAGTTTTCAGAAATGTACAGGTTTGGTAGGTTTCCCTAGGTGCCGGCTGAGCTAGAGGCCAAAATCTACAGGTAGGCACTTTGCAAAAAACAGCTCTGTTTTCTGTGATGTGTCCACGTTGTGTTTTGGGGCATTTCCTGTCGCGGGCGCTAGGCCTACCCACACAAGTGAGGTATCATTTTTATCGGGAGACTTGGGGGGACGCTGGGTGGAAGGAAATTTGAGGCTCCTCTCCGATTCCAGAACTTTCTGTCACCGAAATGTGAGGAAAACTTGTTTTTTTAGCCACTTTTTGAGGTTTGCAAAGGATTCTGGGTAACAGAACCTGGTCCGAGCCCCGCGAGTCACCCCATCTTGGATTTCCCTAGGTCTCTAGTTTTCAGAAATGTACAGGTTTGGTAGGTTTCCCTAGGTGCCGGCTGAGCTAGAGGCCAAAATCTACAGGTAGGCATTTTGCAAAAAACAGCTCTGTTTTCTGTGATGTGTCCACGTTGTGTTTTGGGGCATTTCCTGTCGCGGGCGCTAGGCCTACCCACACAAGTGAGGTATCATTTTTATCGGGAGACTTGGGGGGACGCTGGGTGGAAGGAAATTTGAGGCTCCTCTCCGATTCCAGAACTTTCTGTCACCGAAATGTGAGGAAAACTTGTTTTTTTAGCCACTTTTTGAGGTTTGCAAAGGATTCTGGGTAACAGAACCTGGTCAGAGCCCCGCGAGTCACCCCATCTTGGATTCCCCTAGGTCTCTAGTTTTCAAAAATGTACAGGTTTGGTAGGTTTCCCTAGGTGCCGGCTGAGCTAGAGGCCAAAATCTACAGGTAGGCACTTTGCAAAAACAGCTCTGTTTTCTGTGATGTGTCCACGTTGTGTTTTGGGGCATTTCCTGTCGCGGGCGCTAGGCCTACCCACACAAGTGAGGTATCATTTTTATCGGGAGACTTGGGGGGACGCTGGGTGGAAGGAAATTTGAGGTTCCTCTCCGATTCAAGAACTTTCTGTCACCGAAATGTGAGGAAAACTTGTTTTTTTAGCCACTTTTTGAGGTTTGCAAAGGATTCTGGGTAACAGAACCTGGTCAGAGCCCCGCGAGTCACCCCATCTTGGATTCCCCTAGGTCTCTAGTTTTCAAAAATGTACAGGTTTGGTAGGTTTCCCTAGGTGCCGGCTGAGCTAGAGGCCAAAATCTAAAGGTAGGCACTTTGCAAAAAACAGCTCTGTTTTCTGTGATGTGTCCACGTTGTGTTTTGGGGCATTTCCTGTCGCGGGCGCTAGGCCTACCCACACAAGTGAGGTATCATTTTTATCGGGAGACTTGGGGGGACGCTGGGTGGAAGGAAATTTGAGGCTCCTCTCCGATTCCAGAACTTTCTGTCACCGAAATGTGAGGAAAACTTGTTTTTTTAGCCACTTTTTGAGGTTTGCAAAGGATTCTGGGTAACAGAACCTGGTCAGAGCCCCGCGAGTCACCCCATCTTGGATTCCCCTAGGTCTCTAGTTTTAAAAAATGTACAGGTTTGGTAGGTTTCCCTAGGTGCCGGCTGAGCTAGAGGCCAAAATCTACAGGTAGGCACTTTGCAAAAAACAGCTCTGTTTTCTGTGATGTGTCCACGTTGTGTTTTGGGGCATTTTCTGTCGCGGGCGCTAGGCCTACCCACACAAGTGAGGTATCATTTTTATCGGGAGACTTGGGGGGACGCTGGGTGGAAGGAAATTTGAGGCTCCTCTCAGATTCCAGAACTTTCTGTCACCGAAATGTGAGGAAAACTTGTTTTTTTAGCCACTTTTTGAGGTTTGCAAAGGATTCTGGGTAACAGAACCTAGTCAGAGCCCCGCGAGTCACCCCATCTTGGATTCCCCTAGGTCTCTAGTTTTCAAAAATGTACAGGTTTGGTAGGTTTCCCTATGTGCCGGCTGAGCTAGAGGCCATAATCCACAGGTAGGCACTTTGCAAAAAAACAGCTCTGTATTTTGTGAAAAAATGGGATGTGTCCACGTTGTGTTTTGGGGCATTTCCTGTCGCGGGCGCTAGGCCTACCCACACAAGTGAGGTATCATTTTTTTCGGGAGACTTGGGGGAACATAGAATAGCAAA
Organism: Pleurodeles waltl; assembly: GCF_031143425.1. Lineage (NCBI taxonomy): Eukaryota > Metazoa > Chordata > Amphibia > Caudata > Salamandridae > Pleurodeles > Pleurodeles waltl. The sequence goes on along the minus strand of NC_090447.1, from coordinate 1,042,153,403 downwards.
ACAAATGTTATTGCCCCTTATCTTTCTCTACATTTTTTCCTTCCAAATATAAGAGAGTGTGTAAAAAAGACGTCTATTTGAGAAATGCCCTGCAATTCACATGCTAGTATGGGCACCTCGGAATTCAAAGATGTGCAAATAACCACTGCTCCTCAAAACCTTATCTTAATCCCATTTTGGAAATGCAAAGGTTTTCTTGATACCTCTTTTTCACTCCTCATATTTCAGCAAATGAATTGCTGTATACCCAGTATAGAATGAAAACCAACTGCAGGGTGCACCTCATTTATTGGCTCTGGGTACCTAGGGTTCTTGATGAACCTATAAGCCCTTTATATCCCCGCAACCAGAAGAGTCCAGCAGACAAAACGGTATATTGCTTTCAGAAATCTGACATCGCAGGAAAAAGTTACAGAGTAAAACATAAAGAAAAATGGCTGTTGTTTTCAGCTCAATTTCAATATTTTTTTATTTCAGCTGTTATTTTCTGTAGGAAAACCTTGTAGGATCTACACAAATGACCCCTTGCTGTATTCAGAATTTTGTCTAGTTTTCAGAAATGTTTAGCTTTCCGGGATCCAGCATTGGTTTCACACCCATTCCTGTCACTAACTGGAAGGAGGTTGAAAGCACCAAAAATAGTAAAAATGGGGTATGTCCCAGTAAAATGCCAAATTTGTGTTGGAAAATGTGGTTTTCTGATTCAAGTCTGCCCGTTCCTGAAAGGAGGGAAGATAGTGATTTCAGCACCAGAAACTCTTTGTTGATGGCATTTTCAGGGAAAAAACCACAAGCCTTCTTCGGCGGCCCTTTTTTCCCATTTTTTTGGAAAAAACTAAATTTTCACTGTATTTTGGCAATTTTCTTGGTCTCCTCCAGGGTAAACCACAAACTCTGGGTACCATTAGAATCCCTAGGATGTTGGAAAAAAAGGACGCAAATTTGGCGTGGTTAGCTTATGTGGACAAAAAGTTATGAAGCCCTAAGCGCGAACTACCCCAAATAGCCAAAAAAGGGCTCAGCACTGGGGGGGAAAAGGCCCAGCAGCTAAGGGGTTAATAACACAAGATTTGATAAAAAAACATTGGTGGTCATTACAACCCTGGCAGCCTGTGTTAAAGCAGCGGTAAGACCCTCAACAGGCCGGCGGTTAAAAAATTGCAATTATGACGGTGGCGAAAACCGCCAACAAAGACAGCCACTTTAACACTCCGACCGCCACAGCTTGGCGGTCACCACCAACAGACAGGCGCAGGAGAATGTACCGCCCACAGTATCACAACCTACCAATCCGCCACCTTTTCCGGGGTGGATTCACTGTGGACAAAAACACGGCGGAAACAGGAATCCGAAGGGAAAAAGCTCACCTCTACACACCCCACGAGGAATCCGGACGCCATGGAACCCAAGCTCCTGATCCTGCCATCCCTCATCTTCTTGCTCCCCTACCGGGAGCATGAACGCTGGTGGCGAAGACAACGGTGAGTACTGCACCTACGACACAGGGGAGGTGGAGGGAAAAAACAGGGACACACAGACGCAACACCCCCACCCCCACCCTCACCCACTACAACACACACACTAATACAGCATGAAACATTACAGTTACACCTCCCAAACCTCCCGGAAGAATGCAAAGACAAAAGCAAATGAGTGTAACCATTGTAATATATGAAAATCCAGGACGCAAAAATACATATACACTATAAACAAATATATACACCAAGAATAGTAGTCCAGGTAGTGCTCCATTGAAGTCCGTGGAACACTGGGCCAACACAGTATGGGCGAGGCCAATACTCAATACCCGAACATGATGGAGAGAACACTGAAGGGGCATCAGATAGCAATAAAACAGGCACCTCAGGGGGAAGGGAAAGGGGGGGACACCTCAGCCGGTTGAGTGCACGACGCCAAATCCACGAGGGGGCTACATGCCCACTGTTCAATCCTGGGGAGTGCAAAGCCACAGTCTCTCAAGTCTCTCCAGTGGGTGGGTTGCCCACTGCATTATCCTGGGGAGTGCAAAGCCACGGTCTCTCAAGTCTCTCCAGTGGGTGGGTTGCCCACTGCTTTATCCTGGGGAGTGCAAAGCCACAGTCTCTCAAGTCTCTCCAGTGGGTGGGTTGCCCACTGCTTTATCCTGGGGAGTGCAAAGCCACGGTCTCTCAGGTGGATGCCTTTCTCCACTGGTTCTGGAGGGGGCCTTGTGCCCAGAGTGCTTCATCCTTCCAAGGACAGAGGTAGTGGATGTATCTCTCCACAGGTTCTGGAGGAGGCCTTGTGCCCAGAGTGCTTCACCCTGCCAAGGACAGAGGTAGTGGATGTATCTCTCCACTGGTTCTGGAGGGGGCCTTGTGCCCAGAGTGTTTCATCCTGCTCGTGACGGACTCAGCCGCATCAGTGCCCTTGGCTCTCATGTGCCAGCGGTGCTTGTTGCGGCGGTGTCCTTGGCAGCGGTGCTTGTTGCGGTGGTGTCCTTGGCAGCGGTGCTTGTGACGGCGGTGCCCTGTTCAGCGGTGCTTGTGGCGGCGGTGGCCTGTTCAGTGGTGCTTGTGGCGGCAGTGTCCTGTTCAGCGGCGCTTGTGGCGGTGGGGTCCTTGGCATTGACTCGGCTGATGGTGGTCCTATCTGGCCCAGCGGGGCTGGTGCGGGCGGTCCTGTCTGGCCCAGCGGGAATGGTGCTGGCGGTCCTTCATGACCCAGCGGGGCTGGTGCTGGCGGTCCTGTCTGGCCCAGCGGGGCTGGTGCTGGCGGTCCTGTCTGGCACTGTTACACTATAAACAAATATATACACCAAGAATAGTAGTCCAGGTAGTGCTCCATTGAAGTCCGTGGAACACTGGGCCCACACAGTATGGGCGAGGCCAATACTCAATACCCGAACATGATGGAGAGAACACTGAAGGGGCATCAGATAGCAATAAAACAGGCACCTCAGGGGGAAGGGAAAGGGGGGGACACCTCAGCCGGTTGAGTGCACGACGCCAAATCCACGAGGGGGCTACATGCCCACTGTTCAATCCTGGGGAGTGCAAAGCCACAGTCTCTCAAGTCTCTCCAGTGGGTGGGTTGCCCACTGCATTATCCTGGGGAGTGCAAAGCCACGGTCTCTCAAGTCTCTCCAGTGGGTGGGTTGCCCACTGCTTTATCCTGGGGAGTGCAAAGCCACAGTCTCTCAAGTCTCTCCAGTGGGTGGGTTGCCCACTGCTTTATCCTGGGGAGTGCAAAGCCACGGTCTCTCAGGTGGATGCCTTTCTCCACTGGTTCTGGAGGGGGCCTTGTGCCCAGAGTGCTTCATCCTTCCAAGGACAGAGGTAGTGGATGTATCTCTCCACAGGTTCTGGAGGAGGCCTTGTGCCCAGAGTGCTTCACCCTGCCAAGGACAGAGGTAGTGGATGTATCTCTCCACTGGTTCTGGAGGGGGCCTTGTGCCCAGAGTGTTTCATCCTGCTCGTGACGGACTCAGCCGCATCAGTGCCCTTGGCTCTCATGTGCCAGCGGTGCTTGTTGCGGCGGTGTCCTTGGCAGCGGTGCTTGTTGCGGTGGTGTCCTTGGCAGCGGTGCTTGTGACGGCGGTGCCCTGTTCAGCGGTGCTTGTGGCGGCGGTGGCCTGTTCAGTGGTGCTTGTGGCGGCGGTGTCCTGTTCAGCGGCGCTTGTGGCGGTGGGGTCCTTGGCATTGACTCGGCTGATGGTGGTCCTGTCTGGCCCAGCGGGGCTGGTGCGGGCGGTCCTGTCTGGCCCAGCGGGAATGGTGCTGGCGGTCCTTCATGACCCAGCGGGGCTGGTGCTGGCGGTCCTGTCTGGCCCAGCGGGGCTGGTGCTGGCGGTCCTGTCTGGCCCAGCGGGGCTGGTGCTGGCGGTCCTGTCTGGCCCAGCGGGGCTTGTGCTGGCGGTGGCCTCCTGGGCAGCTGGGCTGGAGCTGGCCTCCTGGGCAGCTTTGCTGGTGCTGTCGGTGGCCTCCTGGGCAGCTGGGTTGGGCTGGTGCTGGCGGTGGCCTCCTGGGCAGCTGGGCTGGTGCTGGCGGTGGCCTCCTGGGCTGGTGCTGGCGGTGGCCTCCTGGGCAGCTGGGCTGGTGCTGGCTGTGGCTTCCTGGGCAGCAGGGCTGGTGCTGGCGGTGTTCTCCTGGGCAGCAGGACTGGTGCTGGCGGTGGCCTCCTGGGCAGCAGGACTGGTGCTGGCTGTGGCTTCCTGGGCAGCAGGGCTGGTGCTGGCGGTGTTCTCCTGGGCAGCAGGACTGGTTCTGGCGGTGGCCTCCTGGGCAGCAGGACTGGTGCTGGCGGTGGCCTCCTGGGCAGCAGGACTGGTGCTGGCGGTGGCCTCCTGGGCAGCTGGGCTGGTGCTGGCGGTGGCCTTCTGGGCAGCAGGGCAGGTGCTGGCAGTGGCCTCCTGGGCAGTGGGGATGATGGCGGTGGCCTCCTGGGCAGCGAGGATGATGGCGGTCTTCTCCGCCGTGCTGCTCTTCCCAGACTTGCTGACTTTCTTGTGGCCCTTCCCCACCTTTGAAGGTGTAGCAGCTGACTCCACACTCCCACCTGTACCTCTGGGAGCGGCTTTGGTGGCTGGAGTCTTCCCCCTCTCCCGCTGGGCACTGGCCAACTTTTGATGCTTGACAGGTGGGGGACTGTCCGTGCTGTGGCTCCGTGCAACACTGGCTGCCCTGGTGGCCAGTGCACTCCAGATTCCGGTGACTACAGGCACCACTGGTCCCGGAGATGTTGTGGCTGAGGGGCTAGGTTGGGACCTGGAGAGTCAGGCCCTAGGAGACTGACAGGGTGGGGGAGGTGAGGGAAAGAGGTCAAGGTTGGACAGGAAAGGTTTCTTGGGAGCACTGGGACAGGTAGCTGGAGGGGGTTTGGGAGTGGAGGAAGAGGTTGTGGTTGTAGGAGGTGTTCGTTTGGTGACTTTGGGTGAAGGTGCATGCGCTGGAGCCTGTTGTGAGGTGGATGGCTGTTGGGTGGGTGTGTGCCTGCATTTGTGTATCTTGGGAGGTGGCGTCACAGACACACTGGGAGAGGACACAGGGGACGTGTGTATGGCAGTGTGGATGGTGACTGCACATGAGAGGGGTGTGGTGGTGTGTGTGCTGGTGATGGAAGTAGTAGCTGTAGATGTAGTGCATGCAGGTGTGAATGTAGACGAGACTGGGAGGGAGGAGGGAGACGAGGAGGAGGGGGACACAGTGGATGTTGGGGTGTCTTCATGTGTGTTATGCTTGCGTGAGTGCCTGTGGGATGTGTGGTGCTTATGTTTGCCTGAGCTTCCCTTGTGTGTTGACGTGTGTGCATGCTGGGATGGAGGAAGTTGGATGGGGGAGGCTAGAGACAGGGACAATGGCTGCCATCAGTGCTGAGGCCAGAGTCTGAAAAGCTCGCTGAAGGGCCGCCTGACCAGAATGAATGCCCTCCAGGAATGCATTTGTTTGTTGCAACTGCCTTTCTACACCCTGGATGGCATTCAAAATGGTAGACTGCCCAACAGTGAGGGACCTGAGGAGGTCAATGGCCTCCTAACTGAGGGCAGCAGGGGTGACTGGGGCAGGGGCTGAGGTGCCTGGGGTGAAGGTGATGCCCACCCTCCTGGGTGAGCGGGCAGGGGGCAAAGGCTGAGGGGCTGCTGGGAGGGCGGTGCTGGTAGGGGGGTGGTGGCTGTACCTGTAGATGCGGGGGCACAGATGTTGTCACCACCACAAGGGAGCTCCCATCAGAGGACGAGTCTGTATCACTGGTGTCAGCTCCTGTCCCTGCTGTGGAGCTCCCCTCACCCTCCATCCCACTTGTGAACTCTGAGTCCGTTGTCTCGCCCTCCAGGGCCATGTGGGATGCAGCTCCCTCCTGGTCCGGTGCCACTGCTCCTCCGCCTGATGATGCTAATGCACACAAGAACAGGGAGACCACAAAAATGGGGGGGGGAACAACAGAAGAAAGACATGTTAAGTGCATGCATTACTGCTACCGTTGGCGGACACAACAGACACAGAAGACCCCTGCATTACGCTGCGCACTTGGGCTCCACTGTTCAATCCCTGGGACATGGCCTACAAGTCTATGGCCGACATCTGCACACATGGATGACACAGGAGCCTGACTAGATGTACTTGGCACTGTACACAGGTGGGGTGGGGTGCCACAGGGTCTGCCAGAACAAGGGGACCTAACTAGCACACTCGCCCTGGCCTAGTGAAACCCACAGCCCACCTCCCCCACCCAGACACCTCCACTGCACGCAAAATCAGCAGAATGAGAGTGTACTCACCCCCTTGTGGCTGCTGTGATGCCCTCAAGCGCCCATCCAACTCCAGGTATGCCACCGCCAGGATCCTGAACATCAGGGGGGTCATGGTGCGACGGGCACCCCTCCCACGTTGGGAGGTCATCCCCAGCTGGGCCTCCGCCGTCTTCTTGCTCCAGCGGTGAATGTCCTCCCATCTCTTACGGCAGTGGGTGCTCTGTCTGTGGTAGGCCCCCAAGGTCTGGACATCCTTGGCGATGGCATGCCAAATATCCTTTTTCTGGTGGGCGCTGTCCTACATGAATTGTACAGGGGGAAAAGAAAGTTATTACCAACTGCACCATCACAGTCATTGGCCCCCATCCCTACCCTTGCCATGTGGCACATGCACTCACCGTAGTTTCATGCATGCCTCAATCTCCCCCCATCTTTCATCCACCCCACTCCACACAGGCATAGCCCATACAGCATGCTCCCAGTGTACTTACCTGTTTGTCTGGAGGACATTAGAGTAGAGTGTACTGGGGGAGGACCCCATCCACGAGTTTCTCCAACTCCTCCGATGTGAAGGCAGGGGCCCTTTCCCCAGACGCACGAGCCATTGTCTCTTCCAGACCGAGGTCACAGCAGCAGTTGCAGTGTAGGTCCTCTCCTGTTGAAGATCAGGTATCGAGTGACTGAACAGATCGAAAATGGCGGTCACGTCCGCAGCGATGCGTACCGTCACCGCCGGCGTACATCGTCATTGGCTCCTAGGACCCATAGGGTCCAATGTTAAGCAATGCAGAATTGTGCCGCGCTCTTCGACCGCCTACCGCGACGGTGTACAACGCCAGCGCAGTTACCTCACATCCCATTGTCCCACTTTACAAGTCAGGCAGCCGCCATTTCAGGGGCCCACATGGCTTAATTTTTAACTGCGTCACACATACCTAGGCCTTGCCTCAACACTCATATAGGCCAAATTTCGGATTATGATTCGTGTTCTGTGTAAGCTGTGGGTGCCTACCTCTGAGTTGGTTGACTCTGTGCTCGCTGTTGTCCTTCATAGGCACCGTCCGCTTGGACATGTGAGGAGATGGCGGCATCCTCAGGTGTACAGACCCCTGGTGGACCTGTCGACAATGGAGGAAAGACATGTGATCATCTCCTACAGGCTTGATCGTGCCGCAATCCTGGAACTGTGTGCCCAGCTTGAGCCAGACCTGATGTCAGCTTTCCACCATCCCACAGGAATCCCCCCTCAAGTGCTGGTGCTGTCAGTACTCCATTTCCTTGCAAGTGGGTAATTTCAAACAACAGTGGCCATAGCATCAGGGATGTCCCGGCCTATGTTTTCCAACGTGTTGTCCAGAGTGTTGTCTGCCCTGCTGAAACACATGCAGAGCTACATCGTGTTCCCTCAGGTGGAGGATTTGCCTACAGTGAAAGGTTACTTCTATGCCCTGGGACATATCCGCAATATCATAGGTGCCATTGATGGGACACATATGGCTTTCGTGCCCCCCGCAGGCGTAAACAGGTGTACAGAAACCGGAAGAGTTAACATTTCATGAATGTGCAGATGGTGAGTTTGGCAGACCAGTACATCTCCCACGTTAATGCCGAATTCCCTGCCTTGGTGCATGATGCTTACATCCTGAGGAATAGCAGCATCCCTTATGTGATGGGGCAAATCCAGAGGCACCGTGTGTGGCTATTAGGTGAGCACCTGGAAGCAAATCAGTGGGAATGGTTGTCTGGGTCTGGGGATATTCCTACAGGTTAGTGTGTGTCTAACAGTTGTCCCTCGCCATTTGCAGGTGACTCTGGTTACCCCAACCTGTCATGGCTACTGACCCCAGTGAGGAATCCCAGGACAAGGGCAGAGGAATGCTACAATGAGGCCCATGGGTGACTTTGGCGGATTATAGAGCGGACCTTCGGCCTCCTGAAGGCCAAGTTCAGGTGCCTCCATATGACAGGTGGATCCCCATTCTACTCACCAAAGAAGGTGTGCCAGATCATCATGGCCTGCTGTATGCTTCACAACTTAGCTTTGCAACGACAGGTGCCTTTTCTGCAGGAGGATGGTCCAGATGGTGGTGTTGTTGCAGCTGTGGAGCCTGTGGACAGTGAAGACGAGGAAGCAGAAGAAGAGGACATCGACAACAGGAACTCAGTGATCCTGCAATATTTCCAGTGAGACACAGGTAAGAAGACAAACCTGCCTACTACATGTACTTTAACACTACTACCTCTCAACTGTCTGCCGTTTTCACCCAGTGTATGGTCACTGAGTTGCCACTTTCCCTTACAGTTTCACAGATGTGGGTCCCACTGTGTGACATCTGCTTTGTTTCCTCATGGACTAGAGCTGTGTGACATAGGTATGTTGACATTACATTTGAAAGAGCATTTTGACACTGTAATTGCTAATACACTATTTTGAAATCACAGACTGACTCCAGATTGTTTTGTGCTTCAAGGGTGTTTATTTAAGTGTTCAATGTTGGAGGGGGTTGTAAAATGGTGAGGGGTGTTTGTGGAGGAATGTCCATGGAAGAGTCCAGTCTATTAGTCTCACAGGTGCATTGCCCAAATGGGCATAGGAAGTGGAGCTGGGGCAGTTTGAGGATGGACAGGGTGACAAAGTGGTACAGAAGGATGACATTCAGGGTGGTCTCATTTCTTGGTGGGGGTCTTGGCATCGTTCTCTGATTTGTTCTGGATCTCAGGGACCGTTTGCAGGGTGGTTCACCATCTGCAGGGGATGGGGTGCTGGTGTGGTGGTCCTGTGGCGGTGCCTCCTGTCCACTAGCGCCGGCGGGGGTGGTGGGAAGTTCATCGTCCAGGCTAGTGTCAGGGGCCCCTTGTTGTGCCACAGTGTCCCTCCTGGTGTTGAGTACTTTCTTCCGCACTCCTACGATGGTGCCCAGGGTGGAATTGATGGATCTGAGTTCCTCCTTAAAGCCCAAATAATGTTCCTCCTGCAGGTGCTGGGTCTCCTGAAACTTGGCCAGTACCGTTGCCATTGTCTCCTGGGAATGGTGGTCGGCTCCCATGATGTTGGAGAGGGCCTCGTGGAGAGTGAGTTCCCTTGGCCTGTCCTCCCCCTGTCGCACAGCAGCCCTTCCAGTTACCCTGTGTCATCTAGATCCAGTTGGACAGAGCTGCTGTCATCACTGTGGGCCTCTTCTGTTGGTGGTGTGGACATGTGTGGAAGCTCCTGTCCGGTGACGTTGGGTAGGGGTCCTGCAGGGGTATAAAAGGATGTTTATTACATCTGTGTGTGCCATGGTGTGCAATGGGTGGGTGACCGTGTACCCCAGTGCTTGCATTCCTGTGTGGGTCCTTGTGTGATGGTGGTTTAGGGGGGTGTATGGGTATGTGCAGTGGCCATGCTTTGGTGATGGATGTCCATGCTTTGTTGTTGCATGCAGGGCTTGGTGTTAGGATGTGTGGTTTGTGATAGTGGGACATTTGTGAGGAGTTGGAGTAATGGGGTGGGGGTGAGGGTGGGGGCATGTGATAGCATGCACGTAGGGTGGGAGATGTAATAGTTAAGATTTGACTTACCAGAGTCCATTCCTCCATCTACTCCTGCGAGGCCCTCAGGATGCAGAATCGCCATGTTGTTAGTTGTGGGAGAGGAAGTGGGGGTCCGCCGCCAGTCCGCTGAACCGCAAGGTGGTGTATTGAGACCACGGAACGCACCTTCCCCCGTAGGTCGTTCCACCTCTTCCTGATGTCATCCCTATTTCTTGGGTGCTGTCCCACTGCATTGACCCTGTCCACTATTCTTCGCCATAGCTCCATCTTCCTAGCTATGGAGGTGTGCTGCACCTGTGATTCGAATAGCTGTGGCTCTACCCAGACGATTTCCCCCACCATGACCCTGAGCTCCTCCTCAGAGTACCTGAGGTGTCTTTGCCGTGCCATGGGGTGGTGTGGGTGATGTGCGGGGTGGTGTGTTTAGTGATAAGTGGGGTGATATGTAGTGGTGTGTTGTGTGAGGTGCGTGGAAGTTATGTGGGTGATGGTATTGTGGGCCTGAGGCTGCTTGTTAGTTGTTTGTAGTGTCTCTCTCTGGCCTTCTCTCAGTAATTTTGTCGTAGGGGTTCGTGGGTGATGTGGGTGTGTGATTTATCTTGTAATGGGTTTGTGGGAGTGGTGTGTGTATGTGTATCAGGTCTGTGTATTTCGAATGGTCCAATGTGGTAGTGTTTTATAGATGTGTGTGTATTTTGAGCGCAGCGGTGTGTACCGCCAATGGAATACCATGGTTGAAAGACCGCTGCGTGGATTCGTGTGTCATGATAGTGTGGGCGTATTTCTGTTGGCGTGACGGTGGAGGTTTTGTTTTCGCCAGTTTATCACTGACCTTTGGTGTGGCGGACTTCTGTGGGTGTCTGAATTGTGGCGAATTCCGAGCAGTGGGTCATAATGACCGTGGCGGAATTCCGCTGCCGCTGCGGTGTGTTTGCAGTCTTCTGCACGGCGGTAAGCGTCTTTTACCACCAGTGTTGTAATGAAGGCCATTATTTTTGTGGAACTGTGACTAATACCGAGACTAGGTGCACCATTCAACATATTAAGAGGAAAAACTCTTCTCTCTCTGGTTATTCAGACAATTAGTCCAAACATAAAATAATAAAAAATAACTAACATATCAACTAATACAAGAACATTATTAACAAATATTTATTCATAATAATGTACAATAAATCAAAATCAACATTACACCAGACATGGAAAGACAAAAGGACTTATATCACATACAGACAGGACTCAAGACACAAAACATATACACAACAGATAACACAAATCCCAACAATCTCAATATATACACTTCGTATTTCAAAAGAATATCACACTAATAAACCATATCAACAATACAAGAAACAACAATATAAATGCGCACATTAATCATCTGCTGTAGAAAATGTTTTTCTTTCATCCACGTATTTTATTCTTTGACCGTCTTTAAATAGTCCTTTAATTAAAAAAAACCTATGATTCCATGGAAAGTTCATACTTATGGATCCAACATATATCCACAAATTTATATTTTCAAAATCCTCAGCTGTGTTGACCAAAAAGCAAGAGTAAAGGTCTTCTGCCATCCAACCAATTAATTGCCAACTCGCGTTTCGGTGGATCACAACACCAACAGATACTTTTAACCACCTTCCACAGGGCTGTGCACAAACGTGAATTTATAAGCTGCAATCTGATCTCTCTATAAGACTCTTCCTCATAGTTGTCACCAATCCGGAACTAATTTCGAGCAAAAATGCTCGATCTAGAACAATTTGGATCACTGTCCTTTAGTGCCTCGCTTCTCATTAAAGCGCTCAATCGTCGTTATCCTGTTTCCGATATGCCGAATGCGCACCATTCAACATACACTCAACTCATACTTAGCTAACGTATCTTTTTTACTCAGATTGACTTCGCTTGTGTATCTCATGATTTGTGTATTGATTTGTTAACCAATGAAGAATATGTGGTTCTGTCCACTCACACAGTGTGAGACGATATTGTGATGAGTGTGCTGTTTTTCTCTAAAAAAGAAATCTAATGCCGCACAGTTGCTAATATAGTAAACTTTTTTTATTGTAAACATAGTATTTACCAACTATTCTGTATCTTCTTCACACTTAGTTTATTGTATACAGTCCAGCTTTACAGCCCATACTCTGCCTGTTGTGTACTATACAGTTTTGCCACCAACACATGTTTCACCCCTTGCAATGCCTGTGGGCCAGGGGCTTTCCCAAGGCTGTAAATTCAATACAATCATTGTTTTGTTATTTGCTCTTTTTCTTATGCTACACTCCTCTTGTGAGCCATGACATTTCTAAAAGTACTCATAGACTTAATACTGGTGGTTGTGTTCAAATGTGAGGGGGGTGGAGTATACCCATACCACCCTTAGAAATAGAGAACAAAGGAGAATTCAGGAAATTTAATTAAGGAAAGGGGGAGAGGAAAATTAGGGCATTTAGATGTTTGTATACTAACATAAATAAAGATGGAGTATCATTAGGTAGTGTTTACTAGCATTCCCAGAAGTACTTTACCTCCTAAGAGAATATTATTAAGGTCATAGTCCTGTGTATATTCTGGTTTAAACTAGCATTCAGGTTAAGACCTGGTTATAGTTCACTCTGTAGAGATAAATTTAAAATATACCTGGGATATGGAGAGGCACATTATGCCAGGTATATATGGGAGGTAGTTAGGCTAGTTTCCCATGTTTAGGAGCAGGAATTGTGAGCTAAGAGGCGTGGTAATCGGACAAATTGGACTACCCATGACACTCGTACAGAATGCTGCCATTGTGAGGATACTCGCATAGAAGGGGCTCACAAAGTATCAGATGGCCAAAGTATAAATGAGGATGACATTTAAATCTGAGCATGCTAATGCATACAGCTTTGAACCAAATGGTACATATTCAAGCAAAATTAAGTGAAATCTTGATGGTGTTAAGTCTGATCAAAATGGAAGGCACAGCAAAAAATAAAGTAAATGAGCTTGCATACCTACCTGTCATGATCACTCAATCAGGATGCATCTAAAAGGTAAGATATTTTTGACAGAGGCATGAATTAGCATGTGTTTTGTAACAGGGTGGTACAGTTTGACCAGCGTAAGGGAGATCTGAAAATTGGGGTGCATGCCATAAGTGGGAAAGCAATGTCATACAATATTATGTACTTGAGAGTACATTTTACACCAAAGTATGCAGTAGCATGGGACTTGTGTATAAAGTAGTATACTTTTTTGGAACGGTTTGGAAAGATCTATAGTTAGGTACACATGCCAACTTTCCATGAAATATTGTCACCAATAATTGATATATATTAGCTTGATTACAGGGCAAGCATGGTTGTCTGTGAGGCTCGTATAAGTTATGCTAAAGGCATTGTTGCTGGCAAAGTGGGAGCCTTTACGTTTTTGCATAGTTGCTGGGAAATTTTAAGCAATAATAGCATACTTGTCAAAGGAAACTTAAGGCATAGGGTTTAGTCCAAGGAGCCCATGGGCCCTTGAGTCTTACCTATAGTCCGATCAAGAGTCAGCAGGAAGGCCTCAGTTTCTGCGGTCCTTGTGAACATTGTTCTAGCATCGGTGTTGACTTCCAAATATTCACCATAATTAGAAGCCATCGTACTCACTAGCACTCACTCATTGTTTGGTTTTCCTAGTCAAGCCATGGTCCACTCTACAAAGTAAACTGTGCCATCTAGGAATATTGAACTAGACACTAATAATATAGGAGTTTTGCCCATCATGGCTTGTGTTACTCAAAATATTGGTGAAATATTAACAAATTTGAAAAAAGGAGATTCAAAAAAGTGAAGACTAGTTCCACCTCCTTTTTGTAACATTATTTAATAGGGTGCCGTTATGTCATGTCAGTGATCTTTGAGCATGTGCAAAGTTTCTTTGAGGGTTTGAATTTACAATAAGAGTCCCATCTAGTCTGAGATTAAAAAAAAAAATATTTCACACAGTTGTTATTTTGATAATTACATTGATGAATTTATGACGAAATGACACAATGGACTTTCATTTTCTACATGTTTGAGTAAGTTATTCCCACTATGTGCACATGACACAAGCTCCAAACACAAACACAGAAATGGCTATTATTATGTCATTTATTACAACTTCTTAGTTAGTATGCTGTATATTTATACTTTGCTTACCAATGAGAAGGCCATTCTCATATCTCCCATTTTTAACCACTCATTTATAATGTAGTGGCAGAAGATGAAGGCCTCATGTGCACTCTCTGGATATTTGGCAAGCACATTGATAAACATCCCCTGATGATCCTCTATAACCTGGACATTGATGAATGTGTGTGCTTCCAGTTACAGAAAAGGTAGAATGTTGCAGCAAGGGCACCAATTGCACATTTGTGCAATCCATTACATCAAGGCCATGTAGGCATTCATCAATGGCATACAATCCTTGTTTGGTGTCCTGTTGCTGCTATTGTTGAGTTTTGGGATAAAGAAGAAACTGGGGTGTGAGTTGGATTATGGTATCCAAGACAGACGGGAGGAATGCAGAAAATATTCCCTGTGAGATTCCTGCCAATGTGGCAGTTGTGATCTGGAAGGAGCCGGATGCCAACATGTGGAGCACAGCCCAAAATTTCACATGGCGGAGGGGTGTCAGAGGGTCTTGCAGTTGGTGGCTGGAGACTTGGGGGGTCATTCTGACCTCGGCGGTAAAAGGCGCTTACCGCCGGTCAGAAGGCCGCCATAACACCGCCGCGGCCGCGGTAAACCGCCACGGTCATTCTGACCCGCAACCTGCAAACCGCCAAAATCCCGACAACCACAAAAGTCCGCCACACCAATGGTCAGCGAAAAAATGGCGATGACCAAACCTCCACCGTCACGCCAACAGAAAAACGCCCATACCATTCCGACCCACAAATCCACGCGGCGGTCTTTCAAACACGGTATTCCATTGGCGGTACACACCGCCGTGGTCAAAATACACACACACATAGAAAACTCAGCCACATTGGTCAGTTTGAAACACGCACACCTGATACACATACTAACACCACTCCCACACACCCAACACAATATAAAACACACACCCACATCACCCACAAACCCCTACGACCCGAAATTATTGACAAAGGCTAGAGAGAGAGCACAGAATAGACAATCCCACGACACAGAGGCACACAACACCATCACCCACACAGATACCACGCACCAAACACCACACACCACCACACGCACCACACTCATCACCACAAACGGAACCCCACACCTCATCCACACCACCCCATGGCACCCCAAAGACACCCCAGGTTCAGTGACGCCGAACTGAGGGTCATGGTGGAGGAAATAGTCTGTGTAGAGCCCCAGCTTTTCGGGGCACAGGTGCAGCACACCACAATTGCCAGGAAGATGGAGCTATGGCAAAGGATAGTGGACAGGGTCAACGCGGTGGGACAGCATCCACGCAATCGGGAGGACATCAGGAAGCGCTGGAACGACCTACGGGGGAAGGTGCGTTCCATGGTATCAAGGCACAACATTGCGGTGCAGAGGACTGGCGGCGGACCCCCACCTACTCCCCCCGAATTTACAGCATGGGAGGAGGAAGTCTTGCACATCCTGCATCCTGAGGGCCTCGCAGGAGTAGGCGGAGGAATGGACTCTGGTAAGTCAAATCTTCACTACTGCTTCCCACCCCCACCCCACCTGCATGCCAAATCATACCCCCACCCCCATCACACCAACTCCTAGCAAAAGGCTCACCATCACAACCCACCCATCCCAACACCAAGCCCTGCATGCGACCACAAAGCATGGACACCCATCACCAAAGCATGTCCACTGCACACACACATCACCCCCACAAGCCACCCTCACAAAAGCCCCCACAAGGGAATGCCTGCACTTGGGTACACGGACACCCACCCATCACACGAAATGCCACACACAGAAGCAATAACCATACCTTTATACCCCTGCAGGACCCGAACGCCACCACACCGCCACGGAGGGTCCAGAGATGTCCATCCCACCTCCAGAAGAGGCCCCCAGCGATGACAGCAGCTCTGTCTCCCTGGACCCAGATGACCAGCCCGGCCCATCGGGGACCTCTGGACAGTCGGTTCCCCACAGACAGCCACAGGCTACACCAGACCCAACCCCCTCTGGGAACACCAGCACAGCTCCCACCCAGCGGGCCCATGCCTCTGTCTCCAGGACACGTAAATCAGCGGTGTGTCCACCACTACAGGCACCCAGGTTGACCCACCACCCCAACAACAACAGGGACCTGGGGGCAGTGGTAGTGGGCACACCGTCCAGGGGACAGAGGCCCAGGAACACAGGGGAACTGGGAGGGCTGCTGTGCGACAGGGGGGGGACAGGCCCAGGGAACCGACTCTCCAAGAGGCCCTCTCCTCCATCATGGGAGCTTACCACCACTCCCAGGAGACGATGGCGACGGTACTGGCCCGGTTCCAGGAGATCCAGGCACTGCAGGAGGAACGGTACATGGGGTTCCGAGAGGAACTGAGGAGCATCGGTTCCGCAATGGGGACCATCGTCGTGGCCCTTACCCAGATAGTCACCACATTGCGGGACCATGTGGCACCCCAAAGGGCCCCTGTCACTAGCCCAGGCCAGGAACAGCCTACCACCTCCGCTGGCGCTAGTGGACAGGAGGCCCCCACACAACAACAGGCCACCAGAACCCCACCTCCTGCAGAAGAAGAACCACCCCGCAAGCGGAACCTGAGATCTCACAAGAAGACAGAGTAGGATTGCAAGACCCCCGCCAGCCTAAGATACCCCTGATGTCATCCCACTGTCCCACATTGTCACCCTGTCCAACCTTTAACTGCCCCTGCTCCATCCTTCCACAGGCATATGGACAATGCACCTGTGCGACTGAGAACTGGACTCTGCCATGGACATTACTCCACCCCCACCCATCACCCTTTTACAATCATGTACCTATATGTAGCACTTAAAATAAATCACTTATTGCACGTAAAATAACAGGAGTCTGCTTGTATTCTTAACAAATGTATTACACATAACAGTGCAATAATGTCCAGTTACTTTGTGATGACAACATACCAATTTCAATAAGCTTTAGTCCATGGGCAAACAAAGCTGAAGGCAGGCAGTGGGTCATACAGCTCTGAAAAGGGAAGGGAAAGTCACAAATCAGTTAACAGGAACTGGGGGGAAACACAGACAGTGGAGACGCATGAGGCCTTAAGTAAATGTAAAATGGCGTGGGTGATTCTTACCTGTGTGCTACTGAAAATATTGTTGTGTGACTGCATCCCTGTTGTCCGTGTCGTCCCCGTTGTCTTCCTCCTCTTCACTCTCCACAGGCTCCACAGCTGCTAAAACACCACCATCTGGACCATCCTCCTGCAGAAAAGGCACCTGGCGTCGCAAAGCTAGATTGTGAAGCATACAGCAGGCTACGATGATATGGCACACCTTTTTTGGTGAGTACATTAGGGATCCACCTGTCATATTGAGGCACCTGAACCTGGCCTTCAGGACCCTGAAGGTCCTTTCTATGATCCTCCTAGTTCGCCCATGGGCCTCATTGTACCGTTCCTCTGCCCTGGTCCGGGGATTCCTCACTGGGGTCAGTAGCCACGACAGGTTGGGGTAACCAGAGTCACAAATTAGCCACACACGGTGTCTCTGTAGCTGTTCCATCACATAAGGGATGCTGCTATTCCGTATGACATACGCGTCATGCACTGACCCAGGGAACTTGGCATTTACATGGGTGATGTACTGGTCAGCCAAACAGACCACCTGTACATTCATCGAATGATAACTTTTTCTGTTTCTGTACACCTGCTCACTTTCTTTGGGGGGAACCAAAGCCACATGGGTCCCATCAATGGCACCAATGATGTTGGGGATATGTTCAAGGGCATAGAAATCACCCTTCACTGTAGCCAATTCGCCCACCTCAGGGAAAATAATGTAGCTCCGCATGTATCTCATCAGGGCAGACAACACTCTGGACAAAACCTTAGAAAACATAGGCTGAGACATCCCAGATGATATGGCCACTGTTGTCTGAAAAGACCCACTTGCCAAAAAATGCAGTACTGACAGAACCTGCACCAGAGGGGGAATCCCTGTGGGTTGACGGATGGGGGACATCAGGTCTAGCTCCAGCTGGGCACATAGTTCATGTATAGTTGCTCTGTCAAGCCTGTATGTAAGTATGATATGTCGTTCTTCCATTGTCGACAGGTCCACCAGCGGTCGGTACACGGGAGGATTCATCCTTTTCCTCGCAAGTCCCAGCGGACGGTGCCTAGTAGGGACAACATGGAGTACAGAGTGAAGCAACCCACAGGTTCGTTCACACAGCTTGCACAGTACACGAATCGCTATGCATTGAAAGGCTTGTATGAGTGGCAATGCAAGGCCTAGGCCTGTGTGACGCAGTAGGAATTATGCAATGTGGGCCCTTGAAATGGCGGCTGCCTGACCTGTGAAGTGTGACAGTGGGATGTGAGGTCACTGCGCTGGCGTGGCACACCGTGGCGGTAGGCGGTCAAAGACCGCGGCGCAAAGCAGCATTGGTTAACATTGAACCCTATGGGTCTCAGGAGCCAATGACGATGTGCGCCGGCGGTCGTGGTACGCACCGCCGCGGTACGCACCGCCGCAGGCGTGACCGCCATTTTCTAACTGATTAATCACTTGAGACCTGATCATCCACAGGAGAGGACCTATACTGCAAGTGCTGCTGTGACCTCGGTCTGGGAGATACAATGGCTGCTGCGACTGGGGAAAGGGCCCCTGCCTTCACTTCCGAAGAATTGGAGAAACTTGTGGATGGGGTCCTCCCCCAGTATGCGCTACTCTACGGTCCTCCAGACCAACAGGTTAGTACACAGGGTGCACGTTGAATGGGCTATGCCTGTGTTGAGTGGGGTGTATGTAAGATGGTGGGGAGGGGAGCGAATGAGGAGTGCAACGCACGAAAGATGAGAGCATGTGCCACATGGCAAGGTTGGGGAGGGGTGGGCCACTCACATTGACCAGGCAGAAAACTGATGCGATTTCCTTTACCACCCTGTACATGTCATATAGGTCAGCGCCCATCAGAAGATCGACATTTGGCGTGCCATCGCCAAGGACGTCCGGGCCCTGGGGGTCCACAACAGACGCGGCACCCACTGCCGAAAGAGGTGGGAGGACATCTGCCGCGGGACCAGAAAGACCGCCGAGTCTCTGCTGGGGATGGCCTCCCAACGTAGGAGGGGTGCCAGCCGCCAATTGACCCCCCTGATGTCCCGGATCCTGGCGGTGGCCTACCCCGATTTGGATGGGCGCGTGAGGACATCACAGCAGACACAAGGGGGTGAGTATCAGCACATTCTGCTATCTTTGCGTGCAGTGAAGGAGTCTGGGTGGGGGAGGAGGGCTGTGGCTATCTCTAGGCCAGGGCGCATTCTGTAGGCTAGGCCCCTCCGTTAGACACGGCCCTGTGCCCCCACCCCCCACCTCTGTAGGGTGCCAAGTACAGCTATCCATGGTCCGGCCTCACCCATGTGTGCATTTGTCGTCCATAGACCTGTAGGCCTAGTCACAATAACTGAGTAGTGTACCCCGATTGCGCGGCCTAGTGCAGGGGGCTTCTGTGTCTGTCCTCTCCGACAACGGTGTTGCCAATGCATGCACTCAACCTGTCTTCATTTCTCCCCCCCCATTTTCTTTGTCTTCCTGTTCATGTCATGTAGCATCATCAGTCGGAGGAGAAGTGGCATCGGCGCATGAGGGAGCTGCATCTCACATGGCCCCGGAGGGCCATACAACAGACTCCGAGTACACCAGTGAGACGGAGGGCGAGTGGAGCTCCACAACGGGGACCCGTGGAGACATCAGCGACACCGACACATCCTCGGAAGGGAGCTCCCTAGCGGTGGCGGCAACATCCGTGCCCACCGCAAAACAGGTACAGCCGCCACCCAGCGCACCAGCCCCGCCCTCCCAGCAGCCCCTCAGCCTTCGCTCCGTGCCCGCTCGCCCAGGAAGGCGGGCATCTCCTTCGCCCCAGGCACCTCAGGCCCTGCCCCAGTTACCCCTGCTGCCCTCAGTGAGGAGGTCATTGACCTCCTCAGGACACTCATTGTTGGGCAGTCTACCCTTTTGAATCGGAGCAATGCATACCTGGAGGGCATTCATTCGGGTCAGGCTGCCCATCAGCGATCGTTCAACGCTCTGGCCTCAGCACTGACGGCAGCCATTGTCCCTGTCTCCAGCCTCCCTTTTCTGACTCCCTCCACCCAGTCCCAGTCTCCTGTTCCTCTGCCTATCCCATCCACACCATCAGACCAGCCTGCACACACCTCTAAACCCAAGGGCAGCTCATCCAGACATAAGCACCACAGATCCCACAAGCATTCACCCAAGCAACATCCAGATGCAGACGTGCCAACAGTCACTACCACCTCTGTGTCCCCCACCTCCTCATCTCCCTCCTCCCTCCCTGTGACATCTCCACTCACACCTGCATGCACACCACCATCAGCCAGTACTTCCATCACCAGCACACCCTCCATTACAGTTTGCACACGTGCAGTCACCACCCCCACTGCCATTTACACGTCCCCTGTGTCCTCTCCCAGTGTGTCTGTCACCCCCTCTTCCAAAGCACACAAACGCAGGCAGCCACCCACCCAACAGCCATCCACCTCACGACAGCCTCCGTCACAAGCACCTGCACCCAAAGACACCACACTTGACTCTCCTACAACCACATCCTCTTCCTCCACTCCCATACCCACTCCACCTACCCGTCCCTGTCCTTCCCAAGTCCTTTTCCTTTCCAACCTTGAGCTCGTTCCAATCACTGAACCACCCCCTCCATCTGGTAAGAGTAAAAAAAGCACCTCAGCCAACACCAGCCCTGCATCTACTGTGACCATAGTGCAGGGCTATTGGAGTCCACCAGCTCCTAGGGCAGGAACATCGGCCAGCAGCAAGGGGACAGCCAGCCCACCCCCTGGGAAGAGGACAAGAAAAAAAAAAGGCCGGCGCGACAAGCCTGAGACGGCTGCCACCAAGGACAGTAGCCTTTCCCCGTCACCTGCCACATCATCAAAGGGAGGCAAGGGCCACAGAGCTTCAGCAAAGGAGGGCAAGGGCAGCAGGGCGGAGAAGTCAGGCAGCAGGCGAGCTGCCCAGGAGGGCCCCACCAGCCCCATTCCGGTTGTGACGGACGACACCCACGGGCCCAGGACTCCATCACAGGAGGGCCCCGCGACCGCAAGGTCGGATGGCGACTGAGCGGGAAGTCTTGGCCAGGTCTGGCTCCCTAGAAACACAGGACAAGCACTGCTGAACAGGGGCCCGCCGTGACAAGAACCGCTGAACAGGGCCCCGCCGGGATAAGCACCGCTGAACAGGGCCCCGCCGGGAGAAGCACCGCTGAACAGGGGCCCGCCGTGACAAGAACCGCTGAACAGGGGCCTGCCGGGAGAAGAACCGCTGAACAGGGCCCCGCCGGGAGAAGCACCGCTGAACAGGGCCCCGCCGGGAGAAGCACCGCTGAACAGGGCCCCGCCGGGAGAAGCACCGCTGAACAGGGGCCCGCCGTGACAAGAACCGCTGAACAGGGGCCCGCCGTGACAAGAACCGCTGAACAGGGCCCCGCCGGGAGAAGCACTGCTGAACAGGGGCCCGCCGTGACAAGAACCGCTGAACAGGGGCCCGCCGTGACAAGAACCGCTGAACAGGGCCCCGCCGGGAGAAGCACCGCTGAACAGGGCCCCGCCGGGAGAAGCACCGCTGAACAGGGCCCCGCCGGGAGAAGCACCACTGAACAGGGCCCCGCCGGGAGAAGCACCACTGAACAGGGGCCCGCCGTGACAAGAACCGCTGAACAGGGGCCCGCCGTGACAAGAACCGCTGAACAGGGCCCCGCCGGGAGAAGCACCGCTGAACAGGGGCCCGCCGTGACAAGAACCGCTGAACAGGGGCCCGCCGTGACAAGAACCGCAGAACAGGGCTCCGCCGGGAGAAGCACCACTGAACAGGGCCTCGCTGGGAGAAGCACCGCTGAACAGGGGCCCGCCGTGACAAGAACTGCTGAACAGGGCCCCGCCGGGAGAAGCACCGCTGAACAGGGGCCCGCCGTGACAAGAACCGCTGAACAGGGGCCCGCCGGGAGAAGAACCGCTGAACAGGGCCCCGCCGTGACAAGAACCGCTGAACAGGGGCCCGCCGTGACAAGAACCGCTGAACAGGGCCCCGCCGGGAGAAGCACAGCTGAACAGGGGCCCGCCGTGACAAGAACCGCTGAACAGGGGCCCGCCGTGACAAGAACCGCTGAACAGGGGCCCGCCGTGACAAGAACTGCTCCGCTGGGCCCTTCATCTCAAGCACCGCTCCGCTGGGCCCTTCATCTCAAGCACCGCTCCGCTGAGCCCTTCATCTCAAGCACTGCTCCGCTGGGCCCCGCCGTCTCTGCCCCGCTCCGCTGGGCCCTTCATCTCAAGCACCGCTCCGCTGGGCCCTGCCGTCTCTGCACCGCTCCGCTGGGCCCTTCATCTCAAGCACCGCTCCGCTTGTCCCCACCGTCTCTGCACCGCTCCGCTGGGCCCTTCATCTCAAGCACCGCTCCGCTGGGCCCTTCATCTCAAGCACCGCTCCGCTGGGCAACGCCGTCTCAAGAACCGCTGGCCCATTGACAGTGCCGGTTCTGTGTCGAGCAGGGCTTCACGAAGCACTCTGGGCACCATGCCTCCTCCATTAACAGTGGAGTCGGTAATCCATCTGATGGACTGTGGCTTGGCACTTCCCAGGATGGAACAGTGGGCAAGCCACCCACTGTAGAGACTTGAGAGACTGTGGCTTTGCACTCCCCAGGATGGCACAGTGGGCAAGCCACCCACTGTAGAGACTTGTGAGACTGTGGCTTTGCACTCCCCAGGATGGCACAGTGGGCAAACCACCCACTGTAGAGACTTGTGAGACTGTGGCTTTGCACTCCCCAGGATGGGACAGTGGGCAAGGAGGCCCCTCGTGGATCTGGCGTCGTGGACTCATGTGGCTGAGGTGACCCCCTTCCCTTCCCCCTGAGGTGCCTGTAGTTTTATCATCTGATGCCCCTGCAGTGTTCACTCCAATGGTATCTGGTCTCCTGTGTGGGCTTTGCCCATGTGTTAGTGCACATTGGCCCACGGACTATGGAACTTTGACAGAATGTGCAGGACTTATTGCCTATGTATATATTTTTGACTATGTTCATTCCTTATTTTGTATCATTCATATAGCATATTTCCCATACATTCAGTGCAGCTATTTATACATATATTTTATAGATCATTTTAATTGTGTCTTTGCATTATTCCGGTGGGTTTGGGGGATGTCACTCTGACTTGTTGCTCTGCATTGGGGTGTAGGTATTTGGGTTGGGGGGGTGGGTGTATGGCGCATGTGTGTGCCCGTAAGCTTTCCTCCTCCCCCCTCCCATGTGTCGTAGGTGCAGTACTCACCGTTGTCGTCTGCGCCGGCGTTCGTACTCCTGGTAGATGAGCAGGTAGACAATAGCTGGTAGGATGTTTAATTTGGGTTCCATGCTGTCCTCCTTCCTCGTGGAGTGTGTAGAGGTGAGCGTTTTCCTGTTCGTAGTCTGTTTCCGCCGTGTTTTTATCGGCGGGGCTCCCGCCCTGGAAAAGGTGGAGGATTGGTGAGTTGTGATAGGGTTGGCGGTACATCGTCTGCCGCCTGCCTGTTGACGGTGACCGCCGCGCTGTTTGTCGGTCCCGCCGTGGAGGTCGGAGTGCTAAAGTGGCGGCCTGGGTTGGCGGTTCCCGCCAGGGTCAGAATATCTTTTTTTTGACCGCCAGCCTGTTGGCGGGTTGGCCGCCGCTTTATCACCGACCACCAGGGTCAGAATGACCGCCTTCGTCTAATCTTCTGCAGCAGTTCAATGATAAGCTCTCTCTGGAATGTGTAGAACCTTATGATTTCCTTCTACAAACGTCAAAGAGGCATATGCACTGCCAGAATACATGATCCCTCCTCCTTTGCTGACTACATGGTTATGGAGGAATAAGGACGCACCCACAAAAGAATAAGTCCATTTCTATTCACAAATTGCACATCTATCATTACTGCATCCAGAAAATCCCCAAATGAGTTGTGGATATACTTCTGCTTAGAGCAGGAGTAAATCTAGCAAAACACATGGCCATCGACTAGAACTACAGCACCTTCCCATAGAAACAAAATGAGGTATGGACTTAAAATAGAACCCCATAAGAAATAATGTTAAACTAAATTAACAAATTTAATTTAGAAAATCAACCTATGATCATTTATTTTAATGATAAACGTTTAAATACTCATTCACAAAAATATTATGTTATTTAAAATAATTAACAACACTTTTCAATGTATAAATATGTGCAACTCAATTTTTTTAAATAATTAAATTACGCTAAAATATTTGTATGAACTCCAGTACACTCCTCAAATGAAGGGGGAACAGTGCGCTCCCGAGATGGTGAATGCTGTGACATTTTATCTTAATTCAGCACCAACAAAACCCAACGTGTTTTGGCATTCACCTTACTCATGGTTGCAGATTCAGTATGAAAAATATGCTTTATATGTGAGTTTCATGAAATAAAACTAAACATAGGACTAAGTGAGTATTCTACCAAATAATGGTCAACTTTACATGTGCATTGTGATATACCAAGCGTATAGAGTATGAAAACATAATTCCAGGCATTATTTCTAATATAATAAAAAAAAAATCAGCTTTGGACAGTCGCTTTCAATCTCTATGCATAATACATAAGGAACACGCACCACTTCCCGAAAGTCAGGATGAAAAAAAAGCATTATAAAGAGTGAGGACCTACAAACACTTTGCAAGTAGAAATATTAGGAGATAGGTTGTATTTTTTAATCATAAAAATAAATTGAGAGTATACAGAAATACATTTTGGTATGAAAGAGTTTGTAAATTTCATCCCTCCCCAAATGCTCCTTTAAGCAACTATTGACATTTTGACTAAGATGGCAATGCAACGGCCATTCTAATTTCAAGCTTACTAAATAATTAGAATAGGCTAAAATAGGATGTTACTATTTCCCTCTTTCAACTGGAGGAGAAGATGATGCTTTCGGTTGCGATGACAGAAACAGTAACAACTTCAAATCCCTGCTAAAAACCAGCAAAGACCAAGGCAAAGGCCGTCTATTCGTTGATATTGCCAACAGGAGTTTATTACATGTGCAGTATTAAAAGCATTCTGGAACCTGCGGACACTGGTTATTAGACTCCTTACTGCTCACTAAAACAGAGACACTGGCATGGCAAATGGGGTAGACATGGGTGTAAAGCAGACACCCACAGCCTATCAGCACAAGGGGGCTCCAACCCTTCAGGGATCCTCAGTCCTTCAAGTGGCCCCTTTTAGCCCAATATCAATGAATATCAGCGCGATATGGGAGACTTGGTGGCTCCTCGTCACATGCATCATTTTGTGCTACAACACTGGGTAGAGAACATAGACAAGGTAACACTGACAACAACAGTAACAGCGCGCCAAGGAACATTTAGCTTTTGGCCTGTCATGCTGTCTTCTACACCAGATTCAAGTATCTGCCTCCCTACAATCTGTCATTCCTATCCTATTTTAAGCCCTGATCATTCCAACATTTAAACAAGGTACTCTCACTCACATAATGTGACATGCTTCATCATCTGCCACCTTGTTTTTAGAATCCCATTTACTAGGTTAAATAGCTTTGTGCCCGCTAGACAAGAGGTAAGACCCCTCTATGTAATGGGATTCCTTAAGTCTGACTTAGTAGAAGGTCCCATTTAGAAGCCCTGGTGAATGCCCAAGACCTACATAGGCTGACCTAGGGCAGAAACATGTTGGCACCTCAGAGGTAAGTAAGGGCCATGGTACCTTCTAACATAATCTGATTATACTTTATAGTATTTTTATCTGATACCAGGGTACTACCTAATAAAGGATTATTTGTGGTTTACCCTAAAGGGTTTTTAACAGTATTAACTCAATTCCAAAGTTTGGTCCAGGGAAAAATAATTTCTAAGAGCTCCCTCAAGGCAGTATAACTTGAGGTTGAGTCTGCCCTGGTAGTATCATCCTACCAGGGTGGAACGAGTTGGCCAATGAGGAAGCATGTCACAATACGAGAGCGAGCCCACCTCGTCCAAATCTTGGACATATTCATTGAAGGGCATTTGGAAACTATTGAATGTTCCCAACAGGTCACCATGTCATTTAGGGCCAGATGTAGCAAGCAGTTTTACCCATTCTGTGTCTATGGGAAAATGTGTTCGTACATATGGCCCTTAGTGTGTTGGTTGGGAATAGAGGCTGGTGTGGGATATAATTGATCCTCATTTTCTCCTTTAGTGTTAGAGATGGAGTAAATTGCTCCATCACTCTGATGAAGGTGGCGCCGCCCAAATTTTGAAATGTCCACTGGTCTAGTGTACAGTTCAAGCATGGACAGGGACCACCATCATGGTGGATCATGCCAATGCATTTAGGCTTCATGTATGGCTCCATTTACATGACAGAGCCATGAGTCAAACTTATATTGATTTTTTTATTTTCAAAAAGAAAACCCAAGGCAAGATTTTATTTTTGAAAATAAAACCAAAACCACTGCCCACCTAACCATGTGAGTTTCCTCCCATGTCAAGCGGGTATGGAGCACTTTTCACTCACCTCACCACCAGTATTTGTTTCTCGCAGTGAAGGGCATTTCAAACAGCTAAATTGGATGGGTGGACATACAAACAAACCTCTTGATGGTGCTTACTCTATCGGGCCATTGGAGGAGTTTGAAAACAGTGGCGGTGGAGTAGTCTCCGCCTGACATATAAATCAAACTTTCAGTTTCTTTTTTGGAGCTCCGAATCCTCCAGCAGGACAAGGTTATCACTTTGTCTCACAAGGGCTCCACAAGACTCTGGATACCTTCCGGACAAGGTCCAGCTGAAATGGATTTGCTTCTGCTGAGAAACTCCAAGTGAGAGAAACCTGTTTCACACTTTGAGCAGATTGGCTTGGCAGGTTTAGAAGGTCTGGAAGACAAAAAATGTTAATATCCCCAGTTTTCAGAGGTGATATGAGAAGTCCAGCTAGATGCAGGCAAAGATCACAGGACCTCAGGAACAACTTTTTGGGTTCAAGACTCCCCCAAGCTGAGATCATCAGCAGGGTCCATGTCAGGTCCAGTTGGACGCAGTCAGCCCTGTGGCCCTGTTGCTTATACAAGAAGTCAGCCAGCTGACCCTTGGAGTCCTGTTCTTTGCCCTGGGTATAGGTTAGAGCAAGCCCATCCCTTGAGATCTTTTCACAGGTCTCAAACAGCAGGTGCAGTTTTTCCTCTGTTAACTCACAGGTCCAGAATGTTCTGAAGACGGTGTCTAGGTGTTCCACATTTATGCCACAGGGTAAAATTCTTATTGGTACCCCTACCCAGGTTTGCAGCATTTCCTGTCTTCTCTACTGCAAACAATATCTCATTGTCTCTCACTTACTAAAGAGATCGAGAAGCCCTTTTCCCCCATGCCCAGAGCCTGTTATTCCACTAGCAGTCTGATCAGGGTAATTAGCAGCCCCTCCTATTCTGTCATTCCAAACCAGTACTGGAGGCATCATCATCCCACAAGGTTTGGTTCCTGACTGACAATGAGGACAAAGGAAGAGGCCTATTCAGGTGTCATCTGACATCTGCTAGTAACAGGGGAGGCCCCTTTGAAGTAAATAAGGTTGCTAGACTGAATCCAACTGGTCTTACTTCTAAAGCAAAAAAAATCTTCCCATACCCAGACCATTGACTCTGTTCTGGGACCAGTTGACACAACTAACTGGGGCTACTCACCAGCTGGATGACAGTTGGTGGGATAATGTAAAACAGCCTCCACGACTTTGGGGCAAGGAAAAGGTGATGTTCTAAAAGTATGTTTTCCTTAAAATTCCAAAGACCAACAACACCATTTAGTTGTTTAAAAAAAAAAAAAAAAACATAACAAATTGTAATTTAATCATTTTCTAGCTTTAGTTTCTGGTTTGTAGTGAACACTGAAATCTCCCAGGAAAAGGTTTGCGTTGGTTGGCATAAGAAGCGTTTAATATCTAATTGAAACAACAACACAGTTTAGATAGAAAGACCCACTTTATGTAAATCAGTACTGACGCTGCTCCTCATGGGAACAGTCTGTCCCAAATTCCAGACCAGGTCCCCTCTTAAAGTTACCACAAGCATTCCCAGACTGCTTTTAACCTACTTAGGTCTCATCAGTGTGTTATAGGTTGAGTCATATAGCACAGTGACCATGGGGGCATTGTCTAGGCATACTTATCACACTTAAGGCATGAATTAGAACAATAATAGAGTGATGGATGGTAAATTTGAATTAATCTCAGCCACTGGCAGTTGCTCGGGACGTGTTAAAGTCCATTGTTTTGTACCTAACATTGCACTCTAGACGAAGGCCCACGTTATGCAAATCAGTACCAATCCTGCTCCTCCTGGTAACAGTATGTTCCAAAGTGCCAGAAAAGGACCCCTGCAGAAACAAAAACAAGCAACCCAGCCTGGTCTCGACCTACTTAGGTCTCAACAGTGATATATATCTTGAGTCTTATTGTATAGTGAGCAGGGGTCCCATGTCTGGGCATACTCATGGCACTTAGGGCCGAATATACAAGCCTTGGACCCTCCTTGCTCCAAATTAGCATATTTTTTTATGCTAATATGGCACAACGAGGCAAAAATCACTGTGCAATATTTACAAATTGGCGCAATGCATGTCCTGTGCCACTTTGCGACCCCTTGCGCCACATTATGCCCATTCCAGGCATAATATATGAAAGGGGGTTCTGGCATTAGGAGTTAAAGATTTGAGTTGAATGAGATGGAAGGCATGAGTGTGAGTAGAAGTATTTGCTGTAATGGAAGGTGTAGTCGATTTTGATTTTAGATGACATGATGCCAGTGCACAGTGATTTCAATGAACGTCACCACCGTCTCTGACTAGGCGATTGCATAAGTGAATTAAATGTGGATATAAGAAAACACACCAAGACATATTTATTTTGCAAACTACTTTTTCTTGATTTTATGAGTTGAAACTTTCATTTGCACTAAAATGGATCAGCTAGCATGATACTTTACTAGAATATACTGATGTGAACAGGTTGTCTTTCTCGCATGCTGTGGGAAAATTACCTTTATGCCATCTGCTCCTGGTTATTATCCCTGTACATTAAATGATAGTTAATTGTTCCAATTCTTCAGTTGTGATATGGAAGTGCGCTAAGTATATCTTTCTTAAATTATATGGCAACTCACACGGTCTCTCTGCATGTTGTGGCATCAAAATTCAATGATCATTTAAAATATATAGACACCATTTTGAAGATCGAGTATTTCAATTCAACATATTTTGTTGTACTGTGATTGTTAAGCTTTGCTGCATTATTTGAATATTGTGAACTTCCTATATATTGGGCTACCATAGCTTGTAGAGCAGTTATCTACACATGAGATAGGTTAATCTTGTGTATTTTTTCGACATGACGTTAGTCTCTGTTTCTGATAATTGGCCATGTATGAGATCACAAGTCATACACGTGTAAATTTTGTTTGTGATTTGTTACATGAAAAAAGCTATATTTGATGATCGAAAGCACGTATAAGTTCTTGCAAACAGAGGCACCATTGGGAAAGAGGGATATTTGCAAAATAAAAGAAATCAGAAAAATAGTTGTGTAGCATTCAAATTTTTTAATCACCTACTATAAGCAGCCAGCACATCCATATTTACAAAAAAAGGCACGGAATGCAGTGCAGCAGACAAAGATATTGCACTGGGTGCGTGACAGGGAGGGAACAGGAGAGCGCCATATCTACAGAGATATGTCTCTCTCCTCACCTCTCCCTAGCACCAGTGCAGATGTTTATTGCTGTCGTGTGCCCCACACACAAACCTTTGTGCCATAGTGCAAGGGTGTGCTTGAGTCTAGCATAGGTTTTGTACTGGAAGGGTACCCTACCAGCACAAAATATTATGTGTAGACACACTTTAAAACTTTTCTCACTTGTATGTGTGCTGCACAGTGTAGCATGCATGTAAAGTCGGAAGAGAAAGGAAAAATGAAAACATTTAGGCCCTCATTCTGACCCTGGCGGTCTTTGACCGCCAGGGCGGAGGACCGCGGGAGCACCGCCGACAAGCCGGCGGTGCTTCAATGGGGATTCCGACCGCGGCGGTAAAGCCGCGGTCGGACCGGCACCACTGGCGGGGTCCCGCCAGTGTACCGCGGCCCCATTGAATCCTCCGCGGCGGCGCAGCTTGCTGCACCGCCGCGGGGATTCTGACCCCCCCTACCGCCATCCAGATCCCGGCGGTCGGACCGCCGAGATCCGGATGGCGGTAGGGGGGGTCGCGGGGCCCCTGGGGGCCCCTGCAGTGCCCATGCCACTGGCATGGGCATTGCAGGGGCCCCCGTAAGAGGGCCCCTACATGTATTTCACTGTCTGCTGCGCAGACAGTGAAATACGCGACGGGTGCAACTGCACCCGTCGCACAGCTTCCACTCCGCCGGCTCGATTCCGAGCCGGCTTCATCGTGGAGGCCTCTTTCCCGCTGGGCTGGCTGGCGGTCTGAACGAGACCGCCCGCCAGCCCAGCGGGAAAGTCAGAATTACCGCCGCGGTCTTTCGACCGCGGAACGGTAACCTGACGGCGGGACTTTGGCGGGCGGCCTCCGCCGCCCGCCAAGGTCAGAATGAGGGCCATATTCTCTTAAGGCCTCCTTTTAAATGTCAGTAGCTTTTGGTGCAAAATCTAGGGGGGAGATTCACTAATATTTTGGGCTCGGTTAGTGTCACAAAAATATTTTTTCTAATTTACTTTCCAGTACAAAACTTGTTTTGCATTGGAAAGTACCCTAAAATTAACGCAAAGAAGCACTAAGCACTGCATTGCATTACTTAGGGCCAAAGGGACTTTCCATGGGTGGTACTTGGGCATTCCCATGCAACCACCTATGCTGTTTGACGCAAAACTCATATCTACTAACATTAGTAGACAGGGTTTTAAGCAAAAAATTACCACCTCTTGAAAGCAGGTGTTAAATGGAGAAATGTTTTCATATCTGCATGCTTTTACATTTTTTCAGACTTTGCATGTGTGCTGCACTGTAGAGCACGCATACAAAGTAAGAACAGCTTTTAAAATTATCTAAGCAGAGTATTTTGTACAGGAAGGGTACCCTCCCTGTACAAAGCCTATGCTAGACTCACTCTGTGAGAAAACTGGGTTGATTGCAGAAGCACCCAGTAAGTTTTCCCCAGATTTGTAACTGATACTGGTGTTTTCTGACTGTGTCCTAAGCACTGCTGACCAGTCCCAGGACCAGTGCTCTGTTTAAAATGGTATATGCAGATTAGGCCTGATTATAATTGGCTCTGCCAACCTGCCTATAAGTCCCAAGATAGGGCAGCCATAGGTGCACTGCTGGAGTGTCCAGTGTCATTTTAAAGGCAGACCTGCCTTGCTGGTTGCCCCAAATTCGACTTTGGAATTAACACTTCCAAAGTCATAAACTACCTATTTTTTAACTCTAAGTCAGTCCTAAGGTCTGCCCTAAGTGCCTCAAGTGTTGGGTGCAGTTTTAATATAAGAAGGGACTCTATAAAAGGTGATTTATAAGCCCGGTTAGGGGAAAACAGACAACGTTGGTTTCCTCAGAGTAGTGCATTATCTATATATGCAAACATTGGAGACTTTATTTAATATTAATGAAGTCTTATTTCCAATAGAAAAGAGCTAAATCTATTACCTTTAGTATCAAAATAACATTAGTAGACAGGGTTTTAAGCAAGAAATTACCACCTCTTGAAAGCAGGTATTAAATGGAGAAATGTTTTCATATCTGCATGCTTTTACAATATTTCAGACTTTGCATGTGTGCTGCATTGTATAGCACACTTACAAAGTAAGAACAGCTTTTAAAATTATCTAGGCAAAGTATGTTGTACAGGAAGGGTAGTCTCCCTGTACAAAACCTTTGCTAGACTCATTCTGTGAGAAAACTGGGCTGATTGCAGACACCTCTTAATTTTTGTCCCCATTTGTAACTGATACTGGTGTTTCCTGACTGCGTCCTAAGCACTGCTAACCAGTCCCAGGGCCAGTGCTCTGTTTAAAATGGTATATGCTGATTAGGCCTAATTATAATTGGCTCTGCCGACCTACCTATAAGTTTCCAATAGAAAAGAGCTAAATCTATTAAGTTTAGCATCAAAATAAAAGTTAGAATAAATCCAGCAGCGTGCCAAGGTTAGATTTATTATAAACTAGTACAAAGAAAGAGTTTTAGAACTCTTTCTGAAAGTTACCAACATCAGCCCTGTAGTGCCCTTTCCTAACTGGTCAGTCTCTGGGAGGCTGAGCCAAGCTGCATTAATGAGGTGTGAGGTGGCCTGGGATGAAACAATGGGAGCATGTGGTAGGAGGAGAACAGCTGTAGCTGATGACAGAGCAGGATGGGGGAGAGTGGCCAAACTGGATTTCAAAGGAGAGAAAGCCACCTGGGACAGAAACTGGACCTCCCCCATTTCCTGTTGCCCCAGCCAGATGATGGCCCCACTAATTAGATTAGGAAATGGGATGATGGGGTGTGTTAGGGAAACGTGCCCACATCAGTGGGTGGGCTCAGCCAGATGTAACCTTCAAGGAGAGATTTCCTCCATGTTGTATTTTTACAGAATATTTCTTTCTGATATGGATTTTTTGCCACACTTCATAGGGAATGGTCACCTCAGAGGGTGGCACCTTTTCACCATTGGTCAGAGGCACCCCATCTTTACCAGCCCAGAAACAAGGATAAATATGGCAGAGCTGCCCAACAATTGAGATCATTACTAGAAGAAGATACTGGAGAAGGATTGCCCTGCTGATCCCCTGCTCGTCACCTGGAAAACTGCACTCACAAGGACTGCACCTGCTACACACTTTGGTCTTCAACAAGAAAAATGTTTTGATTTGCTTCTGCAAAATCCAGGAGTGGACTCCATGTAAGCTACAGGTACAAAGGGGATGACAGAGTCCCCTGCATCAAGTCCTGCAAGAAGAGCCTAGCTAACAAACGTCCAGTGGCCATTTGAGAATTCTGACCAAGTGCATTATGGGAACTGAGTCCCAACTTCAACGGAGCAACTCAGAGCTTCTGGAACCTTGGATCAAGTTTGTGGACATGTCAAGGACCTGAAAAGTACCTCTGGAAGAAGATTCAGACGTTTGAAGAAGTTTGGAGCATCTGCTGAAAAAGCTCTACAAGTTGAAGAGGTTGTAGTCCCAGACCCCAAGTTGCAAACCAGAGCCTCTGCACCCTTGACTGGTGCTATGGACCACTTTCCTGAATCGAGACACACTTCTGAAAGTAAGCTCAAAATTGTTACATTGTGGGTGACTTTGTCCCTGTCCAGTGCAACCTTTTTTAACCCTTTGATCGATATTTGCTTCCAAGTGCTAGTTTTACTTTTAATCTGTAAAAGACCATGGGGGTCATTCTGACCCCCGCGGGCGGCGGGAGCCGCCCGCCTGGAGGGAGCCGCCATATGGCCGCTCTGCGGTCGAAAGATCTGGCGGAGGCCATTCTCGCCAGACGGCCGCCCGCCGCCCGCCAGCCCAGCGGGAAACCCCTCCCCACGAGGAAGCCGGCTCCGAATGGAGCCGGCGGAGTGGGTATGTGCAGTGGCACCCGTCGCGTATTTCGGTGTCTGCAAAGCAGACACTGAAATACAAAGTGGGGCTCCCAGGGGCCCCACAACACCCCATACCGCCATCCTGTTCCTGGCGGGCGACCCGCCAGGAACATGATGGCGGTATGGGGTGTCAGAATCCCGCTGCGCCGCCATGGAGGATTCTGCAGGACAGTGGAAAACCGGCGGGAGACCGCCGGTTTTCCTGTTCTGACAGCGGCTGAACCGCCGCGGTCAGAATGTCCTGAGGAGCACCGCCAGCCTGTTGGCGGTGCTCCCGCATCCTCGGCCCCGGCGGTCCTTGACCGCCGGGGTCGGAATGACCCCCCATATCTCTGTTTCCCTACATTGGATTTTGTTTGTTTGATGTCATTTTAAACATACAAATATTTTCTATTTTTATCAATCAGTGTCCGATTTTTATTGTGTTTTGTGTTTTACTTGGATACTGTTTTGTTGATGTTAAATGCTTTACACACCTGTCTCCTAAATTAAGCCTAACTGCTCGTGAGCCAAGCTACCAGGGGTTGAGCAACAATTAACCTATTGAGTCCTTGACTGGATCTAGTGGGAGATTGTGGCCTACTGCTAAGTGTAGATTTATACCTGTCCTTACCAATAACCCACTTTCCAACACACGTTCACGGTGTATGCATGGCGCTTGGCAGCACAAATCTGTATCACCGATGGGAGAGGGGAGGAGAGTGACTGATATTGAATATGGCACTCTCCTGCTCTTTCCCTGTCACCCAATGCAGCGCTGCATCTTTGGGTGCTGTGCCGTCTTGCCTGAGAGCCTTGAGAATCTGGGCTCCTGCCTGCTGTTGTTTTCAGATAGGGTTTTGCATCAAAAGGCATGGGTAATTACATGGGAACATCCGCGTACCACTCATGTAATGCCTCCTTGGCGCTAAGTAATGCAAAGCGGTCTTTTGCACTACTTTTAGGATTCAGAAGTGGCCTCACCAGAGTCAGCCTTGTGGTGCTCTGATCTCAAAGCTGGCAACCCCTAATCCTAAACTGTTGACTTTTTCCACCTCATATCCCTCCTCTGGGGATTGGTACCGCCAGAAACCAGAACTGGTAGGATGCTTGTAGAAGCCACCTCCCCTAAGTTCTCCTGATACTGTGGGGCGTCCATCAGTGGATGGGCTCATGGTACAGACCAAGTCCCACTGTTTGTGCTCACTCTGAGAGCAATCTAAGCACTGGGGCTCGGAGCAGGGAACCCTGGGCCTCTGCCCCCATTCCTGGCCTGATTTTTGCAAAGGACATGTGACCCTTCCCTCCCTTTTACACCAGGACTTGCCTTGCTCAATAAGACCCTTCCCCTCACTCTGGTTGAGAAACTCTGAACCATCTTCTTTAGGATCACTTACTGAAGCCATCCCAGATACTCTGGTACTCACTCAGAGGTCTGCCTCCTTTGCAATTTCCTTGGGGTCAGATAATTTACAATTACCAAGGTGTTGGCATAGCTCTGGAAAACAGCAAGGGAGCATGTGCTCTCTAACAATCAAATTGTTCAGACCCTCAAAGTTTTCACCATACTTCCCTTCACCCAACCATCCAGTGCCCTGCAAAAGTGACCCACGAAGTCTCCCAGGACAGGTGAGGCAGTTTCTGACCCTTAACCTCTACCCACACTCTTCAGGGGTGAATCCATACTTCTTTACCAGGCCTTCCTTCATCGAGGTATACCTCTTTCTGTCACTCCCTTCTAGGGCCAGTAGAGTATCCCACTGATGTATGTCATCCCCCTCCTTGAAGGTAGGTACCCGGACTCTGGGTATGTTGACTGTATCTTTAACACTGGACACAACTATTTTGCTACCACCACTGGACTCTACTTGTTGTGCTTGTACACCCAAACAATTAAAACTATGCTCATGGGTAACTTCAGTCTCCTCAAGAGCATGCTCTTCAATGGTGAAGGCCCTCTCAGCTTCCACCTTCCTCTCCTCAGCCAAGTATCTGTCAGTCACAGCTCTCTCTTCTCATCTCTACACCCAGCTGAGCAAGCTATAGCTTCAGATCTCTCTTAGCCGGTCTGACCTTGAGCACCTCAGAGGACAGGGTTTGGGAGGTGACACTGCACCCAGCTATAGATCCAGCAAGGCACTCCCTTTCCATGGGGTCTCTTCTCTCCACTGGAGCCTCTGCCCTGTCATTTTTTGCCTCCTCCCCTTCCTTCTCAGTGACACTGTCCTCTGGGGCCTCTGGTTTGGGATTCAGGAGATTCCAGGTCTTTGGATTCTTTATGATTGCAAAGGGGTCCTCCTCAGAGTCCTCCTCAGATCCCTCTGCTGTTGCCTTGTCCTGGATCACCTCCTCAAAAGCGTACAGGGCTTCCAGAAGATCCAGTCATGTGGATCGCCTCAAGACCTTCAGCCCCCTTGCTTGAAGAATTATTTCAGTTCACTCCTAGTGCAATATGCCAGGAGATTGCGGTCTAGGATTGACCTCCTTCTGCTAAGGCAACACTGATGCATCAACAAGAGCCCCAGTGAAAGAAGATGAAGCAAGAGTAAAATTTAGAAAAATTACCAATTGAGAGAAAAAGGAGAAAAACTTTTATTGGTGTGAGCATACATCAATTTACTTTGAGGCACCCCACAACTACAAGTGTTATCCTCACCTTTAATCACCTATGTTAGAAATTGGGTCTCCAGTTGCCAGTGGTATGCACCCTGTCCATGTGGAGACCACAGTCCTAGTCTACACTCTGGTAGCTTGGCACAGAGCTGTCAGGCTTAACTTAAGAAGTAATGTGTAACGTATTTGTATAACACTTAATTAAAGTAACACAGTGAAAGGCACCACAAAAGACTCCATATCAGTTTAGAAACATAGAGAATATTTATCTGAGTAAAACGATACAAAACCAACAAACATCCAATAAGTAGAAGTTGAGATATTAATTTTTAAAGATTATGGCTCAAATGTAAGAAAACTGGTGCTGCATTGAATACAAAGAGGTGCTAGGCCTTTTTAAATCTGGGCCTAAATGTGAAAACAGTGCCTAAAAGTCACTAGCAGGCAAAAGGTTACTTGAAGTCACAAGGGACTAGTGCAAATCCAAAGTTCAGGTCAACCGTGATGGCGGGTAGGCGAGCTACAGAACCCACTAAGGTCTGCTGAAACAGTAATTGTGATGGAGCAAAGTGTCAAAGTCAAGAGCAGGATCTGTCAGTTTTTGCAGATACTTGCTGCAGAACCCACTTCTGAGGCCCATGACTGGAGGGGGCACCTCAGGCAAGAGTAGAACCCACATATGGCAGAGTCCAGCAGAACCGGAAGAGTTGTAGGCCATCTTTGATGTCCCTGAGACTGGAGAGAAAAGGGAGAAAGCCAGCATGTAAATGTTATACCCCAGTTCCCTGTCTATGTGACTGTCTGGAGGGAATACACAAAGCCCAGCTGTTACCACTCCCAGATGTATATTTAGAGACAGGCAGAAACAAACCATGGCTAAAGTAAAACAATGCCGACTTTTTAAAAGTGTCATTTTCAGACTTACAATTTAAAATTCCAGCTTCACCATAAGTTGCCATTATAAATCCTGAGACACCAAACACCACATTTCTTGTGTACTCAAATGAAAATTATACTTAAAAGATATTGATGTTTTAATGGGAGAGATAGGCCTTGCAACAGTGAAAAATGAATGCTTCACTACCTAGACATGTTAAACTTAAAAGTAGATGTTCATCTTTTTAAATACGCCACACCCAGTCCTTGGGGCTAACCAGGGCCTACCTTAGAGGTGATTTATATGCAATAAAAAGGAAGGTTTGGGCCTGGCATGTGGATGCACTTTCCAGGTTGAAATGGTAGTTGAAGATTATACACACAGAGGCCCTCATTATGAGTGTGGTGGTCTTAACACCCACACACTAGGGGTGGTGGTCTTACCGCGACAGATCTGGCACATTAGGAGTTCGGCGGTTTGGCTGAAGACAAACTGCCACAACGCCACTTGTCCCACCGGTGTGGTCAGACTAGCACAGCTGTCGGTGAGCTCCTCTGGACCGGAGGCATGCCTAAAACTGCCGGACGTATTACGAGGCAGCAATCTTTTGGGCTTTTTGCTGCTGTCTTCAGGCCATGAAAACCCTGGCGGTAACACACCCAGCGACAGGAATCCCCATTCCTGTTGCCAGCACACGCATCCCCACATATCCACACACTTGCAAACACATGTCCACATACTTTCAGACACACACTCCCACCAAACCACATGCATAAATAGAGACACCCCCACCCAACCGCATGCATACATACAAACAACCCTAGTCGCTCGCACACAGACACACACTCCTAGCCAACTGAACACAAAAAGACATGCACCCCCACCCAACTGAACACAGACATGTACCCCCACCCAACTGAACACAGACATGCACCCCACCCAACCAAAAACAGTCAAGCACCTCAACTCACTCGCATGCATATGCACCCTCTCCCTATACATTCACACACACACCCCTCTGCATATATTCACACACACACCCCTCTGCATACAATCACACACACACACCCTCTTCACATACACACACACCCCCTTTGCAAACATTCACACACACCCCTCTGCATACATTCACACACACACACACAAACACACCGCTCCGCATACATTCACAAACACCCCCTCTGCATACATTAACACCCCCCCCCTCTGCATACATTC
Organism: Pleurodeles waltl; assembly: GCF_031143425.1. Lineage (NCBI taxonomy): Eukaryota > Metazoa > Chordata > Amphibia > Caudata > Salamandridae > Pleurodeles > Pleurodeles waltl. The sequence goes on along the minus strand of NC_090447.1, from coordinate 1,042,115,168 downwards.
ACAACACACCCCCTCCGCATACATTCACACACACACTCCCTCTGCATACATTCACACACACACCCCCTCTGCATACATTCACACACACCACCACGCACGCATAGTCTCACACACATGCACACATGCACACCCATTCTGACACACACGCTCACACACATACATGCACACACCACACACATGCATTTACCACACTCACACACTCCCACTCCAGGCCTACCTGCCTGGTCTGCACAGCAGCCCACATCAAGGTGGTTGTCTGGGAGGGGCTGGATGTCGGCAGTGGGGCACCACAGTGCAAGGACCATCATGCCATACTACTGCTCATAATATGGTGGGTGCTGGAATTTTTTCCTTATGCAGGGTCATTCCCAATCTTTTGCCTCCTGCCTCCTATTTTTTAGGACCTGTTGCTGTTGGCTTTTGAACTCTGGGAACTTTACCACTGCTAACCAGTGCTAAAGTGCATATGCTCTCTGTGTAAATTATATTGTTGATTGGTTTATCCATGATTGGCATATCTGATTTACTAGTAAGTTCCTAGTAAAGTGCACTCAAGGTGCCAGGGCCTGTAAATCAAATGCTACTAGTGGACCTGCAGCATTGGTTGTGCCACCCACATAAGTAGCTCTGTAATCATGTCTCAGACCTGCCATTGCAGTGTCTGTGTGTGCAGTTTTAACTGTAAATTCGACTTGGAAAGTGTATCCACTTGCCAGGCATAAACCTTCCCTTTTCTTACATGGCAGACACCCCTAAGGTAGGCCCTAGGTAGCCCCAAGGGCAGGGTGCAGTGTATGGTTAACGTAGGACATATAGGTGGTCCTTACAACCCTGGCGGTCGGTGTTAAAGTGGCGGTAAGACCGCAAACAGGCCGGTGGTAAAAGATTTGCAATTACGACCGTGGTGGAAACCGCCGACAAAGACAGCCACTTTAACACTCCGACCGCAACGGCGATACAAACAAACAGCATGGCGGTCACCGCCAGCAGACAGGCGGGAGACAATGTACCGCGCACACTATTATGACAGGCCAATCTGCCACCTTTTCCGGGGCGGATTCACTGTGGATAAAAACAAGGCGGAAACAGGAATCCCAAAGGAAAAACACTCACCTCTACACACCCCACAAGGAACGAGGACGCCATGGACACGGAACTCCAAATTCTCCCTGCAATAGTCTTCCTGCTCCTCTACCAGGAGCATGAACGCCGGCGGCGAAAACCACGGTGAGTACTGCACCTACGACACAGGGAACGGGGGGAGGGAAAGAACAGGGACACACACACGCAACACCCCCACCCTCACCCACTACAACACACACACTAATGCATATCAATACATCACAGTTACACCCCCCAAACCCCCCGGAAGAATGCAAAGACAATAGAAAATGAGTGTAACCATTGTAATATATTAAAAGCAAGTAGGCAGAAATATATATATAGATACACCATGTACATGATATATACCAAGCATAGTAGTCCAGGTAGTGCTCTAAGAAAGTCCGTGGAACACTGGGACCACACGGTATGGGCGAGGCCCACACAAGATCCCCGACCATGATGAAGAGAACACTGCAGGGGCATCAGACAGCAACTAAACAGGCACCTCAGGGGGAGGGAAAGGGGAGGCACCTCAGCCGCATGAGTGCACGACGCAAAATCCACGAGGGGGCCACATGCCCACTGTTACATCCTGGGAGTGCAAAGCCACAGTCTCTCAAGTCTCTACAGTGGGTGGTTTGACCACTGTTCAATCCTGGGGAGTACAAAGGCACAGTCACTCAAGTCTCTACAGTGGGTGGTTTGCCCACTGTTCAATCCTGGGGAGTGCAAAGCCACAGTCTCTCAAGTCTCTACAGTGGGTGGGTTACCCACTGTTACATCCTGGGGAGTGCAAAGCCACAGTCTCTCAGGTCTATACAGTGGGTGGGTTGCCCACTGTTCAATCCTGGGGAGTGCAAAGCCACAGTCTCTCAAATCTCTACAGTGGGTGGTTTGCCCACTGTTCATTCCTGGGGAGTGCAAATCCACAGTCTCTCAAGTCTCTACAGTGGGTGGTTTGCCCACTGTTCATTCCTGGGGAGTGCAAATCCACAGTCTCTCAAGTCTCTACAGTGGGTGGTTTGCCCACTGTTCAAACCTGGGGAGTGCAAAGCCACAGTCTCTCAAGTCGATAACAGTCACCACTGGTTCTGGAGGGGGCATGGTGCCCAGAGTGCTTCATCCTGCTAAGGACAGAGGCAGTGGATGGATCTCTCCACTGGTTCTGGAAGGGGCATGGTGCCCAGAGTGCTTCATCCTGCTAAGGACAGAGGCAGTGGATGGATATCTCCACTGGTTCTGGAGGGGGCATGGTGCCCCGAGTGCATCATTCACCCTGTGACGGACTCAGTTGCATGAGTGCCCTTGCCGCCCACAGGTCAGCGGTGCTTGAGACGGCAGTGCCCTGTTCAGCGGTGCTTGAGACAGCAGTGCCCTGTGCAGCGGTGCTTAAGATAGCGGTGCCCTGTTCAGTGGTGCTTGAGACGGCGGTGCCCTGTGCAGAGGTGCTTGAGTTGGCAGTGCCCTGTTCAGCGGTGCTTGAGTTGGTGGTGCGCTATTCGCCGGTGCTTGAGACGGCGGTGCCCTGTGCAGCGGTGCTTGAGATGGCGGTGCCCTGGTCAGCGGTGCCTGAGAGGGCGGTGCCCTGTGCAGCGGTGCTTGAGAGGGCGGTGCCCTGTTCAGCAGTACTTAAGACGGCGGTGCCCTGTGCAGAGGTGCTTGAGTTGGCGGTGCGCTGTTCAGCGGTGCTTGAGACGGCGGTGCCCTGTTCAGCGGTGCTTGAGTTGGCGGTGCCCTGTGCAGCGGTGCTTGAGATGGCTGTGCCCTTTTCAGCGGTGCTTGAGTTGGCTGTGCTTGAGTTGGCGGTGCGTTGTTCAGCGGTGCTTGAGACGGCGGTGCGCTGTTCAGCGGTGCTTGAGACGGCGGTGCCCTGTTCAGCGGTGCTTGAGTTGGCGGTGCCCTGTTCAGCGGTGCTTGAGATGGCGGTCTCCATTGCAGGGTCTCAGCTGCTGGCGGTCCTTCATGGCCCAGCTGGGCTTTTGTTGGCGGTCCTTCATGGCCCAGCGGGGCTTTTGCTGGCGGTCCTTCATGGCCCAGCGGGGCTAGTGCTGGCGGTGGCCTCCTGGGCAGCTGGGCTGGTGCTGGCGGTGGCCTCCTGGGCAGCTGGGCTGATGCTGGCGGTGGCCTCCTGGGCATCTGGGCTGGTGCTGGTAGTGACCTCCTGGGCAGCTGGGCTGATGTTGGCGGTGGCCTCCTGGGCAGCTGGGCTGGTGCTGGCGGTGGCGTCCTGGGCAGGTGGGCTGATGCTGGCGGTGGCCTCCTGGGGAGCTGGGCTGGTGCTGGCGGTGGCCTCCTGGGCAGCTGGGCTGGTGCTGGCGGTGGCCTCCTGGGCAGCTGGGTTGGTGCTGGTGGTGGCCTCCTGGGCAGCTGGGCTGGTGCTGGCGGTCCTGTCCTGAGCAGCAGGGATGATGGCAGTCTTCTCCACCGTGCTGCTCTTCCCAGACTTGCAGGGTTTCTTGTGGCCCTTCCCCACCTTGGAAGGTGTCACAGCTGACTGCACACTCCCACCGGGACCCCTGGGAGCAGCTCTGGTGGCTGGAGTCTTCCCCCTCTCCTTCCGGGCACTGGCCAACTTCTGATGGTTCACAGGTGGGGGACTGTCTGTGCTGTGGCTCCGTGCCACACTGGCTGCCCTGGTGGCCTGTGAACTCCAGACTCCTGTGTCTACAGGCACCACTGGTCCTGGAGATGTTGTGGCTGAGGTGCTAGTTCGGGACCTATGAGACAGACGGGGTGGGGGAGGTGTGGGAAAGAGGTCAAGGTTGGACAGGAAAGGTTTTTTTGACACACTGGGACGGGTAGCTGGAGGGGGTTTGGGAGTGGAGGAAGAGGTTTTGGTTGTAGGAGGTGTACGTTTGGTGACTTTGGGTGAAGGTGCATGCGCAGGAGGCTGTCGTGAGGTGGATGGCTGTTGGGTGGGTGTGTGCCAGCATTTGTGTATCTTGGGAGGTGGCGTCACAGATACACTGGGAGAGGACACAGGGGTCGTGTGAATGGTAGTGGGGGTGTTGACTGCACGTGAGCGGGGTGTGGTGTTGGGTGTGCTGGAGAGGGACGTAGTGGCTGTAGAGGTAGTGCATGTAGGTGTTAGTGTAGACGAGACTGGGAGGGAGGAGGTAGATGAGGAGGAGGGGGGGACAGTGGAGGCAGTGGATGTTGGTGTGTCTGCATGTGTCTGATGCTTGCGTGAGTGCCTGTGGGATGTGTGTTGCTTATGTTTGCCAGAGCTTCCCTTGGGTGTTGAGGTGTTTGCATGCTGGTCTGTAGGTGTGCTTGGGATAGGCAGAGGTACAGGGGATTAGGTCTGCGTGGATGAAGTTGGAGGGGGGGAGGCTTGACACAGGGACAATGGCTACCATCAATGCTGAGGCCAGAGTCTGAAAAGCTCGCTGAAGGGCTGCCTGACCAGAATGAATGCCCTCCAGGAATGCATTTGTTTGTTGCAACTGCCTCTCTACACCCTGGATGGCATTCAAAATGGTAGACTGCCCAACAGTGAGGGACCTGAGGAGGTCAATGGCCTCCTCACTGAGGGCAGCAGGGTTGACTGGGGCAGGGCCTGAGGTGCCTGGGGCGAAGGTGATGCTCACCCTCCTGGGTGAGCGGGCACGGGGCAAAGGCTGAGGGGCTGCTGGGAGGGCAGTGCTGGTGGGGGGGTGGCGGCTGTACCTGTAGATGCGGGGGGCACAGATGTGGCCACCATCACAAGGGAGCTCCCATCAGAGGACGAGTCCGTTTTGCTGGTGTCAGCTCCTGTCCCTGCCGTGGCGCTCCCCTCGCCCTCCGTCCAACTGGTGGACTCTGAGTCCATAGTCTCACCCTCCAGGGCCATGTGGGATGCAGCTCCCTCATGCTCCGGTGCCACTGTTCCTCCGCCTGATGATGCTAATGCACACAAGAACAGGGAGACCACAAAAAGGGGGGAGACGACAGAAGAAAGACATGTTGAGTGCATGCATTACCGCTACCGTTGGCGGCCACAACAGACACAGAAGCCCCCTGCACTATGCCACGCTCTCGGGGTCCACTGTTCAATTCCAGGGAAATGGCCTACAAGGCTATGGATGACATCTGCACACATAGATGACACCGGGGCATGACTAGGTGTACTTGGCACTCTACAGAGGTGGGGTGGGGTGCCACATGGCCTGCCTTGCGGAGGGGCGTTGCCTATGGAACTCGCCCTGGCCTAGGGAAACCCACAGCCCACCTCCCCCACCCAGACACCTCCACTGCGTGCAAAGTCAGCAGAATGAGAGTGTACTCACCCCCTTGTGTCTGCTGTGATGCCCTCAAGCGCCCATCCAACTCCGGGTAGGCCACCGCCAGGATCCTGAACATCAGGGGGGTCATGGTGCGACGGACACTCCTCCCACGTTGGGAGGCCATCCCCAGCTGAGCCTCCGCCATCTTCTTGCTCTAGTGGCGAATGTCCTCCCATCTCTTACACCAGTGGGTGCTTCGTCTGTGGTAGACCCCCAGGGTCCGGACGTCCTTGGCGATGGCACGCCAAATATCTTTTTTCTGGTGCATGCTGACCTACATGAAATGTACAGGGGAAAAAGAGAAGTTATTACCAACTGCACCGTCAAAATGATTGGCCCCCATCCCTACCCTTGGCATGTGGCACATGCATTCACCGTCTTTCATGTACACAGCACTCTCCCCCCTTCCTTCTTACATCCAGCCCTCTCCACACAGGCATAGCCCATACAGCATGCTCCCTGTGTACTTACCTGTTAGTCTGGAGGACCGTAGAGTAGCGTGTACTGGGGGAGGATACCATGCACAAGCTTCTCCAACTCCTCCGATGTGAAGGCAGGGGCCCTTTCCCCAGACACTCGAGCCATTGTCTTTTCCAGACCGAGGTCACAGCAGCACTTGCAGTGTAGGTCCTCTCCTGTCGAAAATCAGGTATCGAGTGATTGAACAGATAGAAAATGGTGGTCACATCCGCGGCGGTGCGTACTGTCACCGCCGGTGTACATCGTCATTGTCTCCTGGGACCCATAGGGCCCAATGTTAACCAATGCAGCATTGTGCCGCGGTCTTCGACCGCCAACCGCAACGGTGTACAACGCAAGCGCAGTTACCTCACATCCCATTGTCCCACTTTACAGGTCAGGCAGCCGCCATTTCAGGGGCCCACATGGCTTAATTTTCAACTGCGTCACACATACCTAGGCCTAGACTCTACACACATACAGGCCATCTTTTGTGTAGGAATGGTGTTCGGTGTAAACTGTGGGTATGTACCTCTGAGTTGGTTGACTCTGTGCTTGCTGTTCTCCTTCATAGGCACCATCCGCTGGGACATTAGAGGAGATGGCGGCATCCTCCGGTGTACCGACCGTTGGTGGACCTGTCGACAATGGAGGAGCGATATGTGATAATCAAATACAGGCTTGACCGTGCCACAATCCAGGAACTGTGCACCCAGTTGGAGCCAGACCTGATGTCAGCAATCCGCCATCCCACAGGAATCCCCCCTCAAGTGCAGGTGCTGTCAGTGCTCCATTTTCTTGCAAGTGGGTCTTTTCAAACAACAATGTCCATAGCATCAGGGATGTCCCAGCCTATGTTTTCCAACGTATTGTCCAGAGTGTTGTCTGCCCTTCTGAAAGATATGCAGAGCTACATTGTTTTTCCTCAGGTGGAGGATTTGCCTACAGTGAAATGTGATTTCTATGCCGTGGGACATATCCCCAACATCATAGGTGCCATTTACGGGAGCCATGTGGCTTTGGTCCCCCCCCCCACAGCAGTGAACAGGTGTACAGAAACCTGAAGAGTTATCATTCGATGAATGTACAGATGGTATGTTTGGCCGACCAGTACATCTCCCATGTGAATGCCATGTTCCCTGGCTCAGTGCATGACGCCTACATCCTGAGGAATAGCAGCATCCCTTATGTGATGGGTCAACTTTAGAGGCACTGTGTGTGGCTATTAGGTGAGCACCTGGAAGCAAGACAGTGGAAATGGTTGTCTGGGTCTGGGGATATCCCTCCAGGTTAGTGTGTCTAGCAGTTGTCCCTCACCATTTGCAGGTGACTCTGGTTACACCAACCTGTAATGGCTACTGACCCCAGTGAGGAATCCCAGGACAAGGGCAGAGGAACGCTACAATGAGGCTCATGGGCGAACTAGGAGGGTGATCGAGCGGCCCTTCAGCCTCCTGAAGGCCAGGTTCCAGTGCCTCCATATGACAGGTGGATCCCCATTCTACTCACCAAAGAAGGTGTGCCAGATCATCGCGGCCTGCTGTATGCTTCACAACTTGGCTTTGCGACGACAGGTGCCTTTTCTGCAGGAGGATGGTCCAGATGGCAGTGTAGTGGCAGCTGACGAGCCTGTGGACAGTGAAGATGAGGAAGCAGAGGAAGAAGACATGAATAACAGGGACTCAGTGATCCAGCAATATTTCCAGTGAGACACAGGTAAGAGTACAGACCTGCCTACTATATGTACTTTAACACTACTACCTCTCTACTGTCTGTCGTTTTCACACAGTGTATGGTCACTGAGTTGTCACTTTCCCTTACGATTTAACAGATGTGGGTCCCACTGTGTGACATCTGCTTAGATTCCTCATGGACTAGAGCTGTGTGACATAGCTATGTTGAATTTACAATTGAAAGAACATTTTGGGGGTCATTCTGACCATGGCGGTAATTACCGCCATGGCGGAGGTCGGCGGTAGCACCGCCAACAGGGTGGCGGTGCACCGCTTGGCATTCTGACCGCGGCGGTTCAGCCGTGGCCAGAAACGGAAAGTCGGCGGTGTACCGCCGACTTTCCGCTGCCCGTCAGAATCCTCCATGGCGGCGGAGCGCGCTCCGCCGCCATGGGGATTCTGACACCCCTACCGCCATCCTGTTCATGGCGGCTCTCCCGCCATGAACAGGATGGCGGTAGGGGGTGCCGCGGGGCCCCTGGGGGCCCCTGCCGTGCCCATGCCAATGGCATGGGCACGGCAGGGGCCCCCGTAAGAGGGCTCCAAAAAGTATTTCAGTGTCTGCCCAGCAGACACTGAAATACGCGACGGGTGCAACTGCACCCGTCGCACCTTCCCACTCCGCCGGCTCAATTCTGAGCCGGCATCCTAGTGGGAAGGTTGATTTGCCCTGGGCTGGCGGGCGGTCTTTTGGCGGCCGCCCGCCAGCCCAGGGCAAATATCAGAATCACCGCCGCGGTCTTTCGACCGCGGTGCGGTGTTCTGACGGCGGTACCTTGGCGGACGGCCTCCGCCGTCCGCCAAGGTCAGAATGACCCCCTTTGTCACTGTAATTGCTAATACACTATTTTGAAATCACAGACAGACTCCAGATTGTTTTGTGCTTTAAGTGTGTTTATTTGAGTGCTCAATATTGGAGGGGTAGTGAAATGGTGAGGGGTGATGGCGGAGGAATGTCCATGGCAGAGTCCAGTCTATTAGTCACACAGGTGCATTGCCCATATGGGCATAGGAAGTGGAGCTGGGGCAGTTTAAGTATGGACGGGGTGACACAGTGGGACAGTAGGATGACAATCAGGGTGGTCTCATTTCTTGGCAGGGGGCTTGTCATCATGCTCTGTCTTTGTCCTGGATCTCAGGGACCGTTTGCAAGGTGGTTCTACATCTGCAGGGGGTGGGGTGCTGGTGTGGTGGTCCTGTGGTGGGGCGTCCTGTCCACTAGCGCCGGCGGAGGTGGTGGGTAGTTCATCGTCCATGCTAGTGTCAGGGGCCCCATGTAGTGCCACAGTGTCCCTCCTGGTGTTGAGTACTTCCTTCAGCACACCTAAGATGGTGCACAGGGTGGAGCTGATGGTTCTGAGTTCCTCCCTGAAGCCCATATACTGTTCCTCCTGCAGGCGCTGGGTCTCCTGAAACTTGGCCAGTACCGTTGCCATCGTCTCCTGGGAGTGGTGGTAGGCTCCCATGATGGAGGAGAGGGCCTCGTGGAGAGTGGGTTCCCTTGGCCTGTCCACCCCCTGTCACACAGCAGCCCTCCCAGTTCCCCTGTGTTCCTGGGCCTCCGTCCCCTGGACCGTGTGCCCACTGCCACTGCCACCAGGTCCCTGTTGTTGTTGGGGTGTTGGGTTATCCTGGGTTCCCTGTAGTGGTGGACACACAGCTGATTGACGTGTCCTGGGGACGGAGGTATGGGCCCGCTGGGTGGGTGCTGTGCTGGTGTTTCCAGAGGGGGGAAGGTCTGTGGTGGCCTGTGACTGGGTGAACGGAACCGACTGTCCAAAAGGTCCCCGATGGGCCGGGCTGGACATCTAGATCCAGTTGTACAGAGCTGCTGTCATCACTGTGGGCCTCTTCTGTTGGTGGTGTGGACATGTGTGGACCCTCCTGTCCTGTGACGTTGGGTAGGGGTCCTGCAGGGGTATAAAAGGATGTTTATTACATCTGTGTGTGTCATGGTGTGCAATGGGTGGGTGTCCATGTACCCCAGTGCTTGCATTACTGTGTGGGACCTTGTGTGATGATGGTTTAGGGGGGTGTATGGGTATGTGCAGTGGGCATGCTTTAGTTGACCCTGTCCACTATTCTTCGCCATAGCTCCATCTTCCTTGCTATGGAGGTGTGCTGCACCTGTGCTCCGAATAGCTGTGGCTCTACTCAGACGATTTCCTCCACCATGACCCTGAGCTCCTCCTCCGAGAACCTGGGGTGTCTTTGCCGTGCCATGGGGTGGTGTAGGTGATGTGTGTGGTGATAAGTGTGCTGATATGTAGTGGTGTGTTGTGTGAGGTGCGTGGAAGTTCTGTGGGTGATGGTGTTGTGTGCCTATGGATACTGTTGTTCTTGCTGGTGCTGTCTCTCTCTGGCCTTCTTTCGGAATTTTTTGTCGTAGGGGTTTGTGGGTGATGTGGGTGTGTGTTTTATATTGTATTGGGTATGTGGTGTGTGTATGTATATCAGGTGTGTGTATTTCGAATTGTCCAATGTGGCTGTCTTTTGTATATGTGTGTGTATTTTGAGCGCGACAGTGAATTCGTGTTTTGTGATAGTGTGGGCGTATTTCTGTTGGTGTGACGGTGGAGGTTTTGTTTTCACCAGTTTATCACTGACCTTTGGTGTGGCGGACTTGTGTGGGTGTCTGAATTTTGGCGGATTCTGAAATGTGGGTCATAATAGCTGTGGCGGAATTCCGTGGCCGCAGCGGTGTGTTGGCGGTCTTCTGCACGGCGGTAAGCGGCTTTTACCGCCAATGTTGTAATGATCGCCATAGTAATGTTTTTTTTTATGTCCTAACAGTAAAATCATACTAAATTAGTTTTTCACTGTTGCAAGACCTGTCCCTCTCAGAGGTTAACATGGGGGCTACCCTCAAATCTGATTAAAGTGTAGGTTACCTTTGGAAGCGGATGGACATGTGAATCTCACAATCTAAAAATACATCTTTTAGTAAAGTTGATTTTAAGATTCTGTGTTTGAATATGCTACTTTTAGAAAGTGAGCATTTCCTTGCTTATACCATTTCTGTGACTCTGCCTGTTTGTGGATTCCCTGTCTGGGTCAGTTTGACAGTTGGGCTGGTTGCACCTCACATTAGACAGTGACACAAAAAGAGCTGGGGTGTAGTCTGCATTTCCTGATAAGCCATCTGTGCTAGGAGGGAGCGGAGGAGTGGTCACTTACCCCTGAAAGGGCTGTGCCTGCCCTCACACAATGCAGTCTCCAACCCCATGGTGAGTGTCTGGGGCCTGGCCTGGTAAAGGCAGGATTTCACATTCAAAAGAGACTTTACTTTGAAATAGGCCTATTTCAAAGGGGAACTTGGGAATAAGAAGGGCACCCAAAACCACAGACTTTAGAACACTTATGGAAACCAAGAGGAACCTCTGCCTGGAGAAGAGCTGAGGAAGAACAGCTGCCCTGCCTGTGACTGTGCTTACTGGAGCTATCCTACAGTTGCTGCTTCTGCCAGAGTAAGAGGGCAAAGACTGGCCTTTGTATGCCTTCCATCTTGTGAAGAACTCTCCAAGGGCTTGATTTACAGCTTGCCACATGCTGTTTGAAGTCTCAGGGACATCAAAGACTTCTCTCTGCTGGCACCTGGAGTCTCTGGAGAGACTCCTGCTCTGCCTTGTGGTGCCCATCCAGTTCCTGGGTCCCCGAAAGGAGAAGCTGGCAGCCTAAGAGGGGAAAAGATCGACGTAACCCCGATCTACGGTTGAAGAAAAGACGTGCCGCCGGCTCCGCGGCTGAAAATCTATGCTCGCTGAAAACGCAACTGAAGAGTTGATGCACGGAGCTGGAGAAATGATGTGCAGCATCGCTGACAGAGGCTGGGAGATCGCAACCCGCGCTGCATGGTTTTCAGATCATCGTGCAGCTGGATTTCCGACGCAAGCACCGTTGGGTGTGTAAAAACAACACAAGGCCTGCCTGGACCTGAGAGTTTTGACCGGATTGACGCATCGCTCTACTGCAGAGAGAAGAAATGATGCACCCCAACCCGACGAAAGGAGACACAACGCAAGGTCTCACTTGTGAGTGAAATCGACGCATCACAAGCCCTTTTTGATGCACACTCTCCCGTGCTGGGCTATTTTTTATGCATCCAAGGCACATTTTCACGCTAACAGTATTAGTATGTGTTTAAAACTACATAAAGACTCTTTTCTCTTTTTAATTGATGAGTTAACTTGTGTATTGTGGATTTTTGACATTTTGGTCTTGTTTTGTTTAGATAAATGTTTTCTATTTTTCTAAAACTGTGTTATGTCATTTTGTAGTTTTTTCATTAAGTTACTGTGGGGGTGATTCTAACCCTGGCGGTCAGTGATAAAGCGGCGGCCAACCCACCAACAGGCCGGCGGTCCAAAAAATGGAATTCTGACCCTGGCGGGAACCGCCAACACACCCCGCCACATTAACACTCCACCCGCCACGGCGGTACAAACAAACAGCGCGGCGGTCACCGCCAACAGACAGGCGGCAGACAATGTACCGCCCACACTATCACAACTCACCAATCCGCCACCTTTTCCGGGGCGGGAGCACCGCCGATAAAAACACGGCGGAAACAGACTACGAACGGGAAAACGCGCACCTCTACGCACTCCATGAGGAAGGAGGACAGCATGGAACCCGAATTAAACATCCTACCTGCTCTCGTCTACCTGCTCATCTACCACGAGTACGAAGGCCGGCGCAGACGACAACGGTGAGTACTGCACCTACGACACAGGGGAGGGGGGAGGACGAAAGGTTACGGCACACACATATGCGACCCCCACCCCCCCCCCAAACTATGTACACACCAATGCAGAGCAACAAGTCACAGTGACACCACCCAAACCCCCTTGAAAAAAGCAAGGACATAATTAAATTGTGAATCGAAATTTATGGAAATAAAAAGCCACTGATAAGTCATGGTCAAATAGCAATAACAATTTTAAAAAATCAATTCAATATTTAGTGCATACGATAAACCGAGGCAATTAGTCCTGCACATCTAACGAAATACCAAGTGTCCGTGGGCCAAAGTGTATCAACACAAGGGCAAAGCCCACACAGGAGACCTGAGTCCTTTGGAGAGAACACTGCAGGGGCATCTGATGACAAAACTACAGGCACCTCAGGGGGAAGGGAAGGGGGAAGTCTCTACAGTGGGTGGCTTGCCCACTGTGCCATCCTGGGGAGTGCAAAGCCACAGTCTCTCAAGTCTCTACAGTGGGTGGCTTGCCCACTGTGCCATCCTGGGGAGTGCAAAGCCACAGTCTCTCAAGTCTCTACAGTGAGTGGCTTGCCCACTGTGCCATCCTGGGGAGTGCAAAGCCACAGTCTCTCAAGTGGATAACAGTGGGTGGCTTGCCCACTGTACCATCCTGGGGAGTGCAAAGCCACAGTCTCTCAAGTCTCTACAGTGGGTGGCTTGCCCACTGTGCCATCCTGGGGAGTGCAAAGCCACAGTCTCTCAAGTCTCTACAGTGGGTGGCTTGCCCACTGTGCCATCCTGGGGAGTGCAAAGCCACAGTCCATCAGGTGGATAACAGTCTCCACCGGTCAAGGAGGAGGCATGGTGGGCACAGTGAACCGTGAACAGTAGCTCGAGGCAGATCTGGCACTGTCATTGTGCCAGTGGTGCTTGAGACGGCGGGGCCCAGCGGAGCGGTGCTTGACAGGAAGGGCCCAGCGGAGCGGTGCTTGAGACGGCGGGGCCCAGCGGAGCGGTGCTTGAGACGGCAGGGCCCAGCGGAGCGGTGCTTGACAGGAAGGGCCCAGCGGAGCGGTGCTTGAGACGGCGGGGCCCAGCGGAGCGGTGCTTGACAGGAAGGGCCCAGCGGAGCGGTGCTTGAGACGGCGGGGCCCAGCGGAGCGGGGCTTGAGACGGCGGGCCCAGCGGAGCGGTGCTTGAGACGGCGGGGCCCTGTTCAGCGGTGCTCTTCTGCACGGCGGGGCCCTGTTCAGCGGTGCTCTTCTGCACAGCGGGGCCCTGTTCAGCGGTGCTCTTCTGCACGGCGGGGCCCTGTTCAGCGGTGCTCTTCTGCACGGCGGGGCCCTGTTCAGCGGTGCTCTTCTGCACGGCGGGGCCCTGTTCAGCGGTGCTTGTCCAGTAATTCAAGGGAGCCAGACCTGGCCTGGACTCCCTGCTCAGTCGCCCTCCGACCGTGCAGTCGCAGGACCCTTCGGTGACGGAGTCCTGGGCCCTTTGGTGTCCTTCCTTACAGCCGGGATGGGGCTTGTGGGGCCCTCCTGCTCCGCGCTCCTGCTGGCTGACTTCTCCGCCCTGCTGCCCTTTCGCTCCTTAGAAGAGGCTCTCTGGCCCTTGCCTCCCCTGGATGTTGTGGCAGGTGAAGTGGCCGAACTCTGGTCCTTGATGGCAGCCGTGTCAGTCCTCTCACGGCGGCCCTTGAATTTCCGGGTCTTCTTGCCTGGGGGGGGCTGGCTGTCCCCTTGCTGCTGATAGAAGTGTCACTGCTGCCAAAGGGTGGACTCCAGAACCATGCACCACAGTGACACTCGAAGCTGGGCTGGTGGTGGCTGAGGTGCTCTTGGGACTCTTAGCAGATGGAGGGGGTGGGTCAGGGGAGGGAAAGAGGTTAAGATTGGAGAGGTAAAGTTTTTTAGGACCAAGGTAAAGGGTGGGAGTAGTGGTGATGGGAGTGGAGGAAGAGGATGTGGTTGTAGGAGAGTCAGGTGTGCGGTCTTTGGGTGCAGGTGAATGTGACGTAGGCTGTCGTGAGGTGGATGGCTGTTGGGTGGGTGGCTGCCTGCGTTTGTGTGTCTTGGAAGAGGGGGTGACAGACACAGTGGGAGAGGACACAGGGGACGTGTAAATGGCAGTGGGGGTGGTGACTGCACGTGTGCGGACTGGACTGGAGGGTGTGCTGGTGATGGAAGCACTGGCTGATGGTGGTGTGCATGCAGGTGTGAGTGTAGACGTCACAGGGAGGGAGGAGGGAGACGAGGAGGAGGGGGACAGGGAGGTGGTAGTGACTGTTGGCATGTCTGCATCTGGATGTTGCTTGGGTGAGTGTTTGTGGGATCTGTGGTGCTTGTGTCTGGATGAGCTGACCTTGGGTGTTGACGTGTGTGCAGGCTGGTCTGATGGTGTGGATGGGATAGGCAGAGGAACAGGAGACAGAGACAGGCTGGAGGCAGTTAGAAGAGGGAGGCTGGAAACAGGGACAATGGCTGCCGTCAGTGCTGAGGCCAGAGCATTGAACGATCGTTGATGGGCAGCCTGACCCGAATGAATGCCCTCCAGGTAGGCATTGCTCCGATGCACCTCCCTTTCTACCCCCTGGATGGCATTCAAAAGGGTAGTCTGCCCATCAATGATGGTCTGAAGGAGGTCAATGACCTCCTCACTGAGGGCAGCAGGGGTGACAGGGGCAGGGCCTGAGGTGCCTGGGGCGAAGGAGATGCCCACCTTCTTGGGCGAGAGGGCACGGAGCGTAGGCTGAGGGGCTGCTGGGAGGGCGGGGCTGGTGCGCTGGGTGGCGGCTGTACCTGTAGAGGCGGGGGGCCCGGATGTTGCCGCCACCGCTAGGGAGCTCACATCCGAGGATGTGTCGGTGTCGCTGGTGTCACCACCGGTCCCCGTTGTGGTGCTCCCCTCGCCCTCCGGATCACTGGTGCCCTCGGTGTCTGTACCACGGCCCACCGGGGCCTTGTGACTTGCAGCTCCCTCGTGCTCCGATGCCAAATCTCCTCCACCTGATGATGCTAATGCACACATGCACAAGATGATCAAGAAAAAGGGTGGGGGGAGAAATAATAAAACAGGTTGAGTGCATGCAATGTCAACACCGTTGGCGGAGAGGACAGACACAGGGGCCTCATGCACTACGCTGCGCAATCGGGGTATACTACTCAGTACTTGTGACCAGGCCTACAGGTCTATGCACAACAAATACACACATGGATGATGCAGGACCATGGATAGCTGTACTTGGCACCCTACAGAGGTGGGGGGCGGGGGCACAGGGCCATGCCTAAAGGAGAGGACTACACTACAGAAAACGCCCTTGCCTAATTTCACCCACAACCCTCCTCCCCCACCCAGACGCCTCCACTGCGCAGAAAGATAGCAGAATGTGCTGATACTCACCCCCTTGTGTCTGCTGTGATGTCCTCAAGCACCCATCCAAATCAGGGTAGGCCACCGCCAGGATCCGGGACATCAGGGGGGTCAGGGTACGACTGGCACCCCTCCTAGGTTGGGAGGCCATCCCCAGCAGTGACTCGGCTGTCTTCCTGGTCCCGCGGCGGATGTCCTCCCACCTCTTGCGGCAGTGGGTGCCCCGTCTGACGTGGACCCTCAGGGCCCGGACTTCCTTGGCGATGGCACGCCAAATGTCGACTTTCTGATGGGCGCTGACCTATTTGATATGTACAGGGTGGGAAAGGAAATTTCATCATTTATCTGCATGTTAGACGTGATTGCCCCCCCCTCCCCAAATTTGCCATTTGGCACATGCTCTCATCTGGTCTGGAGGACCGTAGAGTAACGCATACTGGGGGAGGACCCCATCCACTAGTTTCTCCAACTCTTCAGACGTGAAGGCAGGGGCCCTTTCCCCAGTCGCAGCAGCCATTGTATCTTCCAGACCGAGGTCACAGCAGCACTTGCAGTATAGGTCCTCTCCTGTGGATGATCAGGTCTCGAGTGATTAATCAGATAGAAAATGGCGGTCACGCCCGCGGCGGTGCGTACCGCGACCGCCGGCGCACCTCGTCATTGGCTCCAGAAACCCATAGGCTTCAATGTTAACCAATGCGGCTTTGTATAGCGGTCTTCGACCGCCTACCGCCACGGTGTGCCACGCCAACGCATTGACCTCACATCCCATTGTCCCACTTCACAGGTCAGGGAGCCGCCATTTCAAGGGCCCACATGGCATAATTTGTACTGCGTCACACAGGCCTAGGCCTTGCATTGCCACACATACACGCCTTTCAATACATAGATAATCGTGTGCTATGCATGCTGTGGTGAACGTACCTGTGATTTGCTTGACTCTGTGCTCCATGTTGTCCTTCCTAGGCACCGTCCGCTGGGACTTGCGAGGAGAAGGATGAATCCTCGCGTGTACCGACCGCTGGTGGACCTGTCGACAATGGAAGAACGCCATATCATACTACGATACCGACTTGACCGAGCCACTATACATGAACTGTGTGCCCAGCTGGAGCCAGCCCTGATGTCCCCCATCCGCCAACCCACAGGAATTCCCCCTCTAGTGCAGGTTCTGTCAGTCCTCCATTTTTTGGCAAGTGGCTCATTCCAGACAACAGTGGCCATGTCATCTGGAATGTCTCAGCCTATGTTTTCAAAAATTTTGTCTAGAGTGTTGTCTGCCCTGACGAAACACATGCGGAGCTACATTGTATTCCCTGAGGAGGTTGATTTGGCCACTGTGAAGGGTGATTTTTATGCCCTTGGACATATCCCCAACATAATTGGTGCCATTGATGGGACCCATGTGGCTTTAGTACCCCCAAAAGACGATGAGCAGGTGTACAGAAACAGGAAAAGTTACCATTCTATGAACGTCCAGGTGGTCTGTTTGGCTGACCAGTACATCTCCCATGTGAATGCCAAGTTCCCTGGGTCAGTGCATGACGCGTATGTGATGCGTAATAGCAGCATCCCTTATGTGATGGAACAGTTACAGAGACAACGTGTGTGGCTAATTGGTGACTCTGGTTACCCCAGCCTGCCTTGGCTATTGACCCCAGTGAGGAATCCCCGGACCAGGGCAGAGGAACGGTACAATGAGGCCCATGGGCGAACTAGGAGGATCATAGAAAGAACCTTTGGCCTCCTGAAGGCCAGGTTTAGGTGCCTGCATATGACAGGGGGATCCCTGATGTACTCACCAAAGAAGGTGTGCCAGATCATCGTGGCCTGCTGTATGCTTCACAATCTGGCATTGTGACGTCAGGTGCCTTTTCTGCAGGAGAATGGTCCAGATGGTGGTGTTGAAGCAGCTGTGGAGCCTGCGGAGAGTGAAGGGGAGGAAGACGAAGAGGACGACACAGACAACAGGGACAGAGTTATCCAACAGTATTTTCAGTAGCACACAGGTAAGAATCACCCACGCCATTTAACATTTACTGAAAGCCCCCTGCATCTTTACTTTGTGTATTTCCCCCCAGTTCTTTTAAACTGATGTTTGATTTTCCCTTCCCTTTTCAGTGCTGTATGACCCACTGCGTGACTTCTGCTTGGTTAGCCCATGGACTAATGCTTATTGACATCGATATGTTGTCATCACAAAAATAACTGAACATTATTGATCAGTAATGTGTTATACATTTGTAAATAATACAGGCTGACTCCTGAATGATTTCAGTGCAATGAGTGATTTATTTTTAGTGCTAGATATTGGTACATGATATTAAAACGGTGATGGGTGAGGGTGGAGTTATGTCCATGGCAGAGTCCAGTTCTCAGTTTCACAGGTGCATTTTCCATATGCCTGTGGAAGGATGGAGCAGGGGCAGTTCAAGGTTGGACAGGGTGACAATGTGGGACAGTGGGATGACATCAGGGGGTATCTTATGCTGGCGGGGGTCTTGGCATCCTACTCTGTCTTCCTGTGAGATCTCAGGTTCCTCTTGCGGGGTGGTTGTTCTTCAGCAGGAGGTGGGGTTCTGGTGGCCCGTCGTTCTGTGGGGGCCTCCTGACGACTAGCGCCGGCGGAGGTGGTAGGCTGTTCCTGGCTAGTGACAGGGGCCCTTTGTGGTGCCACATGGTCCCGCAATGTGGTTTCTATCCGGTTGAGGGCCTGGACTATGGTCCCCATAGCGGTAGCGATGTTCCTTAGTTCATTGCTGAACCCCATGTACCGTTCCTCCTGCTGTGCCTGGATCTCGGTGAACCTGGCCAGTACCGTCGCCATCGTCTCCTGGGAGTGATGGTATGCTCCCATGATGGTGGTGAGGGCCTCTTGGAGAGTCAGTTCCCTGGGCCTGTCCTCCCCCCCCTGTCGCACAGCAGCCCTCCCAGTTGCCCTGTTTCCCCGGGCCTCTGTCCCCTGGACGGTGTGCCCACTACCACTGCCCCCAGGTCCCTGTTGTTGTTGGGGTGTTGGGTCAGCCTGGGTGCCCTGTAGTGGCGGACACACCGCTGCTTGACGCATCCTGGAGACAGAGGCATGGGCCCGCTGGGTAGGAGCTGTGCTGGTGTTCCCAGAGGGGGTTGGGTCTGCTGTGGCCTGTGTCTGTGTGTGGGGAACCGACTGTCCAGAGGTCCCCGATGGTCCAGGCTGGTCATCAGGTTCTAGGTCAACAGAGCTGCTGTCCTCGCTGGGGGCCTGTTCTGGGGGTGGGATGGACAAATCTGGACCCTCCGTGGCGGTGTGTGGGCGTTCGGGCCCTGCAGGGGTAAAGGAGTATGGTTATTGTTTCTGTGTGTGCCATGGCGTGCATTTTGAGTGCCCTTGTCCACCAGTGCTGGCATTCCCTTGTGGGAGGTGTTGTGAGGGTGGTGGGGGGGGGGGGATGGGTATGTGCAATGGTCATGCTTTGGTGGTGGCTGTCTATGGTTTGTCTTGGCATTCAGGGGTTGGTGTTGTTTAGGGTGGGTTGTGCTGGTGAGACATTGGCAGGGAGGTTGTGTGCTGGGGGGTTGAGATTGGGGGTGAGGGGGGGGTTGGCATGCTGGTGGTTGGGGGGGGGGGGTGAAGTAGTTGAGATTCGACTTACCAGAGTCCATTCCTCCGTGTACTCCAGCGAGGCCATCAGGATGCAGGATGTTTACTACCTCTTGCTCCCATGCTGTGAATTGGGGTGGAGTGGGTGGGGGTCCGCCGCCAGTCTTCTGCACAGCGATGTTGTGTCGCGACACCATCGAGCGCACCTTCCCCCGTAGGTCGTTTCATCGCTTTCGGATATCTTCCCGATTTCTGGGATGCTGTCCCACAGCGTTGATCCTGTCTACGATCCTTTGCCATAGCTCAGCCTTCCTTGCTATAGTGGTGTGCTGCACCTGTGTGCCGAACAGCTGGGGCTCAACCCTTATAATTTCCTCCACCATGACCATGAGTTCTTGGTCCGAGAACCTGGGGTGTCTTTGGGGTGCCATGGGGTGGTGTGGATGAGGTGTGGGGTGGTGTTTGTGGTGATGTGTGGTGATGTGTGCGTAAATGTGGTGTGGGTGATGAAGTTGGGTTCCTGTGTGTGTTGGGGTTTTCGATTGCTGTGCTCGCTCTCTCTATCTCTATCGCCTTCTCTCCGATTTCCAACTAGTGGGGGTTTGTGGGTGATGTGGGTGTGTGTTTTATAGTTGATTGGATGTGTGGGAGTGTTGTTTGTATGTGTCTCAGGTGTGTGTAGTTCAAATTGTCCAATGTGGCTGTGTTTTGGAGCTGTGTGTGTATTTTGAGCGCGGCGGTGTGTACCGCCAATGGAATACCGCGGTTGAAAGACTGCCGCTTGGATTCGTGGGTCAGAATGGCATGGGCGTGTTTGTGTTGGCGTGACGGTGGAGGTTTGGTCATCTCCAGTTTTCCGCGGCCCGCTGATGAGGCGGCCTACCTTGGATGTTTCACAGTTGGTGGTCAGAATGACCGTGGCGGTTTGCCGCGGCGGTAGAATGGCGGACTTCTGACCGGCGGTATGACCCCCTGTGTGTGTTGGTGCAAATACTTTACATCTAGCACTCTGAAGTTAAGCCTACTGTTCGGCCAAGCTACCAAGAGGGTAAGCAGGGGTTAGCTGAGGGTGATTCTCTTTTACCCTGACGAGAGTGAGGGTCCTTGCTTGAACAGGGGGTAACCTGATTGTCAACCAAAGACCCCATTTCTAACAGTGGGCAGAGTACTTCCAGCATGGCGGTGCTGGCGCAGGAACTGCTCTCACCGGCCGTAGGTCAGGTTCATGGTGTCAGATTTCTGCCTGTTTATGGGTGGAAATCCGTTGGTGACACCTAATACAGCGATCACTGTACCGCCATCACTGGTGGTCTTTTGGCCTTGCAAAAAGACCGGCAAAGTCATAATGAGGGCCAGACTATGCAGTGGCAAGCCTGAGACAAGTTTGAACGGCTACTGTAGTGGGTGTCACAATCAGCGCTTCAGGCCCACTAGTAGCATTTAATTTACAGGCCCTCTGCACATATAGTGCACTTTACTAGGGACCTACAAGTAAATCAAATATGCTCATTTTAGAGAAGCCAATGTTACTACATTTTAAGAAGGGAGCACATGCACGTTAGCACTGGCTAGCAGTGCTAAAGTGGACAGAATCCTAAAGCCAAGAAAACAAGGTCAGAAAATGAGGAGGAGGAAGGAAAAAAGTCTGGGGATGACTGTCCAGAAAGGGTCATTTCCAACAGAGGTCCAACTTTGTTGTAGGGTGCAGAGGTGATCTAAATTTGCCCTGACAGTATCTTGTATGATATCCTCTGCAGTTCTGGCCACTTTCTCTCTCTTTGTTGCTTTGTAGTGATAGTGGTGTGATGTTCATGTGTGTGTCTTCCAATCTATCTCCCACAGAGTCACTGTTTCTAGAAGCCAATATTTGATGCCCCATTTCTTGAGTTTTAGCCCCTAAGATGGGAAAGATTTCCTTTTGGCATTTGTGTCTGCTGAAAAATCTGCAGTAAAATAGACTTATTTATCCTTCTCAGTCATACAGTCCATGGGTGCATTTATCTAGCAGTATCTGTCATGCTTGTTCATGTAGGGAAAGCAACTTATGATTGGTGAAGACCTTTCTGTGTCTCTGTTGGATGGAAGTCTGTTCCAGATGTGATGATTTGCAGTTACAGTGGGCCGGGAGTTCAAGCCCCTGAAATGGGGAAGGACTTCAATCAAAAAGCCTTTCACATCATCCTTTTCCAACTTCTTTGATATCCCATATAATCTAACATTGTGATGTCTTTGTTGATTCTCAATATCTATCAACTTCTGTTTCATGTCCTTTGCACATGGTCTTCCTGTGATCCTTCCCTTCCACCCTCTTGTGGCAGATTCCCATTTCCACCTAGATAGTCTATATTTCTACCTCAGGATCTGTCATTGTTGTATCCAGGATGACCAACTGAGCTCCGATCATGGTAATTTTCTTTATTTCTATGTTGCTGAGGATCTGTCATCCTGGCACATCCCATCAGTTCAATGAAAGTAATTGCTGCAAGGCTGTACCAGTAGCCATTGCATTGATGGAGCAAGTGGTCAGTAGAAATACTTTAAAAATAGTCTGGGGAAGTTCAGGATGGGCCACCAGAAGGGGGAAGGAAATTACAAAATATGTATTGAATTTTTTCTCAGGATGTCAGAAATCTGCAAAAATTGGACTAGGGCCAGTGTCAGCCAAAAGAGGAGGCATCATTAAGCTGTTGACTAGGTTGAAAATTTCTTTGGCAGGATTTGGCAGGATTTATGCTGTTGCAAATTTTGTTGGACAAAGCTTCAGCCCTAGCCTTCATCATCAATTTGTGATATGTTTTTACCACTGACCTATACTGTGCTTTTGTGGAGGAAATATAGGTTTTCCTCCAAGCCCATCCAAGAACTTTGCAATGTTTTTAGCAGTAGTCAGAAGATTTCTTTTTGGTTGGACCTGGACATGCAGGGATGAAAACATCAAGAGCTGAGCTACGCCAGGATTTTAGCATGTTACCGGCAGCCTCCATATTGGAAGTCAACTGAGGATAGCTGATCTGAATGAAAGTACTAAGGGGCAGATTCATAGAAAGTGGTGCTGCACACAGTTCAGCACCACTTTCCCTGCACCCCTTAGCTCCACCCTACCGCCACCATGTGTGTGCTGTATTTAAAATACAACGCACCACGGCACAGGTTATGGGGCAATAGTGTCATTTTTTAGGATGCTATTGATGTACTTTGCAGGAGTAATGCCAAACTATTGGCACTACTTCTGCAGAGTACTCAGGGGCCCATTCTAAAGAATGGAAGCCCTCTTTTAACGCCTGCTCTTAAGGAGGCGTTAAAGTGCCGTAGAAAATGGTGTAAGGAAATCTCATAGATTTCCTTACTCCATTTTTCCAGCTCCCCTAACAGGGAAACGACACCTTCGCATACATAATGCCTGGCGTATGTATAATGTAGCATCAACGGTTGCATAGTGGCGCAATGCATGCAATGTGCCACCCTGTAAATAAGGCGCAGGGAACTTGGCCTCATTGGGTCATATTAACATACAAATAAATGATATTAATGTGGTGCAAGGTGATGCTAGGGGCCTAGAAATATGCCCCTAAATTCCAATAAGCATAGTTTGTGCCAAGGTTGTTTCAGGGTTGTGTCATGAATTGAGGTGTGATCCTGGTGTACAATGAAGATGAACATAGGGACCACGTAGTGATCAGTCCAGGTCATTGGCTAAGAAGTTAAGACCCAAAAATTACTTAAATTATGAAAAACAGGATCAAGAAAGTGGCCAGCAGAGTGTGCCTGTGACTAATTGAAATAGTTGCATGGCTTAAATGTCATCAAGAATGTTGCAAATGTCACTGTCAAGAACTGAGACGAAGTGAAGGTTCAGGTCAGCCATAATATTTAAGTTGTGGTGTTTTATAACTAGCAGAGCCAGGGAATTTGTAAGTGCTTCTCTCAACATTTTAGTGGGGCCTGGATGACAGTAAATTAGCAGCCCAGTGAAGGTGACATTTTTGTTGAGAGAGATTTTAAAAAGGGCACTATATTTCACAGTCTTGAATAAGACTCTGTATTAGACTGCAGTCTAATGATGTTTTAAAGATAATGGCTATACCACCTCCCCTGCCACTGGTTCTGTTGCAATTCTTAAAAGTGTAACCAGGTGGAAGTGTTAATGCAGGCTCTGCTACCTTAGACTGCCCTAGCCAGATTTCCATAACAAACAGTGGGGCATATTTATACTTTTTGGTGCAAAAGTGCACTAACGCAGTTTTGCATCAAAATGTTTTGCACCGGCTTGCACCATTCCTGAGCATCAGCGGGATACCATATTTGGGCACGGCCATTGCACCCAGTTCCTTGTAGGGGGGCCCATTTCAGGGACCCCAATGGCACTTTGAAAAATTAAATAAAATACTAACCTGTACTTACTTATACTTACCTGGGATGGGGTCCCCCATCCTCTGCTGCTGTCCCTCTGCTGTGGGTGGGGTGTCCCTGGGGCCTGGGGAAGGCACCTGTGGGCTTATTCCAATGGTGTTCCACCATGGATATAGGCCCACAGGCCCCCTAACACCTGCCCTGACCCAGGTGTTAAATAATGGTGTAAAGCAAGCCCTGCCCCAATTTTTTGACCCCTCCTCCAACCCGTGCATGATTTTAGCAGGCGGGGATAAATATGTTGCTAAGGTAATAGAGTCATTTTTTGTACGGGAACGCCTACCTTGCATCTCATTGACACAAGGTAGGTTTCCACGTTCAAAAAATGACTTTAACTCCATAACTTTGGCGCTAGACGGGTGTAGTGCCAAAGCATGAATACAGAGTTAGTTTTTCACCAAATTTACATTAAAAAATGACGCAAAATCGACACAAAACAAGTATAAATATGCCCCAGTATGTCAGGTAAGTGGTCATAAATAAAGTCCAAATTATCCATGTAGTAGTGACCCAAAGTACAGCAATTAATGGTGAATAACTTAAAAGTGATGGGGCATGTTTTGGGTGTGCAAACAGTTATTAGGTAGGAACTGCTTTTGGGAGCAGAGTTTAGGAGAAGAGTAGATTAGCCTGTACGAATTGGGAGGGGCAGGGTACCTGGCCCCTGGCCCCTGGTGCTGTTCACGCACAGATGGGCACAGACGGGCTTGCCTTTGGTGCACCTTCTGTGCTCCAGTGGTGCTTTTAATAGAGATAAAAATGATGTCAATATAAGCTATGATACATGTGCGCATAACAATAAACTTGCAGTACTATTGTAGATTCTACCCGATGTGACTTTCGCATCAACCTTGAGTCAGAAATACGTGGGCAGGCAGGCCCTGTGACCCAGGCCTGAAACTACTGATTGACAGGGTACAGGGGGGGTGACACATCAATCCCTTAGTAACATCACCACAATGGTCATACGAGATTGGCCCAAATAAAATACATTGGTCAGAGGGAAGTGCTTTCCCAAAACACCATAAAAGTTAGATGCCACATGAAGTTAGGAATCAGCACACAACACACACACAACATGCAGTGATCACGTGCTCCGTCTTGCTGGTTATCTGGACATGTTACCTACTGGCCCGCAATTTATCCACACAAGGTTGAGATCCACCTGAGCACTTTATCAGATGGTCAGATTTAAAACTCCGTGATTAGGCCTGGTTTCCTTTTTTCAAAGAATGCATAGAATTGTTTAATAACCCCTCAGGAATTGTTTATAAGAGCATTCAGAACTCTGTAACTTTGAGAGACAATCAATCACCCCCAACTCTGTATTGTGTTCTCCTGGCCACTGTGTTTAATTAAATTAACTGTTCCTGTTTTTTCAAATGCCTCTTGTCTTTCATTTCTTTAAGGTAAATCAGCATTTGAGCAACATTTTTGGTGAGGGAGACAAGAGGGATTGGTCCACTGAGCCCAGACTGGAGATGAAGGAAGAAGACCCTACCCATACGGATTCACATCTGTGCAAACAACAGAGGTGAGCAGATGCTGCAATTGTTTGAAAGTTCTCCTGAATCTGTGTGGCGGAGAGCCATCCTGAAGCTGCTGTCAGTGGGTAAGAGACAACACCTGATCCTTGGTCCCAGCATTTGGCTTATGGCAAATTTGGGCCCACTTGGACCACTGGGCAAAATACAGATGGTACACCTAGCACAGGGTGTGATATGGGGCTCTGCTTGGTCTTCTGGGTGAGATACAGATGGTGTGCATGACCTTAGGTGAGATATAGGGCTCATCTTGGACTGCTGGGTAAGATACAGATGGTACACCTGACCCCTGAGTGTGACATAGGGATGAGTCCTCAACTCTTGGACCACTGGGCTTTACGCAGTTGGTACACAAAGGCTTTGAGTGTGATATAGGGCCAACACCTAAATCTTATTTATTAGCCTAAAGCATTTTTCTCAGCACTACCGGTCTCTAAAACACTGGTGGTGTCTGAAAGAAGTGAGAGGTGTTATTTGCTTGGACCGCTGGCATAACCCTCTGGGATTCTGAGATGTAGCTTCCTTCAAGACTGGTTCCGTTTGCATGTTTTGCATCCAACGCATCTCCCTCGAGGGTGGCCTTTTTTAACTTACGTTGCACCAGGTTAGCAGTGTCTCTCTGGGGTTGCTCCTGTTTTTCCCCTTTCCCAGTGGGCTGCTGCATGGGGAGCATGGGTGGTGGCCTGCCCACCTCGAGCTCTAGGACTCTCTCCACTTGGTCATTGGGGCACCTCCTTAGGGTGTTGTTTTATGTTTGGGTGTTGTTTTATTTTTGGGGGGTGCTGAGTCTCCCATAACGGTAACTCACTTGGGTACTGCATTCAGCAGTATATAGAGGCATATCTGCTCTCTGTCTAAATTTGTATTATTGATTGGTTTATTCTTGATTGGCAGACTCAATATGCTAGTAAGTCCCTAGTAAAGTGCACCAGAGATAACAGGGCCTGTAAATCAAATGCTACTAGTAGGCCTGCAGCACTGATTGTCCCACCCACATGAGTAGCCCTGTCAACATGTCTCAGACTTGCCATTGCAGTGTCTGTGTGGCAGTTGTGAACTACAGATTCAACCTGACAAGTATACTCCTTTTACAGGCCCAAACCTTCCCTTTAACTAGATGTAAGTGATCCCTGACATAGGCCTGAGGGATCCCCCAGGGCAGGATGCAGTGCATCTAAAACATGGGTACTCACAAACTTTTTCTCGGGGGCCAAAATTGCAGTATGGTTTGCGGCCGAGGGCCGCACTGAAGTGACAGCGGGGGGCGGGGCTTAGAGGGGGCGGGGCTTAGAGGGGGAACAACCACCCCACCCCCTTTTTCAAAACAATGCCCCTACCCCAGTAACACACACAGCGCGCACACATACAGCGCCATCTGCTCTCACCCCTACCCCAGTAACACACACAGCGCCATCTGCTCTCACCCCTACCCCAGTAACACACACAGCGCCATCTGCATACAGCGCCATCTGCTCTCACCCCTACCCCAGTAACACACACTGCGCCATCTGCACACAGCGCCATCTGCTCTCACCCCTACCCCAGTAACACACACAGCGCGCACACACACAGCGCCATCTGCTCTCACCCCTACCCCAGTAACACACACACACACACAGCGCACACATACAGCGCCATCTGCTCTCACCCCTACCCCAGTAACACACACAGTGCCATCTGCTCTCACCCCTACCCCAGTAACACACACTGCGCCATCTGCACACAGCGCCATCTGCTCCCACCCCTACCCCAGTAACACACACAGCGCCATCTGCTCTCACCCCTACCCCAGTAACACACACTGCGCCATCTGCACACAGCGCCATCTGCTCTCACCCCACCCCAGTAACACACACACACAGCGCACACACACAGCGCCATCTGCTCTCACCCCTACCCCAGTAACACACACAGCGCGCACACACACAGCGCCATCTGCTCTCACCCCTACCCCAGTAACACACACACACAGCGCACACACACAGCACAATCTGCTCTCACGCCTACCCCAGTAACACACACTACATTAAAAACAAATAAATAAATAACCAAAGAGCCTTACCTGACTCAAAGCACTGTAAAGATGCCACAAATGTGGAACAGCAGGCAGGCAGGCGGGCAGCAGACGTGGAGCCGGTGACAGGAAGCAGACGACCAAAGCCCCATAAAAGTTAGCTGCGAGCGCTGACTTTTATGGGGCTTTGGCTTCCAGGATCGTCAGGGCAACGGCATAAACAATGGCCGCCGTATGTAAACATAGAGGAGGGCCGCGGGAGCATGCTCCCGCGGCCCTCTTCTATGTTTACATACTGCTGCCATTATGATATGGCGTTTGGTGTGCGTCTCGCGGGCCGCCAAGCTAGGTCCGTGGGGCCGCTGGCGGCCCGCGGGCCGTACTTTGAGTACCGTTGATCTAAAAGGTAGGACATGTACAGGTGTGTTTACATGTCCTAATAGTGAAATACTGCTAAATGTGGGTTTCACTATTACAAGGCCTATCTCTCCCATAGGGTAACATGTGGATTGCCTTTAACTATTGTTTAAGTGCAGTTTCCCATTGGGAGCAGATAGAGATTTGGAGTTTGGGGTTGCTGATCTCACAATTTAAAAATATATCTTTTGGTGAAGGTGGTGTTTACATTGTAAGTTTGAAAATGCCACTTTTATAAAGTGGGTAATTTCTTGATTAACCATTATGTGCCTTTGTCTGTCTGTGGAATGCACATATGGGTCAGGAAGACAGTTGGGTTGTTTATTAGTTCACTCTAGACAGTCACACAAAGTGAGGTGACTTGTGCCCTGCATATCCTGATGGGTCTTCTTGGGCTAGAGTGGTGGAGGAGCTCACACTTGCACCTGAATAGGGCTCTGCCTATCTTTACACTATGCAGTCTCTAACCCTCAAGCAAGAGTGTATCTGGAACCAGGGCAGGAAAGGCAGGGAATTGTGCACTACAACAACTTTCCTTTGAAGTTTGCCTAAATCAAAGGCAGAAATTAGTATAAGTATTGGAGCCAAAACCCCAGACATTTAGAACATGTTTAGATTCAACTCTCTCAAGAGCTGTGAGGAGGATTACTGCCCCTTTGCTGTCTGTGTTTTGCTGGATTGGCCTGCAGTTGCTGCTTCTGATTAGGAGAGGACAAAAACTGAACTTTGTTGTGTATCCTGCGTCCTCCCAGGGACATCATCAAAGACTTCAGCTGCCAGTGCCTGGGCTCTTCTGCTGAGAGTCATGACTTGCTAAGTGGTGCCACATCCATCGCCTGCTTTTCTGACACATCACATCTCCTGCAGATTTATTTTTGACGCATACCAGATTCAAACTAGCCTAGCTGATATAGGATGTTACATTGAAACTGGTTCCAGAATTCTTGTTTCTGGTTCTGGGAAGACATGGCCTGGAGGTTTGGGCTGGACTGCTCCCATGGGGAACATGATCAAGACTAATTTGCATGTGGCTGGGCCCAAACTGCAAAGGCATGCCATGGCAAGCAAAACAACTGATAGATTAACCTAAAATCTGTGATTGAGGGGTGAATGTTTGATTTGTTCTGCATTCTGTTCATCATCTGTTGTTTTTGCGTTTGTTGCTCCAAGTGGGAAGGGTATGCCCAGACTTGGGTCCTGTGCTTGCTAGACCACCAGATTCAAGCTATCCTGGCTGATGAACGGTGATACCCTGAAACTGGTCCCAGGATGCTTGTTTCTGGTCCAGTGAAGATGGGACCTAGCAGTTCAGGTTGGACTGTTCCCATACGGAACAGGGTCAAGACTGATTTGCACATGGCTGTGTCAAAACTGGAATAGCATGGCAAGCAAATAAAGTGATGGATTAAACCCAGATCTGTGACTGGGAGTGAATGTTTGATTTGCTCTACGTTCCGTCCATCATCTGTTGTTTTTACATTTATTGCTTCAAGTGGGAAGGGTATGCCCAGTCATAGGTTCCATGCTTGTTATTCCACCAGATTCAAGGTAGCCTGGCTGATGAAGGTTAATACTCTAAAACCATTCCCAGGATGCTTGTTTCTGGTTCAAGGAAGACGTGGCCTGGCAGTTCGGGCTGGCCTTTTCCCAAGAGCAACAGGGTCAAGACTGATTTGCACATGGCTGGGTCCAAACTGGAATGACATGGCAAGCAAAACAATTGATGGATTAAACCCAGATATGTGACTGGGGGTAAAAGTTTTAATTTGCTCATCATTCTGTCCATTACCTGTTGTTTTTACATTTGTCACCCCAAGTGGGGAGGGTATGCCCAGATGTGGGTCCCGTGCTTGTTATGCCACCAGATTCCAGCTAGCCTGGCTGATGAAGGGATATACCCTGAAACCGGTCCAAGGATGCTTGTTTTTGGTCCAGGGAAGACTCAGCCTGGCAGTTTGGGCTGGACTGTTCCCATTGGGAACAGGGTCAAGACTAATTTTTACAAGGCTGGGTCCAAACTGGAATGGCATGGCAAGCAAAAAGACTGATGGATTAAACCCAAATCTGGGATTGGGGGTGAATGTTTTATATACTCTGCATTCCGACCATAATCTGTTGTTTTTGCATTCTTCCGAAAATCTTGACATGATCCGGTTTCTAGGGCTTGCTTCACTTTTGTCAGCACAGTGTCCTCATTGACGGCCTCAATGATCTGCTTCAGGTTCATGGACTTGGGGCAGCTGGCAGTGACCAGCATTTGCACATGTGCTTCCCTTGCCTCGTCATTCTCTCCTGAGTGTTCATCAGCTGGCTCTGGGGAGTGCCGAGAAAGGAAGTTGGCTGGATTCCTTGCCCCCGGTCAATATATGACTTCCCTTGAACAGTGGATGGAGGTCTGTGAAAACTCTGAACGGCCTTCCACAGAAGTACAGATGGAAGTGTCCGCATGCCCACTTTATCATTAAGGCCTCCTTTTCAATCTGTGAGTAGCACTGTTCTGTCAGCGTTAGGACCTTGCTTGCATACGCAAGGGAGGACCACTGCCCCGGTCAGTCTCTTAGGTCACCACTGCGCCTAGTCTCACCAGACTGGCATCTACAATCAGCTATGACCTTTTCATCAGATTAAAGTATGCCATGGTGGTGTCGCACAAAAGTGCTGTCTTGAGTGCTTAGAATGCCTCCTCTTCCTTGTCTCCTCGTGTCCAGGAAGTTTCAGTCTTTGTGAGGGCTCGTAGGTGTTCCAATTGTGTTGCCAGGTTAGGTATGAATCTGCCACTGTAAGTGGCCATCCCTAAGAAGCTCCTCACTTCCATCATGGTTTTTCGAGCAAGGGCTTGTTTAATGGCATGTGATTTTCTCGAATCAACCTTGATGCCTTTCTGGTTGAACACATATCAAAAAAATATAATTGACTTTTGGAAGAAGGACCATTTCTTCCTGTGTAGTGTTTTCTCCACATCCTGACAGTCACCTAATGGTAGTTCCTCAGTAGTGGTGGAAAGTATCAGGATGTCATCACTGACATTCATGACACCCTGTAATCCGAACAGGGTCTTGCAGATGGTGTCTTGGAATATTTCCACTGCGGATGAAACCCTGAAGCTGAGGTGTTTATACCTCCAGAGCCCAAAATGTGTTGAAAACTTTGTAATGTATCTGCTCTCCTCCTCGGGTTCGATTTGGTGATACGCAGCATTTAAGTCCAACTTTGAGAACTATCCCGACCCATTCAGATCAGAGATTATGTCATTGTTATGTGCATCTCTCTCTTAATTGCCATGTTCAAAAGGCACATGTCTATGCATAGGTGGATCATCCCAGGTTATTTGGACTTTTCAGCAATAAGTGGCAACACTCAGAGAGTGGATCTGAAGTGGTTCAGCTTACCACAATTGGAACATGACTTCCCTTTGGCTGGACAGTCTCTGGCGGATGTTCCCCTCTACCGCAGTATTTACACCGCCTTCCTCGCATTATGAGTGCAAACACCAGAGACTTAATTTATGACTGTGCGTGTGTACTATGTCCGCCCTTTTCACCTTCACCACAGGAGTCTTATCAGACATTTGTGTGATTTGCAAGTCCATTTCCACTGCTCTAGGGGCCGACAGGTCATGCGATTGTGCCATGATCAAAATGTCCTCTACACTGATGTTGGGCTGACTCAGGATGAGGCCCCTCAGGGTTTTGCTTTGTCAGCTTGGAATGGTCTGCACCTGTATCTCCTTTGGTGGGTCATCTCCTATGCATGTGCTTGCAAGTTCCTGAGCCAGGCATAGAATTGATTGATGGACTCTCCGTCGCTCTGATGTGCCTGTCAAAATTTAATTCTCTCAAAGTCTGGGTTGAGTTGCTGGTCGAAGTGGGCGTTGAACACTCACTGGTGTATCATAGTCATCAACTTCCTCCATGTTGGGGGAATGTTTAAACAGCTTATAAATCTTGTTGCCCCCAAAGTATAGTAAAAGTGACCTTTTTACTGCTCTGTCATGTTCTTGTGTCACTATGAAGTAATTCTCCAGCCTGCCAAGCCATATCTTCCATAGCAGGGAAGCAGTCACCGGGTCTGCCAACTCACTGAAGGGCAGAAGGGCTCTGACAATGGCATATTGCTGTGGTGCCTGTATTGGGTTTGCTGCACATACTTAGTCATCTGCCTTGACGTCTTCCATGGCAGCCCTCACTAGGCAGACAGTTTGGGGCCCACGTGTGTTTTTAGACAATGAGCCGTGTAAATGTGTGTCCCTTTGATGTAGCTGCACTCACAGGCGTGATCTGCAGATGCTGTGTAGTATCTGACCTCAGCTTGTGGGGGAGGATGTCTTTTGTTTTTCTCTCCTGTTTATTATTTGTTTTTCTTTTGGTTCACTGTTACAGTTTATTTCAAGAAATCAACTCTCATACATGTCTGTAGTCACTGTTGTGACTGTCTTTATTTTATTGTTATTGTTTTCCTATCATGTCCTTTTTCCTTTTTGTCTTACCGGTGCAGACTGTGATGGCATTGACAGCCCCAATCCCCTCTTCCTCATTGCTGGCAGATGAGGTTGTTGGGATGGCACTGGCTCGTCAAGAAGTGCCTGGGGAGTCGTCGCTCATGGGTTGGGCCACAGTCAGCTGGGGTGGGTGTCTGAAGGAAGGCCCTTATCGTGGCTCTGGATATGCCCAGGCACGCCAGTGACAATCAGCAGTCCTCGGGCAGCGTCATCAGCGATCTTGCCAACAGTGCAGGATGCTTCATCTGGGTTCTTCAGGCAAGGTGTTGGGCCACAGCTGGGCCTGCGCTGGGCCATGTTGGCATGGGCAGGATTCACTGATGCTTCTGTCCATGGGTGGGAGCAAGCTCAGGCGAGACCCCTCATCCCCAGTGCGGCAGCCTATGCCACGCACTACATGCAGGGGCCTAGGCAGTGAAGTGACCACACACACACATGCTGGGTACTTCCAATGCAGAAGGGGTCACATGGGTCCCCTCCCCAATTTTTTCATAACTTTTTCACTCCATGACCACCGAACATGCTCCAGACATGTCCAGGTCGGCGCTGTCAGTCTCATGGGCTACTAGACCATCACAGAGTCACTACAAAGACTACATGAAAGGCCCCACAATCATAAGCATCCTTAATGAGGACTCAGACAATAGTGGGGACTCCTAATGACAGTCACTGGGGCATTTCGATTGCAGATGTAACACACTCAAATAACCCTCAAACACAACTAGCACCCACGTGCAGAAATAAAGGCCCATATTTATACTCGGGGTGCGCTGAATTAGCGTCAATTTTATAAGCTAATTCAGCCCAAACCTAACTCCATATTTAGACTTTGGTGCTAGACACGTCTAGCGCCAAAGTAATGGAGTTAACATTGTTTCATAGACCGGAAAACCTACCTTGAGTCAATGAGATGCAAGGTAGGCATTTCCGTCCATGAATGGATGATATGGACTTTGTGCCATATTTATCCCCTCATGCTAAAATCCAGCACAGGGGATGGGGGCCTTAAATAATGGTGCTAAGCTTGCTTAATGCCATTATTTAACACCTTGGTATGGGCAGGCGTAAGGGGACCTTTAGGCATATTTCCATGATCAGAGACCATGGAAATTGCCCCGAGTACCCTTCCC
Organism: Pleurodeles waltl; assembly: GCF_031143425.1. Lineage (NCBI taxonomy): Eukaryota > Metazoa > Chordata > Amphibia > Caudata > Salamandridae > Pleurodeles > Pleurodeles waltl. Next base: position 1,042,081,943 of record NC_090447.1, on the reverse strand, counting down.
TGGCCCCAGGGACACCCCCACCCACCCTCACCCACACTAGGAGGACACCTAAGGATGGGGGACCCATCCCAGGTAAGTCCCGGTAAGTATATTGTTTTTTTCAACACCGCTCTGAGGCCCTGACTTGGGGCCCTGGCACGGCACTGTCCCCAATGGCCATGCCCAGGGGCATATTTGTACTTTTTGGTGAAAAACTGCTCTAACGCAGTTTTGCACCAAAAAGTTTAGCACCAGCTTGAACCATTCCTGAGCACCAGAAGTGCCATATTTATGGAATGGTTCAAGCCGGTGCAAAGAGGAACTAAAGTAAAACAAAATGACTTTAGCTGGCTGGGGCGGGTGGTATGGGAGAAGGGGGTTTTGCACCAAAAAAATGACATTAGGCTAGTTAGAGTAAAAAAAGATGACTCTAACCAGCTTAGCGGCATTTTCTGATGCAAAACCATCCATACCACATGACTCCTGTCTTAGAAAAGACAGGAGTTATGCCCACCAACCCAATGGCCAGCACAGGGGACCAGTGTCCCCTGGGCATGGTCATTGCACCCAGTGCCATGCCGGAGGCCCGGAGTTGGGCCCCCAGTGGCACTTACATTTTTTTTTATAAATGACTCACCTATACTTACCCTACTTACCTGGGATGGGGTCCCCAATCCTGCGGTGTCCCTTTGGTATGGGTAGGGGTGTTCCTGGGGTGTTTAACCATGGAAATGGGTACACAGGTCCCTTAACACCTGGTCGGCACCATTATTTAGCCCCTTCTCCCAGCCCGTGTGTCACTTTAGCACGTGGGATAAATTTGGGGCTATGAGGTTGACACCATTTTTTAGATGGGAATGCCTACCTTGCATTTCATTGACACAAGGTAGGTTCATGCATCTAAAAAATGGTGCAACCTCCAATATTTTGATGTTAAGACAGGTCTAACATCAAAATATAAATATGAATTAGCATTAAAAAATGACACAAATTTGGCACAAATGGGGTATGAATATGCAACCTATAGTTCCATTGAAACCAATGGGAGCCTCCTTTAAACTCCTGCTCTGAGTAGGTGTTAAAAATCCCAGAAAAAATGATGCAAGGAAATCTTTTAGATTTCTTTGTGCCATTTTTTCATCCCCTCCTAACAGGGGAACACCCCCTTGCATACATTATGCCTGGCACAGGCATAATGTGGCGCAAGGGGTTACAAGGTGGCATAATGCATGCATTGTGCCACTTTGTAAATATGATGCAGCGCTTTTTGGCCTTCCAACACCACATTAGCGTAAAAAAGATGCTATTATAGCATTAGATTGGCGCTAGGCCCTCTTAAATCTGGGCCTCCGTCAGTGCTTAATTTGTGCTTGTTGTTTCCGGTGCGAGTACCAGCACTTATTTTTCAGGGCCGACACTTATTTTTCTGCTTTAAGCATTTGCTGCGAGCAAAAGACATATATGGGAAAGACGGAGGAAGAGAAAAACAAAAAAGCGTCACAAAGGGAGAAAGCAGAAAGCTGCACGAGTGAGCTGGAGGGGCAGGGAGTGGCTGTAAATGAATTGAAGGGGCCCAAGATGGCTTCAGGATTACGCTGCCTTAGTATTCCGTGTTCGCACATTTAATTGCAGCAGCCGCGAGTTTAAGAGGAGGGCTTTGGGCACTTGCGCGTTTTTATTTACAAATCAAGAACTGGCATCAGTCTCATTCCAGAGGAAGTGACCCAGCTACTACCTATATAAACTTTAAAGAAGCATAACTCCCGCTAGCATTGAACCCCAGGCCTCATCTCATAGAGGACACATTTGGACAAGGCAACACTCGGTTTTGAATATATTATTGGTAAGATTACCAAAGAGTTGAGAGGATTTGGGGGTCCGTGTGTATTTTTAGAACAACATTATATTACGGTTCCTTTCATATGATACGTTCCTCGCCGACCAGTTGGTTTTAGGTGATGGTATGTGTTATGTCGACAACATTTAATAAAAGAGTTAAACCTAAAAGGGAAAGCAGAAGGACACCACCATGTATGTGCCTTTCTTTCAGAGGAAAATGATACACATATCACCCCAGTGCCTACTACACAGACTAGTGGGGTTTAGAAAATAAATTATTCGTCATTTATGTGAAACAATAAATCATAAGTGTTTTATAAACAACAATTTACGTTAATCTATCAAATGCTGTTTGATTATCTTAATTGATTAGTGCCATAAAATAATTGTACAGTTTTACAAGTGTAACTAGTCATTTAATATCGATATGTTTATAACATCTTTTTAAAGTACTCCTTTGGATACTTCATCAAAGTGAACAACTATTCTCCTTCCTAAATTTAGATCAAGAGATCAAAGTAAATATTAACATTTGGAATGAGTCTGTAATTTTTATACACATTTGTATATTGATCTATTTGTAAGACTAAAGATGTGAAGGGAAAATTCGCAGACTTGGGGTTAAATGTTTTCTTTCTAATTTCAGTACAAACTTAAGTTAGAAAATTAGCTATAATTGCACTGAATTTTCGGTAAACTTGTTAGAGAAAACATGCAGGTTCAAGACATAAACCAACAATAATAATTTATTTAAGGAGTTGTCAATGGTTAGAAAGTCACTGTAATGTTGAAATACGACAGACCTCAAGTTAAAAAAATGCCCATTTGCTAGGAGTGTAAATTAGCCCATTAAATTAACAGGCCATATACTAAAAACACAGATATAGCAAAAACAAATAAAAGTCCACTATTATACAAAATTAAAAAGCAATCAATGCTAACAATTCATCACAGAAATAGCCCCGACGACCAGCTCCAGTAAATCCCTCAACTCAAAAACAATGATTTACGCATATGTTCAGCAGTTTTTAAAAAGGCTCAAACTAAGGGCCATATTTATACTCCGTTTGCGCCGAATTAGCGTTGTTTTTTTCGACGCAAATTCGGCGCAAAACTAACGCCATATTTATACTTTGGCGTTAGACGCGTCTAGCGCCAAAGTATGAGTAAAGAGCGTCATTTTTTTGCGTGAACGCCTTTCTTGCGTTAATGAGATGCAAGGAAGGCGTTCCCGTCTAAAAAAATGACGGCGACGCAAATGCGTCGTATTTATACTCCCGGGCAAAAATCACGCCCGGGAGGTGGCGGGTCAAAAAACACCGCATTTGCGCCACTATTTAACGCCTGGGTCAGGGTAGGCGTTAAGGGGCCTGTGGGATCAAAATGAGCCCACAGGTGCCCTCCCCTGCCCCCAGGGACCCCCCCTGCCACCCCTGCCCACCCCAGGAGGACACCCAAGGATGGAGGGACCCACCCCAGGGACATTCAGGTAAGTTCAGGTAAGTATAATTTTTTATATTTTTGAATTTTTTTGTGTGGCATAGGGGGGCCTTATTTGTGCCCCCCTACATGCCACTATGCCCAATGACCATGCCCAGGGGACATAAGTCCCCTGGGCATGGCCATTGGGCAAGGGGGCATGACTCCTGTCTTTACTAAGACAGGAGTCATTTAAATGGCGTCTGGGCGTCGAAAATAATGGCGCAAATCGGGTTGAGGCGATTTTTTTGCCTCAACCTGACTTGCCCGATTTTAAGACGCCCTAACGCCATTTTCCCCCTACGCCGGCGCTGCCTGGTCTATGTGGTTTTTTTCCACGCACACCAGGCAGCGCCGGTCTGCTTGCGCCGGCTAACGCCATTCCATAAATACGGCGCCCGCATGGCGCTTCAGAATGGCGTTAGACGGCGCTAAATCTTTTTACGCTAAACTGCGTTAGCGCAGTTTAGCGTCAAAAAGTATAAATACGGGCCTAAGAGAGGCACAAAGGGGCATATTTATACTCCGTTTGCGCCGAATTAGCATTGTTTTTTTCGACGCAAATTCGGCGCAAAACTAACGCCATATTTATACTTTGGCGTTAGACGCGCCTAGCGCCAAAGTATGAGTAAAGAGCGTCATTTTTTTGCGTGAACGCCTTCCTTGCGTTAATGAGATGCAAGGAAGGCGTTCCCGTCTAAAAAAATGACGGCGACGCAAATTCGTCGTATTTATACTCCCGGGCAAAAATCACGCCCGGGAGGTGGCGGGTCAAAAAACCCCGCATTTGCGCCACTATTTAACGCCTGGGTCAGGGTAGGCGTTAAGGGGCCTGTGGGCTCAAAATGAGCCCACAGGTGCCCTCCCCTGCCCCCAGGGACCCCCCCTGCCACCCCTGCCCACCCCAGGAGGACACCCAAGGATGGAGGGACCCACCCCAGGGACATTCAGGTAAGTTCAGGTAAGTATAATTTTTTATATTTTTTAATTTTTTTTGTGTGGCATAGGGGGGCCTTATGTGTGCCCCCCTACATGCCACTATGCCCAATGACCATGCCCAGGGGACATAAGTCCCCTGGGCATGGCCATTGGGCAAGGGGGCATGACTCCTGTCTTTACTAAGACAGGAGTCATTTAAATGGCGTCTGGGCGTCGAAAATAATGGCGCAAATCGGGTTGAGGCGATTTTTTTGCCTCAACCTGACTTGCCCCATTTTAAGACGCCCTAACGCCATTTTCCCCCTACGCCGGCGCTGCCTGGTCTACGTGTTTTTTTTCCACGCACACCAGGCAGCGCCGGTCTGCTTGCGCCGGCTAACGCCATTCCATAAATACGGCGCCCGCATGGTGCTTCAGAATGGCGTTAGACGGCGCTAAATTTTTTGACGCTAAACTGCGTTAGCGCAGTTTAGCGTCAAAAAGTATAAATACGGGCCAAAGGCTCCTCAAGCTGTTGCAGAAAAATCAATGCACCTCAACATCTCGTAATGTTTTGTATTCGTAATAGAGGGATTAAGTACTGCTTGGTAAGGGGAACATAACATTTACAAAAGAAAACAAAGTGAAGTCGGGACTGAGGGGAGTTCTCATCACCGGGGCACAAAACGATATTGGCAGGAGTAAATTGCCGCAGGGGAAAGCAAAACTGCCACCTGATCGAACCTGTTCAAAACCGCATGAGCAGTGCCCGCTTCCAGGAATTCTGAACAAATGTCAAATATGGGGCAACAGCATTCAGGGCTTGGACAAGGCAAATGTCCCTGATGGATGGTTTCATAAGTTCCACCTACTCCTGATGGTTCCTCCTGAATGACAAAAACCTGATCCGCAGGTTCAGTTCTCCCATAAAACTAAGAAAGGTCATAATCAGCAATTGTTGGCTATTGACGATCCTGGCCAATAACACAGCGTTGTCTGCACAGAGCAACACAGGCATTGGTTTAAAACCTACAACTGGAACATCAGCGTGCCTAGAAAAAACTGAAGCTTATTAATGTAAAGCAGAAAAAGATTTGGAGCGAGCATGCACCCTTGTTGCACCCCTCGCCTAACAGCGAAGTTCGGGATGCACTCTTTCTCGCTACCAAATCTTTCTTCAGATTTCAGATCCCAATAGAGGTGGCGTAAAAATGCAATAAGGTCAACCTCCACCCCCAGAGCTGTCAGCCTTGCTTACAATTTGTACTGATTTACACAATCAAAAGCAGAAGACAGATTCATGAACGCTATCTCGATGGAAGCACCCTTTGCCACCTTATATTTTGCTACCAACAAGTGGAGGTTAAAACTCTGTTCTACTGTACGTAGGCCCTTACAAAATCCATACTTGGCAAGGGAAATAATAATATTGCACGAGACCCAGTCCAACAGGCGGTCCAAAGCAACTCGCCCAATTAATTTTGCTACTGAACCAAGAAGAAAGATGGGACGATAACATGTGGCATCATCATGCTTGCCCTCCTTGAATACGGTTACAATGATCAATTATTGCCAGGACTCGGGAATACCAATCTTACATAGCGAGTTAAATGCATTGATAGGTAAGGGTGACAGGAATTCTGTGACGGCCTCAAATAGGGCCATAGGGACCCATCCGGCTCGAAAGCCTTATTGGCCAGACTACTATAAAAAGCTGTAAGAACCTCCCACTCAAAAAGGTAATGCCCAGGGGCTGGGGGACACCTTGCAACCATTCAGCATCCTAATTTGAAAAGGATAGATAAATGCATCTGATATGTTCTATCAAGTAGTCAGGGCTGACACGGGCAGTTATTATATCAGGGGGGCCCTTGTGGCTGAAGAAGCCCTAATCATTTTTGCCACTTTTTCTCGACTTTATGGGTACTCCTGTTCACAAAATAGTAGTGCAAGATCCACTAGCTGACATATGAAGTTAATAAAACGTTTATAGCTTAAACGGTATGTTTTCAAGAATTTCCTGAACTGATAGAATAAGTGTGGTTTTTGATTAGTTTAAGATATAGAGTATTCCAAAATGTATCTCATCCAATGAAAAAGACTTCAGGGATTGAGACAAGTAATGTCTGTTCAAATTGCAAGTGACTCGCTGGTCTAAACCAAAAAAAATGAGGAACTCAGGATTATTTGTATAAAAGAGTTTGAAGCAATAGACATTGCTTTAGAATATTTTGGGGCATATTTATAATCCCCTAGAGCCACCTTGCGCCACTTTAGCGTCATTATTTTTTATGTTACTGTGGCACAACAAGGCTAAATTGCAAAGGGGATTTTAGGGGGCTGAAAAAAGTTACAAGGAAATCTATGAGATGTTCTTGCGCCATTTTTTAACGGCACTTTTAATGCCTGCTCAGAGCATGCCCCAGGAACACCCCTTCCACACCAGAGGGAGGCCATTGGATAGGGGACCCCATCCTGGGTAAGTAGAGGTTTTAAAAAAAAAAAAATTCTGTGCCATAGGGGGCCCCTTACAAGGGGCCCTCTGCCTGGCACTGGGTGTGATGGCCCTGCCCAGGGGACACTGGTCCTCTTGGCCGGCCATTGGGGTAGTGGGCATGACTCTTGGCCTTACTAAGACAGGAGTCATGTTTGGGTGGTAGTGCATCAGAAAAAGATGCTAGGCTGGTTAGCGGCATATTTATTGCTGCTAACCTGTTGTGTCATTTCTGTCCCACCAACACCTTTTCCCATCTCCCCTTTCCCCCCACCCCCAGCTAGCATCTTTTCTTTAGACTCTAATCTGGCTTATGTGCCTGGCTGGCACTATGGAATCTCGCTAGCTGGCGCTATGGATTTTGCTGTAAAACTGCGTTAGCCCAGTTTTGTGGCAAACTCCATAAATATGGGCCTAAATTTCTCTTGTGAATTACAGCATCCACTAGGCCAGTAAGGAAAACATGGATTCAAGCTACATGTTAAGGATGACTGCTATAGGTCTTACATCTGTAGATTAATATGTCAAAATAACCATTTTGATAGGTAGGAATTCTGGGCCAGATGTGTGAAACCTGTTTGCATTTCTTAAAGGTCCAAATCAGTATTTTGGGCCATTAAGAAATGCAAACTGGGCTGTTTTAATGTACAAAGCCCTTTAACTGCTTCTGTGCCGGGGACGTAATGGTTACGTCCCGCGGCACAGTGCTCCTGTGCTGATGGCGTAACTATTATGTCCCGGCACTGGAGCTCAGAGGGAACGCTAGCGCTCCCTCTGTGGGATTCCCTTCACCCTTCCAATCGCTTTCCCTTCCACCCCGACCCCCCCAATCCCCAGTGACGTCTGATGAAGTCAGCACGCAATCGCCTGCTGACCTCATCAAATGTCACCTCCCATTGCGCTGGAAGCATGATTCCAGCGTGATGCGGAAGAGAAATGCTCAGAATTTCTCTTCCACTCGGGAAGAGGGGGCAGGCAGAGGCATGAAAGGAAAGGAAAGGCCTTTCCTTTCATGTCTTTGCAAGCATTTCTGCTATCGGGCAGCAGAAATGCCCACTAGACACCAGGGTTTTCTTTTTTTATATTTGGGGAGTGACCCCTTGCCCCCCCGGGGCCCATATAATTAGGCTGATCAGCCCCCGGGGGGGCAGAAACCACTAGACACCAGGGATTTTTTTTATGTTTATACTTATGCATAAGGGGAGCCGCCCCTTGGGCAAATGCCGCTCCCCGGGGGGGGGGGGGAAATATTTTTAGGCCTTTTCTGTCCCCCCTGGGGGCAGATCGGCCTATTATAATTAGGCCGATCTAACCCCAGGGGCAGAAACCTCTAGACACCAGGGATATATATTTTTTAATTTACTTTATGTTTTTATGTATGGGGAGCGACCCCTTAGGCAAAGGTCGCACCCCGTAGGAAAATTGTATTTAGGCCATTTCTGCCCCCCCCAGGGGGCAGACCGGCCTATTTGTATTAAGCCAATCTGCCCCCAAGGGGGGCAGAAACCACTAGACACCAGGAATTTTTATTTTTTTGCATCAATTTCACACAAGGGTAAAGGCAAGGGTAGTTCCCCTGGGGGACAAATTTATTTTAGGCAATTTCTGCCCACCTTGGGGGCAGATCGGCCTATTTTTATTAGGCTGATCTGCCCCCAAGGGGGGCAGAAACCACTAGGCACTGGGTATTTTTTCTTTGTGATAATTTCACACAAGGGGAGCGACCCCTTAGGCAAGGGTCGCTCCCCTGGGGGGGCACATTTATTTTAGGCCAAAAAAATAGTGGGGTGGTGGCTACTAACCAGTATGGGCCTGGTTATGCCCCGTGCCAACTGAAGGGGGTAACTGTCTTTCAGCTCTCCCCACACACTAAAACATCTTATCCCATGGCAAGCAAGAGGACATTTGATTATTTTGGGGTTTGGTTTTACATTTGGGCCATGAGATCATGGCTAACTCTCAAAATCATCCCACTTGGAATGGTGAGGGCTGCACGTTTTGGACTTTGGGATGCTGCCATGTAGAAAAATCTGCAAGACCTGTGCACATCTGAAAACTGAACATCTGGTTGATTACAGAGTGGTGTGCTTCACATGCACCCGCACCATTTTCTTACCCACAATGCCCTGTAAATCTCTAACTTTGCTGGAAATCACAAATTTTTCCCATATTTTTGTGATAGAACTTTCCAGAATCTGCAGGAATCCACAAAATTCCTACCACCCAGCATTGTCTCATCTATAATGATAAACATTCTACTGCACTTGTCAGACTAAAAATGTTTTGTTTCAAACTGCCCTTTTGGACCTGCTTTGGGTCCCCCTCAATTTCAACATGTTTTTGGGTCTTCCCTGTCACAGGCACTTGGTCCACCTACACAAGTGAGGTATCATTTTTACCGGGAGACTGAGGGGAACATTTGGTGGCAGGAAATTTGTCCCGGTGCGGTGATCCCACACAGAAATGTACAAAAAATGTGATTTGTTTTAGCTAAATTTGAGATTTGCTGAGGATTCTGAGTAAGAAAACATTGGGGGATCCACACAAGTCACACCTGCCTGGACTCCCTCAGGTGTCTAGCTTTCAGAAATGTCTGGGTTTGGTGTTTGGTAGGTTTCCCTCGATGGCTGCTGAGCCCAGGACCAAAAACAGGTAGTTTTGAATTTGATAATTTTGATGTGTTCAGATAGTGTTTAGGGGCATTTCCTTTCGCGGGCATTAGGCCTACCCAAACAAGTGAGGTACTATTTTTATCAGAAGACTTAGGGGAATGCTGGATGGAAAGAAATTTATGGCTCTGAGATTCCAGAACTTTTTGTCACCGAAATGTGAGGAAAAAGTGTTTTTATGGCCAAATGTGGTTTGCAACGGATTCTGGGTAACAGAACCCAGTCAGAGTCCCACAAGTCACCCCATTGTGGATTCCCTTAGGTGTCTAGTTTTCAAAAATGTGCATGTTTGATAGGTTTCCCTAGGTGCAGGCTGAGCTAGAGGCCAAATTCTACAGCTAGGCACTTTGCAAAAAACACATCAGATTTCAATGTAAAAATGTGATGTGTCCATGTTGCGTTTCCAGTCGCGAGCATTAGGCCTACCCACACGAGCAAGGCACCATTTTTATCAGGAGACCTGGGGGAACACAGTGTTATTTCCCCTTGTCTTTCTCTATATTTTCCCCTTCCAAATGTAAGACAGTGTGTAAAAAGGACATCTATTTGCGAAATACCCTGTAATTTACATGCTCGTATGGGCACCCCGGAATTCTGAGATGTGCAAATAACCACTGCTTCTCAACACCTTATCTTGTGCCCATTTTGGTAATGCAAAGGTTTTCTTGATACCTATTTTTCACTCTATATTTTAGCAAATTAATTGCTATATACCCGGATAGAATGAAAAGCAATTGCAAGGTGCAGCTCCTTTATTGGCTCTTGGTACCAAGGGTTCTTGATGAACCTACAAGCCCTCTATATCCTGCAACCAGAAGGGTCCAGCAGACGTAACGGTATATAGCTTTCAAAAATCTAACATTTCAGGAAAAAGTTACAGAGTAAAATGTGTAGAAAAATGACTTTTTTCTTACCTCAATTTCAATATTTTTTTATTTCAGCAGTTATTTTCTGTAGGAAAACCTTGTAAGATCTACACAAATTACCCTTTCCTGAATTCAGAATCTTGTTTATTTTTTAAAAATATTTAGTTTTCCGGGATCCAGCATTCATTTCACAGCCATTTCTGTCACTAACTAAAAGGAGACTCACAGCACAAAAAATTGTAAAAATGGGGTATGTTCCAGTAAAATGCAAAATTTGTGTTGAAAAATTTGATTTTCTGATTCAAGTCTGCCCGTTCATTAAAGCTGGGAAGATGGTGATTTTTTAATGCCATTTTCAGGGGAAAAAACACAAGCCTTCTTCTTCAGCCCTTTTTTCCCATTTGTTTGAAAAAAATTAAGGCCCGTATTTATACTCCGTTTGCGCCGAATTAGCGTCGTTTTTTTCGACGCAAATTCGGCGCAAAACTAACGCCATATTTATACTTTGGCGTTAGACGCGTCTAGCGCCAAAGTATGGGCAAATAGCGTCAATTTTTTGCGTGAACGCCTTCCTTGCGTTAATGAGATGCAAGGAAGGCGTTCCCGTCTAAAAAAATGACGGCGACGCAAATGCGTCGTATTTATACTCCCGGGCAAAAATCACGCCCGGGAGGTGGCGGGTCAAAAAACCCCGCATTTGCGCCAGTATTTAACGCCTGGGTCAGGGTAGGCGTTAAGGGGCCTGTGGGCTCAAAATGAGCCCACAGGTGCCCTCCCCTGCCCCCAGGGACCCCCCCTGCCACCCCTGCCCACCCCAGGAGGACACCCAAGGATGGAGGGACCCACCCCAGGGACATTCAGGTAAGTTCAGGTAAGTATAATTTTTTAATTTTTTTTTTGTTTTTTGGGTGGCATAGGGGGGCCTTATTTGTGCCCCCCTACATGCCACTATGCCCAATGACCATGCCCAGGGGACATAAGTCCCCTGGGCATGGCCATTGGGCAAGGGGGCATGACTCCTGTCTTTACTAAGACAGGAGTCATTTAAATGGCGTCTGGGCGTCGAAAATAATGGCGCAAATCGGGTTGAGGCGATTTTTTTGCCTCAACCTGACTTGCCCCATTTTAAGATGCCCTAACGCCATTTTCCACCTACGCCGGCGCTGCCTGGTCTACGTGGTTTTTTTCCACGCACACCAGGCAGCGCTGGTCTGCTAGCGCCGGCTAACGCCATTCCATAAATACGGCGCCCGCATGGCGCTTCAGAATGGCGTTAGACGGCGCTAAATTTTTTGACGCTAAACTGCGTTAGCGCAGTTTAGCGTCAAAAAGTATAAATATGGGCCTAAGTTTTTGCTGTATTTTGGTTAATTTCTTGGTCTCCTCCAGGGGAACCCATAAACTGGGTATCCCTAGAATCTCTAGGATGTTGGGAAAAACGGACCTTATTAAGTTGCAAGGAACAGGTGAAGTACATCCATTCATGGTTGAATTTAAAATGAAACCTGGGAAAAAGAGATCTTTTAATCCCACGGCCAACTCTAGATAGGTAAATACCATCCCAAAAAAAGGAGATCTGGACCCAGAACATTTTTGTTTTGTTGAGGAGGGGAAGAATGCTCATTTTCCTAGACACATCCCTGGCGAGGATATCCACCCCAAGGGCTGAACAGTTATTTAGTGTCATTTTTCTGAAAAAAAGCTTAGAAATTGTTTTGGAATTTTTATTCTTTTGCATGTTAGTGCTGGTAACAACGTTAGAAATGTTTCCTTACTCTAAGTATGTTTTCTCTATGCTATAGATACTAGAAATTGAACTCAGGTTTACATTGATCTTGTTCTTTGACCCTGACAAGATTTTGGACTTGTTTTTACTTTGGAAGGACTCATATCCTTCCCAACTAATAGCCCAATTTCCAGCACATAATGAAGCAAAACTGGAAATCCCAAGAGTTTACAGTTGATCAGATGTGTAACTCTAGCAACCCAGCAGTGCCCTATCTGAAAGTTTAAATATCAGACTGGTGTGGATTGTGATATCATACCACTGTAATTGAACCTCTAAATTAAACTTCAACTTAAAAACAACAAAAAAGACCTTCCTATCTTAGGTTCCTCTCTTGAATGAATTGCCAAGCCAGCCTCTGAAGAGAAGAAAAACTCTATGAAGTTAGCTAGTCACAGCGATTATGCTCAGGACAGTATGGCCTCAAGGACAATATGAAACGTTGTACCAATAAGTGAACCAAGCATTTGTTGTATAAAGTCACTTATCAGAAAAAATAACTAGAAATGTCATGGTAATATAGCAATGTGATTGTTCTTCTCCAGATAGGTCCATGTCCCTATACTGTCCTAGAGTGAAAGAATTATCGCATGAGCTCTCTAATGCCACTGAAACACAACATGATTGTATGTTATAACGTGTCATTTTGTACTGGTTGGCTATGAGCACTTTTCGATCACTGAGACTTGCACTTTTTATTACTTTGTATGGCATATAGGGCTTGATTCATAAAGCATCATTTGCAAGTATAGTGAAGTTACACATATGTAAACTCATTGTGCTGAACATTACAAACAAGTTCTTAACTGCGTTTTTAATATATAAATTATGGATGAGCTGCTGTACACTTTAATTTGAGGTTAAATATTTTTTCGCGTAGGCTCTTATTATTATAATGAGACTACTGGATTTTGAGCAGTAAGATCGCCCACAGTGTGGGAGACTGAGTCCGACCCACGGTGGGTGACACCTGTCGCTCTAAATCCGGGTTTTGCTCCGGCTCCTCATCTCTACCAGAAGATAGGGATGATTGGGCAGCCGAGCGCATGACATATAAGGCTTCTCAGGGAAGTCGTGGTCACTCAGGTCACATCCAGTTCTCTCATTCACAATACAGTCTCATATATAAATGAAAGACAGTAGCAGTACGTTTCAATGATAGGTTTAAAAAAAAGACTGCATCTTAGATAGCAAAGAGTGAGCTGCAATTACCAGGATGACACAACATGACAGTTTTAAAATGGTGACGAGAAGAGTGAAGCATAAGAATAACGCTATCATATTGTCACTAGGATTGATGGACTATTTCCTATCTAAGTCATAATCTGAGCACAGCATGTTAAGCTCTAATTCTGCCTTTCAGGTTCCCCCTGGGAGGACATCAACCCTCATACCTGAGCAAAGGCCTGTAGTCTGCGTTAGCATCTGTAGCGAAGCATTCAGCAATCAGAATACAGTTGTGGTTCCCTGGCTTGAATCTCCCTCTTAATGTGTAATGAGACTAGGACGTGTTTTTATAATAACACAGCTGATGTTCTAAGAAAATGTCCCTATGTAAGGATGTGTATTTTCTACGAATGTTGGAGACTAAACTTCTACCATGTTCACCGGCAATGTACCAAACTGTAGCCTTGAATGAAGCACAGAGTGATCAAGAATGTCTTGTTTGAGAACACAGTGCTGAACTAAGCAAAAACTGTTAGATAGATGAAACTAAAACAAGACCATAAAACTGGTTATTGTAAAAATAACAATGCAAAGCCAAATAAAATATCTAGGTTAAAGTGCACAGCGGCCTAAGGTGTCAAACTAACATGCATGGAGCTATTTCTAAAATGGCTATACAACAATTTCAATTTAAGGGGAGGCCCCAGACTGCCTCGTTCCAAGAAGGCTGCACCTGTGTGAAGCTCATTGGCCTGGAGAAAAAAATCCATCATCTAAATCTGATGCTACGTGGCCCCCTTATAAGTTTATAACATGCCCACACTGTGATGAAACAGAAGCCCATGCTTTGTTAGAAAACTCAGTGCATATACCAGAGCAAATTTGTTGATTGAAGGGCATTGTTCTGGCTTTCTTTGGTGCCACAGTCTTTATTACAGGACCCACAGGAGCATCACTTCACCACTGCCTGTTTGGGAACCTCCCAGCTGGAAGGTGCTGGATGCTGGGTGATTCTTCAGTCATTAGAAGCACTCAAATCTCACACCAAAGCTATGTATCAGCAAGTGAGCTTTCAGAGGTTGGGAGAGCTTGCTGCTACCATTCTCTTCACAACCCACCTGTGTCCCTTCTTTTCTTCTTCTGCTCCGTAGCAGTGGTCATTCCTGACCTGGGGACACACAGACCTGTTTGTGACTCTAGTCACCTAGTGAGTGGCAGAGCAGTCCAACACTGAGTCTCTTTATCCGCCAGCCAGACCCAGCTGGCTCCAACAGGCATCCTGGACTATCTGGTGATTCAATAGACACAACTTGGTGGACCCTTCTGCCTGATCACACCCTAAGTAAAAGGGGGGAAAACATTGTCCTTACAATTAATAAATCACCTTTTAGACAGTTGTGCCCTCACCAGGTATGCAACACCAACTTGAGTTTCACTTTAAAAAGCGTTTAGGCAGCCACCATGCACTTTGAAACTCTGCTAAGCCACTATGGGCCAGATGTACCAAAATGCAATTTTGCATTTCGTAAACTGCAACTTCATAGAAATCACTATTTAGGAAATGCAAATGCTATGTACTAAGACCCATATTTATACTTTTTTGGCACTGCTTTTGCATCACTTTTTGATGCAAAAGCGGCGCAAACTTACAAAATACAATTATATTTTGGAAGTTTCTGCTGCTTTTGCGTCAAACAATGATGCAAATGCGGTGCAAAAAAAGTAGAAATATGGGCCTAAGATACCAATTTCCTAATAGTGATTCCTCCAAAGTAAGAATCACTATTAGGTAATTACAAATAAGAAATCCCATGTGTGACAGTGGCCCAGTTTTGCAGTTCCTAAATAGTGATTTCCTAATAGGAAATCGCTATTTGGAAAATGCAAAACTGAGAATCGCCATGGGATAAAGGCCCCCTAAAATGCACCCCCCAAAAAAGTGATGCACATGTAGTGCACACATATGCCCAAGGGGCATGTGTCTACTCTATTGCAATTTAAAAATACATTTTGGATTTTTTTTTTTTTTAATTGCACATGGTTACAATCAACTTAAATTCGATGGTAATTGCATTCCCTTTCGGAAATGCTTTGTACATCTGAAATTCCTATTTGTGATTTGCTATTCAGATGATTGCAAATGGCGATTTCTACTCAGTAGAAATGACAATTTGTGATTCCGTAAAATGCTTTGTACATCAAAAAAGGCCATTTTGCATTTCTTAATAGCCAGAAATAGTATTTGGACCATTAAGAAATGCAAACTGGCTTTGTACATCTGGTCCTATGTTCTCTAATGTAAAATCACACCACCAGCTTGGTTCTCTAACTTCCTTCTACTGCCTGTCATTGAATGGAACATGTGCATGTCTTCCTCCAGATCTCTACAATTTGCTGTGTGAGCACCACAATAACACATTTTCAGTGACAAACAGACTCACATGAGCACAAGGGCTGGGAGGCAACTAACAGCCCTTTGTGATTATAATAACAACCACTGTGCTCTGGCGGGACCTGCATGCTCCAGCAACTTGCAAAGCCCAGAAAGGCTAGAATTGAGCCTAAACTATCAATTAACCCCAAATACTCCACCATTATGAAAAAGGATAGCTCAGTGATTTCAGACGGAGCCCAAAATTCCCCTGCATCTCCAGAGGAGGTTGATGTCAAAATTCAATTTAATAAGTATGAGAAAAGGTTGCTGTCCATTGACAATAAAATCTACTCACTCACCAACAGAATGGACCAAATGAAGACACATCTAGAGAAGCAGGAATACAGACTTAACACAGCTGAAAAAGAATCTCACACCTTGAAGAAGACACTAACCTTAGGAAGAAAGATTGCTAAACATGAAAAAATGCTTAATGCCATTATTGCCAAAAATCAAGACCTGTAATCCAAGTTATTTAGGAACAATCAAACCATTCTGGGTGTGCTGGAATCAACAAACATAGGCAAGATGGAAGACTATATCTAAAGCATGGTATTTGTTGCTTCGTCCTGCACATCTTCTGACACCTCTTTACAGTGCAGCATGCCTATTGTTCTCTGGCCCTGCAAAGGACCCCCCCTTGATCCTCAAAGTGCTCCATCATTGTTTGTCTGCAGTGCTTCAAGAATCATTAAACAGTTCTCAAGCTTACAACAGAAATGTTTGACCTGTTTATGACAGCAACGCAATCTCAATATACCCTGACTTTACTCACATAGTACTGGAAGTAGGTTAGGAAGACCTACAGATAAAACACAAGCTGAAATAAGCAGGTGTAACAAATGCTATTTTCTACTCAGCACGCTTCAAGATGTTGTACCTCAAAAAACAGACATTGTTGCCAGCTTTCAAAATGCCTCATTCTTTCTTAAAACTTAAAAAAAAGTACTGGCTTTTTAGAATTGCCCAACACATGATTGAGAAATGTTGAAAGTCTCACTGACAGGAATTGCAAAAATGGGTTACCTTCTTTGATGCCAACAATGGATGCACTATTTATATGCATCGCTGAGGCAGGCCACTTTGATGTGTATGTTATGTTTGCCAGGGCACTTGTTAGAAAGTATTTGAGGATTAGCAGCACAAATATAACAACAAATGTAATTGTATGATCTGCTTTCTATTTAGCACATCACAAGTTGTGTATAAACCAATATTCACACCAGACAATAGAGCCGACCAGCTGGCACTAACTGTTAGATGGAGTAGCTAGGCCGGCACTGAGGGTTCCCCCCGGGGAAGGCTCCAGTTTTGCACTATGCAACTTTCTTTGTTCAGACGGCATGTTGTTTACAGTGGCAGACAATGATGGCTAAGAGGGGGGCATAGTTGCTATTCGTTTTTGGGGCAGCTAGTCTGGGTGGAATTTCCTTGAAGGCTAACTCAAGATGGAAACTTAGGGTACACATTACAACCCCAAATGAGAACATTACACATTTTGACAATTACTCTTCAGTACAACACTAGCACCTCTTTACCCACATCAGCTACATTTTGCATCATCAACTATCTCTATACCCAATTCTACTAAGGCCCACCTTTTTATAACCTATTATGAAAAAGGACTGAATAACCCACAAAAAGCTCTTAGATTCTAACCTACTTAGACTGCCACAAAGTGAATGTGACTTCACCATTGGAGACTCACATGAGTATTCAGAACAAGCAGAATGTTCTTAGCAAGTAGGTGAATATGTCCTCATACCCATCATATTCCAGAAACACAACGATTCTCTGTAGGTGAGGGCACATTTTAATTCCCTTCTTGCCATCAATGCCTCCACTAACACCCAGAGCAGATTTAACATCTTTCAGGGCATACTCAGGAATAGACACACAACTCTCATTAATATGTATGTGTCTAAGCTAGAGGACCTCTATTTTGTGCAAAAGATCTAGAAGTGGTATATCTACTTTCCCTCAGTCTATAATTTGGGGCAGGATTTTAATTTTTATGCTTGATTAACTTCTTGATCTTGACATACCCTGGAACTGCTGCATTATTGGTGTTGACTAATATACTTTTATGACACAATTTACCTGACAGGCGCTTGTCAGGACAAACTGTAACTCGAGATGGTCCTTACATTTTCTCAGTACACAATTCTGGATCAAGACTAGGCTACTTAGTTACTACTAGGAACATTAGCAGTTGGAAAGAATTTGTTTGTGCCTAATACCAGCACTCTCCGATCACTCACTAGTATCATTTGCTATCCACTTCAGACACACAGACTACAGCTTTCATTTGAATCCTTCCACTGGGTCCCTACCAGGCTCAGATTTTGAGGAGAAGATTATAAGCATGATTTCTAATTATTATTATTTCTCACTTAATCAACAACTCTTGCACTATAAGAGTAGGTTTCAAAACTATTGTTGGGGGTCTGAATTACTAATAAGTAGTGATATATGAAAGTACATAAACAAACTTTTTAACAGACTAGACCTTGTGAGCCACTTTAATGACATTACTTTCATGTGTTCAGTTGTTGTAGTTTACATACAAAGTAGAACCTAAGATTAGGTTGTCTCTACACTGTGGTGATTGTGCAGGCTTTATGGCAATTTATCAACTTAAAAGAGTAAACCTGGTGGATTGGAATCCTCAAACCACATTACATGAAGAAAGTGTGTTCTGGGTAATGACCAGCTCTGTGAGAACTGCAGGAGTATTTGTGGGTTCCAAATCTTTTTTTCACCATGAATAGATTCGTTCAACAATATATTTCATGGTTTTATTAAAATAAGCATTCTATCCTAGTGCAAACTGTGTATGGTTGTAGCTATAACAATAAACAAAGCAATGACACTCATTATAAACAAAATGTTAAACATAATTGCAACATTGTAACAGTATCTCAAAATTTCCTTGCATGACAAAGATGGAATAAGTCCCTTTTCTCAAACTCCCCCCTTCTTCTGTTAAGTTGTCTTGGCACCAGGAGGCCTACTCAAGTCTCTACAGCGGCATCTCACTTGGATATCTTAGCAGCACAGCAGGTGCTTTTGTTCTGTATTGAGAAATTTGTCTCTGAGCTTGTGTTTATAGGGTACCCAGCAACCTAATAAGACCAGGTTGCCTCCATGATGTCTGTGGCTTTCATAAAAATATTTATATTTGTCTGGACCCAACAAAAATACACAATTATTTTGAAAAAGACAGGCCTTATACAGAATGAAGTCAAATGAAAGAACGAACATATTATTTTGTTGCACCTTCACTAAATTATGTAAAAGAATATATTTATGTTAATACATAAATAAATAATTGATGCACTATCAAATATTAGAAAGCAAAGGTTATATACAGTATACGTGTGCAAGCAATACAAAATGTAACCGTGAATGCCATCTATCTTGGTGGGAACCTGAGCTATTCTATATGATACAATAAAAAAGTTCCAATAATATATGCAGTATGTATTTATAAATGTGAATTGAGCAGTTAAATAAATGAATATATGAAATACAGAACATGCAATGAGGGGGTTCCTAAGCAATAAATGTGAAGATTACATCATCCCAGCAGTGATAATGAATTATTCCCAATGACTGTGTGTGCATTATGTCTAAAATATCGTGTGCATAATTCGATCATACATTTTTGGTAAAAATTCAAAAATTAATCCAAAAGGTATGAAAAGCAGAAAAAGATAGCTTAAAACGGCTATACAAAGAAAGAGCAGCAAGGTCTAATTGTCTTTCTCTTGTTATTACTTAGTTCATATTATTACAAAAACAGATGGAAACTTTCAAACTTGCAACTTGGAATGTCTACTCTACAGAGTAAACAATAATGTTTTTCAAGTCTCACTTGTAACCGAAAAAGTCAGAAATATGAAACCTAAGTGCAGTGATTTTGATACTAACCGACGGGTGATTATGATGAAGACATTATGGTGGTCATCATGACATGGGCGGTGAGTGATACCAGGTCAGGCTTCAATTGGGCACATAGCTCTGTGATTGTGGCTACATTATATATGTAGTGTCCAAAGCACTACGTTCAGTTCATGCACCTACATGTGGAACCCGCTATCACTTAAGCACCTCCGTGTGTTTATTCTTTGTGAATAACATGCCCATTTATAAATAACATCCCTTTACAATACCAATTAGATACAAGTTGGAGAACTCCATGTCCCTATTTCCTGACTCCTCCGATAGCTTTGTATCTCTGGCAATATAATGAGATTACCAGTAAACAAAAACCTTGAGTGTAAAGCTTGAAATCTTACTAAGTTTCAGTATAGATTCGAGTGGTTGACAAGAAAAGATGAAAATCCTATTACCATTAAACTTACCCTTTAAGATTGTCTTAGTCCGTATTCTCAATTTTCTCAATTTATCATTCTCCCTTTGTACTCGGGCACTCACCCTGCAAAAGTAACCATTTAATATTACAATCTCCCGTTTGTCTATCTCCTGCCCTACCCCAGATAATCAACTGCCTATACGAGCTCTAAATAACACCGCATACCCCGTATACAAATAGCCCCAATGCTCACTATTATTCATGCTGCTTCCTTCTATCATTCCCAAATTCCATTTTGTCCAAGGAACTCATTCTCTAATCAACTATGGTCCCCTATATCCACTAACAAAATCAGTCTCAATTGAACCACCAAAATATCCTACCTCTTATGATCCCCTTTTTCAACAAGTAAGTGTCCCAGACCCCAAGCATTTCCCCTGGCAACTGACCGGTAAACTTCTGCTCGTGCAACATTGCCAGTATGCTTCCTGTAATTAGTTTAGTCTGTTTTCTACTTGCCCCTTAAACTGCATTAACCATGAAAGAGGACTATACCTAAACAATTCCAAAGACTTAAACGATCCCATGAAGATAGAAACAGGACAAGTTCCACACGTCAGTAATTAATATGACAAAACAATACTACCATCTTACAATAAATTATGCTGCTGGTAAAACAACACAATTCCTTCACTTTGACAGTAAATTATTCTGATTCTAAGTATTAATGCTAACAAAGTACCCATGAATCGCTACTCACACGCCAGCTTGCAGGTCCACTTACATGCTATCAGTTTTATCTGTTCCTAAGGAGATATATATTAGTATGCTGTTAAGGAGATATATATTAGTATGCTGTTAAGCACAAAAATACTTATTGATCCATAATGATAGTAAATATACCAATGCAAATATGATTTTAAAATCCACCTTATAAATGGAATCTTTACCGACAATTATCAATTTGTCAGGAAAAGGGCCTCTACGAAACATGTAATCACGCCCTACTTTTTGCCAAGACGACAATCCTATCCCAAGTAGGTTCTTTAGTGGTGGATCACTACTTGAATCATGCCTAACAAAACAATGTCAAAACATGTAAAAAAACAAATAAAAAAACGACATCGGGCCCATTTGCCATCTGACCCATGTACCTAATATTCTTACCACCAATCTCGTTATCCCCACTTACCCCTTCATACTGCTGCTGCTCAAACTATATTTCTTCTATATACGGTGATCAGAACTAATCATCATTTTAAGTCTCACATGTTGCCTCTATAATTTAACTTCACAGTTTCCTCATAATATTTCACAAACCAATGATTAAGTCCCCCAAAAATATTCCAACTCCTGATCAATGTTTAAGCCATACTCCACCACTCTCTCAACTTCATAATCCATAACGATTCTCTCTTTGCGATGTGTATGCTGTCTTTCCTGGAGGCACATATAAGTGATACATCTTCTATCATTCATCTTTTGCATGTCACTTACTTGCTCGGGATTTCAGTGAGATGTGACTGGTAAGTAAGAACCTTCCACACTAGGACTACATGTTCATCTGGGGGTGGAATCTCAAACATACTTATGAATCACTACAACACATTACCCTGATACTCATTGCCTGTATGACAAAAAAATGCATTCCATTTATAATCTAACCCTTACTATGAAATATTACTTTCTTCGTTGCAGGTGATGCTGGGAATGCTCTCTTTCCCAATTTCCTCACACTCGACGGATGTTCAATCATGCTACCTACACAATTTGACATATATTGGTGTCATGAGTCATTATTGAATGCACGGTTAGGATCCTCAGTGGCAATTCAGATGGCTTGACTGTAAAGGGATGGTGTTGGTGTACTCTCCTTATGTTGTGTGCAAGATCATTGTAGTCGGGTAAAGTACAGAATGGGGCACAGGGTGTACATAATAATATGGTGTGCTTGATCCCTGCTGTAGGAGGGCTGATTTTTGCTTCATTTATGCCGTTTTTAATGTGTCAGTTATTGTTAGGGAAATAATTTGGGCTATATGTGATATTCAACTGTTTGTGAGGAAAACTGAAAATAAATCCCTGCTTTCTTTTGTAAGAATGTTCTCTATTCTGTGATAAAACTGTTTTTTATTTGGCTCAGGTGACACTAAACGTATTGGCTCCTAGGAAGTGGAGTGCCATTTTTGATTCTTGTTTGGTGCGGCCGCAGAGATTGTATTATGGTAAATTAGCACTCAAGCAGCTGAGACAACCAGTGCCCTTCCTCCTTTCCCCTGATTTTCATTGGTATTTGATGCAGCTTCTGCCGCAGGTTCGCCACTGATGCACACAGCAGGCACACTCCTGGTGCACCAGAGGTACCCCAAAGGCAAGCTCATCTGCACCTGTCACCCAGATAGTACCTAACTCCAGAACTCCTGCCCCATTCATCCCACACCCCGTCCAATAATTAGTTATTCATCTGAAGAGCTTCTCTTCCTCTGCAAAATAGGTAAGGAAACTGCCTGTTCTATTTTTGACTTTAGTTCTACCAGTAATGTCGGCCCCTTTACCTGTAATGAGTGTTCTTTCTTAGGGACTAATAGCAGGGTTGAGGGAAATCCAATCACAGTTATCATGATGGACAATTTCATTAGCACTAGAGAAAAAGAAACGTGAAGCTCTGCAAGTATTCAAATAGTGAGGACAACTAGGAGTATAGATAAATAAATGGGAGGTAGTATAAAATGTGTACTAATGAATGCACATTCTCTAATTAGAAATAAATATGAATCTGCTGGCGTTATCTAGAAATTGCATTTGTCACTGAAACATGGGCTGATGCTATATTGGGCCTCGACCTAGTTTCTGCCATTCTGAATGCCTGTTCTATCCACATTGTAAACCGTATGCTCACATGGAGTAGGAGATTATCTGTCATCTATCACAGGTTTCTGGAGGTTGTATTTCAGACTGCGACCTCCACTGACTGTGAAAATTTGAGTTAACTAAGAATTACTCATTTAACGATGAGCTAATTTACACACATTCAGGCCCAAGAGCTAATTGTGTTCAAACAATTAGTGCACTAACGGAATCCTGTTTGCACTTGTCTAATTTAACTGTATTAGGGGATTTTAACTTCTTTCTTGATACACTGGGTGATAATAATAATATGCTGAATGTTGATTTTTTTTCATCTCGTTCACGCTATCATCCACTCGGCTGGCCATATTTTGGATGTCATTTTTTCTAATAACTCATTACATACAGATGTACCTCTTACTTGGTCAGACCACAATGCAGTCTGTTTTATTCAGTCACATCTGAGTACCTCCAAATAATTGATAACACTGTTAAATTATGAGTATGGCATAAAATCGATGCTGATATATTTAAAGTGACATATTTGGAAAAACATCCCAGCTTATCCAATGACCTGGGTCTGGCATCCTTAAATTGGCACATTGGTACACCAAATTGACTTTACAAAAAAATGAAAGTGTTATAGAAGCAAGCCCTCTGGCTCCTATAAAATAAGACAGCATGTTTAAATCCGGATATTTCCCCAGACACTTGCAAAAGGTTTTTTTATTAACTCTAAAAATGAACTCTGTGCTGAACCTGCTTGAGGTTAGCAGCTACTGTCCCATTTCTAGACTGCCATTTCCAACCACAACTGTTGAGAATGAATATGAAGTTCTCTTCGTTTTAAACACCAACAAAGATCTCAATCAATTGGGCTCAGAACAGTCACGGCATGGAATCTACCCTGATTGAAGCAAAAGAAGGAGTTGAAGCAATTGTGGATAGTGGGGGAAGTCAGCGCTCATCCTGTTACCTTAGCTGGCTGCATTCAAAATGGTTAATCAGTCATTTCTTTTAACCTGTTATTGATAGTACAGGGATGAAGGACTCTGCTTTGGCTTTATTCAGTTCCTTTCTCTCTGATAGAGAATAGTTAGTCACTCTTGGGGACCATAGTCCTAAACCTTTCACTATTCCCTGGAGAGTTCCTCAGGGCTCACCATTAAGCCCTACACTTTTTAATATGTATGTCATATCTTTGGATCAATTGATTTGTTCCTTTGGTTTCTCCTTAATATTGTATGGGTACAATGCCCCGATTGTGGTTGTGATTGCAATTGATCACTATGAGGTTGCTAATAAGTTCAATGATTGCATGTTAGAAGTTGGAAGAGCGACAAAAAAGAACTGCTTCAAACCTAATTTGGATAAAACTGAGGTTCTGTTGTTTAGTAAGGATGCACCCTTTGGTCTCCTTGATGGTGGCCTCAGAATGTAGGGCTTCTACCATCCCACTCCAAAAAGGTTAAGAATACTGGGGTAATGTTTGACAATACGCTGACTTTCTAAAATTAAATCAATCATGTTACCTCACCCTGTTTGTATGTCTTGAGAATGCTGGAGAAAAAGTTTCCTTGTATTCCTTTGGATCTCCAGAAGACACATAGTCACATTAGTTTTATCAAAATTCAATCACTGCCTTTCTCTCTACATCAATATTCAACCGAGATGGTAAATAAAAATAAAAAATCCTTTATAATCATACTGTAAACCTTTTTTAGGGATTCTAAAGTCACAGTATATCTGTTAGGTACTATATAAACTCCATTGGCTACAGGTTAAGAAGTGGACTGCTTTTAAATCCATGTGTATTGTCCATAAGGTTCTTCATGATTATGGTTCAGAATATCTCAAGCATGGTTTTCAGTTGAATGTCCCCACAAGAGGATTGTTTAATGAACACCAAGTCCTTCGGAATGCTGCTATACGTCTTATTTTTAGGATTCCAAAGTTTCAGTCCATCTCACAGGCACTATATGAACTCCACTATCTCTGCACAAGCACACTTTGTTCCACCTTTGCAAGTAATTTGATGGTACCTAAAATCAAGAAAGAAACCTGGCGGATGGGGAGGTAGGACAAGTTTTATCTTCACAACTATAAAGCTGTGGAATAGTCTGCCACTGTATCTAAAGACTAAAAAATAGCATAATATATTGGAAAAAATCACTTAAATTGTGGCTGTAGTCAAACCCCTAGTTCCAACATGTACTTGGCAAGATGTTACAGATCTATTTAATTTGACTATTGTAGGAAAGTCCTCCTTTTTGCCCTGGTCACCCTCGATCTTTTTCAAAAGATACTGGTGGTTATTGACTCTTGAATGTGCCCCGGGTACTGCTAACCAGTCCCAGGGCCAGTGCTCTGCATAAAATGGATTATGCAAATTAGGCTAATTATAGTTGGCTATACCAACCCACCTATAAGTCCTAGAATATGCCTGGGTATGTAGGTTTAGGGACGCCAGCATAAGTAGTGCAACCATAGGTGCACTTCTGAGGTGTTCAGCGTCATTTCAAAGGCGTGCCTGCCTTGATGGCTGCTTCTGAGTTAAAGTTAACCACAAATTCGACTTTGGAATTAAAAGTACCTCCAAAGTCTTAAACTATAATATTTTCACATATTAGTCACCCCTAGGTTCCCCCAGGGTTTGGGTGCATTATGACCTTTAAACAGGCAGTTTATAAAATATATTTTCTAAGTCCTGGTGAGGAAAAAAATAGCTACATTTGTTTTTCCACATTGTAGCAAATGGGCTCCATAGGATGACATGAGGAGACAATTTTAAAACAATAAATTATTATTTTCCTTAGAAGTAAGCAAAATATGGCATGTCTAGTATCAAATAAAAAATTATAATAAATCCAACAATGTTCTATTGTTGAATTTAATATAACCTGAGCCTAGAAAAAATTTTGGAACTCTTTCTAAACGTTACCAATTTCAGCTTTGTAGTGGCCTTCTCTGATTGGCCAGCCTCTGGCAGTCTGGCCAGACTGCCTTGATAAGATGTGAAGTGGTCTAAGCTGAACACAAAGGAAGTGCCTGGGAAAGGAGAACTGCCTCAGCAGATGGTGAAACAGGATGGGATGAGAGTGGTGAAACTGTACTTCAAAAGAGGGAAGGACATTTAGTCCACCAATTGGACCTCCCCCATTTCCTGCAAAACCAGACAGCCAGGTGCCCCCTGATTAGATTAGGAGAAGGCTGGATAGGGGTGTGCTAAGAGAAATTTAGCCACACCAGTAGGTGGGTTCAGCCAGACCAAACCTCTGAGATTGAATTTTTGCCATCTTTGTAAAATGTTGCTCCCTGTGATTGATTTTTGCCACACTTCCCTGGAAGTGGTCACTCAAGAGGGGACTGGCCTGCGTGTGATTGGACAGAGCCCCCACCTTGCTTTCCACGCAAGGAGCAAGGAAAAAACTGTCAGAGCTGTACCCCTCGTCAGATCTCTACAAGGAACATGACAAGAAGAAGGACTGCCCTGCTGGACCCCTGAGCTGCATCTGGACAAAGCACTCTGAAAAACTCCATTAGCTGCACAATTGGGCTTCACCACTAAAATAGATGACCAGAGTCCCCTGCATCAAGCCCCGAAGAAACTGTCCAGCTGAACCAGTGGTCATTTTTGGTTGTGAACCAGGTGTATTCTGGGAGTTGAAGTCCTAAACCTCAAGGAGCAACTCAGAGCTTCTGGAAAATTGAGGTGAGTGGTGGACTCTTAAAGGACCTCAAAGATCTTCTGGAAGAAGATCCAGAAGTATGGAGAGGTTTGTAGCACTTTTGGAAAAAAGCTCCATAAATGGACAAATCCAGTGTCATCAGTCAAACCAGCTTATGTAGACAGCGACACGGCCTGACTTGCAGTTTCATCCTGCTGAAAATCTACAGAGCCCCAGACTTTTAGGATTTGACCGGGGGCTCATGAAAAGACAATTCAATGACAGCGACTCGAAATTGACTTGCTGTGAAGGGTCGTCTGACATCAGAGAAAAAAAGCTCCAAAAAAGTTTCTAAGTCTGAACATAAAATTTGACTGTGACTTCCCACACAGCGTTTCTGAAGAGGGCTCCAGGGAGGTTGGCTTCAATATCAAGTTTGTCCTTGATCAAGATTTCCATCACAAAAATTAGACTAAGTACAAACGTAGAATTCTTCACCAAGGTCTCCTGCAACACGAATCTGAAAGGGCTCCAGGGTGGTCGGATCCAACATGTGACTTCCGCCTGGGGAAAAAAATCTTCCAGAAAAAGACTATGTCCGAAGGTAAAACTTTGACTGAGGCCTCCCGCTCACTGTAGACAAGCAGGGCTGCATCACGGTCGGCCTCAAATTTTGACATTGCCCCAGTCAAGTGGCACCAGATGTTCAGATTAGCGCTTTTATTTTCTATGAACTAAAAAACATTTAGGGACAAATGTACCAAGTATTTTTCTAGTCGCAAATGGTCCGAGTCGCAGAATCTGCCCGTTTTGCTAATAGAAAAATGCCTTTAGGGATGCATAAAGCCCAAACTGCGATTCAGTAACTTGTTACCAAATCACAATCTGGGTTTTTCAATTCGGTTTTAGGAAGGGGCGTGTCCATGGCGTCCCTTCCTAATACCGAATCTAAATATTATGTATGATCGTTTTGGGACCGTGAATGTGGTTGCAGAACAATTGCAGTTAGCACCAATTTCAAATTGGTGCTAACCCATTGGCAAAGGGGAAGTTCCTTTGTGAATGCATGCAAAAACATTTTTTAAGAGCAGGTAGTGGTCCTACATAAGTAGCAAGATAGTGTAAAACAAAACAGATAAATAACACAACAGACAATTAGAGACATAACGCCAAGGGAAATGTTTGTCATTAAAGTAACTGTGAGATTACAAATCCAGGGTGAACATCATGAATGACATGCTGCGCATTCTTGTTGCAGATGTTCCGGGCCCTAATGCAGCAGAAAGTGGAAATGGGGGAGTGACAAAAGTCAGCCATAGTCCGATTCAAACACCAGTGAGTCCATCATAGAAGCACCAACTAGACGCAGGGGAAGAGTGCTACCCTCTGAGTTTACCCTGGACTCCGATGAATTGCAGGAAGAAGATAGAAGCACTGACAAATAGCAGTCCCTGTTCCAGTGTCAGTCTACTCCCCTCAGGAGGGGTTGAGAAGAAGGCAGACAGTGCACCAAGGAAGGTGAGGCCCCATCACTTTTTGGTGGCCTTGAGGCATCCATGCTGAAAGTGCAGCGCCTGCAATGTGAAAGCATGAGATCAATGGACAGGCAGTTGGTGTCTATCGATCCCAACATGGAATCAATGCACAGGCAGTTGGTGCCTCTAAATAACAACATGTGCAAGCTGAATGAAGGACAGCAAGCTACAGCAGAACGCGTAGGGGAGATAACAAATGCCATTAGGGAACTCTGCACTGTAATGCAACAGGAGCATGTCAGCCACCGTAGGTGCCATCACCAAATGATGGGCAGGTTGGATGGGTTCAACAGATCTGTCAATCGGCTCACTACCACAACTGCTTTGGTATCACGATGTGCTGTGGGCATGCAAGTGGAGATGGCACATTGCAGTCAGGAAGTTGACCGAGGATTGGTGCAAATCACCAATGTATTGGAGACAATGCAGACAGTCTGGTGAGCTACAAACAGAGAACTGTGTGGTGGGCTTAGTGAGGAACTCTCTAGCCCTAGCAGTATCACAGCCCCTGTGATGGATCCTAGGCATCTCAGTTCCAGACACAGTACTGTCTGTGAACCCGCAACAAGAGGTGCCTCTGGGACCACTGAACACTCAAGTGGAGTGCATGGATGTAAAAAATAATGTGGAGAAGTACAGGGGACTTGCATATCATATAGCAATGCATTGATACTATGATATCTATACTGTAGTGTCACACTGTAACTGGGACCTGATTGTGTATTCTGTATATCCATGTCCTATTCACACATATATTACCTGAAGTCAAGGCAATAAATGTGATACCTACAGCAATAAATGAAAGTAGACGTGGTGTTGTCATTAGTTACATCAGAAATAGTTGCATGTAATCTCAGCAGGTCTTTGTCTGCCCTCTGCTACACTGGTTCTGTCTGCTGGGTGAAGGGATGGCAAGGTGTTGTCATCCTCATCGGAGTCTGGCTCTGTGGGTTCCACTGGTATACCTCTTGACGTTGCTATGTTGTGCAACATTGCACTTGTAGCCACAATTTTGCACATCGTTTCTGGACTGTAGTGCAGTGCGCCACAACTCTTGGGCAGGCATTGGAAATGACTCTACAGCTGGCTGAAGGTCCTCTCAATGATGCTATGTTTCCTCCTGTGTGCTGCATTGTATCTCCTTTCACTTGGTGTGACAGAATTGAGATAGGGTGCATGGAACTCAAGTAAATCCAGCCATAAGTATTTTTGATAGAATAACTCATTGTTTGACTTGTATGCCCTGGGCCTTGGCAATGTAAAAGCTTTTTAAGTATGTTATCCACATTTTATACGTTGTATTGTGAATCATGATCCTATGTGTGTATTTGCATTGCTTTTATGGTACTTGCTGCTGAAATAAAGCTCAAATGATGATGATGATGAGATAAGGTGCTAAGATGACAGGAGAGTAAAATGAGTTATAGTTATCTGTGACATCACATAGATGTTGTGCAACATTGTTCACTGTTACATTACCAAGTAGGTATCCTTCACCAAACTCCCCAGCAAGAAGTCTTCTGTATATTCTACTGTGTCTGAAGATGTAGGAATCATATGTGCTACCTTGGTATCTGGCCACAAGATCAGTTATTATGTTGGAGGCATTGCATATTACCATTATGTTCATGGAATATGTTCTCTTCCTATTCCGATACTCTGTGGCAGATGGTGGACAGATTGCTGCATGTGTCCCAACAATGCAGCAAATGACATGAGGGAATTGGGCTAATCAAATTTGGTTTGTTGCAAATCCTGTGGGGTGTTAGGTAATTTTATGTGCAGATGGATTTTGGTTAACATGGCATTTAGGAATGCATTAAAAGCACACTTTGAGATACATCTCCAACTGCTTCTATGACCCCTGATAGCTTCCTGAGGCTGAGAGGGGCAGGGAGCATAATACCTGCACATGAGTGGGTATGGCATTGGTTCTGTGTGTGTCGCTGCAATAGGGGTTGTAAATCAGCTACCAAGTCAAGTATTATGGCAGAGTTCAATCTGTACTTGTTGAAAATATCCTCCTCTGTCTGTTCAAATAGAGTAATGCGCACTCCAAAAATGTGCTCATGTCTCCTCCTCCCTCTCCTCAAACCTGTCAGGATCCTCATCCTCCTCGTCATAACGTAGACTGCAGCCATTGTTGAAAAGAGCTAATGCATCTTAGGCCTCTTTATATAGGTTTCACCTGTTTACCGCCTGATATCAATTCAAGGTAAATTGCACATGCAAAAACCTATTTTGTGACTAATCACAATTTGTGAATGCTAGATACATTGAATTGTGATTCGGTATTTGCGAATCACAGTGTGTGATTCGCAAAATCTACTTGCAATTTTAAGGAATCATTTTTTTTTGCAGCAATTCCCAGATGGGGCACCTCGGATGCGTGCAGAGTTGGGTTGACTTTGACCCCGAGGGACGATGCGTGGAAAATCCGGTGGCATGGTATCAGAAAACCATACTGCTTGGGGTTTGCTTCATTATCATCCTCAGTAAGCGGGTGTTGAGTGTCGTTTTTCCTGCGACGATGTATCGTTCTCCAAGCCGCCATACAGGTGGAGTTTCGATTTCAGCTGCGAAGCTGGCGGCGCGTCATTCAAAACTGCATTTCAGAATGTGCATTGAAAATTTCCCTTCACAGCATTCTGTGCAGGAATTTTCAGTTCTTGTCTTCCAACCTCACCTGTCAAGGGTCCAGGGACAGGATAGGTCACCACTTGGCAGTACAGGAGTCTCAGCAGAGAGTCCACATGCTGGCAGGGGAAGTCTTTGATGGCCCTGAGACTTCAGCAACAGTAGGCAAGCTCGGTTCAAGCCCTTGGAGATTCTTCTCAAGTAGGAATGCACAGGCAGAAGCAGCAACTGCAGGATAGCCCAACAAAGCACAGTTACAGGCAGGGCATCACTTCTCCTCAGCTCCTCAGCTCTTCTCCTTGGCAGAGGTTCCTCTGGCTTCCATAAGTGATCTCATTTTCAGGGGTTTTGGGTCCACTACTTATACCCCTTTCTGCCTTTGATGTAGGGAAACTTCAAATGAATGTCTCTCCTGTTTATAAGATCCTGCCTTCCCTAGGTCATGCACAGACACATACCAGGGGTTTGGAGACTGCATTGGGTGAGGGCAGGCACAGCCCATTCAGGTGTAAGTGACCACTCCTCCTCTCCATCCCAGCACAGATGGCTCATCAGGATAGGCAGGCTACACCCCAGCTCCCGTTGTATCACTGTCCAGAGGAGAGGTGCAAACAGCCCAACTATCAAACTGACCCAGACAGGGAATCCAGAAACAGGCAGAGTCACAGAATGGTTTTAGCAAGAAAATGCCTACTTTCTAAAAGTGGCATTTTTAAACACACAACCTAAAAACAAACTTTACTGAAAGATGCATTTCTATCTGCTCCCAAAGGGAACTTGCACTTTAATTATATTTAAAGGCCCCCCTCATTGTTAACCTATGAGAGAGATAGGCCTTGCACAGCGAAAACCAAATTTGGCAGTATTTCACTGTTAGGACATATACAACCCATTAGTATATGTCCTACCTTAAGCATACACTGCACCCTGCCCATGGGGCTACCTAGGGCCTACCTTAGGGGTGCCTTACATGTAAGAAAAGGGAAGGTTTAGGCCTCGCAAGTGGGTACACTTGCTAAGTCGAATTGGCAGTTTAAAACTGCAAATACAGACACTGCAGTGGCAGGTCTGAGCCATCTTTTCAGGGCTACTAATGTGGGTGGCACAACCAGTGCTGCAGGCCCACTAGTAGCATTTGATTTACAGGCCCTGGGCACCTCTAGTGCACAGCACTTGGGACTTACTAGTAAATCAAATATGCCAATCATGGAAAACCAATTACACATACATTTTACACTTGCACTTTAGTACTGGATAGCACTGGTAAAGTGCCCAGAGTTTCAAAAAAGCAAAAACAGAGTCCTGTACACATCAACAACCTGGGAAACAGAGGCAAAAATTCAGGGGAGACCACACCAAGGATGCCAAGTCTAATACGTGTCACCTCCAGCTGAAAGTGTGGAACAACTACCCAACCTCATGGTGAGTTCTCATCGCTAAGGGGGAGGAATCTGGACAGACCATCAGCATTGCCTTGTTCTGTGCCAGGGAGGTGTTTCATCATAAAGACCATCCCCTGTAAGGAAATGGACCACATAAACAGTTTTGGATTCTCACTCCTCATCTGCATTAACCATCTGAGGGGCCTGTGGTCAGTCTGAACCTGGAAGTGAGTCCCAAACAAGAAGGGTCTTAGCTTCTTCAGGGCCCAGATCACAGCAAAAGCTTCACGCTCTAGTGCACTCCACCTATTTTCAGTAGGAAGTAACCTCCTGCTGATGGAGGCTACAGGTTGATCTAGGCCCTCTTCATTAAGCTGTGAGAGTACTGCTCCTATACCATGCTCAGAGGTGTCTGTTTGCCCAAAAAACTCCTTGGATTAGTCAGGTGCCTTCAGCACAGGTGCTCTGCGCATGGCAGCCTTCAGGGCATCAAAAGATGTCTGGCAAGCCTTTGTCCATATCAACTTACTTGGTTGCTTCTTGCACGTCAACACATTCAAGGGGGCAACAATGGTGCCATATCCCTTGGCATACCTCCTGTAATAGCCAGTAAGGCCTAAAAAGGCCCTCACCTCAGTCCAGGTCTTGGGAGGCTCCCAAGCCAGAATGGTGTCAATTTTTGGCTGTAGAGGTGCCACCTGGCCACTCCCTACCTGGTGTCTTAAATACATCCCTGAACCCTGCCCTAGTTGGTAGTTACTGGCCTTAATAGCGAGGCCTGCTTTTTGCAGGGCCTCCAACACTCTGCAGAGGTGCTGCAAGTGTTCCTCCCAAGTGGAATTGAACACTGGAATGTCATCCAGGTAGACTGCACCAAAGTCATCCAACCCAGTAAACACCTGGTTGCCCAACCTCTGAAATGTGGCAGGGGCATTCGTCATCCCAAATGGCATCATTTTAAACTGGAAATGCTTGTCTGGGGTAGAAAATGCTGACCTCTCCTTTTTCCCCTCAGTTTGGGCAGTCTGCCAATACCCAGATGTCAAATCAAATGTGCTGAGGTATTTGGAACCTCCCATCTGAACAATGAGCTCATCAGCTTGGGGGATGGGGTGCACGTCAGTTTAAATGATTACTTTGAGACCCCGGTAGTCCATACAGCATCAAAGTTCTGGGGTGGCACCAGGAGTAGCAGCCTTTGGGACCAAGACCACAGGGGTGGCCAAAGGACTGCTATAAACCTCAGTTACCCATGGGGTTACCATATTACACATCTCATATTTGATGCTAGCCCTGACCTTATCAGTCACCCTGTAAACCTTCTCTTTAATAGGTGGACTGTCCCCAGTGTCCACATCATGTGTACACAAGTGTGTGATCCCTGGGATCAAGGAGAACAGGGAGGCAAACTGACCCATACCTGACCCAAAACGTGGTAACAGTCTATCTGTTGTTCTAAGGTTTGGGAAGGGGTGGGGTTCACTCCCTCCACAGACCCATCTTTCTCACCAGCAGACAGGAGGTCAGGAAAAGGCTCACTCTCTTCCTCCACCCCATCATCTGTTGCTAAGAGCATGGACAATTCAGTCCGCTCAAAGTGTGGCTTGTTATGGGGTTCCTGGGAGTCCGCATGTCCACCAGGTAGGTGTTTTCGCTCTAGCGCTCCACCACATCAAATGGCCCAGTCCACTAGTCTTGGAGCACCCTAGGCTTCACTGGTGCCATCACCCGCACTTTTTGTCCAGGTTGAAACTCAACCAGAGTGGCATTCTGGTCATGCAAACATTTCATGTCTTCCTGGCTTGCTTCTGATTTCTGAAGGCCAGCTTGTAACTAAATACATCCTGGGGAGGTTTACTGGGGGCTTACTCCAAGCCCTCCTTCACCAGACTCAAAGGTCCCCTGACAGAGTGGCCATACAGTAACTCAAAAGGACTAAATCCATGCCCTTTTTGAGGCACCTTTCTGTAGACCAACAGAAGGTATGGCAAGAGGATGTCCCACCTCCACCTCAAGGGCTCTGACAGACCCATGATCATGCCTTTTAAGGTGCGGTTAAATCTTTCAACCAGACCATTGCTTTGGGAATGGTAAGGAGTGAAGAACCTATACGTTACCCCACACTCCTGCCACAGAGACTTCATAAATGTAGCTATGAAGTTGGTACCCCTATCAGATACCACTTCTGTGGGGAACCCCATGTGGATAAAAACCCTCATCAATGCACAACCCACCATAGGGGATGTGATTGATCTCAGCAAAATGGCTTCTGGTTACTAGGTAGCATGGCACACCAAGACCAGGATGAACCTGTTGCCCATGGCTGTCTTGTGATCCAGAGGTCCAAAAATGTAAATGCCCGCCCTTTTAAAGGGGGTACTAACCACTGGAAAATGTTGAAGGCGAGCCTTGCACTTACCCCCACTCTTGCCACTTGCATGACAAGTCTGGCAAGACCTAAATTATGCATCTGAGGTCCTGCGCATTAGGGGCTAGTAAAAGTGGCTGACAAGGCTATCAAAGGTATTGTCTTGCCCTAAATGTCCATCTAAAAGCACGTCACGAGCCAGACCCAGTAGGAAGGCTCCAAAGCACTGAGGTACCACCAACACACTGGCTGACCAAGTCTCAGCAACCTTAAGCTCACTATACAGGAGGCTGTCCTCCCAATATGTCAGGTGAGATCCTGGCTCTTTGCCAGCTGCCAGGTCTGCAGCCTGCAGTTGCAAACCCTCAAGAGTAGGGCATACCTTCTGTGCCTCACAGAATGCCTCCCTGGTGGGTCCCCCTTCCTACTGCCACTGTGACAGCTAAGGGACCTCCCCCAGCTCAGCCACCTATTCCCTTGTAGCCTATGGGCTGTCACCTTCAGGCTTCATCTCCTCCCAGACCGTGGGAACTTATGTGGTCAGCTTCCCGCACCCCTTGCCCTTCCTCTTTTTGGCTGTCCCCTGGGCCAATGTTTTAGGCTCCAGGGGCTTCTGACCACACTGATGGGCTGTCATTGACCTGGTAGATATGCATACCCACCCAGGCAGACCCAACATCTCCAAGTGTGACCTGTGTTCTACCTGCCTCCAAGGGGAATCCTCCAGGTCATTGCCAAACAAACAATGCACAGGCATGGTTGGACTCAAAGCTACCTTCAAGGAACCTGAGACAAACCCCTCCCCCATTTAAAGAGAACCTGTACCACTCTGCACAGGCACTCTGAGTTGTCCACTGCAACAACTTGGTGAAGTACATGGCGGTATATCTAGTCTTCAGACACCAGGTGACTCCTCACTGTAATCACACTGGCTCCTGTGTCTCTCAGAGCCTCCACCCTCCATCCATTAATGGTCACCCACTGCCTATAGTTTTTAGTGTTCTCAGGCACTAGGGCTCTCTGGACCATCTCACTGTTCTCTAATGAGACAAGGGTCATCTCAGCTGGCTCCCACTCACCTGGAACCAACTTCTCCCCAAGCGCTACACTGGCCAAACCTTGTGACTGAGCACCAATGGGTGCCGGTTTATCCTTGGGACATTTGGGATCCCCTCTCACATAACCCACTTGGTCACATGCATATCACTTTCCCTTTGGAGAACCATGGTTTCTTTTTACTGGGGTACTTGGAATTCTTACCCTGGAAACTAGGTTGGGGCCCTTACAAGAAATCCCCTGTTTACCCTTACCCCCCCCTTTCTTCTGAGAGGGACCCTGCTCACCCTTGGCGTGGTCTCCCCTGTACCTCCTTTGGACTCCGGTGCTCTCCCAATAGTCTGCTTCCTGTGCAAGCTTCTGGGATCAGTCAGCCTGCTGTCAATCAGGTGCTGGCGCAGCTCTGGAAATCATAAACTGTACAAGTGCTCCCAAGCAATTAAACTGTAAACCCCCATATACGTTGTCACCTTACTGCCCTTCACCTAATCATCCAGTGACCTGCAAAAAGAATCAACACATTTCAACCATGTTTGGGATTCCTTATTCTCATAGGACCTAAACTTGTCCTTATACTGCTCAGGGGTGAGACTATACCTTGTGAGTAGGGCATACTTTATGATAGAATAAGTGAGCCCCTGAGGATCCCCTAAGGATGTCAGAGTATCCCTCCCATCTACCTCGAAGTGCTTCCACAGACCCGTCCCTCAATGAGCTTCAGGGACCAGATTCATATAGAGAGCAGACTCATACCCCTTGAACCACAGGAATATTTCATCCTCCCTTTTGTAATCCTTCATAAGGTCTTTAGGAATGTGCACCCTCCTCTCAGGCTGCACTCTGATATTGCTGCCACCATCCCTACTGGACTGGCTCCTCTGATCCAGATCCCTCAAGCTGAGCTCATGAGTCAACAGTATCTTCTTCTCCTCTATGGCCATCCTCCTTTCTTCCATCTCCTTTTGCATCCTAAACCTTTCCAACTCCAACTGGTGAGCCCAGTCTGCCTGTCTGTCTTGTAACTCTTCAGGAGTCAAAATCTTGGATGGCACACTGCTATCTGCCCTGGAGAACCTCTTTCTGGACATAACAAGTCCACCCCCTATACCATTGTGTATGGATTGCATCTCCTCATCCTCACCCTCATCTTCCTCCTCTGTGCGCCCCTCAGCTTCCTTGGCTGTCACCCAGTCCCTAAGTGCCTCTGCAGCTCCTCGTTCTTGGTGGAGCCCTTAATGAAACAGGAAAGATTCATGCAGAACTGCTTCAACTGAGCAGCTGTATATCTCTCCGGTTTCTCTAAGTCAAAAGTAGCTCCATCTAATGCATCTCCAGATTGAGACATGATGAATAATCAACAGAAGTGCAAAGTTCCAAGGCAGAAAAAGAGTTCTCAATGAAGTTCAAAAGTCAATCAAGGAACACCAACAATATAGAAGTAGGAAAAAAACATCCAAAAAGAGAAAAAGCAAAAACCAGCTGTATGTGGTCACGTAATGGTCTGCACTGAAAACAGTAGTGTACACTTAATCACTGTATGTCAAGTACAAATATAAGTCCAATCCCCACCACTTTAGAAGCAATGTGTGAAGTATTTGTACCAACACACACAGTAATACAGTGAAAACACTACAGAATGGACACCACACTAGTTTAGAACAACAGGTAATATTTATCTAAACCAAACAATACCAAAATGACAAAAATCCAAAATACGTATGTCAAGATTTGAATTTAAAAAATAATAAGTCTTAGGCCCTCATTACCACCCTGGGGGTCGGTGATGAAGCGGCAGTAACACTTCCAACAGGTCGGCGGTAAAAATGTAATCATGACCACAGGGGAAACCAACACATACAGCCACATTAACACTCTGACCTCCATGGCGGTAGCAAGAAACACTGCGGCGGTAACTGCCAACAGCCAGGCGGAAGACAATGTACCGCCCACAGCATTACAATCCACCCATACGCCAGCTCTTCTGGGGTGGTACCAATGCCATCAAAAGCATGTCGGGAACAGAACACAGAAGGGAAACAACTTACCTCTCGAAACTAAAGGAAGAACCAGAACACCATGAATTCCGAACTGCAGGTGTTCCTCATGCTGGTGTATCTTCTCATACACCAGGTACATGAATGCCGGCGACGATGACCATGGTGAGTACTACACCTAGCACACAAGGAAGGGGGGGGAAGAGAGTGACACACACCCAACACCCCCAACCTCACCCTCACTCTCAACACTATACACACACACACATGCAACAACATTACATATACACCCCATAACCCTCTGGAATAATGCAAGGACAAAAGGAATGGAGTAAAATGAGTGTAATATTAGTAATTCTTAGAAATACATTCATAAAGAAAAAATATTATGTACAATATATACAATATATACAAAAGGGGGGACAATGCCCACTTAAAAATTGTCTATGGCCCACTAGGCCAAAACACATTGGTCAAGGCCACACTTGACTCCTGCCTCAATACGGAGATAACACTGCAGGGGCAGCAGGTCGAAAACATACAGGCACCTCAGGGGGACAGGGAATGGGGGGCACCTCAGCCGGAAGATGGTACAACGCCACTGCTCCTGGAGGGGGCTCCATGCACACAGCTTGGCCCATGGGGAGTGCAAAGCCACAGTCTCTCAGTGGGTGGTTTGCACACTGCTTTGTCCTGGGGAGTACAAAGCCCCAGTCTCTCAAATGGGTGGTTTGCCCACTGCTTGGTGCTTGGGAGTGCAAAAACACAGTCTCTCAAGTGGATGGCTTCTTCCCCTGATTCTGGAGTTGGCCTTGTGCCCAATGTGGTTCATCCTGGCAATGAGGGGCTGAGTAGATGGCTTCTTTGACTGGTTCTGGAGGGGGCCTTGTGCCCAGTGTGCTTTATCCTGGCAAGGAAGGGCTGAGTGGATGGCTTCTTCCAGTGGTTCTGGAGGGGGCCTTGTGTCCAGTGTGCTTCATCCTGGCAAGGAGGGGCTGAGTGGATGGCTCATTCCACTGGTTCTGGAGGGGCATTGCGCCCTGTGATGCGATGTTTTGGAGTGCAAGGTCACAGTCTCTCACCTGGGTGCCACAACAGCTTTTGCAGGGGCAGAACGCACTGCAGCCCATGTAGTCACCACTACACACTGCTCTCCGGCGGTGACGGCTGCTCAGTGTATGCCAGTTGCGCTGCAGGTGGCGGTGCTGGCAGTTGTGGTGGTAGCCTCCAGGCCTTCACCTGCAGCCTTGGACGGCTGCCCACTAAGGCTGCTGCTGCTGCCAGTGGTGCTGCTTGCGGTGGGGCAGGTGGTGGTGCTGGCCGGGGTGCAGGTGGCAGTGCTGGCCGTGGTGCAGGTGGCGATACTGGCAGTTGTGTTGGTAGCCTCCAGGCCTTAACCTGCAGCCCCGGATGGCTGAAGTGCCATGGCTGCTGTTCTGTGCCCTCCACCCTTGGCAGATGGTGGTGCCTTCTTGCTTCTGCCAGCTGGAGTCTTTGACTTGGCATTGCTGGCTGGTTGTGCCTCCTTCCCCTTGTTGGATGCTGTCCCCTTCTTGCCCTTGACAGGTGGCGGACCCTTATTGGCCTTGGCAGGTATGGGTGGCACACTGGCTGGGCTGAAGGGTGCCTCCTTAGAGCCTCTTACAGCTGCAGAAACCACAGTGGCCGTGGACTGCGTGGCTGAAGTGCTGGGCTGGGATGTGGCCACCATGGCCCGAGTTGAGGGGCTGGGGGAGGGGTAGCGCATAGGTCAATGGTGGTGAGGAAAAGCTTCTTAGGGACACTGGGGCGGGAAAAGAGTGAAGGTTTAGGAGTGGTTGTAGGAGGTGTCAGT
Organism: Pleurodeles waltl; assembly: GCF_031143425.1. Taxonomy (NCBI): domain Eukaryota; kingdom Metazoa; phylum Chordata; class Amphibia; order Caudata; family Salamandridae; genus Pleurodeles; species Pleurodeles waltl. The sequence continues at coordinate 1,042,042,673 of NC_090447.1, read as the reverse complement.
GTGCTGTGTTTGGGTGCAGGTGCATGGGCTGGATGTTGTTTTGATGTGGATGCCTGTTGGGTGTGTGTGTGCTTGCGTTAGTGTACTTTCGGAGGAGGGGTCACAAACACAGTGAGAGAGGACACAGGGGATGTGTGCATAGATGTGGGGGTGGTGACTGCCTGTGACGGGCATGTAGTGATAGGCGTGCTGGTGATGGAGGTAGTGGATGAGGATGTAGTACATGCAGGTTTGAGTGGAGACGCGACTGGGAGGGGGTGGACAAGGAGGAGGAGGGGGACACAGTAGAGGCAGTGGATGTTGGTGTGTCTGCATGGGGATGATGCTTGTGTGAGTGCCTGTGAGATGAAGTGTGACTGCTGGTCTAAAGGTGTGCTTTGATAGGCTGGAGTTTAGGGGATTGGGACTGGCTAGAGGAAGTTGGAGGAGGGAGGCTGGAGACAAGGACAATGGCTGCCATCAGTGCAGAGGCCAGAGCCTGGAATGCTCTCTGTTGGACCACCACGCCAGAGTTAATGCCCTCCAGGTATGCATTTGTTTGTTGGAATTGCCCTGCTACACCCTGGATGGCATTCAGTATGGTTGACTACCCAACAGTGAAGATTCTCAGGAGGTCAATAGCCACTTCACTGAGGGAGGCAGGTCTGACTGGGACAGGGCCTGAGGTCCCTGGGGCGAAGGAGATGTCCACCCTCCTGGGTGAGCGGGCATGGGAAATATGCTGAGGTGATGCTGGGAGGGCGGTGCTGGTATGGGGGTGGCAGCTGTACCTGTTGTTGGGGTGGGCACAGAGTTGTCCACCATGGCCAGGGAGCTTCCTTTGGAGGAGGAGTCGCTGTCAGTAGAGTCCCCTCCTTTCTCTGTTGTGGTGCTCCTCTTGCCTTCTGTCCTACTGGTGCCCTCACTGTCTGTGGATTCGGCCTGCAGGCCCATGTAGGATGCAGCTCCCTCTGTCGCCGGTGCCTCTGCTCCTCCGCCAGATGATGTTAATGCACACAAGGACAGGGTGACAAAACAAGAAGGGGGGGGAGACAGAGGATACACTTGGTCAATGCCAGCAACAACACTACCGTTGGCGTACACAACACACAGGGATCAGCCCTGTGCACTAGGCCATGCACTACCAGTTACAATGCTAGTCACCAGCCCATGGCATACAATGCCCTACATCATTAGCTGCACACCTGAAAGCCACAGGTCCCTGCCCAGTAGTAGATGCCCACTAACACTATTGGGGTTGGAGTGCTTCAGGGCCTACCCAACATAGGACTTACCCTGCCATGTTCACCCTGGCCTAGGGGCACCCACAGCCCACATCCCCCACCCAGGTAAAACCTTAAAACACATGCAAAGTCATGATTATGAATCTGTATGCACCCCCTTGTGGCTGCTGTGATTCCTTCAAGCGCCCATCCAACCCTGGATAGGCCTGTACCAGGATGCAGAACATCAGGGGGGTCAGGGTACAACAGGCACCCCTTTCTCATTGGGAGGCTAGCCCCAACTGGGCCTCCGCCGTCTTCCTTGCCCAGCGGCACAGGTCCTCCCACCGGTTGCGGCAGTGGGTGCTCCGCCTGTCAAAGGCCCCTCAGGTTCTGCACCTCCTTGGAGATGGCACCCTTTTTCTGATGGGTGCTGACCTGCAGAAAAAATACAGCAGAAAAGGTATTAGTCATACTGTCTGGCCTGTCACACTCATGGCCTACCATATACCTCCCATCCCCTAACGCACAGACATTGACAACCAGACATGCAGCACTCGGCCCAGGACCCCTCATGCCCCCCTACAAGAGGCTTCCACACACAGTAATCTATACATTCATGGGCCAGGCACCATGCTCACAGTGTACTCAACCTGTTTGTCTGGAGGACCATAGAGTAAAGCAGCACTTGCAGTGTAGGTCCTCTCCTGTTGAAGGTCAGGTAGCAAGTGAGTTAACAGATAGAAAATGGCGGTCACGTCCACGGCGGTGCATACCATCACCGCTGGTGTACATCGCCATTGCCTCCTGGAACCCATAGGGCCCAATGATAACCAATGCGAAGCTACACGGCGGTTGTCAACCACCGACCGCAACGGCGGAATTACCTCATTTCCACTTGTCTCTCCTCACAGGTCAGGCAGCCGCCATTTCAGTGGGGCACAGGCCATGGCACCTAACTGCGTCACAGCAGACATTGGCACATCAACTGACTCTCAAGTTCAAATACCTTTTCTGTAAAGGAAGAAATGCATAATTATTTTAACATACGTGTGAATATGACCCTCTGCTCACTGTTTTTCACCCTAGAGTTCAAACGCTGAGGATGAATAGGAGATGGAGACATCCCCCTGTGTACAGACCCCTGGTGGAGCTGGCGACAAGGGAGGACAGGCACATTATCCTGACCTACAGACTTGATAGGGCCACAATCCAAGAACTGTGAGGCCAATTGGAGCCAGACCTGATTTCAGCTATCCGCCACCCCACAGGTATCCCCCCTCTAGTGCAGGTCCTGTCATTGCTCCATTTCCTGGCAAGTGGGTCCATCCAAGCGACAGTGGCCATGGCATCAGGGATGACTCAGCCAATGTTCTCAAATGCGCTGACCAGAGTGTTGTCTGCCCTGCTGAAACAAATGTGCAGCTACATCATATTCCCCCAGGTGGAGGATTTGGCCACAGTGAAGGCCGACTTTTATGCCCTGGGATATATCCCCAACATAATTGGTGCCATTGATGGTACACATATTGCATTTGTCACCCCCACCCTGGGAAAAATGAACAAGTGTTCAGGAATAGAAAAAGCTTTCACTCTCTGAATGTGCAGATGGTGTGTTTGGCGGACCAGTACATATCCCATGGCAATGCCAAGTATCCTGGCTCTGTGCATGATGCCTTTATCTTGAGGAATAGCAGCATTCTATACGTGATGTTCCAACTCCAGAGGCACCAGGTGTGGCTTATAGGTGAGCCCATGGTCCCCACCCAGTTGATGTAGGTGTATGGGTGTGGGTTTGGCCTAAAGGGAGAATGTGTGGCTAACAGATATCCCTCAATATTTACAGGTGACTCTGGTTACCCCAACCTCTCATGGCTACTGACACCAATGAGGAATGCCAGGACAAGGGCAGAGGAATGTTACAATGAGGCACATAAGTGGACACGGAGGATCATTGAGAGAACCTTTGGCCTCCTAAAGGCCAGATTCCAGTGCCTCCATCAGACAGGTGGATCCTTGTACTACGCAACCAAGAAGGTGTGCCAGATCATCATTGCATGTTGCACAACCTGGCCTTGAGGCACTAGGTGCCTTTTCTGCAGGAGGATGAGCCTGAAGATGATCGTGTGGCAGCGGTGGAGCCTGTGGACAGTGATGAAGAGGAGGCAGAGCAAGAAGATGTGGACAACAGAAGTACACTCATTCGACATTACTTCCGGTGACACACAGGTAAGACACTGTAACCTCTATGGCCACTTTTGGCATCTCTATTCTCAGATGTCTGTGTCCCACTCTGGATCCTGGTGTGTTTACTGCTGCCCACTGCAGGATATACCTATGTTATTATTACAGTAGATTTGAAATACAGTTTGTGAAACTAATATATTTGTCATTTAATCAACAGACTCCATAATTGAATTTGTTCAAAGGGTGTTCATTTATGTGCTAATAAGTGTAGGGGGTATTGCAATGGGCTGGGTTGCTGAAGGAGGAAAGTCCAGGGTCCAGTCCAGTCTATTTGTATCACAGGTGCATTGTCCAAGGGGGCATAGGAAGGGAGCAATGGCAGTTCAAGGTGGACAGGGTGACAGAGTAGGACACAAGGGTGACAATCAGGAGAGTCTTATTTCCTGGTGGGGATCTTGGCAATGTTCTCTGGCTTATGCCTGCATCACAGCGACCGTTTGTGGGGTGGTTCTCCTTCTGCAGGGGGTGGGGTGCTGGTGGCCTGTTGGTCCTGTGGCAGGGCCTCCTTTCCACTAGCGCCGGCGGAGGAAGAGGGCTGTTCATCAGTGTGGCTAGTGTCAGGGGCCCGTTGGTGTGCCACTGCCTTCCTCATGGTGTTGGCCATGTCTTCCAGCACCCGTGTAATGGTGACCAGGTTGGTGTGGATGTCTTTTAGGTCCTCCCTGATCCCCAGGTACTGTCCCTCCTGCAGCCGCTGGGTCTCCTGCAACTTGTACAGTATCCGGCCCATGGTCTACTGGGAATGGTTGTATGCTCCCTGCCAGTGCTTCGTGGAGGGTGGGTTCCCTGGACCTGTCCTCCCCCTGTCGCATAGCAGTCCTCGCACTGTGTGCCCACTGCCACTGACCCCATGTTCCTGATCGTCTTGTGTCTGTGGGGTTGCCTGGGGTCCTTGTAGTGCTGGTCACAATGCTGATTGATGTGTCCTGGGGACAGAGGTATGGGCCCGCTGGGGGGATGCTGTGGTGGTGTTTCCTGAGGGGGATGCTCTGTGGTGGTTTTGGACAGTGGCTGGGTCACCGACTGTCCAGAGGTCCCTGATGGGCCAGGTTGGTCATCGTGATCCCGGCGTGCAGAGCTGCTTTCATCACTGTGGGCCTCCTCTGGGGGGTGATTGGATGTGGCTGGCACCTCCTCTCTGGTGACGTTAACTGGGGGTCCTCTGGGAATGTAAAAGCAGTGTTATTGTATCTGTATGTGCCATCTTGTGCATGGATATGTTTCCCTTTATGGTTGGTATTAGCAAGGCAGCTTTGGCTTGTGTGAGATGTGATTTGGTTGGCTAAGTGACTGTCACTAGTTTGCATGCTATGGTGATGGGTGTCCATGCAAGTCTGTGATGGGGTCCATGCGTTGGTGTGGCATGCAGGGCTTGGTATTGGGATGGGTGGGTTGTGATGGCGAGGTGTATGTGAGGTGGTGGAGTGATAGGGGTGAGGGTAGGGGTAGGAGTTTGTAATGGCATGCAAGTGGGGGGAAGTAGTAAAGATTTGACTGAGTCCAGTCCTCCTGCTACTCCTGCCAGGCCCTCAGGATGCATGATCGCCAAGACTTGCTTCTCCCACGTTGTTAGTTGTGGGGGAGGATTTGGTGATCCACTGTCAGTCCTCTGTACAGCTATCTGGTTTCTTGCAACCACGGAACGCACCGTCCCCCCGTAGGTCGTTCCACGTCTTCCTGATGTCATCCCTTGTTCTGGGGTGCTGTCCCACGGTGCTGACCCTGTCCACGACTCTCCGCCATAGCTCCATCTTCCTAGAAATGGACGTCTGCTGCACCTGTGATCCGAATAGCTGTGGATCTACCTGGTTGATTTCCTCCACCATGACCCTTAGCTCCTCCTCTGAGAACCTGAGGTGTCTTTGTGGTGCCATGGGTGTAGTGTGAGTGGTATGTGTGGGGTTGTGTGGGGTGATGTGTTAGTGTGTGTGCTGTGAGGTATGTGGATGGTGTATGGGTGGTGGTGTTATGTGGCTAAGATTCAGTGGGTGCTCCTGGCTTGTCTCTCTCTCAGTTGGCAATATTTTTTTCATTGTAAGGGGTTGTGGGTATTGTGGTTGTGTGTTTTATATTGGATTGGGTGTGGTGTGTGTATGTGTGTCAGGTGTGTGTAGCTTGAATTGTCCAATGTGGTGTAGTTTTGTTAGTGTGTGTGTATTTTGAGCACGGCAGTATGTATCGCCAATGGTCTACCGCGGTTGAGTGACCACTGCAATTATTCGTGGGTCCTGATGCTGTGGGCGTATTTCTGTTGGCGTAACGGTGTGGGTTTTGGTACCACCAGTTTATCACTGACCTTTGAGCTGGCAGACTTGTGTGGGTGTCTGTATGGTGGTGGATTTTTCTGTGTGGGTCATAATACCTGTAGCGGTATACCGGCACGGTCATGGTATGTTGGCAGCCGTCAGCACGGCGGTAGGTGCCATTTACCACCAATGTTGTAATGAGGGCCTTAATCCTTAGAAAACAGTGAGAATGCTGTTTTTACACAAAGAACCTGGTTAGCATAAAAAATAAAGCCGCACAGGGAGCGTGCATCAGAAAAGGGTAGCAATGAGTCACTTCCGTACTTGCAAGTGAGGCCGTGCGTCCTTTACTTCTCCAGTCAGTCAGGTTGGCAATGCATAATTTTTCACCCTCGCAAGGGAGCGATGTGTTGATTTCCAGACGGGGCACCTCGGATCCATGCAGAGACGGGTTGGCTTTGACACCCAGGGACGATGCGTGGAAAATCTGCTCACATGGTATCAGAAAAACGTGCTGCGCGGGGTTTGCCTCGTTATCAACCTCTGTAGGCGGGTGGTGCATGTAATTTCCCCAGCAGCGATGCGTCAAGCTACCAGCCAGGATGCAGGTGGAGCATCGATTCCAACAGTGAAGCCGTGGCGCATTTTTTATCAGCCGCATTGCAGAAGGTGCATCAAAAACTTCCCCTCAAGGCATTCTGTGCGTGGATTTTCAGTTCTTGTCTGCCAACTTCACCTTTCAAGGACCCAGGGACTGGATAGGGCACCACTTGGCAGGGCAGGAGTCTCAGTGGAAAGTCCGGGTGCTGGCAGGGGAAGTCTTTGATGTCCCTGAGACTTCAACAACAAGAGCCAAGCTCGGTTCAAGCCCTTTGAGATTCTTCTCAAGCAGGAATGCGCAACAAAGTCCAGTCTTTGTCTCCTTTCACAGACAGAAGCAGCAACTGCAGGATAGCCCAACAAAGCACAGTCACAGGCAGGGACAGCACTTCTCCTCAGCTATTCAGCTCTTTTCCTTGACAGTGGTTCCTCTTGATTCCAGAACTAATCTAATGTTCAGGGGTTTTGGGTCCACTACATATACCCCTTTCTGACTTTAAAGTAGGCAAACTTCACAGGAAAGTCTCTCTTGTTTGTAAAATCCTGCATTGCCCAGGCCAGGCCCCAGACACACACCATGGGGTTGGATACTGCATTGTGTGACAGCGGACACAGCCCATTCAGGTGAAAGTGATCACTCCTCCCCTCCCTCCCAGCACAGATGGCAAATCAGGATATGCAGGCTGCACCCCAGCTCCCTTTGTGTCTCTTTCCAGAGGAGAAGTGCAGCCCAACTGTAAAACTGACCCAGACAGGAAATCCACAAAGAGGCAGAGTCATGGAATGGTTTAAGCAAGAAAATGCCTACTTTCTAAAAGTAGCATTTTCAAACACACAGTCAAAAAACAAACTTTATTAAAAGATATATTTTTAAATTTTGAGTTCAGAGACCCTAAAATCTATATTTCTATTTGCTGCCAAAGGGAATCTGCATTTAAAGGCACCCCCCCCCATGTTAACCAGTGAGAGGCCTTGCACAGTGAAAACCGAATTTGGCAGTATTTCACTGTTAGGACATATAAAACACATTAGTATATATCCTACCTAAATCATACACTGCACCCTGCCCATGGGGCTACCCAAAGCCTACCTTAGGGATGCCTTACATGTAAGATAAGGAAATGTTTAGGCCTGGCAAGTGGGTACACTTCCAAGTCAAATTGGCAGTTTAAAACTGAACACACAGACACTGCAGTGGCAGATCTGAGCCATGTTTACAGGGCTACTAATGTGGGTGGCACAAACAGTGCTGCAGCCCACTAATAGGATTTGACGTACAAGCCCTGGGCACCTCTAGTGCATTGTAGTAGGGACTTTCTAGTAAATCAAATATGCCAATCATGGGAAGCCAATTACACATACATTTTACATAGGAGCATTTGCACGTTAGTACTGGATTGCAGTGGTAAAGTGTCCAGAGTATCAAAACAGCAAAAACAGAGTCCAGCGCACATCAACATCCTGGGAAACAGAGGCACAAAGTTAGGGGAGACCACACCAAGGATGCCAAGTCAAACATGTACAAATAAAAGAACCTTTAGGTATTCATATAGTATTTGCGAAAGGTGGTTTGAGGGGTATATATGTCGTGCATGTCTAACAACATAGGTATGGGGAAGAAAGATATGGGTGGGTGATTGAAGGTTTGTTTTTAGTGATAGAGGGTGATTCCAATCTTAATTGGTACCTCATTAGTATTGTCTAAAAGTGTCAGCCCCTATAGCAGGTGGTGGGCATTATGGAGACAACAGGTTTCTTGATGTGGAGTCAGAGATGGGATCTAGGAACCTCTCCAAGATAGATTTCTGCCAGATGTTTCCTGAATAACTTCTCCTTCACCGGCCTCCTTTTATCTGGCTACTTTATTTTATTATTCCCCTCACTGTGTGCCTCCTCTCCAATGCCTAAGTGGATTTTATCTTCCTTTTACAAATTGTGGTCTGCCTTTTTGCAGAAGAATATGGAGGCGGTGGGATATTAAAGATGGACAGGAAAATAGCACAGACTGTGGTGTGGCCACTGTTTGTGGTGTTGCAGGAAAAAGATTGCAGCTGTTTACAATTGGGGTCAGATGTATGAATTTTTCCCCTTCCATGTGGTGGTCTTCATCCAACATGTGGTTATCTCCATTGGGGTTGCAGTAGCATCTGCCCCATTTGAGGGGGTCCCCACCAAGTGTGTGGAATATAAAAGCTACTAGTATTACCTTTGTGGTCATAAAGTATGTTCATGCACACCCACAGGGTGGAGACATGCAAGTTAATATCCAGGTGTAATTTTGCACTCAGAAATGGTTCATAGCAAAAAGTAGTAGTTATTCCTGCGTGTAAGAGCAAATTTATATGTGAATAAATCTACATGTGTAAATTTACCTTTGTGAATATGGCATAAAAAGCACATTTATACTTGTTTTGGATGATTGTATATCTCACCCCAGTATCAAAGTGTGCATAGGGTCAAAGTATAAAATATATGCTCCATTCCATGATGCAAGTGTTTATTCATGTGACTCACCTAACCTTATTAGTTGTTTTACTCATTTGTGGTTGTATTCCTTTCAATTCTTTAGAAACTCCCAATATTTGAAATTTCCCAATCATTGATGGCATTTCCACTCGAAACAGCCCCCCTTCTTAAGCCCAGTTGAAATTCACACCCACTGAAAGTCTGCAGTTTTGATAGATTTCCCACATTTATGCAGGCGCATATCTGTAGGTTTGTGCTTCCTTCTGGGTGTTTTCTAAATCATAAAAACTCTACCCTTAAGCTACATATACCGGAGTTTCCAAGGTTTTTTAGGTACAGCACGTATTGCTTCTTTGTAGTGAAGACATATTTAGACATTTGTCTACATTAATGGCAGTCTTTATTCCCTTTCTCTCCCTTTCCATCTAACTGCAGCTTGTTATCCTCAATGAGGCTTAATTATTGCATTCCAGTGATTCTGTGCAAGTTAAAGAAATAACAAAGAGATAGTACACAGCATTCTGACTGGTGACTATTTATGAAAAAACACGGCAGTTTGTTCATTTTTCAGAAGGGACAACAACCTGTTACTCTAAATCATACTTTTTCTTTAGTTTTGCTACATACTCACAGTTATATAGTGAAACTTTACTGAAACTATTCTTGTGGCGACAAGATCCAGGCTACTTTCAAAGTACTTTTCGAGCTTCCTTAAACACCACCTATTATAGGTAAGTGCATGTGGTATATTATTTGCGTTCTCTTTTCACATCGGAAGTTAAAAATAATATGTTCACATTATTTTACTATAGAGCCGAAAAGCTTTTAGGACACTTACCAAAGTATTCCCATTAGGAACAGGGAATTTCAAATGACCATGAAGACACCGACATCTAAAACAGCTCAATATTCACTTCTGTTTTTCTGCAACAAATCAACAGAGTGAACAGAAAAACTGAAATACAAATGTGCAATTTTAAAAATCAAATACTACACAATGGCTAGAATGATCAAGATGTTCACACTAATTTACATGCAGGAATAATGCTCATTTTGTGTTTGTCGTTGTCAGTCACTCTGATGGTAATGTGTGGGTTTACGTTGAAATTATGATTCTAGTCACCTCAGTTAGATGTTCACTACATCTCTTTTAAAGCCCATTTATGAGAGCTTTCAAAAGAAACAGAATGTAGACTCTACAATCAATGTAAGCAACATTATAGGAGTAGTATAACCACATACAACCATTATTCCAACATTGAATATGGAGAACATATGAAGACGTTTTCACAAAGCAAATGACTGAATTGAACTACTTTGAAAAAAGGAAGAAACTAAGGGGCATATTTATACTCCGTGCCAAATTTGTGTAATTTTTTGGACGTAAATTTGGTGCAAACTTAACTCCATCTTTATATCTTGATGCTAGACCTGTCTAGAATCAAAATATAGGAGTTAACGTCATTTTTTGGATGCGTGAACCCACCTTCCATCAATGAGATGCAAGGTAGGCGTTCCGTCCACAAAATTGCTCTAAGCCCGTAGCACCATATTTACCCACCCCCCATGCAAAAATGATGCACAGGCGGGAGGTGGACTGAAAAAACGACATTAACCAAGTTTTGCATCAAATTTTAATGCCTAAGTCGGACCAGGCTTTATAATGAGGCACATACACCACTATTTAATGAAAATTAACAGAAGGAACGTTTGCTACCTCCGTGACAACTTGGTAGTTGTATTGCTCCAGCTAGGCACACACCACAGATGTCCACAACGACAGCTGCTCCCTCCACCTCCACAACAGAAACCCCAAACACCACCACAGTACCCACAAAGGCAACATAGAAGGCAGGAGAGGATATTTAGGCAGAAGACAACCCTTTTTGGCCTCAGAGAGCAACACATCATCAGGACTTACCGTCTCAACCGGGAGTCCATTCTTCATCTGCTGAACCAGATTGCACCAGACATTACAGCAAGGCTGCAAACTCCCTACAACATACCACCCATCACAAAGCTCCTCACTGTGCTGCCTTCTGCATATGCTGGCTTCTGGATCCTTTCAGACAACAGGGGCACTAGCGGTTGGTGTCTATCAGCCATCAATATCTGTTTTTCTGCCTAAGGTCCTAGATGCCATCATCAGCCTCACACCCCACCACATCTGCTTCCCAAATACCCAGCAACTGCAGCAGGGAGACCAAGCAAAGATTCTATCTGATTGCTGGGTTTCCACATGTGCTGAGAGCAATGGATTGCACCCATGTACGACTGGTGCTACCTGCAGCCACGGAACACCTATACCAGAACCGCAAGTATACACATTCAATAGATGTTCAGGCCCTTGTGGACCACCAATATCTCAGCCAAGTACCCCGGCAGCGTCCATGATGCTTACAAATCCCAACACTCCACCATCAACAAGCAGTTCCAGGATGAACAATGTGAAAATGGTCTACTTGTTGGTAAGTCAACCAACCAATCAATACACGAACAACACACCATCCCTGTTGGACAACAACATGTGACCACAACAAAGACGCATGGGAATGGAACAACAAATGTACTGACAACAACACATATGCAACATGCCGCAATACACCACAATGATTGGACATCACAAACGCAGACACCAACATGCACCTAACACAGCCACAAACTAGCAGCCACACCACGCGAAAGACCAGTAGAGCTATGTCCCATTTGCATACAGAAGAAGACCACAAACCACTGCAAGTGTCCACTGTTTGACTACTAAGTATACTTCACGCATAATAGACCAAACCAACAAGATCTCTGCCATGTTAATGGCCTATGGCATGAGCATGTAAAGAAAGTCACACCCAGGCACATCCCCACCTCATTCATGGTGTGCAAGACTCAGGCACAATGCACATCAAATACCACCCAAGTGGTGCCAACTACAATTTCATCCCTTCTACACATGCCTGACATACCTGTAGGCTGCACATACATCTGTTAAATGCATTGTATTACACACATTGGAAGACTAATGTACCTGCCATTATAGATAATAGGGCAGGCACATGAGAAATGATGCCACAACTACTCAACTGACACCTCACATGCCCCACTTAGCGTCCCCTAACACCATCATGCCTGTACTGTAGACTAACAATAGTACACCATGGTGCAGATTCACTGCTAAACTACAATGTACATGGATGCCATAGTAGGCCCCTGTAGGAGTATGAAGGACATGGCATTACATAAATGCACTGTACTAAGTGACACTTCAGAAAAATAGCTGGGCCCCCTCTCAATGTCTGCATTGTGCATGTGTAGTAAGTCTAGCTGAAAATCCAAATACTAAGAAGTTAGGACATACACCAGAACCAAATGTGATCATCATACTAATATGTGATACACACCCTCAGACACCTGGACACACATCACAAGTTTGTTGTCTGGCAGAGGCCGTTTGTGGTCTAAACCCTGCTGGCCCAATTAGGAGTTCACTGCCGGGCCTGTGGGCTGAAGCATTATTTTCTGTATGCCGGTCCAGCTGGGAAGGGGGCCGAAATATTGCAGCTTGTTCATGAGTGATCCAGGTGCAATGTGGCATTGGGGCAGATGCAGCAGCACCAGTTGTGGTTTTTACTGCATGTAATTTGTGCATTGGAAAGCACTACACGTCTGTCCATGTAGACTCCTGCATTGTCCATGTCAAGTTCATGGTCAGTGCAGGAGACCCCAGGGGCCACCTGACAGCCCCATTCCACCAGCACTTGCATGGCAGTGAAACTGCCATGCAAAGTCTGGCATATCTGGGAGTCGAAATCCAAAGGTCAGCGCTGACTTGGTAGATTAGGACCCCTGGAACTGCCAGGCAGCTGGCTGGTGGCAACCTGGCAATGTTGGCGGTCCAACCGTGGTGGGTCCACCACGGTCATAATGTGGCAGTCATACTGCCACAACAGCCGCAGTCCAACTGCCACTGTGAGTCTGGCATTCAAGAGACCACCTGATTTGTAATGAGGGCCATGATTGTTGACAAAATCATCATCTGCCACTAATGCCTACTAAGTGTTGCACTGCATGTGTAATGTCACATGGCTACATCAACAGAATAGTCTGGCTTTCTTGGCTACACATCTGACACCATTGTGCTGCAAGGAAGTGGTAGCTTCCATCTAATATGAGGAACCTGATACTAAAATGGACTACACAAAACATGTTACATACATGATGAGCATACGTATTGGAATCCAGATGGTCATATACAGGTCCCTGAGTCAGTACCCAAAAATGACATTGTTAGACATTTCATCCTTGGCGTGGTCTCCCTTAACTTTTTGCCTCTGTTTCCCAGGATGTTGATGTGTGCTGGACTCTGTTTTTGCTGTTTTTGTTACTCTGGGAACTTTAACACTGCTAACCAGTGCTAAAGTGCAAGTGCTCTTATACAAAATGTGTATGTAATTGGTTCATCCATGATTGGCATATTTGATTTATTAGTAAGTCCCTAGTACAGTGCACTAGAGGTGCCCAGGGCCTGTAAATCAAATACTACTAGTGGGCCTCCAGCACTGGTTGTGCCACCCACAGTAGTAGCTCTGTAAACATTGCTCAGACCTGCCACTGCAGTGTCTGTGTGTGCAGTTTTAAACTGTAAATTCGACTTGGCAAGTGTACTCACTTGCCAGGCCATAACCTTCCCTTTTCTTACATGTAAGGCACCCCTAAGGTAGGCCCTCGGTAGCCCCAGGGGCAGGGTGCACTGTACGGGTAAGGTAGGACATATAGGCCCTCATTCTGACCTTGGCGGTCTTTTCGCAAGACCGCCGAGTTACTGCCGCGGTGAAGACCACCGACCGCGGCGGTATGCCGCTGTGCGTATTCCGACCGCTGGGAGCGTTCCGCCGGGAAACCGCCAGCAGCCACACTGGCGGTCGGCGGGAAAGTGGAGACTGGTCAACCTCCACCGCCACGCCAGCAGAACACCGCCCACAGAATTACGACCCACATATCTGTGTGGTGGTCTTCTGTTGGCGGTGTTCTGTTGGCGGTCACCTCCCCATGGCTCCCGTCGCCTCCCGGAGGACCAACGCACAAGGTAAGTTGATCGTCCGTTAGGGGAGGGGGTGGAGGGGTGTTGTGTGATGTGTGCGTGCATGGGGGTGTGCGTGTGAGTGTGTAGAGGGGGTGTGTGAGTGCGTGTATGCGGGCGGGGGGTGCTGCTGTGTCTATGGGTAATGTGTGCAGTTCGGCGGGTGCGCATGTCTGCCTGTATGTGTGCGGGTATGTGTCCCCGTTGTGTATGTGTGTGTGTAGGGGGTGTGTGCATGTCGGGGTGCATGTATGTGCATGTCGGGGGTGGGGAGGGGGTTCGTACCACCTCTGGGCGGTGGCAGGGGGGTGGAGGGTGTGGGGGGAGGACTCGTGGGGGGTAGTGGGGGGTGGGGGAGACCCCTATCAGTGCCAGGGAAGGAATTCCCTGGCCCCGATAGTGCCTACCTCCATGGTTCGCATGGCGGTTCCCGACCGCCAGAAACCGCGGCGGTAAGCAGGGTCATGATACCGTTGGCGGTCTTGGGACGACCGCCGGGCCGGAGTGCGCAAACTCCAGCCCGGCGGTCATGACCGCCGTGGCGGTCGGAGTGGGGAAGTGGCAGTCGATCGCGGCGGTGACCGCCGCGGTCAGAATGCCATTTTTTTGACCGCTGGTCTGTTCGCGGTCCGACCGCCGCCTCTCCGCCGACCGCCAAGGTCAGAATGAGGGCCATAGTAATGTGTTTTACATGTACTGACAGTGAAATACTGCTAAGTTAGTTTTTCACTGTTGCAAGGCCTGTCCCTCTCATAGGTTAACATGGGGGCTACCTTTAAATATAATTAAAGTGTAGATTCCTTTTGGGAGCGGATAGACATGTGGAGTTTGGGGTCCCTAAGCTCACAATTTAAAAATACATCTTTTAGTAAAGTTGATTTTAAGATTGTGGGTTTGAAAATACCACTTTTAGAAAGTGAGCATTTTCTTGCTTAAACCATTTCTGGGACTCTGTCTGTTTGTGGATTCCCTGTCTGGGTCAGTTTGACAGTTGGGCTGGTTGCACCTCTCACTAGACAGTGACACAAAGGGAGCTGGGGTGTAGCCTGCATATCCTGATGAGCCATCTGTGTTGGGGGGGGGAGTGGTCACTCACACCTAAAAGGGCTGTGCCTGCACTCACACAATACAGTCTCCAACCCCCTCGTGTGTGCCTGGTACCTGGCCTGGGAAAGGCAGGATTTCACAAACATGAGAGACTTTTCTTTGAAGAAAGCCTACTTCAAAGGGCAAAAAAGGTATAAGAAGGGCACCCAAAACCACAGACTTTAGATCACTTCTGGAAACCCAGAGGAACCTCTGCTTGGAGTAGAACTGAAGAGCTGAGGAAGAAGAGCTGCCCTTCCTGTGACTGTGCTTTGTGGAGCACTCCTGCAGTTGCTGCTTCTGCCTGTACTAGAGGACAAAGACTGGACTTTGTGTTGCCTTCCTTCTTGTGAATAACTCTCCAAGGCTTGATGTAGAGCTTGCCTCCTGTTGTTTGAAGTCTCAGGGACAGCAAAGACTTCTCTCTGCTAGCAGCTGGAGCCTCTGCTGAGACTCCTACTCTGCCAAGTGATGCCCATCCAGTTCCTGGGACCCTGAAAGGAGAAGCTGGCAGCCCAAGAGTGAGAAATCCACGCACCGACCGCCGTGCGGGGAAAAGATCGAAGCAACTCTGATCTGCGGCTGAAAAAATGACGCACCGCTGGCTTCGTGGCTGAAAATCGACGCTCACATTCAACGCAACCGGAAGAAATGACACACAACATTTCTGACGGAGGCTGGTGAGATCGCAACCCGTGCTGTGTGGTTTTCGGATCATCTTGCAGCAGGATTTCTGATACAAACATCGCTGGGTGTGCAAACATTATGCAAGGCCGGCCCGGACACAAGAGTGCGGTTTGAATTGACGCATCACTTTCCTCCTGAGACAAGAAACAACACAAGCCGACTCGACTGAAGGAGAAACGAGACAAAGTCATATGGTGAGTTAAATCGATGCATCACAAGCCCTTTTTAATGCACACTCACCTGTGCGGGGTTATGTTAGACGCACTCAGAAACATTTTCACACTAACAACATTAGCATTGTGTTTAAAATTACATGAAGACTCTTTTTGGTTTTGAATTGATAACTTGTCTTGTGTATTATGGATTCTTCTCGTATTGTTTTCTTTTGTTTAGATAAATATTTTCTATTTTTCTAAACCTATGTTGTGTCATGTCATTTTATAGTGTTTTCATTAAGTTACTGTGTGTGTTGGTACAAATACTCTACACCTAGCACTCTTAAGTTAAACCACCAAGGGGGTGAGCAGGGGTTAGCTGAGGGTGATTCTCTTTTACCCTGACTAGAGTGAGGGTCCTTGCTTGGACAGGGGGTAACCTGACTGCCAACTAAAGACCACATTTCTAACACACATGTACATCAACACAGTCAAATTGTACCATATTACAAGACCTGGAACATACACAATACCACAAACAACTCTGATTCACAACTCAAACTGCAACAACCTCTGCCATTGAATATTCCAGATCCCTCTCAATTCTTCACTAAATTTCTCCCTCTTATCTTTGCAGCATACCAAGGTTACGGCATTCACCTGTGGGTCATGACCCCATTTGTAAATCCAACTACCAATGAATAGCGTTCCTACAAAGAAGCTCACCGAAAAAAAAACGCAATGTGGCGGAGAGTACATTTGGCCTTCTCAAATACCAGTTCAGGTACCTGGACATAACAGGAATAAGCGTGTATGCTTCCCCACTGGTATGCAAGAACATACTGGTATGTGCTATCCTGCACAACATGTGTGTCAGAAACAATATCCCCTGGGATGGACAAGTATATGTCCACAATGAGGAGGAGGAGGAGGATGTGGCTGAGGACCTTAAGAGGGACCAACTAAACACAGCGGCAGGAGTTCACAGGAGACAGACAATTGTTGACAACTTTTATACCTAGTCAACCAAAAAAATACTTTGTAAATACCTCAATAAATTCTGTTTAACAATGTAATCCTTGGTTTACTCATTGTCCAATACATATAGCATTGGAAAGTGAATCTAACCTCAGGGAGTGTCAGAAACACAAAAACAACAAGCATGGTATACACATCTTTGGTAATTTAGGTGGGGGGACTCCATCTCGCATATGTGAGACTCCATCTCACATATCGGTGACACCCAAATCCCTGGCATATGACTTCTGAAGGCCAAGATCCATGCACCAATGCATATATTGTTATATCATATGGGCAATGTGCAATTTCATGGGCCATTCACCAACACAACACCATCCCTAACAGGTTGCATGCAAGGAGGCCACACATAAGGTAGAGGTTGTCAAGAAATGGAGGTTAAGTAATGTCAGAACTGAACATTGTCACTACTCTGTTTGAGAGAAGATTTGCCTGCACCGTACACGTGTGTCAAGGGGAGGGCATCATAGGTAACATTGCTTCTTCAGTAATTGCCCATGGAATTTAGTCAATGCTGGAATCTGAGTCTGCACAATGTGTCCATGGGAATATGTACTGGCACTGCAATAGGCCACATCCCTGACACATGGAGGACTGTAAATCATGTATTGCACATATATACATTGGCTGGGGAATGGTCAGTGGCTTGGCAGTGACAGAAAGCACATGGGGTGTTGAGTCCATATACAAACACATAACACATTGTATGGTCAATGATTTTCAATAGGAGAATGCATCTGCTAAATGACAGTCTGGCTGGAATGTAGGCTGAGTGTGTAAGACACCCTATCTACATATGATGCACACCTGTCACAGAAATGGTCTTGATTCACACATGCCTTCTGCTAACAATGAGAAATACATGAAGACTGATGTTTGGGTGTCCATCGAAGATAGCAATGGGTGTGCCATTATCCACAATGATTGACCTGTGTCTGCATGTCTACACACTATGCCCCGTATAAAAACATTATACCTCACACAACAATACAAACCATTCATTGTCACTTACATGACAGATTCATTGCATGGTACCAAATGTAACTAAATAGCTTATACATGTACTGGCCTCCAATATCACAATCATGTGTGGCATGTGAGAACATGTGCAGCATTGTCCTATACTGTCAGAGACCCACATCACACTGAGTGGGAGTAGACACAGCAATATTGTTAGTGTTGGAAGTGGCCTTTTTGCAGGGTCATCCCCAGACTTCTTGCCTTCCTCCTTCTTTTTTCTGACCTCATTTTTGCTGGCTTTAGGACTCTGCACAGTTTACCACTGCTAATCAGTTCTAAAGTGCATATGCTCTCTCCTTAAAACATGGTGACATTGGCTCATACCCAATTGGCTTATTTAATTTATTGTAAGTCCCTAGTCAAGTGCACTACATGTGCCCAGGACCTGTGAATTAAATGCTACTAGTGGGCTGCAGCACTGGTTGTGCCACCCACATAAGTACCCCCCTAACCATGTCTCAGGCCTGCCTTTGCAGTGCCTGTGTGTGCAGTGTCACTGCAAGTTTGACTTGGCATTTAAAAGTACTTGCCAAGCCTAAAAAAAACTTTTGCTAAATATAAGTCACCCCTAAGGTATGCCCTAGGTAACCCATTGGCAGTGTGCAGTGTAGGCAAAAGGCAGAACATGTACCTGTGTAGCTGACATGTCCTGGTAGTGTGAAACTCCCAAATTTGTTTTTACACTGTTGTGAGACCTGCTCCTTTCATAGACTAGCACTGGGGCTACCCTCCTATACTGTTTGAGTGGCAGCTGCTGATCTGAAAGGAGTAGGAAGGTCATATTTAGTATGGCCAGAATGGTGATACAAAATCCTGCTGACTGGTGAAGTTGGATTTAATATTACTATTTTAGAAATGCCACTTTTAGAAAGTGAGCATTTCTCTGCACTTAAATCCTTCTGTGCCTCCCAATCCACGTCTGGCTAGGTTTAGTTGACAGCTCCCTTGTGCATTCAATCAGACACACCCCAAACACAGGATACTCAGCCTCACTTGCATACATCTGTATTTTGAATGGGTCTTCCTGGGCTGGGAGGGTGGAGAGCTTGACACTTCCATGTCAAAGGACGGCAGCCTGCCCTCACACAAAGGACTACCACCCCCCAACTGGGACCCTGGCAGACAGGATTAAATTGAAAGGGGACCTTGTGCACTTCTAAGCTACTCTTTGAAGTCTCTCACACTTCAAGGCACATTTAGGTATTTAAACAGGGCCTCTGCCCCTACCAACTCAGACACTTCCTGGAGAAGAGAACCTGAACCAGAACCTGCATCCTGCAAGGAAGAACTGCCTGGCTGCCAAAGGACTCACCTGACTGCTTTCTGTGAAGGACTGCAGCCTTGTTTTTGCCATACTGCCTTGCTGCTCTCTGGCTGTGGTGAGAAGTACTCTCCAAGGGTTTGGATAGAGCTTGCCTCCTGTTCCCTGAAGTCTCAGGACCAAAAATACTTGATCTCTACAAGAAGGACTCCTTGTGCAGCAAAAATCGATGCACAGCCTGCCAGAAATGACGCACGGTCTGTATTGCAGTGAAAAATTCACCGCACGCCAAACCGAAATGACGTAGCCCGACTTCGCAATAAGAAGATCAATGCAGTGCCAGCGTAGCGACCAGAAATTCAATGCACAGCCCACTGGATCGATGCACAGCCGAACCGGAACAACACAGCCCGACTTCCAGAGAGGAATCGACATAGCACCTGCCATGTGGTAGAAATTTCCACACAACGCCCACCGGATCGACGCAGCCCCTGTGACTTCATCCTGTCAGCACCAGAAATCCACGCATCGTCCCCGGGGTGTCCGAAAACCCCACAACCTGAAGAGGATCCACCATTGAGCACCAGAAATTGACACATAGCTGTCCCTGCGTGAAACTAAACGAAGCATCGCCGTGTGCGGCCCAAGATATCGATGCACACCCCCTTTATTTCCACGCATCTCCTCCTCTGCGGTTCTTTGCAGAGATTTTGCACGCAAACCAGGTACTTTGTGCTTGAAAGTGACATTTATTGCTTTTTAAGGACTAAAGACACTTTGTTTCACTTTTACAGTGATACCTTGACATGTACTTATTGCATTTTAATCGTTTTTACCTGTATCTTATCAGATAAATATTATATATCCTAAACCCTGTGTGGTGTATTTTTGTGGTGCGGTACTGTGTTATTGCATGATTTATTGCACAAATACTTTAAACATTGCCTTCTATGTTAGGGCCTGACTGCTTAGTGCCAAGCTACCAGAGGGTGGGCACAGGATTGTATGTGACTTACCCTGACTAGAGTGAGGGTCCTTGCTTGAACAGGGGGTAACCTGACTTCTAACAAAGACCCCATTTTTAACAGTTAGCATCTGGAAACGGATAAATACAGCAATAAGCAGATAACACACCTCAACATCAGTCAGTCATGGTAAGATTCAGCTAGGTTGTGACATGCTGGGAGAATTATATTGCCTTGTTCAAAGGTGGATGTGGATAGACAGATCTGAGATACCCACAAATTCTTGCTGATACAACACCCCGTATCACGTGGAGATTAATCAAATTCTGTGGCATGTGTAATGGCATGTGTGTCTGGCACTCATTACATCTCACTAATATCACCAATGGGAAATTGACTACTAGGTTCACAGTTGTAGGAGAAGGGAGTATCTCCACATTATACAAGTCACATGTTGTATCCTTTTCCAATATCACCTGACAATGTTGTTGTAGAAGATGTGTACAAGGTGCTAGCAGACAAAAGACTGGGAGCAACGAAGGACACAAACATACCTCACCAGTCATAGCCGATAAAAGAGATAATGACCAGAAAAACACCAAAACAGACACTGCAATACAACAATGTCTACATGTCAAACTTTAACGGATGCACAGAGAGGGTGGGCATGTTAATACATGACACAGACATATTTGCCACTACTATACCATGATATTTGCCCTTCACATGTTACCACAACAGGAGACAGTCACATAAACTCCACCTGTACCATGTCATTTGTCCAACTTCTATGTCACTACAGTTATGCAACTCCTAACAGGCTGAACAAACAGGCTGAACATGGACACAACTTTGGACCCCAAATCATCCATTCATGTCGTACATGTGTAAGCACATGATCTATGTACCTGAGAGGTGAAGGCTGACTTCTCGTACTACATTAGAATTCATTACAACCAGGTCTGTATGACCACATTTGTGCATGCCTCTTCTAGGGAGTGTGCATAGGCTGGAAATTCCAGCTTAATAAACCCACGCACCACTGCTCTGACAACATCAAAGTATGATAATGTCAGATGCTTGATGCACATGCACAGGGGGGAGAGTGAAGTGGACCACCATAAACCTGCACCTTCACATGCAACCATGGGTTTGTGTTGCCACAAAAACTCACATATTGAAGATGGGTAGGCCTGCCATCTATTCCACACTGCAACACAGTGATATGGCATTGTATGTGACAGTCATAACTGACATGATGTTGACAGATCTGAAAATACATCTGGAGGCAGGCACACATATCCTAAAGATCTCTGCAAATATATACCACCATAATGGGCCAACCATGGTAATGTGAATGGATTCAGTAGCAAAGCGAACCTCGCAGGAAAAAAATGGCATAGGTGTCACAAAACATGTGAGATTATAAATGTACCCATCAAATGTGTACTCACATACAGAACATAGGTGCCAGTGATATAACTACACAGGCAATAGTAAAAAAAAGACAACTTCTGACTATGTAGGAAGATGTCAATGTGAGCTTGCACATCCCCTTGACACATGTCTATACAGACACATGGCATATAGCATTGTTCACCGACACACGTGTCCATAACATCTGCAGCAACTAAGATGCATGGGAAAATCCATAGCACATGTGTAGCTGTCCTATAGCTAGTTCACTACGATAAGTAACCAGTGAGTAGACACACATGCACACTCAACTTGACAGGGGATACGTGATGCCAATGCAGTCCCAGTCCGCTGCATACTCTGAGTGCAAAATGAAATAGTTGACACATGCCTTAGCATCTGTTTGACACAGGGCCTAAATACAAATATGTTTGCAGGTATGTAGATATGTATTGTCCACAGATATAACTATGTACTCCATCTGCTACTCACTAGTCCTACACTCATGTTAACACATAGCACACATGTGCCAACATACATGTGGACACATGCACATATGCGCAAATTATGAGTGAGTGCTTACAGCTGAGTCATGAATACATATATTGGTTGCACATACCACTGACACACCAATGACATTCATTTATAGACTTGCATATGTAGCCAAAAAACATATACAGCATAGTATACCAGCCCATGTAACATGTGGAATGAATCAGGGTGCGTTCAAAGGCTACAAAGGAAAAAATGACGCAATTCCGATAGGCATTAAAACACTGATGCCAATGCATCAACACTACACCGCAATGTTGTGAAAATGACACCTGAGCTGTGAGTGGCAATTCAACGTTACCACTAATCGCATTGCACTGTGGGGAAAAATCGACGCGTGTACGACGCTAAAAACATTACGCACATGCCCAGGAAGTGAGGTACAAGGATATCCTGCCTGCAAGCATGGTACAGTAATGTAGTTTTACTTTCACTTCACAGTCTGTTCCCATGTGTCTGTGTGTGGTTGTGTTTTGGAGGTGCTGGTGGATTTGTGGTGTGTTTGGAGGTCTTGTTGTGTTCCTTCTGCTGTGACCTGTGTTTTTGGTGTCTAAATTGTCTATTGACTTATTTATATTAATAGTGTGCTGTTTTAGTCATTGTAGTGGCTGATGAAGTGTGACACCTTGAAACCGGTCCCAGGATGTTTGAATCCTGTCCAGGGAGGACCTGGCTTGGCAATTCAGGCTGGACTGTTCCCATAGGGAGCAGGGTCAAGACTGATTTGCATCTAGTTGGGTCCGAACTGGGGTAACCTGGCAGGCAAAATAACAATGGATTATACCTAGATCTATGATTGGGGGTGAGTGTTTGAAAAGTTTCAACAGTCCATCCATCGTTTTATTTTGTGATCTTGCCTTATGATACTTAAGTGGCTAGGGTATGCCCAGACATGAGTCTCTTGCTTGCTGCAACACTGGATTCAAGCTAGCCTGGCTGATGAAGGGTGATACCCTGAAACAGGTCCCAGAATGATTGAATCCTGTCTGGGGAAGACCTGGATTGGCATTTTGGGCTGGACAGCTCCCATAGAGAGCAGGGTGAAGACTGATTTGTATATAGCTGGGCCCAAACTGGGTTGACGTTGCAGGCAAAATAACGATGGATTACACTCAGATCTGTGATTGGGGGTGAGTGTTTGAAAAGTTTTAACACTCTATCCATCATTTTATTTTGGGCTATATCCCTGCATACCCATCACGAAGGGGCATATGTAAGTGCCCCTAGTGGAACATTTGGGCTGCCATAGTATTATATGATTGAAGGTAAGGCAGTGCTAACCTGCCATATACCCCGCTTAGTCTTCATAAAGTAGTGCAATGCATGTATTGCACCACTTTAGTAAGGCTTAGCACACATCATGGCAGTCCCAGCCACAATGTATGCAAGGAGGCCGTTCTGGTGCAAAGGGGTCCTCCATATTAGCAAAAAGAAGTCAGTGAAACTGCTGCACACCATTTGTGGTGGATTTCTTAATGTCTGCTCTTTGCAGGCGTTAAAAATATGCTCTCATCATGATCAATGGACCCTTGGGTGCTTAGCAGGACTCGGGAAACAAATTATGATGCTAATCCTGCAAAGCGCCAGACTACTGCCAAACAGTTTTGACCCTACTCCTCCTAACTACCACCATGGTGCACAGTCTATTTGAGATGCCGTCCACATGGTGGTATCAGGAGTACACTAGGACCCGCACTTCAAAAGGCCCAGCACAAGGTACTGCACCACTTCCATATAAATGGCCCCAAGTGTAGGGATGCATGCACAGTTTAACTTTTTAAATACATGGTTAGGAAAGACACCTATGCCATGAAACAGGCATGAAAGGATGTGTAAAAATTAGTTATGGAGGGCAAAATCCAGACCTCAGTGTCACGACAAATGGTCCAAAGTATGAATTCCAAAGACTCTGTAGGGCTTCTGAGGGAAGGTGTGAAATTTGTGAATAGAAACATTTGAGAAGGGCTCTATGTACTCAGCAGAAGTTTCCATGATCTGTAGCATCTCCTGCTGAGTCCATCATTGGCCTTCACATGTATACATGACATTGGCCCACACTGCCATCATGCTGTGACTTAATTATGACTACGCACACACATGGATATATATGAGTAAGGGGTGCACTAAGGCCCACAAGGACAGTATAGATGCACTAGGTGCTGCAATACTGTAGTCCTATCAACCTCTTGGTGTTATTATGCAAGGCAATGGTAGGGAGCCTGACCATGCGCTGGGTCCAGACCACTGGCAGCTCCATTTGACCTGTGCATTGTGTATCAGAGTCAGCCTATATGATCTTTATTACCAGACACATGTGCTGGGTCTGTTCCACTGGCCTGCTGCTCCTCACTGACAGTATGGGGCTGCACTGCTTCAGCTCCATCATTGGCACATCACTCACTAACCTGCAACACCATATGCTGACTCTGACCACTGAGCAAGTGCACGTGTGTTGAGCCATGTTCATATGCCTGTGTACTCATCTGTCACTGGTTCAACCATGGTATACCATGGCAACAATGGCAGGGCACACACCATTGGCAATACATTCATGTTTCAGATCAGTCAATGTGCAGGTAATTACAACTGTCTTCACATGAGTCCACTCCCATTGCAATTTTTATTGTGTGACTGCCTTGTGATGGCACACACATTTCACTTACTTCACTGAAGGATGTATGATGTCAATCCTCAACACCTTGGAAAACCCACTCAACCCCAGGGCAGACATTCATCAGTTTGCAACAATTATGATATAGATCTATACTACATCTGATGTAGGCTGACATGCTATGTGTGTGATAATGAGCCAGCAACAAACATACAATGGCCCTCAGGTTGCATATACATGTACAAGCTGTCCCAAATGGTAACGGAGGGGTTGTGCTAACAAACAGCTGCATGACAATGCCATGTACACATGGTGCTGTGAAATGCACCACATGAGTGTCATGGACAGTGATGGTTTGTAGATGTGTGGGTCTACCTCATCAGAGAGTATGTGTGAATGAGTGAACACAGTTGACTGTCAGATTCACTGGTCTTCCATTAAGATGACTTCATCACATAGCCTAACAACTTTACACCCAACTATGTTTTCCATTTGCATTAACTAGGATTTACACTAAGCAATGTTAAACATTCATGTCTTACTGATGGACCTGCCCCTTACACCATCGGAGAGGTGGCGAGATTTGAAGACCCGATGCATCCAGTAAGTGTCATTTTGTGGCTCCTGTCAGCTACTCCAGGGTTTGGTGTGAGTCAGTTAGAAGAGTGGAATGCAATGAGTGATGTAGTTTTCTGGGACAATGACCAGAAATCATAGAAGGATGGATGGTGACACCATGAGGCATGTGTAAGAGGTCCAAGCACCACCGGAGAGTCTATATTTGAGAGGTTCTGGGTATGCTATACCCTGCCCCGTTTATACATGGTGGGCTTAGGACACATTTTATGACTTGTCAATACGCCCCCTTCAGATGCAGTACTTTGCGTGAAAGGAGCATGCAGTGGATGTTGCAGTGGCTGTGCTATTGCAATACCCAAGGCAATTAGACGGTGTCCCAGATCTATGCATTTTCTTATAGTAGAGGAGGTAGCAAATCCTGAAAACACACCAAGTTGTGGCTTTAGCAGGCCACAACGAGCTAACATATATGTTATTGTGCCCCACATACTTTGCTCTTTCAGTGGGTGCTGCATTTGGCAGCACACATCAAAATTGCAAAGTCCCTGTGAAGATTTTGTTTGTGTAGGAAGGTATCCCTCCATGCACAATTACTATCTCCCCCTCAACGCAGCCAGCTAAGCACCATGGGGTAAGGGTGGCTAGGTCAAGTACTGGAAACAAGATTAGCGCCCGTGTAGGTGGCAACACAGTGATATGCCCTCTTCTATTCAATAGGGCTCATCCCTGCTTTGTGAATATGGCAGAGTGCTGTGCTTCCAATTGTCCGTCAGCATGGTGCTCCATCACATTCCCATCATGTATGTTGTGGGGCTGTGCAATGAGAATGGCTTGCATGAAATTGTGTGTAGAAGGACTAGTAATGGCTGACCACATATTTATGGATGTCTGCTATCATAGGTCACAGGCTAGCTATATATGCACTTAGCATGTCTGTTGTAAACAACCTTGTCACAGCACCATACTTAGCAATGTGTGCCATACATAGCTCACACTTGAAAACAAGATGCCACAGATGTAGGTTTCCAACTGCATTACTCTCTAGGAGGATTCTGTAGTAGATATACACACACCACAGGTGCCGCAATACCCTCCAGAGATGATGAGGTAGTGGACCAGCAAGAAGACATAATGTCCTGAACTGCAGTAATCAGTGTACACAATGTGTGGACAACTCCACTCAAGATGTTTCAGGTCAAAGTCGATTAATCTCCTAACACCAGATGTCAACCGTGTAACCAATAGGGTGCAGCGACCATGTAAATTGTGTCTGATGTAGGTCACATCACTGATGCATAAAAAGTCAATGCTGTGTGTGTAGCTGGTGCTGTGAGGATATTTATCATGCATCTGTTGATGATGTGACACACTCCTGGATACAGTTGCAGCATCCAAAGATGTAACACAATTACTGTGGCCTTCAGGGCTTCCATACAGCCACCATGTGAGTACTACTGAACACACGCAGGACTACATGGCACAGGGAAGGGGGCTCCACTGCTATCATGGCTTGACAATAGTGATGTGAAGGTCAGGGTTTGCCCAACCTTTCTCATGGCAAGATAGCATAGTTGTACATGTGGCCACTGCATGGGAAATGCAGATGGACCATAGTAAGGTAGGCTCAGGCCAGGCTTTACACCTGGACACATGAATGTAGATGTACTACAATATAGAATACCAGCTTTGTAGTTGGCAGCCCCCTAACAACTGGCCCACCCCCTCACTCCATGATGAGTGCTCAGGACTTGGTGCTTCACCGGGGGTGCTGAGATGATGGATTGCATGCCCAACCCCCCTTCTGCTCAGGGAGACAGGAAATCCAAACTTGTTGAGACACGTGATGTCAAAGTGTAGATGTGAGTGATGTTGAGCAGTCCATTGTAAGTTCCTATCAGCTGTGGCCCCTCTTGATTTACAATTGATTGACATCAACCTGCTGACATGTACAGCATACTGGTGATGTATGGTTGAATGTAGATGACGTGCATTTCAATTTTTTTGAGACATGTGTGTAGCACTGTATGTGTGATCAGCTGTAGCAGTGCAGGCTACAAATCTGTACATACACCACCCAATGCTGATACTGATGGTTGCTTGTCCTCATTTTACAGCTGCCAACATGACCAATGATGAAAGGCACCAGTTTAATCGGAGGTCCAAACGCTACTGCCACATCCTGGAGTTGCATGCAGGATACCACCGCATGACACACAGTTTCCGTTCCGAAAAAACCTCTGGGGAATGGCATGCATTCCCACATGGAGGACCCACTCACCCACCCAAGACAACGGATGGAGCAGGCACATCATCGTTGCAGGGGCTCCCAGCTGCACCCACCCCATCCACATCTGCAGCACCAGTCGCCACACCCACACCAGTTTTGGCACCACCAGCCGCTGGGCCATCACAATTTGAACAGGACTTACGTCAGGACATTAACCTGAAAATCGAGCATTTGGACAAATTGGAGGAGGCTCTGGCAGAGGAATGCAAACTCATCAAGTATATCAAGAAGAAAGTGAAAAAGTCACAGAAATTAACTTGGACTGTGATGGACTACCTCCCAGTTCTTTCCCCTCCCTTTTAAAGTTGTACCATATTTTAGTTTGAGTTTTATGTAGTTAGTGATAGGTTAATGTGGTGTAGCCATTGGTCATGATACGTGTAGTTGGGGGGTGGGTTTCTAAGCTTAGGTTTTCATTGGTGGGTTGTTGGCTGGGAGGTCATATTTGTTTTTTATAAAAAATAAAAAAATATATATATTTGTTTAGGCCATAGGATTAGTTAGCACATGTGTAATGGTAATTGTTGTCCTACTTGTTTCTTGTTTCTTAAAGAGGGGTGGGGGGCAATGTTTAGAGTGTGGTGTTTTATGTGTAAGTTAATTTTAGCATAGGTTAGATAGATTTAGTTGTATGATAAGTATGGTTAGTATAAGTTAGTTTAGGTTAGGGTAGGCTTTAGTTGTTTTTGAGTAGTTAATTTTTAATAGTAAATACCTTGTTATCATTACAAACAGTTTGTATAATTAGTGTGAGTCTCAGGATTCTCCCCATGAGTATACTGGGCAAATTGGGGAAGTGGCCTAGGGAATATGTCCTGCCTTCAAAAGCCTAATTTACCATGTGCTACCCCTATTTAAAGTGGAGCTGTGACATTGACTGCAACAGCAAATCTACTAGTCCATGCATCTGCCTTACAGTGTACCCACCACTCATGATGACTATGTATACTATGTATTGAACAGGTACGTCTAGTACTTCAGCTGTCAGTGTTGGGGCCTTGTTGTAGCAATGTTGGGAACTGTGACACATCTGACAACAGCCACAATTGGAACTCTATCCTGCAAGACTGACCGGTGGACATCACTAATGAGGTTAGCTACCTCTGTACCAAACCAATAAGTTCTTCTGGAACTCCCAGCTGACAATATTGCCCTATTCTTGCTTTTCTGTCATACCTACCATACATGGTGAGGGAACCATATCTGTGCCCTTCATTTGTTACACACTAAGGGGCATATTTATACTCCGCTTGCGCCGAATTTGCGTCGTTTTTTGCGACGCAAATTCGACGCAAAACGAACTCCATATTTATACTTTGGCGTTAGACGTGTCTAGCGCCAAAGTTCATGGAGTTAGCGTCATTTTTTTGCGTGAACACCTTCCTTGCGTTAATGATATGCAAGGTAGGCGTTCCCGTCTGAAAAAATGACTGCGATGCATATGCGTCGTATTTATACTCCCGGGCAAAAATGACGCCCGGGAGTGGGCAGGACTAAAAAATCCGCATTTGCGCCGGATTTTAGCGCCTGGGTCAGGGCAGGCGTTAAGGGACCTGTGGGCTCAGAATGAGCCCAGAGGTGCCCTCCCAAGCCCCCAGGGACACCCCCTGCCACCCTTGCCCACCCCAGGAGGACACCCAAGGATGGAGGGACCCACCCCAGGGACATTAAGATAAGTCCAGCTAATTTATGTATTTTTTTTTTTTGTGGCATAGGGGGGCATGATTTGTGCCCCCCTACATGCCACTATGCCCAATGACCATGCCCAGGGGACAGAAGTCCCCTGGGCATGGCCATTGGGCAAGGGGGCATGACTCCTGTCTTTGCTAAGACAGGAGTCATTTCAATGGGGGATGGGCGTCGTAAAAAAATTGCGCAAATCGGGTTGTGGCAAATTTTTTGCCTCAGCCTGACTTGCACCATTTCTGGACGCCCATACGCCATTTTCCCCCTACGCCGGCGCTGCCTGGTGTATGTCGTTTTTTTTAACACACACCAGACAGCGCCGGCGGCTAACGCCGGCTAACGTCATTCAATAAATACGGCGCCCGCATGGTGCTTCAGAATGGCGTTAGCCGGCGCAAATTTTTTTGACGCAAAACTGCGTTGGCGCATTTTTGCATCAAAAAGTATAAATATGGGCCTAAGTGAATTGCTTGAAGGTGATGAGACCAGCATACACATTTGTAATGTTAGGATGCTTGTGTGTAGTTTTTTTCCCCCACATTCCGGCACTCCTGTACTGATATTCTGTGACCAATGACATGGATTCACACATTACAATCATGTAACTGAGTCGATGGATCACAATAGACATAGACATGCTAATTGTGTACAAGGTGTTTATTTAACAGTGGAAATGTGGTAGTGAGATATTTAAAATAATCAGGTCAGTGACGCCATTTGTGAAATCCAGATATTTGTGAAACAATACAAGTCCAGGGGTGACGGCATGTCATGAGACATGCATTGGAGTAGTGTCGATAAGTGTGGAGGAACAGAAATTGCCAATTGGTAAGTGAGAGATAATGACAGTCCATAGCAGACAGGTCAACAGATGGTGGGTGAAGAGTGCAAATATCCTACTGTGACAACACTGGCATGATCTTTAGTCCAGAACTAAGGAGAAAACTGCCCATGTGGCATAGACTGGTGATACCAGGTACTTTTCCAAGCAAAATTTGTTTGTTCCACATCTTCATCCTCTTATGTGTATGGTTGCTCCTGTGCCATTGGTTTTGGTGGTGGAAAGGTAGAGGGGGCCACACACACTTCAGTGGTTACAAATATGGAGTCCCAATTCCAGGCACCTGCCATTTGTGGAATGACACATGGCATCACAACAACAAGGAGAAACTGCTGATTTTTCAAAATAGCTGCAACATCCTGGTGGTAGGGAGCCATGTCTTGCACCTTGCATTGGCAGTGCAGGAGCCCGCATTGCCAGGCCCTTTGTGCTTTCCACTGCATGATTTGCAGTGACAGTTGCAGCATGTTCTGTCATACCCAATTCACCCCTAGATTGGGGGTGGCTCTATTTGATCCAGCAGCAATATTGTGGTTGCTTCCCCACAAAGATTACACGAGGAAACAGATTTCCACTCGCCATCCCATTGTGAAACTCGCAATGCCAAACGCAGAGTGAAGACCACACTGGCAGTCTTACTAACGGCAGACTTGCCCATGCACCATGCCCTGCCCGTCAATATGATAATGTGCACCATGATGTTCAAGGACATATACCACATGTTGTGTTTGTGTGATTGTTTCCTCATTTCTATGTGGCTCACATGGTTGTGTCACAGTTGTTGTGGGTTCAGCCTGTATGTGTTGCATTCTACAGACTGCAATCTGTAGTGCAAATTTGTCTCTAGTGGCACAGTTCTGATCAGCGCCAATATGTGTAGCTTAACACTGCACCTAGTTAGTTATGCAGGGTAGTGCCAAGTTTACTGTGATACAGGACCACAGTAGAAGAAGAAGTAGAAGAAGAAGTAGAAGAAGTAGTGGCTGCCTTGTGGGGATGTCTTGTTTATATGCAGGGTGGTGTATCTTCCTGAGCATTTATGAGTAATGTCAGCTAAGGTACCATTTTAATTCATGTTGTAAAATGCAGCACACATGTGTTTTGGCAATGGGACATGGCAGTGGCAAAGCGTTTCTGCAAATGACACCACCATGACATAACCCCAGGAACGATATTGACTTTCTTCATCGTCTCTGATGTCCAGGTTGTGTATGTGTTATAGTGCATGGCACAACCAAGGTGTGTGTACATGTGTTGCTTAGGTTTGAATATTGCATCTTGATTCACGGGCAATGTGTCCCGCTGTACTCCTTTTGCATGCATTGAGTGTGTCCTAGGTGCCTATCCCTTCTGGAATTAGTACAAATGGCAGTCATTTTCTCCATGCAACTTACCCTGCATTTGTGGTGGTTGTTGGAAGTCTGCGCTGTCTTGTCCTTGTATTCCTGTGACCAGCTCTTCCGGGATGACAGCTGCAACCATCTCTTCCATGTCATTCAGGTCCTTCTGTGGTGTAGGACTTCCAACTCCAGTTTGCAGTGCTGCCTTTCTGTTCCTGGCCATTTTCTCCTTAGTTCTATGCTTACAATCATGCCTGTGCTTTTTGCACTCTGTGACAGTTTGCTTTACCTCTGCCAAACTGTTGATTTTGTCCACTATTTGATGCCATATTGCCTCTCTCTTACCAATTGGCAAGTTGGAGGTGATGAATAGCTGGTGTTGGTGCTCCGTCACCTCTCTGACAAGTATCTCATGTTCCTCCTCACTGAACCAACACTTGTGCTTTTTCTTTTCCTTCCCCTGGGACTTCTGTAAATCCTCCTGGCTGTTCCTGGGTTTATGGGGTCACCCTGGAGCCTGTCCTGGCCTTCTGCTTCCATCTTCCATTTAAATTGCAGTTGTTTCTGCTTTAACATCTAAAGTTGATGCAAATATGGTGTTAAAATGGGGCAAATCCGTTTGTGACATATTTATGTGCCGCAAAACGTGTTAGAGTCAGTTTTGCAGCATTAACGTCAGTTTGCCTTACGACAAGGCGCAAGGGTTAACGTCAACATTTTTTACTTTAACCATTTATTAGTGCCATTGTGAGTCATAGTATAAAGATGACGCCTAGATGGTGCTGAGAAATGGCACAAGCCAGAGCTAAACTTGTTGATGCAGAACTGCGTTTGCGCAGCTTTGCATCAAAAAGTATAAATATGGGCCTAGGTTCTGTAACTCTGTCTGTGAGAAAGGCGGTTTTTGGTTGAGTAGGGAGAAACCGTGCTCAAGCAACAGCCACAATCCCTGTCAGGATGAAACACTAAAAGTCACTAAATTGACCTGTCGGTTAACCATCTGGTAGCTTGACACAAAAGCAGTTACATTTAACTTAAAGACAATGTACAAGCTATTTATGCAATATATTGACAGGAATAAAGTGACAACACAACACAAGATAAATCCCACACCACTTTAGGAAAATTAGAGACAATTTTAATAAATTAAGTGACACCAAAACAACAAAAATCAATCAGAAGAACTAGAGACATGGAATTTTCAAAATGTATGGAAAAATAGTGCTTAAAAGTACAAAGAACCAACTGTGATTATCTGGTCCCGCCAAACTGGAATAAAGTCATATTTTCAGGTGGACCGCAGTGGATCCCAGGCAGATACAGGGACCAGGTTAGGTCCATTGAGAATTTTACTCTATATCGTTGATGTGGGTTGTTGCATCATGCAGTTGCGGTTTCAAACAGGGATGCAGGGTTTGCCTCGAGTTGCACTGTACCCCAGTTTTTTTGAATGAGGAGCTCTGACACCTGTAATGAGAGCTGCAGTGCACTGCATCAGTTACAATAAGCAGCTGCAAGGGCTGAGTTGAGTTGCATTATGCTGCATTAGTTCTGATGGGAACCACATCTAGGCTGGCAGAGCATCTTTATCCTTTATCCCCACTTCCAAGGGCCTGGTACCAGAGAGGCACCGCCTGGGGGGGTGGTTAGGAGTCACTTGCCTTCCTGCCATGGTCCCAGTCTGTCTGGGAAGTCCTTTGTGTGTGAGCTGAGCAAGTGTCTTTCAAATGCAACTGTGGTAGGTGACAACTCTGCCCCCTATCAAGTCAAAGACGGCCCATCCTACCAAATCCCAGGCTCTCTATTGTGATGCTGTCAAGGAAGAATACAAAAAGGCCGGCTGCCAACTATACACAGTCATTTGAGCCAGGAAAATTCTGCAGGTACCAAATGGTTAGGAAAAGAGACAGCCCACTTTCTAAAAGTTTCATTTTTAGAATTGTGACTTAAAATCGAACTTTACCATTAAAGAGGATTTGAAATTACAATTCGATAGGCACCAAACTTGACTTTCCTACCTGCTACCAATCAAATGTTAGCACTTATTAAATGTAATAAGGTAACCCAATGTTAGCCTGTGGGAAAGATAGCCCTGACAGTATGAAAATCAATTGTGAAGGTTTTTCACTACCAGAACATCCTAAGGCCAAAAAGAACATTTATTAGATGATCTTGGTACACTTAATTTGTTTGGATAGCCAAACCTATTCGATAATCTTGGTACCACTTAATAAGTTTGGATACCCAAACCTATTCGATGTTAGCCATATTACTTTTGGAAGCCACTAGACCACAGAGAAAAACACATAAATTGATGTACCTTAGGAAATTCATGTCACAACACTTTGATTAACAAGAATATCCTAGGAAGTGATTGTAAAGTGGGTGGAAATTTTTCAGTTTGAAAATAACATGCACTCCTGAGTAGTATTAACACAACTACTATCACTATCACTACTGCTACTGCTACTACTACTACTACTACTACTACTACCAATAAAAATAATAATAATAATAATAATAATAATAATAATAATAATAATAATAATAATAATAATACAGCAATTCACTTCTTAAGCGCAGATGTTAGACCTCCCCAGTGTGTGTGTCAGCAGTTGGCCTATACTGAGGAGGTATATAAAGGCCCCTCTGGTGGTTCATTTTATTTTATTTTAATGTCAGGCTGCTTGGGGCCGAGTTTCCTGAGCAACCTGGGTGTTTTTTACAGTAATAAATCTCATGACGCATCTGACTTTCTGCTCCCCTGGAGGGAGGATGGGGGTGACGACTCCGAATCTAACACCCCGGTAGGGTAGAAAGCGTACTAGACAGCAGGGTCATTTCGTAAATGGCCACACTACAAAAGGACACAGACATTCTTTCTGCCTCAAGTGGGGTAAAGCTGGGTGGTAGGAATGTTGTGGATTTGGGTGAAATCTGTAAGTATTCATCACAGAAATAGAGAGACAATTTGTGATTTCAGGTACCTTTTGAGGTTTTCAAGGCACTGTGTATAAGAAAACCTCATGGGGTTCACACAAGGCTCACCACCCTAGAATCCCCTCTAGTTAAAAAAAAAAATCTGTAGATCATAGGTTCTCATGGGTGGTCCCTACAATTTGAATCCTATTGATCTTTGCCCTTCTGATCCTCCTGGTCTTGTTCCTCCTGGCACCTGAACCAACTTCTGAAATTCACTTCCTAATCCTTATTTTCCTGTTTCAGATCCTCCTCATACTTCTCTTGCCTCCTGGTCCTCCTTTTCCTCTGTTTCGCCTTCTCTTCACCCTACTCCCTACTATCCTTCTATTTGAGTCTCCTTGTCCATGTACTTTTGCTCATCCTGGTCTTTCTCTTTCTGACTGTGTTCTGGTCCTCTAGGGCTTGGGTTATGAGAATGTGGGCTTCACTACCATAAATCCATTTTCATGCAAGATACTGTGGCCCATATTTATACTTTTTGACGCTAAACTGCGCTAACGCAGTTTAGCGTCAAAAAATTTAGCGCCGTCTAACGCCATTCTGAAGCGCCATGCGGCCCCGTATTTATGGAATGGCGTTAGCCGGCGCTAGCAGACCGGCGCTGCCTGGTGTGCGTGGAAAAAAACCACGTAGACCAGGCAGCGCCGGCGTAGGGGGAAAATGGCGTTAGGGCGTCTTAAAATGGGGCAAGTCAGGTTGAGGCAAAAAAATCGCCTCAACCAGATTTGCGCCATTTTTTTCGACGCCCAGACGCCATTTAAATGACTCCTGTCTTAGTAAAGACAGGAGTCATGCCCCCTTGCCCAATGGCCATGCCCAGGGGACTTATGTCCCCTGGGCATGGTCATTGGGCATAGTGGCATGTAGGGGGGCACAAATACGGCCCCCCTATGCCACCCAAAAAAATAAAAAAATATAAAAAATTATACTTACCTGAACTTACCTGAATGTCCCTGGGGTGGGTCCCTCCATCCTTGGGTGTCCTCCTGGGGTGGGCAGGGGTGGCAGGGGGGGTCCCTGGGGGCAGGGGAGGGCACCTGTGGGCTCATTTTGAGCCCACAGGCCCCTTAACGCCTACCCTGACCCAGGCATTAAAAAGTGGCGCAAATACGGGGTTTTTTGACCCGCCAACTCCCGGGCGTGATTTTTGCCCGGGAGTATAAATACGACGCATTTGCATCGCCGTCATTTTTTTAGACGGGAACGCCTTCCTTGCATCTCATTAACGCAAGGAAGGCGTTCACGCAAAAAAATGACGCTATTTGCCCATACTTTGGTGCTAGATGCGTCTAACGCCAAAGTATAAATATGGCGTTAGTTTTGCGCCGAATTTGCGTAGAAAAAAACGACGCTAATTCGGCGCAAACGGAGTATAAATACGGGCCTGTATATGTTAAAGACTTTTCAGTAAAGGAAAGACTTACGATCACTACAGAGTGTGGGTGCTGACTGGTTTCAAGCAATCTGTAGGTTTTGAATATATATCACAGTTGAACATTGTTGGTGAACAACTTTATAAGGCCACATAATCTTTTATCTGTCAGCTGATTAATACATGTACAATGCAGGAAAAATCAATTATCATGCAAGATCCATGAATATTTAAAAAACAAAAGGGCATTTATACAATACATTTTTCAATAAAATTATGAAATATAGCTGTACCTTACAAAGCATATAAGTCTAGGTTAATAAACGGTGCTTCTGGTGGTCTATCATCCATGATGTTTATAAAGACCCTTTTCGGCAACCTTGGATACTGCTATCGTACATTACAGGTATGATTAGCATGTTAGACCTTCATAGCAGTAACTTCCTCGGGTATGAGAGCAGCAATCTGGTACTGATATTAAAAATGTGGCCATTGTTGTAAAATCTGAATATCATTCAATATTCATTATTCAGTGTTCAGCAGTAGCGGGGTGGATGTGGATGAAGTTTAAAAACAGAATGGGAAAAAAAAACATGAAGTGAATGTGAAAGAGGCGACATAAGATCTACTGCAGCACATACTCACTCATTCTGGTGTTTACTCCCAATGTCCTTGCAATAGGCATCTGTATTTCTCCCAAAAAAGAGCGACCAAATGCCCTTAAAGTCCTCCATTTGGTCTTGTGAATTTCAGATCATTTGTTCATTTGAAACCACTTTATCACTCTTAGTTAACCATTCACATTGATTAGGCTGTTGCTGTGAGCAACAGAGTCGTAGGCCCTCATTACGAGTTTGCTGGTTTATTGGCATGACCGCTGCGGTGGCGGGCACACAAAGACCGCCAGTGTTGGTGGCATCCTGTGTACCCTATTAAGAGTCCTCAATGAAGACCACCAAAATAGAGCCACAAATCCACCACCGCCAGTCCCACCACAAGCACCGTCACGCCGAACACATTCCGCACTCCAGATTATGACCCACAAATCAGCACAGAGGTCATTGCATGGCAGAAAACCATTGGCAGTGCGAACCACCAGGGTCAAAAACTCACCTCCACCAGAACACAGCACCACATTGGACAGTATGAATATCCCACACTTGAGTCACATACACACATCACTCATCCTGCTCACTGCACTATATAACACATTCTCACCCCCCCACAATCCTTTGCAAACACAACTACTAACACACACAGCGAGGAGCACACTAATGGAGGACACTGCATGTCAATGCCATAGGCACCATTACACTTGCACCAGCAAAACAATACACACATTGCCACTGCATAAAAACACCAGATACCACGATCACACACAACCAAACACACCCCATCCCACCAACCACCCTACACTGCACACTTGCACACAACACACACCACCACCCACAATACAACCACCATGTCATGTCAAAAGCACCCACGCTTCACAGACGATGAGCTGAGGGTCATGGTGGATGAAATCGTCAGGATAGAGCCATAACTGTTTGAAGCACAGGCCTAGAAAACATCCATAGCCTGGAAAATTGAGTTATGACAGAGAACTGTCAACAGGATGAACTCAGTGGGCAACCATCTGCGCATAAGGGAGAACATCTGGAGCAGGTGGAACAACCTGCGGGGGAATGTGCTTTCTAGGACATCACAACTACAAATTGCTGTACAGAAGACTGGCAGTGGGCCCCCACCTTCTCCTCCTGTGTTTGCAATGTTGGTGGAGAAGATATTGGACCTCCTGCATCAAGAGGACTTGACTGGAATACCGGGAGGACTGGACTCTGGTAAGTGACTAACACTTCCCTGGCACCAAATACTACTCCCCAGTATGCTTTCTGACCACCCTATCACTCCACAAGTCACCCTATCTACCACTATTCCTCACAGCCAATCACCACACACCCCTCCACTGCATCCCACACCACCACCCAGCCACTATGCCCACACAGTCTCTCTCAAGTGCACGGATAGAACTGCCAACAACAATCACTACAAATCCCACAATTCACCACCCCATCTACAAATACACCTGCTATGTCCACTGCACAGGGCAACTCCTGCATGCATAACTATTGCACCTGCAGCACCAACTGGATGATTCGACTGAGGACCAACACATGGCAATGACAGAAATGCAATCCCCTTTGCTCAAACCCCAATGGAACAAGGGACCTACTTCACAATCCACTATCTAAACAATGCCTTCAGTGCTGCATCTGTCATTGCCATAACTGGGAATCAAGTCAAGCCACTGTATGCATGAGATAAAGAGACAACTAATCACATCTCCAGCAGGTAACACTCTTTCTCTCCATCCACAGATACCCCTGTCACTGCCACCATGGAGACCGTGGGAGAGAATGCCAGTCCTCCTCAGAATGAAGGCCCCAGTGATGACTATGCCTCAGGATGTCTGGACATAGACAACGTACCTTACCAGGGATGTCTGAACATTGACATCTTACCTTATTGGGGACACCTGGTCAGTCCAACACTCCAAGCCTCACCCTGCCACATCCAATACCCCCCACCTTGTGGCAATAACAGCACTGCCAACCCCTCAACCCCAAACCTGAGTTACAAGGACTGGTCAATCAGTAGTGTGTCCCACAGTACAGGGACCAGCGTCAACCCCTCAAACCCAAGACAATGAAGGACCTGGTGACACTGGGAGTGGGCACACCGTGCCAGGGGCACAGGCACAGGGGGCAGGGACCTGGCAGGGTGCCTGTGGGCCAGAGGATAGGGCAGCCAAGGGAGCCAACTGACCAGGACTCCATCTCCCAAGTCCTGGAAGCATACCAGCAATCCAAGGAAAAGATGGCCCAAATACTAACCATCTTGGAGGCAAACTAAAGGCTGCAGAGGGAATACCATCAGGAGTCCCTGCAGCAGTCTCATACACGCAATGCTTCCATGTTCACCATTGCAGGGGTGCTCAAAGACCTCCCCAAAATCCTGCGTCCCATCTCCACCCAGCAGCAGGCCCCTTTCACTAGCAACCCCTTATCTGAGCCATTTACATCAACAGCAGCCAGTGGATTGGAGATCCTTCCAGGGGAGCCACAGCCCACTGAAAGTCCTCTCTCTGTAGCTGAGGACCCCCACTGCAAGTGTGGTTGTCCATCCAAGCATCCGGCTGGAGCAGATGCCAAGACCAAACCCACTGCCAGGAAGTGACCCTCTCCTGGACATCCTCCCTTGTGTGCCACTGACACACCCTGTTGATTGTTCAATGTCATTTCTCCATGTTACCTATGGCCCTTGGATACTGGACCTGTATTACCTACAGCTACGCCATCCACTTTGATGATTTCATCCACCATGACTCCTCTCATCAACTATTGGACAAAATATGCAGAAATAAACTCTGTAGAATGCAGCAAATGCATTTGTGTCATTATTGTGTGATGCTAAAATGTGTGTTCAGCTAAATGTCATATGTAGTAGTACCCCTCAAACAACAGCCAGTGCAAATTACAGTAGAAGGAGGCATCCTCTGCAGGGGACCTCTGCAGAGGTGTCACAATAGTCAGTTGAACGAGAGACAGTAGTCCAGCCACACACCAGAGTAGATCCAGTATCAAATTTGAAAAAGGCACAACACAGGGACACAAATCAGGATGGGAGGCATGGTAGCACTCTAAGCACATATGGGGGGTTATTCTAACTTTGGAGGAGTGTTAATCCGTCCCAAAAGTGACGGTAAAGTGACGGATATACCACCAGCCGTATTACGAGTTCCATAAATCCGTCACAATAATTACATGACTAAATAGCTGTAGATGACAACTGTAATGGGCTCCACTCAACAACGTCAACTGTTAGCAAAGGCAACTTGAAATGAATGGCTCAGGCAACTGCTAGAAGAGGAAAGGATACACTGTACACAGTCCATGGCTGGACTCACATCTGGACATGGGATTACAGGACATATAGCACACTACAAGATTGTCCTCAGAAGATGTATACCTAGCATCCTGCAAAGGGGACATATGGCTAAGTTGAGAGCAATTACACTGCTCCTGACATACAATCAGTTGTCTATCACCACCCACACATAGGAATGGGCAAATGGTACATCTGCACTGATGTAAATGGCCAGGAGGGGCATTGTCATTAATCCAAATGCAAGTATATCACCTGCTACAACACACACAATACACTTGTATGTCACTGGAAGTACTGATTGATCAGCTGTGTCCTAGAGTGTGCTGCACCAACCTCATCTGCCTCCTCGTTACTTTCCGTATCACCTCTACCACCCACTGGTCCAGCAGTCACCTGCTCATCTGTCAGTAATGGTATGTGATGTCGTAGGGCCAGATTGTGGAGCATGCATTAGACAACTATATTCTGGCACACCTTTTGGGGATTGTAGAGGAGGGCACCTCCAGAGACATGGAGACACCGGAATTGTGCAATAAGGAGGCCAAACGTCTTTTCAATCACACTCCTCATTCTACCGTGGGCCTCATTGTAAAGCGTCTCGGCATCCGTGGCAGGGAACCTCACTGGTTTTAACATCGAGGGCAAGTTAGGATAGCCTGAGTCACCTGTAAGAATAACGGCAGGACATGTTACAAACCGGGGCAGCCACAGTAAAGAATGTGTTAAAAGGTGCTACAACAAAGACACACATCCATATTGATACCTACCAGTGAGCCAAGCCCTCTCTCTCTGTAGACGTGCCATCATGTGTGGGACATTGCTGTTCCTCATTATGTAGGCATCATGCTCAGATCCCGAAACTTGGCAGGCACATGGGAGATGTACTGGTCCGTCAAACACACCACCTGCATGTTGAGAGAGTGAAAGTTTTTCCTGTTTCTATATACTTGTTCATTTTGTTTACAGTTGGAGGAACCAAAGCAATATGGGTGCCATCAATTTTTCCTATGATGTGAGGAATGTGTAGAAGGTCATAGAAGTCTGCCTTTACAGTGGCCAAATCTGGAGTTTGGGGGAACCTGATATAGCTCTCTACATGTTTCACAAAAGCAGACAGTACATCCTTCAAAACTAAACTGAACATGGGCTTTGACACCCCTGAAGCCAAACCCACTGTTACCTGAAAGGTCCCTGTGGCAAGGAAGTGTAGTATCGTCAAGACTTGTACTGTGTGAGGGATGGCATAGAGATTGCGGATAGCAGGCATTAGATCTGGCTCCAACAGGGTACAGAGCTCCATGATGGTGACACGATTCTACAGATGATAGGTCTGGACGATGTGTCTCTCTTCCAAGGTAGCAAGGTTGACTAGCGGATGGTACACAGGTGCATTTCTCATTCTCCTCCTTACATGGTATCTAGGATGGAGAGGTGAGAAAGTAGAATGTGATTTGCACTCCACACATGTTAGCTGTACAAAATGTTGTGTCACATACCAAACTATGCATACATGCCTGCAAAGGTGACACACACTGCATTGTGTATGAAGGAGGGCCATTTCTACAATCCGTGCTGGCCATTGTTGGCCTTGCACATTGTTTGTGCCACACAACACATGTGATGTCCCATGTTGTGTGCACATTTGAGTCCTGCATGGACCATGTTTATAGATGCTACAGTGATCTCGGATGCAACACCGCGTACGAGGCTGCTAGTAGGTGAACATGCAGTTCATGTGATCTCCACCCATATTACAGCACTGTGCGTTGAATGTGAAATGTATGTGCCAATACATAATGATACAACATGGGCCTGTGCAGCATTCTGGACATATATGTACCATGATGCACTTATTTTTCAACAACAAGCCATTTACTG
Organism: Pleurodeles waltl; assembly: GCF_031143425.1. Taxonomy (NCBI): domain Eukaryota; kingdom Metazoa; phylum Chordata; class Amphibia; order Caudata; family Salamandridae; genus Pleurodeles; species Pleurodeles waltl. The sequence goes on along the minus strand of NC_090447.1, from coordinate 1,042,001,134 downwards.
TACATAAAATGGCAGATGCCTGTCCTGCAGAACAGGACAGATGGAAGTGATGCAAGTCTGCCAGAGTATTCCTTCACTTCGGTAGGCGGTTGCCACCGCCTTGCAACATCTCATGGGTTATCAGTGTTGCCCAAGGGGGACTGGGGCTAATGATGATCACCGGTCATGCATGCGGTGGCGTGACCACCATTTTCTATCACCTAGCTCACTTGACTCCTGACACTTCTGCAAGCAATGCCTTCAGTATGTGAGCTGCTCTGTACTGTCTCTGGGAGCTATCATGCCACAACCTGCAGGTGATAGGGCCCTTGCCTTTACCCAAGAAGATCTGGAGAAGCTGGCTGAAGGGGTCCCACCTCTGTATGGACAACTGTATTGGGCCCCAGAGGAGCAGGTGAGCTTGATGCCATTGTCGTGTGGGGTAGGGGTCTATGTCATTCTGAATGGTATAGGCATACCATCGACAGAGTGCATGCATGATGAGGGCATAAGTATTAGGAGTGTGATCCATTACGATGGATGTGGATGTCAATGTGCTGTGTCTGATGTGTGTAGACCATTACTGTCTACTTTGTGCCAGTCCTAATCACTTTCTCCTCTTGTCTGTGTCACCCATTGAGGTCAGCAGGGATTTAGCATCCATCACCAAGCCAGTGCGGACCCTGGGGGTCCATAGCCGGTGAAGCACCCATTGTCGGAAGCAGTTTGAGGACCTGATTCGCTGGGCCCGGAAGACCGCGGGGTCCCAGCTGGGGCTGTCCTCCCAACGATGGAGGGGTGACCGTCAGACCCTGCCCCCCTAATGGCCCGAATTTTGGCAGTGGCCTACTCTGAGGTGGATGGGTGCTTGAGAGCAGCACAGCAGCCACAAAGTGGTGAGTACTGACTGTTACCTCGCCCTTGTCAGGCTCTGAGTTAAATTCAGTGGGCTGCTACTGGAATACTGTGATTGTGGACAATGGTAGACGCACAGCAACAATGGGTATTAGTAACCCGCCATGGTAAACATGATTTATGTGTGACAAGACAATGCTGTCACTGGATTGAAATGTCACATTTCCCATGGTTGGAGCTTTTTTATCAACATAAGGATTGTGTCTAATAAGCTGCACCCATCAGCATCAGTGTATCAGAGGTGAAAGTGCAACCTTCTCTGTGTTGGTCTCCTATATGAACTGAGAATATCTTGGTATTGTACAGTTGCTGCCATGGACTGATTGTGGATCTCTCTTCACAGTTCCACCACAAGAAGGGACTTAGTGGGACAGGAGTATTGCCCTGAGAGGTGACTATGCAAACATATGTCACCTTCAGAGTGTAGGGATGTGTATGGAAACAACAATGGGATACTGCTACATCAGATTACATGAGGGCAGATTGTACAGTAATTGCTGCTATTGTAGATATCATTATGTGGACTTGGCAGTACAACCATGGGATAGTACTTGATGTGGTAAGTGCCCTGGGAGATCTCTGAAATACCAACATTGTGTATTCATGTCATTTTTTAGATGTCACTGCCAATTCCTCTGCAGCACTGCCTTCTTCCTGTCCATATCTGTACTTGCATGAACATCTGATGTTCACTGTCCATTACAGCTTTCCAAGGGCAATAGATATTATCAGACTTGGGCCCATGTTTATACTTTTTTTGCACCGCATTTGCATCATTTTTTTACGCAAAAGTGGCACAAAGCAGCGCAAATGTGGCACTAAAAAAGTATAAATATGGGCCTTGGAGTGCAATTGCAATGGCATGCCCCGGCCATGAGATGTTATGTGAGACATGCACATGTTCATATGTGTTTATGGAAGTTATGTGTTGACCATTTTCCATCCCCTTTTCTCTCTCTCACTCCCTCACTTTCTTTCCCTTTATGTGCATCAGCATAATTTGGTGAAGGAGAACTGGCACAGGCGAGTGGGGAAGCAGCAGCCCATGGGATCCAGGAGGTTTATTACAGCGAGGCCGAGGGACCCAGTGGAATGGAGTGCGAGGCGAGTGCCACAGGGGATACCTGATCGTCTACATCATCCTCGGAATTGTCCTCCTGTTGACACTTTCTGGTGGTGGTGGACCTATCTGGGACCACCCCAGCACCATTATTGTCCACCACCCCCTTACTCGCACTGCCCTCTTTGTATCTCCCCACCCAGTTGCCCATCCCTGCTCACCCAGGAGGGTGGGCATCTCCTTCACTGCAGGCACACCTGCCACAGCCCCAGTCAGCGGTGCTGCCCTCAGTGAAGACGCTATTGACCTCCTGAGGTCCATTTTTGTAGGTCAGACCCCCATCATGAATGCCATCCAGGGACTGGCGGCTCACCTGCAACAGAGCAATGTATTCCTGGGAGGCATTCATGGTGCCTTTGCTGCCCTGCAGAAATCCTTTCAGGCTCTGGCCTCCTCCCTGACCGCAGCCAGTGTTCCTTTGTCTACCATCCCCCTTCACCTACCTCTTCCCAATCCCAATTCCAATCCCCTCTCCCCACACTCATCCAGAGCACACACATGCATCCACTACAACAGAGACGATTCCACATGACAAATGCGAGCACCACAAGACCCAGCAGCAGCATGCACACTTACAACATCGACCTGCAGACACAACATCCACTGTCAGCACAGACACCTCCACCTCCACCTCCCCTCCATCACAGATACTTCACCACTCACACCTGCTGGCATGACATCAACACTCCCTGATACACCACAACCTCCATATTACACGTAGTCACCACAATAGTTGACCCCCAGACATCCACCCCAGTCACTATATCCACACTCACCACAACCACTGACACCCCCAAATGCAGCACATCCACCATTCCTGAAGCCACCACCCCAACACACAGTCACCTATCCAACATGGGAATTCTCAGCACCTCCTCCCTGCCTCCTCCCAAGACACCTAAATGCCCACATTCACCCACCCAACAGACACCCAGCATACATAAGCATTCCACTCAAGTACCTGGACCCATGACACACACAGACACATCTGACAACCACTCTCACTCCCTCCGCTCCCAAACGCTTTTCCCATGACCGCCCTTGTGTCCCTAAGAAATGTTTCCTTTATGAGTTTACCCATCTCCCTGACCCTCTCTCACCCCATCAATCCCTAAGCACCCTCTGTCCCTGCCCAAGTCCAGCCCTTCAAGGCCCTCTGCCTCCTCCTGTGCCCCCTTGTGCTGCCCATGCTCCTTCCCCTACTAAGAGGTCCATCCCCCAAACCCAAAGTCCACCCTCCCAAAGCCAAACCTAAAGACCCTCCACCAAAAACCAAACCCAAGCCCCCCAACCCAAGCCCAAACCCAAGGACCCTCTCTCTAGCCCAACCCCCCGACCACCACCTCTTTACCCCAGAGGTACCTGCCTGCCCCCTTGGTGCCCCAACCTTGTGGATGTGATTTTGCAGTCACAAGTCAAGTTGGGGCACTGAGATGTGCCATTTGTGTCACAGCACGGAGACACATGGAATTGTCAATGGCCTTTTGCCTGTACATAGTTTTTTAATTATATTTCAAATTGAATACATCAGGGCCAACCTGACGTTGGTGTTGGTGATGATTTACTTATCCTGCCTTTCATTCAGCATGTCTGAATGGTGTATGTGGGCTTTGGTTTGTGGGTGTATGAGTTGTGTGTGTTGGTAATTCTGGCTGTGTCCCTGGAATGCATGTGTGTGTGTTGGGTCCTGCCATTGGTCCAGCTGCTGATGATGTTTTTTTTGTGTGTAATATGATTGTGTGGTTCCATGCATGTGTGCAGCTGAGTTGAGCATTGTACATGGTGTGATGTGTTGTGGTGGTGCTTTGTGCCATTGTGTGATTGTTGTATGTGGCCTTGTGTGTGTGGTGATGGCTATGCCATCTGCATTGTGTTTTGTGTGGGCATGGTGTGACATTTGGTACAGTGTGTGGGTTTGTGCTGTTGTTGATTGGTTGTGTGTTGTCTTTGCATGTTGTTGTCAGCATGTGTTGTCATGTGTAGGTGTACAGTGCAATGTGTTGGCAAGCATTTGGGTAACTGCAGTTATGATGTTGTGGGAATCGATGGTGTTGTGTAAATGTGTGTTGGTCCGTGGTAGTGATGTGTGTGTACAGGGTGGTGTGTGTGTGGAATGTCTATGTTGTGTGTGGTGTGTGCGTTGTTCATGTGCGTGTGTGTGTTTTGTGTGTAAGTTTGTATGTGTGTGTAGGTGTATGTGTGTGTGTGTTCATTGGTATGGGTGTGTGGTTGCATGTGTGTCCATCGCTAGCCGTTGATATGTATTGTGTGTGCATGTGTTCTAATACCTTTCCCTCCAGTGTGTGCTAGGTGTGTGTACTTGTGGTTGTTGTCCTCTTCTTCATCACTGTCACTGGTTCTGAAGACGCAAGGAGCATTGGGAAGACTCCAAGTTCTGATTCCATGGCGTCTCTGGTGGTGTATGTGCTCATGAAGGTGAGTCTCTCCTTTTATATGTTTTGTTCCCGTCAGGGTTTTGGTGGTGGTGAGACTGCGGCAGAAATCCTGGTGGTGCGCAACCTCATAATATCTTCGCCTGGAACATGGTCCCCGCCAGCCTGGAGATACCTACTGCCATCCGTCACGGCCCGTTCGCACTGGCAGTATGGCGGTCAATTGGATGTGCTCAGTTCAGAAGTCCACCATGTTCTTAACATGGCAGTCTTCTCCTCCGGCCTGGCGGCGGTGCGACTGCCATCACTACCATGGCGGTCCTCACACCGACAAATTCGTAATGAGCGCCTTAGTGTCCAAGGTTTGGCTATAAGTAAAGCTTTTATTATTAAAGATCTATTTTGGTCTGTCAAGGGAGACATATCTGGGTGTTGTGTGGCATGACTATCAGTTTTGCCATGGAAAACGGTAATTATAGTATTGTACTACATGTGCGTCTAATTCAAGACAATAGTCAGCTTATATGTGGGCAGTCATAGAGGATGTGAACCTCGGCCACATCTCCAACAGTTAAACATGTATCGTAAGCCTGTGGATGCTAGTTTCTGTGGTGCCCATTAACTGTCCTGGAGTGTTTTGAAGAGGCAAAACTTAATTCGAAATTCTCTGGTTCCTTTATCTGTACTTTCTGTCTGTTCAGCCTCTACATCGTCCATTTGCACTAGTCTCTACCTTTTAGTGTGTAGTTGTAATGGAAGAGGTCTGGAAAGCTGTTGATGTATCAAAAGATTAAAGAAGCCTGCTGCAATCCACTTGTGTAATCCCTAGTGCTATTTGCCGGTGCCAGTGCAAGTATTGTTGGATGGAGGAACCAGGCATACCCTTATTGTGCCCCCCCAATTTGCAAAATAGGAAGTGTCACAATTGTCTGTGTTTCCATCTTTGGGACTTGGTGAGTGAAATTCCTCCCGCAGCATCTCAAAGGATTTCGGTTTCAAGTGGCCTGATGTCAATATCTGATCTAAGGAGGGGATTCCTGTTTTTCTCCATACTTTCCATTGAATGTGCTGCCCTCCTACACATATACCTTGCTGTTCCATAACATTGAGTGAGCATGGAGTCTAGCATTGCTTTTCAGCAGTATATGGTAGTGATACCAGATTTGTATCAAAGGTTGAATCATAATATAAGATGATAATGAGGGTGATCTTTTTACCTTGGAGACTGAGCCATCCTTGCATTGTATCACATTCCAGTTTTTAACATCATTGTCAATAGTCTGCGACAGAGAGGTCTTATCCTCAAAACATGACATACCAAGTCAGGGGTACATAAAAGGACCACCCCTTTTTAATGGCTCATATGTACCCCTACATTGGCAAATTGAAGTGAGGCCATTTATTGTAGTCCAAATTCATTTTAGTTATAAGTGGGTCCGAGTTATGTGTAGTAGATATCCTCCGTTATAGACCCCTGTTAAACTCTTCTGATGAATATTTCCAAACAGCCTCTCTGCTTTTCTTGGAACTGATTCTCTATGATGTCAGCTCTGTTGTGGTCCATGACATGGGTGGAGCTTCACTTTTGTCCCAGGTGTCGTTTTCATATATAAAAAAATTCAACTAAAAGGTTCATCAGCACCAGAAGTGAGCTATCAAGATCTGTGAGTGTTAGTGGAATTTCATCTGCATTCTGCAATATCTGTAGGAAAATACCATCTTGCCTGGCATGTTACCCCCATTTTTACATGTATGTCAGTTTGTTTTTGCCTGTCCCACTGGGATCCTGCTAGCCAAGACCTCAGTGCTAATAATTTGTGGCCTGAATGTGTATACCTGTGTAGTGACTAACTGTGTAACTGAGGCTCTGCTAATCAGAACCTCAGTGCTTATGCTTTCTCTGCCTTTAAATGTGTCACTATAGGCTAGTGACCACTTTTACCAATTTCAATTGGCATACTGGAACACCCTTATAATTCCCTAGTATATAGTACCTAGGTACCCAGGGTATTGGGGTTCCAGGAGATCCCTAAGGGCTGCAACATTTCTTCTGCCACCCATAGGGAGCTCAGACAGACCTTTACACAGGACTGCCATTGCAGCCTGAGTGAAATAATGCACATGTTAATTCACATCCATATCTACTGCACTTAAGTAACTTATAAGTCCCCAATATGTCTAACCTTCACTTGCGGAAGGTTAGGTGCAAAGTTACTAAGTGAGAGGGCACCCTTGCACTAACAAAGGTGCCCCCACATAGTTCAGGGCCATTTTCCTGGACGTTGTGAGTGCAGGGACACCATTACACATGTGCACTACATATAAGTCAATACCCATATGTAGCTTCACCATGGTAACTCCAAACATGGCCATGTAACATGTCTAAGATCATGGAATTGTCCCCCTATGCCAAATATGGTATTGGGGAGCCAATTCCAGGAATCCCCGGGGCTCCACTACAGACCCCGGGTACTGCCAAACCAGCTCTCTGGGATTTCCTCTGCAGCTACTGCTGCTGCCACCCCACAAACAGGGTTATGCCCTCTTGGGATCTGGGCAGCCCAGTCCCAGGAAGGCAGAACAAAGAATTTCCTCTGAAAAAGGATGTTACACCCTCTCCTTTTGGAAATAGGTTGAAAGGCTGGGGAGGGGTAGCCTCTCCCAGCCTCTGGAAATGCTTTGAAGGGCACAGATGGTGCCCTCCTTGCATAAGCCAGTCTACACCGGTTTAGGGAACCCCCAGTCCCTGCTCTGGTGCGAAACTGAACATAGGAAAGGGGAGTGACCACTCCCCTGTCCATCACAACCCCAGGGGTGGTGCCCAGAGCTCCTCCAGTGTGTCCCAGACCTCTTCCATCTTGTTTCCAGAGGTGTCAGGGCACTCTGGAGGCCTCTGAGTGGCAAGGGCCAGCAGGTGACGTCAGAGACCCCTCATGATAGGTGCTTACCTGACTAGGTGGCCAATCCTCTTCTGAGGGCTATTTAGGGTCTCTCCAGTGGGCTTTTCCTCAGATAATGACTTGCAAGAATCCAGCAGGACTCCTCTGCACTTCTTTTCGACTTCTGCCAAGGATCAACCGCTGACTGCTCTAGGATGCCTGCAAAACTGCAACAAAGTAGCCAGAAGACTACCTGTGACAATGTAGCGCCTAATCCTGCCGGCTTTCTCAACTGTTAACTGGTGGGTCATGCTCTGGGGGCTACCTGCCTTCACCCTGCACTGGAAGCCACGAAGAAATCTCCTGTGGGTTGACCGAATCTTCCACTGCTTCAGTAGGCACCAAATTTCAGCGTTACTGGTACTCTGGGACCCCTCTCGTCCTGACGAGCATGGCCTCTGGAACAAAGGTGGTGGACCCAAGTGACCCAGACTGTCCAGAGGTCCAACTGTCTGAATTTGGAGGAGGTAAGTCCTTGCCTCCCCTCTCCAGACAGTAATCCTGTGCACCGCGTGATCTGCAGCTACAAGGGCTTCCGTGCACATTTCCAAGAAATCCTGCATGCACAGCACTTTGTCTTGCGATGTTCAGGTCCCTGAGTTGATCTCCGGTGTCATGGGGCCTCCTTTTGTAGTGTTGAGATGACCGCCATGTTCAGACTTCTTGAACCTGTGTTCAAGGACTTCTGCGGGTGCTTTCTTCTTGAGTGAGGGCTCGCTACGTTTCTGAGGGCACCCTCTGTCTCTTCTCCAAAGTGGCAACATCCTGGTCCTTTCTGGGCCCAGTCAGCACACTTTTTCTCTAACCGCGACTATTGCAGCCAGCAAGGCTTGCTTTGCGGTATTTTGACAAGAAAACACTTCTGCATCCTCCAGCATGCCGTGGGACATCTTCTGCACAAAGAAGAACTTCCTACCTCCTTTCGTTGCTGCAGAATCTTCAGCTTCTTCCAATCAGAGGCTGCCATTTTTCACCTGTATCTGGGGTTTAGTGGGCTCCTGCCCCTCCTGGACACTTGCGCGACTCTTGGACTTGGTCCCCTTCCTTCGCAGGTCCTCAGGTGCCGGAATCCGTCTTCAGTGCTGGGCAGTCTGAAGAAGTCCTTGCAAAATACTTTATCACGACTTTAGTGTGTTTCTAGGAATATAGTAGTACTTTACTCCTACTTTCCAGGGTCTTGGGGTGGGGTATCTTTGACACCCTTAGTGTTTTCTTGCACTCCCAGCAACCCTCCACACACTACACTAGCCTAGGGGTCCATTTCTTAGTATATGGTTTGTGTTGCCCATAGGCCTGTTGCATCCTATTGTATTGTACAGTGTTTGCACTACTTTCTGACTGTTTTTCTTACCTGATTTGGTTTGTTGTGTATATTTTGTGTATGTTACATACCTCTTACATACCTCTTAAGGGAGTACATCCTCTGAGATATTTTTGGCACATTGTCACTAAAATAAAGTACCTTTATTTTTAGTAACTATGAATATTGTCTTTCTTATGATATAGTACCTATATGATATAAGTGGTATTGCATGAGCTTTGCATGTCTCCTAGTTCAGCCTTGGCTGCTCTCCTATAGCTACCTCTATCAGCCTAAGCTGCTAGAACACTATTAATCTACTAATGAGGGATAACTGGACCTGTCACAAGGTGTAGGTACTACTGGTACCCACTATAAGCCAGGCCAGCCTCCTACAATATCTGATGGTGACAATGGCATAGATATACCAAGTATCTTGGAAATTAGTGAATGGCTCTTGCTAGTGGCTCCAGCACCAGTAGGGCAGGAAGGGTGATAGGTGGCATCCTTTGCAGGTTTCTCTATTTGCAGGAAATGGATCTGTTGTACTTTGGCAATGAACTCATATCCCAGACCTAGGGACTGATTTTGATCTTGGGAGATCTGTCCCTGACGTCACTTATCCCTTGGATTATCCATCCTACAAGACGGTCCACCCATACTATTTAGATGCTGGTGGGGCTACAGAAAATAGTCCACCCATGTACCTTCATCTCTGCCAGAATTGTCCACCTGCGTTGATAACGCAAATAGGTAAAAGTGGCTGTCAGAGGGAGTTCAACCGATATTTCTGCCGGCCCAATCGCAATGTGCCTTCCCGCTGACGTAACTGTGGCAGGTAAACGTCCACACCTGAGTTGCAAAGTTTCAAAGGGAAAATAGACACTTATCTTTTTTTCATTTGTCAACTTCCCTTTCTGCCATGAACCCAATCATCCAAATCCTTCCTTTATTGCTGCTACTTAACTAGGAAGCAAATTAACCCCGCTGTGGCCGGAATTGAAGGTAAGCGTCTTTTTTACTGGTTTTCTTTTGAATTGTCTGTTTACATTAGCTCTGGGCTCATGCAATTTTTACATTGTACTTGTAAGCAATTTACGACAAATGTGTAACGCATTTGTGTGCAATGTTGTTTATGGAATTTAAAATATCACACCTGTATTAAACTAATTTCATTATTGTCAAATTTGGTGCAAGTATCCTTCATGATAATGGACACCTACACAAAAAATGACATTAAACACAATTCATAATGTGTTCACACAATTGTGTTTCTTCATTTTTTATAAACTATCAACTTATAAACACGAGCTTTACACAATGTTGAATAATTTAAATGTAATATATATAAGTAATTGCACTAGACAAGGTAAAACGTTTTGTTTACAAATTTATGTAAAATCAATTTTAGTCCTAAACTATTTTATGTATTTACTTATGTAACATTTCTCCTTTTCTAGTGCCTTTTTTGTATCTCAGTAAATTTTAATTATCTTATTTTTTGTAAGGTGTAATACATATGTGTTTATGTATTTGCTTATTAAGTTTAAATAAACACCCCTGTATTGAAACTTAAAAACAAATATTTAATTTTATTATTGTTGTACCTTTCTATAATCGCGGTGAATGCTTGCACCAAAAATGTTGTGTCCATCACATTATTTTTTTACTAGTTCATGAACAAATAAGACATTTAAGAAAGGTGTATTTTCTATCATAATTGTAAGCAAAAATATGTCAAACATATTTTCATCATTAATATAATTATGAGTTAATGAATTGTAAATGAAAAAAATGTATGGACAAACTTTGGCAAATTAAAAATGTGTTATTAATAAATGAGATTCTTCTATCATAAACAGTTTAATCAACTCAAAACATGTAAGGAGAGCAGAAGGCTTTCCCATTACAACAGGCTGTGGTTGTGTTGCCCATAACTTGTCTGCTATACAGACTGCCAAAGGATAACCTTCTCAGGAAGGGGCATCTATTGGGCACAGAGGAGGCACTTCAAGGATCTTTCTTGGGAAGGGTAGGTTTAGGTTTGACAGGGGTTAAGAACAGATAAGATGTGAATTCTGGAGGAGGAGTACAGGTAGGACGAGTCAGGGAGGATTGGGTTTTGGAGGTAGAGGGTGCTGGAGTGTTTGGCAGTTGCTTATGGGTGTGATATATGTTGTGTATGTTTGCATGGGATTTTCTGGCAGGTGTTTGGTATTCGGTGTGTGTGCATTTGGTTTTGGTTGGGTGTTTTTGTCTGTAGGTGTGTGTTTGTGTCAGTGGGTTGGTTTGGATGAGTTTGCTGTTGAGGCGGTTGGTGTGCTTGTGGTGTGTGTGTGTCTGTATGGTTGACAGCTGCAAGTGGGCCTGGTATGTGTTGTGTGTTTAGATGTGCATGGTTTGGCTGTTGGTTGGCATTCTGGTGAGTGTGTGCATTTGGTTTTAGTTTGTGTTGGTTTATATGTAGGTGTGCTTTTGTATGAGTATGTTAGTTTGGACAAATGTGCTGTTGAGGTGGTTGGTATGTTTGTGGTGATTGTGAGTGGGGTGTGGTTGCTGGTGTGGTAGTGGTTGTGGTGTATGTGAGTGGGCTGGTGGTTGTGGGTGTGGTAGTGGCAGTGGTAGTTTTGGGTGTGCTGGTAGGTGTGGTGATGGTTGTAGGTGTGGGTGTAGTGGTAGTTGAGGTGCTTGTGGGTGTGGTGGTGGTTGTGAACATGGTGGTGGTTCTGGGCTTGGTGTTGGTTATGGTGGTTGTAGGTGTGATGGTAGTTGTGGGTATGGTGGTAGTTGTGGTGCTTGTGGGTGTGGTGGTGGTTGTGAATGTGGTGGTGGTTGTGGGCTTGGTGGTGGTTATGGTGGTTGTAGGTGTGATGGTAGTTGTGGGCGTGGTAGTAGTTGTGGTGCCTGTGGTTGTAGTGTCATTAGTGTTTATATGTTTGTGTATTTGTTTCTGTTTGCTTTTGTTTATGTGTGTGATTGTGCTGCTTGTGTCTGTTGGAGTGGGTGCCTGCAAAAACGTGAGTGTGTTTGGGACCTGGGTAGGAGTTTGGATTTGGGTTGACAAAGGAACCTGAGTTGGGACAGAAGGTTGGGCTGATTGGTGGGCTGTGGTCAGTGAGGAGGATATTTTTGCAAGCGATCTCTGAATGACAAACATTGAACTCTGAATGGCATCCAGAAATGTAAACATTTGTGGCATTTGGCAGTTAAGGGCCTGAATGGCATTCACTATTGCAGTCTGGGCTACAAAGATGATGCACAAGAGATCAATAGCCTCCTCACTCAGTGCAGCCAGGGTGATGGGGGAAGAGGGTGAGTTGCCGGAAGAGAAGGAGACCCCTGACTTTCTAGGGGGTTGGGTTTGGCCAATTGGGAGGGGAGCAAAAGGGAGGGTGGAGATGGATCTCTTGGTAGTGGACAAGGATGAGACTAGTACAGTTCCCATAGGGTCCACCACCACTAGGGATTGGTTGCTTGTGGAGGCCTCCAAAGATGATGACGAGGTGGTGGCCTTCCTTACAGTCACCTCACCCCCCATGCCACTGTGTCTATCGGTGTCAGATGTTTCACCACCAAAATCACAGTGGCCAGCTGCTTCCCAGCTTCCATGTCCCCTTCACCTGCTCTTCAAGATGCTGTAAAGACATTTACAGTACTTTTATTGCATATATGTAAATATAACTGATCATTAATTTTTATCTAAAATACTTTTCCAAATGTTCATATCTTATCTGTTTCGAGGCTTCTAAAATTTGGTTTAGTTTTGTCATTATCTCATGCATGTAGGGAACATCTTCGGAAAACATATGGTCACACTTTTGTTATTTCCCATTATTTTTTATCATTTCTCTTAACTATTTTCAGTTCAATCCAGGCATTGTTTAACACCTCCGAATGGTTCTGATTTGTTGTTTTGAATAGTGAACTAATGTCAAAAATCCCTTTGTACGTTGTGTGTACAAGGCAAGAAAAGCTGATGTATTTTTATTTTTTTTAAATAAAAATATGAATCAATGTGTGTTAACATTTTCTGCAATGTTGTGCCAGTATCTGCATAAACTTATGGTATATTTGTTTTGTTTTCTCTTTTCACCTTGCTAACACTTACTTAAAGTAACATAAGTATTTTTAAAATGTTACAATTTATTTAATGGATTCAGTACCTAATTACTTATTAATGTGTCTCACCCTATGTATTTTCTTATGTTGTTGAAGAAATTCAAAAATAATGTTGTTGGTATTTTCAAATTACTTCTGCACCATGAATAAATACATAGGACTTGATACATGTTCAATTCACTTCACTACAGATAGAAATATTTAAAATATGTTCTCTGGAATATCTTCATTTAATTATATTTCTGAAAACAATGTGAACATTTAAAAAAATTAAAACTGGTTTTCAGGTTACTCAAATATTGGTACAACATTATAGCAACATCTAACTTACATTCAGTCATAATAAATTAAAAAAGCGTACTGTAAAATATTGACCTTGGACTAGCTAGGACAAATTCTCTGTGTTCTATGTGATGGAACATTTAGGGGGTCATTCCGACCCTGGCGGTAAAAACCACCAGGGTCGGGGTCCGCGGGAGCACCGCCAACAGGCTGGCGGTGCTCCTTTGGGCATTCTGACTGCGGCGGTACAGCCGCGGCCAGAAACGGAAAGTCGGCGGTGTACCGCCGACTTTCCGCTGCCCATGGGAATCCTCCATGGCGGCGCAGCTTGCTGCGCCGCCATGGGGATTCCGACCCCCATATCTGCAAAAGTCCCTTTCAGGAATCGATTTTTCATCCTTAAAAATATTTCAGCATTAACAACAAATGTCACACATGGGTTCACACTCCTGTCAGTTATTTAGAAATCGAGTATGCCTATAAAATACATTGGGGGTTATTACAACTTTGGAGGAGGTGTTAATCCGTCCCAAAAGTGACGGTAAAGTGACGGATATACCACCAGCTGTATTACGAGTTCCATAGGATATAATGGACTCGTAATACGGCTGTAATAACCCCCATATTTCCAAAAACTGACTGACTTACATGCACATTGGTGAATGTGTAAGACATCTTTAAAAATTGTCACATTTTTAAACAAATTGGCATGTTTTCAACATTAAAAACATTTACAAAGAGTTAACATTCAAATGTAACCCATTTCTTCTGATGTTTCGATCATTTTGGTTTACATGTTTAATAGTGATCGCTCAAAATACTGACTAACAATTCAGAATTTTGAGACATCCACCGTATTGTAGGGGCATTTACTGCTATATCACTTGTAATGAGAGAACATACAAACATTCACAATTGTGAAGGAGTATCACACCTGACACAAAACATATTTTTGTCCTGTTTGGTACAACTGTCCTTCAGGAAATGGCGCTCTACACAGGGTCACCCCCAAACATTTTGCTTTCCTCCCCTGCTTTTTGCTGGATTTTTGCTGGTTGACCTTAGTACTTTGTGCACTTTACCTCTGCTACCCAGTGCTAAAGTGCTTGTGCTCACTGTCTTACACATGGTTTGATTGGCATATATCTGAATGGCGTATTCAATTTTGCATGTAAGTCCCTTGAGATTGGTATACCATATACCCAGGCCTGTAAATTAAATGCTGCCAGTGGGCCTTCAGCACCTATTGTGCCACCCACCTAAGTAGCACTTTAAAATATGTCCCAGGCCTGGCATTGTAGCCTGAAGTCAGTGTTCCGCTGCTATGTCAATTTGCCATGTAAAACCCATTGCTAACCCTTAAACGCCCTTATTTTTTTTACATATATCACCCCTAACGTAGGCCCTATGAAGTCCATAGGGCACTGTTCTGGGTAATTAAAAGGTAGCCCAAGTATGTTTGAGCCTTACATGTACTAGTAGTGAAAAACAAGTCAATTTGATTTTCACTACTGTGAGAACTACCCCTCCCATAGGATAACATTGTGGATTCTTTTCAACATTTAGGGGGTCATTCTGACCCTGGCGGCCGGTGGCCGCCAGGGCCACCGACCACGGGAGCACCGCCAACAGGCTGGCGGTGCTCCCACGAGCATTCTGACCGCGGCGGTTCAGCCGCGGTCAGAAGCGGAAAGTCGGTGGTCCCCCGCCGACTTTCCGCTGCTCGGGGGAATCCTCCATGGCGGCGGAGCGCGCTCCGCCGCCATGGGGATTCTGACACCCCCTACCGCCATCCTGTTCATGGCGGGAAACCCGCCATGAACAGGATGGCGGTAGGGGGTGCCGCGGGGCCCCTGGGGGCCCCTGCAGTGCCCATGCCAATGGCATGGGCACTGCAGGGGCCCCCGTAAGAGGGCCCCGCAAAGTATTTCAGTGTCTGCTTTGCAGACACTGAAATACGCGATGGGTGCAACTGCACCCGTCGCACCCCTGCAACTACGCCGGCTCAATTCTGAGCCGGCGTCCTCGTTGCAGGGGCATTTCCTCTGGGCCGGCGGGCGCTCTTTTGGAGAGCGCCCGCCGGCCCAGAGGAAATGTTTGAATGGCCGCCGCGGTCTTCTGACCGCGGTGCGGTCATTTGGCGGCGGTACCTTGGCGGACGGCCTCCGCCGTCCGCCAAGGTCAGAATCAGGGCCTTAATAAGCTATAATTTCTGAACCAGGGGTGATAGATATGTCATGTCCGGTATCTATGAACTTATGATTATCCCTCTTTAATAGTAAAGTTGGATTTACCATTACAACGTTTTGAAAGTTGGCATTTTCTTGCCCTTAGCCCACTGTGCCTCCAACTTGCCTTAGGTCACATGACTGGGTATAACTAACAGCTGAGACATTGTGAATTCACCCCAGAAAGTCACACAATAGTGGGATTAGCAGAGACTGAATAGCCCATTAACTGACATGATTGGGGTGTAGTGGATTCTATTGCCTTTTACTGGGAATCAGGAGGTAGCTCAGCCTTCTGGCTTGCAGGCCTGTGCCCCCGTCACCCATAGACTTTTAACCTGCTTAGCCTGCGCTGTTTTAGCACATTTATTTAATTATTTCTTCCAAAGTGGCTTATATGTTCATAGTTGAGAAGATGTTTTGATTTCACGTTATCAGTGCCACTCTGTGAAGGTGTCACTATCAGTGTCAAAGAAAAGTGATACACCTAGGTTTTCAAATCATGTCCCTTTCCCATTTACTTTGGAAAAATTGTTTATTTAATTGCCGCCCCAAGCATGCCTCTTTATCTATTGTTTGGGAACATACCTGTGTCAGGGGTCCTACAAGATCTGTATAAATACATCTCACACAGACAAATTTATCGAAAGGATTCCTACCAGATGTCATCACATTTTCTATGCTACACGTCGCCTTGTTGCAGTCCGAGCCTTTATTTCCCACTGGAGTGTGATCTAGAGATCTCATTCCAAGGTAATGAGGGTTGGGGGCTCCTCTCATGAAAATGGTACAGGCATATTAGGTTTAACACACCTAGCTCTATTTAGGTTATTGATTAGGTTAATCATGCTAGGGTACTAGGGCCTATTTCACATCTCATGTTATTGCATGATGGTGGGGACCTTTATACTCATCACTCTTGTTTTTCCAATTCTGTTTCTTGCATTGTTCATTATCCTAATTATTGCAGCCCATGCAATTTACAGTAGATTGCAGTCTTGTTATTAAAAGCTGCTGAATAGATTACTGCATCTCCTTTATTGACTGTGTGTGACTGAGACTCATTGCTAATGTGAGAAAAGGGTAATCTCAGTTTAACCACAACTCCCCCGAAATGTCACACTCTTGAGTCTATGCGTAAAGTCTACCACAAATCACCTTTTTCTGTTTGGGTATTTAGTGAGGTACTGCTTGTGAACCGGGAGGGTTGGGCCGACAGTTGTGACTTGTTGTAGGATTGGCCTAGTTACCTACAAACAAAAGTGCTGTCATCCCTAAACCATCAGTATTGCCTAGAGCAAGAGTCCAACTATGACAAGGATTCATGAATGATGCTTTTTTGGCACTAATATATAGATGCCCTGAGTATCTCTGTCTCACACACAACAGGTGCCCTAAGTACCATTATACAGGGACGTCTATGGTCTTTGGGATAATCCTCCTCAGCTGAACAGGGAATATCTAACTAGGCTGTAGATTGTTCAAGCTCAAACTCTTGAAAGGACTTACTCCCCATTTGGTGTTCCATCTGTTACCCATTTCATAATATGGCTGATGTCATAGATATTCCTGAACATGTCAGACATGCATTAACTCTCCATCTAATAGGGCATGGCTTGTCAGATGAGGGCAGGGGTGTTACAGTCATTGTAGAAGCTCATGAAGCATGCCAAACAGAAACATTCTATCCTGGGTCACCTTTCCTGAGGAGAACCCTAGAACATACACATTCCACACATACCAGTATCTTCAAACATTGATTACTTATCAAGAACATTAGAACTGGTTTAATGTCGCCCAACCACACGTAATACAACCCGTGAGACTAGGTCCTTTAGGGAATGACAGACCAATGTGGCCTATGTTTGTCACATATACACCGCACTCCGGTATACAAAACATGCATACAGCTGATCTGCGCAATCTTTACAATGAGCTAGTACGACTTGTTCAGTTCATAATTTGAACCTTGAACACAGCACCAGCACCTGCTGGATATCAAATGGCCACTACTGGGATTAATCTACAGAGAGTATATTCTATCTTGGGCAAATTGCCCACGGAGTGAGAGACAATCCCATTCTGGGTAGCCCAGAAAACTAATCAGATAGAAGCAGTGTTTTCCCGTACGGGGTCACAGGAAAAACATAGAACTATATTTAAACTTTCTTATGCAAAACTGCGTTTGTGCAGTTTTGCATCAAAAAGTATAGCACTGGCTTGTGCCATTCCAGGTCACCAGCCGGGTGCCAAATTTATGGAATGACACAATCCAGAGCAAAGAGTGGGCTAGTGTAAAAAAACAATGACTTTAGCCGGGTGGGGGTGGCGGTATGGCAGAAGGCGATTTGTGCACCCCCTACATCCGAATTATGCTTACTGGGAATAGGCCCATGTCCCAAAAACCGTAAAGAAACACTCAGATGCATAGCTCTAGCACTGGTGATGTACAGACGCCTCATAGCTATGCACTGGAAAGCTCCGGTCACTCCGGTATCGATCAATGGCGTGCTGAACTTCTGCGCTGAGCCAAGGCCGAGGCGCAGACGCTGCAGCTTCTCTTGGACAAAGGGGTCCCGGTCAAAGGCCTAAACACTTGGAACTCCTTCGTAATAGCCATAGAAAGCAAAGACGACGAGCGACCGCCCTGAATATTTGTCTAATCGACAACGCCCGTGCGAAAGAGACGACCAACACTTCAAAATAACCAGACATCACCACAAACACTACAAAGTCGTAATACATCACACACAATGTGACACTACCACATGTGAATGCCCAGTCACACTACCAGCAAATAAACATACAATAAATAAAAAAAAGGGGCACGCAATGACAGCACTAGAGACGAACTAACTAAGTGAGGGCGCATGCGCCTGTATTACCTGCCCTCCAGAGAGACCCGCGGCCTTGAACGTTCTTGCCTGCCTGAAGATAAGCCCGCCCCAACCCCCAACCGCCTGTGGACTTGATCCCCCTGGGGGCCTCTGCCTGCCCCCGGACAGCACGCCAGGCGGCGGAGCTAACGCTCAGGGATGGGATTGTTGGAACATGAATGGGGGTCTGTGGCCTCTCGCCCCTATATCCCACCCTCATATCCTCTCCCCTCCCCGTGCGCTCTCACTGGGCCCCCGGCCCTTTCACTGTGCTCTTCTTTTACACCCCCTTGTTTGTAGATTTTTATTTCACAAGGTGGATTAGAATAACGCTTTGCTCGGGCCCTGGCCCTTCGGCCTGGCGCGCACCCATGCGGGGGTTCCCGTGTTTGCGTGGGCGGTCGTGGGGAGTGGCACCAGCCCGGGAATGGTAAATGTGGCCGCCAAGGGTAGAGTCGAGTGTATTACCCCTTGTACCGCATCAAAATCACCTGTATCTTTCTTTTGTGTTTATCTGTTGAGTGATATAACAATAAAAATATATTTACAAAAAAAAGGGGATTTTTGCACCATAAAATGACGTTAGGCTGGTTAGAGGCAAAATAAATGTCTGTAACCAGCCTATCATCATTTCTGACACAAAACCATACATACCACATGACTCCTGTCTTAAAAAAGACAGGAGCCATGCCCACCACCACAATGGCCAGCACAGGGTACAAGGGTCCCCTGGGCATGGCCATTGCACCCTGTGCCATGCAGGGGGCCCCAAGTTGGGCCCCTGATGCCACTTTAATAAAAAAAGTACCTATACTTACACTACTGACTTGGGATTGGGTCTCCCATTCTCCAGTGTCCCACTGGTGTGGGTGGGGGTGTTCCTGGGGCTTGAGGAGGGCACCGGTGGACCCATCCCATGGTGTTCAATCATAAAAATGGGTCCACAGGCCCCCTAACGCCTCCTCTGACTCATGTGTTAAATAATGGTGCAAAGCAAGCTTTGCAGCATTATTTAGCCCCTTCTCCCACCCGTGTGTCATTTTAGAAGAGGGGGATAAATACGGGGGTATGGGGTTAGCACCATTGTTAGATGACGCAAGGTAGGTTCACGCATCTGGAAAATGGTGCAAACTCCAATGTTTTGACGTTAGACAGGTCTAGCGCCAAAATATAAATATAGAGTTAGTTTTGCGCTGAACTTGCATAAAACAAAATGATGCAAATTCAGCACAAATAGGGTATAAATATGCCCCACAGAATTCTCACAATGTGTTTGCCATTCGGAATGGTTCCCTTAGTGGGTGACTGTGCCACATGGGGTACAGACTTTGCTGTGATTTAGATGACCACACATGGTACCCTGACACTTGCCACTTTACCAGAAGTGTTGAAACAAATTCAGAATGAACATGGGCTGCACCAGCTCTAGATTTGGGGATGAAACTGATGCGTAACTTCAACACAGTCTCCTCAATCATACTCAGTAACTTTAAAGGGGAAGCTGTAGCATTGGCTATATGCCAGTGGCTCTGAAAGATTCCACACTTGGAACAGGAGAAACATCTACTGAAAATAATTTCCAATACCTATACTAGTTAAGGATGGGATAGTTTGGGAGACAAGCCGAAAAAACCTGAAACACAGTGTACCACCCCTAAAGAAGGACACAGGAGGTTTCTAAAAAGTGCTGGGATAAACAAAAGCAATTTAAAGACAGATGAAGTCAGAGAGCAGAATCTCCACACCCGGAAAACTCCGAAAGGAGATATAATCTCAGAAATAGAGAAAATATAAAAGCTCCTGAGAGATACACTCATTCACGTCCCTGTCTTTCCTTTCAGGACATAACGGATAGACGTATTGAGAGAGTGGGCCGGTCAGAGCAACATCCTGACTACATGAAACAGAAGAAAGACACACCAGGATCTTCGGACAAAAAAGAAGACAAGTCCCCACAACAAAAGCCACAGTTTAAAAAGTTGGCAGCACTTTCAGTTAAAAATGCCAGTAAACTTGAGGACATTGCTGAAGAACAAGATGTGGGCTGTGACACTGCTGGACAGCGCGCCAGAAGTCAAAATATTTCACCAGAGTCAGAAAGGTCATCTTATTGATGTGAAAGCCACTAGCAACTTAATTGCTGTTTAGACTGCGGACAGGCACGTTCTCCCGCCCGACAGGGTTTATGATTTAAACATTCAAATTGAGGGAGACATAGAGTGCACCATTAGTGTGTTATTCTGGAATGAACTTAGTTGGCCGGAAGGAACTGGCCATCTGAGCACGTCCGCGAGTTCCCACATGGGGAAGATGTAATTTTGCCTTCTTTCTCTGATCTTGTTCCAGAAGTGATAAAATATGCCTATGCTGTCAACTGGGCTTTAGCGTAGGCACCTGCGATATACCGCAACCATGTAAGTTGCGATAAGGATCCTTCTTAATATGTAATACCAACTAAGACTACACCCCAGCCTCAGCCCCCCCAATATCCCATTAAACACAAAGACAAAGCTCAAATGAGGGAGCTCCTCACTCAGCTGGAGTACCAGGGCTAATTGAGCCCCGTGTCTCTGCAATGAATAACCTGTTATTCCCTGTTGCAAACCCAGACCATTCATACAGAATAGTCTTAGATTACAGACACTTAGGGGGTCATTCTGACTTCGGCGGGCGGCGGAGGCCTCCCGCCAAAGTTCTCCCGACAGAATACCGCAGAGCGGTCAAAAGACCGCCGTGGTAATTCTGAGTTTCCCGCTGGGCCGGCGGGCGACCGCCAGAAGGCCGCCCGCCGGCCCAGCGGGAAACCCCCTTCCACGAGGATGCCGGCTCTGAATGGAGCCGGCGGAGTGGAAAGGGTGCGACGGGTGCAGTTGCACCCGTCGCGATTTTCAGTGTCTGCTATGCAGACACTGAAAATCTTTGTGGGGCCCTGTTAGGAGGCCCCTGCAGTGCCCATACCATTGGCATGTGCACTGCAGGGGCCCCCAGGGGCCCCACGACACCCGTTCCCGCCAGCAAGGTTCTGGCGGTCAAAACCGCCAGAACCAGGCTGGCGGGAAGGCAGCGCCGCCATGGAGGATTCCTCAGGCCAGGGGAAAACCGGCGGGAAACCGCCGGTTTCCCTTTTCTGACCGGTATTGGCCTGGATGCACCGCCAGCCTGTTGGCGGTGCATCCGCGGTCCCCCTTAAACAGCCATCCATGCACATACGCAATATGAAACTCCCACAGCACAGCACTAGTTTACAACATAGGGGCATATTTATACTTTTTGAAGCAAAACTGCGCTAATTCAGTTTTGCATCAAAAAGCTTAGTGCTGGCTTGCGCCATTGTACAGAGACAGCCAGGACCATATTTAAAGAAAAGTGCAAGCCGGTGCTAAGCTTGGGCTAGCATCCAAAAAAAATGCTAGTTAGGTGGGGGTGGCAGTATGGGAAAAGGAGGTTGTGCAACAGAAAATGAAGGTAGGCGGGTTAACGGCAAAAATAATAATGATAACTAGCCTAGCATCATTTCCTGAGGCACAACCACCCAAAAATGACTCCTGTCTTAGTGAAGACCGGAGTCATGCCCACCACCCCATTAGCCAGCACAGGGACCAGTGTCCCCTGGGCATGGCCATTACACCCAGTGCCAGGCAGGGAGCCACAAGAAAGGGCCCCCAATGGCACTTTAGAAAAATATTTAAAAATACTTATTTTACTCAGCTGGGATGGGGTTCCCCCACCCTATGGTGTCCCTCTGGTCTGGGTGGGGGTGGGGGTGTTCCTGGGACTTGGGGTGGGCCCCTGTGGGCCCATTCCATGGTACCTTAATGCCTGGTCTGACCCAGGCATTAAATAATGACGTTAAGCAAGCTTATCATAATTATTTGGGTCCACCTACCCTCGTGCATCATTTTTGCATGTGAGGATAAATATGGCACGAAGGGCTTAGAGTCATTTTTTGGATGGGAATGCCTACCTTGCATCTCATTAAGATAAGGTATGTTCATGCATCCAAAAAATGCCCATAAGTCTGATATTTTGAAGTTTAAATGGCGCAAACAAAGTATAAGTATGCCCCATAGTGCGTAAAAAATACAAAACAACCTTGGATATCTCCAATTTTTTTTTCTGCCAAAACGTAGCTTATAAAAATGTTTCTGTCGTTTGCCCAAGGGCTGTTCTCAGCCCGTGTAACATCAATATTGCATGATACTGATGCCAAGGCATTGTCCTATGTAGATGACATCTATCTCACAGATGACGACGTCAACATTCATCTTGCCTGGGTTGATCAGATCATTCTGGGATTCGCAGCCGTTGGTTGTAAATTTACAGATATGAGCTATCAAATGAGGGCAAGGTCCTAGCCCTTCACTTTTTACAAAAATGTGTTCAACTCCAGCCATTAAATACTATCAAGAAACTACACTCTTTACTTGGTTTCTTCAATTGTTGCAGAACATATATTCCTGATTATGCACAACGCATCAAGCCACTTTGGGGGTCATTCCGACCCTGGTGGTCATGGACCGCCAGGGCCGGGGACGGAGGAAGCACCGCCAACAGGCTGGCGGTGCTTCAGGGGCAATTCTGACCGCGGCAGTAAAGCCGCGGTCAGAAAAGGGAAACCGGCGGTTTCCCGCCGGTTTTCCCCTGCCCCAGGGAATCCTCCACGGCGGCGCTGCAAGCAGCGCCGCCATGGGGATTCCGACCCCCTTCCCGCAAGCCTGTTCCTGGCGGTTTACACCGCCAGGAAGAGGCTGGCGGGAACGGGTGTCGTGGGGCCCCTGGGGGCCACTGGCATGGGCACTGCAGGGGCCCCCTAACAGGGCCCCATTAAGATTTTCAGTGTCTGCAAAGCAGACACTGAAAATCGCGACGGGTGCCACTGCACCCGTCACACACCAGCAACTCCGCCGGCTCCATTCGGAGCCAGCTTCATCGTTGCTGGGGCTTTCCCGCTGGGCGGGCGGGCGGCCTTTTGGCGGTCGCCCGCCTGCCCAGCGGGAAAGTCAAAATGACCGCCGCGGTCATTTGACCGCGGTACGGTCTTTGGCGGTCTCCGCCCGGTGGGCGGCCCCCCGCCGCCCGCCGGGGTCGGAATGACCCCCTTTATGATTTAATACGCCCAGATTTTTCTACCAGACACTGGAGAGTAGAATACACATGCATTCTTAAAGGATTGCAACAGTACATGAAAGAAGCAAAACACTTACACACCAGTGATAACAAAACTAATTTGGTCATCAGAGTCATTGCTGGTACCAATGAGTTCACTCATGTCACCTTTCTGAAAGTGACACAGTGCCCATAGCATATAAATCACATTCCAATGCAGAACAACACTTTGAACCCAGAGAATTTTTTTTAAATGCGGGACTGATGTCTGTCATCAAGGAGAGGCCACTTGCCCAAGGAACTGCATTATTCTCGTTACCCCAGTGCCAGCCTTAGAGGCCATTACCAAAGCTAGTGTTCCTAACGCTAAAGCATGAAATTCACTTTGGATTCAGTGGGCAACTTCCCTGACTGCCACCAATGTTGATTACATCTGTGATCCAAAACTTCAAACACAAGAACTTTTCCAATATGAACAGGAATACCCTGCAACTCTATACATCTTGGCAGTTAACAGATACTATACTGTCATTTACAGAGATGGTTCAGCACTACCAGCTGTAGGTATTATTCATCAGTACTCACCCGCTTTCGCAGCCATGAGCCGATTGATGGATGATAGTATATTCCACCCTCAGAATACCTACAAGCAGACCCTGCAGGATTGCACAGCTCAGCTGGCTGAACTTAAAGCCCTCATTTTAGCACTGGAATGTACAGATCCAGGACAACTCACATTGATTGTTTGTGATTCGTACTACTGTGTCTAGTCCTACAATGATTATCTTAATCATTGGCGAGTGAACGGGTTCGGAGACTCCAAATGGAACACCGTAAAACACAAAACTATGTGGGGGAGGGTAGCTGATCTTAACGATAAGCTACCTAATGCTCATGTAGTCCATACATTGAGCCACCAAAGGGTAGGAGCACACATTATTGGGAACACTTTGGCTGATTAAGCAGCCAAATTTGCAGTAGATACGGCTTCTATTGCTGCAGTGACTCATTCCTAGACAATAATGGATAATTAAATATTGCCTGCAGTGAAAGCTTCAGCCGAAGGCAAGCCTCTCCCAAATGCATACCCTACAAAATATTCATACCACATCAGTGCACAGAATGTTGGGAGATCGAGTCATCCCGAACCATGACCAGAGATTAGATATAATCAAAGCAGCGCATGAGGGTGTCGCCTCTGCACATGTTGGTGTTGCGGCCACAATAACACACTTACAGAAATGCTTCTGGTGGCTAGGTCTATACAAATAGACCAAGCAATATGTTCTTTGTTGTGCCATTTGCCAGCAAATAAAGGGTTCAAATATTAAATGCCCACCACAGACATCCCTCTTAGTTTCCAATAGGCCACTACAATGTGTGTACCTGGACCATTGTGGTCCTCTACAACCTGATGGTGCATATAAATACATCTTAGTCGTTCTAGATTCTTGTTCTAGATTCCTGTGGGTATGGCCTCAGTGGTTGGCTGAGTCTGGAACTGTTATAAAAGACTTGCTTAGTCTCTTATAAGGGACAGTAAGGGACAGTACACTGTCCATCACTCAATTTCTCACATGCAGCACTCAGTATACAATTTATTTTCTGTAGTGTCCATGCTCATTTAGATATGTGGCCAGTATCATTTTTTATAGTAAAGAAATGGGTACTTAAGCGCATGATTTTGATCACTGTGATCCTCAGTATCCAGTGGCCAGGCATTTTCAAGAGGCACATTTTAGTTATTGCACCAAATCGAACTTATCTGCCTTTGAACATATTGCCCAGAACTCCATGGGAGGAGACTGCACATTCAGAATAAGGAAGAAAGAGTCCCCACTGATCATTGATCTAGGAACTATGGCGCCTAGTGACTAACCACAATTAGGATTTAAGTGTACATCTACGCAAAGACTGAATTATGCTGTAATAGTAGTGCTCTAGTTGTCCTTGATACTCTTTTGAAGATGCCTGTGCTGACTTTTGCAATATTCTGACTTGATGTACTAGATATATTGTTTAGCTCTTTTATCTCCTGGTTTTGAATCTGTTATGTTGTGTTTTGCTTACAGGAGGAAAGGAAGGGGCACCCATCTGGCTCTCACCAAGTGTCATCTGGAGCTGGGTACCCCTACACTTTTCTTCATTTTTACAGTGGTGGTGTTGTAGCACATCAAGATAAGATTTTGCACTTTTGATCTATGTATATTTGTGTTTTAGGTTGCCACACTATGCACATCTGCGGCCATATACAAGCAGTTAGCACTGATTAATACATTAGTCAAGCTATTAGGTTTTTGTGACCACATGTAAATCTTATTATTTTTTAACATTTTGGGGGTCATCATGACTTTGGTAGTCTTCCATGAAGACCCCCAAAGCCATGGGCACCAGAAGACCGCCAGAGCTGACAGTCTTCCGCCCACCATATCACGGGTGCTGCTGGATTTCGATCACACTTTGGGCAGAAATCCAGCAGTAGATGTGTTGGCAGGCAGAGGCGCTTGAGTGGTTCCACCACCTGCCCCACCCCACTAAAAGGACTCTACCAGCCGTATTAGGAGCAAAAATATGGACTGGCGGTGGCCTCATGGCGGGGCGCTGGCAGTGGTGAAAGCTCCCCTTTCTGTTCCCTGCCGGACGACCTCCTCACCGGACCAGATAAGCTGATCATCCGACAAGGGAGGGGGTGGGATGTGTTGTGTGTGCTTGTGTGAGTGTGTGGTGTCTGTGTGTGTGCATGAATAAGTATATGCGTGGTTATATGTGTGTCTGAATGTAGAAGTGAGTGCATGTGTGCATGTAATTGTGTATGTATGTAATTGTGTATGCAAGTATGCAAGTAGGATTGTTGTGGTGAATGCGTGTTTGTCTGCGTGTGAGTGTGTGTGTTTGGATGGGTGTGAATATGCGTGTTTTGATGGGTGTGAGTATGCGTATATCAGTGCTGAGGTGAATACGAGTATGGATGCATGTGAATGAATGCGTGTATGTAAGTAGGTAATTGAGTGTATGCATGGTGTGTTTGGGTGTCTGTGTGAGTGTGCATGTATGTGGGGAGGGTGGTGGGGGCCCTGTGTCTGGAGGGAGAGGGGGTGGGCAGTGCTGTATCTGGAGGGGGTGCGGGATGTTGGGATTGCTGGGGGAGGGGGAGTCGTCTACCAGTGACAGGGAAGAAATTCTCTGTCACCAGTATCCTTTCCGCCAGGGTTTTTGTGGCAGTGTTACCGCCACGGAAACCCTAGCAGAAAGGGGGCTGTAATACCACTGGTGGTCTTCTGTGGACCGCTGCGTCGGAGATACTCATCTCTGGCCCGGCGGCTTCGACCACCCTGGCAGTATGAGTGGAGATGTGGCAGATTGGCAGAGGCCAACCCCCACACTTATAATGTGTCAGTCTTCACTGCCAGCCTGTTGGCGGTGAAACCCCCAAATTTACCCTGGCGCTTTGAAGACCGCCAGGGTCATAATGACCCCCTATATTCTGCTTGATAATTTGCTTTGTAGCCTTGTACTTTTTCGGTAGCCTGATTTGCTGAATCTCTGAGGGCTGGATCTGGGGCAATCCCACGTTGTGTGTGTGCCAGATGAAATATGGCTATATATGTTTCTTGTGGTCACATGCTGTAGTCTCGGGGTACCTAAGCCACAAAAATTTTTTAATATTGATAATATGATATTATAGTACTTTATTCCCTTTCTTTTTGAGCTTGCGCACCCTCCCAATAACCAGGGTCACAGCTGTGATTTTCCATGTGTGGTAACAACTTGCAACATTTTATAGAATTAACGTCATTACAAGTTTGGCGATCTCAGGACTGCCATGTTGGCAGGGATGGTCATACTGCCAGCACTGCCACTACAGTCAGGGTGCACGGATGACAGAAGGCATCTGAAGGCTCCGCTGGACAGATTACGAGGTTAAACACCGCCAAGGTTTCCGCTGTGGTTGCACCACCACGGAAACCCAGGTGGAAACTAAGGGGGTCATTTTGACCTTGGCGGACGGCAGAGGCCGTCCGCCAAGGTACCACCGCTGAATGACCGCACCGCGGTCAAAAGACCGCGGCGGCCATTCAGACATTTCCTCTGGGCCGGCGGGCGCTCTCCAAAAGAGCGCCCGCCGGCCCAGAGGAAATGCCCCTGCAACGAGGACGCCGGCTCAGAATTGAGCCGGCGTAGTTGCAGGGGTGCGACAGGTGCAGTTGCACCCGTCGCGTATTTCAGTGTCTGCTTAGCAGACACTGAAATACTTTGCGGGGCCCTCTTACGGGGGCCCTCTTACGGGGGCCCCTGCAGTGCCCATGCCATGGACATGGGCACTGCAGGGGCCCCCAGGGGCCCCGCGACACCCCCTACCGCCATCCTGTTCCTGGCGGGAGACCCGCCAGGAACAGGATGGCGGTAGGGGGTGTCAGAATCCCCATGGCTGCGGAGCGCGCTCCGCAGCCATGGAGGATTCACAAGGGCAGTGGTAAACCGGCGGGAGACCGCCGGTTTACCCTTTCTGGCCGCGGCTGAACCGCCGCGGTCAGAATGCCCTCGGGAGCACCGCCAGCCTGTTGGCGGTGCTCCCGTGGTCAGAATGACCCCCTAAGTGTATAAAAGGAGACACCCACCTTCAGGAAGCCATACTCATTCAGAACCACCATGGAGCTAGAACTAGACATCATCCTGCTGCTCCTGCTTGAGCAAAGACTTCAAAATCTTTGCTGACGACAATGAAGTCAAAGGTAAGTACACAGACTTACCTGCTGTTGTATATTGTCAATATATGTACACTCATACAAACAGGAAGGGGGAGCGAGGGCCACACTCACATGTAACAGCACACTGACACACATACTCACATATGGACACACACACACACAAGAGCATACACATGACACACGCTATGGCCACCTCACACACACACACAGACACACACATGTTACAAACACACACATCTACACTGCACAGGCCCAGTTTCACACAGTACCACCCAACAC
The DNA here is from genome assembly GCF_031143425.1 of Pleurodeles waltl. NCBI lineage: Eukaryota > Metazoa > Chordata > Amphibia > Caudata > Salamandridae > Pleurodeles > Pleurodeles waltl. Next base: position 1,041,972,889 of record NC_090447.1, on the reverse strand, counting down.
CACAATACGTCACAATAAATCCACAACCTCACCATCCCCAGTGCATTGGCAAGCACTCACAATCGACACTACCCAGAGACACATACAACACAACTTACAACTAACAGGGAAGAAACACACATAATCACACAACCTTACAACTCACCAGTCGACACATACATCATTTCGTATCCATCAGATCATGCACAAAAAATGCACATAGTCAAAGCACACAAAGCCACACAACACACCAATAAACACATGTCAACGCAAACACCATTCAAAACCATGACGATGATATGTTTCAAACATACACATACCCATCACACAATACACCCTATCACATGGGGTCAAAAGCACTGCATGCACACACATACACACACACACACATATACTGCACAAAAAATACAGGAAGCACGAGCACCACACACATACAAATACTCACACACAAACATTGTCAGCCATGAACAACTGCATCTCTATGAAAAGAAATACAGGAGAAAGATGTAACCTCAAAACCAACAACTGGTTGGTCGTTTTGTATTCTGTAAGAAACCATTTAAAATTCTGAGGCCATAGCCCAGTCCAAATGGGCCATTAGTGTGCACACAATGCACATATGTGTGCACACTAATTTGACTCCGGACTGCCATATAACCTCCACAGATAGGGGCATCAAGGGGGCAGGCAGGCACCTCAGGGATTTTCTGGGGGCTGGAGGGGGGGTTTGGGTTTAGGCTTGGGAGGGGGCCTTTTGGGATTTTGCTTTGGGGGTGGGTTTAGGTTTAGGCTTGGGTGAAGGTTGGGTCTCCGTGGGAGGGTTAAACTTCTTGGCGGGGAAGGAGCATGGGTACTGGCACGGGGCCAGAGGAGGCCTTAGACGTGGAAGGGACAGACTTGGTGAGGGACACCGAATATTTAGGGGTTTCACAGGGGGAAGGGAGCAGTGAAAAGGGCAAACTCTGAAAGGATAACTTTTTTAGACACATGGGGATGGTCATAGCAAAAGGGTTTGGGTGGGGAGGGAGAGGGAGTGGCTTTGTGAGGTGTTGGTGTGGATGTCTTGGGTGCAGGTTTGTGGGTGGTATGCTTGTGGGAAGTGGGTGTCTGTTGGGTGGCTGAGTGAGGGTATTTATGAGTCTTGGAATGACGGGGTGGAGGTTCTGGGGATGCTCTGGTGGGTAGGTGACTGTCTGTTGGGGTGGTAACTGCAGGTACAGTGCATGTGCTGCAGGTAGGAGTATCTGTGGTTGTGGTGTCTGTGGATGTGGTGACTGGGGTGGATGGCTGAGGGTCTGCTGTGGTGCTGTCTGTGGGAAGGATAGGTGTAGTGGCTGGATCTTTGAATGTTGGTTTGGTGTCTGCAGGTGTGTCAGGTGTGCTGTCTGTGATGCTTCGGGTGATGGGGGTGTCAGGGCAGGTTATGACTGTTGCTGTGTGTACAGGCGTATGTTGCTTGTGTGCATGTCAGTGGTGTGTCTTGTGGTGCTTATATTTGTCTAGCTACCTTTGGGTCTTGAAGTGGATGCATGTCTGTCTTTGTATGTGCTTTGACTGGGTTTGTGAAGAGGGGTTTGGGATTGGGAAGAGGAAGGTGCAGGAGGGGGCAGGTGACAAAGGGTGACTGCCTGCCATCAGTGTGGAGGCCAGAGCTTGAAATTATCTCTGTAGGCCTGCCAGTGCACCATGAAAGCCCTCCAGGATTGCATTTCTCTGTTGATTCTGAGTTGCCAGTCCCTGGATGGCATTCATAATGGTCGACTGACCCACAGAGATGGACCTCAGGAGGTCAATAGCCTACTCACTCCGGGCATCAAGGCTAAAATGTGCAGGGGCAGAGGTGCCTACAGCAAAGGAGATGCCTACCCTCTTGGTTGAGCAGGCACGGCCAACTGGGTGGGGAGCTACAGAGAGGGTGGTGGTAGTAAAAGTGGGTGATGGTCAGAGATGGTGCTGGGCTGATCCCAGCTGGGTCCCCCACCATTAGGGAGTGTCTACTGAAGGAAGATTTTGAAGATGAAGACATGTGTCCTGTCTTCCCCGTGGCACTCCCCTCGCCCTCTGGGCCACTGGGTCCCTCTGTGTCGGTGGAATCTTGACTTGGGGTGTCGTAGCCAGCAGCTTCCACACTCGGCTGTGCCCCATCTTCTTCACCTGCTGATGCTGAGAAACAGAGAGAGAGGTAGGGTCACAACATTCTTTTCATACATATACATCACACTATACATAGCACTAACATGTTAACTATGTGTAATACACCCCCGGTTTAAACAGTTTTGTGTCAACATCATGTCACAACAACATACAATCCACAACCCTACTTGACAACAATGTCAAATACCACATAAGCCACCTATCTCACAACATCACCAACCTATCAGTACAGCTATCACACAAACAGTTCCAGCACAAGATGACTTGCCAACATGAAATTGGGTCCCTACCCACAGTATCACTGTTAATCAACAAACCAGCAATGGGAATTTGTGTTAACATTGATTTCTACTCAACACATACTCCAAATCTACACATACGCATTGCATTACCAGATGTCATTTTCCAAGATAGGAACCTCATCAAATGCCAATCACAAGTCAGCATGTTGCTTACAAATCAAAAACATTATATGTCAGTATGTTTATAACTTTCACAACTGAAAGTAGCTCAGATGCACCTACTCTATTTGTTATATCCGAATTTAGAGTATGATAGAGTCTAAACCCATATCACCAACACATGTAACAACTGTGTTGTAGAAAAGGATGATACAGACCTTGTAGACCTCCTTATCTTAGTCATTCTCTCCTTGAAAACAAAGTCACATACACTAACATGGGCCTACACAGCACACAGGAGTTACCCACTGACAATCCCAGGTAGCATAACAACATATAAACACTGGACACCTGTCAAACATGAGTAATCTTACATCTGTTAAGTAAATTTAATCTGACATAATCCACTTCTGAGGTAACCATGATAGAGCTATACTGATTGGGGCAAGCCTATTGACTCACAACATATACAATTGATTGTGAACTACCACATCTGCAACACAATTAAATCAGTGCATATTAAGGGTTGCCATACTAGAAGCCTTCAAAACATATCCGCAATAGCAAACATAGGTATGCTTAGGTTTAATCACAATGCAGATATGTTGCAGAAATTATCAATGTACACATGATGTTGGCTAAAACAGTATATATTGTATCCTCTGTAGATTTTGCCCTGCCCTATTTAGCTTGTTTACAACACATTGGCTAAGGGAATTGCTGGGTAGCCACTTACCTTTCAAATAACATGCACATGGTACTAATATTGGAAACTCTCTTGTCAATTGTTAGACCTGACAGTCTTAGGGTGGTCATTCCCCAACTTTTTGCCTGCCTCCCTTAATTTTTAGACACTATTTCTGCTGGTTTTAGGACTCTACACACTTTACTACTCCTAACCAGTGCTAAAGTCATGTGCTCACTCCCTTAAACATGGTAACAATGGTTCACCCCCCATTTGACATATTTGATTTACTTATAAGTACTTAGTAAAGTGCACTCCATGTGCCCAGGGCATGTACATTAAATGCTACTAGTGGGCCTGCAGCACTGATTGTGCCACCCACATAAGTAGCCCCTTAACCATGTCTCAGGCCTGGCATTGCAAGGCCTGGGTGTGCAGTTTCACTTCCACTTCGACTTGACATATAAAATTAATTGCCAAGCCTTAAATTCCCCTTTCTCTACATATAGGTCAACCCTAAGGTAGGCCCAAGGTATCCCATAGGAGAGGGTGGTATGTGGGTAGGCACTAGGTAACCCATAGGGCATGGTGCTATATGGATAAAAGGCAGGACATGTACATATGTGTTTTATATGTTATGGTAGTGAAAAACTCCTAAATTAATTTTCCACCACTGTGAAGCTTGCTTCTTTCATAGACTAGCATTAGGACTTCCCTTGGATACTTTTTAAGTGATAGATTCTGATCTGAAAGGGGTAGCCAGATCATATTTAGTATGCCCAGAATGGTAATAGAAATTCCTTCTTATTGATGATGTTGGATTTAATATTACTATTTTAGAAGTGCCACTTTTGGAAAATGGGCATTTATCTGCATGTAAAATATCTGTGCCTTAGACCCTGTCTCCAATCAACATCTGGCCTGTGCTGGTTGGTAGATCCCTTGTGCATTTCAGCCAGACAACCACAAACAAAGGACACATCTGCATTAATCTGCATACTGAATGGGTCTTCCTGGGCTGGAAGGGTGGTAGTCCTGACACTTACATTTCAAAGGCCAGTGGCCTGCCTTCACACAAAAGACTAATAATCCCGACTGGAACACTGGAAGACAGGACTGGGCTGAAAGGGGAACTTGTGCACTTCAAAACCACCTTTTAAAGCCTCCCCCACTTCAAAGGCATTTTTGGGTAAATAATCTGAGTCTCTGACCCCATCAATTTAGACACTTCTGGATTTATTCCTGAACTCTGTTAGAGGAACTGCCTGGCTGCCCAAAGGACTCATCTGGGCTGCTTTACTGAGAAGGACTGCTGCCCTGCTGTTGCCCTGCTGCCCTGCTGGCCTCTGACTTTACTGGAAGGACTCTGAATTCCCCCAAAAGTGAAATCTGAATGGCTTGGATTGAGTTTGCCTCCTGTGTCTGAAGTTTCAGGGCCAACAAAGACTTCATCTCTACAGGAAATTCCTTGTGCATCTAAAAATCAGTGCAACGCCTGCCGAAGTTGATTCAAAGCCTGCATTGTGACTAAGAAACTGCAGCACAGCCGACAGGAATAATGCAGCCCTGACTTCTCAACTAGAAATATGAATCAGCGCCTACCTTGCACCAGAAAATTCGACACAGTGCCTGTGCCTTCTTCCAGTGCATCAAGGATTTTCAACACATCGTCCTTGGGTGTCAAAATATACCCACATCGCAGTGAGGAACTAAGACTGCGTGTCAAACAACGGCCCAAACCCTTGCAGCATGGAAATAAACCAACCATCATCTGTGCTGTGTCAGAAAATCTGACGCAATACCTTATTGTTCCACGCATATCCTCTTTTGTGTTCTCCATGTATCGTTATTTTTGATGCATACCAGGTACTGTATTTAACAAAGACACAACTGTTAATTTCTAAGGATTTAGACTATTTAAAAAAAAAAAAAAGTGATATTTTAAATTGTGCCTACCGGATCTTTGTCTTTTTGACCTTATTTTATGCAGATCAATATTATCTATTTTTCTAAATCTGTTTGGTGCATTTTTGTGGTGTTTTCACTGTGTTACTTTATGATTTATTGCACAAATACTTTACACATTGCCTTCTAAGTTAAGCCTGACTGCTCAGTCCCAAGCTACCAGATAGTGAGCACAGGATAATTTGGATTGTGTTGTGACTTATTCTGAAAAGGATTGTGGCCCCTATTTGGACAAGGGTGAATACCTCTGCCAACTAGAGACCCCATTTCTAACATCAATTATGTGGGTTGCACTAGGAATCTAGTACTACCACTTTGATTTCCAACATGTGTTTTATCCATTCTGATGAAACATTACATGTGCCAATATTTAGTCCTCACTTGCCGATGGGGACACCAACTAACAGCTCTGTGTAAGTGTAGCAAGTATGGCAAGTGAAATATCAGACTGAGATCACAGCCTCACATTACGTTGACATTCATTTCACTACTCAGGATTAGTAGGACTGTGTTTAAGCTGTCAGACTCTATGTTGCACAAAGAGCTCAATCAAGGAGCGTTGGAATGGATATAGGCCAAAGACATGGACAACTTCCCATCAGGATATTGGGTCGATGGATCAGTAGGTAGCAAGGATCAACCAGCAGGGTAGATAGAGCCATATGGTGGTACACACATGACACAATCACATGTGCATCACCATACTCTTTTCTGTAGAAAGGATAACGTAGGTGAGTAACATATTCAAATACACAATAGAATGTGCATGCCTGTGAACCAATGTTATCACCTGTACTTCTAGGCATTCATAGGAAAGCCTTTACCTTTTGCACTTACAACTTTGCGTTAGCTTGGATTCCTACACATCATATACTGACCTTGCAGAGGGATATAAATCTGTCTAGCCAGTACTTATCCCCGTCCAACTCATAGTAGCCCACCACCAAAATGAACACAATTAGGGGGGTCCAGATCCTTCGGCCACCCCTCCCTCCTCAGGAGGGCATCCCCAGCTGGGCCCCTGCGGTCGTCCAGGCCCAGCATCTCAGGTTCTCATCCGGGTTCCTACAGTGGGTGCTCTGCCACCTGTGGACCCCCCAGGGTCCACACGTTCTCGGTGATGACACACTAGATCCCCTTCTTCTGATGGACGTAGACCTGCATGGATGACACAGACAAGAGGAGAAAGTCATGTCCACATGCATCATCCCAATAGAAGAAAAGGGAAAACTTGAGTTAGTGCAAGTAGCTCAACATACTCTTACTCATACTTCAAACTATTTTTCAAGTACTAATCTACAGTCAGGCCATGCGTGAAGTGGAGCCAGCCATAAAACATGCATAATCAGTAATGGCTGTTGGCTAGAAACATATGACAAGACCACAAGAATGTCCTTAAAATGGTATTGGACAAAAAATGTATGTCACACCACCATTAATGTGAATGCTGTAATGTAATTTTATTGATCAGGCAGCATACATCACGCACTACCTAATATGTATCGGACCTACTGATCTTTCTAAGCACGTCTGCACATATCCATCTACCCACACATAATAGCTGTTTCATCCATTCATGCACATTTTAACTATATCATGAGACACTCTACCATTCACACATTGATTTTGCATTTGACTCACCTGCTCCTCTGGTGTACCATAGAGCTGTTCATCCAGGGTTAGGACCTCCTCCACAAGCTTGTCTAGCTCTTTGGGAGAAAAGGCAGGGGCCCTATCACCTGCAGGATATGGTATGATTACTACCAGAGGCAGTACACAGCAGCTCAGGTTGTGGAGGTCTTGCTGGCAGCAGTCAGCAGTGTCAGGAGTCAAGTGAGGGATTGTACAGATGATGGTGGCCACGTCCACCACGTACACGACCGTCACCATCGGCAGACATCACCATTAGCCCAAGTCCGCCAAAAGCAGCAATGTGTTCCAATGTCAAGGTCCACCTCGGTTGTGACCGCCTACAGCCATGGTGACATCCGCCGGCGGAGTTAGGTCACTTCCTCCTGTCCAGTACAGTAGGTCAGGCATCTGCCATTTTAAGGCTTATATATGTACGGAAAGTAAAGGAAGGTGTGACATTTACTAAAAACTAGTGTCTATGATTATGTTTTAATTGCTGCCTTCATGTTTATATCTATCAATGTGCATGTGATTATTAAAGGATGTGAAAAAGAGGTATTCAGGGTTGTGGACATGAAAATGTGCTGTAAATATTCTAATATCAACCTAAATATAGTATAGGTGCAACTAATATGTCTGACACTCAAACTAGGTTGACAGTTCAATTACTGTCAGTGACATTTTTCTCCATGTAAAGTACATATGAGAGTTTAGGGGATCTGAATCAAGCAAACAGCATAACTATGTGCTGCAAACCAAATATTATATGTTTCATGTGACATGATATTGATAAATGTGTGACGTTTATGTGATCAGATTCATGATGTATATATTGAGTCATTCAAATACGGTCTGTAATTGTCCCACATAGTCTGTAAGTGTCCCACAGAGTTACCTTGGCATAGTTACCCTGGCATGAGGAGAATAGTTACCCTGGCATGAGGAGAGAAAGACAACCTCCAGTGGACCACTCAGTATCAGACCTGCAAACCATAGAGGAGAGACATGTAATCCAAATATATTGCCTTGATAGGCATAGAATCATGGATCTCTGTTGTCAGTTGGAGCCAGATCTGATGCCTGCCAATCGCAATCCCAATAGCATACCTCCCATCATTCAAGTCATGTCAGTGTTACACTTGCTGGCCACTGGGTCCTTTCAGAATATAGTGGCCTTAACTGCAGGGATGTCTCAGCACATGTTTAGGCTGGTTTTGAAGGCTGTACTATTTGCATTGTTAAAACACATGGACAGCTACATCAGATGCCCCCAGCGTCAGTATTTGGCCCACGTGAAGGCTGATTTTTATGTTTTGGGACACATTTCACATGTGGTTGGAGCCACAAATGGCACCCATGTCGCCTTGGTTCCCCAATTGCCAGTGAACAGGTATGTAGGAATAGGACAAACTTCCACTCCATCAATGTCCTAGTGATCTGTTTGGCTGACCTGTACATTTCACAAGTATGTGCAAAGTATCCTGGATCAGTCCATGATTCCTTCATCAAGTAGAACAGTAATATTCCATTGCTGATGACATGATTATACTGGTTGGTTGATAAGTCATAGATTTCATGTGTCTGCAACATTTGTTATGCTACAATATATGTGGATGTCTAAAATGTATGTTTGGCTTGTTGTACCTATTCCTTACAGGTGACTCTGGATACCCAAACCGTCCTTGGTTATTGACAGCAGTGAGGTACCCAACCATGCCAGGAGAAGTCTGCTTCAATGAGTCCCGCGGAAGGACAAGGCATGTTGTGGAGCGGGCTTTAGGGCCCCTGAAGGCAAGATTTTGCAGTATAGACAAATCTGGAGGAGTCCACCTCTACTCACCTAACAAGGTATGTCAAATTATTGTTGCCTACTACATACTCCACATCCTTGCCCTGGGACGTCAGATACCATTCATACCAGATTAGAGGGAGCCAGCAGATCCTGTGGGTAGAAATGCAGACTTGCCAAGTGCGGATGAGCATGATGAAGATAAGTTTGGTGACATCACAGCAGATCTCATCAATCAGTACTTCAACTGACTAAATGTATGTAATGGGATGTTACACTGGAAATTCCATGGGGTGTTAATGAGGTTATGCCTGACATGTCATGGTCTGTTATTCACCATCCGTGAGGCCTTAAGTGAATCCAATGTGAATGACTCAGATATGCATGCTGATTGTTACTTGGCATTGTGTACAGAACTGTTATGTATCTAGTCTAATGGTTTGTACCCGCACAAGCAAAGTCACATTTGTGCTCATGAATTGGCAATGTGATGTATGTGTTCTCTGTCATATATCTTATCTTTGTCAATCACAGATTTGCAGAATGGTTGTTTGGCTTATTCTCATTTGGAAATCGCAGACAGTGCCACATGCAGATACCTTTGCAGGCTGACATGAGAAGTGGACATGGATTAAGCCAGGTACTCTTTAGCATGAGATTTGTGGAATGTGAGTTCTATGCCCAGACTGTCAAGACAGTGGTATGGAAGTGTCCTTTTCCACCATGAAGACCTGTTTGGTATTGGAGCTGGTCAAATGGTACCATGTGTACATGTGTGTCTAACACATGTCATAATGTGGTGTACAAACCCTCTACCATTACAATGGTTTATGTTGTATGTGCACTACCTTGTACATAGCTGTTATTGTGTTTCCACTTTGCAGACCATTGTGCATGTGTCTGAAGACTGATATAGGTGAGTGGCAAACCTACAGCTACCTGATCATGGTAAGTGGAAGGTTCCAGGACTGGGGACATCAGTATGGATCCCTGTCTGGGTGATGAGCTGACAATACATTGAACCAATCTGTTTGTCTCCAGGGATGTGGAAAGACTGACATGTCCCTAACTTAAGTATTCTGTGGGTTGGTAGTGAATGACACCTAAGCTGAAACTCTGCACTCCACAGCAGTACTTCTCTCTATGTGCTGATTGCTATTCTCAAAATACATACGTGGAGATGTATAATACAGCTGATTTGTATCATGTCTATGTGACAATCTCAATTCAATATGTATTCTGGTTATACAGTATATGTGTGATGAGCATAACAAAGGTTTTACATTACAGCCAAAATTTATGCTACAATAGTCGTCATACATGACATTTGCATGTGGTTGATACATCACACTTGTACAGGATCTGTGCGTAAGTGGTATTTATTGGGAAGTACGCAGCATATGAGTGATTTGAAACAAAAATAATACAATGAAAACAGTGAAGGGTTCGATAATAGTGGATGAAAACATCAGGGTACCTGCTACACCACTTTGAGACAAGTTCAGTGTCCTTGCACCATTGGAAAATAGAGATAGGTTCCAGAACACTCAACAGGGTGTATCTGTGGTACACTAGGGGAACCAGTCAGTAAATGTTCACTTCCTGGCAGTGGGTTTTGTCTTGGCATCTGTTCCTCCTGGATGTCTGGTTGGACGTCCACGTTTGCAGGGGGTTTCTTCAGCTACAGACCGTGGGGTGTCAGAGGCATTCCCTTCCCGTGGCAGGGCCTCAATTCCAGTAGCAGTTGCAGATGTTGAAGGGCCTAACAATTAATTACTAGAGGAAAAGGATTGATGTTGGGTGAAAGACCTACTCAAGGTAGTGTAAATGCCCCTCAGCAACCCAGCAATGGAAGCCAGGATGGCATTTAGGGCCTGCCACTGCTGCATAACTTCCTGTTGGTTGTCACTCTGCAGGTGTTGGATTTCCCGCATCATGGTCTCAGTACCTGGCCCATCATGCCTTGGGAAATTTAAAAGGCTCCCAAAACTTGGGAGATGGTCTTCTGTTCAGTTGTGTCCCCTGGAGACCCCATACTCTGGCCCACACAGTCCCACCCACACACCCTACCCCCCCATGCCTGTGCCCCACTCTCACTCCCACTGGTGACAGCACTCTCAATGTCAGGGGTGACAAGAGGAGACTCAGGTACCTGTATTGGGGGACAAACAATGAAAGAGACTGTACTTGGGACACATGTTTTGGGGAGTGGATGTGGGCAGGGTAAGGTTGACAGTTGTTGATTGACCAGATGTCCCTGATGGGCCAGCTTTGTCCTCATTGTCCAAACATCCAGGGGTGTTTTCCTCACTGGGCCCTTCATCTTGAGGGCTAGAGGTAGTCTCTTGTGTCTTCTCCATGTTGAGAATGGCAAGGTTACCTGTAGGAAAAGTGGAAAACACAATTGTTATAAGTGATGCAACATGTGATGTTTAACTTTGACCACTAGACATGCTATGTGACATGCACACAATGCCTTCACATGAACCCCTGACATAACAATGACAGCTGCTTCTAAATCTTATTTCTAACAAAATGAGACACTGAGGCTTGTATTTAACAGAAAATGGTGCAACGCCGTGCTGTGCCAAAATTGGCAGCTCCCACGCTGCATCACTTTAGATACGCTGGGATATGTCCTATTTATTAGAATACGGCGCACCCCTGTGTCCCCCCCCCCGTGCTGGTGCTAAATTGAGCTGCCTAATGCCAATGCAGGCATACTTGCACCACTGTGCAAGGAAGTCTGCGTTAAGGGGTTTGATTGTTTATGTGAGGGAAGGTGTCCCTTCCTGCACATAACCAATCATTTATGGTGTTTTGGCACCTCTGTGTGTGCTGCAGAATTACACCTTCCTGCACATAAACAATAATTTCTGGCATTTTGTTATTTCTATGTATGCTGTAAAATGCAGCACACATAGAAAACCAAAAAAACGAAAGTGTTCCTCATCATGCCACTAATGCAACCCCTGGAGTGGAGTTAGATTTTGGCACTGCCTCAGGTTTATGAAAACACGTAAATCTGGGGCAGCGTCAAAATGCAATGGGTGTTGCTGTGGCATGCCCACAGCAACACCCATTGCATGCCCCTTTCACGCAAAGTGCTGCTTGTGAAGGGGCCATATTTACAAGGTGGTGTTAAGCTACAAAAAGTGGCTTAACGCCACCTTGTAAATACGGCGCAGGGCACAGCAGCACTGGAGCATCACGTAAAGTGACACTCCGGTGGCACTAGGGGCTCATAAATATGCCCTTGAGATTTCCAATTTTCTTCACCATGCTCCAAGCTCTTTCCGTATGCTAGTGTTTAGATGACTGCGGATGCCCTCATATCTTGCCTGACTAATGACATAAGTAAGTAAATTTTTTGCCTTGTAATCTATATGGCATCATAGATCCAACTAAAAGCTGAACAAAGCACAATGGTATGAGAGCTGGCACAGAGTACAGGAGTTAGCATTAGTCCTGGGCTTCTCTCTGGATGTACTGCATGTACATCCAGTTTTGCCTCTAGTTACCCCCCAATGTGAGTATATGACATTCCTAGGAAGCTTTTCTCAAAGGCCTGTTTGGTTGGGGACACAGTTGTGGCTATGTTGTGCTTGTAATGGGAATAGTAGTGGGCCATTGCATTGCTGTCATTGACATAACCTGTTACATATTTGAGCATTCAGGAATGCTTACAATGAAAGTTGGTTTTACATCCTAATCATCTTAAATTTAGTGCACTGTTCTGATTTTCTTCATGGGGAAATATTGCATTCTGGGAGTTGCAGTGATGTCAGTTTCCAGTACCTCACATGCCATTTCCAATGACTGTGACCCCCAGGTGAGTTTAATAGACATTTGGCATTTCAAAGAGGGGTATTTTGACATTTCGACAGAGTGGTGATTGGTGGTTTGGTCATTGAGGAGTGGAAAGGTGATCAGTAAGCATGCAAGACGTAACATTTTTTGGACATGTATGTTGTGGTGACTTACCTGACTCCGCTCCCCCAGGTATGCTTGTCAGGCCCCCAGGATACAGGATGTCCAGGACCTTCTCCTTCCAAGATGTGAACGTAGGGGAAGAGGTGAGGCCCCACTGTCAGTCTTGAGGACAGCTGGTGCCTGGCAGATATGGAATGTACTTTCCTCCTGAGGTCGTACCACATCTTCCTAACGTCCTCCCTTGTGCACTGATAGTTGCCTACAGAATTCACCCTGTTGACTATCCTTTGCCATAACCCTACTTTCCAGGGTATTGATGTTTGCTGGACCTGTGCTCCAAAAAGGTATGGCTCTACCCTGACAATTTTGTACACCATGACAGGGACTCAGGTAAGTCATTTACAATTAACCCATATCCATCACACCTGTAATGCATGTACCACCCCACCCCTCCAACAGCCACGAGGACCACTACCTCACCAGGGCCACATTCACAGCATCCAGTCACCCTGCATGCCCACAAACCCACTAACAGGCCCACATCCCTCCCTCTGTGCACAGCCACCTACCCCTGCAAGGAATCACAAAGGCACTTCACCACCCACAATACACCTCCACATCCTAAGCAAAATGCAATGGCAACCTCACAAAGGCACCCTGCTTGGCACAAAAGTGGAAAAACCTGCACAAAACAGCTCAGACCTGTGCACCCCATCCGATCATGCAATTGTAACAGACATGTCCATTCCCCCCAACAGGCACCACCACCCATGCCACCCTGATGGATAGGACAAGGAGTGGCAGTGCCCCACATGAAGACAGAGGCACCACCCAGGACACTGGAGAGGGAACCTTGGACATTGATGAACACCCTGGCCCCTCACACAGTCCTGGACACCCCTGACACCCCTACCATGTTGGGGCTGCCAGAATCACCTGAGAAAGGGGGCAAAACAGGATTGTCATTGACAACACTCAGTGGCAGACAGCCTGGCTGGCTGCTATGTGCCAAAAAGTGTCAGACACACCTAACTATGATCCATCCTCCATCCCCTTGTAGTTGTTCATTCTTGTGTGGCACACTACTGTTCCTCAGCACAAAGGAAACATGGACTGATCAAGGGATAATGGCATTCACATGTGAGATGTACTGGTCTGCAGTATACCCCAATTGAATGTTTATGGAGTGAAAGTTCTTCCGGTTTCTGTACACCTGTTCATTGACTCTTGGGGGGATGAGAGCAATGTGGGTTCCATCGATCGCACCTATCATATGGGGTATGTTGGCAAAGGCATAGAAATCCGACTTGATGGCAGGGAGGTCAGCACTTTGGGGAAACTTCACATAGGACTGCAGGTGTCGTACAAATGCATTCAGGAATCTGTACAGTATAATGCTAAACATTGGCTGTGAAAAACCTGCACCCATGCCCACTGTCATTTGAAATGAGCCCGTGGCCAGGAAATGGTGTGCAGAGAGGACCTGCACTTCAGTAGGGATATCATGCTGATTACGATTAGCCGGTCTCAGTGCTGGATCCAGTAATGCATAAAGTTCATGAATAGTAGCATGAGTGAGTCTGTAATTGCTAATGATTTGATGTTCAACCACGGTCTGCAAATCAACAAGTGGTCTGTACACCGATGGGGCCCTCCTTCGACACAAGTGTCTGTACCTAGGAGGAATATAGAACACATGTGAGGAACACACATATATCTGCCCACAATGTTTCCTATTCAACACAGCTGGCATGTTTGTCGACGACACATATGCATAGTAGGTGTCACACTGTAGTACCATCCTCAATGATACATCAGGACTGTTCGGGTGAGTAAATGTATATATTTGTTCATGCCTATGGGGGTTTGGGGATAATAGGGCCTGCATGGGGCAGATGAGGATTTAAAAACTGAATTGTTAAATCCAAAATGTCTGCCTTCAGTAATCCAGAAATGTTGTAGTGGAAGTGACCTCACACAGCTAGCGGTTGACGTAATAGCGTGAGGCGATGTTTACTGCTGTGCGCAAATTCATTGGTTAACATGGTTGTCAATGGGGATTATTAGTGTATCATAATCGCTGTCAGCGGTGACGGTGTACACCGCGGTGATGCGTGCGCTAACTCGTCACCCCAACTTCACTTGACTCCTGGATCTCGTGCATGCAGGTACTCCACTGACTGTGCTGCTGAGTCCTGCCTCTGGTCATGGAAATGGCATGTGTGGCAGGTGAAAGGGCTCCAGCCTTCACCAGCGAGGAATTGGAGAAGCACCTGGACGGGGTCCTGCCCCTGTATGTCAAGCTCTATGGTCGACCAGAGGTACAGGTGAGTAGGAGGATTGGGGGGCATGGATGTGTGTAATGGTGGTACATGGCTGTAAACATGTGTGCACGTTTGACACTGTGTAGTTCAGGGTTCCTGACATGCTGCATGTGTGTGTGCTGTTATACATGTCCGTCCTATAGGGGACGCATAGCCAGCTGTAAGTAATGGCCATTGTCTGACCTCTGTGTTCCTTTTTCTGTGTGTCCCATATAGGTCAGCGCCCATCAGAAATGGGGACTATGGCAGGCCATCGTAAGAGAGGTGCGGTCGTTGAGGGTCTACAACCGGCGGAGCACCCATTGCAGGAAGCTTTGGGAGGACCTGCGGCACTGGGTGAGGAAGATCTGCGAGGCCCAGCTGGGGAAGTCCTCCCAACGAGGAAGGGGTGCCTATCGGCACTGACCCCCCCTTATGCAACACATTCTGGCAGTGGCATACCCAGACCTGCATGGGCGTTTGAAGGCTGCACAGCAGTCACAAGGGGGCGAGTACAGAAACTATAGTATGGCTCCCTGATGGATGTGTGAATGTGTGGTGGTATGTATGCTGTCTAGTGGCAGGGACTCTGACTGATGTCCATCTACATAATGGCCCCTGTGGGGAGTAGGGTTATAAGGGTCACGTATGCAGTACTTCAGGCCCTTCAGTGCTGTGGGGGATGGCTGTAGAGCAGGGTTGTGGCCACTAGTCAGGGGCATAGCCATGTGTATAGTGGCAGGTGCTGCATGGTCTAAAGGTTGCAGGGTGGGTGTATGTGTGAACCACTTATGTACCTCCATTCAGCTATTTACAAAAGTCTCTCTTGTTTTGTCTCTCCATACTTGTTCTCTTGTGTTGTCTGTGTACATCAGCATCATCTGGCGAGGGGGCTGGGGCACCAGAGAGTGGGGATGCAGCGGTTCATGGTTCCATGGAGGCAGAGTCATCCGACACCAAGGGGACCAGTGAGTTGGGGAGGCAACTACCACTGGAGATAGTGACTCCGATAGCTCCTCTGATGCCAGCTCCCTGGTGGTGGCGGACCCTAGTGGGCCCACCCATTCTGTGTTATCTTCCGCCACCCCATGCCATCACCGCCCTCCCATTTGCTCCCCACCGAGTTGCCCATGCCTGCTCACCCAGAAGGATGATCATCTCCTTCGATCAGGCACCTCCTCCACTGCCCCAGTCAGCCCTGCTGCCCTCACGGAGGAGGCTATTGACCTCCTGAGAACCATCTCTGTAGGGCAAACAACCATTGTCAGTGCCATCCAGGAGCTAGCATCAGAGGTGCAGCAGACCAATGCCTATCTGGATGACATTCACGGTGCCGTGTCTGGCCTACAGAGATCTTTTCAGGCTCTGGCCTCCTCTTTGATGGCAGCCGGTGTCCCTAGACATTCCGCCCCCCCAACCACCTCCACCCCTTCCAGCACCCCACTCCCTTCACCCCTCCAGAGCACACATTCTGACACGCAGGAACACTCCTCAACATACAAGAAGCACACTTCAAAACACAAACACCACACCTCCCAACAAAAGGCATACACACAGCCAAAATACACATGCACACACACCAACTACCACTTCCCCCAGTGTGTCCGCATCTTCCTCCTCCCTGTCTGTCCCCTCCACATGCACACCCACATGCACTGCACTCTCATTCAATGTTGCTGACCCTCTTCTTGTAGTCACCACAAAATCAGACATCCATTCATGCACCCTAGACACCACACCTGCACTCACCACAACGGCTTTAGTTGACACATGCAGCACACTCACCAAACGTGCAGACACACAGACAACATACATTTACACTGCCAGCCTGTCTTGACCCACTGTGTCCACCCCCTCCTCCCAAGACACTCAAACACACCAAAACACCTACCCATCACACATCCACCACACCTCAGCATACTGTCCAGTCACCTGCAGCCATATCATGCACACCTACTCCTGTCACGACCACTCCCTCTACCTCCTCTCCCACACCTTCCTTGAGGTCCACCCCAATTGCCCCTAAAAAACTTTTCCTATCCCATGTTGACCTATTCGAACCCACTGGCCTACCCCGTCTCGTCCCTAAACGTGCACACCTCCTTGCCCTGTGCACTCCTCCAACGTCACAGCCCACCCCGTCCACCCTTCCCATTCCTGTGCTACCTCCCTTGTGAGCAAGAGACCCCATGCTGGCCCTGGAACATCTGCCGCACCCCAGGCCAAGTCCACTCCACCTGCTTCAAGGTCCAGATCCAAGCCCCCTCCACCTTCCAAATGTAAAGACAAGCCCCCCTCCCAATCATAAGCGCTCACCCCAACACCCCCTGCCCCTGTTCCCTGAGGTTCCTTGATGCCCCATTGTTGCCCCTTTGTGGTGAAGTACCTTTGCACTTGTGGGAGTCAAGTTGGGGCCAATTTGGCACATCGGACTACCTACTCTGGACTGGCCATTGACCTTGTGTTGTACCTATGTTGCTCATTGAGCTGAATTAAAAATCATGTGTGGCCAGTGTTGTTTATGGCACACTCAGGATCCGTGGTTCATCGTTTCTTTGGTTGGGGGTGTTGGACACATGTGTGTACTTTGGGCAGGTTGGATTTGCCTTTTGTTGGGTACGTACCTCTTGCTGTGGGGTGTATGGCTTGTGCTGTTGTGAAGGGTTATGGGTGCGTTGCGGGGTGGGTGGAGTGGGTGGGTATGTAACTGTGCCTTTTCTTCCCTTGTTTAGTAGGTTGTGGTACCTACCGTTGTATTTGTCGGCGGTCTCGTCGTGGAGGTATATGGCAAGAAGCAGGGCTGGCATGAGCTGCAACTCTCTCTCCATGTCTGCTTCGGCGTGTTATGTGTGCCTCCGGTGTCTGTTTCCTTTTATTTGGTTCATTTCCGCCTGGCTCTGCGTGGTGGTGGTTCCCGTCCCAGAACTGACGGCGGTCTAGTGCTTCATTATTTGATGAGCAGGTAGGGCCTTTCCGTAGGCCTGTGGGCGGGCTCTGCTGCTGTTGTCGGCACTCCTCTGCTGGCGGTGAGTAGTTTTCATGCTGCTTGTTTTAAGGTGGTTCATAATTTGGTGGTCCAGACCGCACAACTGTTGGTGGTTGTTACCCCCACCGGTGCGGTGTTTACCGCAGTGTTCATAATGACAGCCTTAACCTTTAGAAATTCACATTTCTGGTTTCTTACATTTGAGTTCTAATGTTTTGGTGTAATTGTAAATACAAAAATATTCTCTATAGTCATAAATTGGTGTTGGCTTTTTATTATGTGTTGTGTTTTACATATCTACTGTTTTGTGGATCTTATTTGCTTTGCGCACCTGTCTCCTAAGTTAAGTGTGACTGCTCGTCAGCCAAGCTACCAAGGATTGAGCAAGGATTAATATATTGAGACTTTGAATGGACCTTATTTCTGATTGTGGTGTTAATACTAGCTACTAACTGTAGGTACCTACCACCACCTAATAATAAACAAGTGTAAAAATGTTTTATTTTTATTTTAAATACGTCCTTTTTATATAATTATTGATGACAATAATTATGTTAGCAATATTATTGTAGTCAATATTGTGTGAATCAATATTTTTGACATACTATGGGGGTCATTATGACCCTGGCGGAAGGCGGAGAAGCGGCGGTAAGATCGCCAACAGGCTGGCGTTCTTTTTTTTTTGGGATTATGACCATGGCGGTTACCCCCATGGTCATCCGCCGGTTCTTCGTTCCGCCCGCCGGGCTGGAGACCTGGGTCTCCAGCCCGGCGGCCGTCACTATACCGCCGCCGGTATTTTGACTAGGCTTACCACCGTGGATTTCCTGCTGCTGGAACCGCCATGAAATCCATGGCGGTAAGCACTATCAGTGCCAGGGAATTCCTTCCCTGGCACTGATAGGGGTCTCCCCCACCCCCCCACCCAACTCCCTCCCCTACACCCCGCACCACCCCTTCCACCCCCCAAAGGTGGCAGTGCCCCCTCCCCACCCCGACCCCCCCCATCACATAACTCACACACACACGACACGCACGCAGGCACCACCAACACACACACGCACACACACCGACATACATGCCTACATCCACACACACAGTCAGACACGCACACCCACATACAAACATACACGCACACATCCATACAGACATACCCACAGACATACACGCACTCAGTCCCAAAATACGCAACACCCCCATAAGCATACACGCACTCACCCACCCCCTCTACATACACAGACGCACACCCCCATGCACCCACACAACACTCCCCCACCCCCCTCCCCTAACGGACGATCGACTTACCTTGTCCGCCGATCCTCCGGAAGGGGACCAGAGCCATGGGGGCAGCTCCGCCGACACCACACCGCCAACAGAACACCGCCACGGTGAATCACAGGACGGGATTCGCTGGGCGGTGTTCTGTTGGTGTGGTGGTGGAGGTGGAGCAACCTCCCCTTCCCCGCCTCCCGCCAGTATGGCTGTTGGTGACTCGCCGTCCGTAAATGGACGGAGAGCTGCCAACGGTCATAATAGGCCAAGCGGCAAACCGCCACCACTGGCGGTCTTCCGCACGGCGGTCTTGTAAAAAGACCACCGAGGTTGTAATGACCACCTATATGTTTATTTATGGTAACAGTATTTTTGTTTCCTACACGTGTGGGTTCGATATAAGTAAAAATTGCAATTTCAAACAATGATATTGGTGTCCTTGATATTTGAGGTTTTATTAGTTAAGTATAGTAAGGGCATATTTTTGTTAATTATATTTTTTGTATTTATTTATGCAAAATATATCCTTACTTTTTGCAGTTACATGTTCTATTCTCCTTACCCATTACATTGTAAATCATTGTGTGAGGAAGAATTTCAGTGCTGCTCTTTCTCTCTTTTTCTCATTATATGTTTTATTCGGAGATATCTTGACCGAGCCTCTTTTTCCTTCATGCTGTTCTAGAATTCTGAGTTATGTTGATAATCAGAGAGCATAGTTGGTTTGGAGAGTGCTGAGAGCGGGTAACTTGTCACCTTGTGAAAGGTATCTCTCCTCTACTAAATAACCAACGAGAGGTTCAGGCAATCAATAGTTTCTCTCATCAATCATTTTGAAAACTAAAGACCTGAGTATTAATAATGCCCAGCACTGTAGAGACTGCTAGCAGGTGTTTAACCGCTTATTAAAGGACTTGCATTGCCCTTATGTAACGCAACTCTTCACAAGGGATTGCAAAGTTTATGGTATTATAATGGTATTCAAAAGGCCTCGCAAGGGGCTATTTGCAGGACTATGTAAACAATGTGACGCACTGCAGCTGCTTGTGCTGCATTACCTTAAATATCATTGTGTTAATTGTGGTAGGCATTCTATGGGTGGAGCATGGGAATTGCCTCTCATCCACCCATGGAATCCGACACAATCTCAGATGTACTAAAGGTAGTAAACCCGGGATTGTGAAAAAGTGGTGAAGCTACCACAAAGAGGTATAACAAGGAGAAAGATCTTTATTTCTCCTTGTTATTTCCTCTTTCTGTATGTGCTGCATTGTGCAGCACACATGGAAATCGCCTTTAAGGATTATTTTTTTTGTGTAGGAAGGTATATCTATGCAGTTTTGGAGTCACAGAAGTTTTCTGTCCAGGAGGAATATTTTATAATATCTTGCTGATCCAATTGTGTTTCCTTTCTCTTTTTAACATTTATTATTTGATTTTACAAGCAAAAATAGACATTTTCTATCAAATGGGGTATGTTGGTTGTGTGATGACATTATGATTTTAAAGTGAACAACTGCACCTAGGAAACTGTTATCCCTTTCTCAATGGTTCTGTTCATTTGGCAAAAAAGAAAGAAGAGCAAAAAAGATGGCCATGATTTATTTAGCAACAAAAACGTTGTGACAGAAATCTACTTGCTTGATTTTAGTAATTGCAGCTCGCTTTTAATAGATTTTTACATTTTCCTGTTGTTCAGTAAAGGAAAGACTAGTAAATTATTTTACATATCTGTGTGAGAGATATATATATTTTATTTTCCATTGTATTTATCTCTAAATTATTCCATTATATTTTTATCCAATCAGAATATAAACTATTTAGCATTATTCTCTGGAAGAAAATGAAAATGAATATGTCTAATAGAAACCTTAGAAAGTAAGGAAAACATCACCTCATGAACACTTGAAAAATAGAAATGTTTCTAGAATCAAAAACATGGGGCCTGATAATGAGGCTGGCTGTCCAAGGACAGCATGCCTCGCAGTGATGGTCAGACTGCCGCAACTATGGTGGTCTCACCACCACATTACAACCATGGCTGACAGACCTGCCAGGGGACCACCATCTCCGCCGGGAACATGTTTCCTGACAGGTCAATGTCTGCCGGAGTTGTAATTGCTGAATTCAGTGCCACCTCGCTGATTACAACCGCACTTTCTGCCAGCCTTTCCATGGCGGGGACCCCACCATGGAAAGGATGCCAGAAAGACAGTGCAGGGAGTCATGGGGGGCCCCTGTACTACCCATGCCTATGGTATGGTCAGTGCTGGGCCCCCTTGCCAAGCACCTTTGAAATGTGCACTGTCTGCTTTGCAGACAGTGCGCATTCTGAGGGTGCAAGATTGCTATGATATTGGCCTCGGACCAATATTGTACCACTTTTCATGTCGGGCAACTGGCTGGAACATTATAATGCTCTTAGTGGGGGGGGGTCACTGCCATGGCATTGCCATCCTCCCAGCGAGTTTGGGGGTCCCTCAGTGGAACCACCAAACTCATAATGATCATCATGATTGAGAGATGATGCTCCCCAAGAGGGGGACAAAATATTTTTAGGGCCTTTCTGCCCCCCCCCCTGGGGCAAAAAAACCCTAGACACCAGGGATAAAAAAAAAAAATTGTTTATTTTTTTTATATGTGGGGAGCAACCCCTTAGGCAAGGGTTACTCCCTGGGGGAGGCAAATTATTTTCAGGCAAGACACCAGGGATTTTTTTTTTTTTATACTTACCCATAAGGGGAGCGGCCCCTGAGGGACAGAAAACCTCTAGACACCAGAGATATATATATATCATCATCATCATCATCATCATCAGCTTTATTCGATCAATTGACCATAAAAGCAACATAAAAACGAAGATAGTAGATAGTACATGAATAAATAAATACACATCTATAAATTAGTTTAAAAACATTAAAACAGTAATAAACTTGAATTACACATAAGACTCTAGAACTTATCTATAAGAGAAATGAAACCTTAGGTTGCTTTTTGGAGATGACATTGTATACGCCAAGCTGTTGCTAAATACTTGCTTACTGAAAGAATTACATCGGCTGAATTATGGCTTTTTAGAACCCGTAGAGCCAAGGAACAGTTCTTAAATCCCATAGCCCTGCAAGTATTGCGAATCCATTTTAATCGCGGAATCGCATAGGCTGGACAAAAGAACATAAAATGCTCAATGGTTTCTAAAGTGCTGCCACAAGCAGTGCATATATTGGGAAGATTGATCGGCCCCCACCTATGAGTCAATGACATCAAGGGCAAAGAGCCAAAACGAAACCTTGCATTTAAGCTTTTGCCCTGCAACTCCGGTATAATATCCAGATAAGATTCAAACTTTGGAGACCGTTTAAAATCATTAAAAGAATTGGTTAAACAACCGTGAGATTTGCAGGCTATATTGTTGTCCCTAACATAAGACCAATAAGTTAGCTTTAAAACATTTTTATGCCGTCTCTCTAGTTTGTGGGGATTTTCCCAATAGTCACCCAGACCCAACAACCGAAGCCAATGGGCCACATGACGAATCCAGGGAAGAGTTTTAGCATTTTGACATTTTAATAGGTCGAGTAATGAGGTCTTATATATATCTAGTTCAGGGGTAATCCATAACCTGATCCAATAAAGGAGGGGTCTTAAAATAGCTAGATCTGCTACTCGACTTAACCCCAAATCTAGAAATAATGGAAGCAGGGGTGTGGTGCATGGACATGCAATTAAGGCCCTTGCGAAATAGTTTTCCCCCAATAAGATATATATATTTTTTTATGTACTTTGTTTTTTTTGTATGGGGAGAGACCCCTTAGGAAAGGGTCGATTCCCTGGTAGGCAAATTATATTTAGGCTATTTCTGCCCTCCGTGGGGGCAGATCAGGCTATTTTTTGTTAGGCTTGTGGCAGAAACCACTAGATACCAGGGATTGGTGTGTTTGTATGTGTGTTTTTTGTTTGGGGGGCAGCCCCTAGGGCAACGGTCGCTCCTCATGGGGGCACATTATTGTTGTCCATATCTGCCCCTCCTTGGGGGCAGATCAGACTATTTTTGGAAGGCCCATCTGCCCCCAAGTGGGGCAGTACGCCCACCAGCGACCAGAGAAGATTTTTTTTTCAAAACAAGAGGGTGGGAGTATGGCCATACCCCCACCCCAAATAAATGGGGCCAAAGTTGTTCTGCCCACCAGTGAGAAGATTGGGCAATTACCCCTGATCCACACCCTGAGGGGGCAGAAAGTCTACTAGATGCCAGGGAATAAAAAAAAAATTGTGGAGTGGTGGCTACCAACCAGTATGGGCCTGGTTATGCCCCCACCCAAGCTGAAGGGGGTAACAGTCTTTTAGCTCTCCCCTTCACACTAAAGCATCTTATCCCACGGCAAGCAAGAGGACATTTGATTATTTTGGGTTTTGGTTTTACATTTGGGCCATGAGAGCTTGGTAACTCTCAGAATTGTACCACTTGCAATAGTGAGGGCTGCACTTTTTTGACCTTGGGATGCTGCCATGTATAAAAATCCACAAGACCTAGACACATCTGAAAACTAAACATCTGGTTGATTCCGGGTGGTGTGCTTCACGTGCACCCGCACCATTTTCCTACCCAAAATGCCCTGCAAACCTCTAACTTTGCTGGAAATCACAAATTTTTCCCACATTTTTGTGATGGAACCTTCTGGAATCTGCAGGAATCCACAAAATTACTACCAACCAAAATTGTCTCATCTATACCGCAAAAAATTCTGCTGCACTTGTCAGCCTAAAATACATTTTTTCAAACTACCCTTTGGACCTCCTTTGGTTCCCTCTCAATTTCAACATGTTTTTGGCTCTTCCCTGTCACTTGACCCACCTACACAAGTGAGGTATCATTTTTACTGTGAGACTGAGGGGAAATTTGGGTGGTAGGAACTTTGTTTCGGTGCGGTGATCCCACACAGAAATATGGGAAAATTAGATTTTTTAGCTAAATTTGAGGTTTGCTGAGGATTCTGGGTGAAAAAACTCAAGTCACACCTCCCTGGACTCCCTCGGGTGTCTATATTTCAGAAATGTCTGGGTTTGGTAGGCTTCCCTCGATGGCTGTTGAGTCCAGGACCAAAAACGCAGGTGCCCCCGCAAAAACAGGTAGTTTTGTATTTGATAATTTTGATATGTCTAGATATTGTTTTGGGGCATTTCCTGTCGCGAGCACTAGGCCTACCCACACAAGTGAGGTACCATTTTTATCATGAGACTTGTATGAACGTTGGGTGGAAGAAAATGTGTGGCTCCTTTCACATTCCAGAAGTTCACCGAAATGTGAGAAAAAAGTGTTTTTTTGGGCCAAATTTTGAATTTTGGGTAACAGAACCTGCTGAGAGCCCCACACGTCACCCCATCTTGGATTCCCCTAGGTGTCTAGTTTTCACAAATGCGCAGGTTTGGTAGGTTTCCCTATGTGCCGATTGAGCGAGAGGCCAAAATCCTCAGCTAGGCACTTCGCAGAGAACAGCTCTATTTTCTTTGGGAAAATGTGATGTGTCCACATTGTGTTTTCGGGCATTTCCTGTCACGGGTGCTAAGCTTATCCACACAAGTGAGGTACGATTTTTATCGACAGACTTGGCGGAACGCTGAGTGGAAGGAAATTTGTGGCTCCTCTCAGATTTCAGAACTTTCTGTCATCGAAATATGAGGAAAAAGTGTTTTTTGGCCAAAATTTCAGGTTTGCCAAGGATTCTGGGTAACAGAACCTGGTGAGAGCCCCACAAGTCACCCCATCTTGTTTTCCCTAGGTGTCTAGTTTTAAAAAATGTGCAGATTTGGTTGGTTTCCCTAGTGGCCGACTGAACTAGAGGCTAAAATCCACAGCTAGGCACTTTGCAAAAAACAGGTCCGTTTTCTTTAGGAAAATGTGATGTGTTCAGATTGTGTTTTGGGGCATTTCCTGTTGCAGGCGCTAGGCCTACCTACACAAGTGAGGTACCATTTTTATCAGGAGACTTGGGGGAACACAGAATAGCAAAACAAGTGTTATTGCCCCTTGTCTTTCTCTCTCTTTGTTTTCTCCTTCCAAATGAAAGACAGTGTGTAAAAAAGATGTCTATTTGAGAAATGGGCTGTATTTCACATGCTATTATGGGCACCCTGGAATTCAGAGATGTGCAAGTAACCACTGCTTCTCAAAACCTTATCTTGTGCCCATTTTGTAAATACAAAAGTTTTCTTGATACCTATTTTTCACTCTTTACATTTCAGCAAATCAATTGCTGTATACCCAGTATGGAATGAAAACCAATTGCAAGGTGCAGATCATTTATTGGATCTGGGTACCTAGGGTTCTTGATGAACCTACAAGCCCTATATAACTCCGCAACCAGAAGAGTCCAGCAGATGTAACAGTATATTGCTTTCAAAAATCTGACATTGCAAGAAAAGGTTACAGAGTAACAGGTGGAGAAAAATTGCTGTTTTTTTTAACCTAAATTTCAATATTTTTTACTTTTAGCTGGTATTTTTTGTAGGAAACCCTTGTAGGATCTACACAAATTACCCCTTGCTGAATTCAGAATTTTGTCTACTTTACAGAAATGTTTAACTTTCAAGGATCCAGCATTGGTTTCATAAACATTTCTGTTTTCTGATTCAAGTCTGTCTGTTCCTAAAAGCTGGGACGCAGGCCTGGCAGCAAAGGGGTTAAGCATGTGTCAGGCCTGCTATTGAATCCTGTGTGTACTGTTTTAACATTTTTCCAGGCCTAAACCTTCCTTTTTAATACATATGAGTTACCCCTAGGGTAGGCCCTAAATAGCCTACAGTGTAGTGTGCAGTGTGTTCTAAACTTTGGCCATGTACTTAATGTTTACATGTCCTAGTAGTGTAAAACTCTTACATTTTTTTTCACTACTGCAAGGCCTTCTATTCCCTTAGGATAAAATTGGTTTAACTTACTGCATTAAATAAGTGATAACTGTCCCAGAAGATTGAGTGAAGATTGCGGGGTCCTTTCCGGGTCTAATCAATGAATGCATCACAGGTCCCAAAGGACTGAGGGGGTCATTCTGACCCTGGCGGTCGGTGATAAAGAGGCGGCCAACCCGCCAACAGGCAGGCGGTCAAAAAAATGGAATTCTGACCCTGGCGGGAACCGCCAACACAGCCTGCCACTTTAACACTCCGACCGCGACGGCGGGACAGACAAACAGCACGGCGGTCACCACCAACAGGCAGGCGGCAGACAATGTACCGCCCACCCTATCACAACTCACCAATCCGCCACCTTTTCCGGGGCGGGAGCCCCGCCGATAAAAACACGGCGGAAACAGACTACGAACGGGAAAATGCTCACCTATACACACTCCACGAGGAAGGAGGACAGCATGGAACCCGAATTACACATCCTACCAGCTATTGTCTACCTGCTCATCTACCAGGAGTACGAACGCCGGCGCAGACGACAAAAGTGAGTACTGCACCTACGACACAGGCGAGGGGGGAGGAGGAAAGCTTACGGGCACACACATGCACCATACACCCACCCCACCACCACAACTACCTACACCCCAATGCCGAGCAACAAGTCAGAGTGACACCACACAAACCCCCCAGAATAATGCAAAGACACAATTAAAATAATCTATAAAATATATGTATAAATAGCTCCATTGAAGGTATGGGAAATATGCCATATAAAAGATACAAAAATAAGGAATGAACATATTCTACAATATCTACATAGGCAAAAAGTCCTGCACATTCCGTCAAAGTTCCATAGTCCGTGGGCCAATGTGCACAAACACATGGGCAAAGCCCACACAGGAGACCAGATACCATTGGAGAGAACACTGCTGGGGCATCAGATGATAAAACTACAGGCACCTCAGGGGGAAGGGAAGGGGGGGAACCTCAGCCACATGAGTCCACGACGCCAGATCCACGAAGGGCCTCCATTCCCACTGTGCCATCCTGGGGAGTGCAAAGCCACAGTCTCACAAGTCTCTACAGTGGGTGGCTTGACCACTGTTCCATCCTGGGAAGTGCCAAGCCACAGTCCATCAGATGGATTACCGACTCCACTGTTAATGGAGGAGGCATGGTGCCCAGAGTGCTTCGTGAAGCCCTGCTCGACACAGAACCGGCACTGTCAATGGGCCAGCGGTGCTTGAGACGGCGTTGCCCAGCGGAACGGTGCTTGACAGGAAGGGCCCAGCGGAGCGGTGCTTGACAGGAAGGGCCCAGCGGAGCGGTGCTTGAGACGGCAGTGGCCAGCGGAGCGGTGCTTGAGATGAAGGGCCCAGCGGAGCGGTGCTTGACAGGAAGGCCCCAGCGGAGCTGTGCTTGACAGGAAGGGCCCAGCGGAGCGGTGCTTGAGACGGCGGTGGCCAGCGGAGCGGTGCTTGAGATGAAGGGCCCAGCGGAGCGGTGCTTGACAGGAAGGCCCCAGCAGAGCGGTGCTTGACAGGAAGGCCCCAGCGGAGCGGTGCTTGACAGGAAGGGCCCAGCGGAGCGGTGCTTGAGACAGCGGTGGCCAGCGGAGCGGTGCTTGAGATGAAGGGCCCAGCGGAGCGGTGCTTGACAGGAAGGCCCCAGCGGAGCGGTGCTTGACAGGAAGGCCCCAGCGGAGCGGTGCTTGAGACGGCGGTGGCCAGCGGAGCGGTGCTTGACAGGAAGGGCCCAGCGGAGCGGTGCTTGAGACGGCGGTGGCCAGCGGAGCGGTGCTTGAGATGAAGGCCCCAGCGGAGCGGTGCTTGACAGGAAGGGCCCAGCGGAGCGGTGCTTGACAGGAAGGCCCCAGCGGAGCGGTGCTTGAGATGAAGGCCCCAGCAGAGCGGTGCTTGACAGGAAGGCCCCAGCGGAGCGGTGCTTGACAGGAAGGCCCCAGCGGAGCGGTGCTTGAGACGGCGGTGGCCAGCGGAGCGGTGCTTGAGATGAAGGCCCCAGCGGAGCGGTGCTTGACAGGAAGGGCCCAGCGGAGCGGTGCTTGAGATGAAGGCCCCAGCGGAGCGGTCCTTGACAGGAAGGGCCCAGCGGAGCGGTGCTTGACAGGAAGGCCCCAGCTGAGCGGTGCTTGACAGGAAGGGCCCAGCGGAGCGGTGCTTGACAGGAAGGGCCCAGCGGAGCGGTGCTTGACAGGAAGGGCCCCTGTTCAGCGGTGCTTGTCCCGGCGGGGCCCTGTTCAGCGGTGCTCCTCCCGGCGGGGCCCGTTCAGCGGTGCTCCTCCCGGTGGGGCCCGTTCAGCGGTTCTTGTCCCAGCGGGGCCCTGTTCAGCGGTGCTCCTCCCGGTGGGGCCCCGTTCAGCGGTTCTTGTCCCGGCGGGGCCCCGTTCAGCGGTTCTTGTCCCGGCGGGGCCCTGTTCAGCGGTGCTCCTCCCGGCGGTGCCCCGTTCAGCGGTTCTTGTCCCGGCGGGGCCCCGTTCAGCGGTTCTTGTCCCGGCGGGACCCTGTTCAGCGGTGCTCCTCCCGGCGGGGCCCCGTTCAGCGGTTCTTGTCCCGGCGGGACCCTGTTCAGTGGTGCTCCTCCCGGCGGGGGCCCGTTCAGCGGTTCTTGTCCCGGCGGGGCCCCGTTCAGCGGTGCTCCTCCCGGCGGGGCCCGTTCAGCGGTGCTCCTCCCGGTGGTGCCCCGTTCAGCGGTTCTTGTCCCGGCGGGGCCCTGTTTAGCGGTGCTCCTCCCGGCAGGGCCCCGTTCAGCGGTTCTTGTCCCGGCGGGGCCCTGTTCAGTGGTGCTCCTCCCGGCGGGGCCCGTTCAGCGGTGCTCATCCCGGCGGGGCCCCGTTCAGCGGTTCTTGTCCCGGCGAGGCCCTGTTCAGCGGTGCTCCTCCCGGCGGGGCCCTGTTCAGCGGTGCTTGTCCTGTGTGTCTAGGGAGCCAGACCTGGGCAAGACTTCCCGCTCATTCACCATCTGAACTTGCGGTCGCGGCGCCCTCCTGTGATGGAGTCCTGGGCCCGTGGGTGTCGTCCGTCACACCCGGAATGGGGCTGGTGGGGCACTCCTGGGCAGCTCGCCTCCTGCTTGACTTCTCCGCCCTGCTGCCCTTGCCCTCCTTCGCTGAAGCTCTGTGGCCCTTGACTCCCTTGGATGATGTGGAAGGTGACGGGGCAAGGCTACTGTCCTTGGTGGCAGACGTCTCAGTCTTGTCGCGCCGGGCCTTTTTCTTTTTTGTCCTCTTCCCAGGGGGTGGGCTGGCTGTTGCCTTGCGGAGCTACATTATTTTCCCTGAGGTGGGCGAGTTGGCTACAGTGAAGGGTGATTTCTATGCCCTTGGACATATCCCCAACATCATTGGTGCCATTGATGGGACCCAAGTGGCTTTGGTTCCCCCCAAAGAAAGTGAGCAGGTGTACCGAAACAGAAAAAGTTATCATTCGATGAATGTCCAGGTAGTCTGTTTGGCTGACCAGTACATCTTCCATGTAAATGTCAAGTTCCCTGGGTCAGTGCATGACGCGTATGTCATGCGAAATAGCAGCATCCCTTATGTGATGGAACAGCTACAGAGACACCGTGTGTGGCTAATAGGTGACTCTGGTTACCCCAACCTGTCGTGGCTACTTACCCCAGTGAGGAATCCCCGGACCAGGGCAGAGGAACGGTACAATGAGGCCCATGGGCGATCTAGGAGGATCATAGAAAGGACCTTCGGGGTCCTGAAGGCCAGGTTTAGGTGCCTGCATATGACAGGGGGATCCCTCATGTACTCACCAAAGAAGGTGTGCCATATCATCGTGGCCTGCTGTATGCTTCACAATCTTGCATTGCGACGCCAGGTGCCTTTTCTGCAGGAGGATGGTCCAGATGGTGGTGTTGTAGCAGCAGTGGAGCCTGTGGAGAGTGAAGAGGAGGAAGACGACGGGGACGACACGGACAACAGGGAGACAGTTATACAACAATACTTTCAGTAGCACACAGGTAAGAATCAGCCACCCCATTTTACATTTACTTAAGGCCTCATGCGTCTCCACTGTCTGTGTTTCCCCCCAGTTCCAGTTAACTGATTTGTGACTTTCCCTTCCCTTTTCAGAGCTGTATGACCCACTGCCTGACTTCAGCTTTGTTTGCCCATGGACTAAAGCTTATTGAAATTGGTATGTTGTCATCACAAAGTAACTGGACATTATAGCACTGTTATGTGTAATACATTTGTTAAGAATACAAGCAGACTCCTGTTTTTTAAGTGGAATCAGTGATTTATTTTAAGTGCTACATATAGGTACATGATTGGGAAACGGTGATGGGTGGGGGTGGAGTAATGTCCATGGCAGAGTCCAGTTCTCAGTCGCACAGGTGCATTGTCCATATGCCTGTGGAAGGATGGAGCAGGGGCAGTTCAAGGTTGGACAGGGTGACAATGTGGGACAGTGGGATGACATCAGGGGGTATCTTAGGCTGGCGGGGGTCTTGCAATCCTACTCTGTCTTCTAGTGAGATCTCAGGTTCCGCTTGCGGGGTGGTTCTTCTTCTGCAGGAGGTGGGGTTCTGGTGGCCTGTTGTTGTGTGGGGGCCTCCTGTCCACTAGCGCCGGCGAAGGTGGTAGGCTGTTCCTGGCCTGGGCTAGTGACAGGGGCCCTTTGGGGTGCCACATGGTCCCGCAATGTGGTGACGATCTGGGTAAGGGCCACGACGATGGTCCCCATTGCGGAACCGATGTTCCTCAGTTCCTCCCTGAACCCCATGTACCGTTCCTCCTGCAGTTCCTGGATCTCCTGGAACTGGGCCAGTACCGTCGCCATCGTCTCCTGGGAGCGGTGGTATGCTCCCATGATGGAGGAGAGGGCCTCTTGGAGAGTCGGTTCCCCGGGCCTGTCCCCCCCCTGTCGCACAGCAGCCCTCCCAGTTCCCCTGTGTTCCTGGGCCTCTGTCCCCTGGACGGTGTGCCCACTACCACTGCCCCCAGGTCCCTGTTGTTGTTGGGGTGGTGGGTCAACCTGGGTGCCCTGTAGTGGTGGACACACTGCTGATTTACGTGTCTTGGAGACAGAGGCATGGGCCCGCTGGGTGGGAGCTGTGCTGGTGTTCCCAGAGGGGGTTGGGTCTGGTGTAGCCTGTGGCTGTCTGTGGGGAACAGACTGTCCAGAGGTCCCCGATGGGCCGGGCTGGTCTTCTGGCTCCAGGGAGACAGAGCTGCTGTCATCGCTGGGGGCCTCTTCTGGGGGTGGGATGGACATCTCTGGACCCTCCGTGGCAGTGTGGTGGCGTTCGGGTCCTGCAGGGGTATAAGAGTATGGTTATTGGTTCTGTGTGTGGCATTTCGTGTGATGGGTGGGTGTCCGTGTACCCAAGTGCAGACATTCCCTTGTGGGGGCTTTTGTGAGGGTGGCTTGTGGGGGTGATGTGTGTGTACAGTGGGCATGCTTTGGTGATGGGTGTCCATGCTTTGTGGTCGCATGCAGGGCTTGGTGTTGGGATGGGTGGGTTGTGATGATGAGCCTTTTGCTAGGGGTTGGTGTGATGGGGGAGGGGGTGAGGGTGGGGGTATGATTTGGCATGCAGGTGGGGTGGGGGTGGGAAGCAGTAGTGAAGATTTGCCTTACCAGAGTCCATTCCTCCGCCTACTCCTGCGAGGCCCTCAGGATGCAGGATGTGCAAGACTTCCTCCTCCCACGCGGTAAATTCTGGGGGAGTAGGTGGAGGTTTGGTCATCGCCATTTTTTCGCTGACCTTTGGTGTGGCGGACTTTTGTGGATGTCGGGTTTTTGGCGGTTTGCCAGTTGCGGGTCAGAATGACCGTGGCGATTTGCCGCGGCCGTGGCGGTGTTATGGCGGTCTTCTGACCGGCGGTAAGTGCCTTTTACCGCTCAGGTCAGAATGACCGTCTGAATCTTGATAAATTAGCATAATCGAGAAACTGGGTATACTTGGTTTGCTCTTTTAAGGGTTCTGTACTTATTAGAATAGCTAGCACAGTTGGCATATATGATTCTTGTCACAAGTTTCTCTGGAACTACAAATCCCAATGAATTACCCTGAAGGCCACTTCCGGGCCAAAAAATGCTGAAGGTGTGTGCAGCTGTAGAGTCAGCTGTGCACAATGTAAGCCCTGAGGACAGTGAAGCATGGAACTATGCCAGGTCTATACTTGGAACTGAAAGCTGACAGATGTACTTTGCTCCACTATAGATATGTTATGTTTTGTTAGCAGAGTTGTAGAGCACTTCGTTACTCGGAGTGTACCTGCAGTAGTATTCCAGATTTACTGTGGTCCCATATTCCTAACTGAGGCCTACAAAATTTGTCTAAGGCGCCACATTATCAGCTTCCTACTAAATGGCTAATTCTAAATGTTCCTGCCTCAAATCATCAGTAAGAAAATTCCAAAGCACCTATTGGCGCTCTTTCTAATCTTGGGATCACAGTGAGAGCAGGTTCTGATGATTTAAGAGATCTACTAGGATGATAGAGCTCAAGCAAGAAGTGGAGATAGAAGGGTCCTTTCAGATTCAAGATCTTTTGGCAAGAGCATAGGGCTTTAAAAGAAACTCTTCACTTTATAGGAAGCCAATGCCATTTCGTCCGAGTGGGCCCCACTCGAAAAATCTAGGAATTTTCAGCAACAATCGGGCTTCCCTGGTTGGACCCCTTGGAGACTCTCTATGCTGCCCTGAGTGGCTCTCAAAACAAGTACATTGCACTAGTCCTGCCTCAACACCAAAATTGCTTGGGCTACAGTTTTCCTGGCAGCATCTGTGAGAAAGGCAAGGATCTTGTGGAGAGTGTTTAGAATACTGAAGCATACCACATCAAGAATGGCCATCCGGCTGTCAAAATAGAGAGTATTGTCAAACCAGATGCTAAGAATTTTAACTCTCTGTTTAGTGGTTGGAATTGGTCCCACAAGCAGAAGACCAAATTGAAGGTTAATTACCTGGAACCAGAACCTCATTCTTTTCTACCATTACTTTTAAGACAGTTGTGATCCATCTATTCCACTAGCCCCAGCAAACATGATCTAAAGGTGTCTTCAGAGGTTCCCTCATCTTTTGTCAGGGTGATGATTAGCTGAATATCATCTACATCTGATACAATTTTAATGCCAAAGCATTCAAT
Source organism: Pleurodeles waltl (assembly GCF_031143425.1). Taxonomy (NCBI): domain Eukaryota; kingdom Metazoa; phylum Chordata; class Amphibia; order Caudata; family Salamandridae; genus Pleurodeles; species Pleurodeles waltl. The sequence continues at coordinate 1,041,939,765 of NC_090447.1, read as the reverse complement.
CACATCAGCAAGAGGGCCCATATAAAGAATGAATAAAGTCAAGCTTAAGGCTGAAACCTGTGGCACGCCCTGTTGTAGATATAAAGCCTCTGATGACCATGGCTGTTAAGTCACCTGGAAGGTGTAATTTTTCAGAAAGCATGCCAATCACCTCAAGGCAAGACCACCAATACCGCACAGCCAGAGTCATTCAAGAAGAAGACTGGGGGATACAGTATTGAAGGCTGAACTCAGGGGTAGCATTACCAGAGCAGCCATCTTTACCTAATCTGCAATGCATCTTAGAGGCTCAGAGGTGAACAGCAGTGTGGATTCCATGCTGAACTAAGGGGGTATCCAGGTTCGATCTCATGCAGAAACTGTTTGTCTTCAATAAAGATCATCATTTGCAGATTAACATGTTTCTCCTCTGTCTTGGAAAAGAAAGGAAGAAGGGAGATAGGTAAGATATAATGTGGGTTTCCTCAACAGAGGTACAATGGTGGCATGTTTCCATTTGGAGGGGAGCAGACCTCATCAAAAGGACCAGTTAAGTAGTTTGCACAGAACTGACAGAATTGACTCCGTACTGCACTTCAATATCCTCAGCAGGGCTGTATCGAGATGTGACCCAGATTTTACTTTGGGCAGAAAGGCGTGTAAATCTGTCAAAGATAGACTGTTTAGACCTTCAGCCGACTTGGGCGGTGAAGACCAAATGACAGGACTTGGGGGCCTCACTCGCTTCCTTAGGGAAGTAAGCATAAAAGCATAATAGATGGTCTGACCTGCTCTAAAGAGGATAAAGAATTCACTATCTGGAAAACTTCCTGCAACAAATTCTTGGCTTGCTCAATCCTCTTGGCATAAAATAGACTCCGTGTGAAGCTGATGTGTTTTTGATAGTCTTTTAGCGACCTAAGGTAGTTAGCTTTATCAGAGGTACAATAGTTCCAATCAGTTATATGATCCAGGTGTTCACAAGACTTTTTCATAGCTAACAATTCAGCACTGAACAGTTCAACTGAAGGCTTAGAGAGAGCAATCTTACTGCTCTTTAGGGGGGCAATGCTGTCACAAGCCTCAATAATCCAGGTTTCTACCCGCCTATAGGCTAAGTTGAAGGAGTCTTTGAGAATCAGATGATTCGATCTGTAGGCCATCGTAAAGGCAGCTGAGGTGACCTTGGACCGTTTCCAAGTTATTGGGCTTTTTTTATGCTACAGTGGTGCAAACAGTTCCCAAAACAGTGCTGCATTTACAAACTGGTTCAATGGTACTATTGCATCAGTTTGTAAGCCTTGTGCCACATTATACCTGTGTCAGGTATAATGTATGAAAGGTAGGCATTTCCCAGTAAAAAGCCCAGCTGAAACGGTGGAGTGTAATCAGCATCATTTTTTTTAAGCCTGCTCAGGGCAGACATTAGAGTGATGATGTGCTGTTTGCAATGGGGTTCCCTTAGCATTGCTGGACTAGTGTAATCATTTTTGATACCAGTCCAGCAATGCTAAGGCTTAGCACCACAATTGCATCATCATTTTTGACATAGTTGTGGACACTGTGCAATGGAGCACTGTACTGTAAATACATTGCTCCCATGGCTTCATTAGGTGGCACCGGGCAGCACAAGAAAACTGGCACATCAATCACGATGCACCAGTTTCTTGTTAATGAGGCCCATAGCGTCTAAAATATTATCCTGTTGATGTGTAGACCCCTTAGATCAGTTGAGTGAACTGCAAATATTTAAATCTTCTATGAGGGACGCTGACAATTGCAGAGTAGTATATCCAAAGTGTAAGTTGAGGTTTCACAAAATGAGAATTTTAGAGTAGCATAGTGCATACATGGGTAAAATATCAGTGCAGTGGAGGACTGAGCCACTGGGCCCGGAGGACTATAAGTCAGGAAACCTGCTAAGGTGCAGTTCCTGGATAGAGATAGTGAGAAGGCTGCTTTGCAGCCACCAATTTCTATTTCAGATACAGTGCAGGGAATATGCTCTTTAAATATAACTGTAATTCCATCTCTGCTTTGGGAAAGGTCTATAATGCCTCATAATAGAACAATCTTGTGGAATGTTCTTGAGAATATCAGGGGCTAACTGGGATGTGAGTCTAGTTTCCACAAGAAAGAATGCTTCCGGCTAGTGGTCTAACAAGAAATCATACATCTCTAACTTGTGCTTTGGTAAGGAGCGGCAGTTCAGAAGAGAGCAGCTTGCTACTTGTGCATAATGACCAACATTACTGTCCTTAGTTCCCTTGGTAGTAAAGTTTGACAGGGTAAACCACACTTACCAAAATTCGATTCATCTTCGGCCAGGTCCATAGTACATTTACAGATTTCACCAATGACTGGGGCCAGTAGGCAGATTTCATTTGCAGTGAAGCGCAAGGTAGTGAAAACTGAACGGGCAGGGGCCCTGGCACCTGGCACCATCCAGGCACAGACAGATGCCAACTGACTTGCCTGTGCCACACCTTCAGTGTGCCATCGGCAGGTCCGCACACTTGTCATTATTAAGTAGCCTTCCAACAGGAGGGCATGGCTACAACATGACAGGATCTCTGAAGACTAGTGGAGGCAAATAAAAACTGAACAAAGTCCCGAAACTCCACTCCTACCTGGTAGACTACCCTGACAGGAGGAGAAACTGGGAAATAATAATGATGAGGTAAACATGTATAAAGAAACCATAAAACCAATGAAAACCAAAAGGATAGACCTAAGATGACCACCGACCAGGACAGGAGCCAGGCACTTCCCTGTGCCTAATACACTATAGGGAAACCAAAAGCAGACACAGGGTAAAAAAGCTGAAAATGTCGAGACCACTCGTAGGGACTTCTCAAGCTGAAGCCAAACAGCCCACCTAGAGGTGCGGAATCTGCTGTGTCCACGCAGCTTTCGTGATTAAGTAGCCCGTCTGCAGAAGTGCATGGCTAAGATGTGGCAGGATCTGTAAAGCTCAGGCAGGGGCAAAGAAAAACTGAACAGAGTCCGGAAACTCCACTCCTACCTGGTATGCTACCTGCCAGGCAGAGAAACTGGAAAAATAAAGTGAAAAACTAAAACAATAATGATAAAATAAAGATGTAGAAAGAAAGCATAAAAGCAATTAAAACTTGTGAGCCGACCTAAGATGGCTGCCGACCGGGACAGGAGCTAGGCACCTCCCCACGCCTAGTACACTACAAGGAAACCAAAAGCAGACACAGGGAAACAAAGCAGAAAATAGCAAGACCACTCGCAGAGCCTCCTCAAGCAGAAGCCAAACAGCCCAGCTAGAGGTGAGGAATCTCTTACTTGATACTTGATTTAGGCTGGTCCCACAGCAACATCTCACAGAGCGTGTAACACGCTGGTTGCTCAGCTGCATCCTATGGAGCTCATTTATCAACAAAGGAATTTCTTTTATCCAATGAGTGCCTTTAAACAGGTCTCAAACTGTCGGTGGAGGCCAATAGTGATCACCTCGTATTTTTTCTGTTTTAAGGTTTTCCCAGCAAAATAATGATGTGTCGGGTGATGTAGACCCATTACAGTAAAATGGGATATCATTAACAATACCAAGCTGAAGTAAACCTATACTTGAGGGGTGGCAGACATAAACTTCTCATTTCCACTCAAGTTCTCTAAACTTTTTCTTTTAAATGTTGTAATGTCCTGAGGAGACTCTAAAAGCAAGAGAGCTGAAACGCAACACTCTACCCTAGGGGGTTTAATACATTTATACCTTGGAGGAGTTAACTTTTTAAAAGTTGGAACCCTCGCTGTAAAAACAACACTCAACCTGTGTTTTTTAATGCTCAATAATGGAATATGGACGATCAGTTTTGGGACATCACCCGTCGCACTGTTTTCTTTAATGAAGCAAGTTGGAATAGAGTGCTGTGTATTTCACTTTAAAATGTTTACACATAAAAGGGCTTTGAGTGTTTAATTTTGAATCATGTGGGCTTGATGTCAAGTCATGTGTTGTCTTGATGTATTTGATTTAAGGTATTTCTTTTTCTAGATGCAAAAGTCATGAATAAGATGTTGAAATTACAAGTGGTGATAAATCTATGTTATCATGCAAATTGAATTCTTGATCATAAATAAAAATGTGTTGTGTAAATTGTTTTGCAGTAGGTACTTTCAGAAAGTTGGCATTTTCTTGTCCTAATCAGTTGGTGACCGCAGCCTGTTTCCTTTGTCACAGGACTAGGTGTAGCTGGCAGTTGGTCGTTGTGTATTGCTCCTTGATAGTAAGACAAAGGAGCACAGGTATTGGCAGTAGAGCCATCTCTAACTTGAAGAGGGGAGGAGCTGTCATCTACCACACTTGCACATCACAAAGGCTCTGCCTGGACACTCTCATAAAGGATTACATACCAGTCTATTGTGACCCCAGAATCTGGGGCCAGGGCAGAAAGAAAGGAAATTCCAAACACCTCTGGGGTGGAAGCCTCCAGAACCTTCTTCTGCTTCAAAGTGGCAAAACCAAATCGTCAGTACAACTCTCGACCTGTGGAAGACTCAGAAAAACTGTTGTGTTGCTCTCCAATAAGGATTGTTACTTTGTTGCCCTGCTGCTGCCTGCTGTCCTGCTACCTGAATGAAAGGAATGGACCTGTGTCTCGAACTCAGGACCACCAAAGTGGCTCTAAAAGCTAGTTGGCTGGCCTCATGATCAGAGTCTCAGAAACAGAAAAGGCTCCAAACAACTTGAACCCAGCACTTGAACACTGTCTGCCCTGAGTACTACTACCCAAGTGATGCCGCCCCAGGGCTGGACCCTTGTAAGTAGGCCTGAAACTGCTGTGACAGCCTAGTTGTGGTCCTATGAGCAGAACTGATGCAGCACAATGCATTCACTGGCAGCCTCATCGGAAGCACCACTGCACAACAAATCTCAGACACATAGGTTTTCATACAATTCTTTAATTGGTAGTGACCTCAAAGGGTCCAACTCCCAATTGGCCAGATTGTCCCCATCCCTGGAGTTACTGGTTCCCTAGCACAGGGAACTCTGGAGGTGAGATATAACTGTGCCTTATGATATAGTACAATATTATGCCACCTCAAGAGTTCCTGAGTGTTAGAAAATGGGTCTCTACTTGGCAGAGGTATGTACTGTGTCCAAGTAAGGACACAAATCCTATGCAGGGAAATCAAATACACATCCTATGGTAACCTGTGCTCACCCTCTGGTAGTTGAGCAGGCAGGCTTCACTTAGAAGGTAATGTGTAAAGTATTTGTGCAGCACTTATTTACAATAATTGTGAGAAAGTAGCCTCTTTGTAGCATGGTTACCCCCATTTTTGGCCTGTTTGGCAGTGTTTATCAGTGTGTTTTTACTGTCTCACTGGGACCCTGCTAGCCAGGACCCCATTGTTCATAGTTTTAGACCTGTTTGTCAGTGTATTTATACTGTCTCACTGGGATCCTGCCCACCAAGACCCCAGTGCTCATAGTTTGTGGCCTATGTGTGTTGTCAGTATGCTTGACTGTGTCACTGGTGTCCTGCTATGCTCTCTCTGTGCACCAAATTTGTCACTATAGTTTAATGGCCCCATATTCCAATTCTGATTGGCACACTGGACCCCCCTTATAAGTCCCTAGTATATGGTACCTAGGTACCCAGGACATTGGTGTTCCAGGAGATCCTTAAGGGCTGCAGCATTTCTTTTGCCACCCATAAGGAGATCATACAAACCTTTATTCAGGACTGACACTGCAGCCTGAGTGAAATATGGCACACACTATTTCACAGCCATTTTCACTGATCTGGTATTGGGGGGGGCAATTCCATGCACCCTGGTGCTCCATCATGGACGCCTAGTACTGCCAAACCAGCTCTTTGAGGTTTCCACTGCAGCCCAAGCATCTGCCACCACATAGACAGTTTTCTGCCCTCCTGTGGATTTAGCAGCTCAATCCCAGGAGAGCAGAACAATGCATTTCCTTTAGGAGAGGGGCATTACATCCTCTCCCATTGGAAATGGGTGTTAGAGGCATAGGAGGGGTATCCTCCCAGAGCCTCTGGAAATGCTTTGAAAGCACAAACAGTGCCCTCCTTGCATAATACAGTCTACACCAGTTAAGGGACTCCGAGCCCTTGCTCTGGCGTGAAACTGGACAAAGGAAAGGGGAGTGACCACTCCCCAGTCCATCACCACCCCAGGGTGGTGCCCAGAGCTCCTCCAGAGTGTCCCTGGCATTAGCCATCTTCGATTCGAAGGTGTTTGGACCCTCTGGAGACCTCTGAGTGGCCAGTGCCAGCAGGTGACAACAGAGACCACTCCTGATAGGTGCATACCTGGGTATGGAGCCAATCCCCCTCTCCAGGCTATTTAGGGTCTTTCCTCTCGGTGTTTCCTCAGATTCAGTTTGCAAGATTCCTCCAGGACTCCTCTGCATCCTCTGCTTCAGCTTCTGACTGTCAGATCAACTGCAGACTGCTCCAGGAACTGCTGTAACTGTAACAAAGTATCCAGGAGTCTTCCTGTGACCTGCAACTTCAGCTCCAGCCAGCAATTGCAACAGTTTCCAAGGTATGCACGCTCTAAGGACTGCCTGTCTTCACTCTGCACCAGAAGAACCAAAGGAATCTCACGTGGAGTGATGGAGTCACTTCCCTGCTTCAGCATTCCTCTCTCTGTAATGACAACCGGTGCTCTGGGACTCCTCTCCTGTCGATGAGCATGATCCCTGCAACACAGGTGGTGGACCGAAGTGACCAAGACTGTCCAAAGGTCCAGCTGTTCAAAGTTGGTGGAGGTAAGAGCTGGCCTACCCTTGTAGCGAGAGTACCCTTGAGCACCGCATCTTCTGCAGCTCCTTGGGCTTCTCTGCACTTCTTCCAAACGTTCTTAATGCACAGTGTAGCCCAGGTCCCCAGCACTCCATCCTGTGATGCACAGCTCTCTGAGCTGTTCTACAGAGGCGTGGGATCCTCCAGTGTAGTGCTGCGATGACCGCACTTTGCAACTTCTTTGTCCCCATGTTTTGGGACACCTGTGGGTGCTGCCTGGTCTTCTGAGGCTCTCTGAAGTGCTGAGATCCCCCTCTGTCTCCTCAGTCTGAGTTGAGACCCCCAGGTCCCTCCTGTGCTGGGCAGCTCCTCTTTGATGGAAACCATGTACTTGCGTGAACCAAGGCTTGTTGACAGAATCTAGAGAGGCAAACAGCCTGCATCCAACAGCTCGACGTGGGACATCTCTTGCACCAAGCATGGACCCACAGCTATCCTCTTTGGTGCATTTCTGTACTTTTCTTCCAAATGGAGAATCCACTTTTGCACCTTCTTCCAGGTGGGCAGGGGCTCCTGTTCTTCCTGGACTCTTCATCGTCTTCTGGACTTGGTCTCCTTTCTCCACAGGTCTTCAGTGTAGGAAAGTACCATCTTGCCTGGCATGTTACCCCCATTTTTACTGTATGTATGTGTGTTTTTGCCTGTGTCACTGGGATCCTGCTAGCCAGGACCCCAGTGCATATAAAGTATGCCCTGTATGTGTTCCTTGTGTGGTACCCAACTCTATCACTGAGGCTATGCTAATAAGAACCTCAGTGTTTATGCTATCTGTTCTTTTAAAATTGTCACTGCAGGCTAGTGACTAATTTAACCAATTCTCATTGGCACACGTTTATAATTCCCTAATATATGGTACCTAGGTATCCCGGGTATTGGGGTTCCAGAAGATCCCTATGAGCTGCAGCATTTCTTTTGCCACCCATAGGGAGCTCAGACAATTCTTATACAGGACTGCCACTGCAGCCTGAGTGAAATAACATCCACATTATTTCACAGCCATTTTACACTCCACTTAAGTAACTTATAAGTCACCTATATGTCAAACCCTCACTTGGTGAAGGTTTGGTGCAAATTTACTTAGTGTGTAGGCACCCTGGCACTAGCCAAGGTGCCCCCACATTGTTCAGGGGAAATTCCCTGGACTTTGTGAGTGCGGGGACACTGTTACACACGTGCGCTACATATAGGTCAACACCTATATGTAGCGTCACAATGGTAACTCCGAACATGGCCATGTAACATGTCTAGGATCATGGAATTGCCAATTCCATGCATTCCCGGGTCTTGGCACATGACATTCCCTTGGCTGGGCATTTGGGCCAAAGTAAAACTTGGGAGAGGCTTGTTCCCCTGTTTCACTGGCCTCATATGTCAGAGGACACAAAAGAGTTTTGTCGTTCTTGTGTGACCTGCCAAGCCAGTGGCAAGACTGGTGGCACTCCGAAGGCCCCCTTAATCCCACTTCCTGTTGTTGGGGTGCCCTCTGAAAGGGTAGGGGTTGACATGGTTGGCCCCCTTAACCCTCAAACAGCTTCAGGCAATAGGTTTATCCTTGTGGTAGTGGTCCATGCCACTAGGTACCCTGAAGCCATCCCCTTAAGCACCTCTACAGCTCCTGCAGTGCCAAAGGCCCTCCTGGGAATATTTTCAAGGGTGGGCTTCCCTAAGGAAGTGGTGTCAGACAGAGGTAGTAACTTCATGTCTGCATACCTCAAGGCAATGTGGAAGGAGTATTGTGTAACATACAAGTTCACTGCTCCTTATCATCCACAAACAAATGGTCTGGTTGAGAGGTTTAATAAAACTCTCAAAGGTATGATAATGGGACTCCCTGAAAAACTCAGAAGGAGATGGGATGTCCTGTTACCTTGCCTCCTTTTTGCTTACAGGGAGGTACCTCAAAAAGGAGTGGGTTTTAGCCCCTTTGAACTCCTCTTTGGGCACCCTGTGAGAGGTCCCCTTGCTCTTGTTAAGAAGGGTTGGGAACAACCTTTAAAAGCTCCTAAACAGGACATTGTGGATTATGTACTTGGCCTAAGATCACGAATGGCTGAGTACATGAAAAAGGCAAGTAAAAACCTTCAGGCCAGCCAGGAGCTGCAAAAGCAATGGCATGACCAGAAGGCTGTCCTGACTCAGTACCACCCAGGACAGAAGGTGTGGGTATTGGAGCCTGTGGCCCCAAGAGCACTCCAAGACAAATGGAGTGGATCCCATCTAATTGTTGAGAAAAAGGGTGAGGTTACCTATTTGGTAGACCTTGGCACTGCCAGGAGTCCCCTTAGGGTGCTCCATGTCAACCGCCTGAAACCCTACTATGACAGGGCTGATCTCACCCTGCTCATGCAACTGATGAGGGACAGGAAGAAGAGAGTGACCATCTCCCTGATCTCTTCTCCACCACTGAAGCAGATGACTTAGTGGAGGGAGTGGTGTTGGCAGATTATCTTACTGCTGAGCAGAAAGATAACTGTGTAAATCTTTTAAGTCAATTTTCTGAACTCTTCTCACTGATACCAGGTACAACTACTTGGTGTGAGCATATATTCGACACTGGAGACAGTTTACCTGTCAAAAGTAAGAGTTATAGACAGCCTGGCCATGTCAGAGACTGCATTAAATAAGAGGTTCAGAAAATGTTAGACTTAGAAGTGATTGAGCCTTCAGAAAGCCCATGGGCTAGCCCAGTGGTGTTTGTGCCTAAACCCCACAGTAAGGATGGAAAAAGAGAGATGAGGTTTTGTGTTGACTATATAGACACTAGCCAAGGTGCCCCCACATTGTTCAGGGCAAATTCCCCGGACTTTGTGAGTGCGGGGACACCGTTACACGTGTGCACTACATATAGGTCAACACCTATATGTAGCATCACAATGGTAACTCCGAACATGGCCATGTAACATGTCTTGGGTCATGGAATTGTCCCCCCAATACCAGAATGGTATTGGGGGGACAATTCCATGCATCCCCAGGTCTCCAGCATAGAGCCCGGGTACTGCCAAACTAACTTCATGGGGTTTTCTCTGCAGCTACCGCTGCTACCAACCCTCAGGCTGGTTTCTGCCCCTCTGGGGCCTGGGCAGCACAGTCCCAGGAAGGCAGAACAAAGGATTTCCTCTGAGAGAGGGTTTACACCCTCTCCCTTTGGAAATAGGTGTGAAGGGACTGGGAGGAGTAGCCTCTCCTGGCCTCTGGAAATGCTTTGAAGGGCACAGATGGTGCCCTCCTTGTATAAGCTAGTCTACACTGGTTCAGGGATCCCCCAGCCCTGTTCTGGCGCAAAACTGGACAAAGGAAAGGGGAGTGCCCACTCCCCTGACCAGCACCTCCCAGGGGGTGCCCAGAGCTTCTGCAGTGTGTCCCAGACCTCTGCCATCTTGGATGCAGAGGTGAGAGCACAATGGACAGCTCTGAGTGGCCAGTGCCAGCAAGTTACGTCAGAGACCCCTCCTGATAGGTGCTTACCTTTCTCTGTAGCCAATCCTCCTCTGTGGACTATTTAGGGTCTCTTCTGTGGGTATCTCACCAGATAACAAATGCAAGAGCTCACCAGAGTTCCTCTGCACTTCCCTCTTCGACTTCTGCCAAGGATCGACCGCTGACTGCTCCAGGACGCCTGCAAAACCGCAACAAAGTAGCTACAAGACTACCAGCAACATTGTAGTGCCTCTTCCTGCCAGCTTTCTCGTCTGTTTCCTGATGGTGCATGCTCTGAGGGCTGTCTGCCCTCACCTTGCACCAGAAGCCAAGAAGAAATCTCCCGTGAGTCGACTGGTACAGTAGGAGCTTTGCATGTCTCCTAGTTCAGCCTAAGCTGCTCTGTTATAGCTACCTCCATCAGCCTAAGCTGCTAGAACACCTCTAATCTACTAATAACAGATAACTGGACCTGGCACAAGGTGTAAGTACCACGAGGTACCCACTATAAGCCAGGCCAGCCTCTTACATTCGGTTTCAGGAATCCACCGTTGCTTGCTTGCAGTCTTGCTTGGTTCTTGCATAATTCTTCATCACAACTTGTAGTGTGTTCTGAGGAAACTTGCTCTACTTTACTCCTGCTTTGCTGGGCTCGGGTGGGTTACTTTACTTACCTTTGGTGTTTTCTTACACTCACTCCACCCCTCTACACACTACACTTGCCTAGGAGGTATTTTGATATTCACAATCCACTAGTTTAGTATATGGTTTGTGCTGCCCCTAGGCCTATTGCAATCTATTGTTTTTTCTACTATTTGCACTATTCTATGACTGTTTACTTACCTGATTTTGGTTACTAGTGTATATACTGTGTATAATACCTCCAGAAGGAGTAGTGCCTCTAAGATATTTTTGGCCTTGTGTCACTAAAATAAAGTACCTTTATTTTTGGTAGCACTGAGTATTGTCTTTTATTGTGTATACATACTGTGTAACTATAGTAGTATTGCAAGAGCTTTGCATGTCTGCTAGTTCAGCCTTGGATGCTCTGCAACAGCTACCCTAAGACAGCCTAAGCTACTAGACAGTGCCTATGTTTCACTAATAAGGGATAACTGGACCTGGTATAAGGTGTAAGTACCTTAGGTACCCACTAAAAACCAGCCCAGCCTCCAACAGTAATACAGTGAAAGACACCACAAAATAACTCAACACCAGATTAGAAAGATAGATAATATTTATCTGATTCAAACAAGACCAAAACAAAAAAAAACAATCATTACAAGCTGAGATATGATTTTTTAAAGATTAAATGTGAAGACGGTGGTTAGAAGCCCATAGCAGTAAAACAGCTACTTGAGGTCATAAGGGATCAATGCAAATCCAAAATCTAGGCTGACCGTCATGGAGGGTAGGATGGGTACAAAACCCATGCAAGGTCCACTGAACACTACCTTTGTTGGAGCAATATGTTGACAGTGAAGAACAGTGTGTCAATATTTCTACAGTGTTAGAGGCAAAACATCGCTTTTTGAAGTTTGTAGCTGAGGAACCCACTTCAGAGGCCCAGGATTGAAGAGGGACGTCTCAGGCAAGAGTAGGACTCACAGATGGCAGAGTGGGTCAAGACGCATCAGGAGAGTTGCAAGCTGTCTGTGATGTCCCTGAGACTGCAGAAGAACAGGGGGCAAGCCCTTGGAGACTTTTGGATTCAAAGATGTAGAGAGCAAGTCCAGTACCTCTCACTGCAGGACGAATGCAGCAGGCCAACACAGCAGAACAAACAGGAAAGAGGCAGTACCTCCTTCAGCATAGCACACAGCAGTAAGGCAACACAGCAATGCAGTTGCAGAGTGGCAGTCCCTCCTCGCAGCACAGCAGTCCTTCCTCCTTGCAGATTGTTCTTAGTTACAATAGAGATCTGATTTGGTGGGGTTTCGTGTCCAGTATTTATGCTGTTGTGCCCTGGTTCTGGAGGTGGGAGAACCTTCCAGGCATTCCTTTGAACTCCACAAGATCCCTGTCCTGCCCTCCCTGGCTCCAGACACTCTACAGGGGCTCATACAGCCCTTTGTGTGGGGAAAGGACCAGCCCTATTCAGGTGTAAGTAAGACAGTGCTAAGCTCTGAAGCCCCATCAAGCCAGTTTATGGTCCATAAAGGTCCATTAAGTCACACCTGAGCTCCCATTGTGTGACTGTCTAGAGGGAATGCACAAAGCCCAGCTGTCATCTATCCCAGACGTGAATTGAGAGACAGACAGAGGCACAGAATGGTTAAGGTAAGAAAAAGCCAACTTTCTAAAAGTGGCATTTTCAGACTTACAGTTTGAAATCTGATTTCACCATAAATTGTGATTTTAAATTGTGAGTTCAGGGTCACCAAACTCCTTATCTCTATATTTTCTATTCGGAAATTACACGTAAAAGATGATTTAAGGCACTCCTAATGTTATCCTATGGGCGAGATAGGCTTTGCAATAGTGAAAAACAAATGTAAGAGTTTTTCACTATCTGTAAATGTTAAACTTAAAAATACATGTCCAAGATTTTAAATAAACTGCATCCTGCCTTTGGAGCTGACTAGGGCCTACCTTAGGGGTGACTTACATGTAATGACAAACATTTGCTATGCAACGGGTCTCGTGTTTGCTTGAGTTAGAGCTGTTTGCGTTTTAAACTCCTAACCGGACTTTCCTTGCCACGTAAAATGAAAAGTAAAACAGTTTCACATAAGCGAGCCCACGGCCACCATGAAGTGTGAAGGAGACTTACAAAAGGAAACAGAAGTTCGCTCACAGTGAAACGTATTGGCAAAAGTGAAATCATCCATGTAACCGGCAAAATGGCAATAGCCATGTAAACGGCAAAAGTGAGATTAGCCATATAACAAGGCCGATGTCATGCAAAGTATGTGACTGCCGCCCAGCAAGATTGCGCTGCCTGCGAAATAGAGAGAACAAAGTAGTCCAGAAACCATACAGAAAATATGAAACCTTGTATGTTTTCAGTAGTTGGCCGGTGCTCTCGAAGTGGGATAAACACCGGAAAGGCATGGCATATGCACTAACCAAACTGATAGGCATGGTTAAAAGCCATAGAGAGATTACACCAGCACAGAGTGCTATGCGCTCGACCCTAAAAGGAAGCTTTGGAACTGACAAGAGGGTACACTTGCCAGGTTGAAATCGAAGTTTAAAACTGCACACAGGCTCTGCAGTGGCAGGCCTACGATACGTTTGACTGTTTATTTTAGTGGATGGCACAATTAGTGCTGGAGACCCACTAGCAGCATTTTAAAGGACCTGGGCACATATAGTGCACTTTACTAGGGGCTTACAAGTAAAGTAAATATACCAATTGTGAAGAAAACAATGTTATCATGGTTAGAGTACAGAGCACCTGGAATTTAGCACTGGTCAGCAGTGGTAAAGCACCAGGAATCCTATAAGTCGGCAACATTGAATCAGAAAAATAGGTGGAAGAAGGCAACACGATTGGGGATGACCCTCCAGAAAGTACATTTGCAATACTGAAAAATTGCAGAGAAGGCCAAAGTTGCACATCATTGTACTCAAAAGCACTCCCCACCAACAAACACCACCGGTACACATGTGAACCAGCACACGGCACGTATGTCTCAATTCACCAAAGTCGGTGCATTCCTCATAATACAGACGATGCATAAACTATTGGCAATCTCCCTGTCCTAAATTTAAACTGTAATTGAAAAAAAATAGTCACCCAGAAAATTACCAGAACTCTCCTCCTGAATTACATTAGCACAAACAAAATCAGATCAATCTGTGAAGGAAGGCTAAACAATTGTGGAAAGTCTTAGAAGTGTATACATTTCTAAACGGGCATACTAGAGCTAGAATGAAAGCCAAACAGATTCTGAGAATATGACACTGGTAAGAAGAAATAGTCATTGATATTTATGACAAGCTATGAGGTATGGATTTGCTTGAGAATAAGTACTTCGTTTGAACTCTGAAGTATATACTACCTCTATGAATGAAATGCTTTGACTAGCAAAAGGACCACCGGAAATCGTTGCAGTAAAATGCATAAAATAATTAAGGGTAATTTTATTTACGTTCTCTTTATTATGTACCCAAAAACTAGCATCACGGTAAATCGCATTGTGAAATCCAGTTTCTTGAAACATCAGTGAAATTCCTTTCAGATTATTGGCCTGTGTTATATATCACTTTTAATGGGGTGTATTTAACCTTGGAAGGTTAAGCTCCACCATAGAGCACTTTTTAAATGGAGTAATTAATAATAACTAGCATTTACAAATGAAGGCTTTCCTCTAAGCCAGCCAGGGATACGGAATAACAGTCTGACAAACGCACTATCTCGCACCTATTAGAACAAGGAAAAGTGCACGGTGAATTAACAGTGCCCAGAAATCGTTGCATACATTTAAAATGACCTTCACTTGGGAATTCCAATAATGCAGTGCCATTTAAAAAAACGACACCACATCCAAACAACATAAGTGTCAGATTGCGACCATGCTAAAACATCAGGGAACTAGAAAATATATTTTAACCGAACATTTGACTGAATACAAACCAGTAAATTGCGATATATTTATTCTGTCAGAAGCCAAAATGATGTATTTCTGCACTATTTCTGAGGTCTTCGCGGTATATTTACTAAGATTTTACGCTTTGTATCACAAATGTGATTCAAATGGACGCATTTTTTTTGCGTATTTAGGCCCATATTTATACTTTTTTAGCGCCGCAATTGTGCCGTTTTTTGACGCAAAAGAGGCGCAAACTTACAAAATATAATTGTATTTTGTATGTTTGCGCCGCTTTTGCATCAAAAAGCGGTGCTAAAAAATATAAGTATGGGCCTTATTTTCTAGCGCAAGATTTGTTTTATAGCTCTGCTGTGCGTTATTTAGTGCCAAGGGGGTGTGATATGGAAGGTACATGGATATTCCCATGCAACCATCCATGCCTTTTGATGCAAAACCCTATCTGCAAACAATGATACACAGGTTTTTGCACAAAAAGTTAATGCAATGTGAAAGCAGGAGTTCAAAGGTGAAACGCTTTAATTTCTTCTTTCTTTATTGACTTTGCACAAGTGCTGAACTGTGCAGCACACATACAACATAGTAAAAGTTTTAAAGTGTGTCTATGCATAGTGGCATTTTTACAAGCCCCTTGCACCTACTTATGCCACATTACTGTAATGTGGCGTTAAGGATGCATTTTTGTCTCTCCATATTTTAAAACTGGTGCAATGCATGCATAGAGCCACTTTGTAACCCCTTCAGCCACAATATACCTGCATCAGGCATAAAGTATGCAAGGGGGGCATTCTTCGTTAGAAGGCCCAGAAAAATGTCACAGTGAAATCTGTAGGATTTCACGGCGTCATTTTTAGCATCATTTTTTAACGTCTAAAAGTGACACTCCCATTGTATTCAATGGGCCTCCCTTGACTTTGGTGGATTAGGACCATAATTTTTGGTGCTAATCCACCAAAGCGTCACAATAGTTTCAACATTTTTTATGCTATTGGCCTAACATGCGCCATGGTGCACCATATTGTAAATACAGAGCACACATGGTGTTGGTATGGGGGTGCAATGGCAAGCAAGAAAAGTGGTGCATCATCTATGATGCTCCACTTTCTTGTAAATATGCCCAACATTCCCCTTCCAATACAAAACCAATGCTAGACTTGCACACACACTATTGTATTATGGCGCAAAGGTGTGTGCGTGGCATACAATAGAAAATGGCTGTGCCGGACCTAGGGAGAGGGGAGAAGAGTGACATATTTCTGCAAACATGGTGCTCTCCTGCTCTCCCTCTCCTTCTCACTCAGCACAGAATTTTGAGCTGCTGATTTGCAAAAGAACATATGAAATCTGGGCCTTTGTTAGTTATTTGTGTGCATAGCTGGCACAAATTCTCAAGTTGCAGTGTGCTTTAATCTGTTTATATTTGTCACTGGATCCCAAGTTACTGGCAGAATACTGGTTAATGGACCAATCATTCTTTGCAGTTTTTAAAGCTTTTAATGCCACAACAAGTGCACTATATCAGTCTTATTGAAAGTGTATCTCTGAAGATGACTACTTTGGCTCAGTGAAGTATTACAGCTACGTGAACATTGAGGCTGTTTCCTTTTTAGGTAATGCTGCCCACCTTGACTTTATAATGAAGAAAATTGAAAAGCAAATCCTTGATCTATTAATAGACCCATGAAATGAGTTAAAATAGATATTACATCATTAAGTAGAGGGTGACAGTAATTTGCTGTATAAAGACACGTCTAAAAGTGTGTCAAATGATAATAATGGAAGCATGTGAGGTAACCAGATGTTATGTTTAAGTTATTTATATGGTGAGTACTCTGCCGTTAATTTGCCCATGCTAAAAGAACAGATAATGGAAGTAATGTCGAAAAATGACAAACATTTACCCCCGGTCAGAAATCTGGGCCTAAATCCATTGATTTTCGCCCACCATTCCACCCCAGTTAGGACTCAGCCATATGCAAATCAGTCTTGACCCTGCTCCCCATGGGAACAGTTCAGCCTGAACTTCCAGGCCAAGTCCTCCCTGGACCAGAAACAAGCATCCTGGGAACTGTTTTGGGGGCTCATCCCTCATCAGCCAGGCTAGCTTGAATCCAGAGGCACAGTGAGCCTGGAGCCTACATCTGGGCATACTCAGCGCATGTAGGGTGGCAAATGCAAAAAGAGCAGATGATGGCCGGAATGCTGAACAATGTCAAATATTCACTCACAGTCAGAGATCTGGGCCTAAATACATCGTTTTTGTTTCTCACCATGCCACCCAAGTGGGGACCTATCAAAATGCAAATCAGTCTTGGCCCTGCTCCCCATGGGAACAGTCCAGCCTAAACTGCCAGGCCCAGTCCTCCCTGAACCAGAAACAAGCATCCTGGGACCGGTTTTGAGGTATCGCTCCTCATCAGCCAGGATTGCTTGAATCCAGTGGCACAGTGAGCCCAGAACCCACATCTGGGCATACTCAGCTCACTTAGGGGGCACATGCCCATATTTGACACTGTTCAGCATTCTGTGCATCATCTATTCTTTTTGCGTTAATTTGCCCATGTCATGCTAATAGTGTTCTCTATCACTTGCCTGGCCTCAATGAAGAAGAGATCTTTCAATTTCTCAAATAACCCCTTATGAATCTCAAAGATTAATCTCAAATGTTCTCTGGGGTCCCCTGTCAGGGACAACACTCCCTCAATACATTCTGCCACCAAGCCATAGATCTAGCTAATAATCTCCTAAGAGTTTTCCACACTACCCAATTTACCCCTAAATCTGTTGCTAGTGACTCTCAATCTTCTATCTAGTGACTCTCTTATGTTGTCAGATTGATCTTAAATGTTTAAGGTAAGCTTGGGAGTCAAAGAACTGTGGTCATTACCTTGACATAGAGGCCCATATTTATACTTTTTGACGCTAAACTGCGCTAACGCAGTTTAGCGTCAAAAAATTTAGCGCCGTCTAACGCCATTCTGAAGCGCCATGCGGGCGCCGTATTTATGGAATGGCGTTAGCCGGCGCTAGCAGACCGGCGCTGCCTGGTGTGCGTGGAAAAAAACCACGTAGACCAGGCAGTGCCGGCGTAGGGGGAAAATGGCGTTAGGGCGTCTTAAAATGGGGCAAGTCAGGTTGAGGCAAAAAAATCGCCTCAACCAGATTTGCGCCATTTTTTTCGACGCCCAGACGCCATTTAAATGACTCCTGTC
Organism: Pleurodeles waltl; assembly: GCF_031143425.1. Classification (NCBI taxonomy): domain Eukaryota; kingdom Metazoa; phylum Chordata; class Amphibia; order Caudata; family Salamandridae; genus Pleurodeles; species Pleurodeles waltl. The sequence continues at coordinate 1,041,921,795 of NC_090447.1, read as the reverse complement.
TTAGTAAAGACAGGAGTCATGCCCCCTTGCCCAATGGCCATGCCCAGGGGACTTATGTCCCCTGGGCATGGTCATTGGGCATAGTGGCATGTAGGGGGGCACAAATAAGGCCCCCCTATGCCACCAATTTTTTTTTTAAAAAATAAAAAATTATACTTATCTGAACTTACCTGAATGTCCCTGGGGTGGGTCCCTCCATCCTTGGGTGTCCTCCTGGGGTGGGCAAGGGTGGCAGGGGGGGTCCCTGGGGGCAGGGGAGGGCACCTGTGGGCTCATTTTGAGCCCTCAGGCCCCTTAACGCCTACCCTGACCCAGGCGTTAAAAAGTGGCGCAAATGCGGGGTTTTTTGACCCGACCACTCCCGGGCGTGATTTTTGCCCGGGAGTATAAATACGACGCATTTGCGTCGCCGTCATTTTTTTAGACGGGAACGCCTTCCTTGCATCTCATTAACGCAAGGAAGGCGTTCACGGAAAAAAATGACGCTATTTGCCCATACTTTGGCGCTAGACGCGTCTAACGCCAAAGTATAAATATGGCGTTCGTTTTGCGCCGAATTTGCGTCGAAAAAAACGACGCACATTCGGCGCAAACGGAGTATAAATATGCCCCAGAATCACTATCATTTTCTCTAGTTGTGGCCATACATTAAGGTCCAGCAAAATGTAATTGTAGGAGGCTGACTCTCTATATACTGTACAAAAATGGCATACTCTGTGTAGAGAATCCAGGCAACCCCACCTTGCTATCCAGAGGTAAAAATCAGACCACCTAACGCTCTGTTTTTGTGGTAGTGTGGACACGCAGTTAGGCCTATCTTGGAGATGTGCCAAGCATTTGTTGTACTGATGGTATCAATTCAGGTGAACACACATACAGAATAATATCTCAAGACCAATATACAAAAATACTTCAGATTTTTATCAAATAGTCAAGACAAAGATCATCAAGTTATGTAACGTACTTCCTTAGTTATGATTTTTCAAAGTTTAGAAAATGTTCTGTTTTTGTGCATAATTACACACCATAGGAATCAATGAGAAAAACTTTTAAAAAAAAAAACTTATAAAATTAGGCAATGTTCCCAAAAGTGTCACCTTCTACTTTTAGGCCAAGGCCATCAAGTTGTCCTGTGGGTAAGCAAGAGAAGTTTAGTCAGTTCTCAGTTCAAGCCAGAACAGTGACTGAATTTCTTGGAGGTGGTGCACAACAGTGAAGGTGACCACTTGGAAATACCCTTCACAGATGGACTTCAAGGTAAGTCTGGTGGATGGCTGGAGGAAATTGGCACCCTGTTGCAATACCCCCCTAATTGTGTGCCTGGTTTCTGGATGCAACTAGGACTGGAGTGCTCTAGGATCCTGCTAACAAGGTCCCATGTCTCAGTGTTCTTTCCCTGAAATTACAAAGTATTGATACAAATGGAAAACCATTAGCTGCCACTATAAGTGGTACTTAGGTAACCATGGCATGGGGTACTAAGAGAAGGGCCCTGAGGGGAGCAGCACAGTTTGTCCCACCGTCATGGGCCATGCACCCAGATGCACCCTGCACTGCCATTGCAGGCTTAGTGTCTTAGTGCTATCCTAAAATGCAAACTCAACTTGGCCCACAACCTGTGTGCCCTTCCACTACACAGTGTGTGCAATATAGGTATGTCACCCCTCTGGCAGGCCTTCCAGCCCTAAGGCAGCATGCACTATACTATGGGCCTCATTATGAGTTTGGCGGGCTACAGAGGTGTTTCCGCCTGGTGGCCTGACGGGAAACTCACCACAACATTGACACTGGCTCGTAATCGAGCCAGCGGAAATGTTGCAGTGCGTCAAGTGTGACAGTAACTGTCACATTTTTCACTGCCTGTAAATCAGGCAGTGAAAAGCGTGACGGGCTGTCCATGGGGGCCCCTGCACAGCCCATGCCAAGTGCATAGGCCATCAGGTGGCCCCCAGAGGGACCCAACACCCCATCTCCCCCATCCTTTGCTTTGCAGTGGAACCACCATGCAAAAGGTTGCGGATATGGGATCGCAATCCCCAGGGTAGCGCTGCCCTAGAGGATTAAGACCATCGGCACCGCCAGGTTGTTAGCCGGCCTAAAAGTGGCAGTGTCCTCAGTCAGACCGTGGCACTTTCATCACGGTTGTAATATGGAGGTCGGTCCACCACTTTGGCGGCGGTCCAACTGTTACTGTGAGTGTGGCGGTCTTATGGCCGCCACACTTATAATGAGTGCCAAAATGTGTGGCCATAGATGCAAGAGCAATGTGACCCTAGTGTGTCCTTGCCAAACCTTGGACATAATAAGTGAACAGATCAGCCATTTTAAATGCATGTCCTAGGCACTGGTCAGTACAAGTTTCACATCTACATGATGGCTACTCTGAATCCTCGGTTGGTTGGTATCAAACGACTCAGAATGATAAATCCAATCTGGTACCAGTATTGGATTTATTTGCTAAATATACCCAGGTGCTGCCTTAGAGGTGACCCCTGCAAAGCTAACTAACCCTTCCATGGTTGCTGGATGGTCAGAACCAGCCTGCCACCTGAAGACAAGATTCTGGAACCCTGCAGTGAGGTCTCCTTTTCTATGGGTCTCAGAACAAAATTCTTCCCGGAGGGAGGTTTCACACCTACCTCCTCAGGAATATGCACTGCTCTGTTAGCAAGCTTCAAAGAGCTTACCACCTTTGAAACTCAACCCCCAGGCCTGCTACTAACAGCAGATGGCCGCCCCCATTGCAAGGCCTCACTTTTGGTGGGAGCAACATTGGGAAAACACACAAAGGACAGGAAGAGTGGCCACCACCAGCTTGCACCACCCCTGAGATGTTGCATGCAAGGTGACCCCTTAATTTAATTTTTTTCCATCTTGCGTGGTATCAAAATAGCCTATATGTGATAGGGAAGTGACCTTTCCCCATAGGAAGTGGTCACATAGTGGGTTTAGCCACCCTAAGGTAGATGACCCATTGGTCAATATTAGGTACTTCCCTAAATGCCCTCTAAATAAAGTATTTAGTGGGCACCCCTAGACCAGAGATTCAGATTTCAAATACACAAGAAGACCAGCAACAGAGAAGACTCAAGGCTTCTGAACTAAAATCCTGCTGCATCAGGAAAAATGTGCCAAATCATGCCTTCTAAAGCAAGGACTCGACAATCACTGTTGAGGAGTTGCTTGGACATTGGACAGACTCTAACAACCCCCAGAGGACCTCCACTCTTCTAAAAATCACTGAAGATCTCCCTTCAGAGTGACAGCATCACTCTTTTGCATCAAATACCCAGACACCAGTGAAGTCCAGTTCACGGACCGGCTGCTGACCAAGGAACTGGATGCCCCAGCCAGACCTAATTTCAGCCAACAAAGTCAGAGAATGAAACCTGCAAGTGTCCCAGTTTGGAGGGACTGCATCCTCCAGTGGCTGAACTGTGCAATAGCCTGTGATACTGGACCCCCAACATCGGACACCCAGACTGCAAAAGGACCAGGAGGAAGCCCCAGGACTTCTCATCAGAGTGACCCTATTGACCTGCAAGAGATCCTCAAAGAGACCCAACACCTGCTTTTGAGGGCACCTTTGCGCACAGCTCTTGGCTCACTTATTCACTCCGCACCCAGTCTCCATGTGCCCTGCATGGAAGATCCAGCTGTGTTCTTAGGGTCTCGCACCCCTTGCGACCTTGACACTCAAAGGGTACCCACTGGACTCACCTTGAAGTCCACCCGTGCAGTACCTTTCCAATTGGTCCCCCATAGCGGCCTTGCACCAGCTTCAAAGAATTTCCACAGCTGCTGCCACTGGAACCGGGTGTCAAAAACCATTGGGGAAGGCCCTTGTAACCCCACTATACCTGGGCTATCTAACAATACTCATATTTAAGTGGTATAGAGTAGGGAAAGATAGAAAAATACTCAACTCCACAGTGAAAACATTAATTAATCACTGGATTTTTATTTTTTATTTTTAGCAATCACACTTGCATTAATTTATATTTATCCCACTTTGCCTCACTATTCCTCCTAAAAAAGCATATGTTATATAGTGTTGACACAATAAGCATCACTAAAACATATATATATATATATATATATATACACATTACATCACAACAGAAATATATGCAACACAAATTCCAAACAAAAGGCCTTACTCATTAGGTGTGGTATACTATTGTATCTAATTCTTTCACTTAATACATTTCTAACACTCCTCGGGTTGTTGCTCGACGCGTTTTGCCCCTTCATCTAGGTGCCTCGTCAGGACATAGGAAGCGGTACCTATATAAAGAATATCAAATATGTTTTCAATAGTAGTGCCTATATTATCAGTGATACCACCAAGGTCATATAACACCCTGTTCAGCTACAAGTATATTCTTCATCTTGTGGGCAATTCCATATTTTTTTTTTAAACTAAAAACTCTTTGGAGCTTATTAAAAAATTAACTTGCAAATATATATATATATATATATATATCGTGCAATACAAGATTTTAGAATAATATGGTGTATATTAAAAATTGTATGGTGTGGTAAACACTACATTCCCAAAAATACTAAACCCAAAAAGTGGTTTATTAAAGTAAATCACCCAAGGTGAAGCATGAGCCCTGTGGAGAGGTGCGGACTGAACATCGATAGTGTGATATGGAAGCACCCACACTGACCTTTAGCTCGGTCACAGAAATTAATCTAACCATGAAGCATGAGCAAGACCACCCAAAATGCTTCCTGAACACATATCAATGTGAGCGCAGGGCGGCGTCTTTATGGCTCATGTTACGACGTGAGCTTCAAAGACTTTTAAGGGAACCTGTTGTACACATTAAAATAAACCAAATTATCCCATGTGTGGTTTCCATTATGCCTCTGGCTAGTATAAATTCCTAAGTATATCAGAACAAAAAAACATAATTCTTACTTCGATCCGTGTTTATGTAAGTCCTACAAGTCGAGAAGCCTCAGGGACGTCTGTAACTTGCTGAACAACACAGCCGTCATCCACCAGTCTGGCGTGGTACCGAGAAAAAGCTAATGGAGACAGAAACGCTAAGCTTGCGTGTGTGCATCGGCCATCATTAAATGCTCACGTAAATGCTCATGTGAAAGGGTCACTAAGAGTATTTACAAAGAATGACCCGTTTTGTGAAACTGCGGCCAGCAATTAGCTGGCGATGTTATGTCACTAAACAGATGGTGATTCGGAATGCAGAAAATGAATGCAAAAAGTGATAGTATTGAGGGAATGAGTATTGGCATCACCGGTATTTACGCCATCTCAACATACATGTACACAGAATGTATGTGCAAACCCAGGCCATTTGATTATTTTAAGATTCAAATTTCTAACGTCGTATCAAGGATCACATTTCGTTAACATCATTCAAACCATATCTGGCTGTGCCATACTTTTCAACGAATCTTGCTTCCATTTTCTCTAGAATAGATGTTACCCTCATTCCTTGGCTCTTTGTCTCTGCTACAATAGTACTGACCACCAGCTGTCTTCCTCTTTATGATCTCTACTCATATAATGTTCTATGGGGGTGGGGGGAGGGCGGCTCGTACAGAGCATTTGATTTTAGATCTATGTTGTAAGATGCATGATTTGACTGGTTGTACAGTTCGACCAATGTATGTTAGCAAACAAGTGCATCCTATGCGGTATATAACACTTTTTGTGTTGGAATTAGAAAAACTGAGTTGTTTATGTATTTTGCCATTAATCTCAATACTTTTGTATTCTCTGTATACGTACAGGCCATACATGTGTTGCACCTGTAATGTCCAACTACAGGGGGAGATTCAACATTTCTTTAGGATCTTTTTTCTTTGTATCTGGGATAGAGGCATGAACCAACAAATCTCATAAGTTAAGCCTCTTTTGAAAGAAAAAAGGGGTTTTGGGACACCAAATGGGGCTAGTATTTTCCAATTCCTCTCAATAATTGATCTTACTCTATTTGCTTTTAGGTTATATGTTAAGATGCACGTCCAAATTATTACGCTCCTTAGATGTCAGTAATTCTTCTCTAGTGGTGTACCATGCTCTCTTACAAGCTCCTTTTACTAGCTTCCTAGGATACCCTCTGTCAATCAATATAGACACCAAATTCTCAGCATTTGTAAAATAATCCTCCTTGTTTCTAAAATTTATTTTCTTGCAAATAAACTGACCATACAGTAAATTCTCCTTCAGTGTACGGGGATGACTGCTGGAAAAATGTATTCTTATCTGTACATTTTATGTATAAGTTTACTTCGATGTGACTCTCTCTTGACTCTATCCAAAGGTCCAAATAGTTTATATGTCTGAAATTACTGGTCATGGTAAATCTCAAATCAGGCGCACATTGTTTAAGCCACAAGAGGAAGGTGGAGAAGAGCTCCCTATCACCTTCTCATATCATAAAGATCTCATCAATATATCTGAGCCATTGCATGACATGCTTTTGGAAGGGATTATTGACATCATAAATCCATCGCCTCTCAAAGCAGTCCATAACTAAATTAGCAATCTCCAGGGAAAAACTACAACCCATCCTTACGCCTTTTATCTGTAGATATAAATCATTCCCAAAGTTTAAGAAATTTCTTTTGAGTCAATGTGAAGCAAGGGTCATAATGAATGATGTGGGTACCTTATATGGGGGCGGCCTGAACTGTAGAAAGGTTCTTCTTACATCCAGGACCTCATCTTGTGGAATGTTAGTATAAAGAGCTTCAGTGAATAGTGTTACTGGTATTTGTGTTTGCTCAGTAAAATTGGTTCCTTCAAGTTTATTTATCATATCCATGGAGTCCCGTATGTAAGCCTGAGTAGCCAAGACAAACAGTTTCAAGAAAATATCCACAAACTGGGCAAGTGGTTCAAGTGTAGATCAACATGCCGAGATTATTGGTTGACAAAACTGGGAGCTGCCCGAACTTCTCCAGCTTGTCCGCAGGGCTCCACGACGACTTCAAACTACAACCGAGAGGAGACATTGGTAAACCCCTTGCCTAATTATTTATGCATTTGTTTTATAATTTCTCTAAGTTATTCTTTTGAGTGTATGTTTTCCTTTATTGATACTGTAAGAACAGCAAATGTGTTGTGCTTCTTCAAGATTAGCCTAACTGCTTGACCAAGCTACAATAAAAATTAGAGCATTAGGAAATCTAGCTTACCTCTGTTAATAGACGTGTAGTTGTCAAAACCCTCTGCACAGTGTACTACGTTTTCCACACTACATAGAGGGCCAGCCTCCTACAGTCCCCTTGGAGGCTAGAGGTTGCAAGGGGTAAGAAACCCCTAGAGCACAAGTGGCTTGTCAATGTAGGTGATAGGAAGTCCAGATGCAGTGCAGATAGGTCAGCCAACTGTTTTGCATCTTAGGGTCCTTGGAGCCAGGAGCAGGTCACTTGGAGATTGGTTTGCAGATCGCATGGCCACTCTGGGGGGTAGTTCTTGGCTGTCCTGAAGTCCCTTGACAGGTGCTTGCATGTGGTTTTTATGGAGTACAAAGTGAAATTTTCATCTGGGTGTGAGACATTGGGGATCCAGTACCCCAAGTATTGATACATTTCAGGCCCTGAAAGTTCTCAGGGCCATCAAGCTTAGTACACTGGTAGATTTTAGCCTTTGGTTTTATCACTTGCATGTTGGTCAGGCTGCTGTGTTTGCTTCGTTGGTCCGCGGCAAGTCAGTAAACTGGAATTCACTGGTTCCTTGCCTGCAGGGTGCAGCAAAGTGATACCTTAACTCTGAGGGAGGTAATTGGTGACTTTTAGAAGAATGGAGGTCCTCGTGGTATTTGCAGAGTCTTTCAGGTATCCAGGCAGCACTTAAGCAGCGATTATCGAGTCCTAGAAGCAGCAGGCAGGGCTTGGTGTGTTTTTGTTAGTGCAGCAGGACTTCTGTTCATGTGCTTCTGGTCTTCTTTGTTCCTGGTCTTCTTGTCTCTGTGAAATCTGATCTGTTGGTCTAAGGATGACCACTAATTACTGCATTTAGGGGATGTTTGGAGGAGTACCTGGTAGCGGCTAATGGGAACCTACCTTAGGGTGGCTACACCCACTAAGTGACCACTTCCTGTTGGAAGGGGTTACATACCTAACCCTAATTGGCTATTTTCCTGCCACTCAAGATGGAGAAAAATGAAATGGAGTGGTCACCTCTTCTGCCACACCTGAGGTGTGGTCTAGGCTGGGATGAACACTCCTCCTAATCTTGCTAGGTTCCCCACCAGTTTTCCCATTCAAAGTGGGGGGGAGGGGGCATTGGGTGGCCATCTGTTGTTAGCAGCAGAGACAAAGGTAAACATTCAAAGGCAGTAGAGCCTTTGAAGCTGACCACTGATGGATAGTGCCTGCCTTGAGGAGGAGGGGTAACACTTCTACCCAGGAAAAGCTTTTTGTTCTGGCTCCTAAGACCAAAATAATCTCACCCCAGGAGTCCAGAATCCTATATGGTGGTGCCAGGGCAGTCAGGCCCAGTCATCAAATATGTCAGGGCTGTCAGGTTTTTTTGTGGGGGGCACCTCTAATATCCCCTCTGGGTACTTTTTATAACACATGCAATCTTGGCATTAGTGTGAGTTTATTATCTTGCGCTGTTTGAAACCAAACATCCCAGGGTTCAGAGAGACCATCATGTAGCTGGGCAACATGTACTGACCAGTGTCCATCACATGCATTTACTATGGCTCACCTGTACACTTACTATGTCTTAAGGTTTGGCAAAGACACAGTAAGGGCATATTTGCTCATGCACACATATGACCTCACATGCATTATTGTGTACCCTGCCTTAGGGCTGTAAGGCCCATCAGAGGGGTGACTTGTCTATATTGCATGCAGTGTTAGTGGGCATGGCACTCTGGGTGAGTGGCATGTTGAGCTTTCAATTTTTAGATTCACCTTCTCATGCACTTGCAATGGCAATCTGCTTGAGGTTGGTATGGGGCCTTTCAGAGTGCACAATTGGTGCTGCAGCTCTGGGGGACCCTCTTCAGTACCCATGCCCTCTGTATCACGGCTTCCATTTAATAGGAACTTACAAAGGTCACTGAAGGGCCAAACAAAGTACAGTTTTGGGAAAGGAGATCTGGCCCTAGGAACATGTTCAGCAGGGGCCCAAGGCACTTACAGTGTGGAAGCACATCATTTTCCAGGTAAAATGTGGGGGGCAAACATGTCAAAATAGGCTTTTTCTCCCAGTAATCAATAACATTTGTGGAGTTAAGGCAGTTAAAAGTGTATGACCCTCCCCTATCAGAGTTGGGTCTACCGTTGCAGGTTCATAACCCCTGGTTTAGAGTAAGTACATTCATTTAAACTGCAGTAGGTGTCCATTTCTTGATGGGGAGAATTTGAGAGCTGGGACTAACCATAGGTTGTCCTCTTAAGTCCAGATGGACATATCCTCTGTGCTCAGTGGTTCAAAGTGACAGTTGAAGTCACCCCCTACAGTTTTCTTGGAGCTGGTTGGCAATGCATCTCGGTGAGCATGAAGATATTCTAACAGTTCCTTGTTGCATCCCATGGACCTACAGTAAACATTGACAAGATAACAAGATTCACCGTTGGAAGTTGTTGAACAGACACGTAATAGGTATGGGTAATCCACCTAGATCTCTCTCAACACACTCAGCACTGTTGTCCTTACCCAGATGGTGAGTTCTCCTGATTGCCTTCCCTTTCCTGCTGTTACAGCTTCCTTTGAGAAGTTAACATAGCCTACATGGTTACGGAGTTGAAGGGACCATAAGCCAGATGTGCTAAAATGCTATTTTGCATTTCCTAAATAGTGACCTCATAGAAATTGCTATTCAGGAAATGCAAAAATCTATATACAAAGATACTGATTTTCTAATAGGGATTCCTATAATGTAGGAATAGCTATTAGGAAATCGCAAATAAGAAATCCCAGGCCATTTGAGACAATGGGCATGTTTTTGCATTTCCCTTGAGACGTTAACATAGCCTACCTGGTAGTGGGGTTGAAGGGACCATGGGTCAGATGTACTAAAATGCAATTTTGCATTTGCTAAATAGCGACCTCATAGAAATTGCTATTCAGGAAATGTAAAATGCTATGTACAAAGATATTGATTCCTACAATCGCAAATTTAAAAAAAATGCCATTAGAGACAAGGACCGATTAGGAAACTGTGTTTTGGGAAATGCAAAACAAAGGATGGTTACGGTGAAAGGACCTCCCTTGGTGCACCACAAATATAGCTGTGCACCAGTAGAGCACACATTTGCCCAAGGGGCATGTGTAGCTCCATTGCACTTTAACAAAAAGGATTTTGGGGTTTTAAAAAAAAAAAAAAATGCACATGGTTACTATTGACTTAAAGTCAAAAGTAATTGAATTTCCTATTTGTAATTTCCTATTCAGGTGATCGTAAATTGTGATTTCTACAGGGTAGAAATCACAATTTACGATTACTTAAAGGGCTTTGTACATCAGAAAAGCCCATTTTGCATTTCTTAATGGCCCAAAATAGTGATTCGGACGGTTAAAAAATGCAAAACGGCTTTGTACATCTGGCCCCATGGCTTTGGCTTTGAGTGGTGGGGCATAGCTCCTCCTCAGTGTCTGCACTGTGAGTTAAAATGCCAATGGCATTAATGTCCCCCTTAATATTTGGACCAGCTTGACTAGCACAATAGCCTATGCTGACAGTGAACTTGCCTTCCTCATTGTCTCAGTCCTGCTGACCACTGTAGAATATACTATGGGGAGATCAGTCGCCCTATTTTTCACTGATCTAGGTTTACGGTCCCTCTCATATACTCACCCTTACCCTGCACTGACCCACGTGCCCCCTTGCATTCTAGGGCCTGATCATCCCTACTATTGTTTGCATGAGGAGTGATTTTACTGCTAAATCCTCTCTCATCACAGGAAAAGGCCTATGTTTCATTGTGTAGCACATTCCAAGGCAATATCTTTTTGTCTGCTTCAGAGGAAGTTGATGTTTAGCCCTTGTATTCCCAGTCAGCGCTGCATTTCCAGTTATCATGCGTACCGTGTGGAGGGCACGGTGATTGGAAGAGTGAGTCTTTGACCATTGTTTCATGAGACTAGTCTCAGTCACTATTATTGCATATCTCACTGCATTATCTTCTGGTATTATTGTATACTCTTCTGTTTGTTTGTTTCTTGTTTCAGACTACCTGATTATTGCCTATTTTATTGATTTTGTCTGATAGATTTTGCTTCTCTTTGTGCATTTCCTCTCTAGGTTGTTTCCTTCTTGTATTTTTCCGGAGGAGTTTTCTTCTCACTTAGCAATTGCCTCTCATCCAAATTACATTGTATCTATTTTTACCTGATCAAATTGTAAACAAAAAAAAATGTGTTGAGCCAGTGAAAGCCAAAAAAATGGAGGATACGCTCCAAACTTGCAGTGCCTTTAGTAGAAAGTATTCCTAATGGTAACATACACTAATGCAATTTGAGCGCAAATGTACTCAGAAGTGCATACAAATCTCCACCACCTCAGTTTAAGGTTTGAGTCAGAATAATAATACATTATGACGCTAACGTTCTTACATGTATCTTACAACTGTATGTTACATCTGGTGGAATCTCTGCACTTGGACGGAGACTCCATATGGTAGTGAGTAGGAAATCTCTGCACATTGGGTGGAATCTCTGCTCACAGGATGAAGACATTTACAATGCAGTGAGTAGCAAACCTCTGCATGGCAGTTAATAGAAAAACAACATGGACCTGAAATTGGGCACTGTCTCCATTATTTTCTGTGGGAGGATTTTGCAGTACCAGTGGTTGTCCATTTGTTTTGCTGCACTTAATTCAGCTCTTAGCTTAAGTAATCTGATATTATTTGGGGTTCCTTTTTGCCATTAGTAACTTTAAAACTTTTGAAGTGCTGTTTGAGAATGACAGTGGACAGGTACACATTTCTCACTAAACCCATCCCACACCATCCCTTAACCTGTTATGTTAACCCTTCCAATGTTCCCCCTTTTCCAGCCACTCCATTCTGCCCCATCTACATTTACTACTAAAACTATGTATTTATGTTTGGAGCATCCGCTCCCCTGACAGAGATCTTCACACAGAAAGAGACAGGATAAGATGTAAATTTCATGTGTATGTTAGTGAAAAAAAAATATATTATGTTTCGTAGTAATGTGTCATATGGTAGTACTGCAGGGTGCCCGAAGTAATGACCTCCAACACCCTGGCATATGTGTAGGCTGCCAGCAAAACTCTACATTGACCCCTAGTTCATAGAAACATCACATTTTAACCGTGCATTGTTTTATCAGACAGCCAAGGTCTAGAAATAGAATTACATAGTCAGAATACTGACCCCAACATCATAGTAACATTCTATATTAATGGTACATTGTTTCATCAGATGGTCAGGCTTTTGTAAGCTAGAAATGAAAATACATAGTCAGAAAACTGAGGACCTCATTCACAAAGATAAACATACTCCTTTGTGTAAGTTTTTGATCATTTTGTATTGACAATATGAATTACAAGTAGTATCTTTACAAGTGTGTAGTCTCAGCACACAAAAACATAGGATTGTCCCATCTTTTTATGTGCAGAGACTCCACACACATAAAGATACCACTTGTAAATCCCTTTGTGAATACTCACACAAAAATGTAAGATATTCATTATTTTTTTTGACAGGGGCCCCATCTCCCGGCGCCCAGGCATGTGACCTGGGCCCACCTCATGGTACCCAGTGACAATGTTGGGGACTGTGTGGGGAGCCGGAAGGCTCCCACATTCCCATCTGACTCCCCACCTCCTGTGGGAGCTGACATTGCTGTCATAGAGAGGGAGCTGTTAAAGCAGCACAGATGCAGACAGGGAAACAGAGGAACCCTCCACTCACAGCAAGTGAGAACAGTTTGACAGCTCTCACTTGCAGCTTGTGGAGTGTTTTTTCTGACATGGCGGCAGCTGAAAAAGATTTCGCCAAGTCAGGGCAAACAGCTATGTCCCGGGTGTGGGCACCCTGGGAGATGTGTACATATATATAAATATATACACATGGAGAATCTTCACAAAATTTTCCACAAAAAAAAAGAGTTGCAGTGATTTTTCTTGCGCACAGAAGGTTTTGGGGTGATCTGCCAAGCAGGGGCCAAGAAAAAGGGTTAAGCCAAAAAGTTGTGTTTCCCATGTAAATTCCCATTGGACCGTTAGACACGTCTACAGCCCGAACCACTGGACGGAATTATACCACATTTGGCAGAAAGCTAGCTTTCGGTATGCAGATTATGCTTTCGCTTATTTTGTGTAAATACATTCAGTAGTTTTTGCGAAATTTAGGGACATTCAAATTTCATGAGCTTGTGCAGGGAAATGCACATCTCTGATTGGCTGTCAAAACGTCAAACCAGTGTTGGCAGCCATCATGGCACAGACTTGAGTCAAGTCCTAGAAAAAAAGTAAAAAAAAAAAAAAAAAAATGAAAAGGGGCCAGGGTACAGACACCCTGACCCCTGCAGTGAAAGGTAGGTCGTAAAGGGCATTTTCTTAAAAAAAAAAAATAAGGAGTCATGGTCTCAGATAGCTTATAAAGGGCTGAACATAAAAAAACATGTTTGGGGGTTTGAGTCCGGCTTGAGTCATTCTATTTTTTTTTAAAGTGGAGACAAATAACTCATTCTATGTATATCAGACATCTCTCTCCATCTCACTTTCTTCCGCTCTCACTGTCTCTCTTTTAAACAATTCTCCCATTCACACACCCACTCAGACACTTCTGCACCCACTCACAGAGCCATTCAGACACTTATGCATTCACTCACCCATCCACTCAGACCTTCACACAACCACTCACAGAGACACTGGTACACTGATGCACCCACTCACAGACCTGTGCACATACTGACGCACACACTATAACAATGATGTATGCACTCTCACAACCAGACAGTCTGAAAGCCACTTTTACCCCCAATACAGCCTCTCACGCCTATTCTCACACTCAGAGAGGCTACAACAAACATCTGCAATGCATGAGCAAAGGCTCGTGCACAGCATCAGGTTGGGTGGTTAGTGGGGTTGGCTGCAGGGGCTGGCTGAAGGCCATACTCTGCAAGGAGAAGGCTGGTATGGTGTAAGGTTGGGTGCTTATAGGGGGTTGGCTTCAGGTGCTGGCCGCAGATCAGGCCCTGTGGCCAACTGCCGATGCGTGTAGCCTTTGGCCGCGCACATCAGTGGTTCAATGAACATATAGCAATGAAGATTAGTATCTGTTAAAAAAGCATAGAAATTCAATTAAAAAAACAAAGGTTACAGGGATGTTATAGTTAGGTTCTGAAATTCGCACCCTAAGGTAACTATGACACGCACCTTCGCAGTGCACAGTTAATTAATCCACATATTGTGTCAATAATGATATATTCTATACCATCTTTCATAATCTCAATGCAACATTGCAATAAAATTATTGATGACACAACAGCACGTGGCGAGGGCAAAAGTTATAGCTACCTTGGGGTGCGAGTTTTAGTACTTTGAAAGAACTCTAACCATAACTGCTGAATTTCTATGGTTTTGTACGTGTAAATTCAGAACCTAAATATAACGTCCCTGTAACATTTGCTTTTTTTCAGTGAATATATATATATATATATATATATATATATATATATATCCCCAACACCAACAATTGCAAAACAATTGATTTGTATGCACTCCAGGAGAGTTTTATTGCTTCTATTCAAGAAAAGTGTAAGAAGACACCACCAACGCATTTCAACCTCTCGGTCTTGATCACAGTTTACAAAAAAGCCTTCCCATGAGTCTCTATTTATAGTTTGTTTTCCTACCACCACCCAAGTGCATTATGGACATGTAGTCCCCTATAAAAACTCATAACAATTACAACATAATCAGAATTCACTAAACTTCACTATTACTACTAAACATCAAAAAAGAAGTTGAATGATTAAATATTGAAAAATCTCTAAGTCCAAGGAAGATTAATGATAGTTTACATATTTACAGAGAAATAAATAATGATTGTGAGGTAGATGTTAACATACTTGTCATTTCAGTGGGATGTTGGGCTGATAACTAGATTTTATGAACAGTATATTGTTAGCAATATTCACATTATAAGATTAACAATGTTCCCCCAATTTACAGAACATTTATCTTCCTTGTGTCCATCAATCTACTCTGTATAGCTGGTATATTATTTGAAGCCTCATATTCTTTGCTTCATATATATCCCTCATCCAGACAGAATACTCATCTTAATACATGTGAATCCCTTCAATCTCTATACTTTCAGCCTCATGTTTCCCTATGGTTACGATGTCTATTACCTCACAAACATTAAGGGGGTCATTACGACTTCGGCGGTCTTTTTTCAAGACCGCCGAGGGACCTTCGTGCGGAAGACCGCCTGTGCATGCGGTTTGCCTCTCGGCCTATTATGACCGTTGGCAGCTCTCCGTCCCTTTACAGATGGAGAGCCGCCAACAGCCATACTGGCGGGAGGCGGGGAAGTGGAGGTTGCTCCACCTCCACCGCCACGCCAACAGAACACCGCCCAGCGAATCACGTCCTGTGATTCGCCGTGGTGGTGTTCTGTTGGCGGTGTGGTGTCGGCGGAGCTGCCCCCATGGCTCCCGTCCACTCCCGGAGGATCGACGGAACAGGTAAGTCGATCATCCGTTAGGGGAGGGGGATGGGGGGGTGTTGCGTGCATGCATGGGGGTGTGCGTGTGTGTATGCAGAGGGGGTGTGTGAGTGCGTGTATGCTTGCAGGGGTGTTTTGTGTATGGGAATGAGTGCATGTATGTCTGTGGGTATGTCTGTATGGATGTGTGCATGTATGTTTGAATGTGGGTGTGCATGTCTGACTGTGTGTGTGGATGTTGGCATGTATGTCGGGGTGTGGTCGTGTGTGTGTTGGTGGTGCCTGCATGCGTGTCAGGTGTGTGTGAGTTATGTGATGTTGGGGGTCGGGGTGGGGAGGGGTGCCCTTCCACCTTTGGGGGGTGGCAGGGGTGGTGGGGGTGTAGGGGAGGGAGTCAGGGTGGGGGGTGGGAGAGACCCCTATCAGTGCCAGGGATGGAATTCCCTGGCACTGATAGTGCTTACCGCCAAGGATTTCATGGCAGTTCAAACCGCTGGAAATCCACTGCGGTAAGCCGGGCCCAAATACTGCCGGCGGTATAGTGACGGCCGCCGGGCGGGACGGAGAACCTGTTGGCGGTCTTACCGCCGGTTCTCCGCCATCCGCCAGGGTCGTAATGACCCCCTAAATGTTTATTCATACTTCATAATGTCACTACATTGGATGGCCTCTAATTGCACTGATTGCTTTTATAGCCACAAGTCATCATAAATGGTAATGAAGTTCTTCATCAGCATTTAGTCCCCTCAGAGTATTTGTTTTAAGTGGTACCATCAGGCTAGACTCCAACTGTCTAAGCCTGAGCTCACGATCCCCTCCTCTTTCATTTTGCTCAATGGTCGCGATCCCGATGAACTTCATATTCAACCAAGTTTTTCCTTCATGTGTGACTAAATGTTTAGCCAGAGCATAGTTGACATCCTTGTTTTGCACAGCCCTGATGTGTTCAAGTATACTTTTTTTAAAGGACAGATTCTACTTCCCACATAGCGAAGACCACATTCACATTCAATTATGTATACCACGTGAGTAGTTTCACATGTAAATCTCTTTGTTATTCTTATTGATCTTCCTTTAGAATCTGGGTATTCCTTCGTATTTACACCTATCCGACAGGCCTTACACTTCCCACAGCATGTAAACCCTATTGTCTGAGTCTGTAACCAATTCAAAGGTTTGTTTAACTGGAAGTGACTGTTCACCAGAAGGTCTCGTATCGATGGCACCTTCCTGTATGTTACCGTAGGTCTTTCCCCAATCAGTTTACCAATGTCGGGATCCTTCCTTAAAATCTCCCAATACCTATTAAGTATTTTTAAGATCAAATGATTTTCTTTACTATATGTCATGATCATCCTAATAATGGAGTTCTTGTTGTCCTTCTTGAAATTAGATTTGTTCAAAATTTCATCTCTCGTTTTAGATCTAGCTTTGCGTTCTCCCAAATTTATCTCTTTTAGTTCATATTTCCTCTGTACAAATCTTTGTCGAGTTTCTCTAAATTTCAGTTCCATCCCATTGTATATATATGTGTGTGTGTGTGTGTGTATATACAGTATATATATATATATATATATATATATATAAATATATATATATATATATATATATATATTACCTAATGGCAGTCACCACTAGGTAGTTATAGTTAGGACCATGTTTCTATAGACAAAGCACTTTTTGACTTGCCAATATCTTTGGCACTATTCACCATTTAACAAACCTTCACAAAATATTCCCCCAAAAATGTACAGGGGATTTTTGTTGCACATGGGAAGTTTTGGGGTGATCCGTCAAGTGGGGAACTGAGAAAAACAGGGGGCAGGGAAGTCAAAAAACATACATTCCCTCACCATGTTTCTCATCAATAATTTTACTGCAAAAGTTATATTGATATTATCAATGATATATATATATTATTTATGCATAGCTTGCGCCCCAACCATGCACACTTTTTTCATGAAAACATTTACTGCAAATATTACATAAATATTATCAAAAATGTCAAAAGAGAAAAAGGGAGGGTCTCTGTCCGGGTATGAGAGTAGGTGTGCAAGGGTCTATGTGGGTGTGAGAGTAGGAGTGAGAAACAGGGTGTATCTGGGTATAAAAGTGGCTGTGAGAGTGTCTATGTGAGTGGTTGTGTGAGTGTCTGTGTGAGTTGTGAGTGGATCAGTTAATATCTGAGATGGGTCTGTGAGTGGGTGCTTGACTGTATACGTAGGTCTGTCAGTGGGTACAAGAGTGTCTGCGTAGGTCTGAGTGGGAGCATGAGTGTCTCATTGGTTATGTGAGTGGGTGCTTGAGGGTCTGACAGGGTCTGTGATTGGCTGCACCAGTGTATGTGGTGTCTTTATGGGTCCTTGAGTGGATGCGCCTGATGGGTTTTTTGAGTGTGTGCGTTGAGTGCCTCTGTAAGTATGTGCATGACTGTCTGAGGAGGGAAATGTGTGTGTGAAAAAGAGCCTCTTTTTACATGGGCAGCCTTCCACTTTTTGCCTGGAAAATGATGTGGTTTCAAAATTGGAAGTCCCCTATGTCCCCGCTAAACAAGTTCCCAGGGCCAGATCTCTTTCCCCAAAAACGGTATCATGTATGGCATTTCAGCTACCCTTGTAAATCCTTAGTAAATGCTACCCCTGGTACCCATGGTATGGGTACTGATTAGGGTCCCCCAGAGCTGCAGCACTACTTGTGCCACTCTGACAGACCCCACACCAGACCCAATGCAGAATGGCATTGCAAGTGCATGCCAAGGTGTAGTTAAAAGTTGCATACTCAATATGGCACTCACTAAGAGTGCTGTGTCCACTTTCCCAGCAGGCACTATAGGTAAGCCAACCCTCTGGCAGGACTTCCAGGCCTAAGGCAGTATACACTAAATGCATGTGAGGGCATATGTTTAGATGAGCAGATATATCTCTACTGTGTCTTCACAAACCACAAAGAAATAGTATGTATATAGGGAAGCCATAGCAAGTACATTTGCTGGGCAATGCTCATTATGAGTTCCCCAGCTACATGATGCACTCTCTGAATACTGGGTTGTTTATTATCAAATAACTCAGAATAATAAACCGAAACCGATGCCAGTGTTGAATTTATTATAACATGTACCCAAAGGGAATCTTTGAGGTTCCCCCTTCAAAACCTAGTAGCCCTGGCATGGTTGCTGAACTGCTTTTTACTAGCCTGCCACCGCCAAACACAAATCTGGACTCCTGGGGTGAGAGCCTCTGCTCTCAGGAGCCAGAAGACATAGTCATTCCTGGGTGGCGGTGTTATACCTCCTCCCCTAGGCAGGCACCCAGGCCCACTGGTCAGCTTCAAAGGCTTTATGGCCTTTGAAACCTGACCTCTGGCTCTGCTATTAGCACTTCGAGTGGGAAAACCAGTCGGAAAACTTGGTCACAGTAGAAGGAGTGGACCCCTGAGCCTGCACAACCCCCCCAGATGTAGTGGGCAAGATGATCACTCCATTTCATTTTCCTCCATCTTGGAAGGCAGGAAAATTGTCTATCACGGTTAGGGATGTGACCTCTTCCCACAGGACGTGGTCACATATGGGTGTAGCCACCTAATGTAAGTGGCCCATTGTACTCCCCTAATCACCCTCCAAAATCAGTAGTTAGTGTGCCTCCTTAGGCCTGCAGATCAGATTCGATAGTCATGAGAATGCCAGTGAAAAAGAAGACTCAAGGCTCGAGAACCGAAGTCCTGCCGCAACAAGAAAAAGGTGCCTCACCCTGCCTGCTTGTACAAAGAACTCAACAATTGCTGCTGAGAGGTTGACTGGACATCCAATGGACTCTAAGAAACCCAAGAGGTCTTCCAACCTCCAGAGTGATGAAATCACTCCCCGCACCCAGCAAGCAAGATCCAGTGAAGTCCAGTTCACTGACCGGCCACTGACCAATGTACCAGACAAAGAAGCCAGACTAAATTCTACAAGATGGACCCAAGGATAAACCCTGACAGTGTACCAGTTTTGGTGGCACTGCAATCTCCAGTGGTTTGGATGTGCCATAGCCTGGTGTACTGGACCCCCAGTGTCAGACACCCAGAGGAAAAGTACACTCTGAACCGTCCAAGGATCAGAAGAAAACACATGTTGAGGGACTTCTGGACACCCAAGAACTACCCACAGGATGGCCCTGCTGACCTGCAATTCACCCCCCAAGTGACTTGCACCTGGCTCCAAAGGTTCCTTTATGCACAGTCCTTGGCTGACCAATCTGCACCCAGCCTCTGTGGCCCCTGCATCAGAAAGCCAGCTGTGCTCTAGGGGGCCATAACCCCTTGCAACCTTTACACTCCAAGGGGTCCCACCGGACTTACCACTAAGTCCTCCTGTGAAGTGTGTTTCCAAGTGGCCCCTTCTTTGTTCTGCTCCAGCTCCGAGAATTTCAGCCACTGCTCCCGCTTCAACCCGGAACCTTCTGAACTTCTCCGGCTGGCCCGCAGGGCCTCTCAATGACCTCAATCTAAAAACAGAAGGTGAAACTTTTGAGTGAGAGCATTGCCTGATTTTATATGTACTTTTTAAAATGTTTCCCATTGATTCCTATGGTACACAATAATGCACAAAAATATTATTTTTTCATAAACTTTGAAAAATCATAACCTAAGGCATGAAGCCTTTGTCCTGAGGAATAGCAGCATCCCAAATGTGATGGTCCAACTACAAAGGCACATGGTGTGGCTAATAGGAGAGCCAGATCCCCCACCCACTTTATGTCAGTATATGCTTCAGGTGTTCTCCCCATAGGATTGTGTAAGGCTAAATGTTGTCCCTCAATACCTGCAGGTCACTCTGGCTACCCAAACCTATCGTGGCTGCTGACCCCTGTGAGGAATGCCGGGACACGGGCTGAGGGCCGTTATAATGAGGCACATGGGCAACCAGAAGAATAACCTAGCGGACCTTGGGCCTCCTGAAGGCCAGGTTCAGGTTCCTCCATCTTACAGGTGGATCCCTGTGCTATTCACCCGGAAAGGTCTGCCAGATAGTAGTGGCATGCTGCATGTTGCACAACCAGGCCCTCAGACGAAATATGCCTTTTCTTCAGGAGGAGGGGACTGGAGATGACCCTGTGGCAGCAGTAGACCCTGAGGACAGTGAGGATGATGAGTTAGAAGATGAGGATGAGGACAAAAGAACGGCAATACTTCCAAAGACAAACAGGTGAGATAGTGGAACTGACCATTACTCTGACTATTGATTTGTCTGTGTGCCAGTGGCATGATGGCATTCACCTCCATTGCATCTCAATTTACTGTCACCTATGGCTTCTTATTTTTCAGATGTTGGTGATATGACAACATTGTCCTGATGTGATCACTGCAGACAGTTCCAGGTCATTATTTGTCAGCTATCACAGTGTTCAGCTCATTTGCAGTGGATGTGACTGTTCCCACAAATGCACATTTAAGACACATAAAACGGTGTTACTCAAATTGTGTTCAAGGGTGTTTATTGTAGTGCTATAAAATTGGTGGTAAAATGCAATGGAATGTGGTGATGGTAGAGGAAAGTCTAGGATATTGTTCCAGTCTGTTCTTAGCACAGGTCTGGTGTCCAATGAACCATAGGAAGGGGCGCAATGGCAGTTCAAACTGGACAAGGTGACAGGGTGGGACACAAGGGGGACAATCAGGAGAGTCTCATTTCCTGATGGTGGTCTTGGTCTTGACAAGTTTCTCTGGTTTCTGTCTGGTTCACCGGTAACGTTTGCGGGTTGGTTCACCTTCTGCAGGGGGAGCGGTGCTGATGGCTTGTGGGTCCTGTGGCAATGCCTCCTGTCCACTAGAAGCAGTGGATATTGTGGGATGGCCAATAGACTGGCTAGGTGTAGTGGCCCGCTGCTGTGCAGTCCATTCCCTCGTGATGTTGGCCACGTCTATCAGCACCCCTGCTATGGAGATCATGGTGGTGTTGAAGGCCTGCAAGTCCTCCCTGATATCCTGCTGGTGTTCTTCCTGCAGCCGCTTGTTCTTTTGCATATTGTTCAGGATCTGGCACTTTGTGTCCTGGGATTGTTTGTAGTCCCCCAGGAAATTGGTGAGTACCTCCTGGAGAGATGGTTCCCTGGGCCTGTCCTCCCCCTGGTGCACAGCGGTTCTCCCAGTGCCCCTGTTGCCCTGTGCCCCTGTCCCCTGAACGGTGTGCCCACTGCCACTGACCCCAGGTCCCTGATTGTCTTGGGTATGTGGTGTGGACTGGTGTCCCTTTACAGGTGGTCACACTGCTGATTGACGTGTTCTGGGGACAGAGGTGTGGATACACTGGGTGGGTGCTGTGGTGTTGGTAACTGATGGGGGAGGCTCTGTGGTGAACTTGGAGTGGAATGACCAATGTTCCTTGATGGGCCAGGTTGTTGATCCAAATCCTGGAGTCCAGAGTTAGTATCATCACCAGGGGCATCTTCTGTTGGGGGACTGGATAGTCGTGGCACATCCTTTCCACTGAGATCGGCTGGGGAACCTGTGGGGATGTAAGTGATGTATTATGCTTCATGCCTGTGATATGTTCTACATCTCTAACTTCCCCTCTATGGTTGCTTTTGCCCTGCCACCTTTGATTGTGTATAGTGATGTATTATGGGATTGTTAGTTCCCCTATGCTGTGCATGATTTGGTAATGGGTGTCCATGCATGGCTGGGAGGGCTGTCCATGCATTTGTATGGCATGCAGGACTTGCATTGTGGTTAGTCATATGTGTAGGTGCAGTGTGTGGGTAGAGTGGAGTGATGGGAGTGACGGTGAGTGGGTGTGATGGCATACAGGTATTAGGGTGATAAGTGGCAAATGTTGACTTAGAAGGGTCAGTCCTCCAGCTACTCCAGCGAGTCCCTCAGGATACAGTAATGCCAAGACTTGCTCCTCCCATGCTGTGAGCAGTGGGGGTGGAGGTGGGGGTCCACCGCCAGTCCTTTGTATGGAGAGTTGGTGCCTTGCTGACACGGAATGTACCTTCCCCCATAGGTCATTCCACCTCTTCCTGATGTCGTCCCTTGTTCTTGGATGCTGTCCCACGATGTTCATCCGGTCCACGATTCTCTGCCATAGCTCCAACTTCCTTGCAGTGGATATTTGCTGTACCTGCGCTCCAAACAGCTGTGTGTCTACCCTGACTATTTCCTCCATCATAACCCACAACTCCTCATCTGTGAAACTGGGGTGCCTTTGTGGGGCCATGGATGTTGTGTGGTGTGTGCAAGTGTGTGGGTGTTGGGTGGTGTGATTGGGAGTGCGTAGTGGAGTGCATGAGAGATCTATGGTTGTGGGTGTATATGTCGCAGTGGTCTTGATGTCTGTCTGGTGGCAATGATTTGTTTTCATAAAGGGTTGTGCGTAATGTGCGTGTGTGTTTTATTGTGGTATGAGTGGGTGTGTGTGGTGTGTGTATGGGTGTCAGGTGTGTGTTGTTTGAATTGGTCAGTGTTGTGTAGTTTAGTATTAGGGTGTCCATACTAAGCCCGGTGGTGTGTACCGCCAATGGTTTACCGTCGTTGAATGTCTACCATGGAGATTCGTGGGTCATGACGTGGTGCGCGTTGTTCTGTTGGCGTAACGGTATAGGTGTTGGTACTGACAGTGTATCACTGACCTTTGGGCTGGCGGATTTGTGTGTGTGGCTGTATTCTGTCGGTTTGTGTGTGTGTGTCATAATATGCAATGGCAGTATGCTGACGGCCATCAGCGTGGCAGTTTTTACCACCAATGTCATGATGATGGCCTTAATCTTTCAAAAGTAATATCTTCAGTTTCCCTTATCCGATTTTATTAGTTTTGGTGTCAAATTGAAGATAACAATATAATCAGTTTTTATTAATTGGTTTTGAATTTTTAAACTGTTTACTAGTTTTATGATTTTTAAATATTTTACACACTCTGGCGGTCATTATGAGTCTTTCGGTCTCTTGATCACTAGATGTAGGAGGCTGCCCTGGTTTGTAGTGGGTAGTTGCACCTTATACCAGGTCTAGTTATCCCTTATTAGTGAAATGTATTAGTGTTCTAGCAGCTTAGGCTGATAGAGGTAGCTGTAGCAGAGCAGCTTAGGCTGAACTAGGAGACATGTAAAGCGCCTGCAATACCACTATAGTTACACAGTACTGATACACAATAAAAGACAATACTCAGTGTTGCCAAAAATAAAGGTACTTTATTTTAGTGACACAAGGACAAAAATATCTTAGAGGCAATACGCCTTCTGGATGTAAGTATTATACACAATATACACTAGACACCAAAATCAGGTAAGTAAATAGTCATAGGATAGTGCAAACAATAGAAAAAACTATAGAATGCAATAGGTAGAAATAGGCCTAGGGGCAACACAAACCATATACTAAGAAAGTGGAATGCAAATCACGAATTGCCCCCTAGGCAAGTGTAGTGTGGAGAGAGTGTAAGAAAACCACAAAGGTGAGTAAAATACCCCACCCCACAGCCCAGGAAACCAGGAGTAAAGTACTGAACGTTCCCTCAGGACACATTACAAGTCGTGATTACACTTATTACAAGAACCAAGCACGAATGCAAGCAACAAATGGTGGATTCCTGGGCCTGAAGACCTGTGAAGAGAAGAGACCAAGCCCAGAAGTCGCAGAAGAGTCCAGGAAGGACAGGAGCCCCTGCCAACCTAGAAGATGATGCAAATGAGGATTCTCCATTTGGAAGAAGTGTTCAGAAGAGCAACAAAGAAGATGGCTGCGGGTTCCTGCATGATGCAAAGGATGTCCCACATGGAGATGTGTTGCAGTGCTGGATTCATCCAACAAGCCTTGGTTCAAGCAATGTCGCAGATTGCATCAAAATGACTCTGCCAGGACCCAGGAGGGACCTGGGGGTCACATCTCAGACTGAGGAGGCAGAGGGGGCTCCCAACATTGGAGTGAACCCAAAGATGACCAAGCAGCACCCACAGAGGTCCCAGGACACGGGGACAAAGAAGGTGCAAATTGCGATTGCTGCAGCACTACAAAAGAAAGTCCCATGCAGCTGGAGAACAGCTCAGCGAGTTGAGCATTGCAGGATAGAGTGCTGGGGACCTGGGCCAGGCTGTGCATGAAGGATTCTTGCAAATAGTGCAGAGAGGCCTTAGAGGGTGAAGATGACGGGGTGCACAGGGGTACTGTTGCAAACGGGGAAGGTAAGCTCTTACCTCCTCCAAATTTGGGCAGCTGCACCTTAGTACATTCTGTGTCGAAGAGGTCCACCACCTGTGTTCCAGGGAACGCACTTGTTGTTAGGGGAGGAGTCCCAGAGAACCAGTCATTGTCTTAGAAGTTGCCTGCTGGAGCAGGGAAGTGACTCCGTCACTCCCAGGGGATTTCTTTGATCCTTCTGGTGCAGGGTGAAGACAGGGTGTCCCCAGAGTGTGCACACTGTGGGAACTGTTGCAGTTGCTGGCTGGAGCTGAGGTTGCAGAGTTGCAGTAGCCTTTCTGGATACTTTTTTGCATCCTGGAGCAGTCTACGGTTGATCTGTGGTCAGAGGATGAAGCAGGAGCTGCAGAGGATTCCTGGTGAAAACTTGCAAGCTGAATCTGAAGAGGAACCCACAGGAGAGACCCTAAATAGACCTGAGAGGGGGATTGGCTATCTAACCAGCTATGCACCTATCGGGAGTGGTCTCTGACATCACCTGCTGGCACTGGCCACTCAGAGATCTCCAGAGTGCCCCCCACCTTGGAAAACAAGATGGCTAACTCCATGGACACACTGGAGGAGCTCCAGGCACCACCCCTAGGGTGGTGATGAACAGGGGAGTGGTCTCTCCCCTTCTGTATGTCCAGTTTAGCTCCAGAGCAGGGACTAGTGGTCCCTGCACCAGTGTAGACTGGCTTATGGAAGGAGGGCACCATCTGTGCCGTTCAAAGCATTTCCAGAGGCTATGAGAGGCTACCCCTCCCAAGCCTGTAACACCTATTTCCAAAGGTAGAGGGTGTAATACCCTCCTCCCAAAGGAAATGCTTTGTTATGCCTTCCTGGGACTGAGCTGCCCAGACCCCAGGAGTGCAGAACCCTGTCTGTGAGGTGGCAGCAGCTGTAGCTGCAGTGCAACCCTCAGAGAGCTGGTTTGGCAGTACTAGGGGTCCATGGTGGAGCCCCATAGGATGCATGGGATTGGCCCCCAATACCAGATTTGGAATGGGGGTACAATTCCATGATCTTAGACACCTTACATGGCCATAGTCAGAGTTACCATTGTGAAGCTACATATAGGTATTGACCTATATGTAGTGCATGCGTGTAATGGTGTCCCCGCACTCACGAAGTCTGGAGATTTGGCACTGGGCAGCGTGGGGGCACCTCTGCTAGTGCAAGGGTGCCCTCACACATAGTAACGTTGCAGCTAGCCTTCAGTAAATGAAGGTTAGTCATATAGGTGACTTATAAGTTACTTAAGTGCAGTGAAATGGCTGTGAAATAGTGTGTGCACTATTTTACGCAGGCTGCAGTGGCAGTCCTGTGAAAGGGTTTGTCTGAGCTCCTTATAGGTGGCAAAAGAAATGCTGCAGCCCTTAAGGATCTCCTGGAACCCCAATACCCTGGGTACCTAGGTACCATATACTAGGGACTTATAAGGGGGGGGCTCCAGTGTGCCAATTGGAATAGGTAAATTAAGTCACTAAACTATAGTGACTAATTTGGAAGCAGAAAGAGCATGAGCACTGACATTCTGGTTTGCAGAACTTCAGTGACACAGTTATTCACTACAGATAACACACACATTAGGCCATAAACTATGAGTACTGGGGTCCTGGCTGGCAGGATCCCAGTGAGACAGACAAAACACACTGACCAATAGGGTTTTAACTATGAGCACTGGGGTCCTGGCTAGCAGGATCCCAGTAAGACAGTAAAAACACACTGACACACCCTCACAAACAGGCCAAAAGTGGGGGTAACCATGCTAGAAAGAGTACGGACCGCCGCCAAATGTGGTCGTCCAAACAGTACATTATGACTCTGGCGGTCGTGCCACCGTCGGACCACCAGGATTAGTTGTCCTGGTGGTCTGGCGATTGTGGCAGTCCTAATCTGCAAGGGCAGCGCTGAAGGCTATGCTGCCTGGGGATTGCGACTTTGTTCTCTGCCAGTGATTTCATGGCTTTAACACCCATGAATAGGTTGGCAGAGAACGGGTGCAGTCAAGAGACTGCCAGACTCATAATGACTGCCTTTCTCTGTGGGTTAAGCCTTGCTGCTCATTGCCCAGCTACCTAGGGTTGGAACTATTTGGGGGAGTTGTGACTTATTGCTAAGTGTAGGTACTTACCTTCCCCTACCAATAATCTACTCTCCTACAAATATATATACATTGAAGATAAGTCCAATGTTTGTGGTGCCCTGGAGTCCACCGAGACTCCTTGATTGAGAAACTTCAAATTTTAAAGGACGCTTCAGGCAATGCATTTCATTTGTAGTCCACACTGTATTCTTTCTTTAAACAATTTGTCTTTCATACAAGCCAAAACCTTTTTCTTCAAAACAATTTCTATTTTATATGCCCAAGCCAACACATGTTTCGTCAATGCTGCATGTGTAGCTGCTGAGTTCCCCAGGGCTAGAATAAATCAAACAGTTTTGCTCAACTATTCTCATCTCAAATTGGATACAATCACCATTGTGACATAAGGTAAGGAAGGGACTGTAAGTTACAAAATGACACACACTGAGATCCTCTATGCCATGTCCGTAGTGATATATACACCTGTTCTTAGTAAGTCACTCATATCTTATTGTGAATATGAGTAACATATGATCTCCTCAGTGATTTTACAATTTGATTTCCAAATGTTTTGGACATATTACCCATAATAGCCCACATGCCACAGTACAAGAAACTAATGTACAAGACACTTGAATATATAAGGAAAAAATACTTTAGGGTTATTACACTTGTAAACACTAGGAATGCTTACTGCCACTCAGGTTGGTGAGCAGGTTGGTCCTAGTCTCCTCCTGGTTTTCAGAGCGCTCTTTGGTCAATTTTTGTTTGTCCTCAGTTTTGGAAAATGGCCATCTGGACACCTCTACTACCACAGCCATGGATCCAGGTGTGGATGGATATCTCTTAGGGGTTCAGGACTCATTCAGGCTGGGTCCAGGTCTGGTTCAAGATGGTGGGAGCCTGTTTTGTCTCTGTGGCTCTGAACTGAATGCCAGCAATTAACTCCTGGGGACATTCTTAAAGTCCTAGGTGCATGTGTATATTTATGACTCAACAGCAGGGCTGGCATTTGAGCGTTCAAGCTAGGGTCCAGGCACCAAAGCAGTCCTTTCAGGTACAGCAGCAGTCTGGCAGAATGTACATCTGGTCACAGCAGCAGACAGTCCTCCAAGAGTACTTCTTCAGGTCCAGTAGTGAACTGAAAAGTGATTCCAGGTGCCCCGTTTTTATTCCCTGGTGTCCTTCTCCTAGTCTCAAAGGTTCTATGAAGTTCTAGAGAGTTCCTTCCTGCTGGCTTCACTGACAATACAGTGTTGTTAAGCCTATTGTGAGAAGACAGGGCACAGCCTTTTCAGGTGCACAAGGAGCTGTTCTCAGCTTCATCTGTCCATTCTGCCAGTTGATGGCTCATTGAGTCTCATCTAATCCGACTGTTGTGTGACTGTCTGGGGGAATTCACAAATTCTAAATGTGAACTATACCCAGTCGTGTGACCCAAGACAGACTGATGGCAAAAAGGGCTGAGTACACGGAATTGCCAACAGTCTAAAAGTGGCATTTTCAAACAAAATTGTAATGAAACATTGACTTTACCATTACAGAGGGTTTATCATTACATTTCAGTAGGTACCAAACATGACATAACTACCCTCTCTCATTTAGGGAAGACAGATTATTAACTGTAATAAGGAATTCCCTCTAACAGGATATATATAACTTAAAAGTACGTGTCCTACCTTTTAGTTACATATCACCCTGCTCTTTGGGCTACCTAGGGCCTGTGTTAGGGCTGAATTATTTGTGACATTTAGAATTTGTATAGTGAGTTTAAGCTTGGCAAGGAGGTTTGAATGTCAGGTAGACATGGCAGTGTGATATTGCATTCAGGATGCAAAGGCAGTCATGAGACATTTTTTAAGTATAATTTAGGTGGGTGGCACATTGAGTGCTGCTTACCCACCAGTAGCATTTAATGTACACTTATACCACTCTACATGATTAAATATGACAATCTGGTTTATGCCACTCAAACCACATTTAGGAGAGTGAGCACAAGCACTTTAGCACTGGACTAACAGAAGTAAAAATCCAGAAAAATTGAGGTAAAAAGGCAAAACGTTTGAGGGAAGACCATCCTAAGGTTGGCAAGTCTAACACTTATCTAGTAGCAAATTAACAATTTCACTCAGCGAAATGGGACTGTTCATGACCTTACAAGAAGCGGTAATTAATTTGTTCCAATGTATCTAGCCTTTACTATACTCCAAGTTGTTTGAGAAAACCTCTGGTTCTATCACAAGTGTTGCGAGTGTTTCACTAAGGCACACTTAAACTCTATACTTGAACAGAGCGGAAATATTTCATATAATCTGATCTCAACCTGACCTAAGGAATGCACATAAATCTAGCACAATTTCCAGGTAATTAAATTTCAGTTTATAAATATCCTTTATCTAAGTAGTTACTCCCATGCCCATCAGGAATAATATCTAAGTCTTTTACTTCGATCTTTGTGAACCGTTCTTGATCAAAGACTCCACGAGATTCCAAAGTAAACACTGTATCTAAATTGATGAGTAAAATTTAACACAGTTCATTGTTCCCCTATGCTTTAGATCTGTCTCTAAAACCATCAAAATGCAGTTTTCCTCTATTTTAATATAAAAAAAACTTATCACATTGATTTTTGGAATTGTTTTTACCTGACAGTCAAAATTTGGCAAAGTGGCCCTTCTTATTGCCCAGTCTACATATAACATTCAATGAAGAATTATCTTTATACCTAGCCATGTGCCTGACCACTCTGTACCTATAGCAAATACTCATAAAGGTAGAAAAGGTGGATTTACTTTTTTTTATTTTGATCAACTTCCTTTGTCTCAACTTTATTTATATTAGAATTTTTCATCTTTGTTCATTTCCATTAGACATGATATAGAGTGTTCTAATTGTTTAGCAGCTGACATTACTTCATTGATTTTTGGATCGTCTTTCAGCCATATCCCCTGTCTGACCTTGTCAAGGCGGAGGTTTAGTATTAATTGCTCCCAAATGTGTTCCTCTGAGGGCTGGCCAAAGTTTCAAGAAGAGACTAGCTCCTTAAAGCAGTCATATAGTTATTCAGACTAGCTTCCTCATTCTAAAGTGATACCTTTCTAATATGGTGCTAGCCTTGAGGAGTAAGTGGTTTTCCAACGTTTTAATCTACATTGTAGGAAAGTGGATTCATATTTGAGGTGATTGATCATCATCTTCAAGGAATAGTAATACTCCTTTTCAGGGTGAACCCACAAAGTTACTAAATTAGCCTAAGCTCCTCCTACTGGTAGCTGTTGCACAAAACCTGCAGACCTAACTGAGAGCAATCTGAGGAGCATATATACAGTACAAAAATAATAATAAATTAAAGATACTAAGCTATACAGATGCCAATCCAAATACGAAAAATAGATATAGGGCCAAAAAACATCAAATTCCAATGATAGACTACTGAAGCGGTAGACAAAGACCTACGTGTGAATTGATGGCAACTGTGATGGAGCCCTGTTCTGCTAGGTCTACAGATTTGGTCCAGAAAAAATCTGGAAGGGAAAAAGGTTGAGAAAAAGTTTTGAGCCTCTCTTCAGAAAGGGACTTTTTCATTTCTTAAGAAACTTTTTTCCATCTGATATGGCGCACCACTTAAATATTAGTAATTGCTGTGGAACTGAAGGCCAGGTTCCTGAAGCAGGTTGGTCCAGATGGAGCTCTGGAACTTTGGAAAATTCTCACAGAACATTTTTTAAGTTCCAGCACAGAGACGTTTTGGGGGTGCAGAGACATTTTAACAGGGTGAAGATGAAATCCAATTCAATGCTGTGGATATACCTGTTGAACACTTTAAATTATTTGGGTCTTGCTGAAGCTGTGAATGAAAAGTTTTCAAAAGTTTACAGACAACCTTCTAGTGCCCAAACAACCACAAGACTATAGTTGGAAGACCGACCCGGACCACATAGAAAGGGACTTAGAGACTCAAAGGGAGTCAGCCAGAAGCCAATAGCAAAGCCCTGTACAAGTCCAATTGCCACTATTCAGCTGGGCACTTCAGAGAACTGGCCTGCTGCAGCTTGTTGTGGTCCTGTAACTACACAAGATTTCATTCCTTGGACACTTGGAGACCTCTTGATTGTCCTAGCTGCAAGGAAGAGCAGGGACAGTACTTCAGGGCTACTCTCAGGTCAGGGAGATTATGTCCAGTCTGCTTTTGATCTTTTAAAGAGCAAGGAAGTATTTAGGGAGAGTACCTTGGTGTGCCACCCATAAGGTTGACACTTGTCAGCAGGCGAGGGTGTTACTGCCTCATCCTTAACCAATTGCTTAAATGTTCCTGGGGGCTACCTTGCCCTGTTTTTTAACAGTTCCTGTTTGCCACAGCACAAACAATTCCCCAGCGCCCCACAGTCTTGAGATTCAAAATGGAGAAAACCTTTCTCCCTGCTGGAAAGCCTGTGTCCCTAACCAGAACCGTGGCCAGGGTGATGAGCAGCCCTCTCCTCTGTGGTCCCTCAAAACTTATTCTGGTGGTAGTTTTCCACCCACTGGGTTTGATGACAGCTTGACTAAGGGGAAAAAGGATAAGACCTTTCCAAGTGTCACCTGGAATTCAGCTTTGACAATTAAGTCCCAAGGCACACCTAAACTGGTCCTCCTGCCACAGAAATCAGAACACCTCCCCATGCCCATGCCATTGTCCTTTCTCGAGAAGCAGTTGACACACCTCTTTCATACCTTATTCAGCCAAGTACAGACAAAGTAGTCGCAAGAGAGTTAATGCAATGAGGTTTTAGCAACTTTAGGCTGCGTAAAGGTAAGTTTATCATGTGGAGTTAAACTGGCAGTGCTGGCGGTCCGACCCTGGCGCAACTGCCACAGTCATAATGTGGCAGTCTGACCACCACATTGGCAGCAGTCCAACTGCCACCATGACCCTGGCGTGTCTTAAGACCACCAGGGTCGTAATGACCCCCAAAGTGTCACCCACACAAGACACCCCTCAAAACATGTTCCAAGACAGACATTGCAGTCCAAATGCAGTATAAAACCCCAAATTTGACTTGACAATATAACCCAGTTGTCAAACTTTAAACTTCCCTTTTATTGCATATATGTCCCCCCAAAGGCAGGCCTTAAGATAAAAGCGAGTTGCCTTATTATATTCAATACATGCAAACATTTGATTGAGGACAGATAAGCATTTCATCGTTTTTATCTATAAAATTGTAATAAAAAATCCTACTTTTAGAAAATTGACATTTGCCTGCACTTAGCTATTTGGTGCCTGCAGTCTCACCTGGTTTACATATTTGGGTGAAACTGACAAACTTTGTGACTCCCCCAGACGGTCACACAATAAAGGGTTACATGTGGCCGAATGGGCCAGAATAGGCCATCTGCTGGTGTGATGGGGGAGGAGCTGAGCACAGCCTCGCTAGCAACTCAATAGGCTGTGCATTGACTGCCACAAAGGGCTTGTCACCTTCATATTGTCTCTGCAGAAATTCTAAGTAATTCACAGGGAAACCTCTATACATTTTTTTCCAACTTCAAAGAAAGCATTGAATATAAAAGTAGCATTCTCAGGCACACTTTTCATTTTACTCCTGGATCTGTGGAAGGTCTCTCAAAGCACTGCTTGCTGCTGTGATCTGATGTGCATGTGGCTTGACTGCTTTACTATACCAAGATGTACTGCTTTGCTGCCTGAAACTTGCCTTGAACCCTCAGAGGGCAGCCTTGCTGTTTGATACCGGCATCTTCACCTGAGCCAAGGACTACAAGAGTGACTCCAAGGGGCATATTTATACTCCGTTTGCGCCGAATGTGCGTCAAAATTTTGGACGCACAATCGGCGCAAACCCTGCCCCATATTTATACTTTGACGTCCGACCCGAGGGCGTCAAAGTTCCACCATGTGCATCATTTTTTGGAAGGGGGAACCAGCCTTGCGTTAATTATATGCAAGGTAGGCGTTCCCTTCCAAAAAATGACTTTAAGGCCTGTGCCCCATATTTATACTCTGACGTCATTTTGACGCACAGGAGGGGGCAGGCCTTAAAAAACGGCGCACAGCCTGATGGGTGCTGTTTTTTAACGCCTGGGTCAGGGCAGGCGTTAAGGGACCTGTGGGCTCAGAAGGAACGCAGAGGTGCCCTCCCATGCCCCCAGGGACACCCCCTGCCACCCTTGCCCACCCCAGGAGGACTTCCAAGGATGGAGGGACCCATCCCAGGGAAGTTGAGGTAAGTTGGGGTAATATTTTTTTTCGTTTTTTTTTTTGTGGCATAGGGGGGCCTGATTTGGGCCCCCCTACATGCCACTATGCCCAATGACCATGCCCAGGGGACATAAGTCCCCTGGGCATGGCCATTCGGCAAGGGGGCAAGACTCCTGTCTTTGCTAAGACAGGAGTCATGTCAATGGAGGTTGGGCTTAAAAAAAAAATGGCGCAAATCGGGTTGAGGCCTGAATTTTGCCTCAGACCTGACTTGCCCCATTTTTTGGCGCACAACCCCCATTTTCCCATACGCCGGCGCTGCCTGGTGTGAGTCATTTTTTTTGACGCACACCAGTCCGCAGCGCCGGCTAACGTCATTCAATAAATAAGGCGCCCGGATGGTGCGTTGGAATGGCGTTAGCCGGCGGTAAAATTTTTGACGCACAACTGCGTTGGCGCAGTTGTGCGTCAAAAAGTATAAATATGGGCCCAAGTTTGCTAGT
The DNA here is from genome assembly GCF_031143425.1 of Pleurodeles waltl. Taxonomy (NCBI): domain Eukaryota; kingdom Metazoa; phylum Chordata; class Amphibia; order Caudata; family Salamandridae; genus Pleurodeles; species Pleurodeles waltl. The sequence goes on along the minus strand of NC_090447.1, from coordinate 1,041,888,200 downwards.
TTGCTGATCTCCTGTTCAGAGCTAAAGGGATATAAAAAGCTCCCACCTTTTTTAATCTGCACTTTGTCCCAGCCTGAGTGAGTAGTGAACACCCAACTAGTTTCCCACACTTTCTGGACACTTGGTTGTGGTGCTAAAGGTACCAAGATAGCTAAAAGCTAAACTTGAGAACATTTGTGGCTAAAACATCTCTGAGAGCTGAGGAAACACCTAGACCAACCTGCTTTTTGATCCAACCAAGGTGCATCACTGGTCTGTGTGTCTTTGCAGCTGTTCCAGATACCTTCTTTTCCACAGAAGCAAATCGTTGTCAGCTGTCCTTACCCAAAGGGTTGTTCAAACTACTGGAATTATCGTTGGCTACAGCCTCCTACCTCATCCAGCTCAAAATCGCTGACTTCTAAAAAAAATTACTAAGTCGGAACGTAGAAATCTTCACTGCGACTTCGTCCAGAGGCTCTCTGACAATGATACTTCTTTCTCAGACATTGCCTGCAGCCTTGACCCGCTGAACATTACCTTCTCTGAACTTTGTTTTCTTGAAAATTGTTCTAAGTCCGAAGGTAAGCACTGGCCCGTCCCAATTCTCTTCTTGTATCTTAACCGCACTCCACTCCAGTCAGTCGTATTTTTTTACTTTGACCCAGTCCAGCATGACTAGATGTCTGTGGTTGGCATTTTGATCTTTCAAGAGCCCGTTTGTACTAAAAACTTTAAAAATTCATAACTCCTATTCTACAGATTTTTTGTCAATTTACTACAATATACTGTTCTAATTTGGTGTGGATTTTTCCTTATGTTATGTTTTCACATTGTTATTGTTTGTTGGCTGCACAACTAAATTACAAGTTGTCTCCAAGTTAAACCTGACTGAATCTTGTTCCAAGCTACCCAGGGATAAGCACAGATTAGTTGGTGACTTTTGTAGTTCACTCTTTAAAGGACTGCGGCTGTTGCTTGAAAAGTGTTCACACCACACTCAACCTACAATCACACATCACACAACCACTCCTAATATTTCTGCAGTTCCCGAGAGCTCTACTTCATTTCTAATAGTATGCTCCATGATTTTTCAAAGAAAACAGTCTGAAGGCATGACTGGTCTCACATCTACTTTAAGAGAACTAGAGACACTATCCCACCAGAGGGAAACAATTCTCACAGGATGATGACCGACCTGGTCATCAGCATTCAGCACTCTGAGGAGCACATTTCTAATGATCTGCTCTGCAGATATCAGTTGACATGTCACTGTAGAAATGTTGGCTCCTTTGTCCTCCACCCTATTCCCATTGATAGAAGGCCACTGCCTGTACTTTTTTGTATTATCAGAATTTGGTCCATGGGCTGCATCTCTTTTTTACAGAGGGACATTAGGGTAATGTCTGACTACTCCCCAGTGCTCACTGGGGTAACTTCCCCCATCCCTAAATTGGAAATTCTGAGGTCTCCCTACCTACGGCATGTTTTTTTTTAGAAAAACAGAATATCCTTTCTTATGCCTTGTCTATAGAAAGTCATAACACAATGGGATTCATTGCACCAAATCCCCCTTCCTTGGCTTTGATGCAAAATGGGAATCACTCTCATTAAAACTCATTTGGGGCCTTTAGAAAACATGTTTGTATTATCCAATCTCAACCATCTTTTTGTGGACCCCCCAGCTACTTTTGTAGATGCTCTACAGAGACACAGGCTATCTTCCTTCCCTAACTCTCTGGAAACGGTGAACTTAGATTCAGGATGTGTTCCTTCATAAGCAAACTATATAGGCCATTAGAATTGTGTGTACCTTACTGCCCTTCACCCAAAGATCAAGTGCCTTATTTCATAAGTTTACAAAATACTGCCTAGCCTATTGTAGCTCTTTCTGGCTATCTCCGAATGTTAGGCAATATTTTTCTGGGGTTAGAAGACATTTTTGTTCAAGGGTGTCTTTCAAAGGGGCATGCCTAATCTCGTAAACTGCATCTAAGGCCAATAGAGTATCCCTCCAAATAATGAGCATGTGCTTCCACAGGCTAAACTCCAAGTCTTCTTCTGGGATATTATGCGTATGCAATAAGGCCTCATATGCTGCACACCATTTAGCAATATCCCCCCTTACCATATAATTGCCATTGTGTCATTCAAGGCAATGCAAGGCAATACTAAGGATTATATCATATATAATCCCGCCCCCCTGATATTACTCATAAAAAAAATGTTGTCCGAAGATTTTCATTTTTGATTTGTATTTTTGGATCATTAGTGAAGCTTAGGTAGACATTGCTGATCCGAGCCATATTGTTCTAGATGACATTTTAAAGAATGGTGGATGTGTTGCAGTTATGATGTAATATTTCAGGAACCATGAGACATGAGACCTATATACATAATTTTGGTGTCGAAACATAGGTTTTGAGGGTCAAGCAGTTTTATAGAGACAGAAAAGAACTCCTTGGAGCAAAAATTTCGCCATTTTCCAAAAGGGCAGCTATAATAGAGGAAGAAGAGAAATATATAGAAAGGAAACAAATAATAATGTTTTTTAATCATGCTATGTATGTTTATGATCTGTATATGAAAAAAATTATGTTTAGCACTCCTGTTTCAGACACATTTTCATGATTAACTTTATTTATTTGCTTCAGCAATCATTTGTGGTACATTGCAGAATGTTGAACATTTGAGAAAAGTATATCGACAGGGACATTTTTTTGTAGCATGAGTTCCATGAGTAGAGGCTTTAGAAATTGTGGAGGTTTCATCACCCCATCAATATCTTCCTAACCAAATTCATACTTATCTTTCTCTACATATGAAGATCCAAAATATTTACACATCTCCTGATCAAGTAGAATGTTCTTTTAATGTGATCATGAACAGAATATGACATCAGGGAAAGGGCACTTAGGGGGACTGATCTCTTGAACTCAATGTAACGAAGATTGTCAAATGTGTGTCAGTCAGAACTCATTTTCCACACTCACAAGGTATTTTTCCATGTCTTTAAAGCCATATTCTTCTTCTGTCTCAGCAAATCCTTTTAGAAACTTCACAGGTTTATCAGTTAGAGCTCCAAGCTTTGTTCGAATTTTGCATACTGTCATCAGTCGTGAGGATAGGCACCTTGATAATAACTCTGGGCACCTCTAGGTCAAGCTTCTTGTACAGAATATGAAGTGGGAATAAGGCTTTCATTACAACCCTGGAGGTAGGTGATAAAGAGGAGGTACTACCGCCAACAGGCTGGTGGTAATTACTGCCAAATTAGGACCATGACGGTGATATCTCCCATAGACAGCCAATATACCACACCAACCGCCAGGGCGGAAGCAACAGCCACCACAGCAGTAGCTGCCAACAGCCAGGCGGAAGACAAAGTACTGCCCGCCATATTTTGACACAGGAAACCACCAACTTTTTTGGGGAAGTACCAACACTAACAAAACCCTGGGGGAAACAGAGCACAAAAATCAAAGGACACACCAATGGAGATACACAGAAGAACCACACTGCCATGGAACCCGATGCAAGTCTTCCTGATGAGCTTCTACATTATGCTCCACCTGGAACACCAGCGCCAGTGAAGATGACGACGGTAAGTACAGCCACCTAGCAAACAAGGGAGGGTGAGAGGAAAATGAGAGTGACACACACGCTGTAGGAAGGTAGCCTCTTTCTAGTCTTGTTACACCAACTTTTGGCCTGTTTGTGAGTATATGTCAGGGTCTTTTTACTGTCTCACTGGGATCCTGCTAGCCAGGACCCTAGTGCTCATGGTGAAAACCCTATTTGTCAGTGTGTTCTATATGTCTCACTAGGATCCTGCTAGCCAGGGCCCCAGTGCTCATAGTTTGTGGCCTGAATGTGTTCCCTGTGAGGTGCCTAACTGTGTCACTGAGACTCTGCTAATCAGAACCACAGTGCTTATGCTCTCTCTGCCTTAAAAATTGTCACTGCTGGATAGTGACCATTTTTACCAATTCTGATTGGCACACTGGAACACCCTTATAATTCCCTAGTATATCATACCTAGGTACCCACGGTATTGGGGTTCCAGGAGATCCCTATGGGCTGTAGTATTTATTTTGCCACCCATAGGGAGTTCAGGCCAGTCGTACACAGGACTGCCACTGCATCCTGAGTGAAATAATGTCCACGTTATTTCACAGCCATTTTACACTGCACTTATGTAACTTATAAGTCACCTATATGTCTAACCCTCACCTAGTGAAGGTTAGGTGCAAATTTACTAAGTGTGAGGGCACCCTGACCCTAGCCAAGGTGCCCCCACATAGTTCAGGGTAATTTCCCCGAACTTTGTGAGTGCGGGGACACAACTACACGTGTGCACTACATATAGGTCAATACCTATATGTAGCTTCACAATGGTAACTCCGAATATGGCCATGTAACATGCCTAAGATCAAGGAATTGTCCTCCCATGCCAAATCTGATACTAGGGTGCCAATCTCATGCATCCCCAGGACTCCAGCATGGACCACAGGTACTGCCAAACCAGCTCTCTGGGGTTTTCACTGCAGTTACCGCTGCTGCCAACCCACAGACAGGCTTCTGCCCTCCTGGGGTCTGGGCAGCCCAGTCCCAGGAAGGCAGAACAAAGCATTTCCTCTGAGTGAGGGTGTTACATGCTCTCCCTTTGGAAATATGTGTTAAAGGCTGGGGAGGAGTATCCTCCCCCAGCCTCTGGAAATTCTTTGAAGGGCACAGATGGTGCCCTCCTTGCATAAGGCCAGTCTACACTGGTTCAGGGATCCCCCATCCCTTGCTCTGGCATGAAACTGGACAAAGGAAAGGGGAGTGACCACTTCCCTGTCCATCACCACCCCTGGGGTAGTGCCCAGAGCTCCTCCAGTGTGTCCCAGACCTCTGCCATCTTGAATGCAGAGGCGTGAGGGCAAAATGGAGGCCTCTGAATGGCCAGTGCCAGCAGGTGACGGCAGAGACCCCTCCTGATAGGTGCTTACCTGACTAGGTGGCCAATCCTCCTCTGAGGGCTATTTGTGGTCTCTCCAGTGGGCTTCTCTTCAGTTAACGAATGCAAGAGCTTACCAGAGTTCCTCTGCATCTCCCTCTTTGACTTCTGCTAAGGATCGTTCTCTGACTGCTCCAGGACGCCTGCAAAACCACAATAAAGTAGCAAGAAGACTACCAGCAACATTGTAGACCCTCATCCTGCTGGATTTCTCAACTGTTTCCTGGTGGTCCATGCTCTGAGGGCTGTCTGACTTCACCCTGCACTGGAAGTCAAGAAGAAATCTCCCATAGGTCAACAAAATCTTCCCCCTGCTACCGTAGGCACCAAACCTCTGCTTCAACAGTCTTCTGGGTCCCCATTTCATCCTGATAAGCATGGTCCCTGGAACACAGGAGCTGGATCCACGTGACCTCGACAGACCAGTTGTCCATCTGTTCAAACTTGGTGTACATGAGTCCTTGCCTCCCCACGCCAGACAGTAATCTTGTGTACTGCGTGAACTGCAGCTGCTAGGGCTTCTGAGCACTTTTTCAAGGAATCCTTTGTGCACAGCACAGCCCAGATCCCCAGCACTCTGTCCTGCATTGCTCAACTCGCTGAGTTGACCACCAGCTTCATGGGACCCTCCTTTGTAGTGTTGAGACGACTGCCGTGCTCAGTTCTCCTGGACCCATGTTCAAGTGCTTCTGTGGGTGCTGCCTGCTTCTGCATGGGCTCCCTCTATTGCTGAGAGCCCCCTCTGTCTTCTCCTCCAAGGGGCGACCTCCTGGTCCTTCCTGGGCCCAGGCAGTGCCCATGTTCTTCAACTGCAACCTTTGCAGCTAGCAAGGCTTGTTTGCAGTCTTTCTGCGTGGAAACAACTCTGCATCCTCCAGCATGCCATGGGACATCTTCCTTGCAAAGGAGAAGGTCCTGGCATCTTCAGTTGTTGCAGAATCTTCAGCTTCTTCCACCTAGTGGCAGCCATTTTTTTACCTTCATCTGGGGTTTAGTGGGCTCCTGCCCCCCCTGGACACTTTTGTGACTTTTGGACTTCGTCCCCTTTCTTTACAGGTCCTCAGGTCCAGGAATCCATCTTCAGTGCTTTGCAGTCAGTTGTTGTCTTTGCAGAATCTCCTATCACAACTTTAGTGTGTTTCTGGGGAAGTAGGGTAACTTTACTCCTACTTTTCAGAGTCTTGGGGTGGGGTATCTTGGACACCCTTAGGCCCGTATTTATACTCCGTTTGCGCCGAATTAGCGTCGTTTTTTTCGACGCAAATTCGGCGCAAAACTAACGCCATATTTATACTTTGGCGTTAGACGCGTCTAGCGCCAAAGTATTGGCAAATAGCGTCATTTTTTTGCGTGAACGCCTTCCTTGCGTTAATGAGATGCAAGGAAGGCGTTCCCGTCTAAAAAAATGACGGCGACGCAAATGCGTCGTATTTATACTCCCGGGCAAAAATCACGCCCGGGAGTTGGCGGGTCAAAAAACCCCGCATTTGCGCCACTATTTAACGCCTGGGTCAGGGTAGGCGTTAAGGGGCCTGTGGGCTCAAAATGAGCCCACAGGTGCCCTCCCCTGCCCCCAGGGACCCACCCTGCCACCCCTGCCCACCCCAGGAGGACACCCAAGGATGGAGGGACCCACCCCAGGGACATTCAGGTAAGTTCAGGTAAGTATAATTTTTATATTTTTTAATTTTTTTTGGGTGGCATAGGGGGGCCTTATTTGTGCCCCCCTACATGCCACTATGCCCAATGACCATGCCCAGGGGACACAAGTCCCCTGGGCATGGCCATTGGGCAAGGGGGCATGACTACTGTCTTTACTAAGACAGGAGTCATGAAATGGCGTCTGGGCGTCGTAAAAAAATGGCGCAAATCGGGTTGAGGCGATTTTTTTGCCTCAACCTGACTTGCCCCATTTTAAGACGCCCTAACGTCATTTTTTCCCAACGCCGGCGCTGCCTGGTCTACGTGGTTTTTTTCCACGCACACCAGGCAGCGCCGGTCTGCTTGCGCCGGCTAACGCCATTCCATAAATACGGCGCCCGCATGGCGCTTCAGAATGGCGTTAGACGGCGCTAAATTTTTTGACGCTAAACTGCGTTAGCGCAGTTTAGCGTCAAAAAGTATAAATATGGGCCTTAGTGTTTTCTTACACTCCCAGTGACCCTCTACACACTACACTAGGCCTGGGCTCCATTTGTGGTTCGCATTCCACTTTCTTAGCATATAGTTTGTGTTGCCCCTAGGCCTATTGCATATTGTATTCTACAGTGTTTGCACTATTTTTTAACTGTTTACTTTCCTGATTTTGGTTTGTGTGTATATTTTGTGTATTTTATTTACCTCCTAAGGGAGTATATCCTCTGAGATATTTCTGGCACATTGTCACTAAAATAAAGTACCTTTATTTTTAGTAACTCTGAGTATTGTGATTCTTATGATATTGTGCTATATGATACAAGTGGTATAGTAGGAGCTTTGCATGTCTCCTAGTTTAGCCTAAGCTGCGCTGCTCTAGCTACCTCTATCAGCCTAAGCTGCTAGATCACTACTAATCTACTAATAAGGGATAATTGGACCTGGCACAAGGTGTAAGTGCCATCAGGTACCCACTACAGGCCAGCCTCCTACACACGCACAACACACACCTGACACACACACGCCATACACACAACCAGCTGCATTACAAAAAACAACTTGTCCCCAAAAGTCTGCAGAACAATGAAAGGACAATAGGAATTGACAAAAGTGATTGTAATCAGTTCAACAAAAAATGAGCAATAATCCGATTTGGCCATGAAATAGATGTGTACACTTGTATAAAAAAGAGACACTGCCCAGTCCATAGTTCAAAGGGCCCACATGGTCACAGGGCACAGTCCAATGCCCGATTCAAATCCTGCACCAATCTGGATAGAACACTGCAGGTGCATCAGTTGTCAAATAGGCAGGCACCTCAGGGGGAAGGGGGCACCTCAGCTAGATGCAGGAACAAGCCTACTGGTTCTGGAGGGGGCAACGTGCCCATTGCCTTGTCCTGGGGAGTGCAAGGCTACAGTCTCTCGAGTGGGTGTCTTCCCCACTAGTTCTGCAAGGGGCATCATGCCCATTGCTTTGTCCTTCTGAATGCAAGGCCACAGTCTCTCAAGTGGGTGACTTGCCCACTGGTTCTTGAGGGGGCAACATGCCCTGTGCTTTGTCCTGGGGAGTGCAAGGCCACAGTCTTTCTAGTGGGTGGCTTGCCCACTGGTTCTGGAGGGGGCAATATCCCCTGTGCTTTGTCCTGGGGAGTGCAATGCCACAGCCTCTCGAGGGGTTGACTTGTCCACTGGTTCTGGAGGGGGCAGCCCGCACAGTAGCCCCAGAGGGTGGAGTACATGGTGGGCGCCGGCGGTGATGGCCAGCCCCTGCACTCTGTGATGACTGCACTGTGGTGGTGGTTGGGGGAGGCTCCTGGTTAGCCCTTGGACTCTCTGATGGCTGCACTGTGGTGGTGGTTGGGGGAGGCTCCTGGTCAGCCCCTGCACTTTCTGATGGCTGCACAACAATGGCTGGCGGTGGGGACCCTGTGACATCTGGTGGTGGTGGCAGTGTTTGGCTGGCAGCTTCCGCTGGGTAGATTTCCTCTGCTCCTCCTGGTCATGGGTTGGGGATCCCTTACCCTTCCTGGTAGGGGTGGATGGGCTCTTCCCCCTCTTTCTGGTGGTACAGGCTCCTTCCCCTTTTATCCAGCTGGCGCAGGCTCCTTCTTCTTCGGTCCAGCTGGTGCAGGCTCCTTCCCCTTCTTTTCAGCTGGTGCAGGCTCCTTCACCTTCTTTCCAGCTGGTGCAGGCTCCCTTCACTTCCTCACAGCTGGTGCAGGCTCCTTCCCCTTCCTCACAGCTGGTACAGGCCTCTTCCCCTTCTTTGCAGCTGGTGCCAGATTCTTCCCTTTAATCCTAGGTTGTGCTACCTCCTTCCCTTTCAGTACTGTTGGTCTGGTATCCCTACCTCCATGAGTAGGTGGTATTACCACTGTCCCCATGGATGTTTGGGTGAGGTGCTGGGCTGGGTCCTTGCTACCCTGCCCAAACGTGCTGGACGGGGATGGGAGGGGGAGGGAAGAGGTCAATCATGGAAAGGAAAAGCTTTTTAGGCGTGAGTAATGGGAGTGGAGGATGAGGGAGTGGTCGTTGGAGGTGTTTGTCTGCTGGATTTGGGTGCAGGTGCATGGGCTGTTTGCTGTTGTGAGGTGGATGAATGTTGGGTGTCCGAATGCTTGAGTTTGTGTCCTTTAGGAGGGGGACAGACATGGTGGGAGAGGACACAGGGGTCGTGTGCATGGAGGTTGTGGAGGTGTCTGCCAGTGAGGTGTGTTCTGCCTGGTGTGGTGATGATGATGGTTGTGCATATTGATGTAGTGCAGGCAGCTGTGAGTGTACATGCACCGGGGTGGCAGGTGGAGGAGCAGGAGGAGGGGGAGACAGTGGAGAAAGTGGATGTTGTCATGTCTGCAACTGAATGGTGTTTGTGTGAGTGCCTGTGGGATGAAGTGTGGTGCTTGTGTTTGCCTCTGCCACTCTTGGGTGTTGTCTTGTGTGCATGCATGTTTGTGTGCTTGGGATGGGTTGGGGTTGAGGAGAATGGGACTGGGAAGTGAAAGTTGGAGGGGGGATGGCTGAAACAGGGACAATGGCTGCCATCACAGAGGAGGCCAGAGCCTGTATTGATCTCTGTTGTGCTGCCAATCCACTGTGAATACCCATCTGGGATGCCAGCCCCTGGATGGCATTCACAAAGGTTGACTGCCCTAAAGAGATGTATCTCAGGAGGTCAATAGCCTCCTCACTCAGGGCAGCAGGGCTCACTGGGGCAGGGCCGGAGATGCCTGGGGCGAAGGAGATGCCCACCCTCCTGGGTAAGCGGGCATGGGCAACTCGCAGAGGGGCTACTGGGAGGGTGGTGCTGGTATGGGTTTGAGGCTGTACCTACAGCTGGGGTGGTCACAGAGGTGTCCACCACCACCAGGGAGCTCCATTCGGAGGAGGTATCAGAGTCTGTGTTGTCCCCTCCAGTCTCCGTCGTGGTGCTCCCCTAGCCCTATATCCCACTGGTGCCCTCAGCATTCATGGACTCTGTCCTCCAGGGTCCTGTGGGATGCCACTCCCTCTGTCAGCAGTGCCTCTGCTCCTCTGTCAGATGATGCTAATGCACATAAGGACAGGATGACAAAACAAGAAAGGGGGGGAGAGACAAAGATACACAAGGTCAATGACTGCACCAGCACCACCGTTGGTGTACACAGCACCCTCACACACAGGGAACAGGCCTACGCAATATTCATGGCACTACCAGTGAAATGACTCGTCACCAGGAATGAGGAGGGACACACACCGCAAACTGCAGCACACACCGACGCAGCCCTGCCCAGAAGTGAATACTAACAAGCTAGATAAGCAGTATTTTACATTCAAACCCTTAGCCACCAGAGGACCTACGCTGCTATGTCTGGCCTGGCCTAGGGGCACCCAAGAACAGACAACCACCACCCGGATATTACCCTATGTAATGTTAGCCACTGTACTCACCACCTTGTGGCTGCTGTGATGCCATTAAGCACCCATCCAGCTCAGGGTAGGCTACTGCCAGTATGCGGGTCATCAGAGGGGTCTGGGTCTGACAGGCACCCCTTTGTCATTGAGAGGCCTCCGCGGTCTTCCGTGCCCAGCATCTCAAGTCCTCCCACTCCCACTGTTTCCAGCAGTGGGTGCTCTGCCGGCCACAGATCCCCAGGGTCCACACCTCCTTGGTGATGGTACGCCATATTCCCTTCTTTTGATGGGAGCTGACATTTATTAGCAATAAACACAGGGGAACACAATTAGACAAACAGTCCAGCCTGTCACACAAATGGCTCACCATACCCGTTTGTTTCAGCATTGTCACACACATAGCCCAGCCCACAACATGTACACCACCAAGAGGACATCAACCCACCCCCTTACACGAGGCCTTCACACACAACTCCATGCATTCATGCCACATGCATTGTGCCCAAGGTGTACTTATCTGTTGGTCTGGCTTTCCAAACAGCTGTCCGTACTGGGGTAGAACCCCATTCACTAGTCACTCCAACTCCTCAGAAGTGAAGTCTGGGGCCCTTTTCCCAGTCTCACGGGCCAGGGTAGGTTCCAGACACAGGTCACAGCAGCACATGCAGTGTAGGTCCTCTCCTATGGAAGGTCAGGAAACACGTGAGGAATCAGATAGAAAATGACGGTCACGTCCACCGCGGTGCATACCTTCACCGCCGACATAGATCCCCAGTGGCCACTTTCCCCCATATGGCCCAATGTTAACCAATGAGGAATGGCACAGTGGTTCACGACCTCCTACCGCCACAGTGCACAACGTCGCGGTGTTAACTCACTTCCACCTGTCCCTACACACAGGACAGGTGCTCACCATTTAAAGAGGGGTGAACAGGCCTATTGATAATTACTGCATCACAGGATCAATAGGCACATACTTTATAAATTACACTGTCCCATAACATGGTTTCACGATGTGGACTGCTGTTGTGGCTCCATTGTTCAGGTTGTGACAACTACTCACTCTTGTGTTCCTTAGATACCTACCACTCCGGATGAATAGGAGATGGAGACGTAACCCCATGTACAGACAACTGGGGGACTTGGCTTCGCTGGAGGACAGGCACATAATACTCACCTATAGACTTGACAGGGCCACAATCACAGAGTTATGTGTGCAGAATTGGAACCTGACCTGATATCAGCTATCCATCATCCCACTGGAATCCCCCTCTTGTGCAGGTTCTATCAGTGCTCAATTTCCTGGCAACTGGCTCTTTCCAAGTGACAGTGGCCTTGGCAGCAGGAATGTCACAGCCAATGTTCTCAATTGTGCTAGCAAGAGTCTTGTCTGCCCTGATAAAACACTTGTGCAGCTACATTGCTTTCCCCCAGGTTGAGGATTTGGCCATGGTGAAGGCCGGGCTTTATGCAATGGGACATATCCCCAATATAATTGGGGCAATTGACGGAACACATATTGCATTTGTAAACCCCGCCAGAATGAACAGGTGTTCAGGAATCATAAGAGTTTCCACTCCAGGAATGTGCAGATGGTGTGCTTGGAAGACCAGTACATCTCCCACATCAATGCTAAGTATCCAGGGTTGGTGCATGATGCCTTTGTCCTGAGGAATAGCAGCATCCTAAATGTGATGTACCAACTACAGAGGCACTGGGTGAGGCTAATAGGTGAGCCCTGGTTCCCACCCAGTATATGTTGGGGTATGCCTATGGTGTTGGCTATATAGGATAGTGAGTGGCTAAATGTTTTCTCTCAATATTTGCAGGTGACTCTGGTCGCCCAAACATATAATGGCTTCTGACCCCTGTGAGGAATGCCAGGACAAGGGCTGAAGAGTGTTATAATGAGGCACATGGGCAAACCAGAAGGATCATTGATAGGACCTTTGGCCTCCTGAAGGCCAGGTTCAGGTGCCTCCATCTGACAGGTGGATCCCTGTGCTACTCACCCAAGAAGGTCTGCCAGATAGTAGTGGCATGCTGCGTGTTACACAACCTGGCCCTCAAACGGCATGTACCTTTTCTGCGGGAGGAGGAGACTGGAGATGCCCCTGTGGCAGCAGTGGACCCTGAGGACAGTGAGGATGAGGAGGCTGAGGATAAGGATTTGGACAAAAGAACATCAGTGATACATCAGTACTTCCAATGACACACAGGTGAGATGGAGCAACTTCACGTTTCTATGAGTATTGGTGTATTCTGTGTGGCATTAGCATGCTAGCATTACCCACTTCTTTGCCCTACTTACTGTTACCTATGGATATTCATTTTGCAGATGTTCGTGATATGACAACAGTGACCCCCTGACCTGCCTTAAGGCCAGGAGTACAATCGACAAGGCAGACAGCTCCACCAGCCTGCATCTGTGACCCAAGACCCCGCCCTTGCTGCTGTAGAAGTTCGAGGACCTCCACCATCCGAAGGCAACTGCCTGCGCCTCATCCCTGGTGCCTAGTGGTAGGCGTACTCTATTTTGTATTCTGTTTTTGCATTTAGTTTTTTTTTGTACGGTTGTGCTGCTGCTTATTTTTGTGCTTTTCTGCCCGTTTTTGCCTTTATTTCTGCACGGTTTTGCTTTTCCTGCTCTTGCCGGTTTCCCTCGTCCCTGCCTCCCAGCTGCTCCTCCCTCCCACCTCCCCTTCTTAATGGCGCCTGCTGCGCTGTGCCGAGTATGACCCCCTGACCTGCCTTAAGGCCAGGAGTTCACTCAACACGGCAGACAGCTCGACCAGCCTGCCTCTGTCACCCAAGTCCCCGCCATTGCTGCTATAGACGTTCGAGGCCCTCCACCACCCGCAGGCACCTGCCTGCACCTCCTCCCTGGTGCCTAGTGGTAGGCATATCTTTCCGTTTACTGTATTTTGCATTCTGTTTTTGCATTTAGTTTTTTATTCCGTACTGGTGTGCTGTTGTGCTGATTTCTGTGCTTTTCTGCCCATTTTTGCCTTTCTTTCTGCCCGGGTTCGCTGTTCTGGCTCTTGCCGGTTTCCCTCGTCCCTGCTGCTGTGTCCCCTGCAGCCCTACCCCCCACACACCCCCATTTGCCACTCCCTCCCACCTCCCAGCTGCTCCTCCCTCCCACCTCCCCTTCTTAATGGCAGCCGGAGGCGCGCCAGAGGCAAGCCCGTCTGCGCCCGTCCGTGCCCGGACCGTGCACAGCACCCGTCTCCCTGATCCACGCACCTCCGGCACCCCCATGTGCCTCTACTCCACCACGGAGCTCCTTGCTCTCAACCCCTGCCAGCACACCACCTGTGCCTAGGCCGACCCCAGACACACCCAGAAACCTTTCACATGTCACTCATGCCACTTCTCCTGCACTCAAGCCAACAAGCACCACAACAACACCAAACACCCCAATCACCTCAGCTGCATCCTCCTCAACACCCGCTTCCACAAGCAAGCCATCGAGCTTTGGGACCTAATCACAACAGCCTCTTCCGACATCGCCTTCCTCACTGAAACATGGATGAACCCCTCATCGGAACCCGACATCTCCACAGCCATCCCGGAGGGATACAAAATCACCCTAAGCGACTGTATCAAAAAACCAGGAAGAGGAATTGCCATAATACACAGAAATTCCATCAGGATTTCCACCAACAACAACGACACCCTGGACGCCCAGAGCACCTACACTTTCAGAAACACATCAACGCCAACACCATCTTGGGAGAAACCCTCATCTACAGACCACCAGGCCCATGTCCCTCATTCTGTGACACCATCGCCGATGCAATCAGCTCCCACGGACTACCTGCTCCTCGCCAACCTAAACTTCCACTTGGAGAGCACTAGCGACTGCAACTCAATTTCCCTGCTGGACAACCTCGGCCTCAAACAACTGGTCACCTCACCCACCCACTCAGCCGGTCACAGGCTTGATGCCATATTCTCCTCCAGCAGCCACATCGCCTTCACTCACACCACCAAACTCCACTGGACTGACCACCACTGCGTCCACTTCTCCTTCCTGAAGCCCACCACCCACCACCAACAATATCCTATCCCTTACCGCAAGTGGAACAAGATCTTCAAGGAACAACTGATCTTCAACCTCACCCAAGCTACACCACCCACTACCAACGACCCCAACGCACTGCCCTCAACCTCACATGATGGCTCGACGTATGCGCAAACTCCCTCGCCCACTCATAAAAACCAACAACACCTGCATCAACAAGACAGCTTCCTGGTTCACCACAGAACTTCAGACCTCCAAACGAGAATGCCAGAAAATTGAGAAAGCCCGGTGCCAAGAACCATCAGAGAGCAACTTCTCCGCCCTCAAATCAGCCATGCTCAAACACCACCAGCTCATCCGGACCACCAAACGATCCTTCTACAAAGAACGCATAGACAACAACGCACACAACAGCAAGGAACTTTTTACCATCATTAAAGAACTCACCAAACACAAATCCTGCGCCATCAACCCTCCGCACTCGCAAGACCTCTGCAACTCCCTCTCCAGCTACTTCCACCACAAGATCGCAGACATACACGAAAGCTTCATATCGTCGCCACTCACCATCACCACCACTGACGCAGCCAACCCCACAGCACCCTGCTGCACCAACGTGCAGAACACCTGGACCTCCACCAACGATGAAGAAACCAGCAAAACCATGAACTCCATCCACTCAGGCTCCAGAACAGACCACTGCCCCCTCCATGTTTTCAACAAGGCCAGCCAAATCATCGCTCCCCAGCTCCAGGCCATCATCAACAGTTCCTTCGAGACCGCAACCTTCCCAGATATTTGGAAACACACCGAACTCAACACCCTGCTCAAAAAACCCAAAGCAGACCCCAAAGACCTCACAAACTACCGACCTATCCCTCTACTCCCCTTCCCTGCGAAGGTCATAGAGAAGATAGTAAACAAACAACTGTCCCACTTCCTGGAGGACAACAACATACTCGACGTCTCCCAGTCTGGATTCCGCAAAAAACACAGCACAGAGACCGCCCTCATCGCCTGCACTGACGACATCAGGACCAGACTGGACAAGGGTGAAACCGTTGCCTTCATCCTTCTAGACCTCTCCACAGCATTCAACACCTTATGCCACCAAACCCTTTGCACACGTCTCTTCGATGCCTGAATTCACCACAAAGCCCTGGACTGGCTCACCTCCTTCCTCTCTGAAAGAACCCAAAGAGTTTGCCTCCCACCATTCTGGTCTAAAGCTACCAAGACCATATGTGGAGTCGACCAACGATCCTCACTCAGCCCCACCCTCTTCAATATCTACATGGCTCCGCTTACCAGCATCGTCCGCCCCCACGGCCTCAACATAATTTCATATGCCGACGACTGCCAGCTCATCATCTCCCTCACGAGGAACCCATCTACTGCCAAGAACAACCTACACGCCGGACTCCTCGCCATCGCCAGCTGGATGAAAGCAATCCACCTCAAACTGAACTCAGTAAAAACCAAGATCATCATCTTTGGACCCAACAAGACAATGTGGAACAACTCATGGTGGCCTACCACCCTAGGACCACCCCGGACACCCACCACCCACGCACACAATCTCAGCATCATACTAGACTCGTCTCTCTCCATGACTCAGCAAATAAACACCATATCATCCTCCTGCTTCAACACCCTCCGCATGCTACGCCAGACCTTCAAGTGGATTCCAATAGAAACCAGAAGAACGGTCACCTACGCCCTCATCAGCAGCAGACTGGACTACAGCAACGCCTTCTACGCAGGGACCACAGCCAAGCTTCAGAGAAAACTCCAGCGCATCCAGAACCCCGTCACACGTCTCAACCTCCCCACCACAAACACATCTCCACCCACCTCAGATCCCTACACTGGCTGCCCATCAACAAAAGGATTGTCTTCAAAATCCTAATTCACGCTCACAAAGCCCTCCACAACACCAGACCGGCCTACCTCAACAAACGAATCAACTTCCACCCCAACCCGCCAGCTCCGCTATGCCGACTTCATCCGCGCAACAGTCCCCTGCATCCAACGCACCACCTCCGTCGGCAGATCCTTCTCCATCCTCGCAGCCAAAACCTGGATCTCCCTCCCCACCAACCTACGCAAGACCCAGGACCTCCTAACTTTCAGAAAGCACCTCAAAACAAGGCTCTTTGAGCAGTAACACCCCCCTCCACCCGCAGCGCCTTGAGACCCTACCGGGTGAGTAGCTCACTTAAGAAATTTGATAGATTGATTGTCCTGATGTGTTCACAACAGCCAGCTACAGGTCATTCATTCTATGCTCATACTACTTACAGTTCATTTGCAATGGCTGTAGCTCTTTCAATCAATACAAATTAGCAATACATGAAATACTAGTAGTCGAGTTTAATCCAAGGGTTGTTTATTGTTGTCCTAATATATAGGGGGGAAAGTGCAATGGAATGGGATGATGATGGTGAAAAGTCCAGGGTATTGTTCCAGTATGTTTGTACCACAGGTGCATTCTTCATGGGCACATAGGAAGGGGAGCAATGGCAGTTCAAGGTTGACAAGGTGACTGAGTGGGACACAAGGGGGTAAATCAGGAGAGTCTCATTTCATGGTAGTGGTCTTGGCAAATGTCTCTGGCTTCTGTCTGGTTTGCAGGGAACGTTTGTGGGGTGGTTCACCTTCTGCAGGGGAGGGGTGCTGGTGGTCTGTTGGTCCTGTGGTGGGGCCTCCTGGCCAATAGCAGCAGCAGAAGTGGAGGGCTGTTCAGATGACTGGCTAATGGCAGGGTCCCACTGGTGTGCTGTTGCCTCCCTCATGATATTGGCCATGTCTTCCAGCACCCCTGCTACGGAGATGAGACTGGTGTTGATGGCCTGCAAGTCCTCCCTGATCCCTTGATACTGTCCCTCCTGCAGCTGCCTGTTCTCCTGCATGTTGTCTAGGATCTGGCCCATCGTGTCCTGGGAATGTTGGTAGGCTCCCAGGATCTCAGAGAGTGGCTCCTAGAGAGTCTGTTCCCTGGTCCTGTCCTCCCCCTGGCACACAGCAGTCCTCCCAGTGTCCCTGTTGGCCTGTGCATCTGCCCCCTGAACGATGTGCCCACTGCCACTGACGCCAGGTCCCTGATTGTCTTGGGGGCAAGGTATGGCCTGGGGTCCCTGTTCAGGTGGGCACACTGCTGATTGATGTGTCCTGGGGACAGAGTTATGGGGACGCTGGGTGGGTGCTGTGGTGTTGGATCTTGATGGGGAGGCTCTGTGGTGGTCTGTGAGAGGGCTTTGGTGACCGGCTCTCAGTGGTGTTCGATGGGCCAGGTAGATCATCCAGATCGTGAAGTCCAGAGTTACTGTAATCACTGTGGGCCTCTTCTGTTAGGGGACTGGACAGTGGTGGCACCTCCTCTCCAATGACATTGGCTGGGATACCTGTGGGGATGTAAATGATGTATTATGCTTCAGGTGTCTGACATTTGTACTTCTGTAGCTTCCCCTCAATGGCTGTTGTTCCCCTGCAAGCTTGTACCTGTGTATGTTGGTGTATTGTGGTCATGTTAGTTCCACCTATGCTGTGCATGCTTTGGTAATGAGTGTCCATGCAGGGCTTGGAGGGGTGTCCATGCATTGGTACAGCATGCAGGGCTTGGCATTGGGATTAGTGAGATGTGATGGTGGAGTGTGTGGGATGTGGCGGAGTGATGGGAGTGAGGGTGATAGTGTGTGATGGCATGCAGATATGGGGAGTGATAATTGTTAAAAGTAGACTTACCATTTCCTATTCCTCCTCCAACTCCGGCGAGTCCTTCAGGATGCAGTAATGCCAAGACTTGCTCCTCCCATGCTGTGAGTTACGGGGGAGGAGGTGGGAGTCTACCGCCAGTCCTCTGCATGGCAAGCTTGTGTCTTGCTGCTACGGAACGTACCTTCCCCCGTGGGTCATTCCACCTCTTCCTGATGTCATCTCTTGTTCTTGGATGCTGTCCCACGGCTTTGACCCTGTCCACGATTCTCTGCCATAGCTCCATCTTCCTTGCTATTTATATCTGCTGCACCTGTGCTCCAAAGAGCTGTGGCTCTACCCTGACGATTTCTCCCTTAATTCTCTCTCAGTGAAACAGGAGTGATGTTGTGGTGCCATGAGGGGTTGTGTGATGTGTGTTGGTGAGGTTGTGCTGGTTATTCTGTTGGGGTGTGTGATGTGGAGTGTGTGAGGGGTGTATGGGTGTGAGTGGTGTGTGTGTCTAGTTGTCTCTGTGCTGTTCGTGTCAATCTCCTGGCAGTAATTGTTGTTTGTAAAGGGTTGTGGGTACTGTTGGTGTGTGTTTTATAATGTTGTGGGTGGGTGTGGTGTGTGTATGGGTGTCAGGTGTGTGTTTTTAGTAATGGCCAATGTAGTGTTGTTTTGTATGTGGGTGTCCATTCTGAGCGCAGGAGTGTGTACCGCCAATGGTTTACCGCCGTTGAATATCTGCAGTGGTGATTGGTGAGTCATAATGTGCTGGGCGCTGTTCTGTTGGCGTAACAGTGTGAGATTTGGGACCGCCAGTTTACCACTGACCTTTGGTTTGGCAGATTTGTATATTTGGCTGTATTCTGTCCGATTGGTGTATGTGTGTCATAATAACGGATATTCACCAGTGCGGAGGTAAGTTGGCGCCCGTCAGTGCAGCGGTATGCGGCATTCTCAGCCAATGTCATAATGAGGGCTTAAATGTTTTCTAGTGCTTAGAAATCAAAAACACCACTCTGGACCTCTGGTTGCTCTGCACTGGGGCAAGGTCAAAAGATTAGGCCGACTGCAATGGAACCCTGCTCTGCTACACTGATCGTGAGGCCTTGGTTAAAGTTTTACCTTCACACTTGGAAAAATGTTTGTAGATTTCTTACTCACCAGACAATGTCACAAGTGTAGGCTGACCTCGCTGGAGGCCTCTTTTTTACGCATCGCTGGAGGCCTTGTTCAAGTGCTCTACGTTCAGATGTAGAATCTTTTTCAGGATGGCAATCTTCACCCAGGACCAAGTCGAAAGTTGAAGCCAACATCAATAGAGCCCTCTTCAGATACACTGTGCGGGAAGCCTTGGTCAAACTTTTACTTTCGGACTTAGAAACGTTTCTGGAGCTTTTCTTCCTCGAAGACTGATGACCCTCCTCAGCAAGCCAATTTCGATGCAACATTGGCAGATTGCCTTTCCATAAGCTCCCTGTCAAATCTTTGAAGTCTGGAGCTTTTCGTGGGGATATAGCTGCAAGTCAGGCCTGGTCGCAGTCGATGTTGGTTGGCTTGACTCACAACGTCGGGTTGGTCTTCTCATGGAGCTTTTTTCCAAAGTTGCTCCAAACTTCTCCACATTTCTGTATCTTCTTCCAGAAGTAGTTTCAAGGTCCTTTAGGTGTCCACAACTCACCCCAAGGTTCCAGAAGCTCAGAATTGCTCCTTGGGGGTTAGTACTCTGATTCCCAAAATGCACCTGGTTCAAATCCTTAAATACCCATTGGTCAGCTGGTCTAATTTTGCACGGCTTGATGCAGGGGACTCTGGTCACCTTTTTACTATCTGTAGTTTACAGGGAGTCCCTTCTTGGAGTGGTAGAAACCCGGCAAAGTCCTTTTCTTGGTGAAGCCCAAAATGGTGCAGTCTTTCTGAGTGCAGTGTCCAGGTGCAGGCCAAGGGTCCAAGCGGGGAAGCACTTCTTCTTGTCATTTTCCAGTAGGGATCTGAAGTGTGGGACAGCTCTGCCATATTTATCTGTGATCCTGGGGTGGCAAGCAAGGGGTGCTCCTGTTCAATCACATGCAGGCCACCACCCTCTTGAGTGACCACTTCCTGGGAAAGGTTGGCAAAAATCAATCCCAGGAGCATTAGGTCTCCCAATTCCAAGATGGCATAAATTCAATCTTAGAGTTTAGATCTGGATGAACCCACCCAGTGGTGTGACTAACTTTCCTTTAACACACCCCTTTCCACATGTCTCTTTATCTACTCCGGGGGCACCTGGTTGTGTGAGGCTGTAGGAGATGGGGGGTGGAATTGCTGTCCAAAAATTTCTTTCCCTCCTTTGAAGTCCAATTTGGCTGTCCTCCCCATGTACTGTTCTACCATCTGCTGAGGCAGATCTCCTCCCACCAGATGCTCGCTTTGTTTCAGCCTAGGTCGCTCTATACCTCATCAAGGAAACCTGGCTCAGTCTGACAGAGGCTGACCAATCAGAGAAGGGCACTACAGGGCTGAAGTTGGTAACTTTTAGCAAGAGTAATAAAACTCTTTCCCTGTTCAAGTTACATTAAATTCAAAAGTGTCAAGTTATTAGAATTGTTACAACTTTTAATTTGATAATGAACTTGCTGTTTTTAGTTCCTTCTTATGGAAAATAGGACTTTATTATTTCAAAATAAAGTCTCTCCATGTTAACCTATGGAACCCATTCACTACAATGTGGAAGACAAAT
Organism: Pleurodeles waltl; assembly: GCF_031143425.1. NCBI lineage: Eukaryota > Metazoa > Chordata > Amphibia > Caudata > Salamandridae > Pleurodeles > Pleurodeles waltl. The sequence continues at coordinate 1,041,867,240 of NC_090447.1, read as the reverse complement.
TTGGCAATTTTTCCCTCACCAGGACTTTTAACTTCTTCAGCTCACGCTTCAGCCACTGGCCAACGCACGCACCCCCTCCCTGGTACGGGTCATGACCAGTAGCTGGTGCCAGGGAGGGGTTTTAAAAATCCCTTGGGAGACAGGGCTGGAAAAGGCCTCCCCAGTCTTCAGGAAGTCGTCATTTGAAAGGGGAGATTCTCCCCTTTCAAGCAAGGCCTTCCTAAAATGGTTTACTGGGTGTGGGTCACAGCCGTGCTGGTATCCACAGCCAGGAAACCCCACTAGACACCAGGAATTACAGGGGGGGCAGCCTCCTCTTAAATCAGCCCTTCCCCCCAGGGCATATAAAAAAGTAAATAAATATATATAGATATTTTTTAAATGAAACTGACAGAGGGTCGCCCGTGAGCAGAGCTGACCACCTTTGGGGGCAACTTTTTTTAATGATTGCCCCCCATGGAAACCATACAGCTATTAAAAAATATACATAGAGCTATATATTTATAGATCTATATATATACAAGAGATTACTTTCGTCAATGTGTGTGGTTTATTAATATAAAAGTATAAAAGTGATCTCTTTTTATATGTACATATTGCATATTCTTCTGAAGTGAAGAATATTGTGACCCAATATTGGCATTTGGTACGGGCGGACAAGGTGATTGGTCAGATAGTCACCCTGCATCCGAAAATAACATATAGAAAGAGCAGCTCCTTACAGGATATGTTGGTGCGTAGTTATCAAACAAAAAGTAGGGAGACCCTTTCAGATAAGTAATAAGGTTTCTATAAATGCGCTAAATGCAAAGCCTGTAGGAATAGTGTGAGCTGCAAAACGTACATGTTACCTACAGGAAAGGAAGTGAAAATTAAGAAATTCTTGAATTGTAATTCAGATTTTGCTATGTATGTTGTCACTTGTTCATGTGGGTTTCGGTATGTGGGCAGCACGATTTTTCCAATTAAAAAACAGATTTTGGGTCATTGGCATGCCATCAAGAATAATGATGTATTTTATCCAGTGACCCGCCATTGTAATTTGGTGCATGCAGAAAAAATTGATGCAATGTCATTCTTTGGATTAGATGGAGTGCTACCAACCCTGAGGGGGGGTGAGAGGGAGTGGCGACTCAGAAGAATGGAGTCTAAGTGCATAATCAGATTACATAGTAGATATCCGTGGGGTTTGAAACACGATGAGGAACTTTATGTGCATATTGGTTACATTTTTACAGCGTGCAATAATGCATTAACTGGTCATCTATGGAACTGAGCCATTTGGGATTTGTAATTTCAACTTGCTTTCGAGTATTGGTCTTTACTCCCGAAATGATATATGAACATGATGTCCATTAGATGTTTTGAAAGTAAAAAGACAATGTGTGGACTTAATCTTAGGTGGTCACCAGTGGTGGATCAATAGTAATGCTACCACTGGATTTGCCAAGTCATTAAATGTATATTGAATTGTTCTTTTGGAAATTAAAGGTTGTAATTTAGAATATAGCATTTTGGTTAAGATTTTTCGTTCCACACATTTGTTTGGGCTATTTTGATTTATATGTTGGATTTATTTAGGATTTCTTTCATGTCTAGCAGAGCCAATGGTATATTTTCTACAGGAGAGGGGGCTTCTGTAATAACTTGGGCTAATGAAGAAGACCAGAATGGTTGAAATGTGTTGTCATTGCAAGTTGTTATTCTTACAAGCCTTAAGTAAACATCGAAGTTTGTTTGGAGTGGCATTTTGCTATTGAGTTGTTTATAATTAATTGTGGGTCCTGCGCCCGTAGCGGTGCACTGACTTCGTGAGGCGAAATCAGGGAGAACGGCAGGAATTGGTTTGCACATATATATATATATATATATATATATATATATATATATATATATCCAAACGTTGTCAAAACTTCACAGAAACGAATGTCCCACGATGAAGAATAACAAGCCGTGATTCAAAGTTGAAAAGAGCGTGCTTTATTAAATAATCCTAACGCGTTTCGAAGCAATGGCTCCTTGCTCACAAGTCATATATATATATATATATATTCTCCACCAGTTGTCTTGCAGCACGCATCTTCAAAGCATTGCACATACTCCAACCGACACCTTTCAACCTTAGCTTGTAGGCAGCAATAAAAAGGTCAAGCTAACTCTTATGATTATGTTTCTGCTAGAGAAGGATCAGACTTCTGACTAGTGGCAGTTTTGATGCCATGAAGTAACACAGAAGGTTTATATGCCTCCTGAAACAATCACATCTGTATTTTATGTGACTAGCTGAGTGGATTAGTAAAGCCACCCATTACCTGAGCAATAATACAAATGAAATGTATGTCCGAGGGGGGCTATGGAGAGATGAAGGATACTTTTGCTGGATGGTAGTGAGGGAATCCAAGGAGGAGGTCATGGGAGTGGGAGCACCAATAATTATTGTCGGACTGGGAATCACAGGTGCTAAAGACTGTGAAGATGGGTAAGTCACCAGGTGAAGTAATAGTGTGTCTTTTTTGTTTTCTTGAGTGTCTTGAGAGAAAGTGCTGATTAAGGGAAGAAGTGAAGGTAAGGTGACTGACCTTTACTGTTGCACACATCACACACAAACCCACCAGCAATTTTGTGACTGTCTACATAGGCTAGTATTTTAGAAGGACAGTTTAGCCAGTAGCAGAGATGGCGTCTCATTGGATGACTGCTGCTGAAGCCCTAACTCGGGTTGTGGAGGACAGATCTGACGTAGGATCAGAAGCTGAGACATCAGATACTGAGACAGCATCTGAGGGATAGGACAATGGAACAGACTCGGAGAGTGATTTTTCAGTCCGAGGAGTCTCATCCGACAACTCCTGTTCCAATGATTCTGAGGGAGGTGATGAGGACAGTAGTGCTGTCCCTTCGCAAGCACAGTCTGTACAGCGGGACAGTAGCAGGTTAGCCCAACCCAGAGAGCAGGTGCAAGCGGCAGCAAGCACAGAGAGAGTGCTCTCTTGGAAGCGCCCCAATTTAGTTCAGTCCCACCACCCAAATCCTGTTGGGGAGACATCAAAATGATCTATCCCAAAGCAACCTGGTTTTGTGAGGCAGGCAGCTGCATTTTTGGTCTTGGTGGCCACATAGGAAAACCTACCAAACCCAGACATTTCTGGAAACTAGACACCTGGAGGAGTCCATGGAGGTGTGGCTTGTGTGGATTCTCAAAGTTTTCTTACCCAGAATACTCTGCAATACCCTGTGAAAAGTTGAATAAAAACTATAGTTTTTCTTGCATTTCTGTCTCACAAACTAGAGGAATATGCTGGGATTCACAAAATTCCTACCACCCAGTGTTTCTCCACCGGTCTTGATAAAAATGCAACCCCACTTGTGTGCCTCTACCTAGTGCCTGCATCAGGAATGGATCACCCCAAGGTCAACAACTGCCCTCATATAAGGACTAACATTGAACGTTCTGTGATCCTTTCCTGTCAAGGACACTAGACAGAAGTAAGGAACCGTTTTTATCGGGAGGCTTGGATGATTGCTGGGTGGAAGTTTGTGACTCCCCTCAGCTTCCAGAACTTTCCATCAGCGAAATGTGCAGCAAACGTGTTTTTTTTAGCCACATTTTGAGGCGCTTGCAAAAGATTCTGGGTGACAGAGTATGATGAGAGCCCCACAAGTAACCCCATTCTGGATTTCCCCAGGTGTCTACTTTCCATAAATGTATAGTTTTGGTAGGTTTCCATAGGTGCTGGCTGAGCTACAGCCCAAAATCCATAGCTAGGCACTTTGCAAAAAACAACATTTTTCAATGGAAAAATGTGATGTGTACATATTGCGTTTTGGGGAGTTACCTGTTGTGGGCACTAGGCTTATCCACACAAGTAAGGTGCCATTTTTATCAGGAGACTTGGGGAACAAAGAATAGAAGAACAACTGCTATTGCCAATTGTCTTTCTCTAAATGTTTGTCTTCCAAATGTAAGGCAATGTGTGAGAAAGAAGTCATTTTCAGAAATGCCCTGTAATTCACATGCTAGTATGAGGACCCCCGGATTCAGAGATGTGCAAATAACCACTGTTTCTACACTCCTTATCTTGTGCCTATTTAGAAAATACATAGGTTTTCTTGATACCTATTTTTCACTCATTATATTTTACCAAATGAATTGTTCGATACACGGTATACAATGTGAACCCCTTGCAAGGTGCAGCTCATTTATTGACTTTGAGTAGCTTGGGTTCTTGATGAACCTACAAGACCTATATATATATACCCGCACCCAGGAGGGTCCAGCAAACATGACACTATATTGCTTTCAAAAATCTGTCATAGCTGGAAAAAGTTACAGGACAAAAAATAATCAGAAAGGTCTGGTTTTTTCACCTCAATTTCAATATATATATATTTTTTCACCGGAAACTTTCTGAAGTAAAATCTTGAAAAATCTACAGAAATGACCCCTTGCTGAATTCAGAACTTTGTCTGCTTTTTAGAAATAATTAGCTGTCTGGGATCTACCATTGGTTTCACACCCATTTCTGTTGGAAGGAGGCTGAAGCACGAAAAATAGTGTGTGTGTCCCAGTAAAATGCCAAAACTAGTTTGAGAAATGTGTTTTTTATTTAAGTCTGCCTGTCCCTGAAAGCTGAGAAGATGGTGATTTAGCACCGTAAGCCCTTTGTTGATGCCATTCACAGGGGAAAAAAACAGATGCTTTCTTCTGTGGCACTTTTCTCCCATTTAAAAAAAAACATACTTTAGTTGTATTTTGGCTAATTACTTGGTCTCATCCAGGGGAACCCACACACTCTGGGCACCTTTACAATTCCCAGAGTGTTGGAAAAAAAGGATGCAAATTTTGTGTGGATAGCTTATGTGCACAAAACGTTATAGGGGTCTAAGCACGAACTACTCCAAATAGCCAAAAAAGTGTTCAGCACTGGGGGAGAGGCAGAAAGACCCAGCAGCTAAGGGGTTAACACATCTTTTATAAAGTCCATGGTTACAGTTACACAGCACCCAACCCTGGGGACACTTAGGGCATACCTTAGGAATTACCTATATGCAAAGGTAAGGTAGCTCAGAACTTTGGAAGTACTTTTTATTTCAAAGCAAATTTGGGGGTAGCTTTAACCTAAAAGAGCAATTGTAAATCCTTTCCTTCTAAGGTGAATTTAAAGTGGTGTGCTGTCGCACTCACAAAATTTTACAGCAGGAGCTGCTTACAAGTTCCTGCTCCGTGCTATGTCATTATAACTTGTTGCTACACCTGTCCTATTCACTGAAGGTATTAGCTTTCTACTTTTGCACTTGTCATAAATTGCACAGACAGTCATGATATGTAGCCAAGTTTTCTCTTTGCCGCAATGTAGTTCATAAAACATGATTTGGAAAAGATAGGAGATTTGCAAAGCATAAATCTGTTGTTTCATAGGACTGTCTTCAACTTGTTCGCTTATATCTTCAAAACCATCATCAATGTTGACAGCTTCTATTCCTGACTTATGAACTTTAGTTAACATCAGGCATTCTTGTTGACTTCCATGATTTGTGGAGCTCTGGGGCATCACAACATTTGCCAATGTTTATTTTAATGGTTACTGTTGATTTTACTGCATTTTGTGATCTTACTTAGGCAGCAAGATGTCAAATCAGCTGAAAACACCATATGTGGCTCATTCTTTTTGACTGAAAAAACCTAATTCTATCATTTGGATGGGCATACACATCTGCTGCAAATATATTCACCTCACAGGTTAGATCAGCTGCTTGGCAGAAAACGTCCTCTTGGAAGAAATAAGTTGCAGATAAAAACATGTTTGCCCTTTGAGATTCACAGACTCTGTACTTTGTTCTTTCATCAGTTTGTTTTGTCCTTATTCTGGCTAAACTGCAGATAACACATTAAAGATCCTCTGCATTCTGATCAGCTGTTGGAGACCGATGAGTGGTAGCCATTGATCTTTTAAATGGATGGGCATTAGGTTTGGTTGTTGTTCCTTTCTCAGAAGACTGAGATTCTTGTTGTGATTCACTGGTCTCTGCTATTTTCTGACTTATTTTTTCTAGGCTTTTTCCCTTTGTACATGCCTTTTAGCACTTGTTGATACAATAATAAAATATTTGATCCGCTTCACCCATCAGTTTCAGTTCTGCACCATCTCAAACTCTCTTCTGTCCAGCCATAGTTGATGTCAGCTTTTCTTTTGGATTAATTTGGCATATGACACATTTTTCTTTGTTGAAGGAGTCCTCAGGTTTTGTAGTTAGCAGCACCCTGTCAGAAGGTAAAGATCATCTGCTACCACCTGCTTCACTCATGTTTATGAATTTGAATCAATGGAAAACCTGAAATAAGAATAATATTAAAATGAATGATCAATATGATGGCAAAAACACATTATAATAGAGCTGCCATTTTGAAAAATGGGAAAGGGTTGTTCTGAGGAGTTATTTTCCATCTCTATAAGACTACTTAACCACAAAAATGTTTTGACACCAAAATGAAATGTATAGGCCTCTTGGTTCCTGAAATACTACATCATCACTGCAACACATCCGCCATTTTGAAAAATGTTGTACAGAAAAAAATGGCCTTGATTAGCAATCTCTACCCAAACTAAATTACTTCTCTAATGATACAAAAACACAAACCAAAACTGATAATCTCTGGACAACAATTTTTTACAGAGATATATCAAGGGGCCAGGGCTAATATCCTAAGCCACTCAAATTCACCTTGTGTAGGTCTGAAAGGGTTAGTAATTCTGAAGTAACACAAAGCAACGCAAATCACTTCCTTGTTTTAGTCTACATTCAGAAGACTGTCCATTGGTGGAGTCTAGGTATTCCCACACATCCATCAATGAATTTTGGTACATTCACAGTTTTAATAAGGATAGCAAACCTGGGAACATGTCAAAATGCTATGCCATCCCAATAGAGGTGTAATGAGGACAAAGATGTTAGTTCTACTTGTTGGTTCCTCTTCCTACATGTTCTGAATTTTACACCACCGATAGAAAGAGAAAAATGCCTCTGAAGATGGTTTTGTGCAGGAAGGTGGCACTTCCTGTACAAAAACATCCTGCTTGCAATGCAGTCACCCTTCTACCATGGCACAAGCGTGTTTATGTTGGTACACATGCAGAGAGAGAGCAGGATTATGCCATATCTTAGTTAATGTGGTGGATTCCTGCTCTCTTTATTTGATGCAGCACAGCAAGCTGTCTGCCTCTAGTTCTTTTGGAATTCAGACTTGTTGTCTACTTTCCCATGACATGTCTGAATCATTGCCTCCATCATCACTGGACCATGATGCACTTGCAAACCTCAAGTCCTTCTTTGCTGGCTCCTCTTTGGGTCCTCTCTTAGCACAGCATAGACTTTTTCTATTCTAGGAAAACCTTTTTCTAACCAGTGCAAGTGCGTGGCTGCATCATTTTATTCAGAAGTAAAGGCTGTTGGTGCCTTCTTTTCTTCAGCAGTCAGACCAATTTTTTCTCCTTAAGGAAAAGGATAGCTAGCTGAAATGTAAGGTCCTCTCTGACTGGCTGCTAGCTAGCTCTGATGGGCACAAACTGTGAGACAACAGACTGATCCCTGCCTTGGACAATACAGGTGATGCTGCTTCATGTAGAGAATCCCACTCTGGCACTGGGGCCCCATGAATGTACTCTATTTTTCTTCACAACTTCATCCTCATTATTCTCAGACATGGACTTTAGCTGACAAACCTCTCCCCATGCTCTGAAGGCAATATGTTAATCCTCTTTTGTGGACTCCATTTCAGCTTCAGCCCTCAACAACTGCACATGGTCCTCAATCCTCCCATGCTAAGGCTTTCCAGCTTAGCCAAATCTACTTTCATGTTTCCAAAACCTTAACATGCAAAACGTTAGTAAAAGAACCATTTTATGAATAATACAAAATGACACAATAAAAAAACAAAAACAATAGGCAATTAAAAATCCCCCCAAAAAGCCAAATTTGGCTCACAATTTAAAATAGATTTTTTGCTTTCAACTTGCATTACTGTGTGGTACTGTACAACTCAATTCACTGATCCCACCACTGAAAATAAATGCAAGAATTTGGATTGTTCTTTGGATTGAGTGACTGCCCACCTAAAAGAATAACATCACTCCTTGTCAGGGTGTACGCTCAAAGTCACTAAATTAACGTGAGTTCAACCTCATGGTCCCTATGGTGTATGGAACAGGATCGCTTTTTATCAGAAAGAAAATTACCAAATACATCCAACAAAGAACCCTCCGCTCAAGACTGGCAGCCCGCCTTAGAACACCACCATACAAGAAAAAGACTGTAGGTGGTACATCCTTCTCCGTCCAAGCAGACAAACTATGGAATTCATTACCCCCCAACTATAAGAGCCACAGATAACTTTCTTGTCTTCAGAAAACTACTCAAGAGTTGGCTCTTTCCTTCATAACCACCTTTTTCAAACAACTATGAACTGCACATGCCTATGTGGATAAATATTTTTTTCAGATTATATGTATATTTCTATTTATTTATAGTTTCTTTGGAAAATATGTATTGCTACTGTCATAAGAATAAAATACACACACACTCTTTAAACCTGTCTGACTAAGTATTTTTTTACCCATGATTCTAATTATGTATTGTATGTGCATATGTGTGTGTATTCATGAGTGTGTGTGTGTGTGTGTATATATATATATATATATATGTGTGTATGTATGTGTATATGTTGTTTCTGTGCTTGGCATGTTCATGGATCATTGCATGGCTCCTGGTTTTGGGTTGTTATACTAGATATCTATGAATTCCTGCTCTCATCTTATCACACTTATCTACTCATCACTCTTATGTCATGTCTCTATCAAACTATCCTCCATTCTCACTCTGACTCATCCCAAATCCCTTCTACCACTTTCATCTCCTAAATATCGCTGCCTAAGCTCTTCCCTCCACCTCCACATCTAACTCACCAAACCTCACTCTACCTCTGTGACCTCCCACACAACCCTACTAAATTCTCCTGCATTCATCTCACCCTGCTACTATGCTCTCCCTAACCCTTCCACATACTCTTCCCCCTCCGCCCCCCTTTATTCATCCCAAGCCTTTGGGTTGAGTACATGAAGGATATACTCCCAATTAACACTTCTGGATTTCTTTCCTCCTCCACCCCTCCATTAATCCAGTCAATCTAACTAACAAACTCTCATATCCGCGGCTCAAATTAACTCATAATAATACTAAAACTGTACTCATTATTAAACGATACTAATCCATCACTAATTCTTGTTGGGTTCCGGAGTAGAGTGCTACTCATCGAAAAGCGCTTTGATGCCTCGTCAGGGGTAGTAAGAGCTATATAAATACGATTACAATACAATACAATACAATTATTGATTGTTTATATGCAGGAAGGGACACCTTTCTGCTCATTCCCATGGTGCAAGGGTGCCTGTATTGACTTTAGGCAGCAAATGTTAGCACCAGTGCTGGGAAAACACATGGGAGTGCCATATTGTATTAAATAAGGCACATCCCCACATTTTCCTGCATTTCTGAAGTGACGCAGAAACTCTGGGCAGTGTGGCCCGATGTTTAAAGGCTTAGGGGTGAATTAATTAATATATAAAATCATATTTTTTATACCTATTGGGGGGTTGACAGGTTCCTGCAGCAGGTTTAGAATGACTGCTGCCAGGCTACACAGGATAGGTGTGAATCCATGTTGCTACTATAGTGAATGGCACAATAAAAGCTGACGTTCAGAGGTGGCATTTACCTTTTCATGCCAGGGGTATATTTATGCACTGTTGGACCTGAACCTTTTTGCAGGCTCATCCCCAGACATTTTGCCTCCTTCCTCCTATATTTTCTGACCTCTTGCTGTTGGCTCTAGTACTCTGAGCACTTTACCACTGCTGATTAGTGCTAAAGTGCAGGTGCTTTACCTTCTGAAGTTGGTATAGTTGACTTATACTTAACTGGCACATTTAATTTACCTATACAGCCCTTGTCCAGTGGTATCTCTATAGCCAGGGCCTGCAAATTAAAGCTACTAGTGGGCTTGCAGCACTGCTTGTACCACCCACAGAAGTAGCCTTTCAGACCTGTCTCACGCCTGCTAGCGCAGGACCTACTTGCACAGTTTACTGCCACAGGGACCTGACATCTAAATTTAATTGCCAGGCCCAGAACTCCCCTTTTAATACATGTACGTTACCCCTAAGCTAGGCCCTAGGTATCCCTATGGGTAGGGTGCTATGTATTTAGAAGGCAGGACATGTGCCTGGTTGTGTGGAGCGTCCTGGTAGTCACAAACAACCTATTTGGTTTCTCACTGCTGTGAGTGCTGCCTTCTCATAGGATTGCATTGGAAATTCCCTGCTTTATGTCTAGGGGTATTGCCTCATTTATGAGGAGTAGCGTAGGCATGTTTGGTATGGTTGTAATGATAGTTAGAAATGCTGCTTACTGGTGTAGGTGGATTTTTATTATCATCACAGAAATGCCACTGCTAGAAAGTGAGCATTTCTCTGTGCTTATGACTCTGGTGTTTTGCAGCTTGACTCCAATCCAGGTCTGGGCAGAGTGACAGTTGGGCTTTGTTCATACTTTTCAGACAGTCTGTAGACAGGGAGGGTGGTGGTGTCACAGAGGTGCATCAACATTTTGAATGGTCTTCCTGGGCTGAGAGAAGGGGAGGCCAGGCATTCCTGCATTTGTAAAGGTTGTGCCATGGCTTCACACAAAGGGTTTGTTTACCCCCAACTGATGTCTAGAGCCTATGCTGGAGGAGAGAGGAGACACTCCTAGAACCAGTTGTAACTGGTTGGAACCTACTCTCCTCCTCTTTGTTAACCCTTTGCAAAACAGAGTATAAGCACAGGGGCTTTTCCCCATGAAAGAGAGACACTCTGGATTTTAACATGCTTGTAACTGGACACAGAATGCTGCGGGAGGGACACAGCAGCAATCACCTTAGACTGCTGCTGCTGTGCGGACCTGTGACCTGCTTGGTCACTTGGAGGAACTGCAACTGACTGCATGCCTTTATCCTGGCCTGTTGCTGAGCCCTGCCACCCTGTGCTCCATCCTTGTGTCCTCAGAGGCTGAGTGCTGTGTCCCCTGCCCTCTGCAACCCTTGAGCTGCTGTAGAAGTGCTTTACTTTTGTGAAAATAGCACCTGGAGAAGCGCTCTGCCTGCTGTTTTGGCACCTGGAGAGCACCTCACTTTGTTGGTTAAAAGCACCTAAGCAGTGCTTTTTTTTAATCTGTCCCGCATTTTGGAAGGGCTTATCGGATGGCAGAAATCACTGTCATGACCCGGGCATTTATAAAACAAGAGCGCACCAAAAGCACGCCATGTCCTCTGCCCCGGGGCACCATTTAGTGAAAGACTAGAGCGAGCGGGCTGCTAGTGGTGCCCCTGGGGCACCAACTGGACCAGATTGTTGCCAGATCTCACCGCCGCAGCCCAGAGCAAGAGGCACACTTGTGTACCAGGATCAGGCGCGGGCGTGCCGTAGAGTGAGGCGTCGGGCTCAGAAGAGCTTGTGGTGTGCCTCCTTCTTCTTCGCCAGTGGAGGAGATTAGTCTTCCCCTTCCCAGAGGAGCCATCAGCCAGACTCCCGCCCGACTGCAAACGAGGTACCTGTGGCCGGGTGGGAGCTTATTTTCAGAGCCCGCATGCTCGGTGGGACCGGGCCCTCCCTCTGTATTGCCAGAGGGCCCCTGTTTTTGCTGGGCCCCCACTAGATAATGTGGACTCGCACGCGGAGCAGAGGCCTCATCGGAGGCCCCCACACCGCTGGGCCCCTATTTTCCTTATTGCCCAGCTTCCCTTCCCCCTTGAGGGCCAGTCGTGGCCCAGCGGGGGCAGCAGAGATTATCAGCAAGGGCCCTTGTGTAAAAACAGAAGGGGTGCGTGTCGCCCCCTGCCACAAACACAAAAATGGCCCCCGTTGTAGTGCAGAGGAACGCAGCCCCCTCCCCCATTTTTCTTCATGGCACTCGAGGTGCCTTCATCATAAAAGCAGGTACTTTAAATGACCAAATGTTCATTATGAATTCTCTGGTAATGTGATGCTAACCTTTTTTATATAATTTGCAATACATTTGATAATGTTCCTTTTATGGGCATTCTATGTTAATACATTTTTATGACTTGCTACGTATTTCCTAATGTTCCTGGTATGGGCATTTATGAGAATTTTATGATGTGCATTATTGTAGTAATGTTTTTTTCTGACAACTGCTTATGTTGCAGACTAATGAGCAACCTGTGTGTTATATGTGACTATTGCAGATTTCTTCAGAATAATAGTACTGTGTAACGTTCTGAGCAGGGTATTACTGACATGTTGTGTTTGGTCTAATGATGTTGTGTACAATACAGTTTACTTTTATATAACTTTGTGATGTATTTCCTTTGTGGTGGGGATAGTGCGTCACACGTATTGTGCGTGTATGTTGTACAAGCACTTTACCCATTGCCTCATAGGCCTGACTGCTCGTGCCAAGCTACCAAGGAGATGAGCAGGGGTTATCTAAGGTGTGTAACTCCCTTGTGGTGACTAGAGTGGAGGGGTTCTGCCTGGCTTAGGTGCATACCCTAGCCAACACGAAAGTTAATTATACCAATTGGGTTTAGAACAATATGTTTAAAGGGCTAGGACAGGCTCTATAATAATGGATCACAGAGTAAAGTGAACAGAGTTCTAATGTCAGCAAACAGAAATTGGAGGGGGCATCACCGAAAAGATAGTCATTTTCTACAAACACTTCAAATTTATTTAAACATTCTGCCTCATCTTCATCTAAATGTGGCTAAAGCATCTTGTTACTTGACACTTAAACAGTGTTGGTGTAAATCAGTGTTCCTTTCAGCTGTGAGATTAGACACGTGGAGAAGTGTGGCTCAATGGTTAGAGCAGCAGACCTTGATGCAGAAATCAGGTCCGGGACCAGGATTCAAATCCCGCCTTGGCGGGTCTTGGGCTCAATTTCCTCCGACCTGATAATTCTCGCATTGGTGCCTAATCTAATTCATGGGTCCCACTCTGTAACTCTGGGCAATAGCTTGCTTAATCTCCACAACGGCCCCAACAGCACTGGGATGCCTGGCTTCACCTTGGAGGTTGCCCAGGAGTGGGCACCTCACAGGGAAAAGCCAGGAGGGGTTCCACAGCATTATGCGTACAGCGCCTTGAGACCCTAACGGGTGAGTAGTGCGCTATACAAGTACGAAGTTTACAGACCCACAAACCTTATATTAATACCCGAATATTTGTTTCCACTTTACCCCCATAAATGAGCAGTTATCCAAGCACGGAGAGTCAAAAAAGTGGAACTATAATGTCCTGCGTGTCTGGGGCAAGTCAAAAAAGTGAGCAGAACAAAGAGAATGGTAGAATATGTATAGATCACAATAGAAAAATTGAAGTGCAACAACCACTGTAGAAGATCTTAAGCACAGTTTTATTGGGCTAAATCATAGTATACACATTGTTAAACGAAGAGTGAAGAGAGAAGGATCACTCTGCAATTTAAAAAAATACAAATAATATAAATTGCTGTCTAAGTTAAATCATTTCTTCTTCCTTTTCTTTTGTTGCAGTAGTAGTTGAGAGCAATCACAATAATATATGATCTGGAAATCTGACACACAAAGATTGCCAATGGAACACTATTGCTGCCAAATTATTATACACCGCACTGCTCTATAACATCTTGGTATCATGTCACATATTGTAAAGTGTCATTTATATGCAGCAAGTGATGCAGTTCTCCATATCTAAGAGCAAGTGTCTGCTTCTACTTAGCATTCACTCAGGGATCAGCAAAAACTAAGCAGGGCCTTCCAGACTGCCCGCAAGCACCCAATCATTCCTTTGTGCTCACTCCAATGTTGAAAGGTATGAATGCAGATGCACAATGCATGTTTACTGCTGGTTTAAGATGATGAGTTATACTGTAATTTCCCATTATGAAAGCTCTAGTTCTATACAAATAAGAAACAAAGTTAATTAAGTGAGTGGAAACTAAATGTGCACTTGAAACTAGAATGTAAGAGTCATGTTGAACTTGTAATTTGTGTTGTGCTGCAGAAATAACATTCAAATGTGGGGACAGTTTGATGCCACATGGTTGTACACTAGTGACTCTTACCACAGTACAAAGTAGAAATATACTGGTGTATCATTAACTGCACTGTAATACTGCACTCTGATGAAGAGCTGGGTATTTTAATTCTAGTAAATTTCCAAGGTGGATTCAGTTTCAAAAATGTGTTTGTTTGGTGTTCTCTCCAGAGTAGAGGTCAAGGATGAACTTTATTCAATAAGCATTCATCTACCTTTGCTTAGTTCAAAGTTAACTTCAAATCACTTGTGGAACATTCAAGTCCATCCAGGAGATGCACTTAACACAGCAAACACATAATTCATTTGTTAAAAATACAGAACGTTGGATGTGTAGTGTACACAATACCTTTAGATAACACAAGCTGTCACTTCCATTTCTTCAAAAATACTTTGCAGCATGTGTATTGCATATTCAACGGGTTACACAACATGGTTACATTAATAATGGGTCAAGATTCAGCAGGCTTTTATTAGGTGGTAACTGGGAACATGGCATTGCTGTGTGCTGGGCTGAGGCTGTGGGGGATTTGCAATGGGTCTTGAGCAAGGTAGGAGTATGCTATCTATGTTTTCCTTGCAAAAGGAAGAGGGCTTGTAAAGGGTAGAGGTGCTCATGGCTGCTGTCCCTGCCAAGTCCTTCTCCAATTTAACTAGTCAGATATTTGAGTCTATAAAATTGTTTGTGTGTTCCTGCAACGAAAAAATATAAGCGTTGGGGCACTGGGTCTGTTGTAATCTGGCAGAGTGGGTATTTCCCTCAGAGACACGGCACTGTCATAATTGGGACATAGTAAACTAGAGGCTATAAGGCGCATGAGTTTTATTTAGTCAGGGTTGGAGACATAGGGGGTCATTCTGACCTTGGCGGTCTTTTCGCAAGACCGCCGAGTTACCGCCGCGGTGAAGACCGCCGACCGCGGCGGTATGCCGCTGTGCGCATTCTGACCGCTGGGAGCGTTCCGCCGGAAAACCGCCAGCAGCCACACTGGCGGTCGGCGGGAAAGTGGAGACTGGTCAACCTCCACCGCCACGCCAGCAGAACACCGCCCACAGAATTACGACCCACATTTCTGTGTGGCGGTCTTCTGTTGGCGGTCTTCTGTTGGCGGTCACCTCCCCATGGCTCCTGTCACCTCCCGGAGGACCAACGCACAAGGTAAGTTGATCGTCCGTGAGGGGAGGGGGTGGGGGGGTGTTGTGTGATGTGTGCGTGCATGGGGGTGTGCGTGTGAGTGTGTAGAGGGGGTGTGTGAGTGCGTGCATGCGGGCGGGGAGTGCTGCTGTGCCTATGGGCAATGTGTGTAGTTCGGCGGGTGCGCATGTCGGCATGTATGTGTGCGGGTATGTGTCCCCGTTGTGTATGTGTGTGTGTAGGGGGTGTGTATATGTGCATGTTGGGGGTGTGTGCATGTCGGGGTGCGTGTATGTGCATGTCGGGGTGGGGGTGGGGAGGGGGTTCGTACCACCTCTGGGGGGTGGCAGGGGGGTGGAAGGTGTGGGGGGAGGACTCGGGGGGGCAGTGGGGGGTGGGGGAGACCCCTATCAGTGCCAGGGAAGGAATTCCCTGGCCCCGATAGTGCCTACCGCCATGGTTCGCATGGCGGTTCCCGAACGCCAGAAACCGCGGCGGTGAGCAGGGTCATGATACCGTTGGCGGTCTTGGGTCGACCGCCGGACCGGAGTGCGCAGACTCCAGCCCGTCGGTCATGACCGCCGTGGCTGTCGGAGTGGGGAAGTGGCGGTCGGTCGCGGCGGTGACCGCCGCGGTCAGAATGCCATTTTTAATACCGCCGGTCTGTTCGCGGTCCGACCGCCGCCTCTCCGCCGACCGCCAAGGTCAGAATGAGGGCCATAATCTCTATAAAAGCCTAAATATTGCCACTGCCTTCCATTCCCGTCTATGCCTGAAATTGTGAATTAGCCCATGAATTCTTGTCTAGCTGGGCTGTGGTGAGGGAGATAATGGTGCAGTGTTGGACATCAAAATGACAGTGCAAGCACTACCATGCTGGAGTCCATGTTTCCCTTGTTAATTTTACTGACCCTGCTGACTGCAATTCTGTAACTTGGGATATCAGATCATCTATGGAAAAGTATCTGTCCTTTGTGCTTCAGGTCAGAAACAGGGTTGTTGGTCGAGGAGCTGAAACCCCGTTCAATCAACAATCACAATCTTTGTTAAGGTGAACCAAAAAAAGTCACTAAATCAACCTGTGTTTGACCCTCTGGTAGATCTAAAAAATCAGTCAGGATTAACTTAGAGGAAATGTGTAAAGTATTTATGCATTATCAAACAATTCTCACACAAATCTAGAAAAATAAAGTACAATTTAAAAATACCAAAACAACAACAAATCAATCAGTAATAGTGGAGATATGCAGTTTCAAGTGTGAAGGTAAGTTTAGTACCTAAAAGCACAAAGTGCCACTTGCGGATCTCTGGTTATGCAAGAGTGATTTAAGGTCACAAGTTCAGGCCATCTGTTATAGAGGATGGGCCGGATACAGGGACCAGGTTAGACCCACTGAACGATTTACCTTCTCAAGTCTAGTGTGAAGGGGACAGTCCATGGTGGAGGAAGCTGCGAGTAGCAGGTAGAGTGTTGTGGAAGGTCATCTTTGAAGTGTGAAGAATAGGCTGGTCTTTGTGGACAGCACAAAGATCCTATCAGGCATCATGGGCAGTTATAGAAGGCTAATGTGGAGTCCTTTTTCTGTGAGTTGGGCCAGTACCTTTGAAGTGCAAGTGTGTTAGCCAACAGCTCTGCCCCACCATTCTGCCAGGGAGGGCTTATCCTACCAATTCCCATACCCTTTTTTTGTGATACTCTCTGGGAGGAATACACAAAGGCCAGTTGTGTCAGGATATAGGCTGCAGGCACCAAATGCTCAGGATAGGAAGATGACAGCTTTCTAAATGTGGCTTTTTTTTAAAACTGTGACTGAAATCCAAATTTACCATTAAAGAGGGGTTTAAATGTTTCCTCAAAAACCAAACATGAAATTCTTAGCTGCTCCCACACAAAGGTTACTACTTAATAAATGTAATAAGGTAACTTAATGTTATCCTATGGGAGAGGTAGGTCTTGTAGTAGTGAAAAGCAAAGTTAGGAGTTATTTATACCAAGACATGTGAAACATGCCCAACTATTTAAATGTAATGCATTCTGTACTAAGGGTTGTTTGGTGCCTGCACTAGGCGTGACATGTGTATTAAAAAGGTAGGTTTAGGCTGGCAAAATATGTATTTTACTTGGTTGAAATGCCATTTTAAAACTGCACAGATATGCTTCAATGGTATGGCTGGGATATAGTTTAAAGGTTACTAGTAGCATTTAATATATGGACCTTGGGTGCCTATAGTACCACTTTGCTAGGGAGTTATAATTAAATTAAACGTGCCAATTAGGTGTGTGTCAATTTCACCATGTTTAAAAGAGAGAGCACAAGCATTTTAACACTGGTTTAACACTGGTTAGTCAGCCGTAAAGTGTACAAAGTCCTAAAAGCCAGCAGAACTGGTTTCAGAAAACAGGAGAGATAAAGGCAAAAAGGTAACCCTGCAGAGAGAAGGCCAAGTCCAGCAGCAAACGAACAATTACAATTGTTTGTTATTCATAAAGGTATTTTATAGGTAGTATATTTATGAGTGTGCATTTTCTGTACATATAGAACAGTGCATTCTTTTAATATGTGTAGACTCCATAATCGTAAAGATGTTACTCATAAAATACCTTTGTGAATAGCAATCAATCATAAACTTAAACAAAGTGTACATTTATCTTTGTGAACCACACCCTTGATATATATTTCTTGTATAAATTACAATCTTGAATCTCAATTCTTGGATTTGCAATTCCAGTTTTTGACTATTGAGCTATTTCTTCTGTGCATTGCACATCTTATAAAGACTTTCATCTATTCTATGCTCAATGTCACAAAGGTTAGTGGGTATTGGCTTTAAGGTTTACCTTTAAATTAATTGGATTTTTGCATCAGACTCTCTCATGTTTTCTTTTCAATCTCTCACAAAGACCAACAGTACTAATAGTGTCTTTTCCAGCATATTTGCATTGAAGGATTTGAACTTATTTTAAAGGTGCACTTGCACACGCCTCCACTGCGACTAGTTGAGTCTCTTCACAATAATCAGAAATAGAATCATAGCACATCTTTGGAGGTTCTCTGTCTTGTAAATATAATTTCATTGAGTTGGTGATTACCTAAAAGGCAAAGATAAATTTACAGATTTACCAACAAAATGCTAACTGAAGTGCATTTCTTTGCTTCTCTTATCATTCGTTCTTTGATTTAGCTTTTAATATCTTATATAAGGATTTTAGGGTGCATTGCTTCACTCTGGTGAACTAATCATTGCTACTTCTTCTCCAAATATTGCAATCAATTGTACTGCAATATAATTTGTTATGCATCAGATCACACATTTAGGGGAGTGCAGAGTTCATATGCTTTCCCGGAGTTGGATGCAGAAGAGTTACTTATATTCCGCATTAAGTTAGGGGTCATTTGTAAATTTGAAGCACATTTGAGGTATGTAGAGGGGAAAGAACAACTTCTGATACATAAAAACTTATGTCTACTACATTATACCCTCTACTTGTCTCTTCTGTTCCAGCTCTATGAATAAATTTCATCATAGCAACATCATCTGATCATAGCAACATGCATGTGTCATCTGTGTCATGCATTTCCCGTAACTAAGAAGCTGACAATAGCATCAGGTAATAAACTTGGAACGTTCTTCACTAAGAGTTGCTTTGAAATGTGATTTGGGGATTCATTGCAATAACTGATCCAAGGAACTATAGATAAATTGGTATCATTACGGTTGGTTACTAGAACACCACAAGTTTATCACCTTCTCATTGACAAGAACCTATGCAATGTAATCAATCTGAGTGGTCCTGATGATATAAAGACTGATTTAGATTTCAGTGAACGAGTTACTCTGTCTGCTGAAATCTAAATATTATTGTTTTCTATGATCTAAATCAGGCCCATTGTTTGAAGGTCCCTACTTAGTTGGAAGGAAGTGATACTTAGCCTGTTCTAAGCTGTTTCTGTGTGGCTGAATTTTTGGTTTACTTAATTTAAACTGTAGTGTATTAATCATTTTCTTTTACAACTGTAGTGTACATTTCCTTAACGTAACCTGACAGATATGTCCGGCAAGGTTAATAACTTTACAGAATATCTGCACAGCAGAATATACCCTGGGATCAAAAGAGACCAATGAATGAATGCATGCTTGACGCTCAAGACATAATGCACGTGAAATCATAGAGGACATCCTGCGCTGAGCTCTCTCAGGTCCTAGATACAATATCTGCTCACATTTGCAACTGCATATTATATATAGATTTCTTTTGGTTCACATCTCCTCTCAAAAGGGCCCACACTATCTTAATCAGGAGCACTAGTTTATCGTGCTCCAATATTCTACCAACTTTGGGATTATTGAAGTGATATTTTCTAATCAATGCAGTCTATTCAGCTTCATGTCAGTGCTGTAACATTTGAAACCAACTAAAACAGTGAACCCATCTACTTGCTGCTGTTCTGACCATTCATGGTTTCTTTGATCTTCTCGTTAGAGACTGCTGCATGGATCTTGTTGGTCCATAATGAAGGAGGAAATCAAACAAAGAGCAGGAAAAAAGACTAATTTTGTTTAGATTTTCTAAAGGCTGCTCTAATTTCAGTGACTTCTTACGAATGATTATGTGTAAGACAGGAAAAAGGTGATGGAGCACAAAAGTTCTAGAACAGGCTCTTCACGGCATGCCAATACATTCGCTAAGTATTAATAACAACATTTAAGGATTAAGCTTCTAGGACCAATGTTATGATTATTCCTAGAAGTACCACTAGCGCATGTATCATTAATTCCCAGATGCAGATTTAGAACATCATTAAAAGTTATCCCATTCACATAGCGAAGAGAAATAAAAGGTAAAAATTGATGTGTGATTTCATATTTCAAGGCCCTTTTGCTTGGACAAAATCCACCAAGTTTAACCTGGTGGATTTGTCTCCTATATAGTGTTATTACTCCATCCCTTATAATTCTGATATGGTGGACAAAATTCACATTGGCTTCTCATCCATTTCTCATCCTATCCCTTACCACATGCACTTCATGAGGCAAGGCCTCATCACTACCAGACATATCAAGCACACTCTAAGTGAAGAAATAACAGTTCCACCCCCTTTTACTATGAAAGTGAGATAAAGGCAAAGCACACCCTTACATACCAAACCTCCACAGCCACTCTTTAAAAGATAAAGAGGGTGGACGGAAAGAACATAAGTATTAAGACGAGGAACTAAGAATCAGAGTAATGAAAGTTACCGGAATATAATTCAAACATTTCTCCCCAATTGGTATGAAGTGGGAGCAAAAATATTGCAAGACTAGATCAAATGGGTTTCTTGATTGACTTTATTTTATATCATTCAAAGTGAAGGTAGGTTATGTTTTCCTATCCTTTATAGATTGTATCATGGAAGTCTTTCTAATCATATAATTCATGCTTAAAATAGTTAAGTTATTGCTAGAATCAAGAAATTGATTTATAATAAGTTAAAGGTTGTGCATAAAATACACACAAATTGAAAAAAATCTGGATTTAATATACCAAAGAAATATTTGCCAGCAACTTTCCACGAGCCAGTTGAGAAGATCTGCTTTGATAAATCTGAAACTTATTGACATGAGACCTTTAACCCCCTCACTTCTAAGCCTTTTCCCCGGTACTAATCATTTATTTAGTTATTTGGTGTATTTTGAGCATAGGCCTCCATAGCCTTTTGCCCACATAGGCTATCCGTGCCAAATTTGTGTCCACTTTTTCCAAACATCCTAGTGATTCTCCAGCTTTTGTAGATTTTGCTAGAGGGGACTACGAAATTACCTAAAATATGGTTACATTTAGTTTTTTGTGGGGAAAATGTGAGGAAAGTGCTGCAGAAGATAGTGTGTATTTTTTCTGCAAATTACATCAACAAAAGGATTGTGGTGCTAAGACTCCCTCTTCACAGCTTTCAGGAAAAGGCATATTTGATGAAAAAACTAATTTTCTAACACAGTTTTGGTGTATGATGGGGAGATAGCCCATTTTTAACTATTTTTTGTGCCTTCAACCTCCTTCTGGTTTGTGGTGGAAATGGGCATGAAACTGATGGTGGATCCCAGAAAGTTACACATTTCTAAAAATTAGACAAAATTCTAAATTCAGCAAGGGGTCATTGTGTAGGCCCACCAAGGTTTTCCCAAACAAACCAAGTGCTGAGATAATAAATAAAATATTAAAAATGAGTAAGAAAAAATGGGCATTTGTGACAACATTGTCATTTGTGATTTCTCATCACGATGGCCAATTCAAAAAAGCTATATACCATTACACCTGCCAGACTAATCTAGTAGTGGGGATATATAGGGCTTTAGGTTTTCCAAGAACTAAAGGTACATAGAGCCAATAACTGAGTTGCACCTTGCAATGGTTTTTCATTGTGTACCCGGTATAGATCAATTCATTTGTTTAAACATAAATAGTGAAAAATAGGTATCAAGGTAACCCTATTTATTTCCAAAAGGGCACAAGAAATGGTCTTTAAAAGCAGGACTTATTTGCACATCTCTGAATTTGTATGTACTTATATTACCATGTGAGTTAGAAAGTTTTTCTCAAGATCACTTCTTTCTTGCACATTGTCCTACATTTGGAAGGTGCAATTGCAAAGAAATAACAATTGATAATAACACTTTTTCTACTATTCTTTGTTCCTCTTAGTCTCCCAATAAAAGTGGTACCTCACGTGTGTGGGTAGGCCTAGTGCACGCAGCAGGAAATGGGCCAAATCTCAACATGGATACATCACATTTTTCTACGCAAAACTGATCCTTTTGTTGCACAAAGGGTAGCTGTGGTTATGGGTCCTAGCTGAGCTGGCACATATGGAAAATTCTGTAATCTACACAGAGCCACACACCTCTTTCCACCCAGCATTCTCTGAAATCTTCTGATAAAAATAGTACCTCACTTTTGTAGGGAGGCCTAGTTCCCACTACAGGAAATGGCCCAAACCTCAACATGAATACATCACATTTTTCTACACAAAACTGATCCAGTTTTTTTCAAAGTGGGTAGCTGTGGTTTTTGGTCCCTAGCTCAGCAAGGACCCAGAGAAACCTAGCAAACCTGTACATGTTTGAAAACTAGACTCCTGGGGGAATCTAGGATGCGGTGACTTGTATGGCTTTCACCAGGTTGTTTTACCCAGAATCCCTTGCAAACCTCAAATTGTGACTATAAAATATATTTTACTCGTATTTCTGCATTGAAAAGTTCTGGAATCTCCACAGACACAAACTTCCTTTCATCTAGCATTCTCCTAACTCTTCTGATAAAAATGGTCACTCACTTGTAAGGGTAGGCCTAGTACCTGCAACACGAAATGGTAAAAAATGCAATACGGATACATCAAAAAAATTTACGCACAATGGGCTCGTTTCTTGCAAAGTTCGTGGCTGTGGTTTTTGGGCCCTAGCTCATCTGGTACCTAGGAAAACTGAGCAAACCTGCACATTTCTTAAAACTAGACACAGAGGAGAATCTAAGATGGGTGACTTGCATGGATTCCATCAAGTTTTCTTACCCACAATGCCCTGCAAACCTCAAACTTTACCTGAAACCAGACATTTTCCTTATATTTCTGTGATGGAAACTTCCAGAATCCACATGAATCCACAAAATTCCTACCACCCAGCATTGCCCATTGATGGAAATGATGCACCAATTATGTGTATGGGTCTAGTGCCAGTGACAGCAACTTATCAAACCAATGACAGTGGAAGCCCTAGCTTGGTGACTCCTATGTTATTCATTGGATACGTTCCTGTCATTGGCACTGGGCTCTACCACACAAATGATGCAGCATTTTACTGACAGATGGAGGGCAAAGCTGCGTGGTAGGAATTTTGGGGATTACTTTGGCTTCCAGAAGTTTCCATCACAGAAATGTGAGAAAAAATGTCTCACATTTTAAGGTTTTCAGGGCATTGTGGGTAAGAAAATGGTGTGGGATAGGTGTGAAGCATGCCATCATGGAATCCCACAGATCTGGGAAGTGTTTCCAGGTGGCAGCCTGTCCAAGGCCAAGATGTGCAGCTGTTCACCATTTTAAGTGGGATGATATCGGGAGTTAGTCAAATATTCCTTGTTCATTTGTAAAAAACATCACACAAAAGGAGCAAATATTTTCTTGCTTGCCATTGGCATGGTATGCTTTAGTAGGCAGAGGAGCAGAAAAAACTGTTTCCCTACTTTTGAGGGGGGCATGCCTAAGCCCTTGCTGGACAGGCCCCACTCCTAATAAAAAAAGTAATCCCTTTAAGCCTAGTGGGTATTTGCCCCATCTACCCCATGAGGGGAGGAAAACTGTACCCTTTTTTTAGGGGGTGGGGGCAAGCTATGCCCTTGCTGGGCAGCCCTCACCGATACAAATAAAAAAATAAAATAAAATGTCTAGTGGGCTTTCTGGCCCCTATGGGGTCAGGTAGGGGTAATGACCCCCATTTGCCTCCCCCCCCAGGGGCAGAAAGACTTTTTCCTTTTTTGGGGGGCGGTGACAGCATGGCCATGCCCATGCTAGGCAGCTCTTGATAATACAAATAAAAAAAGTAATCCCAGGGGTCTAGTTGGCTTTCTGCACCCTGGTGGCAGATGTGGTTATTGCCCCCATCTGCCCCCTGGAGGGCAGAAAGTCTGTTTCCTTATTTAGGGGTGGGGACATGCCCATGACCATGCTAGGCAGTCCCCACTGATAGAAATACAAAATATTAATCCCTGGTGTCTAGTGGGCTTTCTGCACCTGAGGGAGATGGGGCAGAAAGACTGATTCTCTTTTTAAAGGGGCATGGCCATGTCCATGCTGGGCAGCCTCCATGATACAAATAAAAAACATCCATGGTATCTTGTGGGTGTTCTGCCCCTACTGGGGGACAGATCAGTTAATTGCCCCCAACTGCCCTCCTGGGGTGGCTTAAAGACTGTTTCTCTTTTTTTTGGGGGGTGGGGACATTGCCATGCCCTTGCTAGGCACACCCCACTGATATAAATTTAAAAAAGTAATCCCTGGGATGTAATGGGCTTTGTGCCCCCGGGGGTGCAGAGGGGGTAATTGTGCCATCTGCCCCCAGAGGGGCAGAAAGACTGTGTCCCTCAGAATGGGGCATGGCACCCATTCTGAGCAGCCCCCACCCCTGCAAATATTAAAAAGTAATACCTGGTGTGTAGTTGTTTTCTGCCCGGGGGCAGATGGGGTAACTGTCCTCACCTGCCTTCTGAGGGGCAGAATTACTGTTTCCCTTTTTTGGGGTGTGGTGGCATGGCCATGCACATGCTGGGCAGCCCCTCTCCTACAAATAAAACAAAAGTAATCCCTGGTACCTAGTTTTCTACCTCCCATGGGGGCAGATTGGCCTATAAATATAGCTGATCTGTCCTCCAGGGGGTGAAAATGGCCATATTGATGCCCCCATAATGGAAAGCAACCCCTGCCGTAGGAGCAGCTCATGACATGTTATATACAGATCCCTGGTGTCTAGTGGTTTTCTGCCCCCCTGGGGTCAGATTGGTCTAAAGATAGAGCCACTCTGTCCTTGGGGGGTGCAGAAAACAGCCAAAATAGCTCCCCTGTAAGGGGAAGTGACCATTGGCCAAGGGGCCACTCCCTAACATATATATTTTTTAATCCCTTGTGCCTAGTGGTATCCTGCCACCAAGGGGGCAAATTGGCCTAAAAATATGGCTGGAAATTACCAAAATTTATTACCAATTGTGGAGAGTGGCCCTTGCCTAAGGGGCCTCTCCCTGCCACAAAAAAAAACCCCTGGGGTCTAGTGGAGTGGATCCTTGCTTGGGGATCACCCTCCTTGGGTCATCCCTAAGCAGGGGTCAACTTGGTAAAGGAACCATTGGAAAGGGGAGAGATTCATCCCTTTCCAACTTTACCTCTCCTGTGTGCTTCGATGCTCAGGGGGACGATATAGCCCTGCGCGCACTGAAGCAGTGAAAGTGAAATGAGCCAATTGGGTCATTTTCTTTCACTTTCAATATAATTACGTCAGTACGACATGCACTCCCATCGTCAATACAGTGAAAACAAAGAAATGCCCCAGGCAGCCAGGGGATGTTCTTCCCCTGCTCCAGAGGCAAAAAAAATAATCTCTGCTGTAAACAGCAGGTGGATTTCCTGCTCATGTGCAGAGAACAGAATGGTTCCATCCGCAGCACACGCCCACTGTGGCTGAGGACGGAACCATTCCGTACGCAATAAACAAGTGGATGAAACACATTTGTTTTGGGTATCAATATGCACTGTAATTCTTTTCATGCACGCATAATAATTCCCTGTCAGAGCATTCTCACATAGAAATGATTCTCTGTCATGCCGGTGCCCCTTTGCTATGCTAATGAGGTGAAAGAGAGTGAACAAATGGAAATGTGCAGTTTCTTTCCTGTGACCTTTCTCTTTGTGATTTGTAGATCTGTCAGTTTTAACCTTTCAGTGATACAATGGCTTTTGTCAATAAAGCAGTCCTGGCACTACCATTTTAATTGAAGCGTTTGTATCAGACATGATAGAAAAACATAAATAGAAAATAGCTACTACTCATGTGACTAGCTTTGTGATACAAATAAGAATGATAACTACTATCCCTATAATGTATCTAACCATTTATATCCCAGAATTTTATTAGAATACAGAACTACTTGCTGAAACTAATTGTATAAATTATGCAGAAAAGACTGTCCTGTCACTCTACTTGTTTCCTTATTTTTTTGTTACTGTAATGACCAAAGTTAATTAAATAAAGGAAACACATACCCTTCAGCCAGTTGGTGTGTGTATTAGTTCCTAAAGAAACACTCTCAAGGCAGCGCATACTGCAATTCCCCAAGACAATAACAAGGTAATTCTCTGCTATTTTTGCTATGTACATACTAATAGATAACAATATTTTTACACCTTGTTTCCTGCATGTGGTTTGCCCTGATTTTTTTTGCCTTTTGGCCATGTTTTGCTGACTTTAGGGCTCTGGGCACGTTAACACTGCTAACCAGTGTTAAAGAGCAGACGCTCTCTACTTAAAATATGATAATATTGTAACATTGGCTTATCTACAATTGCCATATTTAATTTGCTTACAAGTCCCTAGTAAAGTGAATACATGTGCCCATGGCCATTACATTTACTGATACTAATGGGCGTGTAGCACTGATTGTGCTACCCACTTCAGTAGTCCCTTTAAACATGTCTCAGTCCTGCCATTGCAGAGGCTGTGTGTGCAGGTTAAATTGCCTCTTGCCAGGCCCCATCCTTACTTTTAAATATATGTCACCACTAGGATAGGCACTGGACAACTTAAACGTAGGATGCAGTGTATTTAAAAAGTTGAACATGCCTTTTTTAGATTTACATGTTCAAGTACTGGAAAACTTGAATTTGTTTTTCACTGCTGCATTTCTCCCATAGGTTATCATAGTGATTAGATTATTACATTTTATAAGTGTAATGTCCAATTGGGAAGAGATGGTGCCACCAAGTTCGGTGTGTCTGGAACCACACTTTAAAATCCCAACTTATTGTGACATTGACAAATTCAAATTCAAAAAATTCCACTTTTATAATGTTGAAATTTTCTCACTTTAACAATCTGGGATAGGTGGCAGTTGGGCTTGTGCATTCCCTCTATACATCCACACACAAAGAGAGCTTAGGTGTGAGTGAGGCCATCAACATCATGATGGGTCATCCCGGGCACAATGGGAGGGAGGAGCTGACACTCCTGAATAGGCTGTGCCTATCCCCACACAATGGGCTGCATAACCCACCTGTAGTGAGTCTGGAGCAAGGGCAGGAGAAGAGCAGGGACCCTGTGCACTTCAAAGTCCTCTCTTTGTAGTCTCCCTCACTTCAGAGGTGTGACTTGGTATAAGTAATGTACTTCAGATACCACAACCTCAGTTTATCTCTGGACCTGAGGATGTTCTGTCAGGACTGCTGTGCTATTGAAGGACCTGTCACTCTGCTGGGAACTGCTGGTCTCTGCTGGACTCTTGCTTTGTTCTGCCTGCCCTGCAAGCTGCATCTGCACATTCTCCAAGCCAAAGTGACTCCAAGGGCTTGCTGACTTGCCTCCTGTTCTGAAGTCTCAGGGACATCACAGACTTCTCTGCTTCCTAAATAGCACCTGGCCTTTGCTTGCTGCAGGTCTTGCTCTGCCAAATGGTGCCTATCCAGTCCTGAGCCCTGGAAATTGGTATAAAGTGCTGCAACAACCATAACCTGCATATTGATGCCATTGTGTTGATCAGAACCAACACATCTCCTTCATTTCCGATGCATCACCTGCTTCGAGGACATTACATTACTGGCTGTGCTGCTCGATAAAGATGCATCACCTACATCAGAGGAAAGCTGCCGCCTCGGCATTTAGATTTGCTTGAGTTGGAACCAATGTATCACCTACATCCAGCTGGATCAATGTTAATGTATTGCCTCCTCTGCTAGCTGCATTTGGTCACCTTGGCAGTGCAACAAGGTACTTTTTCAGCAGGAGAAGTTTGGTCCCTGTAACCAACCTACGTTCCATCATGGTTGGCCTGAATGTTTGGGTTTACCACAGCCAAGCATGATTGGTGAGCCTTGGTTGGCACTTTATGATTTTAATAACTATATTTGCATATATTCTTTAAAATACATGTATTGACTTCTACTTATTGGATTTTTGTTGTTTTTTTGGTCTTGTTTTGTTCATTAAATTAAAATCTATTTTTCCAACATGGATTATGTTTGCGTTGGATTTTCATTATTTTACTGCTTTAAGTGGTGCACTAATACTTTACACATTGCCTTCTAAGTTTAGCCTGTTTGCTCCGTGCCCTGCTACCGGAGGGTTAGCACAGTTTAATTTATGTCATGTAACTGATTTACCCTGATTAGGATTGTGGTTTCTTCTTGGTCCCTGCTTGGACAGGGTGCATACCTCTACCAACTAGAGACCCAATTTCTAACAAATATCTTCCATGTTTTAATGTAACAATATTGACAGTTTTTGAGGCAATATAGCCCTTGTCTGATAACCGAGAGGGAGTCAAGCATTGTTTTACTCCTTGTTTACCACTGTGCAAATTCTTGTTAAATTATCAAACATAAGCAAATCATCTTTACTCTTTTCCTCATGATGTAAGCAGCATTTTCAATCAACTTACAGAAACAATTCATGTTTTTTTCGACCTAGTGCCTTCTTTACATAGACTTTACTATTCAGCCAAACTGTTGAAAAAATTCAATAACATCTATATAGACACCATTGCAAAAAATTTATTTCAGTGTATGTTTTACATGATATCTTGAAGGTGGTCATTCATAAAGGGTTAAAGTGTGCTCCTTTTTCTATGAATTAGCGATTTTTAAAATGCATTAATTTAACGTGGAATTCCAAGTTTGGGCATTAGCTGCAGAAAGCCATTTCAGAAATAGTCAGGCTGGCCCATAGGGTGATCAGGCAGTGTCTGGTGGGCTGGTTTGACATATCAGTGTGTGGGCTGTTTTTTTTAGAAATTTGTGGGCCTATGTTATGACCAAGCGAACTGGCTTTTAATTTTGATGTCTCTCATAGTACAACAAGGATTGCCTGGAGCAAACACAAATCCATACAGTCTGCCAAACCATGCAGAATACCCATTCTGAGTATCTTTCCATGTTGAAAATTGGCCTGATTTGCAAATGTGGGCCACTTTTTCTGCTACCTGGTCAGCTAACGAGGGCTACTATTAATTTGGTGCTCCAGCCTATTATTTTTACAGCCCGACACTGGAAACAGCGGGCAGATATTGCATCTCTCTTTCTGCGATCTTCTATCTGCAGCATACACAATAATTTAGAGACATTGTCAGCTATATACATGCACTTTAATAAGTGTAATGTAATATTAATGTAATTTATAACATGCACTGCTCCCTAAAAGGTGTCCTAGCACTACGAAAGTAATGATCAACAGGGAGCAAGATTAAGATTAAGATTTGCTGGAAAAAAACAAGTATTTCAAACTGTCCAGAAAAAGAGCAGCTGATTGTGTGTCAAAGTTGGACAAGTAGGTAATTTAAAGAGGTATATGATATAACTAAAAAAGCAGAGCCACCTTCTTAAATGATACCTAGGTACTAAAAGAAGAAAGAAGTTGGACATGGGCAGTAGGTAGTAGAGAAGACAAGAGTTTGACCAGGGTAGAAGTCTAAATCTGTGGTTCTAACTTTGACTTCTGTCAACCCCAACTTAATCATTACTGGATCGCAAGATACCCATTGAATCATTATTGGAATATTAGGACCACATCTGAATCATCGTTAGAAATAGCAGACCCCTGATTAAGCATTTTTGAAACAACATATAAAAATACATTATGGCACTTTCATCAAACAAATACACAATTGATGAACTGGTTTATTTAATTCTCAAACAGATATAAAAAAAAATAATAATGGGAAGGATGAAGATTTTCTAAATTTAATTGAGGCTACTCATCCTCCATATGATAATCTTATTGATGCACTTGCACTGCTCTCATAAATTAATCTGGGGATACAAACTTAACTTTTAGCCTCCAATTCTAATTCCTTTTTTGTAGAGTTTTTTTTTCAATTTTTCAATTTTTAATTTTGCTTCTTTATTTACATACACTTTATGAATCTATTCATATTATTTTATTTCCCAAGCAGTTGTATACCCCTAGATCACAGGTTAAGAGCTCCTGATGTGGATAACTAAAAATAGATGCCTACACACAAGGGGGGGGCAGGTATGTTCAGGGAGGCAAATAAAACATCTATGGAAATGTTTTAACAAAATAAAGCATTGGAAGAAATTTTATTAACCTGGGCTGAAAAAAGGATAGGTCCTGAACAAACGGGAAAGTGAGGTCCTGAATGGAAGGAGATGACGAAGGAACAGAGCCTAATTGAGTAGGCCAGAAATCATCAGGTGGTGCATTAGGAGAATTGCAGTCAGAAAGTATTAGGATGTATATCTTGGCAAAATTTAGCTTATTAGAGTTGATGTCCAGCCACACAGCTAATGCTCTTATAGAGTTACAATATCTGTGGGCAGACACCTGCATGGTATCAAGAGAGTCAAAGTAACACATAAATCCGAGAGCAAAGAAGCCAATGAGCTGAGCCAGTGGATGTACACAGAGGTTAAAAAGAGGAGTAGTCAGCAAGGAGAATTTATGGACTCCATGTGGAAGAGATTTCAAATCAAGGAAACAGAGAGCTAAGTAAAATGAATGAGCTCTTTAAAACTACCAGGACTTAAGTCATGCAAGCTCTAGAAAGTGCAATTGAATAAAAACAGTTATGCAGCTGTGCTCATCACAAATGCACAGCTTCCTGATAAAGGCCCTCATTACAACATTGGCGGTATTGACCGCCTACCGCCATGGTGACGGCAGCCGACATACCGTCGCATTGGCTACCAGCCGCCCACCTGCATTATGAACATAGATGGAAATCTACCAGAAAGCTGGCGGAATACTGTCAGCTGTCATGGCAGCGGACAGTGGTCTGGTGATGCTGCTGTCAGCAGCAGCACCACACTAGCAAAACACCGCCGACCATATCATGAGCAAGCACCACATCCTGGCTCCTGCTGGAGGAACCCCTGCAAGCAGGTAAGTCAGGTTCTCCGACAGGAGAGGGGGTGGGGATGGTGTCTGCGTGTGTGGGGGTGTTGTGTATGGAGGGGGTGTGTGTGTCTGTTTTTGTATGCGTAAATGCGGGTGTGAGTTGCATTGAATGAGTGCTTGAAAGATTGAATGTGAGTGTATGTGTATATTGTGTGTTGTGAATGCGTGTGTTCAACAATATATGTTGGTGTGTGTTGGAGTGTGTGGGTATGTATGTGTGCATGCATGGGTGGATGTGGGTATGCGTGTGTGTATGAGTGTGTATGTGTGCACGTGAGGGTGTGTAAATGTGCACTCATTATTACTCTGGAGGTAAATCCCGCTTGCCGCCAAGCTGACGGCCGCCAACTTTCCTCCACAGCGGCAGATGTCCGTTCACTAAATTGTGACACACACACACTAATCCAACAGAATTCAGCCACAAACACAAATCTGCCAGCCCAAAGGTCAGTGATAAACTGCCGGTATCAAAACCCACACCATTACGCCAAAAGAACAACACCCACCACATTATGACCCACAAATCACCCCAGCAGACAGTCAACGGTGGTAAACCATTGGCAGTACATAGCACCGCGCTCACAATCGCCACCCACATACAAAATAAAACTACATTAGACAATTCAAACAATGCATACCTGACACCTATACACACACCACACCCACAACACTATAAAACACACACCTAAATTACCCACAACCCTTTATAAATACAATTCATTGGCACAAGACTGACACCAAGACCACTGACACAACTACATACACATACCACATACACCTACACATCCCAACACATTACCCAACACAACCTCACAAACACACATCACATAACTCCCAAGGCACCACAAAGGCACCCCCGTTTCACTGAGGAGGAGTTAAGGGTCATAGTGGAAGAAATCATCAGGGTAGAGCCACAGCTGTTTTGAGCACAGGTGCATCAAATATCAATAGCCAGGAAGATGGAGCTATGGTGGAGAATCCTGGGCAGGGTCAACGCCGTAGGACAGCACCCCAGAACAAGGGATGATATCAGGAAGAGGTAGAATGATCTACGGGGAAGGTACATTGCATAGCAGCAAGACACCAGCTCGATATCCAGAGGACTTGCTGTGGACCCACACTCCCTCCCCCACAACTCATAGCATGGGAGGAGCAAGTCTTGGCAATACTGCATCCTGAGGGTCTGGCTGGAGTCAGAGGAGGACTGGACTATGGTAAGTCAACTTTCAACAATTATCACCCCCATACCTGCATGCCATCACATACCCTCACCCTCACTCCCATCACTACGCTACATCCCACACACCCCACCATCACATCTCACTAATCCCAATATCAAGCCCTGCATGCTGTACCAATGCATGGACACCCCTCACAGACTTGCATGGGCAGCATAGAGAACTAACAATCCCACCATACACCAACATACACAAGTCAAAGCTGGCAGGGCAACACCAACCATAGAGGGGAAGCCAGGGATGTATAATATGTCATACAGATTAACAATAACACATAATTTACATCCCCACTGGTACCCCAGCCAATGTCACTGGAGGGGAGGTGCCAACACTATCCAGTCCCCCAACAGAAGAGGCCCACAATGAAGACAGTAAATCTGGACTTCAGGATCAGGATGATCTACCTGGCCTATCAGGGACCACTGGACAGCCGGTTACCCAAGCCCAGTCACAGTCCACCACAGAGCCTCCCCCATCAGGAAACAACACTACAGCACCAACCCAGCATACCCAAACCTCTACCCCAGGACAGGTCAATCAGCAGTGTGCCTACCTGTACAGGGACCCCAGGCTACACCTCGCACCTAAGACAATCAGGGACCTGGGGTCAGTGGCAGTGGGCACACGGTTCTGGGGTCAGAGGCACAGCCCAACAGGGACACTGGGAGGACTGCTGTGTTCCAGAGGGAGGACAGACCCAGGGAACCACCTCTCCAGGAGGCACTCTCTGAGATCCTGGGGGCCTATCAATACTCCCAGGACCCGATGGGCAAGATCCTTGAAAATGTGCAGAAGAATAGGCAGCTGCAGGAGGGACAGTACCAGGGGATCAGGGAGGACTTGCAGGCCATCAACAACAGCCTTATCTCCATAGCAGGGGTGCTGGCAGACATGGCCAACATTATGAGGGAGGCAGTCTGACACCAGCGGGCCCCTGCTACTAGCCAGTCATCTGAACAGCCTTCCAATTCCACTGCCACTAGTGGCCGGGAGGCCCCGCCACAGGACTCACAGGCCAGCAGCACCCCTCCCCCTGCAGAAGGTGAACCACCCCACAAACGTTCCCTGTGATCCAGACAGAAGCCAGAGACATTTGCCAAGATCCCACCAGGAAATGAGACTCTCATGATTGTCCCCCATGTCCCACTCAGTCACCCTGTCCACCTTGAACTGCTATTGCCCTTCCTATGTCCCTTTGGACAATGCGCCTGTGCTACAAACAGACTGGGACAATACCCTGGACTTTCCTCCATCATCACCCCATCACATTACACTTTCCCCTCTATATATTAGCACTTCAATAAACACCCTTTGATAAAAATGTTGAGTATTTCACATATGTATTGATTGAAATAGGTACAAACATTGCAAATGAACTGCACATAGAATGAGCATACAAATAATGACCTGTAGCTGGCTCTTGTGATCACACCAGGAGCATTTGTCAAATCACCAAAATCTGCAAAATGAATAGCAAAAGGGAACAGTAAATGGGCATAGAAGTGAGAAATACCAGCATGGCAATGCCACACAGAATACAATCAAGTCATTGAAATGTACAGTTACACTGTATCACCTGTGTGTCATTGGAGGTACTGACGGATTACAGATGTTCTGTTGTCCTCATCCTCATCCTCTGCCTCCTCATCCTCACTGTCCACAGGGTCCACTGCTGCCACAGGGGCATCTCCAGTCTCCTCCTCCTGCAGAAAAGGGATGTGGTGTCAGAGGTCCAGGTTGTGCAACATGCAGCATGCCACTACTATCTAGCAAACCTTCTTGGGTGAGTAGCACAGAGATCCACCTGTTAGATAGAGTCACTGGAAACTGGCATTCAGGAGGCCAAAAGTTGTCTCAAGTATCCTTCTGGTTCACCCATGTGCCTCATTATAACGTTCTTCTGCCTTTGTCCTGGCATTCCTGACAGGGGTTTTCAGCCATGATAGGTTTGGGTAATCAGAGTCATCTGCAAATATTGAGGGGAAATCATTTAGCCATGCACTATCCTATATGGCCAACACCATATCCATACACCAACATATACTGGGTGGGAACCAGGGCTCACCTATTAGCCACACACTGTGCTTCTGTAGTTGGGCCATCACATTTGGGATGATGCTATTCCTGAGGACAAAGGAATCACGCACCGACCCAGGATACTTCGCATTGACGTGGGAGATATACTGGTCCGCCAAGCACACCATCTGCACATTCATAGGGTGGAAACTCTTACGATTCCTGAACACTTGTTCATTCTGACGGGGGGACAAATACAATGGGCCTGATTACAACTTTGGAGGACGGTGTTAATCCGTCCCAAATGTGACGGATATACCACCTACCGTATTACGAGTCCATTATATCCTATGGAACTCGTAATACGGTAGGTGGTATATCCGTCACATTTGGGATGGATTAACACCGTCCTCCAAAGTTGTAATCAGGCCCAATATGTGTTCCGTCAATCGCCCCAATTATATTGGGGATATGATCCCATTTCATAAAACTCTGACTTCACTGTCGATAAATCCTCAACCTGGGGGAAGGCAATGTAGCTGCACATGTGTTTTATCAGGGCAGACAACACCCTTGTCAGCACTATTGAGAACACTGGCTGCGACATTCTTGCTGGCAAGCCCACTGTCACTTGGAAAGAACCAGTTGCCAGGAAATGGAGAACTGACAGCACTTGCACAAGAGGGGGATCCTAGTGGGATGACGGATAGCAGATATCAGGCAAGGCTCCAATTGGGCACACAGCTCTGTGATTGTGGCCCTGTCCAGTCTATAGGTGAGTATTCCATGCCTGTCCTCCAGTGTATTCATCCACAGCGGTAGGAATCTAAGGGACAAAAGAGAGAAGAGGCTGCCACAAACTGATCAATGGAGCCACAACAGTAGTCTGCAATCTGTAAACATGTAATGGGTAAGTGTGATTTGTCCAGTATGTGCCTATTTCTCCTGTGACGCAGCATCATTCCTTAGGCCTGCCCCACCCTGAAATAGCATCCACATGTCCTGTGTGGAGGGACAGGTGGAAGTGAGGTAATGCTGCTGATGTTGTGCATCGTGGGGGGAGGCAGTCGGGAACTGCTGTGCAATTCATCATTGGTTAAAATTGGGCCCTATGGGGTACAGTGGCCAATGGTGATCTACGCCGGTGGTGACGGTATGCACCGCAGCGGATGTGACTGCCATTTTCTATCTGATTCCTCATTTGTTTCCTGACCTTCCATAAGAGAGGACCTTCACTACATATGCTGCTGTGACCTGTGTCTGGAACCTACCATGGCCCATGTGACTGGGGAAAGGGCCCCAGCCTTCACTTCAGAGGAGTTGGAGAGACTGGTGGATGGGGTCCTACCCCAACACAGACTGCTGTATGGGCCTCCAGACCAACAGGTGAGTACACTCTGGGCACTAGCATTGTGGCATAAATGTATGGAGATGTGTGTGAAGGCATCATGTAAGGGGGAGGGATGTCCTCCTGGCTGGGGGCACATTGAGTGCTGGGCTATGTGTGTGCCAATAGTGCTGAAAACTGGTATGGTGGGCTATTTGTGCTAATAGCTGGACTGTTTGTCTAATGGTGTTCTCCTGTCTGTATTGCCTCTGCAGGTCAGCGCCCATTAAAAGAAGAGTACATGGTGTGCCATCGCCAAGGAGGTGCGGACCCTGGGGGTCTATGGCAGGCAGAGCACCAACTGTCAGAAAAGGTGGGAGGACCTGAGACGCTGGGCACGGATGACCACAGAGGCCCAGCTGGGGATGGCCTCCCAATGAGGAAGGGGTGCCCGTCGAACCAAGACCCCACTGATGGCCTGCATACTGGTGGTGGTCTATCCAGAGCTGGATGGGCACTTGAGGGCATCACAGCAGCCACAAGGGGGAGAGTACAGTGGCCATCATTGAACAAAACTGCTGGGGGTGGTATCCGGGTGGTGGGAGTGTGTCAGTGGGTGCCCGAAGGCCAGGCCAGACACAGCAGCATAGGTCCTCTGGTGGCTAAGGGTCCGAAGGGGAAATACTGCCCACCTCGCTTGTATGCATCCACTACTGGTGAGGGTTGTGTCGGTCCTAGGTGTTCTGCAGTTGGTGGTATGTGCTTCTACTCATGCCTTGGTGGCTAGCAATATCACTGGTTGTACAATGCATAGTGCGTAGGCCTGTACCCTGCGTGTGAGGGTGCTGCGTACACCAACAGTGGTGTTGGTGCAGTCATTGACCCAGTGTATCCATTGTCACTCTCCCCCCTTTCCTTGTTTTTTCATCCTGTCCTTATGGGCATCAGCATCATCTGGCAGAGGAGCAGAGGCACCAGCGATGGAGGGAGCAGCATCCCACAGGACCCAGGATGCAGAGTCCACCGACGCTAAGGGCACAGTGGGACAGAGGGCATGGGGAGCACCACGGCGGAGACTGATGGGGACAATACAGACTCTGCTACCTCCTCCGATGGGAGCTTCCTGGTGGTGGAAGGACACCTCTGTGACCATCCCAGTTACAGGTACAGCCGCCACCCTCATACCAGCACTGCTCTCCCAGTAGCCCCTTAGTGAGATTCCAGGAGGGTGGGCATCTCCTCCACACCAGGCACCTCGGCCCTGCCCCAGTGAGTCCTTTTGCCCTGAGGGAAGAGGCTATTGACCTCCTGAGATCCATCTCTGTAGGGCAATCAACCTTTGTGAATGCCATCCAGGTGCTGGCATCCCAGATGCAACAATCTAATGCATTCTTGGAGGGCATTCACACTGTGGATTGGTGGCCCAACAGAGATTGATGCAGGCTCTGGCCTCCTCTCTGATGATAGACATTGTCCTTGTTTCAACCGTCCCCCCTCCAACTTTCACTTCCCAGTCCCATTCTCCTCAACCCCACCCCATCCCAAGCACACAGCCAGACGAACATGCACACAAGACAACACCCAAGTCTGTCACAGGAAAACACAAGCACCACACTTCATCCCACAGGCACTCACACAAACACCATTCCGTTGCAGACACAACAACATCCACTATTTCAACTGTCTCCCCTCCTCCTCAACCTCCCACCTAGTTATGTCCACACTCACACCTGCATGCACTACATCATAATCCACTATCTGCATCATTATGACACCAAGCAAAACACACACCTCACTGGCAGACACCTCCACAACATTCATGCACACGTCCCATGTGTCCTCTCCCATAGTGTCTGCCCCCCAAAGTACACAAACGCAAGCACTCAGACACCCAACAGCCATGTACCTCACAACAGCATACAAACCATGCACCTGCACCAAAATCCAATGGACAAACACCTCCAACAACCACTCCCTCATCCTCCACTCCCATTTCTTCTCCCTCTTCCCACACCAATGTCCCTAAAAAGCTTTGCCTTTCCAGCATTGACCTCTTCCCTACACCTCCCATCCTCCACGTATGGCCAGGGTATCAAGAACCCAGCCAAGGACCTCAGCCAAACAGTCCACAGGCACAGTTTCATCAGCACCTACTCAGAAAGGAAAGGATTCCAAGTCACAAATACTGAAGGAGAAGGAGCCTGCCCAGCCAGTAGAAAGGGGAAGGAGCTTGCACCAGTCATCAAAAAGGAAGAAGGAGCCTAAACCAGCCATCAAAAAGGGGAAGGAGCCCGCACCAGTCAGCAAAAAGGGGAAGGAGCCAGCACCAGCCATCAAAAAGGGAAAAGAGCCTGCACCAGCCAGCAAAAAAGGCGAAGGAGCCTGCACCAGCCAGCAGAAAGGGGAAGGAGCCTGCAGCAGCCAGGATAAAGGAGAAGGAGCTTGCACCAGCAACTGTCACAGAGCCCCCACCGCCAGCCGCGGTTGTGCAGCTATCACTGAGTGCAGGAGCTGAGCAAGAGCCTCCCACTACCACCACCACCACAGTACAGCCATCGGAGGGTGCAGGGGCTGAGCAGGAGCCTCCCACTACCACAACCACCATAGTGCAGCCATTGGAGGGTGCAGGGGCTGAACATGAGCCTTCTACTACCCCCACCACCACAGTGCAGCCATCAGAGGGTGCAGAAGCTGAGCAGGAACCTCCCACTACCACCACCTCCACAGTGCAGCCATCGGAGGGTGCAGGGGCTGAGCAAGAGCACCCCACTACCACCACCACAGTGCAGCCGTCACCGCCAGCGGATACCACATCCACATGATCCAGCCTCCATGGGTTGCTGTTCAGCCTGCCCCCACCAGGACCAGTGGGCAAGTCACCCACCGAGAGACTGTGGCCTTGCCCTCCCCAGGATCAAGCACAGGGCATGTTGCCCCCTCCAGAACCAGTGGGAAAGTCACCCACCTGAGAGACTGTGGCCTTGCACACCCCAGGACCAAGCACAGGGCATGTTCCCTCTCCAGAACCAGTGGGCAAGTCACCCACCCGAGAGACTGTGGACATGCACTCCCCAGGACAAAGCAATGGGCATGTTGCCCCCTCCAGAACCAGTGGGCAAGTCACCCACCCGTGAGACTGTGGCCTTGCACTCCCCAGGACAAATCAATGGGCATGTTGCCCCCCTAGAGCCAGTGAGCAAGTCACGCACCTGAGAGATTGTGGCCTTGCACTCCCAAGGACCAAGCACAGGGCATGTTGCCCCCTCCAGAACTAGAACTAGTGATCTTGTTTCCCTATCCAGCTGAGGTGCCCCCCCCCCCGGGGTGCCTGCCTATTTGCCAACTGATGCCTTGCAGTGTTCTCTCCGTATTGGTGCAGGGAACGATTGGGGTCTTGGACTTTGCCATGTGGCCATGTGGACCTTGTGAACTGAGGAATGGGGTGTGTCCCTTTTTTGTACATTTGTACATATCTGTTGCATTGCCAAACTATTATTTTTGATGTTGATCTTTTTACAAACACTTTAGTCAATTCCACTTGTCTTTGCATTATTCCTCCAATTTACGGGGATAATTTATTTTCTTGTGCAGCTGGTTGTGTGTGTAGGGTGTGTGTTGTGCATGTGTGTGTTACTCTCCTTTTCCACCCCCCCTCTTTTGTGTGCTAGGCGGCTGTACTCACCGTCGTTGTCTTCGCCGGCATTGGTGTTTGTGGTGGAGCATAACGTAGAAGAGCATCGGGAAGACTTGCAGTGCTTGTTCCATGGCAGCGTGGTTCTTCCCTGTGTCTCCAATGGTGAATCCTTTACCTTCTGAGCTCTGTTTCCACCAGCCTATTGATGGCATTGGTACCGCCCTGGAAAAGGTGGCGGTTTGGCATGTCATAATATGGTGGGCGGTACTTTGTCTTCTGCCTGGCTGTAGGCGACTACAGCCTTGGTGACTGTTGTTTCCCCACTGGCGATCAGTGTGGTACATTGGCTGTCTTTTGGAGATATCACCGCCATGGTCACAATTTGGCGGTACTTACTGCCAGCCTACTGGCGGTATTACCACAACTTTATCTCCGACCGCCAAGGTCTTAATGAGGGCCATAATGTATGGTAACTAGAGAATTGTAATTTAGAATCATCTTTAATTGTAAAGTCAAATTTAAAGTCACAATTGTGAAAATGTCACATTTATAAGTGTGGAATTTACTTTTCCTTGCCATTTGGTGTCTGCAGCCTATGACCTAGGTCACATGACTAAGTATAGTGGGCAGTTGGCCTTTTTGTACTCCTCCCAGACAGTGACTCAACAGAGTGTCTAGGTGCTGGCAGGATGAGTCATCTGAAGAGGATGGGTGGGGAGGAACTGTCAA
Organism: Pleurodeles waltl; assembly: GCF_031143425.1. Classification (NCBI taxonomy): domain Eukaryota; kingdom Metazoa; phylum Chordata; class Amphibia; order Caudata; family Salamandridae; genus Pleurodeles; species Pleurodeles waltl. The sequence continues at coordinate 1,041,827,390 of NC_090447.1, read as the reverse complement.
CTACCACACGGGCACTTCACAGGGGCTGCCTCAGCACACTCACAAGGCATGTTACACTGGCCTGTTGGTACTCCAGACATCCTGGGTCCATGGCAAGGATGAAGTAAATTCCAGAATTATATGTGTGGATAAGTGTAGACATATTTCCCACTTCACAGCAAGCTTGAGGTCTAAATATTGGATTTAGAGACCAAATCTTCAGTACACTCCTGGACCTGTGAATGCTACGGAAGAAGACTGCCCTTCTGCCAGAGGACTGCCCTGCTGCTTTAGGCCTGCGCTGCTCTGAGAAAGAAGACTGGACATACTTCTCCATCCCAGGCAGAGTGACTCTAATGGTCAGTAGGCTGACGTTCTGTTCAGACCAAACGGAACATAATAAACTGCAGAGGCCTCCTTGCAACTGTCCAGCTGACCTGATGAATTGGACCAGCCTGGATCTGCAACTGGACCTGCATGAGCCATGCTGGTGTCACCAGGAGTGAGTTCCTGGTCCCAAAGAGGTACCTCCCTAGGTCCTGGGCCCTTGAATGGCATTAGAATCTGGCTGTGAAGCAAAGGAAAATTTTGAAGGTTTTGGGCTCTTCGTGCTAAGATGTGACAACCACCAATGTGAAGTTCTGGTGGAGCTGACTTTTTGTGCTAAAGCCACAGTCAGCGATGGCTGACAAAGTGAGCTATGTATTTCACACTAAAGCATCAACATCCAGCAGTGAGCTCCAATGCAAAGTTCCAGTGATGGCCACCCACAATACACAGCCTACTGTAAGTGCTACAGCAACGATCATCAGTGACTCTTTCTCTACTCCTCACTGTCTTTTCCACTACTAACTTGACTCTTCGGGCCACACTTTGAGAACTTAACATGTGGGACTGACCTGGTCCCAGTATTATATAGCTTGTACTCCATCTTGGTCAGCCTGAACTTGTGACATTCCTCTGATCTATCATGACCAGATACCAGGAGAGGAATTTTGTGATTTTAGGAGATATAATTACTGGAAATCTCCAATTCTACTGATCAGATTTGTGTCCATTTGGTCTCATTTCATTTATTACATTAACTCTATTTTTCTAAAGTAATTTGGAAGATCCTATATGTTTTACTTTATCGCTGTGCGTGTGCTGCATAAATACTTTACACATTGCCTAAAAGTTAAGTCTGTCTGCTTTTGTGATAAACTACCAGAGTCAAGCACAGAATAATTTAATGAATTTTGTGGTTCACCCTGACAAGGATCGTGGCTGTTGCTTTAGAAGGGCTCACACATCCTTCAACCAACAATCCAAATTCTCATAATCTCAAAGTGCTAATGACATTGTAAAATTGGAGCAGATACAGTGAAAATTGCCCTTCATCAACACACTTTCTCTAAGTGAAGTTAATTACAGGTAAAATGCTGGGTTGTGACACATTTGTTAAAATTCTTTCTAAAAGTAGGAGTACATCTCTATTGCTGATGAAAGAGTGTTTCCTTTGTAGTGGATCCAAAATCCTGGAAAAGCTCCTTATTGAAATTCCTTAAAGTCACTGGAATGGTATAGGGCTGTGGGGTGTCAGAAATGTCACAAAGAAGTATCATTGTTGTATTTATTTACTTTTGGTCAACAAGACACCTATAATGTGGATTTAATCATCTGTGCTAAGTGCTATTTTGTGGTTATACACAGGATGGGATGTGTAATGGTATGATATTTGAAATTTTTTGAAAATAGTTGCGAACTTTTAAATTTTTTAAATATATGTCTCAATAGTATAACATTGTCTACATTTTTACCTTTGTTTTAGATGCTCTTCCTTTTTCTACAGTGCAACCTGGATCTTTCTTAGCATCTTAGTAAAAGTGTCTGGTCTTGTTGGGTTGTTGACCTAGGGTTCCAAGATGCAGATACTATCAAAGCATGACCATAATTTAGAAATTAGCTTCAGAGAGTTGAATCTCCCTCGAAAATTGTGCTATAATTTGGTTGTAGTTCATCCACAGGGGGCATATTTACTATGGACTAAGAACCTGCACTTTCCTTGCATGATTCATGTCATTGCAAGGCAGTGGGTGTCCTTAAATGGGATTTACCAAACTACACAAGGGGCTTCTTGCACTGTTGCATTTCACGTCGTTTGAAACAAATGTAACACAACATAGCAGCTTGGTCTGTGATGAGCTACATTTCATTCTAGTAGGGGTTCAATTGTTGGAGCATGCACATTCTCATGTATTTACTTATGGAATGTTGACACAAAAAGGTGGTAAACCTAGGATTGTGCCAAATGGTGTGCCTGCCACATTTATTAAATATAACTAGAACCTTAAATTTTGATATTAAAATTCATATTTTTCCGATAAAACATTCACACTTTTGCATAGAATTGTACAGTACCTTTCATTTTAATAACACAATTCATTTTACACCACACCAAAGTGTGAGTTGATTTTACACCACTGTGATCTACGCAGTTTACAGTCTGACACTCCATCTTATGATACTCCATTATATGCCACTAAATTCAACATTAATTCACTGCATGTTACTCTAATTTACTCCACCCTATTCCTCTGAATGCCACTCCAGTCTCCATCACTATATTAAATTCTATTATACTTATTACCACAGTATTCTATTACACATTTTTGTATGCCAGTTGACTGGCCTACCCTACACTGTACTGCTCAGACCTGTGCACTCTTCAACTGTACATAATTAAATTTTAAGCTCATCCAATATATGTTATTCCACTATGCTCCACTTTATGATACACTACTGGAGTGAATGCTATTCCAGTGTATGCTACTCCAATGAATAGCACTCAGAGCTTAATTTAAAAGAAACTGATGCATAGTGATCAATGCACCAGATTTATTATGCCTGCTGCACATCCCCAAACGGCACCATGGATGCAGTGTATTTACAATACAGAGCTCCATGGCACATGTTTTCACAGATGCATCAGACATTCTGCTGCATCTGTTGGTGCTAATGTGGCACATTGTTGAAGGTGCATCATTAAACTAATATAACTCCAGCAATGAGGGGAAAGTCCCATTGGAAAAGCCCTGCATCAATTGTACGCCTCCTCTGAGCAGGCTGTAAAAGTGTGATACAGTCAAGTTGTAGAGTGACGCAGTCAAAAGTTGCTAATTTCACTGAATCAGTTCTATGTGGTTTTTTTCCCCCTGGTAACACCTACCCTGCATACATTATACCTGGTGCAGAGCTTTACAAACGACCAATGCCCCAGATTGTAAATATGGAGCCAGTGTGCACTATTAGCACCACTGCTGCATCAAAAAAAATGATGTGGGGTGGCGCAAAGGGCTTGTAAATGAGGCCCAAAATTCTACTAATTTGCAAGATATGTCACTGCAGAGTACCGCTATGTACTGTATGACATTTCACTATACACACTTTCTGCACCACTCCGCTAAATGACACTAATAGGGGTGGTGCAAAGGGCTTGTAAATGAGGCCCAAAATTCTATTAATTTGGAAGATATGTCACTGCTGAGTACCGCAATGTACTGTTTGATATTTCACTATACACACTTTCTGCACCACTCCGCTAAATGACACTTTAGTGTAGGTTACTAGGCTCTACTCTTCTATAATTCACCCTAGTTGAATTGTATGACATTCTACTGTCGCTGCTTCACTGTATGTTACTCCAATGCATGTCTCAAGACTTAACACCTGTGAACTCTACGTCATTACAGTAAATGCTACATAATTGTATTGTACTGCACTGTATGGCACTATACCTTAAGCTCCAGTATACCTGTACCCTATTGCATTGAACACCTCTGTAGTATACCCTTTTGCACTCTGCACCACTGCACTGTACGGCACTCCAATAAACACCACTCTACTTTACGCAATTGTACTCTACAACACTACACTGCATGGCACTCAACTTTACATAAGCCACCTGTACACCACTCAACTGTATGACACTCCAATGTATGGCACTCTACTGTACCCCCCCCTTGAATGTATGCTATTCTAGTTAATGCCACTCCACTGTACCCCTATCCACTGTGTGCTACTCCACTGTTTGCAATTTTAGTTTATGAAGTTCCAATATGTGCCCCCACACGAGATAACACTTCACTTTATAGCACTCCACTGTGTGCCACTACAGTCCTGAAGTATACAAATAAACACTAAACTAGTTGCAGGATCTAATTCCACTTTAAAACACTCCACTCTATATGATCCCGATGTGTACCACTGCACTGTAAGTTTCTACATTAATTGGCACTGCATAATACTCCACTCTACTGTATCCATCTTCACTGTACTCCACTGTCCTTATGCAACTCCACTTTACGCCACTTTGCTATATGTCATTCTCCTACTCTAGTGTATATAATTCCGCTTCCTTCCACTCCAGGATACCAAAATATACTGTTCCACACTACATTTTACAACACTATCCTACACTATATTCTACAATAACATTCAACTTTACATCACTGCACTGTACCAATAATATTACACATTTGTTACTTACATTCGAAACCATTGAAATTCACACAATAAAAAGGTTAAAGAAAAGGCTGCCTATGACCATCCATATGGGTGACTTCTATGTATTAAAAAGGATGTTTTATGTCTGGCAAAAGGTTTATTTTAATGAAATGGCAGGATGTGCACATGCACTTATCAAAAATTCCATTGAATGCTCGAAGGCGAAATAGTACCCTGCAGGCTCAGCACACAATCTGCCCCAAGCATGGACATATTACAAAACTGAAAAGGGTTATTTTGCCTGGTCAAAATGGCAGCTTAAAACTGCATTACAGGCTGCAATGGCAAACCTGGGGCATATTTACAAGAGCTACTTCAGTGGGTGGAGCAAAGAGTTCTTCAAGCCCACTAGAAGCATTCGTTTTCAAGCCCTGGGTACATATAATATCACGTGCTAGGAACATAGATATCATTTAAATATGTCAATCAGGTGTAAGCTAATTGCCCCATGTTTAGCACTGGTTAGCAGTGGTAAAGGAGGCAGAGTCCTAATGTCAACAAAAATCAAATTCAGAAAACAGGAAGGGTGAAGGCATAAAGTTTGGGGGTGACCCTGCAGAGAGGGCCAGGTCCAACAATGACATAGATCAGATGTTGTTAAAAACTCTCATTGCCATCTCTAAGTCTGTAGCAGTTGTTCAGTTCATGTCTGTTGCAGTTATAGATATAGAAACACGAATCGACATGCAAATTCCTCCGTAGCTTTTTCACCAACATTAGCCATTGTATACAATCACCACAATTCTTGTTACTACATATGTGTCTTGTCACAGTGATCATTAGCAACAGGTTTTCATGGATTGTTTATGCAGAAACACATCATTAAATTCTAAGGATATTGCTCAGTTAATCCTTCAAAATCTGACTGTGATACCTTCATATACCCCACGATTCCATACACAAACGCAAATATTATTTACTGAATAATAATACAGACTCTAGTGGTCACCCATGTTTTTACTGCCACGTTTCTTATTGTGGGCCATCATTCACATTTTAATCAATAGTAATAAGAGATAATTATCATGACCTTGTGGCTGGGTAGTGCATATTATATTTTACATGTTTTAAATGTTGATTTCTAATAAGGATGGAACGAAAAGGGGAATCCCTCTATTACATATACAATACAGTGCCCAGTGCTAAAACATAAAAGTGCTTTCAGTTGTTAAAAAATGTTTACATCATATATAGGTACAGACAATTGAGCTGCAATAGACAACGTCAGTACATTTTAAAGATGTACATGGGATTATTCACTGGCATTCATAGCCAAAGGTGTGGTACATCCTTTTTTTATTATGTACTTTGACTCTAGAATAGGTAGGCACTGATGTTATCACCACCTCAAGGGTTTTTAAGAACCATGGGCCAGATGTATCAAGCTTTTTTTGCATTCGCAAACGGTGCAGATTGCAAAAATCGGCAGTTTGTGAATGCAAAAATGGTCCCTGCGATGTATGATAGGCATTTGCAGTGTGAAAATACAGAATCGCAAAAATTTTGAATTTCTGTGCATATGACATGGTTTTGCGTGTTGCAATCAGCGTATCGCAAATAGGGACATGAAATGCCGAATCACTATGTGCAAGACACAAACTGCGACACAGTTTAGCGAATCGCAGATAGCGAACCACAAAATCATGGTGCAATTTGTGATACGCTGATTGTGACACGCAAAACCATGTCGCAATGGGATGCATCAAAAAGTCACAAATTGCGAAAATTCGCAGAATGGCCTTTTGCACATGCAATTTACCACTAATTGAAATCAGGTGGTAATTAGGTGTAACCTATATAAAGAGGCCCAGTATGACTCAGCCGCTCTTCCACAATGGCTGCACTCTACGTGATGGCGAGGAGGATGAGGATCTTGGCAGGTTTGAGGAGAGGGAGGAGGAGATAGGAGCACATTTTCAGAGTGCGCATAACCCTTTTTGACCAGACGGAGGAGGAAATCTATGAGAAGTACAGGTTAAGCTCAGCCATGATACTTGACCTGATAGCTGATCTACAACCCATACTGCAGCGCACCACACACAGGACCAATAGCATACCCACCCATGTGCAGGTATTATGCTCTCTGCACCTATTAGCCTCAGGGAGCTATCAAGGGGTCATAGCAGCAGCATGAGCAGTCTCACAGAGTGCTCTCTCACGATTCTTCCAAGCATTTCTAAATGCCATGTTGCGCAAAATACAAGAGCACATAAGATTCCCCAACAATCCACAGGAATTACAACAAACGAAAATCAATTTTCATCAGATTGCACAATTCCCTCATGTCATAGGTGCCATCGATGGGACACATGTAACAATCTATCCACCATCAGCCACCGAGTATGTTTATCGGAACCGTAAATACCGTAATTCCATGAACATACAACTGATTAGAAATGCCTCTAACATCATCGCTGATATTGTGGCCAGATACCCAGGTAGCACACATGACTCCTACATCTTTCGCCTCAGCGGGATTCATACAAGACTGCTAGCTGGGGAGTTTGGCAAAAGATACCTGTTGGGTAAAGTAATAGATGACTATGTTGCATTGAAGTAATAATGACGTCAGATTCCAATAGTACTCATTTTACCCTCTGTTCATTCCAGGAGACAGTGCCTACGCAGTGTGCACCTACATACTGATGCCCTACCTGAACCCTGAAACTCCTGCAGAGAGGAAGTACAATGCTGCACACAGGGCAACCCGCAATGTGGTGGAGCGGACTTTTGGTCTCCTGAAGAGCCGCTTTAGGTGCATCCATAAGAGTGGAGGGGCACTACAGTACAGCCCAGAGACAACATATAAAATAGTGGCCACATGTGCAATGTTGCACAACATAGCAACAAGAAGGGGCATACCAGTTGAACCAATGGAGCCGGACTCAGATGAAGAGGGTGATCCCTTATCCCCCCCATCACCCAATAGACAGGACCAGTGCAGCAGAGGGCAGGCAAAGATGTGCTGACATCACGTGCAACCATTTCTAATGTAAGCAATGACAACACTACTGCAATTTTATGTCTTTCTGCAGTTAGCAACTTTATTACCTTGACTTCAGGTAACATATGTGTCAATAGGACATAGCCATGAACCATAGGCTACCATGTGCAAATAACAGTGTCACACTATTAGCTTCATAGTATAATTGTACATGTTACGGTAGTCCACTGTAGGCCTTAACATCACTTTCTACATTAGCGCACTCCACTTGAGTGCTCAGCGGCCTCACTGGCACCTCTTGTAGCGGGTTCACTGGCAGTACTGTGTGTCTGGTACTGCGACGTCTAGGGTCCATCACAGGGGCTGTAAGACTAATGAGGCTTGAGAACTCCTCACTGTCTCCACCACCCAGTTCACTATTTGTAGCACTGCATGCTGTCTGCATTGCATCCAGGACATTGGTTATTTGCACCAATCCCTGTGCAACGTCCCGACTGCAGTGTGTCATCTCCACCTCTATGCCCACAGCACATCGTGACATCATGGCTGTTGAGCTAGGAGGCCGATTGACCAATCTGCAGAACCCATCAAACCTTCTCATGAATTGTTGATGGCACCTCCTGCTGAATCTCAGTGCCGAGGTCCCTAATGGCATTTGTCAAGTCCTTTGTGTTTTCAGCTGCTGTTTGGTGTCCCTCTTGCAGTGACTCCAAATGCTTGTTCATTGTGGCCATGTTCTGATTGAATGACACCAACTGCCTGTGTATTAACCTCATGTGTTTGCATTGCAGGCACTGCACTTTCAGCATGGAAGCTTCAAGCTTCAAAGATTGATGGTCCCTCTCTTTCCCCTGTGCACTGTCTGCCTGCATTGTGACACCTCCTGAGGGGAGTTGACTGACGCTGGGGCAGGGACTGCTGTGTTCCTGTGGATCTATCCTCTGAGGGTGGAGTGGGGAGTTCATCCGGCATCTCATCTGAGTCCAGGTTGTAGTCTGGGAGAGGTAACACCCTTGCCCTGCATCTGGTTGGTGCAATACTGAGAGACTCACTTGTGTTGGAGTCGGACTGTGGTTGTGTTTCAACATCCCCCACATTTCCACTTTCTGCTGCAGCAGGACCAGGGACATCTGCAACGATAATGTGCAGCATGTCATTAACATATATATCACAATAAGTAGCACAATATTAAAATTTCTACTCTGACCGTATCGCTGTGACGTGTGTGTATTATTTCTCTATGTGGCTTAACACCAAGTTGTTTTGAATGTGGTTTACTGACCTTTGGATTGTGGCCTATCACTCCCATAAGGCATTGTTGTGTTGTATGTAAGATGTAGCATGGACTACTTATCATGCTGCATCAGGCTAATAGCTATTTCTAGGAGGCATTTGTACATGCACACATGGGGATACACATCATTACTGCCCTTACCTTTGCTGGTGCTGGGTGTCCCTGAGGTGTCGATGTCAGTGACACCACTGCCGGCTTCGGGAAGCAGTGTGGACTCCACCATGTCTTCCATTGATGTGGACGGTGTCTGGATGGGTGGTCTTCCTGCGGTACTCCTTGCCTCCTTTAGCCTGGTGGCTACCCTTTCTTTGGCACGGGAACACAGGTCATACCATCTCTTTTGAATTTCCTCCACAGAGCGCTGCACAATACCCACTGCACAGATTTTGTCTGGATTTCCAACCAGAGTTTCCTTTTCTCACTTTCAGGGACCTGTAGTGAGTTCTTCCCAAATAGTTTGTCAAGGTTCCTGACAACCTCCTCAGTGAGCACCTCCAGTTCCTGCTCACTGAATTTGTGCTTGCGCTTCCTGTCTCCCTTGTCCTTCACCTTCCCATCAGTGGCCATGTCGCAATTTGGTCCTGGCTGGATCACAAGGTTGGCTCCCTAGTAAGAGCTGTGTCTCCCTGCCTGCTCCTGTGGGTGTGGCTCCTGGAAACAGCATGGGCTGACTCACTTCCTGATTGTGATGTCATCAGGCTGTTACAGTTTTCCGTTTTCACAATTTACGATTTTCAGATACCGAATCGCAAATGATTTGTGATTCGGTATTTGCTAATCGCAAATTGCATTTGCAAATTTTAAGAAATCGCAAATACCGATTTGCAATTTTGATACATCCCATTTTGCATTTCTAAAATAGCGATTTATTAAAATTCGCTATTTAAGAAATTCAAACCGGGAGCTGAGACACCTGGCCCTTAGTTCTTTCCAGTTACGGTTGTGTGACTCACAAAAATGTTTGTCTGTGATGTATGTGTTATACAGGTTGGTTCAGCATATATTTCTTTACCAGAAAAACTGTACTTCCAATATACTATTTAGTGCAGAGGCATATGACAACATATATATAACGAAGTCTGTCTGCATGTGATATGTTTTCTGATGTGATGTGTCTGTTTAGTCAATCGCAACACATTGCTGTGTCAGTTGTGTCTGAAAAAACTCTAAACCTGGGCTTTTAGCTCGCTCATTATTTACCATTTGTTGGCATCATTATCACTGTCCTTTGTTGTTTTCTACTTCAGCAGCATATTTGAGGCACCACCTCCTGCATCACTTCCTTTTCCTTCTGTGGTGCATGGAGCTCGAACATATAATGTTTCTAAATTAGTGTCCCTCCACTCCTCGTGCTGTGATTGAGGTATTGTTGATTCTTTTTTGGCATTTTTGTATAGTGCAAACTCAGCCCCACCTGTTGTAGTTTATCAGCAATTAGATTAACCATTAGCAGAAGACATCTTGTATTTAGCAACTATTGTGAACATTTCGCGGAAACCATTTTGTATTCATGACAGCCATTTTCTCTGCCACATGCTGCCATGTGCTCACCATGTGCTATGTCCTACCTTTCTGTTAACTACTCTTGAAAATCTGCCTAGTGACAAATTATATTTAGCATCTCCCACTTTCGCCCTATAAGGTCTGCAGCTGTTAGTCCTTGAAAGCTGTTAGCCCCTCCTACCTGTGCATTTCCACATGACCTTATATGTATAGAAGTCTTGCTTCTATAATTGTACCACCTCCTTTTAGCCCCTGCATGGATATAAAAGGACCATGCTCTCTCAGTTCAGTGTGCGACTTCAAACATTACCGAAGGGTGCTGTTTGAACTGTAGTACCACCTCATGAGGTTTAATAAACTTTTGCCTTTTATTTCAGTTTCTGTGCCAACTTCTTCCTATGTGGTCTGAGGACTTTGTGCAGAGAAGGGTGAACCCCTTGCACTAGCAGGCCTTGCTGAGGCTTACTTCAACAAATTGGCGCCCGAACAGGGACTCATAGGCGACTCGGACGCCCAACGGATTGGTCGCGATGAAGGATTGGGATCTCGCTGCGGACGATCAATGCCTGAGGAGACCCGAGTCTTGGCAACCACAGCGTTTTTCCCTTCCTTCTTACTTGACCATCCAGGTGGCACCGGTCCTTGACTGAGATCCTTTTTGTTCATTCGTCATGCAGTGACCATTTGTTCGATTTTAGAACTTGGCAGTTGGAACCTGGACACCCTGTGATTGGTAAGAGCCGTTTTACGGCACTTGCTGTACATTTTGATGCCTTTGTTTGGTAATGAAGTTTAGCACTACTTACTGTGGCTCTCGTGTTTTGGGTGACTAGTCATTTTGTGCCCTTTGAATTGATATATAAATTGCATTTTATATAGGCAGGTAATGAGGAGAATTTTCTCCAATTTAATTTTGATTTGAAAGGCACCTTAAGTGCTACTTTGATTATAATACTGCATATTCTGCACTATTTTTGGCATGCATGTTTTTAGCACACTTTGTAGGATGTGTTGCTTTTGTAATGGTACCAAATTGAGACTGGAAGAATCGCAACTGGCACCCTCAGAGGGGACGCCCAATAGAGATATGTATGTTAAATATGGTCTTTCTTCTATAATGTACAGCACATTATGGAATAAATACACTCGTGCGGATCCTGAGTTATGTTGGCCTACGCATGGGTCATTTGATTTTGCAAAAGATTGAGTATGTGGAACAATGTATGTGTAAGCGAAGTTCTAGGCAAGAGATGTTTGACTGTGTACGAATGTAGGAGAAAGAAGTGCGTGGACGAGTGAAGCGTGAGCAAGCCTTGCTGGAGAAAGAGCAATGGAAGAATGTATATGTGAAAGCATTGGAAATGAGAGAGAAAGAAAGAAATTACTTAAAGGCGATAGAAAAGAAAGAACGTAAATTACAGGTAACTGGCCAATACACTGTTAGGCAACCTCTCTATCCTATCCTTAATAAACCGCATGATGATTTTTTATTACTAGATCGCCCTCCACCTCTGTATGTCGTTCCTTCTGCCCCTCATGAGTTAGCTGAGGTCTCCGGTTCAGAGCAACAGAAGATACGAGACAGTCGCTCTATGTTGCCTGCTGACTGTGCGTCTGAGCTTAAATCTATTGCTCCTAAAACAATTCGTAGCGATGTCTTTGCTTCTGAACTTTTAGATAACATGAAAGGGTGGACGGAAAAGGAGCAGATATATTTTACTGAGGCATTTGGCACAGAAGTTATTGAACTATTTCGGAAATATTCTGATGAGTTAGAGCCCGATGATGTTGCAGCTGATCATAAGCAAATGTGTGATGGTCTTTTTGTCTTCTCCCAGGTGGCTGATGCAATCAGGCGTTTGGTGAAATTATGTGTTGCAGCAGACCGTTTGCGAGAGGAGAAAAGGGCCGTGGACGTAGTTGCACGGACATCTCAGACCGGCGGGGTGCCAGCTTCCATCTTTGGAACAGATAAGGTTATGATAGTTCACGCAAAACCAATGCGGGAGGCCGCGCCTTTGTATGTTCCTCCTAAAGGATCAGGTACAAGTGATGATAAAAACTTCTGTTGATGCTAAGGGTTATTGTATTTATAATTGAGTGTATCTCCTTGGAATAGGGCAGATGTAATGGCACTTAAAACAGCATTACCTGACCCGCGGAAAAATACAGCCGCCTTTTATGAGGAAGTTGAGGGAGCAATTAGTTCTTGTACTATGACTTTGGACAACTTGATTATTTTGTTTTGCCTGAAGGTGTGGCTCTCATACAATATGTCGATGATATTTTGTTGGCAGCTGATACCCCTGAGCAATGTGAAAAGTGCACTTTGTCCTTACTTTCTTTTCTTGCTTCACACCATCATAAAGTGTCCCGAAAGAAATTGCGATATTGTAGACCAAGGGTAACCTATTTAGATCACCTTTTGTCTAAGGAGGGCCGTGCACTTACATCAGATCATATTCAAGCAATTTTAGACACACCAGTACCCTCTCCTCAGAAAGATGTTCATGCATTCCTTGGGCTTACTTCTTTTTGTAGGCAATGGATATTAGGGTTTTCACACATTGTCAAACCTTTGCTAGCACTTTTGACTAAAGATAGTCCAATGCCCCTCCCATGGACAGATGAATGTGAGACTGCTTTCCGGCAGCTGCAACAAGCCCTTTGTACATCACCAGTGTTAGGTACTCCAGATTACATGAAGCCTTTTGCACTTTACGTACATGAGAAAGATGGATGTGCATTGTCAGTTTTAGTACAGGCACATGGCGATAAGCAGCGTCCCTGTGCATATTTTTCAGCAGTACTTGATCCTGTCGCTTGAGCGTTGCCTGGGTGTTTCCGTTCAGTTGCGGCTAGTGGGGATAGTTTTGTCACATAAGCTGTTGGTGTTAATACCCTATGTGGTTGATGCTCTTTTAAATCAAACAAAGACGTAACATTTAACTAGCGCTCGCCTGATAGGATATGAATTGACATTGATGGCTCCTCACATTACATTGAAGAGATGTGCAACACTAAATCCAGCCACTTTGTTGCCATATCCGGTGACTCAGCCTCAGTCACAAGAAACACATGATTGTATATTCCTTACCGAAGAACAGACAAAGGGTCGTATTGATTTACAAGATACGCCCCTTCCAGATGTAGACGGGGAATTGTGGGTTGATGGGTCTTGTTTGAAGTTGCCAGACGGTACTACCTCAGCTGCATATGCAATCACCACAATACATACGGTCGTGGAGTCAGCTTGTATACCACAGAAGTCAGCTCAAGCAGCTGAACTAATAGCTTTGACACGAGCATGTGAGCTTAGTACTGACTTATGTGTGAACATTTATACAGACAGCCGCTCTGCTTTTGGAGTGGCTCATGATTTTGGTTTGCTTTGGAAGGAGAGAGGCTTTCTCACATCCCACGGGATGCAGATAATGCACGGAGAATTAGTGCATAACCTCTTGACTGCATTGATATATCCAAAGAAAATAGCTATTGTGAAATGTAGTGCACACAAGAAAGTGATCAATAAGATAGGACAAGGTAATGCCCTTGCGGACCCGTAGCATGTGAGACTGCGATGCAGCGAAGCACTACTTCTATGTATGGAGTGAAGTCACAAGCTGAACGTTGGCATAATGCTAGACAAGATGTATTAGATATACAGAAATCTGCTTCTGTGAAAGAACGTGAGCAATGGTCTGAAGAAGGAGAATTGGATGATGAGGGCTGTTGGCGGAATAAGCAGATGGATAAATGGAAATTGACTATAGCTTTTGTACAACCTATGGTTCAGATGGCACATGGGCTGGCACGTGTTAGAGCTTCAACAATAACGAAGTTGCTTACGCAAGTTTGGGAGCATCCAGAAATTTCCAGTACAACTAAGAGATTAGTACAGTCTTGTTTGATCTGTTTACAATACAATCCTGGAAAAGGGACACGAACTTCTGCGGGAGGGTTTGCTACACCAACTGAACCTTTTGAAGTTCTACAAATGGATTATATTCAGCTTGAACACTGCAACAATTTAAAGTATGTCTTGGTGGTGGTATGTGCCTTCAGTAAATGGATAGAGGCGTACCCCACAATGCATAATACTACCATTACCACAGCGAAGGTGCTTTTGAAATAATTTTTCCCTAGGTTTGGTGTTTGCAGACTTTTATGGAATGATAACGAACCTCATTTTGTTGGGGAAGTTATTAAGTATGTCCTGAAAGGATTAGGGATCAAACAGAAGTTCCATCCGGTTTTCCACCCACAATCAGCAGGGTTGGTGGAAAGGTATAATGTTACTTTGAAGCTGAAGTTAGCGAAGATACAGGCTTCCACATCCTTAACTTGGACGGATGCATTACCATTGGCATTATTGTCTATTAGGTCAGTGCCATACTCTCGAATTGGCCTTACTCCCTAAGACAGTGGTTCCCAAACTGTGCGCCGCGGCTCCTTGGTGCGCCGTCAAAATTAGCCAGGGGCGCCGCACACAGTCTGGAAACCACTCGGAGGTGCTTTTAATCGGTAGCTTTTCACCGTGGTTTTGGAAACAAAACCCCCTGCATTAATTATTGTGACCAGCGGAGGGCGCCAGAGTACCATTAATAATATCCCTATGACAAAAGAAAAGAAACCATTTAAAATAAATGGTTTTCAGGAACCTGAACGAGAGAATTAAGAAGTCAAACTGTAAATAGTGTAGGTACAGGTACAGGCTGGGATTACGTTCCCCCACCCGCCAAAAAAAAGTAACATAATGGGGAGCCGTGGCCAACACGGCCAATAGGTCAAAGGAGCCGGGGATCGAAAAAGTTTGGGAACCACTGCCCTAAGATATAGTGTTTGGAAGGCCAATGAACATTTGGGGAGTTCCTAAGCCAAATTCTGTACATGATGTACCTTGTGTCCTGATGGATGATTATTTGGCACAGTTAACCGACAATTTGGTTTCTATTCATCAACAGGTTCGAGAAGCACTTCCTGACAGATCTACAGGTGAAGGCCAGGAACTCCGACCTGTTGACCAGGTGATGATTAAGTCCTTTGAAAGATCAAGCAGCTTGGAACCAAAGTGGCGAGGCCCAGAACAGGTGCTCTTTGCAACAAGGACAGCAGTTCGAGTGACGAACCGAAAGAATTGGGTCCATAGTACTCACTGCAAGAGAATGCTACCTACCTTGGTGGAACCTGCTGTGCTGACGATCATCGAGAGATTTTGACTACGGAGAAAGTCCGTGCTATATCACCTGACGAATCTGCGGAGTTCTTCCCGGACCATACGACTTCTGGAGTGTCGCGATATAATTTGAGACCGGGAAAGAATCTGATTTTTTTTTTTTTAAACTGGTTGAGCTACTGCCCTGGGTTAGTGAAACGGAGAGCCAATGTGACAAGGGGGGGATCAGCCATGCATTAGAGTAGTGACACCCGTCTTGGCCCGTGGTGAAGAAATCAGCAGCTGCCCAGGGATAAGAGCTCCGACGATTGTTTTTAATTAATTTCTGAAATAATAAACTGATCATTAGTACTATGGGGTTTGTTGTTGTTTTGGTGGTTATAGCAATAATCACCTGGTTTGTTGAAAAGAAGTCTCCTGCTCGTGAGTTTTTTGTTGCCACTACTCTAGTACCAGAGGATCACTATTACTTTACGCTTCCCTATCAGGAGCAGAAGCACCGTCAATCGTACTTCAATAATACTTTCATTCAGATGTTGCATCATACTCATAATGCTACAAATACTACTAACTGTTGGGTATGTGGAATGATACCTGCGCATCAAAAGAAAGGAGGAACACCTTTCATTCCTCTCCCTTTTTCACACAATGGTTCTTGTCAAGCTTGGTACACGCTTTTGTTTGCATCTGGAAAATGTACAGAGGGCGGACTTTTTTTTTTTTCGCCTTAATAAAGTATGCTACCAAGACAAAGATGGGTATCCCCAAGCCAAAGGAACTAAATGGGAATGGGAAGAGTATCAACCGTACAATGTTTCAACACCATGGCGGTCATTCTGACCCTGGCGGTCAGTGTTAAAGCGGCGGCCAACCCGCCAACAGGCTGGCGGTCCAAAAAATGGAATTCTGACCCTGGCGGGAACCGCCAACACAGTCCGCCGCTTTAACACTCCGACCGCCACGGTGGCACAAACAAACAGCGCGGCGGTCACCGCCAACAGCCAGGCGGCAGACAATGTACCGCCCACACTATCACAACTCACCAATCCGCCACCTTTTCCGGGGCGGGAGCCCCGCCGATAAAAACACGGTGGAAACAGACTACGAACGGGAAAACGCTCACCTATACACACTCCACGAGGACGGGGAACAGCATGGAACCCAAATTAAACATCCTACCAGCTCTTGTCTACCTGCTCATCTACCACGAGTACGAACGCCTGCGCAGACGACAACGGTGAGTACTGCACCTTCGACACAGGGGAGGGGGGAGGAGGAAAGCTTACGTGCACACACATATGCGACCCCCCCCCCCAACTATCTACACACCAATGCAGAGCACCAAGTCACAGTGACACCACCCAAACCCCCCGGAATAATCCAAACACATAATTAAAGTGAGAATCAAAATTTATGTATAAAAGAGGGTCATTGAAGTCATGGTAAAATAGCAATATGAATTTCAAAAAATCAAGTAAGAACCTTGCGAAACCGATAAACATAGGCAATAAGTCCTGCACAGTCACTTAAATTTCCACTGTCCGTGGGCCAAAGTGTATCAACACATGGGCAAAGCCCACACAGGAGACCTGAGTCCGTTGGAGAGAACACTGCTGGGGCATCAGATGACAAAACTACAGGCACCTCAGGGGGAAGGGAAGGGGGGGCACCTCAGCCACATGAGTCCACGACGCCAGATCCACGAAGGGTCCACCATGCCCACGGTGCCATCCTGGGGAGTGCAAAGCCACAGTCTCACAAGTCTCCACAGTGGGTGGTCTGCCCACTGTGCCATCCTGGGGAGTGCAAAGCCACAGTCTCACAAGTCTCTACTGTGGGTGGTCTGCCCACTGTGCCATCCTGGGGAGTGCAAAGCCACAGTCTCACAAGTCTCTACAGTGGGTGGTCTGCCCACTCTGCCATCCTGGGGAGTGAAGAGACACAGGCCATCAGGTGGATGACAGACTCCACAGGTAATGGAGGAGGCAGGGTGCCCCGAGTGCAGCGTGAACACTAGCTCGACACAGAACCGCCACTGTCAATGGGCCAGCGGTGCTTGACAGGAAGGGCCCAGCGGAGCGGTGCTTGAAACGGCGAGGCCCAGCGGAGCGGTGCTTGACAGGAAGGGCCCAGCGGAGCGGTGCTTGAGACTGCGAGGCCCAGCGGAGCGGTGCTTGAGACGGCGAGGCCCAGCGGAGCGGTGCTTGAGACGGCGGGGCCCAGCGGAGCGGTGCTTGAGACGGCGAGGCCCAGCGGAGCGGTGCTTGACAGGAAGGGCCCAGCGGAGCGGTGCTTGACAGGAAGGGCCCAGCGGAGCGGTGCTTGAGACGGCGAGGCCCAGCGGAGCGGTGCTTGACAGGAAGTCCCCAGCGGAGCGGTGCTTGAGACGGCGGGGCCCAGCGGAGCGGTGCTTGACAGGAAGGGCCCAGCGGAGCGGTGCTTGAGACGGCGAGGCCCAGCGGAGCGGTGCTTGACAGGAAGGGCCCAGCGGAGTGGTGCTTGAGACGGCGGGGCCCAGCGGAGCGGTGCTTGACAGGAAGGGCCCAGCGGAGCGGTGCTTGAGACTGCGAGGCCCAGCGGAGCGGTGCTTGAGACGGCGAGGCCCAGTGGAGCGGTGCTTGACAGGAAGGGCCCAGCGGAGCGGTGCTTGAGACGGCGAGGCCCAGCGGAGCGGTGCTTGAGACGATGGGGCCCAGCGGAGCGGTGCTTGAGACGGCGATGCCCAGCGGAGCGGTGCTTGGCAGGAAGGGCCCAGCAGAGCGGTGCTTGACAGGAAGGGCTCAGCGGAGCGGTGCTTGAAACGGTGAGGCCCAGCGGAGCGGTGCTTGACAGGAAGGGCCCAGCGGAGCGGTGCTTGAGATGGCGGGGCCCAGCGGAGCGGTGCTTGAGACGGCGAGGCCCAGCGGAGCGGTGCTTGACAGGAAGGGCCCAGCGGAGCGGTGCTTGAGACGGCGGGGCCCAGCGGAGCGGTGCTTGAGACGGCGAGACCCAGCGGAGTGGTGCTTGACAGGAAGGGCCCAGTGGAGCGGTGCTTGAGACTGCGAGGCCCAGCGGAGCGGTGCTTGACAGGAAGGGCCCAGCGGAGCGGTGCTTGAGACGGCAGGGCCCAGCGGAGCGGTGCCTTTCTGCCCGGCGGGGCCCTCTTCAGCGGTGCCTTTCTGCCCGGCGGGGCCCTCTTCAGTGGTGCCTTGCTGCACGGCGGGGCCCTCTTCAGTGGTGCCTTTCTGCCCGGCGGGGCCCTCTTCAGCGGTGCCTTGCTGCACGGCGGGGCCCTGGCAGGGCCCTCTTCAGTGGTGCCTTGCTGCACGGCGGGCCCTCTTCAGCGGTGCCTTGCTGCCCGGCGGGGCCCTCTTCAGCGGTGCCTTGCTGCCCGGCAGGGCACTCTTCAGCGGTGCCTTGCTGCACGGCGGTGCCCTCTTCAGCGGTGCCTTGCTGCCCGGCGGGGCCCTCCTTAGCGGTCCTTGTCCAGTCAATCAAGGGAGCCAGACCTGGCCAGGACTCCCTGCTTAGTCGCCCTCCGGCCGTGCAGTTGCTGGACCATTCGCTGACGGAGTCCTGGGCCCGTGGGTGTCCTCCCTCACACCCGGGATGGGGCTTGTGGGGCCCTCCTGGTCCGCGCCCCTGCTGGCTGTCTTCTCCGCCCTGCTGCCCTTGCCCTCCTTCGATGAGGCTCTCTGGCCCTTGCCTCCCCTGGATGTTGTGGCAGGTGACGGCCCAGGACTTTGCTCCTTGGGGGCAGCCGTGTCAGTCTTCTCGCGGCGGCCCTTGATTTTACGGATCCTCTTTCCAGGGGGGGGGCTGGCTGTCCCCTTGCTGCTGGCCGATGTATCTGTGCTGGGAAAGGGTGGACTCCAAAACCCGTGCACAATGCTGACACTTGAAGCAGGGCTGGTTGTGGCTGAGGTGCTCTTGGGACTCTTAGCAGATGGAGGGGGTGGGTCAGGTGGGGCAAAGAGGTTAAGTTTGGAGAGGTAACGTTTTTTAGGACCAATGTAAAGGGTAGGTGTAGTGGGTATGGGAGTGGAGAAAGAGGATGTGGTTGTAGGAGAGTCAGGTGTGCTGTCTTTGGGTGCAGGTGCTTGTGACGGAGGCTGGCGTGAGGTGGATGGCTGTTGGGTGGGTGGCTGCCTGCGTTTGTGTGACTTGGAATTGGGGGTGACAGACACAGTGGGAGAGGACACAGGGGACGTGTAAATGGCAGTGGGGGTGGTGACTGCACGTGTGCGGACTGTACTGGAGGGTGTGCTGGTGATGGAAGTACTGGCTGATGGTGGTGTGCATGCAGGTGTGAGTGGAGACGTCACAGGGAGGGAGGAGGGAGACGAGGAGGAGGGGGACACAGGGGTGGTAGTGACTGTTGGCATGTCTGCATCTGGGTGTTGCTTGGGTGAATGCTTGTGTGATCTGTGGTGCTTATGTCTGGATGAGCTGCCCTTGGGTGTTGAGGTGTGTGCAGGCTGGTCTGATGGTGTGGATGGGATAGGCTGAGGAACAGGAGACAGAGACAGGGTGGAGGCAGTCAGAAGAGGGAGGCTGGAAACAGGGACAATGGCTGCCGTCAGTGCTGAGGCCAGAGCAGTGAACGATTGTTGATGGGCAGCCTGACCCGAATGAATGCCCTCCAGGTATGCATTGCTCCGATGCACCTCCCTCTCTACCCCCTGGATGGCATTCAAAAGGGTAGACTGCTCAACAATGATGGTCTGTAGGAGGTCAATGACCTCCTCACTGAGGGCAGCAGGGGTAACAGGGGCAGGGCCTGAGGTGCCTGGGGCGAAGGAGATGCCCGCCTTCTTGGGCGAGCGGGCACGGAGCGAAGGATGAGGGGCCGCTGGCAGGGCGGAGCTGGTGCGCTGGGTGGCGGCTGTACCTGTAGAGGCGGGGGGCCCGGATGTTGCCACCACCGCTAGGGAGCTCCCTTCCGAGGATGTGTCGGTGTCGCTGGTGTCACCACGGGTCCCCGTTGTGGTGCTCCCCTCGCCCTCCGTATCACTGGTGACCTCGGTGTCTGTACCATGGCCCACCGGGGCCTTGTGACTTGCAGCTCCCTCGTGCTCCGATGCCAATTCTCCTCCGCCTGATGATGCTAATGCACACATGCACAAGAAGATAAAGAAAAAGGGTGGGGGGAGAAATAAAAACAGGTTGAGTGCATGCATTGCCAACACCGTTGGCGGAGAGGACAGACACAGGAGCCTCATGCACTATGCCGCGCAATCGGGGTACACTACTCAGTACTTGTGACTAGGCCAACAGGTCTATGAACAACAAATGCGCACATGGGTGATGCTGGACCATGGATTGCTGTACTTGGCACCCTACAGAGGTGGGGGGCGGGGGCACAGGGCCATGCCTAAAGGAGGGGACTACACTACAGAAAGCGCCCTGGCCTAATGTCACCCACAGCCCTCCTCCCCCACCCAGACGCCTCCACTGCGTGTAAAGATAGCAGAATGTGCTGGTACTCACCCCCTTGTGTCTGCTGTGATGTCCTCACGCGCCCATCCAAATCGGGGTAGGCCACCGCCAGGATCCTGGACATCAGGGGGGTCAAGGTACGACTGGCACCCCTCCTACGTTGGGAGGCCATCCCCAGCAGTGACTCGGCGGTCTTCCTGGTCCCGCGGCGGATGTCCTCCCACCTCTTTCGGCAGTGGGTGCCCCGTCTGTTGTGGACCCCCAGGTCCCGGACTTCCTTGGCGATGGCACGCCAAATGTCGACTTTCTGATGGGCGCTGACCTATTTGACATGTACAGGGTGGGAAAGAAAATGTCAACATTTTCTGCATGTTAGATTGGATTGCCCCCCCTCCCCAACCCTGCCATGTGGCACATGCTCTCATCTGTCGTGCCTTGCACTCCTCATTCGCTCCCCACCCCACCATCTTACATCCACCATACACAACCCAGGCATAGCCCATTCAACGTGCACCCAATGGACTTACCTGTTGGTCTGGAGGACCGTAGAGTAGCGCATACTGTGGCAGGACCCCATCCACAAGTTTCTCCAACTCTTCTGAAGTGAAGGCAGGGGCCCTTTCCCCAGTCGCAGCAGCCATTGTATCTTCCAAACCGAGGTCACAGCAGCACTTGCAGTATAGGTCCTCTCCTGTGGATGATCAGGTCTCGAGTGATTAATCAGATAGAAAATGGCGGTCACGCCCGCGGCGGTGCGTACCGCGGCGGTGCGTACCGCGACCGCCGGCGCACATCGTCATTGGCTCCTGAGACCCATAGGGTTCAATGTTAACCAATGCTGCTTTGCGCCGCAGTCTTCGACCGCCTACCGCCACGGTGTGCCACGCCAGCACAGTGACCTCACATCCCACTGTCACACTTCACAGGTCAGGCAGCCGCCATTTCAAGGGCCCCCATATCTTAATTTCTACTGTGTCACACAGGCCTAGGCCTTGCATTGCCACTCATACAAGCCTTTCAATGCATAGCGATTCGTGTACTGTGCAAGCTGTGTGAACGAACCTGTGGGTTGCTTGACTCTGTGCTCCATGTTGTCCTTCCTAGGCACCGTCCGCTGGGACTTGCGAGGAGAAGGATGAATCCTCCCGTGTACCGACCGCTGGTGGACCTGGCGACAATGGAAGAACGACATATTATACTTCGATACCGACTTGACCGACCCACTATACATGAACTGTGTGCCCAGCTGGAGCCAGACCTGATGTCCCCCATCCGCCAACCCACAGGGATTCCCCCTCTGGTGCAGGTTCTGTCAGTACTCCATTTTTTGGCAAGTGGGTCTTTTCAGACAACAGTGGCCATGTCATCAGGGATGTCTCAGCCTATGTTTTCTAAGGTTTTGTCCAGAGTGTTGTCTGCCCTGATGAAATACATGCGGAGATACATTGTTTTCCCTGAGGAGGGTGATTTGGCCACTGTGAAGGGTGATTTCTATGCCCTTGGACATATCCCCAACATCATTGGTGCCATTGATGGGACCCATGTGGCTTTAGTACCCCCAAAAGACGATGAGCAGGTGTACAGAAATAGAAAAAATTACCATTCGATGAATGTCCAGGTGGTCTGTTTGGCTGACCAGTACATCTCCCATCTAAATGCAAAGTTCCCGGGGTCAGTGCATGACGCGTATGTCATGCGAAATAGCAGCATCCCTTATGTGATGGAACAGCTACAGAGACACCGTGTGTGGCTAATAGGTGACTCTGGTTACCCCAACCTGCCTTGGCTATTGACCCCAGTGAGGAATCCCCGGACCAGGGCAGAGGAACGCTACAAAGAGGCACATGGCCGAACTAGGAGGATCATAGAACGGACCTTCAGGGTCCTGAAGGCCAGGTTTAGGTGCCTCCATATGACTGGTGGATCCCTAATGTACTCACCAAAGAAGGTGTGCCAGATCATCGTGGCCTGCTGTATGCTTCACAACCTGGCTTTGCGACGCCAGGTGCCTTTCCTGCAGGAGGATGGTCCAGATGGTGGTGTTGTAGCAGCTGTGGAGCCTGTGGAGAGTGAAGAGGAGGAAGACGACGGGGACGACACGGACAACAGGGACACAGTTATACAACAGTATTTTCAGTAGCACACAGGTAAGAATCACCCACGCCATTTTACATTTACTTCTGGCCTCCTGCATCTCTACTTTCTGAGTTTCCCCCCAGTTCCTTTTCACTGATTTTTGACTTTCCCTTCCCTTTTCAGAGCTGTATGAGCCACAGCGTGACCTCTGCTTTGTTTGCCCATGGACTAATGCTTATTGACACTGGTATGTTGTCATCACAATGTAAATGAACATTATTGCACCGTTATGTGTAATACATTTGTAAAGAATACAAGCAGACTCCTGACATTTGAAGTGCAATTGGTGATTTATTTAAAGTGCTGCGTATAGGTCCATTATAGTAAAACGGTGATGGGTGGGGGTGGAGTAATGTCCATGGCAGAGTCCAGTTCTCAGTAGCACAGGTGCATTGCCCATATGCCTGTGGAAGGATGGAGCAGGGGCAGTTCAAGGTTGGACAGGGTGACAATGTGGGACAGTGGGATGACATCAGGGGGTATCTTATGCTGGCGGGGGTCTTGGCATCCTACTCTGTCTTCTTGTGTGATCTCAGGTTCCGCTTGCGGGGTGGTTGATCTTCAGCAGGAGGTGGGGTTCTGGTGGCCTGTTGTGGTGTGGGGGCCTCCTGTCCACTAGCGCCGGCGGAGGTGGTAGGCTGTTCGTCGTCCGGGCTGGTGACAGGGGCCCGTTGGGGTGCCACATGGTCCCGCAATGTGGTGACTATCTGGTTGAGGGCCAGGACGATGGTCCCCATTGCGGTACCGATTGTCCTGAGTTCGTCTCTGAACCCCATGTACCGTTCCTCCTGCTGTGCCTGGATCTCCTGGAACCTGGCCAGTACCGTCGCCATCGTCTCCTGGGAGTGGTGGTATGCTCCCATGATGGTGGTGAGGGCCTCTTGGAGAGTGGGTTCCCTGGGCCGGTCAACCCCCTCTCGCACAGCAGCCCTCCCAGTTGCCCTGTTTCCCCGGGCCTCTGTCCCCTGGACGGTGTGCCCACTACCACTGCCCCCAGGTCCCTGTTGTTGTTGGGATGGTGGGTCAGCCTGGGTGCCCTGTAGTGGCGGACACACCGCTGATTGACGCGTCCGCGAGACAGAGGCATGGGCCCGCTGGGTGGGAGCTGTGCTGGTATTCCCAGAGGGGGTTGGGTCTGTTGTGGCCAGTGTCTGTGTGTGGGGAACCGACTGTCAAGAGGTCCCCGATGGTCCGGGCTGGTCATCAGGTTCTAGGTCGACAGAGCTGCTGTCATCACTGGGGGCCTGTTCTGGGGGCGGGATGGACAAATCTGGACCCTCCTGGCCGGTGTGTTGGCGTTCGGGCCCTGCAGGGGTAAAAGAGTATGGTTATTGCTTCTGTGTGTGCCATGGCGTGCGATTTGTGGGTGCCCTTGTCCCCCAGTGCTGGCATTCCCTTGTGGGAGGAGTTGTGAGGGTGGTTTGTGAGGGGGGATGGGTATGTGCAGTGGTCATGCTTAGGTGATGGGTGTCCATGGTTTGTGGTGGCATTCAGGGATTGGGGTTGTGTTGGGTGGGTTGTGCTGGTGAGACATTGACAGGGAGGATGTGTGCTGGGGGGTTGGGGGTGAGGGCGGGGGTGTGGGTTGACATGCTGGTGGGTGGGGGGGGTGAAGTAGTTGAGATTAGACTTACCAGAGTCCATTCCTCCGCCTACTCCAGCGAGGCCCTCAGGATGCAGGATGTTCAAGACCTCTTGCTCCCATGCTGTGAATTCGGGTGGAGTGGGTGGGGGTCCGCCGCCAGTCTTCTGCACAGCGATGTTGTGTCTTGACACCATCGACCGCACCTTCCCCCGTAGGTCGTTCTAGCGCTTTCGGATGTCTTCCCGGTTTCTGGGATGCTGTCCCACAGCGTTGACCCTGTCGACGATCCTTTGCCATAGCTCCGCCTTCCTAGCTATTGTGGTGTGCTGCACCTGTGTGCCGAATAGCTGGGGCTCTACCCTTATTATTTCCTCCACCATGACCCTGAGTTCTTGGTCCGAGAACCTGGGGTGTCTTTGGGGTGCCATGGGGTGGTGTGGGGTGGTGTTTGTGGTGATGTGTGTGGTGTGTGTGGTGGTGTGTGGTGTTTTGTGCGTGGATGTAGCGTGGGTGATGATGTTGTGTTCCTGTGTGTGTTGGGTTTGTCGATAGCTGTGCTCTCTCTCTCTCTCTCTCTCTCGCCTTCTCTCCGAAATTCTAGTAGTGGGTGTTTGTGGGTGATGTGGGTGTGTGTTTTATAGTTGATTGGATGTGTGGGAGTGGTGTATGTATGTGTATCAGGTGTGTGTATTTGGAATTGTCCAATGTGGCTGTGTTTTGTAAAGGTGTGTGTATTTTGAGCGCGGCGGTGTGTACCGCCAATGGAATACCGCGGATGAAAGACCGCCGCGTGGATTCGTGGGTCGTAATGGCATGGGCGTGTTTGTGTTGGCGTGACGGTGGAGGTTTGGCCATCTCCAGTTTATCGCTGACCGCTGATGAGGCGGCCTTCCGTAGATGTCGGGTTTTTGGCGGTTTGGCAGTTGTGGGTCAGAATGCCCGTGGCGGTTTACCGCGGCCGCGGCGGTAGAATGGTGGACTTCTGACCGGCGGTAAGAGCCTTTTACCGCCGAGGTCAGAATGACCCCCCATATGTCTTCACAAATATAAGAGACTCTGACAAGAAAGAACAATTTGTGATTTCTGTTACAAAAACTAAAGCAGATTTATGTATACGTAGCATTGGGCGAATTCCAGTGGGGATAAGCGAATGCACCTTGATTTTAACTATTGAGGGTGTAAATAATAGTAGTTTTACAGCTTCACATAATACATTTTGTTTGTGGTAACTATGGATATCACCAACTACCTGTTGGGTGGTCAGGTGTGTGTAATGATTGCAATATTTTTCACATGCTATATCTGTATTCAGTGTGGTCCAATGTTCTGCTCCATGTGTATTACTGCTTGTATGCCTACCAAAAGAAATATTACAGAAATGAAAGCACAACACATGTTAGATAAGGAAATAGCTGAAATGATGAGCATAAATATACAAGATGAATATTTAGATTATCCCAGACAGACTAATGTCTTCAGCTAATGCTGAAAGGGTCGTCTGTTGTAGTTTAGGAGTGATTAGATTAAGCATTAGCAGAAGACATCTTGTATTTAGCAACTATTGTGAACATTTCGCGGAAACCATTTTGTATTCATGGCAGCCATTTTCTCTGCCACATGCTGCCATGTGCTCACCATGTGCTCTGTCCTACCTTTCTGTTAACTACTCTTGAAAATCTGCCTAATGACAAATTATATTTAGCATCTCCCACTTTCGCACATGCCCAGTAAGGTCTGCAGCTGTTAGTCCTTGAAAGCTCTTAGCCCCTCCTACCTGTCGACTGTGCATTTCCACATGACCTTATATGTATGGAAGTCTTGCTTCTATAATTGTATCACCTCCTTTTAGCCCCTGCATGGGTATAAAAGGACCATGCTCTCTCAGTTCAGTGTGCTACTTCAAACATTACCGAAGGGTGCTGTTTGAACTGTAGTACCACCTCATGAGGTTTAATAAACATTTGCCTTTTATTTCAGTTTCTGTGCCAACTTCTTCCTATGTGGTCAGAGGACTTTGTGCAGAGAAGGGTGAACCCCTTGCACTAGTAGGCCTTGCTGAGGCGTACTTCAACACACCTAAAGGAGCTGGAACACTTTACAAGCTTTTTTTAAGTCACCGGAAGGTTAAGCGATTTGCCCAAAATCACATGGTTTTTAGCAGATGTCAAGACTCAAATCTTTTTCCCCAGTTCCAAAGTTGGCAGCTTTGCCCATAACGCCAGATCCTTCCTCTTTCTTAATTTAACCTACTTGTTTCTTTTTTGGTCTCCTCATTCTTTTGGATTTTGGGTTCCACAACGCCTCTGCGAACATCGGTTGTATCAGACAAACTCTTTCACATACGCTCTCTCCCTCTTATTGAGACACACTGATGCATGCCCACAATGTTCATCCATCATTGTTTTGTTCTCAGTTTTGCATTCATTTGCTAATTATGCAGCTTTCAGTTTGCAGAAATTCCTGGCTCTCTGAGGCATATACAAATTGTATACACAAAAATGTGCACACCCAAGACGCAGCCTAGAAATTAATATTTTACTTAGCCTGTATAGTATTTTTTTTCCAGCAAGTTGTTATGTAGTTTGCTTTGTAATAGTTATTATACAATCTGTGCTGAAGAACAGCTCAGCATGTGGACCATGTAGATTGAATACATACACATAAGTGTGTGACAACAGTGTCAGTGTAAAAACAACACTAGTTCCTTGAGGCAAAGGGGTTTTGTGCACCTCGCAGCATGCATACCAGTTCGAGCAGGGGAGATTCCCGGCAGCTGCCATCTGTGGAACTATATATGGAATGACTGCAGCAAAGAGGAGCTGCTGATTATTGAGTATGGCAGCAACATCCCTGTGGTAGGCAGCCATGTCTGCCCTGAGGGAGTCCAGCTTGTTGTCATTCATGCAGCTGCAAGATTGGGAGGGCAGGTGTTGTGGCAGCTCCCTCACAGCAGTGGTGAGGCCCCTCACACAATGTTGGACTCCTTGCAGTTGGGATTGTGTGACTTATATGGCTGCTGACTGTTCTGCAGGCATCATCATACACATGTGCATCCCCTCAAGGCTGGCAGCCATAGTTTGCATCCTCACCCGCACCTCCTTGGCCAGCTCCCCTGCACTCCGACTATTGTCCTCTCAAAGGTGGTCCCTGTGTCATCCGAGTCCTTAGCTGTGTTTGAGCTGGCAGGTCGTATTATTGGGGTGGTGGGTGGGTACTCTGGGATGGCTACTACATGTGTGCTCCTCCTTGCAATTGGAGGTGGGGTCTGGAAGGTTCCCAGGACATCTTGGAGGGTTTCCTGGCAGATGGTTGTCAGCTCATCATCCAGGTCATCAGGGTAGTCCAGGACAGACAGGTCTACAGGAGAGCCATCATCCTCTGCAAAGAGATATTGTACATTTAGTGTGTCTGTGTTGTGCCAGTTGTAATGTGACGTCACTGACTTGCTATTCGTGGTACATTGTTGTCTTTGTTCCCATGCATTGTTCCTGTCACTAAGGTTTGCAGTCTCTCAGCCCTATGCCCCACCTGCATGTCACATGTAGTGTGAGCAGTTTGGGCAATGGTCTCCATCACATCCTCTAAGTGTGGTTTCTGTCCAAATTGTGGCTTGCCACCTTCTTCTCCTCATCAACCCTCCCTCTGCTTCCATTAGCATGGTGAGGCCTTGCAATGATTGTTGGTGTGCTGATGTCATGTGCACCACATATAACAATATGGCCCTGTCTCAGTCTATAATTTTTCACATACACCTATATGGTGCTGAGACCTAGCACCATACAATGTATTGCATTTCCAGGAAACGATACAGGGGTCACCATTGGTAGTTTCGCATGTTGATGTTTGCATATGTATGCTACATTGTATTGCACTGATGGGCCTTGCAGAGTTCCATTTCCTCTTATGACTGTGCAGGAGTGTTTGCCTAGCTACACACATATGTCCTCCCCTTCAATGCTGTTGTCTTAGCACTATGATACCTGAGATGTTGGATGGTGGCATTGCAGCTATTGTGACACAGGCACAGGGGTAAACCCTGGAATGGGTAGCATGTGTATGAGATTACTACTGTGTACATCACAATGTATGTGACAGTGCCTGATGGTTATTGAGTCTATGGACATTAGCAGTTGGCAGGAGTTGCACTTGGATAGGGATTGACGAGGATTGATCACATAGTCATACTGAACCCTCATTTTGAGTGTGCTTGTGCCATGGGCATCTAACTGCCATTTCCTAATTGACCAGCGCACACAGCACAGGTAGTAGTGGCAAGTGTTGTCAATGGTAAATGCCGCTTAAGTCAATGGCCTGAGACTGAGCATTGTCCTCTAGTTTACATTCTGACAATACCAGCTGTCCTGTGACAGCAGACCAGTTTTACGTTCTACTCTACCCTCCTGGTCTGCATCAGCATTTCCAGCAGCCTTGACATCGCGGTGTACCCCCATGCAAAGGTTTTTGGTGTTGTGTTGTGCTGTGCCCCTGGATGCCTCTGCACAGCCCATGCACCTGGCATGGCAGTGCAGGGAGTCCCGTGATGTGCCTCTTTGCCCTTTCCACTGCTTGATTTTCAGGGCTTACATGCATTGTGTAGTAGATATGTGCCTAACCCTTCTTGCACTTGACATTTAGGCATTTTTGTCCCCCATGCAACTTACCCTGCTTATGTGTTTTTTCCTGGTAGTCTGCGCTGTCCTGTCCTGCGATACCAGTGATGATTTCCTCCGGGATGACAGCTGCAACCATCTCCTCCATCTCATCCTAGTCCACTTGCGGTGCTGGACTCCCATCTCCGGTCTGCAGTGCTGCCTTCCTGTTCCTTGCCATTTTCTCCTTTGTCCTGCGCTTGCAGTCATGCTAGCGTTTGTTGCACTTCGTGACAGTTCTCCTGACCTCTTCCACACTGTTAATCTTGTCCACAATCTGTTGCCAAATTGCCTCTCTCCTCCCAATTGGCAATTTAGAGGTGATGAAGAGTTGATGCTGGTGCTCCATCTCCTCTCTGACCAGGTCTTAATGCTCCTATGTGCTGAAGCGATACTTCCTCTTCCTCTTGTCTCTCCCCTGGGTCTTGTCTGTGTCTTCCTTGCTGGTTTCTAGTTGTGTGGGGTCTCCCTTGGCTCTCTCCTGGCTTCTGAGATCTATTTTGGGGCTCCTTAGCACTGTTTGCTGCATTTGCTTCTCTTTTTGATGCTATTGGGGTGAAAAATGGCACATATCGGTTTTGCGACGTTTTACCATGTCGCAAACCGGAGTCATTTTTCCTGCAATAAGGTCATTTTGCCTTACGACTAGGCACAATGGTTAGCATCAGGAAAAATGACTTTAACCTGTTCTTAGCGCCACCCAGCGTCAAAGTATAAATTTGACGCCCGGGTGGCATTAAGAAATTACGCTAGCCAGCGCTAAACTTTTTGACTCAAAATTGCATTAGCGCGGTTTTGCATCAAAAAGTATAAATCTGGCCCTAAGTATGTCTATGAGTGGGTGCATCAGTGTCTGAGTGGGTCTGTGAATGGGCGCGAGAGGGTCTGAGTGGGTCTGTGAGTGGGTATATGAGCCTGACTGGATGAGTGAATGGATGCAAGAGTTTCTGGCTACATCGATGAGTGACTGATTTAGAGTATGAATAAATCTTTCAATCGTTTTTTTGTTGTCACCTTTATAAGCAAATTTGTCATGAATTTACATGGGGGTCACTCTCCGTGTTGTGAGTTAATTGTGAATATCACGCAGAGTGAAAAAAACATTCTAAGTTAATAACGTGACGTTCAAACACTCCCATATCCCAGACAAGGGGTAAGGGTAACTCCACCTAGACCTTTTATGACAGTTTTCATTTCAATTTTCAGCTTGTGCACTGTGTCCCATTCCCAAAACTGGCAGCTGCAAATTCCTACTCTAGTTGCAGTCAGCCAGTCACTGCATTCCTCTTTGCAAGTGCATTTGCAAATACGTTGTGATCCTCACAAAAACATCACAATCTCAGATGCACCATTTTGATTTCTCTTTAATATCTCAATAACTATCAAATAACCAAAAGCACAATTTGCATACCACAGCAAGCTTTTTGCCAAATTTGGTTGAATTCTGTCCAGTGGTTTGATGTGTAGGCATGTTCAAAGCTTCTATGGTAATTAACATGGGAAATGCACATTTTTTGACCCCCCTCTTTCTCTTAGAACCCGCTTGATGGATCACCCTGAAACTTTCCAGGCACACTTTATCTTAAAATTTTGTGAAGATCCATCAAATGAGGCCAAAGATATAGGCAAGTCAAAAAATGTTTCTTCAATGGAAGCATGTTCATAACTATAACTACATAGTGGCAACCACCAGTCGGTAGTTATAGTTAGGACAGTGTTTCTATAGGAAAAACATTTTTTGATTGCAGGAGGCTGGCTCTCTATACAGTGTACAAAAATGATGTGCACTGTGTAGAGAATCAAAGCAACCCCACCTTGGTATCCAGACTTAGAAAGCAGACCACTTAATGCTCTGTTTATGTGGTAGTGTAGGTGGGCAGCTAGGCTTATTTTGGAGATGTGTTAAGCATTTGTTGGCTCACAGTATCAATAAATGTGGACAACACACTCAAAAGAAAAAACTAAAATGTGAAAAAAAAACTTCAGCTTCCCCTAATCTGTCTATATGCTCATCAGTTATTGTAATTGGGTGTGCCTCAGTTTTTCTTATAGAGTTGAGAACCCTTTCCTCCACAAAGAACCTAATTTTCTTTATCTCTCCCTTGGAGTGAGGTTTGGGGATAAAACCTACTGCATATTATTATCCCAGGCAGCACAGGATAACGCTACCCCTCCCTCTGTGACTAATGTTGCCTCTGTGGGTTCACTGACATAGTCAGGGCACACCTGTGATCCCATCTAGAGATTGGCAACTGCATTTACTGCAGGTGAACTTGAGGCATGTTTCTTGTTTTTCCAGTGAGGGTCTCCAGTTTGCTGCCCTTTGTTTTTGCATTCATAACACCAAGCCTTGTTGAAGTGAATTTAAGCGGCGCAAATGCGGTGCTAAAAAAGCATAAATATAGGTCTGAGTATTTTATTACATGTGTGTGAGTACTGTGTGGCTACAGTGCTATTGCATGAGCTTTGCATGACTTCATTTACCAATTTTAATTCGCACACTGGACCCCCCTTATGAGTCCCTAGTATATGGTACCTAGGTACCCAGGGCATTGGGGTTCGAGGAGATTCATATGGGCTGCAGCATTTCTTTTGCCATTCATAGGGAGCTCAGACAAACCCTTACACAGGACTGCCACTGCAGCCTGCGTGAAATAACGCACACGTTATTTCACAGCCACTTTCACTGCACTTAAGTAACTTATAAGCCACCTATATGTCTAAACTTCACTTGCTGAAGGTGAGGTACAAAGTTACTAAGTGTGAGGGCAGCCTTGCACTAGCAAAGGTGCTCCCACATAGTTCAGGGCCATTTCCCCAGACTTTGTGAGTGCAGGGACACCATTACACGCGTGCACTACATATAGGTCAAGACCTATATGTAGCTTCACAATGATAACTCCAAATATGGCCATGTAACATGTATAAGATCATGGAATTGTCCCCCCATTCCAAATCTGGTATTGGGGAGCCAATTCCATGCATCCTGGGGGCTCCACCATAGACCCCTAGTACTGCTATACCAGCTCTCCGAGGCTTGCACTGCAGCTACAGCTGCTGACAGCTCAAAGACAGGGTTCTGCCCTCCTGGGGTCTGGGCAGCCCAGTCCCACGAAGGCAGAACAAAGCATTTCCTCTAAGAGCAGGGTGTTACACCCTCTCCCTTTGGAAATAGGTGTTACAGGCTGGGGAGGGGTAGCCTCCTCCAGCCTCTGGAAATGTTTTAAAGGGCACAGATGGTGCCCTCCTTGCATAACCCAGTCTACACCGGTTCAGGGACCCCTTCTCCCCTGCTCTGGTGGGAAGCTGGACAAAGGAAAGGGGAGTGACCACTCCCCTGTCCATCACCACCCCAGGGGTGGTGCCCAAAGCGCCTCCAGTGTGTCCCAGACTTCAGCCATCTTGCTTTTCAAGGTGTGGGGGCACTCTGGAGGGCTCTGAGTGGCCAGTGCCAGCAGGTGACATCAGAGACCCCTCCTGATATGTCCATACCTGATAAGGTAGCCAATCCCCTTCTCAGGCCTATTTTGGGTCTCTCCTGTGGGTTCTCTTCAGATTTGGCTTATAAGTTTCCTTCAGGAATCCTCTGCGACAACTTCAGACTCTTCTGACCTCGGATCAACCGCAGCCTGCTCCAAGAAATGCTGTAACTGCAACAAAGTGTCTACAAGAGACACATTTCTTCAGCAACCTCAGCTCCAAGTCAGCAACTGCAATGGTTGCCATGGTGTGCATGCTCTGGGGATTCCCTGTCTTCAGCCTGCACCAGAAAGACTGAAGAAATCTCCTGTGGGGTGAAGGAGTCACTCCCCTGCTCCAAGCAGGCACCTTCCAAGGTGATGACCAGTACCGTGGGACTCCTCTCACGGCAACAAGCATGCTCTTAAGGACACATAGGGTAGACACCATCGACATAGACTGTCTTGAGGTCCTGCTGATGCAATTTGGAGGAGGTAAGACTTTGCCTTCCCCAAGAATGACGGTACCCCTGTGCATTGTGTCTTCTTCGCCTCCTTAGGCCTCTGTGCACTCTTTGCAAAATTCCTTCATTCACAGCCTGGCCCACACCCTAGCACTCCACCCTGTGACAATCAACTTGCTGAGTTGTTCTCCGGTGCTGTGGGAGATTCTTTTGTTGTGCTGCATCAACTGCATTTTGCACCTCTTTGAGCCAAGATCCTGCGGCTTCTGGGGGTGCGGGCTGGCATCCTGAGGGATCTCTAAAGTGCTGAAAGCCCCTTCTTCCTCCTTACACAGAGTTGAGGCCATCCAGTGCCATTTTGATGAGAAATGCACTTCTGTCATAGCAAAGGCTTGTTGGCGCCTTTCAACACGAAATCTCACCTGCAACGATTTTCACACCACGGGACATCTTTTGCATCATGCAGGAACTTGCTGACATCTTCCTAGAGTGCATTTCTGCAGTCTTCTACTAACCAGGGACTCTTCTTTTGGATCCTTTTCTGGGTTGGCAGGGGATCTTGTCCTTCCTGGAATTCTTTCGCCTTCTGGACTTGGTCCTCTTCCTTTGCAGGTCTTCAGGTCCAATAATCCACCAGTTGTTCTTTGCAGACTTGGTTGGCTGTTGCAAAATCCCCAAAATGAGGTGTAGTGTGTCCTAAGGAAACTTGCAGTACTTTACTCCTGCTTTTCTGAGCTCTGGGGTGGGGTAATTTACTTACCTTCACTGTATTCTTAATCTCTTAGCGATTCTGCACACCCTACACATGTCTAGGGGGGGAATTTGTGATTCACATTCCAGTTTTGTAGTATATGATTTGTGTTACCCCTATTTCTATTTTCTCCCATTGCATTCTATAGGATTTCCTACTGTTTGCATTGTTCTATTTACTTGTCTAACTTTGGTGTTTAGTGTATATAATGTTTATAATACTTACCTCCAGAAGGAGTATTGTCTCTAAGATATCTTTGGTACTGTGTCACCCAAATAAATACCTTTATTTTTGGTAACATTGAGTATTGTCTTTATTTGTGCATAAGTACTGTGTAACTATAAGTGGTATTGCATGAGCTTTGCATGTCTCCTATTTCAGCCTATGCTGCTCTGCTATAGCTACCTCTATCAGTCTAAGCTGCTAGAACACTACTACTTCACTAATAAGGGATAACTGGACCTGGTATAAGGTTTAAGTACTCAAGGTACCCACTACAAACTAGGCCAGCCTCCTACACATAGTCACTGAATAAACAAAAGTTTGCAGGGACATTATAGTTAGGTTTTGAATTCACTCATACAAAACCATGAGAATTAGCAGTTATAGTTAAAGTTCTTTCAGTTCTAAGCCCTAAGGTAACTATAACTTGTGCCCCTGCCATTCACAGCTTTTTCTTCAAACACTTGACTGCTAATGTTTCATTTATAGTTTTAAGGATGTTATAGAAGTTATCATAATTTCTGTAATATCTGTGGTAAATAGCAGTGCGTTACGAGGGAGCGAGTTATAGTTACCTTAGGGTGCAAGTTATAATTACTTGAAAGAACTCTAATTGTAACTGCTGAATTTCCATGGTTTTGCGCCAGTAAATTCTGGTTCAGTGAATTTTAAGTTTTTTTTTTTTTTTAAATCAATTTCCTCACTATAATGACCGTTTAACCTTTGTTTTTTTCATTGAATTTCTATGATCTTTTAATGTAAAGTAATTTCATTACCATTCATTAATCCTCTAACAACCCAACACTACTGTGCACAGTCTTCGGCCATGTGACCAACCCTATAGCCACCCAATTCTTCAGCCCTGTGCAGCAGTGGGTGGCCAAAGGGTCTGGCCTGTGACTAGTCCCAGCAGCCAACCCCTATAACAACCCAACCC
This sequence comes from Pleurodeles waltl, assembly GCF_031143425.1. Taxonomy (NCBI): domain Eukaryota; kingdom Metazoa; phylum Chordata; class Amphibia; order Caudata; family Salamandridae; genus Pleurodeles; species Pleurodeles waltl. The sequence goes on along the minus strand of NC_090447.1, from coordinate 1,041,792,329 downwards.
TGCATGGCCCCCCTTCCCAGACCAATCCCAATCCCCGGGGCTCAGCCTAAAGATTTCATTTATCTTTTTGGGGAGGCAGACACATGGTCCCCTTCCCAGGATTATTTATGTGCTGGGGATCCCATTCCCCACAGTCCGACCTAAACATTTAATTTTTTTAGTGGGACGAGGGTCACACGTGCCCCCTTCTCCAGGCCGATCTTTGCCCTGAGGACACCACCGCCCAGGATGCTGCCTAATTATTTATTATTTTTTGGGGGGCTACCTGGGCTGATCTCAGCCCCAGAGACCCCTACCCATGGGCTGTGTGGTCCCCAAGAAATAGCCCCATGGAGGTGATGCTTCCCCCACTCAATTAGAAATTTGCCCCAGGGAGGTGGCAGTCTCAGGGGCTGCAGGGGACCATGTGGCCCCCACACTAAATTTGAAAAGAGCCCCAGGGAGGGGCCAGTCCCCAGGACTGCGGGGGCCCATGCAACCCCTGCATCCATTTTAGCAAGTGCCCCGGGGAGGTGGTGGTCCCCTGGGCTGTGAGGGGTTGAGGAGCTTCCAAAATATGAATGCCCATGGGATGCGGCCCACCTGGGGGTTCTAAAAAATATTTGTTCTTTTTTGGGCGGCCATATGGGCTGATCTGGGCCGTGGGGACCCCTACCACTGTGCTGTGTGGTCCCCCTCCAAGGAATAACCTGGTGGAGGTGGTGCCTCCCCTACTCAATTAGAAGTTTGCCCAAGGGAGGTAGCAGTCTCAGGGGCTGCAGAGGACCATGTGGCCCCCACGGAGCCCCAGGGAGGGGGCAGCCCCAGGGCTACAGGGGACCAATCACCCCCTGCACCCATTTTAACAAGTGCCTCAGTGGGTGGTGGTCCCCTGTGCTGTGGGGGGGCTGAGCAGCTTTCAAAATATTAATGCTCCTAGGATGTGGCCCATCTGGGGTTTCTAAAAAATAATTGCAGCAAAATTTGTTTAAAAAAAGTTTTTTTTAGCCAGTGGGGGTTCCCTCTAGGATGCCAACACCAGAGCTAAGGGGTCAGGGTGACTCTACCCTTGCCCCTTGTCTTTTTTTTCTTTTTTTTCTTTTTTGTAGGACTCAGCTCAAGCCCAGTCCCAAGGTGCCTGCCCATACTTCCCGGTTGAGGTGTTACCAGCCAATCAGAGCAGTGCATTTGCCGTGCACGAGCTCTTATTCTTCACAAAAGTCATTGTGACCTCAGATATACAAAGTTATTTCATTTTGAATACCTCATAAACTACTCTATGGATTTAAAGCAAATAAGCAAAAGCGTAATCTACGTACCACAAGCTAGCTTTCTGTCAAATTTAGTTAAAATCCATCCAGTGGCTCACGCTGTATCCTGGTTCAAACGTCTTATGGGAATTAACATCAGAAACACAACTTTTTGACCCCCGACGCTTTTTCTTCGCCACCACTTGACGGATCACACTGAACAATTCTGTACGCAACAAGAATCCCTAGGATCTTTTTCGGGAAACCTTTATGAAGATTCGTCAAATGGTGCCCAAGATATAGACAAGTCAAAAAATGCTTTTTCAATAGAAATATGGTAGTTGCCGGTAGATAGCTATGGTCAGGACAATTTTTTCCTGAGACAGAATTAATTTTGTTTTGCCAATAAATTTGGCGCCATTTGTGAATCTTTACAAAATGTTCAAAACATATACTTTGTTCAGCTGCTCTCTTGAAAGTTTCAGGGTGGCCCGTCAAGCAGGGGCCAAGAAAAAGGGGAGGGGGTTCCAAAACACTTTTTCCCCATTTTACATCAATGGGATTTTTTCCAGTGTTTGAACATGGCTACAGCCAGAACTGCTTAACAGAATTACACCTACTTTGGAAGAAAGCTAGCTGTTGGTCCCCAAAGCGTGCTCTTTGTGATTTGGTGTTTTTTTAAGAGATTAAAGAATATTGCCAGCTCAGGATGCAGATCCTCTTCAGATTCAAGTGTGCCCATGCAGAAATTTGATTGGCTGTCTACACTTCAACAAGGAAGTGTTGGTAGCCACTTTGGGACTCAACTTCAGCAAGCCCCATAAAAAAGGGAAAAAAAATAGAAAAGGGCCAGGGTAAGGTCACCTGAGCCCTTAGCCTTGGTCTAGGGGTCCCTCATGGACCACATCACGTCTAAAAATCATTTTTATTAAATATCGGGAAAAATCAGAGGATCCGGATCTGTAGATTTTCGCAACATTTAAGAGCAGTCTCCCACCCTTTTTAATTTATTTTCAACCTCTGGTGGGCCAGGTCCTGTGGTTATTAGGGGCTTTAAAAAGGAGGAGGGCACATGAAGCCCCCCTCCTAGGACTTGTATTAGCCTCAGAGACCGCTCCTTCCCTGGGGTGATATCTGAGAAATATGCGGCGGCTCCGGCCTCGCTATGCACAGCTAATTGGTCCAGATATTACAGCACTCATGACAATTTTTATAACTTTTATAACGTCAGTAAAAATATCAATGAAACATTAGAAGTTAAAATATTGAAGAAAACCCTGTGCATGGCAGGGATGTGAATTATAATTACTTTAGGTCTTGAGTCATAGTTACTTGAAATATCTCTAGCTATAACTAGTGAATTTCTGAGGTTTTGTGTCATAAATTCAGAACCTAATATAACGCCCCTGTAACATTTGATTTTTTTAAAGTAAATTATTAAGATTTGTTAAGGTGTTTTAAATTATGTTTCCTAACTATAACGTCCCTATAACTTTGTTTTCAGTGTTTTTTTTAAATTTCCATCAGATCCACGTATGTGCCTCGACTCATGCCAATTTTGTTCTAAACAAAAGTAATTTTAAAAATGGCTGACAACACTTCTTTGTTAAAGTATTGGCAGCCAATCAGATCTCAGCACAAGATCGGGAGGATTCGCTAAGCCTTTGTGCCCCTACACATACAAATTTGAATATATCCTGATAACACCCATCTCCCTGCTGCAAATTCCAGGTGCATTCCCCATTAGCATTGATGCTGGTACATGGGTTCAGGAACACCGCATTATAGATCCACTCTCTCTGCTTCAATTATGTGAACACGAACCAGCACTCCAGAGTGGCTTCAAAACAAAATGTATTTAAGCAGTTCCAGAACTAACATGCTCGATAAACACCTTCATGAAACTAGTGCACCCCAACACTCCACAGAAACAATTAAAAACAGCTCCATTGAAATAAAAGACATACTACCTGAAATTGGCAGCCACGTTCAAAATGGTACAGCACTGATATTTCAAAAGTGAGTGTTAATAGATTACAATGCTATAACCACAGCTTCCTAAAACAAATATACAAATGTCCATTAGCATTAAGTACTTCACTGAAAATGAATACAAGTACAATAATAACTAATGCATCACATGATCAAATACTCCAAAAAGAAATAATTAGCAACTCAAAATTCATAAATATTTCTGTAAATGCCTAAATAGTCTACATGTCCTTACAATGTCAATGATATTTAAAATGTATCCCTGAGTGTCCCGGGGCAAAACATAAGTAGAGAATTACCTGTCAATCCACGTATAAACTGTTATACAAAAGATTCCCAGTTCGTTGCAAATAAATTTAAAAGTGCATACATGCAAACACATGATGATGGAATATAGTAATTACCTGCATTATTTCACTGATGACAATGGATGGACATCCCATAACAGATATTGGCTCTGTTTTTTATTTTTTTCACCTTAATACGCCAATGAGCGAGTGGACGATTGCTGATGAAGCTTTCCTCAGTACATGATAAGTGTCAAAGGAAGAAAAAAAAACAAATGATGTAGGCCAAAGAGGAATGCCATTTACCAAAACAAATTATAACAATCTGGCAATCCATTAGAATTGAATCTGAAAACATACAAAAATGATACACAAACACATTGGAAAGTCTAACAAAAAAGATTATTAGAAAGCAGACAGTTCCTCATCTTCAGTATGACCCTTCATGTACTTTGCATCCAAATTCAGACTGTATCTGCACTGCAACTGTCTCAGGATTTTTTTCTGCTACCTCCTCCTGCCTTTCCTTATACCCTGTAAATGCCAAAAAAATGTAAAAGGCCAAGGTTCTGGTTATTTTGTCTATCAAAAACTTTCACTAAAAGACATGCATTATTGCAATTATTGCAATTTCTTATTGCCCGTATATTTTCTAATTATGTCTACGCACTGGAAAGATGGTACTTCCTACATGAACACTTTCACAAGGAGAGTGGATTACATAAATGCAAGAATTACTAGCACATGTCAAATGTTGCTGAATCTCTTTAAACTTTCCGGTAGGTAACTTGAAGTTCTTAAAATTTAAACCGAACTTACAGGCCTTGCAATTGTTGCATTTAAAAAAGAAAAGTTCTCGATTGTAACCAACTACTGTCATCTCTGGGTTGTATATAATTAGATGTCAGGATGTCCTTTAACGATCCTGCCTTGTGGTAAGTAATCCACTGATTACTAGGTACTTATGCACCCAAAATTGAATCTGTGTAACTAGATGCCAGTGTTTACTCGTAATTGTATTGCTCTCTTTACTTGCCTTATTGTATTTACAAAAGAAACAAGAAGTGCCATCTTTTAACTTCCCAGTCTGATCACAAGAAAATCAGCAAGGTGAAATAATCATTTGTTTGTGATGCGATTCTTTGAATATTGTTTGACAGCAATACTGCAATAGAACTGTGCATTAAAGTAAAAGAAAATTGTCAAATGTAATCATCTGTGCACCACTTAAACAGAGTATTTATTTCATTCTCAATAAAATGTAAGGGCTAAGTAACTGGAAATCAGTTTTCCACTACCTTTTATGTAATGTACTCATGAGATCTATGCAGTTTAATGAACATATCATTTGAGTCCCTCTGTCTTCTGATTCACAATTCTTTCATTCAGATAAGGGTTTCAAATAACAATGTTGATCTCGGATTTTCCTTATTTGTCCATATATTTTTATATTCCCACCCATGGTGGAAAAAGCAGATTAGAATGTTGTGATTTGGAGTGGCATTTAAAAAAACTAGTGAGATAAGATTGTTATGCTTTTCAAGCTCCTTTACCTACTCTTTTCATTTGTGACTTTCTTTTTCTATATTGCCCACACTGAAAAAGTCATAAGAACATTGCAGATAAAATAGAATGCCCTAGTCACACCCTCAAGGTGCTACTTCCATTGCACTAATTCAAATATTTGATTAATTGAGGACCAGTATTATACATTTATTATTATAATATTTTGAGAAACAGTTTGTGGAATACAGTAATACGCCAATGACTCTATTACTATTTCAGAAAGTTGAATCTGTTTAACTAGATGCCAGTGTTTATTCGTAATTGTATTGCTCTCTTTACTTGTCTTATTGCCCACACTGAAAAAGTCATAAGAACATTGCTGATAAAATAGAATGCCCTAGCCACCCCCTCAAGGTGCTACTTCCATTGCACTAATTCAAATATTTGATTAACTGAGGACCAGTTTTATACATTTATTATTATTATATTTTGATAAACAGTTTGTGGAATACCGTGATACGCCAATGCCTCTATTACTATTTCAGAAAATGTGTGACTTTGTAGTGTGGTTAGTTTTACGTATCTTTTGCGCATTAGCTTCAGGCTTTAGGCCTTTGTGCACTTTGCCCTGAATGTATTTTATTCATTTGCTGACAGCTTAGAGCCTCTGTGCACTTTGCTCTAAATGCTTTTTATTAGGCTTCGTACTGTTATTTTTCAAATAGCCAGTTCTACAGTGTTGTTTTTTATTCATATCACACTGTTTTGCCTACTTCAGCACTGGAGTTCTCCATAACATATTCACTATGTGCTTCAGTCAAGGATACAGTCTGGTACATTGCCGATAGACGTGGTAGGAGTTTAGATTTGGCATTCCTGCGTAGGGACATTTTGGGGGTTATTCTAACTTTGGAGGAGGTGTTAATCCGTCCCAAAAGTGACGGAAAAGTGACAGATTTACAACCAGCCGTATTACGAGTCCATTATATCCTATGGAACTCGTAATACGGCTGGTGGTATATCTGTCACTTTACCGTCACTTTTGGGACAGATTAACACTCCTCCAAAGTTAGAATAACCCCCTTTGTGATCATGATGACATGTTGGTTATAAAATCACTTCCTTGTCCCAATACACGCAAGAGGGAGATTTCGACCAGGGAACCACAACTAGACGCTGACTGCCTTGTTGCAGATGCTGAACCAGATCACAGGCCTTTGCTCAGGTATGAGGGCTGATGTCTCCCCAGTGATTCGGAAAGGCAAGCTAGAAGCTTAACATGCTGTGCTCGAAATAGAACAAGCAGAGGGAGAGTAGAAACTGTTAGGCACTATGATAGCTTTGTTCTTATGTTTTACTCTCCTGGTGACTATTTCAATCCTACTGTGTTGTATTGTTCTGGTTATTGAGGCTCACGCCTTATTATCTAAAATACAGTCGTTTTATTAAAACATTATATAAAACTTATACTGTCTTTGTCATTTGTATATGAGATCATATTGTAAATGAGACAGTTGGTTTGGATCTGAGTGACTACGACTTCCCTGAGAAGTTCCAAAGATGTCATGCGCTCAGCTGCCCAATCATTTCATCCCCGTGGGAGAAATGAGGCACTGCTAGTTAGCCGGAGCAAAAACCGGATTTAGGGTGACAGAGTTCCTTACACGTGGGTCAGACTCAGTCCCCCACACCGTTATCGATCCTGCTGCCTGGAAATCCAGTAGTCTCATTTAGGATAATGAGAGCCCACGCGACAACTTAGCTTGCATTACATGTTACATTAGAACCCTTAAGATACCTAGTTAGTTGAAGGTTAAACTTAGGGGTTTCAAGATGGTGCTGATGAGGTGGTGTATTTACACATCACAGACTGTCTACATAATTACGTAACCACAATTTTGTCAAAGAGTTTTTATAAAACCTTTTGTTAATAGCCCACATCTTAATATTTGAGTTTCCTACAGCTTTACTATAGGAGAACTCTGAGAAGCAGTTCAGCATTGCAAACTGTAAACTGGTGGATGCACAGGATATCAAAGAGAAAGAAAAAACATGCTCTGGTGATGAGTATTCCAGTTTTGTCTGTCTGTATATCTGCATGTGTGGAAAAAGAAACCCCCATAGGTTCAAAATCCCTTAGAAATCCATAAATGTATGGACTTCATAGACTTAGGACTTGATGCATGATAGTGTTGCATCGCTCTTGCACCATGCAAAGGGGCGTAGGGGCAACACAATACTATATTAGATTTATCAAACCATGCAAAGCCACTTTCCCTGCCTTGCATTAAACTGCCCCGATAAGGCATTCAGTGAGTGAAGAATGGGTATTCCCACTCATTCACTCATAGATTTTGTCACATTCCCACATTTACTTTTAGTCATAGACCTGGCAATGCGTCAAAATGCTACATCCCCTTGGAGAAGATGTAATGAGGAGAAATATCTTTATTCCTCCTACTTTTTTCCTCTTTCTGTCCGTAATGCTTTCTGCAGCACACACAGAAAGACATGAATGCCTCTGAGGATTGATGTTGTGCAGTAAGGTGTCCCTTCCTGCATAAATACAATCATTCCTGCAATGCAGCCACCCTTGCATCATGACATAAGAGTGCCTGCATTGGCGATAGGCAGGAAGAAGTACGTCAGAACAAGAAAAGGACAGGAATGCACATATAGGTGGTCATTCCAACCCTGGCGGTCCATGACCGCCGGGTTGGAGGACCGCGGGAGCACCGCCGACAGGCCGGCGGTGCTCCAATGGGCATTCCGACCACGGCGGTAAAGCCGCGGTCGGACCGGCAACACTGGCGGTCACCCGCCAGTGTACCGCCGCCCATTGGAATCCTCCAAGGCGGCGCAGCTAGCTGCGCCGCCGAGGGGATTCCGACCCCCCTACCGCCATCCAGTTCCCGGCGGTCCGCCCGCCGGGAACCGGATGGCGGTAGGGGGGGTCGCGGGGCCCCTGGGGGCCCCTGCAGTGCCCATGCCACTGACATGGGCACTGCAGGGGCCCCCGTAAGAGGGCCCCTAAATGTATTTCACTGTCTGCTGCGCAGACAGTGAAATACGCGACGGGTGCAACTGCACCCGTCGCACAGCTTTCACTCCGCCGGCTCGATTCCGAGCCGGCTTCATTGTGGAAGCCTCTTTCCCGCTGGGCTGGCGGGCGGCCTGAAGGCGGCCGCCCGCCAGCCCAGCGGGAATGTCAGAATTACCGCCGCGGTCTTTCGACCGCAGAACGGTAACCTGACGGCGGGACTTTGGCGGGCGGCCTCCGCCGCCCGCCAAGGTCAGAATGAGGGCCATAATGTTAAACACACCACATTCCTGCCCTTGATCTTTCACACAACGCAGCACAGTAAGGTGGCTTGCTGTGTTGCGCTGAATTAAAGTGTGATAAATCTTGGCCCTGATGTTTTGCTAGGATTCACAGTGCCTAATATTAAATAAGTGTTCCTGATGACTCATTGCAAAGGCAAAAAGAGATGCATCAGTGCTTGTCACGTAGAAGGCACCAGATGCGTTCACAATATTAAAAGTTATAAAAAATATGTCCAGCTCATGGGTTTTTAATGAGTAGCTGTGTTTTAGTATTGACGTATGTTAGAAATGGGGTTTTTGGTTGGCAGTCAGGTTGCCCTCTGTCCAAGCAAGAACCCTCACTCTAGTCAGGGTAAGTCACACACAATCCAAAATCAGCCTGTGCTCACCCTCCGGTAGCTTGGCACGAGCAGTCAGGCTTAACTTAGAAGGCAATGTGTAAAGCATTTGTGCAATAAATCATACAACACCATAGCATAACACCCCAAAAATACACCACACAGTGTTTAGAAAAATATAGAATATTTATCTGGGTAATTGCAGGTCAAAACGATCAAAGTTGCAATAAGAATTTGTAAGGATATCACTGAAAAGTGATATTAAGTGTCTTAAGTCTTTAAAAAGCAATAAAGTGTCTTTCAAGCACAAAGTACCTGGTTTCTGGTGGAAAATCTCCTCAGAGGGCCACAGGAGAAGAGATGCGTGGAAAAAGGGTGTGTGCGTCGATTTCTCCTCAGCACACAAAGACTTGCGTCGTTCTTTTCCACGCGGGGAAGTCGGGCGTCGTTTTCCGGCGCGCAGACAGTCTCTTTTCGTGGATCGCGGGGATTACCAGATGTCCCGGGTATGTGCGTGGATTCTCCTGCTTGTTTTCCGGCTGCGCGTCGTTCTGCGGGGCTGCGCGTCGAAGTTTTGATCTCACGGTAGGTGTCGCGACGATTTCTCCTCGGAAGTCGGGCGGCGTCGTCCTTGCGAGGCCGTGCGTCAAAGTTTCGCGCTCACGGTAGGCGTCGCGTCGATTTCTCCTGGAAAGTCGGGCGGCTTTGTCCTTGCGAGGTTGTGCGTCGAAGTCTCGATCGTCCCGAGGGCGTCGCGTCGATCAGCGTCGGTGTGCGGCGTTTTTCTCGCCGCGAAACAAGCTGTGCGTCGAAATTTTCGGCGCACGGAGCGTCCAAGTGAAAGGAAGAAGTCTTTTTGGTCCTGAGACTTCAAGGAACAGGAGGCAAGCTCTATCCAAGCCCTTGGAGAGCACTTTCACAGCCAGACAAGAGTTCAGCAAGGCAGCAGGGCAACAGCAAGACAGCAGTCCTTTGTAGAAAGCAGACAGGTGAGTCCTTTGAGCAGCCAGGCAGTTCTTCTTGGCAGGGTGTAGTTTCTGGTTCAGGTTTCTTCTCCAGCAAGTGTCTGATGAGGTAGGGCAGAGGCCCTGTTTTATACTAAGTTGTGCCTTTGAAGTGGGGGTGACTTCAAAGAGTCTCTAAGAAATGCACCAAGTTCCCTTTCAGCTCAATCCTGTCTGCCAGAGTCCCAGTAGGGGGTGTGGCAGTCCTTTGTGTGAGGGCAGGCCCTCCACCCTCCCAGCCCAGGAAGACCCATTCAAAATGCAGATGTATGCAAGTGAGGCTGAGTACCCTGTGTTTGGGGTGTGTCTGAGTGAATGCACAAGGAGCTGTCAACTAAACCTAGCCAGACGTGGATTGAAGGGCACAACAAGATTTTAGTGCAAAGAAATGCTCACTTTCTAAAAGTGCCATTTCTAGAATAGTAATATTAAATCCGACTTCACCAGTCAGCAGTATTTTGTATTACCATTCTGGCCATACTAAATATGACCTTCCTGCTCCTTTCAGATCAGCAGCTGCCACTTCAACAGTGTATGAGGGCAGCCCCAATGTTAGCCTATGAAAGGAGCAGGCCTCACAGTAGTGTAAAAACGAATTTAGGAGTTTCACACTACCAGGACATATAACTACACAGGTACATGTCCTGCCTTTTACCTACACAGCACCCTGCTCTAGGGGTTACCTAGGGCACCCATTAGGGATGACTTATATGTAGTAAAAGGGGAGTTCTAGGCTTGGCAAGTACTTTTAAATGCCAAGTCGGAGTGGCAGTGAAACTGCACACATAGGCCTTGCAATGGCAGGCCTGAGACAGGGTTAAGGGGCTACTGAGGTGGGTGGCACAACCAGTGCTGCAGGCCCACTAGTAGCATTTAATCTACCTGCCCTAGGCACATGTAGTGCACTCTACCAGGGACTTACAAGTAAATTAAATAGTCAATCATGGATAAACCAATCAGTAGTACAATTTACCCAGAGAGCATATGCACTTTAGCACTGGTTAGCAGTGGTAAAGTGCCCAGAGGTAAAAAGCCAACAACAACAGGTCAGAAAAAATTGGAGGAAGGAGGCAAAAAGTTTGGGGATGTCCCTGTCAAAAAGCCAGGTCCAACATGACCCCCTACCAGCCTAAAGCCAGGGGAGAACAATCACTATCCTGATGTACTTCCCTGTTTGAGGCGACAGAACAAGGACCCAGGCCCACAACAGCAGGGGCATGCTCCAGTTCTTCGCCTTCCTGACTCCAATTGGATCACTCTGCCCATACTCTCAGGGCCCACTAAGCCAACCCATGGGGAACCTTTCTCCTTACCTGCGGATCCCATCTGTGCAGCACCTAACCTTACTTTGCTCACAGATGTATCCCAGGAGCAGGATAGTACCACCATGACCAACACAGTGGTGTTGCCCACTCTACCCCTGGGGTGTGACACTTGTCCCCTCCCCAGGGATAACTCTGTCCACCCGGACAGCAAGCCACAGTGGTTACTGACAGTTGCCAGGGATGAGAGCCAGGCCCCAGGCCTCTCAAAGCTCTCCAACCACTGTGGCTGTGGAGAGTGGGGGGTGGTAGCCCCAGGTGCTGGGCACCCTTTAACCACTCTCCCCTTCACCAGGTCAGGGATGACAGCCTGAACCTGGTCCTCCCCTCTGGGGCTCTGTACCCTCCCTCCTGGAGCGGTACCCCCAGAGTCCAACATGGTCAGGGTGCTTACAGAAGTCGCCCTGTACCATTCCTCCACCAGTGCAGGGCTGTTAACCTGCAACTGACCCTCCAACCTGGGGTCTGTACCTTCAGGTTGGACTAGGGCCCGGGGTGAGGCTTCCCTCCCCCTGCCCTCCCTTCTGGGGTCCAGCACCCTCCAACTAGGAGTGGCCTCCTCAGAAGACAACATGGTAGGGGCACTGTTATCAGTAGCCCCTCCCTCCAGGTCTGGGGGGACACCCTGAACCTGGTCTTCCAGCCCAGGGTCTGTACCCTCAGACTGGATCACTGCCTGGCAAACCAGGACTTCCTGGGAGGCACACCTACCCCCCACCAGGTCAGAGTTTAACCTCTGCACCTGACCGTTCAACTCAGAGTCACCACCCTGAAGTTGAACAACTGCCTGGCATGCCAGGACTTCCTGGAGGGCACACTGACCCTCCACCAGGTCAGAGTTTAACCTCTGAACTGGGCCATTCAACTGAGAGTCACCACCCTGAAGTTGAACAATTGCCTGGCGCACCAGGACTTTCTGGGAGGCACACCTACCTCCCACCAGGTCAGAGTTTAACCTCTGAGCCTGGTTCCCCAACCCAGGGTCAACACCCTGAGGTTGGGCAATTGCCTGGCACGCCAGGACTTTCTGGGGGGCACATCTACCCCCCACCAGGTCAGAGTTTAACCTCTGAACCCGGTTATCCAACCCAGAGTCAGCACTCTGAGGGTGGACCACTGCCTGGCAGGCCAGGACTTCCAGGGAGGCACACCTACCTCCTATCAGGTCAGAGTTTAACCTCTGAGCCTGGTTCCCCAACCCAGGGTCACCACCCTGATGTTGGACAACTGCCTGGTACACCAGGGCTTTCTGGGGGGCACACCTACCACCCACCAGGTCAGAGGTTAACCTCTGAACCTGGATATCCAACCCGGAGTCACCACCCTGAGGTTGAATCTTTGCCTGGCATGCCAGGACTTCCTGGGAGGCACACCTACCCCCCACCAGGTCAGAGTTTAACCTCTGCACCTGATTAGCCAACCCAGGGTCACCACCCTGAGGTTGAACCATTGCCTGGCATTCCAGGACTTTCTGGGGGGCACATCTACCCCCCACCAGGTCAGAGTTTAACCTCTGAACCCGGTTATCCAACCCAGAGTCCCTACCCTGAGGTTGAATCTTTGCCTGGCATGCCAGGACTTCCTGGGGGGCACTCTCACCCCCCACAAGGGACACGCCGTCCCCAAGGGCCACACAAGAGTCTGGTTGGCGCAGGTCTCCCCATCCGGCAGAGTCTGGGTTTCCCCCAAACCAGAAACGGTCTCACCTGGGTCATTCCTGGGGGGCTCTGCTCTCAGAGCCGACCCCTGACTTTCAAGATCCTCCCCTGGGGTCTGCCACCCCCTCTCAACCCTATGTCTGGACTTCTGTACCCCCTCACTAGGAGTGGTACTGCCAGACACCAGAACTGTTGGGATGCTGTCTACAGTCATCCCCCCAAGTTCTTCTGACACTGCGGGGCTTCCCTCAAAAGGTGGCCCTACGGTACAGGTTAGGCTCTGAGACCTACCTGGGACACTACAATCCTCTCCCACCTCACTTGGTCGGGAACCACCTAGACCACTCCCCTCAGGAGCACCCCCAAATGCCTCTTCAGACTCTCTGGTACTCACCCAGAAGTCTGCCTCCATTGTAAGTTCCCTGGGGTCAGAGAACTCACACTCCACCTGGTGTTGGCGTAGCTCTGGAAAATAAGGACCAGACATATGCTCTCCAGCAATTACATCACTCTGCCCTTCACGTGTATTAACCACAGTACCCTTCACCCAACCACCCAGTAACTCAGCCTTGGAAAAGCACTCTACATCACCCTCCTGAGACTGGTGAGACAGTATCTGCCTGTCCCTGACACTCAACCCATACTCTTCTGGGATGTCTCTACACTCTATATCCAGGACGTCCACCAGGGGGGAACCCTTTTCTCTGTCACTCTCTGCTAGAGTCAGTAAAGTGTCCCTCCCCCCAGTAGGAATATGACTCCCTGTGCCAGTTCCCCAATCCTTCTCAGGGACCCTGTGCATAACGGGAACTACCTCATACTCTTGAACCACCTGGGGTGTGTCAACTCCCTTCTTCAAGTTGGGCCCCACATCTCTGGGCTTGTGCCCTTCTTCAGCAGTACTGGATGCAAGATTTTTGCTGCCACCATCTGAACTGGACTCAGCCCTTTCGGCCTCCAGTTTCAGCTCTTTACAGCTCAGCTCTTGAACTGCAATCTTTTCTTCTTCCAGGGCTAAGAGACTTGCTGCTTCAGCCCTTTCAAGAAACTCATCTAGTTCTTCCACCCACCGCTCTCGAGCTCGGAGCCATTCTGCTCTCACTGGATCTCTTTCCTCATCTGAGTCGTCATCCTCCTCATTTGAGTAGTCCCCCTCCTCATCTGAGGGGTATTTAGTCATTTGGTTTTTTTCTGCCTCTCTCTCTGCCCAGACTATGTAGGCATGTAGCATTTCCATCTTAGTAGATTTCCTTGATACAGGAAGGCCCCATTTTCTGCAAAGCCTCCTTAAGTCAGCCTTAGTGAGGTGGTCAGTAGGCACAAAGAGTGAGTAGGTAAGCAATCTCATTGCTGACAAGCTCTTACCGGCAAAAACCAAAATCCAAAGTCCAAAATATCAATAGTATATCCAGGAGGACATCAGAGAACCAAAAGCAAAAAAAGATGAAAGATCAAGTTGACCTTCAACTGTGGGTAGGTAGTGAAATACTTAGCTACTGTATGTCACTGCACAAACACAAGTCCTATCCTCACCGCTGATCACCAATGTTAGAAATGGGGTTTTTGGTTGGCAGTCAGGTTGCCCTCTGTCCAAGCAAGAACCCTCACTCTAGTCAGGGTAAGTCACACACAATCCAAAATCAGCCTGTGCTCACCCTCCGGTAGCTTGGCACGAGCAGTCAGGCTTAACTTAGAAGGCAATGTGTAAAGCATTTGTGCAATAAATCATACAACACCATAGCATAACACCCCAAAAATACACCACACAGTGTTTAGAAAAATATAGAATATTTATCTGGGTAATTGCAGGTCAAAACGATCAAAGTTGCAAAAGGAATTTGTAAGGATATCACTGAAAAGTGATATTAAGGCCCTCATTACAACTTTGACGGGCGGCGGAGGCCGCCCGCCAAAGTTGCGCCGCAGGAATACCGCACCGCGGTCTGAAGACCGCGGCCGGCATTCTGAGTTTCCCGCTGGGCGGGCGGGCCGCCGCCTTAAGGCCGCCCGCCAGCCCAGCGGGAAACAACCTTCCCACGAGGACGCCGGCTCGGAATCGAGCCGGCGGAGTGGGAAGGTGCGACGGGTGCAGTGGCACCCGTCGCGTATTTCACTGTCTGCAATGCAGACAGTGAAATACAAAGTGGGGCCCTCTTACGGGGGCCCCTGCAGTGCCCATGCCATTGGCATGGGCACTGCAGGGGCCCCCAGGGGCCCCACGACAAGCCATACCGCCATCCTGTTCCTGGCGGCCGAACCGCCAGGAACAGGATGGCGGTATGGCTTGTCAGAATCCCCTCGGCGGCGCAGCAAGCTGCGCCGCCTTGGAGGATTCAAACGGGCCACGGGAAACTGGCGGGAGACCGCCAGTTTTCCTGTTCTGACCGCGGCGTTACCGCCGCGGTCAGAATGCCCTGCGGGGCACCGCCAGCCTGTCGGCGGTGCTCCCGCGTGCCGCGGCCCTGGCGGTTCTATACCGCCAGGGTCGTAATGAGGGCCTAAGTGTCTTAAGTCTTTAAAAAGCAATAAAGTGTCTTTCAAGCACAAAGTACCTGGTTTCTGGTGGAAAATCTCCTCAGAGGGCCACAGGAGAAGAGATGCGTGGAAAAAGGGTGTGTGCGTCGATTTCTCCTCAGCACACAAAGACTTGCGTCGTTCTTTTCCACGCGGGGAAGTCGGGTGTCGTTTTCCGGCGCGCAGACAGTCTCTTTTCGTGGATCGCGGGGATTACCAGATGTCCCGGGTCTGGCCGTGGATTCTCCTGCTTGTTTTCCGGCTGCGCGTCGTTCTGCGTGGCTGCGCATCGAAGTTTCGATCTCACGGTATGTGTCGCGTCGATTTCTCCTTGGAAGTCGGGCGGCGTTGTCCTTGCAAGGCCGTGCGTCGAAATTTTGGTCTCACGGCAGGCGTCGCGTCAATTTCTCCTCGGAAGTCGGGCGGCGTCGTCCTTGCGAGGCCGTGCGTCAAAGTTTCGCGCACACGGTAGGCGTCGCGTCGATTTCTCCTGGAAAGTCGGGCGGCTTTGTCCTTGCGAGGTTGTGCGTCGAAGTCTCGATCGTCCCGAGGGCGTCGCGTCGATCAGCGTCGGTGTGCGGCGTTTTTCTCGCCGCGAAACAAGCTGTGCGTCGAAATTTTCGGCGCACGGAGCGTCCAAGTGAAAGGAAGAAGTCTTTTTGGTCCTGAGACTTCAAGGAACAGGAGGCAAGCTCTATCCAAGCCCTTGGAGAGCACTTTCACAGCCAGACAAGAGTTCAGCAAGGCAGCAGGGCAACAGCAAGACAGCAGTCCTTTGTAGAAAGCAGACAGGCGAGTCCTTTGAGCAGTTAGGCAGTTCTTCTTGGCAGGGTGTAGTTTCTGGTTCAGGTTTCTTCTCCAGCAAGTGTCTGATGAGGTAGGGCAGAGGCCCTGTTTTATACTAAGTTGTGCCTTTGAAGTGGGGGTGACTTCAAAGAGTCTCTAAGAAATGCACCAAGTTCCCTTTCAGCTCAATCCTGTCTGCCAGAGTCCCAGTAGGGGGTGTGGCAGTCCTTTGTTTGAGGGCAGGCCCTCCACCCTCCCAGCCCAGGAAGACCCATTCAAAATGCAGATGTATGCAAGTGAGGCTGAGTACCCTGTGTTTGGGGTGTGTCTGAGTGAATGCACAAGGAGCTGTCAACTAAACCTAGCCAGACGTGGATTGAAGGGCACAACAAGATTTTAGTGCAAAGAAATGCTCACTTTCTAAAAGTGCCATTTCTAGAATAGTAATATTAAATCCGACTTCACCAGTCAGCAGGATTTTGTATTACCATTCTGGCCATACTAAATATGACCTTCCTGCTCCTTTCAGATCAGCAGCTGCCACTTCAACAGTGTATGAGGGCAGCCCCAATGTTAGCCTATGAAAGGAGCAGGCCTCACAGTAGTGTAAAAACGAATTTAGGAGTTTCACACTACCAGGACATATAACTACACAGGTACATGTCCTGCCTTTTACCTACACCGCACCCTGCTCTAGGGGTTACCTAGGGCACCCATTAGGGATGACTTATATGTAGTAAAAGGGGAGTTCTAGGCTTGGCAAGTACTTTTAAATGCCAAGTCGAAGTGGCAGTGAAACTGCACACACAGGCCTTGCAATGGCAGGCCTGAGACAGGGTTAAGGGGCTACTGAGGTGGGTGGCACAACCAGTGCTGCAGGCCCACTAGTAGCATTTAATCTACCTGCCCTAGGCACATGTAGTGCACTCTACCAGGGACTTACAAGTAAATTAAATAGTCAATCATGGATAAACCAATCAGTAGTACAATTTACCCAGAGAGCATATGCACTTTAGCACTGGTTAGCAGTGGTAAAGTGCCCAGAGGTCAAAAGCCAACAACAACAGGTCAGAAAAAATAGGAGGAAGGAGGCAAAAAGTTTGGGGATGTCCCTGTCAAAAAGCCAGGTCCAACAACGTAGCTGTGACTTGTTTAAAATTTTACAGAACTGTGACACACACAGGTTCAGTGGTAGTCTATTAGTTAGGTTGATGGAAGACATTATGGCCCTATTTATGAGTTTGGTGGATGGAAAAGCCCATCTGTCAAACTCCCTACAGGGTGGCTGTTGCCTTAGTGGCTAGCCCCCAACCCGCTTATTTCTGCCCCTTAAGACTAGGTGGAAACAGGCGGCAGCATCGTCTCCAGCTTGAAATCGAGTCGACAGCAACGCTGTTGCCTGCAGGGTGCACCAGCCCCCCAGCAATGTTCACTGTCTGCACAGCAAACAATGAACATTTCAAGGGTGCTGGGCAGGGGGACCCCTACACTGCCCATGCCAAGTGCATGGGCAGTGCAGCCCCCCGTGGCACCTGCACCTGTTTTCTGTCAGCCTCTTCATGGCAGTAAAACTGCCATGAAAAGGCTGGCGGAGAACAAGGTCGTAATCCACAGGGCAGCATTGCATGCAACGCAGCCCTGGTGGATTATGATCTCCACCCACCGTTAACCAGTCAGGATCACCTACAGACTACTGCTTGCAAAATGTAGAGATCACTGCTGGCTCAACTGTGATCTCTGTAATTTCAGTGACACCACAGTCATGATTGTTCCTCTGAAGGTAGAAAACATTTGGTGTATGACTGCTGTATGTTTGACTTTGACAGCCATCCAGCCAATATTTTTTTTCAAAAACAAACTCCCAAGGTGGGAATTTATTTTTAAAAAACAAATAACTGATAACCCCCAGTGTAAATGTGTTTAATGGCAAATGATGAATTTGATGAGTCTGATTTTCTACTTTTTATTTTTCTAGAACTTGCAATACCCATTAACATTTAAGTTGAGCCTGATTTAGCCTAATATATGCCTTAAACTTAGCTACAACTGTAGAAGCACAGGCCCAGATTTATGAAAAAGTGGTGCATCAGCTCTGATGCGCCATCTTTTTTTGCAGCCCACTACTGGGACCTAACAACACCATTGTTGCACCATATTTAACATAGGGTGCACCATGGCAGTAGTTAAAACAATAGCATAAAGATGTTTTTACGCTATTGGGGGGCTTCGCTACACTAGCGTCAAACATTTTCACATTAGTTTAGCAAAGTGCAAGGAGGCCCATTGATTTAAAAAGGTGAATCATTTTAATGCCTGCTCTGAGTAGGTGTTAGAAATGAATGAAAGAATGGCTCAGTGAAATCTTTTTTTCAGGCATCCTAGCACTGGAACACCCCCCTTGCATACATTATGTCTGACGCAGACATAATGTGGGGCAAGGGGTTACATAGTGGTGCAATCTATGCATTGCAGCACTTTGTAAATATGGCACGGGGAAAGGCCACCTGAGCATGAAAAAAATGGTGCCAAGATGGTGGTAAAGCGGCGTAAGAGGCTCTTAAATAAGCCCCGTGTTTTTTTCTTTCTTATTAGCTGTTATTTTATACTTTAACAGCTATTTTGAATTTTGAAAAAAACCTCAGTGAGACAGGGATATGCTGGTAAATGTGTCTTACAATCTCAGGTTTTTAGAGAAAACAATTGAGAAAAGTGTCAACATCGAACATTAATAACATCTGTCAAACTACTCTCCAGTGGGAGCTCTCAATCTCCTGGATAACGTTAATCTGCAACACAATGTAAAATGAAACAATTCAGCACGAGTCTTTGCATAGCAGCTGATTATTTACATTTGTTTTAGAATATTTGCTGATTGTTCTATAGTTGTAAGGAATCCTTAAGTATTCCTAAATTAATCTGAATTTCCCTTTAATGAGGGTTTTCCGGCATAGCATCACATTTCCAACAGCCTCTGTTTTATAGCCTTGTATGCGTTGATTAGTACGACGTCTTGAACTGGAAGAGTATTCACTAGCCACCAACATTTTTGAGGAGGTCTAATTTTGAAATTTCTTGGCTTCTACATCAGTTTGATAATGATTTAAATTGAGAAATTCAGAAACATACATTGCTATTAAGAGCCAATACACAAAATGTACAAGAAATGGGTTGTATTGTCATTTTTTCTAATCCACACTACCCACAGATCAGTTATTATGACCAGTGATATGACGTAATTTCCAAAATGATAATTATCTCCGGAAGAACCGGATGAAGAAAAATACTCCAACAGAAATACTTCACAAATAATAATGAATCGGATATGATAAAGTTTTTAGGTAATACTTTAAGCGGGCATCAGATTTCCTCAGTAGTATGATTCCACAAATGGGCGGGAGGTAAACTCTGTTCCTCCAGCAGAGTTCATTGAGTTTTGCCCCCTCTGCACTCCACTTGGAACGCGGAGGACCAGAAAAAATTCAGCAACCGCCATGGCAGAGATTTTTCTCACACCCAGGTCGCTAACGTTAAGAAGCAGGGACCAGATGTAGCAAACATTTTCGAGTCGCAAATGGCCGGAATCGCTATTTGATACCTCACAAAATTCAAAATGGGATGCAAAAATCTAATTTCCGAAGTGCAAATAGCGATGCAAGCCATTACTGACTCGCAAAATTTGCGACCTGATTTTGCGACCCGCAAATAGGAAGTCGCAATTTGCGAGTCGCAAACCATATGAAAAACACAGTCGCCATTCGCGACTAGTCGCAAAAAGCCCATTTTGCACATCAAGATTACCACTGATTTAGAGCAGGTGGTAACCAGAACCAAAGAATAAAAGGAGACCCAGAAGGCATCTGGGTTACTCAAAATGGCTGAACTGTATGTCATAGCATGGAGGAGGAGAGTCCACACCGCCCAGCAGAGGAAGAAGAGGACGCAGAGACAAGAGAGGGTATACCGAACCAGGCAGACACTATTTCAACAAACTGAGGAGGAGATTTATGACAAATATAGACTGAGCAGTGCTGCAATCTTAGAATTAATTGAACTACTCAAACCGCAGCTTTAATGACAATGTGCGGCAGTGCCATCCCTACACATGTGCAAGTGCTATGCTCACTGCACCTCTTGGCCTCAGGTAGCTATCAGGGGGTGATTGCAGTGGCAGGTGGGGTATCCCAGAGTTCACTCTCACGATTCTTCAGATCATTCCTAGATGCCATACTCACATAGAAGTCCAGATATATATACCTACCCAGGAATGAGGCAGAAATTAACAGCACCAAGTTGGACTTCTACAGAATTGCCAACGTCCCCCATGTAATAGGGTGTGTGGACGGTACACATATACAAATCTGCCCTGCTGCAAATCTGGAATATGTGTTCTACAATAGGAAATGTACCCACTCACTAAACATCCAGGTGGTATGTGACGCCCAAAATGTCATTACTGACATTGTAGCTAAATTTCCAGGGAGTACACATGACTCATACATATTCAGGCACAGTGGGATACACCAATGTCTAGAACGTGGGGAGTTTGGAGACAGATATCTATTAGGTATTGGTGACTACACCCTGAAGCCTTACATACAGGTCACTGTGGAAACCATTCATGCCCTGCTAACATTGATTATTTTTGTCAAACAGGTGACAGTGCATATGCTCTAAGACCATGGATACTTACCCCGTACCTAACACCTGGCAATGAGAGGTGTTATAACGGTGCCCATCGGCAGACCAGAACTGTCATCGAGAGGACATTTGGATTGTTAAAGGCAAGACTCGGGTGCCTCCACAAAAGTGGAGGTGCACTCCAGTATGTCCCAGAAACAGCATTCAAGATTGTCTCCGCCTGTGCAATCCTACACAAGAGTGGGCTACATCTCACCCCTGAAGACACAGATTCAGAGGATGAGGAGAAAGAGCTACCACACCAATAGCCTGGGGATAGAAGCATTGCAAATCAAGGCAGACAGAGACAGAACCACATTGCAACCCAATACTTTGGCAGGTACGTGGCAACCGTCACCACACTCACTAATGTCAGACACACATAGCCCAGTTGTGTAGTGAAACAAACAAAACCTTTTTATTTCTAAGCTATATGGGGAAAGAAAAGTGCTGTCTTGTCCAAATGTGATGAGGACACATTATACGTCATGTGCCTCATGAACCGTGCTGTATGGTGGCTCACACCCTCCTCCTTGAGCGCCCAGCATGGCTCATCCCTGGTGGGTCCCCTGACCCCTGCCGTGCACTTCCACTCCGTAGCACACAGGACTTACTGGCAGACACGCTCCACATCGCCAGCAAAGTGCCCAAGTTCAACTTTCAGGCTTACTGTCCGTCTAGACAGGTCAGTTGTGTTGGTTGCAAGACGCCCAATGGATGCAGCCATGTGGTCAAATCGTGCCACTGTGTGGCGCTCCCTGCGCCTTGCATACTGTCGGTCTGCCACTAGTTCTGTCACCAGTTGGCGGATGGCCTGTGTGAGGTCCCCCAAATGATCGTTCATCCTTGCGAACTGACTGTTCACATCAGCCAGCCCAGTGGTCATGCTGCTCTGCATCCTGTTTAGGGTTCTTGATATTGACCTCAGTTGTCTGTTTTGCAGGCGCTGACCATTGATGAGGGATGCCTCCATTCCTGCGAAGCCTGCTTCCCCTACCTCCTCCTGCGGCACCGCCAGAACTCTGCGTCGCCGTCTGCGCCTTTGTCCTGCTGCTGGCTCTGATTGACTCGCTGTGGGGCTGGGCCCTGGGGTTGTGTCAGCTGCCCCCATTTCCTGTTCATGTTCCTCAATGGACCCTGGTGGTGTTCTGCTGGTCCCAGGAATTTCAGCAGCAGCCTCCTGCAGTGTCTCTGGCCCATGCTCTCCTACCTGCCTGGTGTAGCTGCTGGTGGTGTCTTGTGGGAGACCTGTGGGACATAGGGAATACACTGTCAGTCTCTCACATCTGTTGTATGCCTCATAATAAACATTTGCCTATATTCTGACTACTGTACTACATTTCCAAAAATGCACTATTCTAGAGGTTGCTAGACTGGAATGGAGCTACTCTGGTGGTGCCTGCTGCTGTGTACTGGGAGAGTGTGTATACTGCATTTGTAGGTATCATAGCATATCTCATGGTACTCACTTTTGGATGTCCCTGGTGCAGAACTGTCCACTTCTCCCATTCCAATGATGACCTCTGGCTCCAGGGTCTGCTCAACCATTGCCTCCATGGTTGTGGGTGGTGGGACAGTGGATGGGCCTCCTCCGGTGACCCTCATCTCTCTCAGCCACTCTGCAACCCTCTCCTTCGTCATAGAGCACAGGTCACACCACCGTTTCCTGATTTCCTCAAGGGTGTGGTGGCTCACCCCTATGGCATTTGTCCTTTCCTGGATTTGCTGCCATATCATTTTCTTTTGAGTGTCTGGGACACTCATGGCTGCCTTCCCAAATAGTTGGTCGTGGTGCAGGCAGCATTCCTCTGTCAGCACCTCCAGCTCTTTATCAGAAAATTTGACCTTCCTTCTCCTTCCAGCACTGCCCGTCTTTTCCATTGTGGCAGCAGCTCCTCTCTCCTGGGTGTGGCACAGCAGATTGGAAAGGGTGTGGTCCTCCCTCCGCCCAGGTGTATTTGATGACTTCCTGGTTCTGATGTTTCCAAACTGTTGTGCAGCACCTGCAGGCAATTTGCGAGTCAGTCCCAATTTGCGACACCCTTTTCGCAATTTGCGACCTCGCTAGAAACGAGTTCGCAAATTGTGGTGCGACACCTATGCGACTCGCAAATTGGTATCGCAATTATTTCTTGGATTTCATTTTGCGAGTCGGAAATAGCGATTCGCATTGAATCACTATTTCCAACTCGTAAATTTTAACCTACCTACATCTGGCCCCAGGAGTCAGAAAATCTAGTTCTAGCCTGCCTTCCAGAGAGATTTCTCAACATGGGCAGTCGCTGCAGGCCTCTTGTCTTGAGAAAGCTCCCACTCATGTTGAGAAAGCTGCCCAAGCAGCAGAAAGAAGTAGCACCCTGTGGCATCCCACGTTGTTCTGTTTGTGAAAAGTGTTTAGCCTAAGAAAAGCTCTCAGTGCTAAAAATCCGCACGTGCAGCGCTATGTATTGAATTCTGCCACTTGCTGAACATCTTAGAAACTTGCAGAGTTTTTTTAGGTAAGCTCGCGGAATTCTGCGGAGTGAAACTCAACGAGTTCTGCTTCACTCTACTCATTTGACAAATTCGGTTTCCTCTGAAAATTTATAAAACAATCATTTTTACGTTTATCTGTGGAAATGCAGCTGTATCAGTAACACCAAGATTCTGAAAGCAACATGTTAGTGAGATCCAGAGCATTAGTTTCCAGTAATCCATTTCACAGCCTCTTTTTCACATTACCTTCTGCGTGTGAATTGCTGAATCTTTTGTTCCCTTCCTACAGTGTTTCCTTGCACATTACTGGTGAAGCTAATTTTCTGGGCAAAAACAGAACATTTTGGCTGTGTATTTTGAGATGACTTCTATCTCTCTGTTGCAGAAAGACATCTAGTGCTCCAAGAGATTACCTTCCATTAGGTATGCAAACATTCACTTAATAAAGGAAGTACAATGGATATGCTCTTATTTACCTCAGATGTGCATGATGTAAGCCAAGTAGTCAATGGAAGTCTCATTTTGTCAGCATTCTTGCACCCTTGAGGAGCATAATTCAAAGGACTTTCAGGATGATTTAAAACCCATGGAATTCCTGAGATATTCCCAAGGCCATGGGCTTTTGACTAGTAACATAACTGCCTTTTGATACTTCGTAGCCAGTAGAGGGAACAGGAACATCATTGTGGTGTTGTTTGGATCATATTGCCACCATACCACCATTATTGCAGTAACACCATCCCCTCTAGCTAGAGGCCATAGCAGACACCAGTGCTAGGGTATCGGGAATTATGCCTAGGTGAAGGCCGTACCTCATTTAGGGATCATTGTGAACCTAAATATAATTACTATAACTGCAGCAAATGTGATGAAACAGCTCTGGTTATATGTTATTGTCTTGTCATAAAAGAGGGACTGTTGTCCAACTCACCACCTGGGTATAACTTTATATGGATGATTGTTATGAGATTTAAAGTGTTTAATATTGGTTTCAAAGCTACTAGATTACATGACTCTATTATTCTGTATTTGCTACAGTTTAAATAAACATTTTAAAACTCTAAATGATAAGGATCAACACTAGCTTCACATTGTAAGAAAGAAGTACCATCTTGCCTGGCATGTTACCCCCATTTTTTACTCGTATGTATGTTTGTTTTTGTCAGTGTCACTGGGATCTGCTAGCCAGGACCCCAGTTGTTGGAAAATGGGTTATTGGTAAGGGCAGGTTTTACCTCCACTTAGCAAGAGGCCACTAACCTCCCCTTAGGTCCAGTTAGAGCTCAGTAAATTAAACCCAGCTCAACCCTTCGTAGCATGGCAACGAGCGACAGCAACTTAGGAGACAGAGGGGGTGATTCTAACCCTGGCGGTCGGTGTTAAAGCGGCGGCCAACCCGCCAACAGTCTGGCGGTCAAAAAAATGGAATTCTGACCCTGGCGGGAACCGCCAACACAGACAGCCACTTTAACACTCCGACCGCCACGGCGGTACAAACAAACAGCGCGGCGGTCACCGCCAACAGGCAGGCGGCAGACAATGTACCGCCCACACTATCACAACTCACCAATCCGCCACCTTTTCCGGGGCGGGAGCACCGCCGATAAAAACACGGCGGAAACAGACTACGAACGGGAAAACGCTAACCTCTACGCACTCCACGAGGAAGGAGGACAGCATGGAACCCGAATTAAACATCCTACCTGCTCTCGTCTACCTTCTCATCTACCACGAGTACGAAGTCCGGCGCAGACGACAACGGTGAGTACTGCACCTACGACACACGGGAGGGGGAGGACGAAAGGTTACGGCCACACACATATGCGACCCCCCCCACCCCCAACTATGTACACACCAATGCAGAGCAACAAGTCACAGTGACACCACCCAAACACCCCTGAAAAATGCTATAACATAATCAAATTTGGAATGAATATTTATGTACAAAAAAGCTCCTGAAAATTATCGTACAACCATGAAAGATATTTACAAGAAAACAAATGATATACACATCCTGCACATCCTACGAATTCATCATGTCCGTGGGCCAATGTTCTGAGAAACAAGGGCAAAGCCCACACAGGAGACCTGAGTCCTTTGGAGAGAACACTGCAGGGGCATCAGATGTAAAAACTACAGGCACCTCAGGGGGAAGGGAAGGGGGGGGCACCACAGCCACATGAGTCCACGACTCCAGATCCACGAGGAGCCACCATGCCCACTGTACCATCCTGGGGAGTGCAAAGCCACAGTCTCTCAATGTCTCTACAGTGGGTGGGCTGCCCACTGTACCATCCTGGGGAGTGCCAAGCCACAGTCTCTCAATGTCTCTACAGTGGGTGGGCTGCCCACTGTACCATCCTGGGGAGTGCCAAGCCACAGTCTCTCAATGTCTCTACAGTGGGTGGGCTGCCCACTGTACCATCCTGGGGAGTGCAAAGCCACAGTCTCTCAATGTCTCTACAGTGGGTGGGCTGCCCACTGTACCATCCTGGGGAGTGCAAAGCCACAGTCTCTCAATGTCTCTACAGTGGGTGGGCTGCCCACTGTACCATCCTGGGGAGTGCAAGGCCACAGTCCATCAGGTGGATGACAGTCTCCACTGGTCAAGGAGGAGGCATGGTGGGCACAGTGAACCATAAACAGTGCTTGAGACGGCGGTGCCCAGCGGAGCGGTGCTTGAGACGGCGGTGCCCAGCGGAGCGGTGCTTGAGAAGAAGGGCCCAGCGGAGCGGTGCTTGAGAAGAAGGGCCCAGCGGAGCGGTGCTTGAGATGGCGGTGCCCAGCGGAGCGGTGCTTGAGAAGAAGGGCCCAGCAGAGCGGTGCTTGAGACGGCGGTGCCCAGCGGAGCGGTGCTTGAGACGGCGGTGCCCAGCGGAGCGGTGCTTGAGAAGAAGGGCCCAGCGGAGCGGTGCTTGAGACGGCGGTGCCCAGCGGAGCGGTGCTTGAGAAGAAGGGCCCAGCGGAGCGGTGCTTGAGAAGAAGGGCCCAGCGGAGCGGTGCTTGAGATGGCGGTGCCCAGCGGAGCGGTGCTTGAGAAGAAGGGCCCAGCGGAGCGGTGCTTGAGACGGCGGTGCCCAGCGGAGCGGTGCTTGAGAAGAAGGGCCCAGCGGAGCGGTGCTTGAGAAGAAGGGCCCAGCGGAGCGGTGGTTGAGACGGCGGTGCCCAGCGGAGCGGTGCTTGAGACGGCGGTGCCCAGCGGAGCGGTGCTTGAGACGGCGGTGCCCAGCGGAGCGGTGCTTGAGAAGAAGGGCCCAGCGGAGCGGTGCTTGAGAAGAAGGGCCCAGCGGAGCGGTGCTTGAGATGGCGGTGGCCAGCGGAGCGGTGCTTGAGAAGAAGGGCCCAGCGGAGCGGTGCTTGAGACGGCGGTGCCCAGCGGAGCGGTGCTTGAGAAGAAGGGCCCAGCGGAGCGGTGCTTGAGACGGCGGTGCCCAGCGGAGCGGTGCTTGAGAAGAAGGGTCCAGCGGAGCGGTGCTTGAGAAGAAGGGCCCAGCGGAGCAGTGCTTGAGACGGCGGTGCCCAGCGGAGCGGTGCTTGAGAAGAAGGGCCCAGCGGAGCGGTGCTTGAGAAGAAGGGCCCAGCGGAGCGGTGCTTGAGACGGCGGGGCCCTCTTCAGCGGTGCCTATCTTCACGGCGGGGCCCTCTTCAGCGGTGCTCTTCTGCACGGCGGGCCCTCTTCAGCGGTGCCTATCTTCACGGCGGGGCCCTGTTCAGCTGTGCTCTTCTGCACGGCGGGCCCTGTTCAGCGGTGCTCTTCTGCACGGCGGGCCCTCTTCAGCGGTGCCTATCTTCACGGCGGGGCCCTGTTCAGCGGTGCTCTTCTGCACGGCGGGCCCTGTTCAGCGGTGCTCTTCTGCACCGCGGGCCCTCTTCAGCGGTGCCTATCTTCACGGCGGGGCCCTGTTCAGCGGTGCTCTTCTGCACGGCGGGCCCTCTTCAGCGGTGCCTATCTTCACGGCGGGGCCCTGTTCAGCGGTGCTCTTCTGCACGGCGGGCCCTGTTCAGCGGTGCTCTTCTGCACCGCGGGCCCTCTTCAGCGGTGCCTATCTTCACGGCGGGGCCCTGTTCAGCGGTGCTCTTCTGCACGGCGGGCCCTGTTCAGCGGTGCTCTTCTGCACCGCGGGCCCTCTTCAGCGGTGCTCATCCAGCAGGTCAAGGGAGCCAGACCTGTGCTGCACTCCCTGCTCAGTCGCCCTCGGACCGTGACGTTTCTGGACCCTTCGGGGACGGACTCCTGTCCTCTTTAGTGTCCTCCTTCCCAGCTGGGATGTGACATGTGGGGTCAACCTTCTCCGCGCTCCTGCTGCCCTTCCGCTCCTTTGATGGGGCTCTCGGGCCCTTGCCTCCCCTAGATGGTGTGGCTGGTGAAGTGGCCGCACATTGCTCCTTGGGGGCAGCCCTGCCAGTCCTCGCACGGCGGCCCTTGTTTTTGCGGGTCCTCTTGCCGGGGGGGGGGGCTGGACGTGTCCTTGCTGCTGATCGATGTGTCACTGCTGGCAAAGGGTGGACTCCAGAACCCATGCACAACAGTGACACTCGAAGCTGGGCTGGTGGTGGCTGCGGTGCTCTTGGGTCTCTTTGCAGATGGAGGGGGGAGCTCATCGGAGGGAAAGAGGTTAAGATTAGCCAGGAAAAGCTTTTTAGGTCCAAGGTGAAGGGTAGGAGAAGTGGTGATGGGAGTGGAGGAAGAGGATGTGGTTGTAGGAGAGTCAGGTGTGCTGTCATTGGGTGAAGGTGCTGGTGCTGTAGGCTGACGTGAGGTGGATGGCTGTTGGGTGGGTGGCTGCCTGCGTTTGTGTGTCTTGGAAGAGGGGGTGACAGACACAGTGGGAGAGGACACAGGGGACGTGTAAATGGCAGTGGGGGTGGTGACTGCACGAGTGTGGACTGTACTGGAGGGTGAGGTGGTGATGGAAGCACTGGCTGATGTTGGGGTGCATGCAGGTGTGAGTGTAGACGTCACAGGGAGGGAGGAGGGAGACGAGGAGGAGGGGGACACAGAGGTGGTTGTGACTGCTGGAATGTCTGCATCTGTGTGTTGCTTGGGTGAGTGTTTGTGGGATCTGTGGTGCTTGTGTCTGGATGAGCTGCTCTTGGGTGTTGAGGTGTGTGCAGGTTGGTCTGATGGTGTGGATGGGATAGGCTGAGGAACAGGAGACAGAGACAGGCTGGAGGCAGTCAGAAGAGGGAGGCTGGAACCAGGGACAATGGCTGCCGTCAGTGCTGAGGCCAGAGCAGTGAACGCTCGTTGATGGGCAGCCTGACCCGAATGAATGCCCTCCAGGTACGCATTGCTCTGTTGCACCTCCCTTTGCACACCCTGGATGGCATTCAAAAGGGTAGTCTGCCCAACAATGAGCGTCCTCACCAGGTCAATGAGCTCCGCACTGAGGGCAGCAGGGGCAACAGGGGCAGGGGCTGAGGTGCCTGGGGCGAAGGAGACGCGCGCCTTCCTGGGCGAGCGGGCACGGAGCGTAGGCTGAGGGGCTGCTGGGAGGGCGGTGCTGGTGCGCTGGGTGGCGGCTGTACCTGTAGAGGCGGGGGGCCCGGATGTTGCCGCCACCGCTAGGGAGCACCCATCCGAGGACGTGTCTGAGTCGCTGGTCTCACCACCGGTCCCCGTTGTGGTGCTCCCCTCGCCCTCCGGATCACTGGTGCCCTCGGTGTCTGTTCCTGGGCCCACCAGGGCCTTGTGTCCTGCAGCTCCCTCGTGCTCCGATGCCAAATCTCCTCCGCCTGATGATGCTAATGCACACATGCACAAGAAGATGAAGAGAAAGGGTGGGGGGAGAAAAAAGAAGACCAGGTTGAGTGCATGCAATGTCAACACCGTTGGCGGAGAGGACAGACACAGGAGCCTCATGCACTAAGCCGCGCATTCGGGGTACACTACTCAGTACTACTGACTAGGACAACAGGCCAAGAGACGTCAAACGCGCACATGGGTGATGCTGGACCATCAATGGCTGTACTTGTCACCCTACAGAGGTGGGGGCCGGGGGCACAGGGCCATGCCTAAGGGAGAGGACTACACTACAGAAAGCGCCCTGGCCTAATGTCACCCACAGCCCTCCTCCCCCACCCAGACGCCTCCACTGCGCAGAAAGATAGGAGAATGTGCTGATACTCACCCCCTTGTGTCTGCTGTGATGTCTTAAAGCGCCCATCCAATTCAGGGTAGGCCACCGCCAGGATCCGGGACATCAGGGGGGTCATGGTGCGACTGGCACCCCTCCTAGGTTGGGAGGCCATCCCCAGCAGTGTTTCTGCGGTCTTCCTTGTTCCGCGGCGGATGTCCTCCCACCTCTTGCGGCAGTGGGTGCCCCGTCTGTTGTGGACCCCCAAGTTCCGGACTTCCTTGGCGATGGCACGCCAAATCTCGATCTTCTGATGGGCGCTGACCTATTTGACATGTACAGGGTGGAAAGGAGGAAATCATCAATGACCTGCATGTTAGATGTGATTGGCCCCCCCCACCAACTTTGCCATATGGCACATGCTCTCATCTGTCGTGCGTTGCACTCCTCATTCGCCCCCCACCCCACCAACTTACAAACACCCCAATCCACACAGGCATAGCCCATTCCATGTGCACCCGGTGTACTCACTTGTTGGTCTGGAGGACTGTAGAGTAGCGCATACTGGGGGAGGACCCCATCCACGAGCTTCTCCAACTCTTCAGACGTGAAGGCAGGGGCCCTTTCCCCAGTCGCAGCAGCCATTGTCACTTCCAGACCGAGGTCACAGCAGCACTTGCAGTATAGGTCCTCTCCTGTGGATGATCAGGTCTCGAGTGATCAATCAGCTAGGAAATGTCGGTCACGCCCGCGGCCGTGCGTACCGCGGCGGTGCGTAACGCGACCGCCGGCGCACATCGTCATTGGCTCCTGAAACCCATAGGGTTCAATGTTAACCAATGCGGCTTTGCGCCGCGGTCTTCAACCGCCTACCGCCACGGTGTGCCCCGCCAGCGCATTGACCTCACATCCCATTGTCCCACTTCACAGGTCAGGCAGCCGCCATTTCAAGGGCCTACATGGCTTAATTTTGACTGCGACACACAGGCCTAGGCCTTGCATTGCCACACATACACGCCTTTCAACCCATTGCCATTCTTTAACTGTGCAAGCTGTCTGTACGTACCTGTGGTTTGCCTGACTCTGTGCTCCATGTTGTCCTTCCTAGGCACCGTCCGCTGGGACTTGCGAGGAGAAGGACGAATCCTCGCGTGTACCGACCGCTGGTGGACCTGTCGACAATGGAAGAACGCCATATAATACTTCGATACAGACTTGACCGTGCCACTATCCATGAACTGTGTGCCCAGCTGGAGCCAGCCCTGATGTCCCCCATCCGCCAACCCACAGGGATTCCCCCTCTGGTGCAGGTTTTGTCAGTCCTCCATTTTTTGGCAAGTGGGTCATTCCAGACAACAGTGGCCATGTCATCTGGAATGTCTCAGCCTATGTTTTCAAAGATTTTGAGCAGAGTGTTGTCTGCCCTGATGAAACTCATGCGGAGCTACATCATTTTCCCAGAGGAGGGTGACTTGCCTACAGTGAAGGGTGATTTCTATGCCCTTAGACATATCCCCAACATCATTGGTGCCATTGATGGGACCCATGTGGCTTTGGTACCCCCAAAAGACGATGATCAGGTGTACAGAAACAGGAAAAATTATCATTCGATGAATGTGCAGGTGGTCTGTTTGGCTGACCAGTACATCTCCCATGTAAATGCCAAGTTCCCAGGGTCAGTGCATGACGCGTATGTTATGCGAAAAATCCCCTATGTGATGGGGCAGCTACAGAGACAACGTGTGTGGCTAATTGGTGACTCTGGTTATCCCAACCTGCCTTGGCTACTGACCCCAGTGAGGAATCCCCGGACCAGGGCAGAGGAACGGTACAATGAGGCTCATGGGCGAACTAGGAGGATCATCGAAAGGACCTTTGGCCTCCTGAAGGCCAGGTTTAGGTGCCTGCATATGACAGGGGGATCCCTGATGTACTCACCAAAGAAGGTGTGCCATATCATCGTGGCCTGCTGTATGCTTCACAATCTGGCATTGCGACGTCAGGTTCCTTTCCTGCAGGAGGATGGTGCAGATGGTGATGTTGAAGCAGCTGTGGAGCCTGCGGAGAGTGAAGAGGAGGAAGACTCAGAGGACGACACAGACAACAGGGACAGAGTAATAGAACAGTATTTTCAGTAGCACACAGGTAATAATCACCCATGCCATTTTACATTTCCTGAAAGCCTCCTACATCTCAACTTTGTCGATTTCCCCCCAGAACTATAAACATGATGTTTGATTTTCCCTTCCCTTTTCTGTGCTGTATGAGCACTGCGTGACCTCGGCTTGGTTGGCCCATGGACTAATGCTAAGTTACCTCGGTATGTGTAATTCACAATGTTAAAAATACGTAATTGATATGTAATGTGTCATACATTTGTAAATAAGACAGGCTGAGTCCTGATTGATTTCAGTGCAATGTGTGATTTATTATTAGTGCATAGATATTGGTACATGATAGTGAAACAGTGATGGGTGGGGGTGGAGTAATGTCCATGGCAGAGTCCAGTTCTCAGTCTGACAGGTGCATTGTCCATATGCCTGTGGCAGGATGGAGCAGGGGCAGTTCAAGATTTGACAGGGTGGCAATGTTGAACAGTGGGAGGACTTCAGGGGGTATGTGATGCTGGTGGGGGTCTTGACATCCTACTCTGTCGGTTTTTTTGATCTCAGGCTCCTTTTGCGGGGTGGTTGTTGTTCAGCAGGAGGCGGGGTTCTGGTGGGCTGTCGTTGTGGTGGGGCCTCCTGTCCACTAGCGCCGGCGGAGGTGGTAGGCTGTTCCTGTTCCTGGCTAGTGACAGGGGCCCTGTGTGATGCCACATGGTCCCGAAACGTGTCCTCTATACGGTTCAGGGCCTGGACTATGCTCCCCATAGCGGTTGAGATGTTGGTGAGTTGGTCGCTGAACCCCATGTAGCGTTGCTCCTGCTGTGCCTGGATCTCCTGGAACCTGCCCAGTACCGTCGCCATCGTCTCTTGTGAGTGGTGGTAGGCTGCCATGATGGTGGTGAGGGCCTCTTGGAGAGTGGGTTCCCTGGGCCTCTCCTCCCCCTCCGTCGCACAGCAGCCCTCCGAGTTGCCCTGTTTCCCTGGGCCTCTGTCCCCTGGACGGTGTGCCCACTCCCACTGCCCCCAGGTCCCTGTTGTTGTTGGGTTGGTGGGTTACCCTGGGTGCCCTGTAGTGGTAGACACACCGCTGCTTGACCTGTCCTAGAGACAGAGGCATGGGCCCGCTGGGTGGGAGCTGTGCTGTTGTTCCCAGAGGGGGTTGGGTCTGCAGTGGCCTGTGTCTGGGTGAGGGGAACCGACTGCCCAGAGGTCCCCGATGGTCCGGGCTGGTCATCAGGGTACAGGTCGACAGAGCTGCTGTCATCACTAGGGGCCTGTTCCGGGGGTGGGATGGACATTTCTGGTCCCTCCTGACCGGTGTGTTGTCGTTCGGGTCCTGCATGGGGTAAGAGGGTATGGTTATTGTTTCTGTGTGTGCATTAGCTTGCGTTTTATGGGTGCCCTTGTCCCCCAGTGCTGGCATTCCCTTGGGGGAGGTGTTGTGAGGGCGTTTTGTGGGGGGGGGATGGGTATGTGCAGTGGTCATGCTTAGGTGATGGGTGTCCATAGTTTGGGGATGGCATGCAGGGGTTGGTGTTGGGTGGGTTGTGCTGGAGAGACATTCTCAGGGAGGATGTGTGCTGGGGGGTTGGGGGTGAGGGTGGGGGTTAGCATGCTGGGGGGGGGGGGTGAAGTGGTTGGGCTTGTACTTACCAGAGTCCATTCCTCCGTGTACTCCAGCGAGGCCATCAGGATGCAGGATGTTTAGTACCTCTTGCTCCCATGCTGTGAATTCGGGTGGAGTGGGTGGGGGTCCCCCGCCAGTCTTCTGCACTGCGATGTTGTGTCGCGAGACCATCGATCGCACCTTCCCCCGTAGGTCGTTCCATCGTTTGCGGATGTCGTCCCTATTTCTGGGATGCTGTCCCACCGCGTTGACCCTGTCCACGATCCGCTGCCAGAGCTCCGCCTTCCTAGCTATCGTGGTGTGCTGCACCTGTGTGCCGAAGAGCTGGGGTTCAACTCTTATAATTTCCTCCACCATGACCCGGAGTTCTTGGTCCGAAAAGCGTGGGTGCCTTTGTGGTGCCATGGGGTGGTGTGTATGAGGTGTGGGGTGGTGTATGTGATGATGTGTGTGTTGGTGTGTGGTGCTTTGTGCTTCTATGTGGTGTGTGTGATGTTGTGGTGTGCCTCTGTGTGTCTGGCTCTCTATTCTCTGATGTGTCTCTCTCTCCTTCGTCTCTGGTTTTTGTTGGTAGGGGTTTGTGGGTGATGTGGGTGTGTGTTTTATATGGTATTGGATGTGTGGGAGTGGTGTGTGTATGTGTTTCAGGTGTGTGCCTTTCAATTTGTCCAATGTGGTAGGGGTTTGTAAAGGTGTGTGTATTTTGACCGCAGCGGTGTGTACCGCCAATGGAATACCGCGTTTGAATGACCGCCGCGTGGATTTGCGGGTCATAATGGGATGGGCATATTTCTGTTGGCGTGGCGGTGGAGGTTTGGTCTTCTCCAGTTTACCGCTGGCCGCTGATGTGGCGGACTGCAGTGGAGGGCGGATTTTTGGAGGTTTTGCAGTTGTGGGTCAGAATGTCCGTGGCGGCTGACCGCGGCCGCGGCGGTATTGTGGCGGCCTTCTGACCGGCGGTAAGCGGCTTTTACCGCCGAGGTCAGAATGACCCCCAGAGTGTAAAGCATTCAAATTTAAAAAAACAGTAATTTGAATAAAACACAGGAAACTGTTTAAAAATCTGAAACCAATTTATAAAAATAGATTATATTTTTATCTTTAAAATGACACAAAAACGAATAACATCGGATAAAGGGAACCAGAGATAATTTTTAAAGAATTAGGCAGTCATTACAACATTGGCGGTAAAAGCCGCTTACCGCCGTGCAGAAGACCGCCAACACTCCGCAGCGGCGGCGGAATTCCGCCACATCTATTATGACCCACATCTCGTAATCCGCCAAAAGTGAGACGCCCACACAAGTCCGCCACACCAAAGGTCAGTGATAAACTGGCGAAAACAAAAACGACAACGTCACTCCAACAGAAATATGCCCACACTATCACGATACATGAATCCACGTGGCGGTCTTTCAACTACGGTATTCCATTGGCGGTACACACCGCCGCGCTCAAAATAAACACACTTTTACAAAACACAGCCACATTGGACAATTCTAAATACACACACCTGATACACATACACACAGCACTCCCACATACCCAATACAATATAAAACACACACCCACATCACCAACAAACCCCTATGACCAAAAATTCAGAAAGAATGCCAGAGAGAGGCAGCACCAGCAAGAACAACAGCATCCACAGACACACAACACCATCACCCACACAACTTCCACGCACCTCACACAACACACCACCACATATCACCACACACTCCACCCCACACATCAACCACACCACCCCATGGCACAGCAAAGACACCCCAGGTTCTCGGAGGAGGAACTCAGGTTCATGGTGGAGGAAATCGTCCGGGTAGAGCCACAGCTATTCGGATCACAGGTGCAGCACACCTCCATTGCAAGGAAGATGGAGCTATGGTGAAGAATAGTGGACAGGGTCAACGCAGTGGGACAACACCCAAGAAATTGGGAGGACATCAGTGTTGGACTTTTGCTTATGCAGGGTCATCCCCAGGCTTTTTTGCCTCCTGCCTCCTATATTTTTCTGACATGTTGCTGTTGGCTTTTCAACTCTGAGCACTTTACCACTGCTAACCAGTGCTAAAGTGCATATGCTCTCCTGTTTAAATTGTATGTAAGTGGTTTATCCATGATTGGCATATTTGATTTACTAGTAAGTCCCTAGTAAGGTGCACTAGAGGTGCCAGGGCCTGTAAATCAAATGCTACTAGTGGGCCTGCAGCACTGGTTGTGCCACCCACATAAGTAGCTCTGTAATCATGTCTCAGACCTGCCACTGCAGTGTCTGTATGTGTATTTTTACACTGTAAATTCGACTTGGCAAGTGTACCCACTTGCCAGGCCTAAACCTTCCCTTTCCTTACATGTAAGGCAACCCTAAGGTATGCCCTAGGTAGCCCCAAGGGCAGGGTGCAGTGTATGGATAAGGTAGGACATATAGTAATGTGGTTTATATGTCCTGACAGTGAAATACTGCCAATTTCGTTTTCACTGTTGCAAGGTCTGTCTCTCTCTCATAGGATAATATGGGGGCTACCTTTAAATATGATTAAAGTGTAGATTCCCCTAGAGAGTAGATGGACATGTGGAGTTTGGGACCCCTGAACTCACAATTTAAAAATACATCTTTTAGTAAAGTTGATTTTAAGATTGTGCGTTTGGAAATGCCACTTTTAGAAAGTGAGCATTTTCTGCTTAAACCATTCTGTGACTCTGCCTTGTTTGTGGATTCCCTGTCTGGGTCAGTTTGACAGTTGGGTTGTTTTTCACCTCACACCAGACAGTGACACAAAGGGAGCTGGGGTGTGATCTGCATTTCCTGATTAGCCATCTCTGCTAGGAGGGAGGGGTGGAGTGGTCACTCTCATCTGAAAGGACTGTGCCTGCCTCTGACAATGCTGTCTCCAGCCCCCTGGTGTGTGTCTGAGGCCTTGCCTGGGCAAGGCAGGATTTCACAAGAAGGTGTGAGTCCCCTTTGAAGAAAGGTGACTTCAAAGACTAAAATGGGTATAAGAAGGGCACCCAAACTTACAAACTTTAGAAACACTTCTGGAATCAAGAGGAACCTCTGCCTGGAGAAGAGCTGATAGCTGAGGAAAACGTGCTGCCCTGCCTGTGACTGTGCTTTGTGGAGCTTTCTTGCAGTGCTGCTTCTGCCAGAGTAAGAGGGCAAAGACTGGACTTTGTGTGCCTTCCATCTTGAAGAAGAAATCTCCAAGGGCTTGATGTAGAGCTTGCCTCCTGTTATTGAAGTCTCAGGGATAGCAAAGACTTCTTCCTGCCAGCACCTGGAGTCTCTGGAGAGACCCCTACTCTGCTCTGTGGTGCCCTTCCAGTTCCTGGGACCCTGAAAGGAGAGGCTGGCAGCCTAAGGACAAGAATACACGCACCGAGCGCCGTGCGGAGAAAAGATCGACGCGAATCCGATCGCGGCTGAGAAAACGACGCGACGCCGGCTCCGCAGCTGAGAAACGACGCCGCAGGAAACGCGACCGGAGAATCGACGCCCGGAGCAGGAGAAACGACGCGCAGCATCGCTGACGAAGGCTGAGAGATCGCAACCTGCGCCGCGGGACTTTCGGACCGTCGCGTGGCTGGCTGTTTCGACGCGCATCGCCGTGCCGAGTTGTTTTCGACGCATATAACCGTGCAGGGTTATTTTCGACGCACACCGCCCGTGCAGGGTTATTTTTGCCGCAAACCAGGTACATTTTCACGCTAGCAGCGCTAGTGTGGTGTTACAACTACCTAAAGACTCTTTTTATTTTAAACCTTTAAAAAATCATAACTTGACTTGTGTGTGTTGGTACAAATACTTTACGCCCAGCACTCTGAGGTTAAGCCTACTGTTCTGCCAAGCTACCAAGGGGGTAAGCAGGGGTTAGCTGAGGGTGATTCTCTTTTATCCTAACTAGAGTGAGGGTCCTTGCTTGAACAGGGGGTAACCTGACTGTCAACCAGAGACCCCATTTCTAACATTGGTGACCAGCGGTCGGGATTTGGACTTGTATTTGTACTTGACATACAGTAATTAAGTGTACACTACTGTTTTGAGCTCAGACCACTACGTGACCACATACTACTTGTCTTGTGATTCTGCTTTTTGTTCTCTGATGTCCTCCTGGAAGTATTGCTAATATTTTTGGACTTTGTTTTTTGGTTGTGAAGCCTTTGCAGAATGGAAGTCAATTTCTGGCACCTATTTATGTATAAAAAGTGGCAGCTTAAAGCATTCTGCATGGAAAGGGGACTGGCTGTGAACAAGAAATCCAGAAGGGAGGATCTTGAGTCAGCCCTGTTTCAGTATGAATTGAAACGTTGTCAGGCAACACCACCAAATGAGTCGGAGGAGGATAACTACTCTGAGGAGGAGGACTACTCCAAAGAGGAGGGCAGTGGCCCTGAGGAGGGAACAGAAAGAGATGATTGGCTCCTAGCTCGAATCCGGAGTCTGGAAGAGCTAGATGCAGAGCTTAAGAGGGCTGAGGAGAAGAGAGCCTTAGTCCTGGAAGAAAGGAGGAGGGACTTAGAGATTAAAAAAATGATTTATGCTTACGAGCTTAAATTGAAAGAGCTGGAAGTCATGAGGGCTGAGTCCAGCTGGAATGGTGGCAGCAACAATTGTATATCCAGTGATGCTGCAGAAGTGCACATGCCCAGAGAGGTGGTGCCCTACTTGAAGGAGGGAGTTAACACACGCCAGGAGGTTCAGGGGTATGAGGTAGCTCCAGTGATGCACAGGGTCCCTGAGGTGGATTGGGGAACTGGCATGGGGAGTCATATTCCTACTGGTGGGAGGGACACTCTACTGACTCTAAGTGAGAGTGACAGGGAGAGGGGTTCCCCCCAGGTAGAAGTCCTGGTTATGGAGTGTGAAAACATCCCAGAAGAGTGTGGGTTGAGTGTCAGGGACAGTCAGGTACTGTCTCACCAGTCTCAGGAGGGTGATGTGGGGTGCTTTGTCAAAGCAGAGTCACTGGATGGTTGGGTGAAGGGTACTTTGGTTAATTCATGTGAGGGGCTGAGTGATGTAATTGCTGGAGAGCATATGTCTAGTCCTTATTTTCCAGAGCTATGCCAACACCAGGTGGAGTGTGAGTTCTCTGACCCCAGGGAGCTTACAATGGAGGCAGACTTCTGGGTGAGTACCAGAGAGTCTGAAGAGGCATTTGGGGGTGCTCCTGAGAGGAGTGGTCTAGGTAGTTCCCAACCAGGTGAGGTAGGGAAGGATTGTAGTGTCCCAGGTAGGTCCCAGTGTAGTGGGATGGGTGAGGGACCCCATGTCCAGTCTCAGAGGAGAGGGAATGGGGATGGGTTGAGGCCCAAGGTGCCCGAGATCCGGTCCCAGGTCCTGGAGGGTTCCCTGCGGGAACACCAGGAGGGGAGCCTAGCCTGTACCATAGGGCCATCTGTTGAGGGAGACCCCACAGTGTCAGGAGAACTTGGGGGGGCCGCTGTAGCCAGCGTCCCACCAGTTCTGGTGTCTGGCAGTACCACTCCTAGTGAGGGGGTGCAGAAGTCCAGACAGAGGGTTGAGAGGGGGTTGCGGACCCCAGTGGAGAACCTGGAGGGTCAGGGGTCAGCTCTGAGAGCAGAGCCCCCCATGAATGACCTTGGTGAGACCATTTCTGGGTTGGGGGGAATCCAGACTCTGTCAGATGGGCAGAGGTCAGGAGGCCTGCGCCAGCCAGACTCTTGTGTGGCCCTTCGGGACAGTGTGTCCCTTGAGGGGGGTAAGTGTGCCCCCCTGGAAGTCCTGGTGTGCCAGGCAATGGTTCAACCGCAGGGTGGTGACTCTGGGTTGAATGATCAGGTTCAGGGGGTAAACTCTGACCTGATGGGGGGTAAGTGTGCTCCCAAGGAAGTCCTGGTGTGCCAGGCAATGGTTCAACCGCAGGGTGGTGACTCTGGGTTGAATGATCAGGTTCAGGGGGTAAACTCTGACCTGATGGGGGGTAAGTGTGCTCCCAAGGAAGTCCTGGTGTGCCAGGCAGTGGTTCAACCGCAGGGTGGTGACCCTGGGTTGGATGACCTGGTTCAGAGGGTAAACTCTGACCTGGTAGGGGGTAGGTATGCCCCCCAGGAAGTCCTGGTTTGCCAGGCAGTGATCCAGTCTGAGGGTACAGACCCTGGATTGGGAGGCCAGGTTAAGGGTGTCCCCCCTGACCTGGAGGAAGGGGCTACTGCTAACAGTGCCCCTACCATGTTGTCTTCTGGGGGGGCCACTCCTAGTTGGGTGGTTCAGGACCCCAGAAGAGAGGGCAGGGGGAGGGAAGCCTCACCCCTGGCCCTGGTCCAACCTGAAGGTACAGACCCCAGGTTGGAGGATCAGTTGCAGGTTAACATCCCTGCACTGGTGGAAGAATTGTGCAGGACTGCTTCTACAAGCACCCTGACAGTTTTTGACTCTGGGGGTGCCGCTTCTGCAGGGAGGTTACAGAGCCCCAGAGGGGAGGACCAGGGTCAGGTTGTCATCCCTGACCTGGTGGAAGAGAGAGTGGTCAAAGGGTGCCAGGCACCTGGGGCTACCACCCCCCACTCTCCACAGTCACAGTGGTTAGAGAGGCCTGAGGTCGGGCTCTCATCCCTGACAGTTGTCTGGGGCCACTGTGGCTTGCTGTCCTGGTGGACAGAGTTGCCCCTGGGGGGGGGAGGACGAGAGTCACACCCCGGGGGTGGAGTGGGCAACACCACTGTGTTGGCCCTGGTGGTACCATCTGCCCATTGCAATACATCTGTGAGCAAAGTAAAGTTAGGTGTTGCACAGATGGTGTCTGTAGATGTGGAGAAGGGTTCCCCATGGGTTAGCTTAGTGGGCCCTGAGAGTATGGACAGAGGGATCCAACTGGAGTCAGGAAGGCGTAGAACTGGAACATGCCCCTGCTGTTGTGGGCCTGGGTCCCTGTTCTATCGCCCCAATCAGGGAAGTACATCAAGGTATTGATTGTTCTCCCCTGGCTTTAGGCTGGTAGGGGGTCGTGTTGGACTTTTGCTTATGCAGGGTCATCCCCAGGCTTTTTTGCCTCCTGCCTCCTATATTTTTCTGACATGTTGCTGTTGGCTTTTCAACTCTGAGCACTTTACCACTGCTAACCAGTGCTAAAGTGCATATGCTCTCCTGTTTAAATTGTATGTAAGTGGTTTATCCATGATTGGCATATTTGATTTACTAGTAAGTCCCTAGTAAGGTGCACTAGAGGTGCCAGGGCCTGTAAATCAAATGCTACTAGTGGGCCTGCAGCACTGGTTGTGCCACCCACATAAGTAGCTCTGTAATCATGTCTCAGACCTGCCACTGCAGTGTCTGTATGTGTATTTTTACACTGTAAATTCGACTTGGCAAGTGTACCCACTTGCCAGGCCTAAACCTTCCCTTTCCTTACATGTAAGGCAACCCTAAGGTATGCCCTAGGTAGCCCCAAGGGCAGGGTGCAGTGTATGGATAAGGTAGGACATATAGTAATGTGGTTTATATGTCCTGACAGTGAAATACTGCCAATTTCGTTTTCACTGTTGCAAGGTCTGTCTCTCTCTCATAGGATAATATGGGGGCTACCTTTAAATATGATTAAAGTGTAGATTCCCCTAGAGAGTAGATGGACATGTGGAGTTTGGGACCCCTGAACTCACAATTTAAAAATACATCTTTTAGTAAAGTTGATTTTAAGATTGTGCGTTTGGAAATGCCACTTTTAGAAAGTGAGCATTTTCTGCTTAAACCATTCTGTGACTCTGCCTTGTTTGTGGATTCCCTGTCTGGGTCAGTTTGACAGTTGGGTTGTTTTTCACCTCACACCAGACAGTGACACAAAGGGAGCTGGGGTGTGATCTGCATTTCCTGATTAGCCATCTCTGCTAGGAGGGAGGGGTGGAGTGGTCACTCTCATCTGAAAGGACTGTGCCTGCCTCTGACAATGCTGTCTCCAGCCCCCTGGTGTGTGTCTGAGGCCTTGCCTGGGCAAGGCAGGATTTCACAAGAAGGTGTGAGTCCCCTTTGAAGAAAGGTGACTTCAAAGACTAAAATGGGTATAAGAAGGGCACCCAAACTTACAAACTTTAGAAACACTTCTGGAATCAAGAGGAACCTCTGCCTGGAGAAGAGCTGATAGCTGAGGAAAACGTGCTGCCCTGCCTGTGACTGTGCTTTGTGGAGCTTTCTTGCAGTGCTGCTTCTGCCAGAGTAAGAGGGCAAAGACTGGACTTTGTGTGCCTTCCATCTTGAAGAAGAAATCTCCAAGGGCTTGATGTAGAGCTTGCCTCCTGTTATTGAAGTCTCAGGGATAGCAAAGACTTCTTCCTGCCAGCACCTGGAGTCTCTGGAGAGACCCCTACTCTGCTCTGTGGTGCCCTTCCAGTTCCTGGGACCCTGAAAGGAGAGGCTGGCAGCCTAAGGACAAGAATACACGCACCGAGCGCCGTGCGGAGAAAAGATCGACGCGAATCCGATCGCGGCTGAGAAAACGACGCGACGCCGGCTCCGCAGCTGAGAAACGACGCCGCAGGAAACGCGACCGGAGAATCGACGCCCGGAGCAGGAGAAACGACGCGCAGCATCGCTGACGAAGGCTGAGAGATCGCAACCTGCGCCGCGGGACTTTCGGACCGTCGCGTGGCTGGCTGTTTCGACGCGCATCGCCGTGCCGAGTTCTTTTCGACGCATATAACCGTGCAGGGTTATTTTCGACGCACACCGCCCGTGCAGGGTTATTTTTGCCGCAAACCAGGTACATTTTCACGCTAGCAGCGCTAGTGTGGTGTTACAACTACCTAAAGACTCTTTTTATTTTAAACCTTTAAAAAATCATAACTTGACTTGTGTGTGTTGGTACAAATACTTTACGCCCAGCACTCTGAGGTTAAGCCTACTGTTCTGCCAAGCTACCAAGGGGGTAAGCAGGGGTTAGCTGAGG
Organism: Pleurodeles waltl; assembly: GCF_031143425.1. Classification (NCBI taxonomy): domain Eukaryota; kingdom Metazoa; phylum Chordata; class Amphibia; order Caudata; family Salamandridae; genus Pleurodeles; species Pleurodeles waltl. The sequence goes on along the minus strand of NC_090447.1, from coordinate 1,041,750,505 downwards.
GTGATTCTCTTTTATCCTAACTAGAGTGAGGGTCCTTGCTTGAACAGGGGGTAACCTGACTGTCAACCAGAGACCCCATTTCTAACAATCAGGAAGAGGTGGAATGACCTACAGGGGAAGGTGTGTTCCGTGGTCTCAAGACACCACCAGGCGGTTCAGCGGACTGGCGGCGGACCCCCACCTCCTCCCCCACAACTAACAACATGGGAGGAGCAGGTCTTGGCGATTCTGCATCCTGAGGGCCTCGCAGGAGTAGGTGGAGGAATGGACTCTGGTAAGTCAAAGCTTTACTATTACATCCCCCACCCTACCTGCATGCTATCACATACCCCCACCCTCACCCTCACCCCCAGCACCCCTACTTCTCACAAATGTCCCAACATCACAAACCACACATCCCAACACCAAGCCCTGCATGCAACAACAAAGCATGGACACACATCATCAAAGCATGCCCACTGCACATACCCATACACCCCCCTAAACCATCATCACACAAGCTCCCACACAGGAATGCTAGCACTGGAGTACACGGTCACCCACCCATTACACACCATTACACACACAGATTTAATAAACATCCTTTTATACCCCGTGCAGGACCCCTACCCAACAGCACCGGACAGGAGGGTCCACACATGTCCACACCACCAACAGAAGAGGCCCACAGTGAAGACAGCACCTCTGTACAACTGGATCTAGATGACCAGCCCAGACCATCGGAGACCTCTAGACAGTTGGTTCCCCTCACACAGGCACAGACCACCACAGACCTTCCCCCCTCTTGAAACACCAGCACAGCACCCACCCAGCGGGCCCATACCTCTGTCCCCAGGACATGCCAATCAGCTGTGTGTCCACCACTACAGGGAACCCAGGATAACCCACCACCCCAACAACACCAGGGACCTGGGGGCAGTGGTAGTGGGCACACGGTCCAGGGGACGGAGGCACTGGAACACAGGGGAACTGGGAGGGCTGCCGTGCGACAGGGGGCGGACAGGCCAAGGGAACCCACCCTCCACGAGGCCCTCTCCTCCATCATGGGAGCCTACCACCACTCCCAGGAGACGATGGCAACGGTACTGGCCAAGTTTCAGGAGACCCAGCGCATGCAGGAGGAACAGTATATGGGCTTCAGGGAGGAAATCAGAACCATCAGCTCCACCCTGGGCACCATCGTAGGGGTGCTGAAGGAAGTACTCAACACCAGGAGAGACACTGTGGCACTACTAGGGCCCCCTGACACTAGCATGGACGATGAACTGCCCCCCACCTCCTCCGGTGCTAGTGGACAGGACGCCCCGCCACAGGACCACCACACCAGAACCCCACCCCCTGCAGAGGGAGAACCACCCTGCAATCGGTCCCAGAGATCCAGGACAAAGACAGAGCACGATGCCAAGACCCCCGCCAAGAAATGAGACCACCCTAATTGTCATCCTACTGTCCCACTTTGTCACCATGTCCATAATTAAATTGCCCCAGCTCCACTTCCTATGCCCATATGGGCAATGCACCTGTGAGACTAATAGACTGGACTCTGCCATGGACACTCCTCCGCCATCACCCCTCACCATTTCACTACCCCCTCCAATTTTGAGAATTTAAATAAAGACACCTAAAGCACAAAATGATCTGGAATCTGTGATTTCGAAATAGTGTATTAGCAATTACAGTGACAAAATGTTTTTTTTAAATAGTAATGTCAACATACCTATGTCACACAGCTCTAGTCCATGAGGAATCTAAACAGATGTCACATAGTGGGACCCAAATCTGTGAAACCGTAAGGGAAAGTGACAACTCAGTGACCATACACTGGGTGAAAACAACAGACAGTAGAGTGGTAGTAGTATTGAAGTACATGTAGTAGGCAGGTTTGTATTCTTACCTGTGTCTCAGTGGAAATATTGCATGATCACTGAGTCCCTGTTGTGCATGTCTTCTTCCTCTGCTTCCTCCTCATCACTGTCCACAGGCTCCACAGCTGCAATAACACCTTCATCAGGACCATCCTCCTGCAGAAAAGGCACCTGGCGTCGCAAAGTCAAGTTGCGAAGCATACAGCAGGCCACGATGATCTGGCACACCTTCTTTGGTGAGTAGAATAGGGATCCACCTGTCATATGGAGGCACCGGAACCTGGCCTTCAGGAGACCGAAGGTCCGCTCGATCACCCTCCTAGTTCGCCCATGGGCCTCATTGTAGCGTTCCTCTGCCCTGGTCCTGGGATTCCTCACTGGGGTCAGTAGCCATGACAGGTTGGGATAACCAGAGTCACCTGCAAATGGTGAGGGGCAACTGTTAGACACACACTAACCTGGAGGGATAACCCCAGACCCAGACAACCATTCCCACTGACTTGTTTCCAGGTGCTCACCTAATAGCCACACACGGTGCCTCTGGAGTTGACCCATCACATGAGGGATGCTGCTATTCCGCAGGATGTAGGCGTCATGCACTGAGCCAGTGAACATGGCATTCACATGGGAGATGTACTGGTCTGCCAAATATACCATCTGTACATTCATAGAATGATAACTCTTCCGGTTTCTGTACACCTGTTTACTCCTGTGGGGGGGGACCAAAGCCATATGGGTCCCATCAATGGCACCTATGATGTTGGGGATATGTCCCTGGGCATAGAAATCACCTTTCACTGTAGGCAAATCCTCCACCTGAGGGAAAACGATATAGCTCTGCATGTGTTTCAGTAGGGCAGACAACACTCTGGACAATACGTTGGAAAACATAGGCTGGGACATCCCTGATGCCATGGCCACAGTTGTTTGAAAAGAGCCACTAGCAAGGAAATGGAGCACTAACAGCACCTGCACTTGAGGGGAGATTCCTGTGGGATGGTGGATTGCTGACATCAGGTCTGGCTCCAACTGGGTACACAGTCCCTGGATTGTGGCACGGTCAAGCCTGTAGGTGATTATCAAATGTCAATCCTCCATTGTCGACAGGTCCACCAACGGTCGGTACATCGGAGGATGCCGCCATCTCCTCACATGTCCCAGTGGACGGTGCCTATGAAGGACAACAGCAAGCACAGAGTCAAACAACTCAGAGGTACGTACCAACAGTTTACCCAGAACACCAATAATGCACAAAAGGTGGCCTGTATATGTGTTGAGTCTAGGCCTAGGTATGTGTGACGCAGTTGAAAATGAAGCCATGTGGGCCCCTGAAATGGCGGCTGCCTGACCTCTGAAGTGGGACAATGGGATGTGAGGTAACTGCGCTGGCGTTGTACACCATCGCGGTAGGCGGTCGAAGACTGCGGCGCAATGCTGCATTGGTTAACATTGGACCATATGGGTCCCAGGAGCCAATGACGGTGTACGCCGGCAGTGACGGTACGCACCGGCGTGGACGTGACCGCCATTTTCGATCTGTTCAATCACTCGATACCTGATCTTCGACAGGAGAGGACCTACAATGCAAGTGCTGCTGTGACCTCGGTCTGGAGGAGACAATGGCTCGTGCGTCTGGAGAAAGGGCCCCTGCCTTCACATCGGAGGAGTTGGAGAAGCTCGTTGATGGGGTCCTCCCCCAGTACACGCTACTCTACGGTCCTCCAAACAAACAGGTAAGTACACAGGGAGCATGCTGTATGGGCTATGCCTGTGTGTTGAGGGCTGGATGTAAGAAGGAAGGAGGCGGAGTGCTGCGTGCATGAAAGACAGTGAATGCATGTGCCACATGGCAAGGGTAGGGATGCGGGCCACTCACTTTGACGGCGCAGTTGGTAATGACTTCTCTTCTTCACCTGTACATTTCATGTAGGTCAGCACCCACCAGAAGAAATATATTTGACGTGCCTTCGCCAAGGACGTCCGGACCCTGGGGGTCTACCACAGACGGAGCACCCACTGCCATAAAAGATGGGAGGACATTCGCCGTTGGAGAAAGAAGACGGCGAAGGCTCATCTGGGGATGGCCTCCCAACGTGGGAGGGGTGCCTGTTGCACTATGACCCCCCTGATGTTCAGGATCCTGGCGGTGGCCTACCCGGAGTTGGATGGGCGCTTGAGGGCATCACAGCAGACACGAGGGGGTGAGTACACTCTCATTCTGCTGACTTAGCACGCAGTGGAGTTGTCTGCGTGGGGGAGGAGGGCTGTGGGTTTCCCTAGGCCAGGGCGAGTTCTGTAGGCTAGGCCCCTCCGTAAGGCAGGCCCTGTGGAACCCCACCCCACCTCTGTAGAGTGCCAAGTACAGCTATTCATGCCCCTGTGTCATCTATGTGTGCAGATGTCGTCCATAGCCTTGTAGGCCATTTCCCAGGAATTGAACTGTGGAACCCAAGAGCGTGGCGTAGTGCAGGGGGCTTCTGTGTCTGTCTTGTCCGCCAACAGTAGCGGTAATCCATGAACTCAACATGTCTTTCTTCTGTCTCCCCCCCCCCCTTTTTGTGGTCTTCCTGTTCTTGTGTGCATTAGCATCATCAGGCAGAGGAGCAGTGGCACCGGAGAACGACGGAGCTGCATCCCACATGGCCCTGGAGGGCGAGACTACGGACTCGGAATTCACCAGTGGGACGGAGGGCGAGGGGAGCTCCACCGTGGGGACAGGAGCTGAGACCAGCGACACGGACTCGTCCTCTGATGGGAGCTCCCTTGTGGTGGCGTCAACATCTGTGCCCCCCGCATCTACAGGTACAGCCGCCACCCCCCCTACCAGCACAGCCCTCCCAGCAGCCCCTCAGCCTTCGCCCCGTGCCCGCTCACCCAGGAGGGTGGGCATCACCTTCGCCCCAGGCACCTCAGGCCCTGCCCCAGTCACCCCTGCTGCCCTCAGTGAGGAGGCCATTGACCTCCTCAGGTCCCTCACTGTTGGGCAGTCTACTATTTTGAATGCCATCCAGGGTGTAGAAAGGCAGTTGCAACAAACTACTGCATTCCTGGAGGGCATTCATTCCGGTCAGGAGGCCCTTCACCGAGCTTTTCAAACTCTGGCCTCAGCACTTATGGCAGCCATTGTCCCCATCTCTAGACTCCCCCACCCCAACTTCGTCCACCCAGACCCAATCCCCTGTACCTCTGCCTATCCCAAGCACACCATCAGACCAGCCTGCACACACCTCACCACACAAGGGAAGCTCAGGCAAACATAAGCACCACACATCACACAGGCACTCACGCAAGCAACACACACATGCAGACACACCAACATCCACTGCCTCCAGTGTGTCCCCCTCCTCGTCGTCTCCCTCCTCCTTCTCAGTCTCGTCTACACTCATACCTGCATGCACTACCTCTACAGCCACTACGTCCCTCACCAGCACACCCACCAGCACACCCTGCTCACATGCAGTCACCACCCCAATACCATTCATACATCCCCTGTGTCCTCTCCAAGTGTGTCTGTGACACCCCCTCCCAAGATACACAAACGCAGGGACACACCCACCCAACAGCCATCCACCTCACAACAGCCTCCAGCGCATGCACCTGCACCCAAAGTCACCAAACGTACACCTCCTACTACCACCACCTCTTCCTCCACTCCCAAACCCCCTCCAGCTACCCGTCCCAGGATCCCACTGCAAGCCCCAGCACAGCTGCCCAGGAGGCCACCGCCAGCCCCAGCCCAGCTGATCCATGAAGGACTGCCAGCACAAGCCCCGCTGGGCCATGAAGGACTGCCAACACAAGCCCCGCTGGGCCGTGAAGGACCGCCAGCACAAGCCCCGCTGGCCCCCATGAAGGACCACCAGCACAAGCCCCGCTGGGCCATGAAGGGCCACCAGCACAAGCCCCGCTGGGCCAACATTCCTCAAAAATGGCTGAAAGTGATTTTTGGAGGTTACATCTGGCTGAGCTCACCCACTGGTGTGGCTAAAAATCCTAAACACACCCCTCTCCTGCCCTCTCCTAATCTAATCAAGGGGGCACCTAGTTGTCTGGGGTTCCAGGATGTGGGGTGTTGCTGGGTTGCTCCAAATGTCCTTCTCTGCCTTTGAAGACCAGTTTGGCAGCCCTCCCCCTTCCTGCCTCACCATCTGCTGAGGGGAGATCCCCTCCCACAGGCACATCTCTTTGTGTGAAGCCAGGCCACTTCACACCTCATCAAGGTAGTCAAGCCAGGCTGCCAGAGGCTGGCCAAACAGAGCACAGCAGCAAAAACAATGCAGGACTGAATTTGGCAACTTTTCAGGTAAAGTTTTAAACTCTTTACCTGAACAAGTTATATTAAATCCCACAAATGGAAGCCTGCGTGAGATGCGGCTGAAAAGACGTGCCACCAGCTTCGCTGCAGAAATCGACACTCCACCGGCATTGCGGCTGGAAAATCGATGCACGGAGCTGGAAGAACGATGAGCAACACCCGCTGACGGAGGCTGTTAACTTTGCAACCCACACTGTGCGGTTTTGTTGATGCTGTGCAGCAGGATTTTCGATGTAAACTTTGCTGGGCATGGAAATACAACACAATGCCTGCCTGGACCTGAGTGCTGCCCGGATCAACGTATTGCTCCCCTGTGAGGAGAAAAAACGACACACGCCAACCCGATTGGAGAAGGAGAAACAAAGCAAATTGATGCACTGCTTACCTTTTTTGACGCACACTCGTCTGTGCGTGTTATTTTGACGCTACCCAGGTACTTTTCAATCCTAACAGTGTTTTTACTGTTTTCACAAGGATTTAAGACTCTTTTTGCTTTTTACTTAATAACTTGACTTGTGTATGTTGGATTTTTGTCATTTTGGTCTTGTTTTGGTTAGATAAATATTTTCTATTTTTCTAAACCTGTGTTGTGTCATTTAATAGTGTTTTCATTAAGTTACTGTGTGTGCTGGTGCAAGTACTTTACACCTAGCTGAGGGTGAATAGCATAGGCATAACGTATGCAAAGGCGGCATTCCCCCATTAGGGGGGGGCAAAAAAATCTGACAAATTTATTTGCATAATTTTTTTCCGGGACTTTTAACACCTGCTTAGAGCAGGTGTTAAAAGGAGGCTTCCGTTGGTTACAATGGGTCTCTGGGTGCTTTGCAGGATTAGCATCAGCATTTTTTACGCTAATCTTGTAATGCGCTGGACTAGCATAAAAAAATCTGGCAATAGTCTCCTAGCTACTGCCATAGTATGCTGTATTTTAAATATGACATACACATGGTGGTGTTAGGGGGGCACTAAGGGGTGCAAGAAAAGTAGTGCTGCATTGTTTGCAGTGCCACTTTTCTTAAATATGTCCCATAGTTCTGTTTTTTGTAGCAGGCACATTAACCCTCAATGTTACTTTATGTTGAGTCAAAGATGCCACTAGGCAAAATTCCCATCACAAGAGGTATCTTGACATTTTAATTGTTTCCTGATGTCTGGATGCACAAGAAACTTTTCAGCAGGTGCTTTTATATCGCATGTTTCAGACGTTATTGCTAAACACGGCGTCGCCTCTTTCCCCCCTCCCCGAGGTCAGCGCCCGTTGCAGCGGCACTGTTCACACCCTCCAAAAGCTGGCACTGCTCCTAACTGTTCCCACATCACATTACCTAGGAACTAAAAAACACGGGAAATACATATAAAAAATCCCTGATTAACGTTTACTTTGATGGCATTGTGCAGTTGTTCCCAGCAGTTCTTGTAGCAAATTCTTTTTTTCATTCGTTAGTGGTCCTGTATTGAGATACACAATTTTTTTTCATCCATGGAATTTTCATGAGCAGCACTTCAATGAGAAGAAATACTCACAGTTCACTGTGTTACATATACTGAACATACACTGACAGGCCACATAGAAATTCCGTCCGGCATGGACATTATACATGGACTTCATTTGGTGGGCGCCAGGGGTCACAACTGTGACCCCTGAAGTGTCCTTTGTGACCACGATACTGCATTTGCGACCCCTGTCTTCGGGGTTGGCAAAATCTGTGCTACAAACACATTGACAGGCAACCCTAATGAACGTCAGTTGGGGCTCCACTTTCCTTGTTTTTTTGTCATTTTATTTTACACTAATAGTGAGCAATATTATAATATTCTCTGCTATTGTAATAAAAATGAAGTACAATTAGCTTAAATAAGACTCTCCCTGGCAGCTGAGGTAAGCGAAAAATGCCTTTTAATGCATGTTTTGTGCATGTTTGCAAGTGAGATTGTGTTTATGTGACTTTGTTTATGTATGATTGTGTGCATGTGTAAACGTATGTGTGAGTGAGCATAATGGTCAAATGTCATGTGATGTCACTTCCGCTACCCCAGGTCTTTTGATGAATTAGCGCTCACGTTTCATAACCAATCATTTTGCTCATCTCAATGAGTAGGGTCGATTTCCAAAGTCCATTTAGCTGCAAACCTAAGTTTGTGGCTCAAAATGCATGGAATAGTGCCTGCTAGGCATTTAAAAAAGATTACATACCAGGAATACGTTCATTTACCCCTGTGGATTTGAGTGCCACAACGACTTAAATTCCGTGAGAGTAGCTTCAACTCAAGGGATGAGGGGCCTTATTTATACTTTTTGGTGCAAAACTGCACTAAGGTAGTTTTGCCCCAAAAAGTTTTGCACCGGCTTGCACCATTTTTTAGCACCAGTTGGGCACCATATTTATGGAATGGTGCAAGCCGGTGCAAAGGGTAGGCTAGCTTAAAAAAAAATTACGTTAGGCAGTTTTGAGTCAAAATAAATGATTCTGACCAGATTAGCATCATGTGTTGACGCTAAGGGGCATATTTATACTCTGTTTGCACTGAATTAGCGTCATTTTTTTTAACTCTAATTTAGTGCAAAATTAACTCCATATTTATACTTTGGTGCTAGACCCATCTAGCGCCAAATTTATGGAGTTAAAGTCATTTTTTGAAAGTGTAAACCTACCTTGCCTTAATGAGATGCAAGGTAGGCGTTCCCGTGCAAAAAAATGACTCTACGGCCTTAACACCATATTTATACTCCCATGTAAAAATGGTGCAAGGGAGGAAGGAGGGGTCAAAAAATGGGGCAAAGCTTGCTTTGCCCCATTTTTTAAGACCTGGGTCAGGGCATGCGTTAGGGGACCTGTGGCCCTATTTCCATGGTGGAACACCATGGAATAAGCCCAGAGGTGCCCTCCTTAGGCCCTAGGGGCATCCCCACCCACACTAGAGGGATTGCGAGGATGGGGGACCCCATCCCAGGTAAGTACAGGTAAGTGCATTTTATTTTTGAAAGTGCCATAGGGGGCCCTGAAATGGCCCCCCCATACATGGCACAGGGTGCAATGGCCATGCCCAGGGGACCCCTGTCCTCTGTGCTGGCCATTGGGGTGGTGGACATGACTCCTGCCTTTTCTAAGGCAGGAGTCATGTGGCATGGTAGGTTTAGCACCATAAAATGAAACTAATCTGGTTAGAGTCATTTTTTTTTACTCTAACCTGCCTAAAGCCATTTTTTGGTGCTAAACCCTCTTCTTCTATACTGCCAGCCCCACCTGACTAAAGTCATTTTTTAAAACTCTAGCCTACCCTTTGCACCGGCTTGCACCATTCCATAAATATGGTGCCCGGCTGGTGCACAGAAATGGTGCAAGCCGGTGCTAAACTTTTTGGTGCAAAACTGAGTTAGTGCAGTTTGGCAGCAAAAAGTATAAATAAGGGCCATTATTTTGTAAGTTTGCGCAACTTTTGCGTCATAAAATGACGTTAATGCGGTGCAAAAAAAAGTTTAAATCAGGGCCTTGGTGCTAGATGGGTCTAGCACTAAAGTATAAATATGGAGTTGGATTTGCACCGAGTTAGAGTAAAAAAAATGACTCTAATTCGGTGCAAACAGAGTATAAATATGCCGCAGAGTATAAATATGCCCCTAAATATGGCGGTAAGGCCATAGAGTCATTTCTTGCACGGGAACGCCTACCTTGCATCTCATTAAGGCAAAGTAGGTCTCCACTTTCAAAAAATGACTTTAACTCCATACATTTGGTGCTAGAGGGGACTTGCACCAAAGTATAAATATGGAGTTAGTTTTGCACCGAATTAGAGTAAAAAAAAAATGACACTAATTCAGTGTAAACAGAGTATAAATATGCCCCGAGATGTTTGTTTTAAACGCAGGATTAGTCATATTAGTCTGTGAACACCAACAAGCACATTAGTTTGTAAGCCTTCACAAATTGTGTATAAATCTTTCCTACCCCGGAATGTGTCGGAAAATTACAGTGGGCAAAAATTAGAGTAAAACCCGGTCCAGGTTGAGAATGGAAATGGGGGAACTTCACGCGAATGTGAAGAAGGGGCTTTCTTGGGAAAAAGCAAAAATTATACTGTCAATTGCACATGAGGGCAGGGTTTCTTCCAATGGCGGCCTGTATTGTGTGTATAATTCTGTATTCTGGGGATGCTGAAATGTAAAAAAAAAATCACAGGTTAAAAGTCACATAGTAGAAGAAATGCAGGGAAGTTTTGTGAATTCACAAATGACGAACTTCTGCACTTGTGCAAAGACGTACTTATATGTGTGTAGAGGTAAACTTTTTTTCATAGGGTCGGTAGAATTTTATCTGCACAGAATATATTGCTGTTACCTGCTTCGAGTGCTCTTAATTTCAATTGCTGAGGGAGGAGAGGAAACTAAGGTGAAAAGTGTCATATGTCACAATTGCATGCCTGCGAACCAGCAGATGTTTCAACATTAACGCCTTGACTACTAAATATATTCTTGACATCCAGTATCCACGCCTTTACATCACATTTGTCGATACAGGCTACGGAATAACATTTGTTCTTAAAGCTGATTCCCTCGGAAAAAACACATATCTGATTGTAAGGAAAACATCTAATTTTGTTTCAGGTTGATCTAACACATATCGAGCAGTCTCTTCAAATGTCATCTGGGAATCATTCCCTGGGACAATTTAAAGTCAGATGTTGTAAAAATAATGCACCATGAAGCACTACCAGCCGCTGCCTGCATTGTAAGCAAAACTCATCAACACCTAACCTTTAAAATCGCCCTTGCTTTTTTTCAGCAGCTTAAGTAAACAGCCGTTCAAGGTGCAGCTTTTAAAGGAAACTGTAAATTGTGCCATCTGTGAAGAAATGCACCTGCTTGTTAGAGAGCTATTCTATCTAGTACGCTGTGTGATTTTTACTACTGTGTAATCACATCTTTCAGGAAGGAAGCGCTGCAAAAACGGCAGACGCGTCGCAGCAGAACAGGAGGCTCTCTGTTCAAGACTGTTGTTAAGTGCAGAGACACTGGATCAAGTGAAAGGTAAAATAAATAGTACCTGGAGGCAAGGTCAGGCATACTGTTGCGAGCTCGAACTCAGTCGAAATACTTAGCAAGCGCCCTCTGAGAGATGAGTGTTGCTCCGTGTTACTTCATGGTGGCCCAGATAAATTTTTTCGGTGCTAAAGTGCTGCGCTATGCCGCCGAGTTCACTGAGAGTAATATGGGACTTATAAAACAGCTGGTAGTACGATACCGTCTCCTAATCCAGAGATTTATACGAGGAGCTGCGCTGGCACAGTGCAGAGTTTGTGTTTGAGGCGTCTAAGGTTCCCACATATGGCTTGGAATTCCTCCGAGTTCACGTATGAACGTGAGACAGCGCAAGTCGGAAACAGAGAGGCATTCTCTAATCACAGTTTCAAACTTGTACTTTCTGCATTTTATGAGTTAATGCAGAGATTTTGTAAGTTATGTGTATTAACTTAAATGCAATGTTTTACTGCGGTGAAGTGTGGATAGATGATCTCGGAAATACAGCAGTGCTTAATTTGTGCTTGTTTTTTTTTTTTTTTTTTGTCCTCATTCACTTGTCCAGCCTCTCGATGAGGGAGATCAGTTCAACTAACATTCAATCTCCCCTAGAGACTCCTGTCCAGAACAGTCCGCATCTCTGATTAGCAAAGCCTTACCGGCCCGCCTTCAAAGCTGCCGGAAAACCCACCTTGGTGTAATCACAGGACAAAACCTCATTCTTGCGATTCCAACCATCTTTTCATTGGGTCCCAAAATTTGTACTTTTTATTTGCTTCCTCTTTATCCCTTACATCTAAAGTTAGATTATATATTAATGAATCCTTCCACTCTAGCACTGTCGGGGGAGAAGCACTTATCCAATTCTTACATATCTCCCGCCTTGCCAACAACATCATATAGAAAAGTAATTTGGCATTATCTTTTGTTAGATTCCTGGAATCCAATTGACAACCAAAAATAACCAAGAAGGGGCTTACCTGGCACTTTAAAGGTATAATTTTGTTCACTATCTCACCAACCTCTTTACAAAACAAACTGAGCTGGGGACACTCCCAGAACATGTGAATGTCGCCTGCTAGATCCATGCCACACTTTTTGCAGCTAATCGAGGTACCTTCCATCAATTTAGACAGTTTCCCTGGGGACCAGAAGGCCCTGTGAATGGAAAACAGATGATTTTGTCTTAGACAGGCAGTTTTAACTGTAGAATACAATAATGTAATAGATACTTACCATACTTCTCTTATCTGTACTCCTGGCAAGCATTCTCCCCAGATTTCTTCAGGCAAGAAAAATTCTCCATCCACCATTTCAATCAATGTCCAATACCATCTTGCAACTTCTTTCTTTCCCGAAAGGTCTTGATATAGTAATTCTTCCAATTCGTTAGAACCTCCCACCTCTTCTTTGACGCTCTTCACCCAACTCCATATTTGCAGGTATTTAAATTTGGAAAGCTATCCATCTACCTTTATATTAAGGTCCTCATAGGGGAGTAACTCCCCGTCAGTAAAAAGCTGTCCCCATTGTACAAGCCCAGCCTCCTTCAAGGGTTTAGCCAAGGCATCTCTAGTCCATTCCGGTGAGCCCAGAGCATCCCAAAGAGGCGCATATTTACCTTAAAACAGTAACTTGGTAGCCCTCCTTAGATCATACCAAACTTTAGCAGAGTCTTGCAATATTTTAAACCTCACCTTTTTGAAATATTTAGGATCCCCAAATTTATTGAGAAACCCTGACTGTGTATCATAATTGGATTCCACCATAACTTTAAGAGCCTGCCCCAACTCTGAAATCTTTGACCCATTCAATGCCCCTCTCATGTTCTTAATGAAAGCCGCCCAAGCATAATATTGAAGATCCGACAACGCTAACCCCCCCCATCTCCTTCCTCCGTCTCAATTTCTTCCATGCAATTCGCACACCTTTAGAGGCCCAAATAAAGCTGCTAATTCTACCCTGTAATTTACCCAGCCATTCTTTATTATATTTCAAAGAGACCGCATTGAAAATAAATAATAACTTGGGTAATATCGTCATCTTCACTAAATTAACCCTCCCGAAAATAGTAAGAGGTAGATTAGCCCAACTCTTCATTAATTTACTGACATCTAACATAACCCTCATAAAGTTAACCTCTGCTATTTTGTCTATATCTTGTGTGATCACAACGCCCAAATATTTCAATTCCTTCTTAATTAATACACTCTCCTCTCACATATTCCAGGTAATAATTTCAGTTTTTTCCTTATTAACCGGATATCCAGCAATTTCCACAAATTCCCTTGTCAGTTCTTCCAATGCCGGTAGGGTTTGCGGTAGATTCGCTGTGTACACCATCAGGTCATCTACATACAGAGCAACTTTCCTACTCCAAGCCCTACCTCTAAACGGGACAATCTTCTGTTCTCTTCTAATCTTGCAAGCCAAAGGTTCAATACACATGTTAAATAACAATGGTGATAGTGGACATCTGTAGGAAAGTACCATCTTGCCTGGCATGTTACCCCCATATTTCACTGTATATATGTTGTTTTAGTGTATGTGTCACTGGGACCCTGCCAGCCAGGGCCCCAGTGCTCATAAGTGTGCCCTGTATGTGTTCCCTGTGTGATGACTAACTGTCTCACTGAGGCTCTGCTAATCAGAACCTCAGTGGTTATGCTCTCTCTGCTTTCTAAATTGTCACTAACAGACTAGTGACCAATTTCACCAATTCACATTGGCATACTGGAACACCCTTATAATTCCCTAGTATATGGTACTGAGGGACCCAGGGTATTGGGGTTCCAGGAGATCCCTATGGGCTGCAGCATTTCTTTTGCCACCCATAGGGAGCTCTGACAATTCTTACACAGGCCTGCCAGTGCAGCCTGAGTGAAATAACGTCCACTTTATTTCACAGCCATTTACCACTGCACTTAAGTAACTTATAAGTCACCTATATGTCTAACCTTCACCTGGTGAAGGTTGGGTGCTAAGTTACTTAGTGTGTGGGCACCCTGGCATTAGCCAAGGTGCCCCCACATCGTTCAGGGCAAATTCCCCGGACTTTGTGAGTGCGGGGACACCATTTCACACGTGCACTATACATAGGTCCCTACCTATGTATAGCGTCACAATGGTAACTCTGAACATGGCCATGTAACATGTCTAAGATCATGGAATTGTCACCCCAATGCCATCCTGGCATTGGGGAGACAATTCCATGACCCCGAGTCTCTAGCACAGGCCCGGGTACTGCCAAACTACCTTTCCCGGGGTTTCACTACAGCTGCTGCCAACCCCTCAGACAGGTTTCTGCCCTCCTGGGGTCCAGCCAGGCTTGGCCCAGGAAAGCAGAACAAAGGACTTCCTCAGAGAGAGGGTGTTACACCCTCTCCCTTTGGAAAAAGGTGTCAGGGCTGGGGAGGAGTAGCCTCCCCCAGCCTCTGGAAATGCTTTGATGGGCACAGATGGTGCCCATCTCTGCATAAGCCAGTCTACACCGGTTCAGGGATCCCCCAGCCCTGCTCTGGTGCAAAACTGGACAAAGGAAAGGGGAGTGACCACTCCCCTGACCAGCACCTCCCAGGGGAGGTGCCCAGAGCTCCTCCAGCGTGCCCCAGACCTCTGCCATCTTGGATTCAGAGGTGTGCTGGCACACTGGACTGCTCTGAGTGGCCAGGGCCAGCAGGTGACGTCAGAGACTCCTTCTGATAGGCTCTTACCTGTGTTACTAGCCTATCCTCCTTCCTAGGTAGCCAAACCTCCTTTTCTGGCTATTTAGGGCCTCTGCTTTAGGGAATTCTTCAGATACCGAATGGCACCCCTCGCACAACTGGCCCGTCAGCACAACCTCAGCATCCTCTCCTACGCCAACGACACCCAGCTCATCCTCTCCCTTACTAAAGATCCACACACCGCCAAAGCCAACCTCCACGAGGGACTAAAATCCATCGCCGAATGGATGAGAAACAGCCGCCTGAAGCTAAACTCAGATAAGAAGGAAGTCCTCATCCTCGGACACTCCCCCTCAGCCTGGGACGACTCCTGGTGGCCCACCGCACTGGGACCCCCACCTACTCCAGCCAACCACGCACGCAACCTCGGCTTCATCCTTGACTCCGCCCTCACCATGTCCAAACAGGTCAACGCAGTCTTCTCCTCCTGCTTCAACACCCTCCGCATGCTCCGTAGAATCTACAAGTGGATCCCAACGGAAACCAGAAAAACGGTGACCCAGGCCCTCGTCAGTAGCAGACTTGACTAGGGCAACGCACTCTACACAGGCATCCCAGCAAACGACATCCAACGACTCCAACGCATCCAGAACGCATCCGCCCGGCCTGATCCTCGACATCCCCCGCCAATGCCACATCTCCCACCACCTGATGGACCTCCACTGGCTCCCTGTGGACAAGAGGATCACCTTTAAACTTCTCACCCACGCGCACAAAGCACTACACAACGCCGGTCCCGCCTACCTGAACAACAGACTCAACTTCTACGTCCCCTCCTGCCAACTCCGCTCTGCCAACCTCTCCCTCGCCATTGTCCCCCGAATTCAACGCAAGACCTCCGGAGGCAGATCCTTCTCCTACCTCGCCGCCAAGACCTGGAATTCTCTCCCGACTTCCCTGCGCCAGACCCAGGACCTCCTCACCTTCAGGAGACTCCTCAAGACATGGCTCTTCGACCGATAGCAGCTACCACCCCCCCTCATTCCCCCCAGCGCCTTGAAACCCTAACGGGTACATAGTGCGCTTTATAAGTTTAATGATTGTTTGATGATTGAAGAGCTCATAAGAGTTCCTCTGCATCTCCCTCTTCACCTTCTGCCAAAGGATCGACCGCTGACTGCTCAGGACGCCTGCAAAACCTCAACAAAGTAGCAAAGACGACTACTGCAACCTTGTATCGCTTCATCCTACCGGCTTTCTCGCCTGTTTCCTGGTGTTGCATGCTCTGGGGGTAGCCTGCCTCCTTCTTGCACCAGGAGCTCTGAAGAAATCTCCAGTGGGTAGACGGAATCTTCCCCCTGCAACCGCAGACAACAAAAGACTGCATCACCAGTCCTCTGGGTCCCCTCTCAGCACGACGAGCGTGGTCCCTGGAACTCAGCAACTCTTCCCAAGTGACTCCCACAGTCCAGTGACTCCTCAGTCCAAGTTTGGTGGAGGTAAGTCCTTGCCTCTCCACGCTAGACTGCATTGCTGGGTACCGCGTGATTTGCAGCTGCTCCGGCTCCTGTGCCCTCTTCCAGGATTTCCTTTGTGCACAGCCAAGCCTGGGTCCCTGACACTCTAACTTGCAGTGCACAACCTTCTGAGTTGTCCTCCGGCGTCGTGGGACTCCCTTTTCTGACTTCGGGTGGACTCCGGTTCACTCCTCGTCTAAGTGTCTGTTCCAGTACTTCTGTGGGTGCTGCCTGCTTCTGTGAGGGCTCCTTGACTTGCTGGGTGCCCCCTCTGTCTCCTCATCCAAGTGCCGACATCCTGGTTCATCCTGGGCCACAGCAGCATCCAAAAACCCTAACAGTGACCCTTGCAGCTAGCAAGGCTTGTTTGCGGTCTTTCTGCATGGGAGCACCTCTGCAAGCTTCTTCACGACATGGGAAATCCATCCTCCAAAGGGGAAGTTCCTAGTCCTCTTCGTTCTTGCAGAAACCAAAGCTTCTTCCATCTAGTGGCAGCTTCTTTGCACCCTCAGCTGGCATTTCCTGGGCATCTGCCCACTCTCGACATTGTCGTGACTCTTGGACTTGGTCCCCTTGTTCTACAGGTACACAGGTCCAGAAATCCACTGTTGTTGCTTTGCTGGTGTTGGTCTTCCTTGCAGAAACCCCCTATGACGACTTCTGTGCTCTCTGGGGGTTACAGGTGCACTTTACACCTACTTTTCAGGGTCCTGGGGTGGGCTATTTTTCTAACCCTCACTGTTTTCTTACAGTCCCAGCGACCCTCTACAAGCTCACATAGGTTTGGGGTCCATTCGTGGTTCGCATTCCAATTTTGGAGTATATGGTTTGTGTTGCCCCTATACCTATGTGCTCCTATTGCAATCTACTGTAACTTTACATTGCTTGCATTACTTCCTTTTGCTATTACTGCATATTTTTGGTATTGTGTAAATATATCTTGTGTATATTTGGCATCCTCATACTGAGGGTACTCACTGAGATACTTTTGGCATATTGTCATAAAAATAAAGTACCTTTATTTTTAGTATATCTGTGTATTGTGTTTTCTTATGATATTGTGCATATGACACCAGTGGTATAGTAGGAGCTTTGCATGTCTCCTAGTTCAGCCTAAGCTGCTCTGCTATAGCTACCTTCTATCAGCCTAAGCTGCTAGAAACACCTCTTCTACACTAATAAGGGATAACTGGACCTGGTACAGAGTGTAAGTACCCCTTGGTACCCACTACAAGCCAGGCCAGCCTCCTACAACATCCCTGTCTAGTTCCCCTCCCAATTTTGAAAGGGGCGCGTTAAAGTACCATTGACCAAGATTTTTGCCTCTGCATTCTGGTATATTATCTGCAATGCCTTAGTAAATTTCTCTCCCAAATTAAAAACCTCACAAAAGGTACCCAGATACGCCTAATTAACTCTGTCAAAAGCCTTTGTGGCGTCGATCATCACTAGGGCCAATGGTTCCTTACATACTTTAGCTATGTCTATGGAGCCTATCAGGCTCTGAGTCAACTCTTGCATGTATCTCCCCTATACGAATCCTTTTTGATCTTCCTGAATCAATTTACCTAAAGCTCCCCCCAGTCTCCTTGCCAGAACTTTTGTAAATACTTTATAATCGCAGTTTAATAGGGAGATCGGCCTATACGAGTCAAAGCTTTTGGGGTCCTTCCCTGGTTTTAAAATCAGAGTAATAATGGCCTCCTTCCAAGAGACGGGACACATACCCCTTTCCAATAAAATATTATTACACAATCCAGTTAGGAATTTTGTTATACTACCTCCTAATGCTCTGTAAATCTCAAAAGGTAATCCATCTGGCCCTGGGGCTTTCGCCAGCTTCCCTATCTGTATACATTGCTCCACTTCTTCTTGCCCGATAGGATCATTCAGAACTTTATTATCCTCCTCCTCCAGGGCAGCTAAGTCCAAATCCCTCAACCATGTTTTAACTTTCTATGATGACACTTCTAAGTCTT